>NC_000067.6:130697103-132129603 GCF_000001635.26 Mus musculus | reverse complement strand
AGTCGTGGCTCAGTGGGCTTTTCAGCCACCTGTTTATTCCTCCTGCGGAGCTGCCAAGTCTGGGCGCTGCGGTGTGTGAGGCAGTAGGAGAAACAATAACTAAGGCCCCGTTCCTATCCTGAAGGACAGCATGCCTGGTTCTGAGTGTCTGCAGGCTGCTCTGACGGCGACAGGAGAGCGCCTCTCACTCTACCTGGGGGACAGAGGTGTGTGCTTGTGTATCCCTTCCCCAGGTGGGGGACCGAGGGGGGACATGAGGAAGGACATTCCAGAAGGGCGGTGTGTGCAGAGCAATGGAGCATGGGTATGGCAAGCATAGTCAACCGAATAGGACCCTTCCAGAAGGCCTGAGAGCTGACTCTCAAAGGACAAGAGGGCCGGGCGGGCATGGTAGCACACACCTTTGATCCCAGCACGCAAGAGGCAGAGGCAGGACTCTGAGTTCAAAGCCAGCCTAGTCTACATAGTGAGCCCCACAATGACATAGAGAGACCCTGTCTCAAAAACACCACTGAAAGAAAAAGGGGAAGAGGAGGAGACGGGAGGCAGACACCAGTGGCCTGTGGACTGGCCCCTGGAGTTTGTGCTTCCTGTGAGGGCCATGCTCACTTGAGGGATTGCTAGCATGTCAGGGCGTCGTGTTGGAAGCAGGCTGAGGTTGGGCATAGGTGCCCATCACAGTTGGATTAGAGGCTAGGCGTTACCTCTGCTTCCAGGCAAGACTAAGACATGGGTGCCTTCCAGGCTGCCCTGCCAGTGTGCTCTTTGACATGGATGGAGAACTTTGGTGAGTAAGGCTCACAGCATGTGACTCTTACCATAGATCTTTCTGGCTAGAATGAAATGTTGTACACCCTTGACCACTAACCTACATCCCAGCACCAAAACCAAACAAAAGATGCTGCAAGGGCCCAGAGCCCAACACGTAGCCTCCTGACCTGGCTTCCTGTAGGTTTTGCCCAGTTTGGCCCCAGAAGGCCTTCTCCCGCTTCCTGCATTCCAGAATCTGTAGGAATGTTCTCTGAGTTCAGTCACTGTCCACAGCATCTGTTCTTTGGCAGCGTGACTTCGGGCCTGTCTGTCCTCCTCGGTTCTGGCCACCCTGAAGGCCCCAGGCCTACAGCCTTTCTGACATCCAGCTGGGACATGGTGTTAGTGAGGAGAGTTCTGGCGGCTGCTGTTGCCCCAGGCAGCAAGGGAAGCCAACATCCCTGTGCCTCATCCTCCAGCAGGGTCAGGTGGCAGGGCGGAGGCTATGGGATCTGCCCACTCCCAGAAGTACAGCTTTCCCTGATGGTGAATGCGTTTGAGGCCCTGTTTATGACGTCTGCAAACTTAGTCAACCGTTGCCTCTAGTTCTTGAAAATTCCCCCAAGGCACACAGTGGCTAAATGCCTAAGATAGGGGCGGGATGGGAAAGCAGAGGGTAGCAGGAAGTCCCCAGTTGTTGGTCTGCCTTGGGACTGAGGGTCAAACCTTGGACTTCAGAAAGTGGGCAGCCCCCGAATTAGACCTTTCAGCCTCTGGCTGTAGACCAAGACTCATGCCAGAACAGCCCTCCTCCCCAATGCTGTGAATGGAGTAGGTGTTCACACATGCTGCTGTATGGCGCCTGCACAGTACAGGAACCACAGTGCCTTGGTGCGGGAACAAGTACTAAATTAGGCCCCGCCTGAGGCAGGGCATCCAGCTGTCCTGGGCCTGAAGTTGACAAACCTGAAGACTCAAGAGACCCAAAGTACATGCACGAAGCCCACTGGAGGGGTCATGGCTCAGTGGGACGGGAGGTCAGTCAGGAAGGTCCAAATCCTGACAGTGCCTGGTGCAGGCTGGGTAACCGCAGCCATGTTCAGGTAGGAAGCCATAGGGTGCCTGGAAGGAGTTTGCTGAGAGGATTCTCAGGGCTGGCCTCTGAAGTTATGAAGTGACATTTGCCTCTGCCTTTGGCTCCTTCTAGTGCCCTGTGTGTTTTGACAATCACCTCAGCCCCATGTTCTTCAGGATAGGGTTCAGGACACCGATAGACGGTATCTGAGGTGGTCCTGGGCTGCAGGACAACAGGCCAGTGGGGAGAGGCAGTGAGCAGAGCTGTGTTGACGCCGTAGCAGGAGCCACCCACCATGGGCTGTGCTAATGCTACATGTGTGCTGTCAACTCGGGCTCAGAGGTCATCTGATGCCGAAACTGAACGGCTCCCTCCAACCCCTGGTCTTCCCACCCTAACCCAAGTTACCAGGACTCCTACACCCACCAGGGACTGCTCCGTGCTTCTGACTGCTAGGCCGCATGTCCTTGACTGCTTTCCTACCCCTATATAAAGCCTCCCCTCTCAGCCACGACTTCCCTCCTCTACTGCTGCCATGTTGGGCCCAGTCCTCTGCCTCTCACTTGGGTCTCTACAGGAGCTGCCTGCTGGGGCTGCTTGCCCACGTACAGTCTGTTATTGACACGGAAGTCAGAGAGAGTTCATTCAGTCATCAGTGGGATCTTGCCACTCATCTGCTCCCATCCTCCTGGATGCCGAGATTCTCCACACAGCTTGCTCCGCATTCCCTCTACCCTACTCTGACCCCAGACTCTCTCTCTCTAGCACTCAGGTCTGCCTCAGGTCCTTTGCACCTGCTCTTCTCCCACTGACCTGCCCCCTCCACATTCTACCCTGAGCGTCTGCAGTCTTACCTTCTTAGGGAGCTCTTTTTAATAAGTTTATTTTTTATTTTATATGCATTGGTGTTTTGGCCTGCATGTATGTCTGTGTGGGGTTATCAGAATCCCTAGAACTGGAGTTGTGAGCTGTTATGTTGGTACCGGGAATTGAACTCATGTCCTCTGGAAGGGCGGCCAGTGCTCTAACCACTGGACCATCTCTCCAGCCTCATTTCTAATCACCCTGTTTAAACTCAGACCTCTTCCGCTCTCTGTCCTTCCTACTGGATTCTCCTCTACTGTACCTGTTGGCATCTACAATCCTACCCATTTTACTGGCTGTACATCCATCAAAAGGTACAAGGCGAGGCTGGAGTGAGGCTCAGTGGCAGAATGCCTGCCTACCTGTTGATTGAGGGAGGAAAAATCATTTGCAACCTAGGTCTCAGGGAGGGGACAGGACTGGGGAGGACCTCAGCTAGAAGTGGGGAGCGATGTCACTGTGATGGGCACGACACCCCAGAAATTGCTACCTCAATTTGAGCAGGTCCCTTCTTGTAGTCTGTGGGTGCTAACTATAGCTCTCCATAAACACCATTTTCCTCCTCGCTGGCTCCCTGATGGCCTCAGAGTCTGGCCTTTCTTGTATTCTCATGGTGCACAGTGGCCTAGCAAGGCCTCTCTTTCCCTCAGGCCTGGCTCCTCCTCCCTTCCCCTGTGACACCCTTGTCCCCGGCACCAACAGGAAGTGCTGGCAGCTGCTGTGTGCCTAGGAGATAAGGAGGTTGTACCTGGGCCAGAGGTAGGAGGCAGGTTGGCTAGGGTCTGCCTACCCAGTCTACCGCTCTCTTGAGGGGCCTCCGCTGTGACCTCCCCCATGACACCCTGCTGGGTGGCACCCCTACACCACACTTCTCTTTCCCTGGCACCAGTTGCACGGGACAGACCCAGATGGCTCTTTGGCCTGGGGACAAAGGCCACACTGTGCCTGGCCCTGGGCGGGCCTCAGGCTGGGTCACACTGAGCCTTTCTGTCCCTTTCTGTTGGGGATGAGGGGCAGACAGCACTAAGGTGACAGGCCTTTTTCCTGTCTCCCTTCCCCCTCAGCCCCCAAATCTGAGGAGTTGATTCTCCCAAGGCAACAGTGACAGAGCATCTTGTATCAGAGCATCTTGTGTCTTGAGCTGGGGAAACAACAAACCATTCACTGCCCTGGGTGCCCTGTCACACCCAAGACCCCACTATGTTCAATGCCCTAATTGTCCCCAGCAGAGAGAAGTAGGCACTCTCTGCTCTGGTCACCATTCCTGCTGCCTGTGTTCATGTCACCATCAGGAAGTCTATCCTTACATCTAACCTCCATTCCTCATGCTGTAGTGACAGCCATTTCCTCTTGGCCGCTTCTCCAGCAGAGAGAACAGCTGGTTGCTATTGCTGTGCAGTAGCCCTGCTCTCTGCTCAGGTCAAGCCTTAAGCCTAAGAGCCTGGGTCCCGTTCTGCATTTCCAGCTTTTCCTCTTTGTTCCATCCCCCACTCCGTCCTAGGCCAGCTATTGGCTCTTTGCTCCTAACTGAACCCTAGAGCAGATGGGATTTTGGCTTGGTCCTTGTCTTGAAGAAGTCATCCACCCGGAACAAAAGCCTGGGTGTAAATCATGGCAGCTACTGGGAGATCCCTGAGCCAGAAATCCATCACACAATCCCATAAGCCCACACTATAGGATGACTGTAGGGAGAACTTTTTAAAGACGGCTCTGGTTGTAGAGCTGAAGCCATGAGCAGCCAAGGGCATGTGTCTCCTGCCTCCACTAGAATGGCCTTAGCCATGTGCCCCATGTCCCTTCAGCTATGGTCACACACACACACACACACACACACACACACACACACACACACACACAGTTCCCTTTGGCTTACTCCTAGAGTATAAATATGTTCTCCAGTCAGAGCAGGTCCTCTTTTATGGGACTCCTGCCACAGTATCTGTCTCCTTCTTGTATCCTCTGCAGGTCTGGGGGTTCCCCTCCTAACCCAGATGACAGTTTGGAAGAATGAGCTGACAGTTAGCCCTCACCTGAACCCCAGATCCTGCCAACCATGTCTCTACATGCCGGCTATTGGAGACACTGTCTTAAAAATATATCTTCTGCCTGTCTTGGAGGGATAAGCCTGTAATCGTAGCCCTGGAGAGATTGAGGCAGGAAGACTGGAAATTCAAAGCTAGCCAGGGCTACATCAAAATACCCATTGCCAAAGGAGAACGGGCTGGCACCATGGATCTGTGGCCGAGGGTGTCTGCTGTGCTTCCAGAGGACCTGAGTCCCCTGCCTAGAGTCCATACCAGACATCTCACTGATGCCTGTAACTCCAGTTCCAGAGGATCCACCTCCCCTTTCTGGCCCCCAGGGGTACCTGCATGCATGTGACATATATATATATATATACACATACACACACACACACACACAGGTATACTTACAAACACATATACATATATTTTTTAAAAATCTTAATAGTGAGGAGAAGGTGGCATTTTCCTCGCAAGGCCCTAGGTTCAGTCCCAAGCGTTAATCCCAGGCCCCAGTTCCAGAAGCTGGTGGTTTGGATTTTTTTTTCTGATGTTTCTGGTCATTCTGCCATTCAGCACACCTGGACAACAATGGACATGTACCCAGAGTGATCGCTGTCCTCCGGTCTTGCTGGGAATGAGAGTTACCAGGCAGGGTGTGACAAGTCTTCTTGTCACTGAGCCCATCTGTCTTCGTTGCCTCCTTAGAGCCTCTATGGGTCCTTTCAGCTAGATGCCACAGATAGGGCAGATAGCAATGTGGCTGTCTTCTGGGAGCTTTCTCCCAGAGTTCTGCAGAGAGCAGGCTGAGGCTGTTAGAAGAAATGAAAAGAGTAGGAACCCAGGTAGGCAAGACAAGGAAGTTGGGGAGAGCCCGCAGCAGAGTGCCATCGTTAACCGGAGTTCCTTGGGAACAGGGGTCTTGGTTAGTTACTGTAACCTCGTGTCTGGCACCGTGCTGTAATCAGGAGATGCTCCATCAGCCGTGTGCTGAACTGACTTGGACTGCAGGCTGCTCAGCAGAGGAGGGCTCAGCTGGCAGGGCAGATCAGAGCCTTCTGCTTGGAAAGGCCCAGGCCTGGGTCAGGAGAGCCTGAGGGCCCAGCTCAGTGGTGGTAGGGGCAGCCTGGAGCGTGGAGTGCCAGGGAGCGGACCTTTTCAAAGCTCATAGAGGATGGAGGATATGATCGTTAGGCAAAGCAAACATGTTACTGACCCATAATCCTTTAAACCAGGAGGATTCAGGAGGGGCCTGGTTGCCTTGGCAACTGGGTGCTAGCCAGCCGCAGGCCTGAGCATCCTCCAGAAGTGGCTTATAAGTAGGCCCAGGGAGGAGTGCAGGTGGCCCCTCCTAAACAGCCTTCCTAGTGCCTTCCTGGCTAGGATGGGGAGGTCAAAGGGTTATGTAGCCTCTGGTTTCTGAAGCCCCACTGTAGGTGAAGGCTTTGTGGGGCCCAGCAGGATGGAGATATGGTTGTGAGAGAGCCTATGAAGCAGGTGGAGGGATGAGCCTATAGGAAAAGCACGGTGGTTCATGCCTTTAATCCCAGCATTCAGGAGGCTGAGGCAAGTGGATCTCTCTAAGTTCTAAGCCAGCCTGGTCTAAATAATGAGTTCCAAACCAGGCAGAGATACGCAGTGAGACAATCTCAGAATAGAGCTAGAGGAGAAGGAGTGGAGGGAGGGACGGAGGGAGAGAAAGAGGAGAGAGAGAGAGAGAGAGAGAGAGAGAGAGAGAGAGAGAGAGAAGAACAAAGGGTCTACCTGTGGAAAACAGCATGCAGAGGGCCATAGAACAGGGCACCTTCTGCCCCACTGTGTCCTCAGCCCAGGGAATCCAGGCCTGCTCAAAGGACTGAAGCAACAGAGGGCCCAGCAGCGCAGGTTTCCCCTTTCCTGGGCTGGCTGAGTTTCCCACGCTGTCCCTGACTTGCACATTGCATCTGGAGCAGAGGTAGAGCTGGGCCATGCATTTACTGTCCTTTGATCTTCTTCCTAAGGATCCAGGATGAGCCAGAGAGGGGATGTGTTCTGGTATCAGTAAAAGGGATCATGGAGTTTGCAACCTGCTGACAGGTGGCCAGCAGCCACCAGCCAGTTAGGCTCCTTCAGAAAGAGCAGAGATGGCCCGAGGGCCATGCAGTTCAGATAACCTGCCCCAGAGATGTCTAGACCTCCTGCCCCTGGAGGTTGAATGTCTGAAGTGGCCCCTTGCAAACCTGTAGCTATAGCCATTGATGCTGTGATGCAGGGGAGGGAATGTTCATAGTCAGAAGATAGCCGAGACTCACTGGAGAAAGGAACAGGGTTAGAGCCTGCAATCACGGAGCTGTGGCTCTGGTCTGAGTGACCTAAGCATGCCCCGTGCAGAGCCTGGCTCCCATGGGTCCAGACTGTCCACATTGCCCTCTTCTCTCCTCTCTGTCCCAGGACCCATCTTGGACCCCTGCTGATCATGAACAAGATGAAGAACTTCAAGCGAAGGCTTTCCCTGTCCGTGCCCCGCCCAGAGACCATTGAGGAGTCGTTGGCTGAGTTCACTGAGCAGTTCAACCAACTCCACACTCAGACGAATGAGGGTGAGGGTCAGGCCACCTAGCTCTTTTCCACCCAGGCTCCCTGTGACCCTGATGACTAGCTGACATTGGGAAGAAGGGGTGGGGGTGCTCTGGGCTGTTCACATACTCTGGGTGGGAGGTAGGGACTGACACTTGTCCCACTCAGACATGCCACTCAGTCTTGTGGGCTGTCATCAGGCGCTTTCTCCCCCACAGATGGCACAGATGAGCCTGAGCAGCTGTCTCCTGGCATGCAGTATCAACAACGGCAGAACCAGCGCCGATTCTCCATGGAGGTGAGGGTGCCCCTCCCGGGCTCCATGGGTCACACACGTCCACAGCAGTAAATTTAGCAGGGTGGTTGCTGTAGAGCCTGCCACTGGGGGGCTCAAACTGGTGCAGCTTATGGTGGGGGTTCAGTGAGAATATATGTCAAGTGCTAAAACATTCTTGGTTAGACAATTGACTGTTTTTATAGCCCACATACCCGTGCCAAGAATAGAAAAAAAAAAAAAAAACTGTGCTTACAAAATTACATTGTGATGGCATGAGATTTATTTATGTTCTACTGTGGCCCAGAGAGGGGAAGAAACCTTCTAAAGGTCACACAGTAATCCTTGCAGGTTCATAAATGTACGCCCCTCAGGTAACTGTGAGCCTGAGGCTTAGCCTTCCTTATATGGACAGATAGATCCAGAATGAGAGGCAAGGACCTTCTGGGGCCAACATGATGTTCCCATCCCATCTCTGCCACCTCAGGACCTCAACAAGAGGCTCTCTCTGCCCATGGACATCCGCCTACCCCAGGAATTCCTGCAGAAGCTACAGCTGGAGAACCCAGGGCTGCCCAAGCCTCTCACCCGCATGTCCCGCCGTGCCTCCCTGGTGAGTCTAAGGGTGTGAGACACCAGTATGGCCTTCTTTGTGCCAGCTGAAGCCTACAGTGGTTTCCAGAAAGATTCCTATGCCTCTGGCGCCACCTGCTGGCCCCCTGAGGGTTTTAATAAGCGGTCTCTCTAAGTCAATGCATGAAGCCAAGTAGCCCCCAAATCCCCTGGGAACCCCAGGGTCTCCCTAGTTAAGGCCACTAAATCAGTGCTGGGACTCATGTCTGTACTCCCAGGATTCCTTGGGAGGCTGTTGCAGGAGTGTTAAGAATTCAAGGCTTGAGCTGGAGAGATGGCTCAGCGGTTAGGGGCACTGACTGCACTTCTAGAGGTACTGAGTTCAAATCCCAGCAACCACATGGTGGCTCACAACCATCTGTTAAGAATTCAAGGTTTACCTGGGCTATGTAATTCCTGGCTAGCCTAGGGTACGCTGTAAGACAGCCTCAAACAAATAAAACAAACAAAACAAAACCAGGAGTATCTGGATAGGGTTCAGGTTGTGTTTCACTATGCAGAGATGTGGTTCAAGGTTCTCCCTGGCCTCACCATCATGGACATAAGCATGGTCACCCCCAAAATAGCCACTGTGTGCGTCCACAAGTTCACTGGTGGGAACAAGGTCTAGAGAGCAGCTAGACTTCCTTACCAGTGATCTTTGATGGAGAGAGATAGGCAGTCGATACTCTGTGTCCAGCGCCTTGAAGAAAATTGATGAGGGAAACATTTTCCTGACTAATGAGAAAAAACAAACAAACAAACTCACACCTCCCCAAAGGAGGGAAACCCCCCAGCTATGGTCATCTCTTCCTGCCAGAAGGCCACACAGTATATTATATAGCACATATATGTTATATAATGCTTGATAAAAATGAAAGACCTCCCAAATAAAACAAAACAACAAACAAAAAGCCAACCACAAAGAAACAAAAGACTCACCGACACCCCCACCTCACCCCCAGACTTTAGGTCCCAGCTGCCCGTTAGGAGCGTCTAGCTCTGGCAAGTGGGTCTCAGCTCTATCTTATTACGACGACGCGTCTTATCCTGAGCTAGACGAGATGAACTGATGACTAGGGAACTGGGCTCTGAAGTGGACCCCCACATAGTAGAGAGTGACAGAGGAGCTAGCAACCTGAGCAAGAGAGCCCGGCAGGCAGGCAGGTAGGCGGCGGGCGGACAGGCCGGGCAGCTCAGTGTACTCATATCCGACTCTCGGAAGAGGGGCCCCCATTTCCAGAGGATCTTCAGCATTCACAAGGATGAAGGGAGAGGAGAAAAAGGAGGGTTTGAAGCTGTCCTTGCTTGAGATGTTAGCCTTGGTTCCTCTCTGTACAATGGGGGTGTCTCACTTCCTTCACTTTGACTAGGAAGGTCTGCTGGGGCTTTGAATCTCACCGTCCCCTGTGTCTCCTTCCCAGTCAGATATCGGCTTTGGGAAACTGGAAACATATGTGAAACTGGACAAACTGGGGGAGGTAAGAGACCAACATTGCTCTCTCTGGCAGCAGGTAGGATGGTTTTGACTCTGTTCTGCCCCCCCCCCCCCCATGCCTCCTGGTTCATGGAGTCACACTACTTGCCCAAGCAGCCTGCCTAGCTTCCAGAGCTGGTGTTAGATGCCCTATGCCCTGCTCTTGAAGACAGAGGTCTCTGCACAGGATCTAGTCTTTCTCCCCCCTTTCAAATAGCTATGGTTTGGATTTGAATCCTATGTCTTCCACTTGCTTGCTCCATGACCTTAGCGTGTCCTGTGCTCGCTCTCTCTCTCTTCATGCCTCAGTTTCATTCTCTGTCAAAGGATGAAAATAACTACTGTTGGGGGTATGGAAGGGTACCAGGAGAAGCTTATGTACGGTTCTTAGTGCCTGGCACACAGCAAGGACACTGTTATTAAACTGCTTTGGTGTCCTGTGTCAGGGTTGGTGGCCTGGAGGGGGTATAGGTTTATGAGACAGAAAAGTGGCTACATCACCATAATCTAAGAGCAAGGCAGAGTTATGCTAAGAGAGAGGCCGCAACATGGGAACAGAGGGACAAACGCAGTCCGTTCCAGCCGGGGACTCGATAGGGACACTTTAAGAGAAAGCAGACTTTGGAGCAAACAGAATCTGAACAGAGGGCACCCAGCTTGCTTGAATCCTAGCCCAAGCTAGGATGTAAGAGGTGGGGCTGGGAGGGAGAGTGTGAGCAGGATGATCTGGGGCTGACCAGGGATTCCCCTGTCGCAGGGTACCTATGCCACCGTCTTCAAGGGACGCAGCAAGCTGACAGAGAACCTCGTGGCCCTGAAGGAGATCCGGCTGGAGCATGAGGAAGGGGCGCCCTGCACTGCTATTCGAGAGGGTACAATGTCCGGGTCTGCACCCCAGGCCTCTGGGACAAGGGGCTCAGCAGCCTGCACCTGGTGGGAGCCTGGGTGGAGGGCCATTGCTGGCCCCAGGAAGGGATAGTGGGAGGTACTGGTGGGCCTGGGGACCCAAGTGGTCCTGTCTCCCCAGTGTCTCTGCTGAAGGACCTGAAACACGCCAATATTGTGACCCTGCATGACCTCATTCACACAGATCGGTCCCTCACCCTGGTGTTTGAGTACCTGGTGAGCTGGACTGGGGCTCACCCCTGAGGGTGGGTGAAGTGGGGTGGGGAGGAGAGAGAGTGAGGGAGTGGGAGGGATGGGCTGAGGGAAGGACCCAAGCCTTTGTTTGCCAATTAAGTTCTCATGCGGAAGTGGGCCAAGGATTCAGGGCCAGGGTACTGTGCCACCAGCAGGCATGGGCCCAGACAGGACAGGGCTTCCTTTCAGCCTGAGCCTGGACCACCAGCCAGGCAGAGGACAGGCCTGAACCTGTCTGTCTGTTCCAGGACAGTGACCTGAAACAGTACCTAGACCACTGTGGGAACCTCATGAACATGCACAATGTCAAGGTGAGGGGCCTGCCTGCAGAGACCTTCCCATGACAGCCATCTGCCATAGAACCCAGTTTAGGACGCTTCCTTTGTCACCGACTGCTGAGGTCACTCGGGAGCCTCAAATGCAGGGAAGAGGAAAGGGTCAGTGTAGAGGCCATCTGAGCACCCCAGCCAAGAACACAGACTTACCATCCTCTTCTGTCTAGCTGTGGATACAGAGCCCTCTCTAACTGAATACCAAGCCTGAGTTTACCTGCCAGAGGGAAGAGAGGCTTCTGAGAAGCTGTGTGTGTGTGTGTGTGTGTGTGTGTGTGTGTGTGTGTGTGTGTGGCCAGTTCTGGTACCTAAAGACCAAGCACATACATCCCCACCTATGGGACCCTTACTCTGCTCTCCCACCTCACGTCTTAGGGACTGCTCCAGCCTCTTCTCACTCACGGCCTCCTCTCCATCCCTGAACTCTGCCCCCATATGCGATTCTCTGGTGTCTACAGGTCCTCGGGTGGCCTACAGGGTGGGCCTTCAGGGTGGGCGACAGAATTGGGGAGCCTTCCTAGAGACTTGTTCTGGTCCCCGTTCCTCTCCAGCCTGAGACAGAGGCGTAGGGTCTCCCACGTGGGACCTAGTCCCACTAAGCTGCTCATTCTTGCTCTCTCGGCCAGATATTCATGTTCCAGCTGCTCCGGGGTCTGGCCTACTGCCACCACCGCAAGATCCTGCACCGGGACCTGAAGCCCCAGAACCTACTCATCAATGAGAGGGGCGAGCTGAAGCTGGCCGACTTTGGTGAGGCTGATGCCAGGGTCAGGTTGGCAGGAGGGTCTGACCCCTGGGTTACACGGCCTCTTCAGTGTGCAGGAATGCTGGGGGATGTCTGAGTATAGGACCCTTTAGGACCCTTTAGCGGAGGTCTAGTAACATGTCTGTTCCTAGGCCTGGCCCGGGCCAAATCAGTGCCTACAAAGACCTATTCCAATGAGGTGGTGACCCTCTGGTACAGGCCCCCAGATGTGCTGCTGGGATCCACAGAGTACTCCACCCCCATTGACATGTGGTGAGTGAGCTGCAGACAGGAGTGAACCAGGCCATCCGTACCCTTAGGCTTCACGTCTCCCTGATGTGCTGCTGTTAGCAAATGAAGTCTGAAATATATCAGGTTCTCCAAGCTTATAGAGCCTCTAACGCTATAATTCTGAGGTGGTTCCCAGGGGGGTGGAGGTGGGAATTACCAGAGGGTAGATGGATGAGGCCTCCCCTGGAACATCTTGGAAGGGGACATACTATTTTATTGTTAAAATGTACGATTTGGTGTAAAATGAAAACCAACTCAACTTTAAAGTCAGCACAGGTGTCTGGCCGAGCCCAGGGCTCCTCGGAGACTGAGAGTATTGAATCTTTTCCTGCCTAGCAGTTAAGGGGACGCAGGCCTCACAAAGGGGGTCCGTAGTGGGGGTTGGTTTTACAAGCCTTTCAAGCCCCATTGGACCCCTCACATAGCAGCCTTAGGAGGCGTGCCTGCTCTTCCTGGCCTCAGTGTTGCCCTTACTTCCGCAGGGGCGTGGGCTGCATCCTCTATGAGATGGCCACCGGCAAGCCCCTCTTCCCGGGCTCTACTGTCAAGGAGGAGTTGCACCTCATCTTCCGTCTCCTAGGTTAGTTTCTTTCTGTACGCTCCACCTCGTCACCAGGGGGCGCTAGAACTCTGTCTACCCAGAAGCACCGAGGTGGGGGGCCTGCTAGCTTTGACTACTCTGCTTTCTTCTTCAATGTTGCTCCCTCTCCATATCGGCCTCGGCCCTTCACTTATACTTCTTACCCGGTCCCACGTCTCTAGGGACACCTACAGAAGAGTCGTGGCCGGGTGTGACGTCCATCTCTGAGTTTCGAGCCTACAACTTCCCCCGATACCTACCACAGCCACTGCTCAGCCACGCCCCCAGGTAGTCCCTTGCCAGGCCCCTTGCTCCCCACTGTGATCTCCCTCCCAGAGGCTCGGGTCCCCAGCCTGCCCCTGGCTGTGCCTGTGCCAGCACCTCCTCCTTGCAGGTTGGATACTGAAGGCATCAACCTCCTGAGCAGCCTCCTCCTGGTGAGTTTCCTCCCATCCTACCCTGGGAGCGATAACGAATGAAAGCCATGTAGTTCAGACACCGCCTGTGACTCCAAAGCACTAGGTTCTGTGTTTGGTACCCAAGGCCTAGTTGGGCATTTCCAGGGGACAAAAGGCTCAGTTTTCTCAACTTCCTATCGAATATCAGTTCATCCTTTAGAAGATGCTGGGGATGGTGCAGTGCCTACCTGGGAGCAAGCACAGGATAAAGGGCAGTTAGTGGTGCCATATACAAATAGAGTTGATACTTGGAGGGTGATAGCCATGACCTTTCATGTATGTTCATCCCAAGATGCAGTCACATTCCTGGGAAGCTCTGGTGTCTAAACCGTGGTATCATAAGGCCTGAGACTGCATGGTTTGGGTTAGACAGGAGCTTCTTCCTCCTCAGCCTTCTACCTTAGCACAGGAGTCCCATTTTCTAGAAGGTTCTCCACCAGGGCCCAAGAGCCTACCTACCCTGTGCCTTTCAGTATGAATCCAAGAGTCGCATGTCAGCAGAGGCAGCCCTCAATCACCCCTACTTCCAGTCTCTCGGAGACCGAGTTCATCAGCTCCATGACAGTAAGTGTCCAAGGGACCAGCCAGAAGCAGGGATGGGGGCAGCCAGCATGGGTGGGAGAAGGGACCAGCCAGAAGCAGGGATGGGGGCAGCCAGCATGAGTGGGAGCTATAACAGAGCCTGGAGCCTTGGGTCCAGCTGAGTGTCTTGGGCACATGTCTTCCCCCTTCAGTTCCCATTTGGAGCTAAGGGGGTGGATCCCACCTGAGATGGTAGATCTTCCAGGCTGGTCTTGACTGGAGAGTGCCTGGGCTCTGTGGGGATGCTAAGTGTGGGAATGTGGTTCCACCCAAGCCTCTCCCGCCCTCTTCTCTTGCCTAGCTGCCTCCATCTTCTCCCTGAAGGAGATCCAGCTCCAAAAGGACCCAGGCTATCGTGGCCTGGCCTTCCAGCACCCAGGTAGGGCCACATGCCCCCACCCCATATCCTTTCCTAGAGGCAGCCAAGTAGACCACCTTTCCCCGGTGGAGACTCTTCTTTGAGGAAGACATGAGGGCAGCCTAGAGTCTGCCCTTGGGATGGGAAGTCAACACATAGGGAGGTTCCTCCCTCACCCAGTCCCACCCAGATGGAACACAGCCTTTCACAGTAGTCCTGGCAAGGGCAGGCCCTGACTCTGGTGTGCTCTCCGTGAAGACCCTGAGCTCCTGGCCGGTCCAGACTTTGTCCCTAGCACAACGCTTCCAATGCATTGTCTCGTGTAGCCTTTAAAACACCCTGTGGGGTTGTCACCACACATGTTCTCCACTGCATTGAACCTGAGACCCCTAGAGGGTAAGTCACACTTCCAGGAAGCTCACAAGCCACAGAGATGCGACCTGAGCTCACTGGATCAGAGCACGTGAAGGATAGGTGTCCCTTCAATCCCTTCCCCATTCCTCCATTGTCTCCAGGGCGAGGGAAGAGCCGGCGGCAGAGCATCTTCTGAACCATGCCCACCCTGCTGCACCTTGAGGGATGAGAGGCCACACGGAACATGAACTCAGGAAGTATATGGGGCCTGTGTGGCCATCAGAGGGCTGAACAATGAATGCCTGTGGCCAGCCTGGAGGGCCACTCGGCAGCCCTGTTGGTAGCATTTGCTTCCTTCCCTTGCTTGCCACACAGCTCTGTGGTGGCCTCTACCCGGATACCATTCCCCTTGTCACCCACTGTGGGATGGGGCGTGAGGTCACTTCCCGAGGGGAAGTGAGGTCACGGAGGTCCTTGGGACCCTTTCCCAATGGAAGTGCAGGAGAATGTGGGGGCCCTGGCCCTGCCGACTCATCGGCTTGACAAACCCCCTTCTTATTCCTTGGACCCTGACTTCATCTTCTTCCCCTCTGAGAACGAGGAATATGGCACCTGACCTGGGACCCTGGAATTGTTCCCATGGGTGTGCTGACCCCACCCAAAGGCAGACATTCCTGGAACATCAGAAAAAAGTAGTACCTCCTCTTGTCACCTCCCCCACCATGCTATTGTCCCCTCCTTGCCAGAAGCCCTGTACCCTCTGGCTTGACCCAAGGCTAAAAAGCACCAGCATGCTGCCCATGTCCAGCTGCATCCGGAAGTGTTCTGGTACTCCAAGATGTACTCCTACAGCCTCAGCCAGCCCCTGCCCGTCCCCCCAGTCTGGAAAGGGTTGCCTTAAACTGGCAGGTGGTAGAGTGCACTCTGTCCTTGGAACTCTGACCTAGCACCTATGTCCTTCTTCCCTAAGCCACTCCTATGAGTGTTATCATTCCTGAGGGCTGATAAGACAACCCTGTCTCAGGGTCCTGAGGCTGGCACCCAGATAGGCAAGGTCACCTTGACACTGGTACCATGGTAACCTTGGCTCTTTAGGGCTGGTGCAGCCTCCTCTCCACACCCCACCACTTTCCCAGCCCTGTCTACCTGACCCTGGCACTGGCCTCCACAGAAAGGGTGGGAAGGGAGTCCGCACTGCAGCCTAAGCTGGAGAGAGGTGAGATTGCAGCAGGTTTGATCCTGAGAGCCTCATCCTACATCCCTAGAGAAGGCACCCTTCCTCTGTACTCCTCTCATGGTGTAGGGTCTCTCCAACATTTGGCTGAACTTGAAGGGCAAAGACCAAGGGGAGGTCAAGCCCCAATGCCTGTCCTAACCCCTGGGAGCCTGGGTTCTCCCTAACCCCCTTTCCCACTGACTGTGAATGTCGTGACTCAGAGCAAAGACAGAGAATATATTTAATTCATGTTGTACAAAAAGCAGTGAGCAGTCTCATTCAGAAAAGGAGACTGATAGGACAATGCCAGAGACAGAGGACTCTGGGTGTCTGGGTTTGCTGACACATACATACGACCCATTAAAGAGAGTCTGGTCTCTGCACATCTCTGCACCGGCCCTGGGCTGGGGCTAAGGGGATCCTGGTACCCTCCATGCTATACCTGAGGTCATATCAACTCTGGTAAAGGGTACCCAGGGTCATGGGTAAAACAGAAAATGCCTGGGCATCTGTGTCCTGCCCTTGGACCAGGGTGTGTCTGTGGTGACCAATGAGGATAACCCAGAGAGAATCCTGAGGAGGGGCGTGGGTTCTGGTCTCCATGAATCACTCTGCTTTGCTGCCAAAACCACGTGGCTCCTTGGCTCCTTGGGGTGGGAGGGGCACAGAGATACAGAGAGGGCTGGGCCAGGTTTAGTGATGTACACCTTTAATCTCAGCACAAAGGAAGCAGACACCGGTGGGGTTCTCTCTCTCTCTGTCTGTCTCTTTCTCTCTCTCTCCCTCTATCCTGCCTATCTGTCTCTATGTGTGTTTGTGTGTGTCTGTGTCTGTCTCTGTCTCTGTCTCTGTCTCTGCCTCTCTCTGCGTGTTTGTATGTGTGCATGTATGTGTGTCTGTCTCTGTCTTTCTCTCTGGGTGTTTGTGTCTCTGCATGTTTGTGTGTATGTATGTGTGTCTGTCTGTCTTCTATCTTTCTGTCTCTGTGTCTGTCTCTGTATGTGTTTCTCTGTCTCTCTCTGTTTCCCTCTCTGGGGTGGGGGCAAGGGTGGGGATAAGTTGTAAGTTGGTATTGAGGTGGCCATGGCTGGCACAGTGGCGATCGAGCGCAGACCTAACTGGTTCTCGATCACCTCCTGCTGCTCACAGAACACCTCCCTTGTACCTGGCTGTGCCTCCAGCCACAGCTCTTAGAGTGCTGAGAATCCAGCTGTCTCCCAGTGCCCTGCTCACATTTGTTCCGAGACCACACAGACTGCCAAGCCCTCAGGCATGCCTCCTGGACTTACCTGTTCTGTGACCCTGGTACTTGAGGGCGCTCCTGCTTCCTCGACAAAGCAGTGGAAGCTGGAGTGAGCCAGGGCTTGGTCCTTGGCCTCATAGCATTTCCTCATCAAAGCATCAAAGTGTGGAGCCTCTCAGGCAACAACTAGTGATTTCTATAAGGGAAAGGAAACGCACAGGCTGGGATCCAATGAGAAGATGACTGCATGCAGCCTGGACACTAAGTGCCTCCCCTCTGCCCTCTGCCCCTGCCCCCTGCCCCTTGCCCCCTCCCCTCTGCCCAGTGCCCCCTGCCCCTTGCCCTCTGCCTACCTGCAAGGTCTGTACCCATCGCATCAAATCTCCACCACAACCTCTTTCTCCCCGATCTCATGTATAAACACTGGCATCCCCAAGGGCTGAAGTGACTGGTCACATAACAAATTAGAATCCCATGTCTGTTAAGACCTGGGGACATGGCTTGGTGGCATAGGCCTTGCCTACCATCTACAAGTCCCTGAGTTCTGTGAGCCCCAAGTTCCATTCTTAGCACCAGGAAAAAAACAAATCAACAACGACAAAAAACCTTCCCAGAATTCCAGAGCCGTGGGTCTGTGTGCAGCCCAGCCCTCCTTGGCCATTAGGGAGGAGAGGGTAGAGGGAAGGGAACATGTCAGCAGCGAGACCAGGGAAGCAGGAAGGGAGCACAGAGTAGTTTGAAGCTTCCTGCGGGAGCACTGTGAAGGCCAACATTTATTATTAGACTGCGGGCCCACTATGTGCGGACGCTGCTGCATCTTCAGAACCTTGCCGTGCTGCTGTCCTTGTGCTTTGACCTTGGTTGTAGGGATACAGGGAGAGGTGCCTGGGTCACCACTCCACTTAGAATGCCGGTGGCCTGCAGGGGGTGGGTGGGGCAGGGGTTTAGACCCTGAAGGACAGGCTTACTCTGGACTTGCCTGGACCCAGGAGACATGATGGCTCTGGAGAGGAGAGCTGGATGTGGGAGTGAGGCAGGGCTGAGCAACCAGCTATGAGCTGCCAGGGCTGATGAGCTGCAGGAGCCTCTGCTAGTGCCCTAGGGACCAAGCTGAGCCAAAACCCCTGCCTGAGCCCTGGAGCCCTGTTTCCTGGGTACCCAGAAGTCATTTCCTGATAGTGTGCCACTCTCCTAAACAGAAGCCTTTCTGCTGGAGTCCCTGGTGAGCCATTGTCCCCTCTGGCATAACATTTACTGTCCTTGGTGCTGGGTCAGGAGTGCCCAGGGCCCCATCTGACCTTCCTCCATGTCCACTTACAGCTACTGACCAGAAGGCCCTGTTTGTTGATTGCTGCAGAGCAGGGCCCACGCTTCCAGGTACCTAGGGGTTGGTTGGCGCTCCCTGTCCCACTCTTTCAGGTATGGTAGGCTTCTCCTACAGAATCCATCCCCAGGCCCTGTCAGCCTTCAAAGCTAGAAGTTCCTTGGACCTGATGGCTCCTCACAGACTCAGACACCCTTCATATCTCCACGGCCACAGCCCCGGGAAGGTTCTGGAAGGTGCAGGGCCTTCTATACTTTGCCCTGAAGTATGGAGCTGGGGTCAGAGCTGATGCCTGACAAACTCCTTTCTCCCTCCCTCAGAGCAGTTTGGCTGCTTGTGGTCCATTTTTCTTCACCTTTGTTTGGACACTTGCTTCCAATTTGGGACTCCAGAACCCCCCCTCTGAACCCCTCTGTATAGACCAAATCATCAACTTAGACATTGGTCACAGCCTTTGTGCCTGGCCCTGTGCAGGGAGCCAGGACAGGTCAGGTACAAGACACTCCTTCTTGCTTCTGAAAGCTCAGGCCTTCAGGTCAAGGTGGCCTTCTTCAAACAGATTTTTGTCAGGTACTGTGTGCTTGGCTCTCTATACTGCAGAAAGCTAGAAGGGAAACAAATGAGCTTTGCCCAGCTGAACACAGGGCCAGAAGTTCAAGAAGATGAGCTAAGGCTGCACCAGGAGATGTGAAGGCAGGGGTGGGCATGCTGGTTTGGTCAGAGGTCTCTGATAGAGTCAGGGTAAGTAGGTAGGTAAGGGGAGAGCTGGATGGAAGCCAGGAGTAGAATATTCCAGCAGAAGTCCTGAAGACCATGGGCCTGAAACTGCGCATGACACAGAGGCTGGAGCCGAACAAGCCCAACAGTGCCAGAAGGCCACTGTCCCCTGCTCCAACAAGTGGCTCCATCCATCCCTCCCTTCTCTTCCCAACCCTACCACCCCTCACCAGCCTAAAGGGGCAGCAGGACCTGCTCCTGCTCCACCTGTTATGACAGTAGCTGGTGACATTGCTGGTGCTCCTCGCTGGCTAGCTCTAGATGAGTGCGCCAACTTTCCTCATCAGACAGACAGGCCAGGGTGCACTGGTACAGTGATGAGATGTGACACCACTGGCCACTTCCCTCCATATTAGATCTGTTCTTGCCTTCTCTTTGGCCTTCTTCCCCTGCCACTCTGTGGCATCGCACACCCTGTTTTAGCTCCTTTTCCTGTCGCTATAATAAAATATCCTGACAGAAGTAACTCAGGGGAGACACAGCAACAGCTCACAGAGGTACAGTCCCTCACAGCAGGAAAACCGAGGTGGTGGGAGGTTGAGGTGACTGGTCATGTCACATCCCCAAGCAGGAAGCAGAGCTTGATGAGTGCTTGCACCCCTCCCAAACTCGCTTTCTTATCCGGTTCAGCACCCACTTTTAGGATGGCTCCCCCCTCCTTAATTAGTTAACCCATCAGTCACTCTCAGGCCGGCCCAGAGGCTAAGCAGGCATTGCAGGTGTGCCTGGAGGTTTGTCTCCCAGGTCATGCCAGGCTCACCATACCACCACAAGCCTGCCCTTTGTCAAGTTGGCACTCAGACACATCACTTATGTCATAACCTTCCATAATCTCAGGACCATTTTATAATATAACGTCTCCCCCACCACTTAATCCAACTTCAAAAGACCCTAGTCTTTAATAATTTTAACATTTTTTAAATATATGTGCCCTATCTGCATGTACACTTAAATGCCAGAAGAGGGCATCATATTTCTTTCTTTTAAAAAAATTTTTATTCAACCTTTTTTTTTTTTTAAATCCCCTTCCTGGTTCACCCTCTGGTTCCACATCCCATACCTCCTCCCCACCCGACTAGACCTCCCCACTCCCTGGGGCCTCCAGTCTCTTGAGAGTTAGGTGCATCTTCTCTGACTGAACCCAGACAAGGCAGTCCTCTACTGTATATGTGTTGGGGGCCTCATATCAGTTGGTGTTTGCTGCCTGGTTGGTGGTCCAGTGTCTGAGAGATCTAGGGGGTACAGGTTAATTGAGACTGCTGGTCTTCCTACAGGGTCGCCCCCCTCCTCAGCTTCTTCCAGCCTTTCCCTAATTCAACCACAGGGGTCACCAGCTTCTGTCCATTGGTTGGGTGTAAATATCTGCATCTGACAGGTTTCTTTATAGATGGTCTTGGGCCACCATGTGGTTGCTGGAAATTAAACTTAGGACCTCTGGAAGAGCAGTCAGTGTTCCTAACCTATGAGTCGTCTCTCCTTTTAAAAGTTCAAACTTCACTGAGACCCAAGCAATCTCTTATATATGAGTTCTTATAAAATAAAAGTTTCATGCCAGGGACCAGGCTCAGCTTAGAGAGGGGTTCTGAGAAAAGGGATGTCTGGGAGCAGCAGAAACAAATCATGGGTCTGAGCTGGAGGTCTATGTTCTGCTCCAGACAGCTTTCCAGGCCGCTTTTTCTCTGATCTGCGTTCTCTCTGGTGGTCTCCAGATGGCTCTCCCTCTCTGTTTTCTTCTTGAGACAGTTCTGCAAGCAATTCTCTCTTGCTATTCTAAAAAATAAATAAATAAATGTTCTGGATAACTCATCTTTTGCAGACCATAACCCCAGTCCTTTATTTTACATATCAATCCAGTCATTTACTCCAGGTCCCCTTTTTGATCATCCTATGAATCAGCATCCCATGACCCAGCCCCTTCATTCTTAGGAGACAGCAAGCATTTTTTTTTAAGATTTATTTATTAGTACACTGTATCTGTCTTCAGATGCACCAGAAGAGGGCGTCAGATCTCATTACAGATGGTTGTAAGCCACCATGTGGTTGTTGGGATTTGAACTCAAGAACTTTGTTCAAAGATCAGTCGGTGCTCTTAACCACTGAGCCATCTCTCCAACCCACTTTTTTTTTTTTTTAAACATTGCAAAAGAATTCAGAGCTCTGCCTGCCTCAGTTAAGCACAGAGGATAAACTGGCTGAGTGGGACCCTGCCCTGAAATTACCATTTCTACCTTGCCTGTGCCTACCCTTGCTCTGTCCCGGGTCAACCTTGAACTCAAGAATCTGCCTGCCTTTGTAAGCATAAAAAACTTAGCTAGGTGGGATCTCCTGGGACCATCACTCCCTAAATCTCTTTATCTCCTTCCTCGGTATCTTTCTGACAACATGGTTCACAGTGCAGCTGCCTCTGTTCCTTTAGCTCCATGAAACTCCTCATACAATTTATATTACAGCCTTATGTTTTACATAGTTAAGAAATTATATATTTTTGAACTCATGTTTTTAGAGCTCTTTTCCACAGCCTTAAGGGCTGTCCTAAAGGTCTCAGTGTTTACCATTTTGCTAAAACATTATCCACACTCATGCTGTCTCTGATTATCATGGAGTCCTTAACGTTAACAGGGAGGACATTCCTTGAAGGAAGAATGTAAAATATGTACACTATTATACAAGCAAGCCTTATGCCCACAGCAAGCCTTATACCCACAGCAGCCATCGACGCTCGTGGAGGCCCATGCCCTGTCCCAGGGTTGGGAGCCATGTTATACTACCCCTACCAAGTCTATGCCAGACCCTGCAGTTACATACTTCTAATACATGATGGCACAGAATTAATATTCCTATTCCAAAAGAGAAGACCCAGGGAAAATCAAGGAATGATCAGAACAAAGAAAGACCCAAACAATAAACTCTCATTCTATGGGTTTGTGTCTGGGACTTGGGGCTCCTAATCAAATCAGCTGAGCTCCTAAGGGGCTGGGTAGCCCTCCATCCCTCCATATCTGATGCCTGTAGCATAGAATTCTCTCTTGAGTCAGCCCAACTCTGCATCTAGCTTTCCTCAGTGGAAAGTCCACAGTTCTGGCATCTCCAATATTCTGTGATCTCCATAGCAACTTAGGCATCACCTTCACAATTTCACAGCTGACTAGCAGGGACCTGGACTCTGCTACACGTCTCCTGGCCACAGCTGCTCTCTGTAATGATGGAGCAAGATTCCATGGCTTCCCTGATCTTGTACCTTTTGTATTCAAGTTGGGCACAGACCCCTCCATGATTAAGGTTAAGGTTTTTACTGTAGATAAAAGAAGGGAAATAGCCAAAGGCAACTGGAGAATCCAGAGCAGAGAATGACTTAACACAGCCAGCAGACTGGACATGGCCAGGGCTAGGGAAACAAGAAACAATAGTGAAGAGAGCAAGAGAGAACGGGGCATAGCAAGAGAGAATAAGGGGAGAGCGAGCGGGAGACTATAGTAAGAATAGCCTGGCTATAAGAATGAGTAGCTGAGCGTAGAGAAGCCTATGAGCGGGAGGGAGTTTAGGGGACAGGAGGGGGCATGAGAAGGGCTGGGAAGATACACTACACAATGCTACATCATAGCTAGTGTAGACTTTGAAACATGTTAACCTGTACTTGTGAGACTGAGGGAGCCTGGGGCCAGCATGGACTTTGATGTGATCAGCACCACAGGTAGCCAGCCATGTGTCCGAAGTAAGGGCAATGGCTCCTAGTGGCCGGTGGGAACTGGTCCCACAAGTTCCTGAGGAATTCTGGCTTTTATCTAAATGCCAGAAGCTCTGTAGTCCAGCCTGAGCTCATTGCTGGATATACCCGCTGCCTTTTGGAGTTTGGGGAACTGCCCTCAGGACACCTTCCATATTGTCCCATGCAGTACCGAGAAGGTTGCTCTTCAGTAGTTCTGACCTCTAGCGATTATAGCTGCTATCTCTGCACCAGCCTGAGAACTCTCCTGCCTTGAGTTTCTCTGTCAAACATATTGGTCCATCTTTAAATTCAATTTTATTCAAGTTCTCGGGAAACAGGTAAACTGACACCAGATTCTGGGCCAAATATAACTGGATCCTCAGCCCAGCACCTGTTAGTCTTTGACCCTCAGAAACCTCATGAGCCAGGCCTCAATGGCCAGGATTTCTGTTGTCATTCTAGTCTTCCAAGATCCCACAAGAATCACCCAGAAGTTCTGCTTCCTCTGTGCGAGGTCTTTATTAGCCTGAACTTTCAGATGGTTCCACATTCCCTCCACAAACAATTCCAGAGGCTTAAGATCCACACAGGCTCAGGCTGGCTCATCACAGCGTGAGCTCACCTCTCTGGATCAATTTTCTGTCTTAGTTTCTATTTCCATTGCAGTAATAAGATACACACAAGTGCACATCCCACACACCTCTCTCACACAACAACAACAACAATAATAATAACAATTAATAATAACAAATAATAATGATAACAATAATAACAATGATGATAATAAGTACTAATACTTATTTGAAGTACCCTGACAAAGGAAAATCAATGAAGAAAGGATTTAATTCAGACCACAGTTCAATATACAATTCACAATAGTTAATAGTAATCAATCAGTGCTTGTTTAAAGTACCACGACAAAGGAAAATCAACAAAGAAAGAATTTACATGAGCTCACAGTTCAGGGACTGGTCTGACAGAGCAGAAGCCAGAATCAGGTAGGCACACCACAGCCACATGATGAGGGATGCAGCTGATGAGGGATGCAGCTGATGAGGGATGCAGCTGATGAGGGATGCAGCTGATGATGAGGGATGCAGCTGATGAGGGATGTTTATGTTCAGCACGTTTTCTCCCTTACTCAATCCAGGACCCAAGCTCACTTTCAGGCTGGGTCTCCACACCTCGGTCTAATGACAGGCTAAATAATCCCTTGCACATGCACCTGGAGGCGTGTCTCCCTGGTGATTCTAGAACAGTGGTTGTCAACCTTCCTAATGACGCGACCCTTTAATGCAGTTGTGGTGACCCCCAACCATAAAAGTCATTTTTGTTGCTACTTCAAAACTGTAATTTTGCTAATATTGTGAATCATAACTGTTTGGTTTCAGACCCGGGACAAGAAACTGAGGTGCATATTTTAACATTAAAGCAGACCTGGCCTCCAGGATCTCTCAGAATCCCTTGGTCCCTACCTAGCACACTCTGCCCCCATACCCTGAATTTGCAGCCCAGAGGCTGGGCTGCTCTTCTCCCAGAGGCTCTTCAATATATAAGCCAGAAATCATTTTGGTCTCCTTCTCCCTTCAAATCCTCACTTCTTTTCTTTTTCTTCTCCCCCCTCTCCTTCTTTCTCTCCCTCTTTCCATTTTTCTCTTTCTCTCCCTTTCTCCCTCTCTCCTCCCTCTCTGTCTCTGTTTCTCTCTCTACCTTCCCATGGTGACCCTGGCTTCCTTCCTTGGGGCCAGTGAACTCACCCACCCGAGAGCAGCTTCCCAATAAACCTGCATTTAATATATTCTAATCTGTCTTGAGTTGGTTCATTTTTACCGGCGAAGAAATAGTTTAGCAGTAATGTAAATATTTGTGTTTTCAGACAGTCTTAGGTGACCCAGTGAAAGGGTTGTTAGTCCCCCCTGGAAGGGGTCATGACCCACAGGTGGTGAACTGCTGTTCTAGAGGGTGTCAAGATGACAACACCAACCTTCCCAGTGGCAATGTGGCAGCTGGTGCAGTGGCACCTGTTACGGTGCCAACTACTTGACAATTGCAGAGGCAAAATTCAGAGCCAGCCTGGACAACATAGGCCTTGTCGCTAAAATAAATAAATAAATAGCCCAACTCAGGGTCTTCCCCAAGGAAGGAGCCAATAGCCGTACCTCTATTCATCCTGCCTCAAATCCCCAAACCTCAAATGTCAAGTATTTCAGCACCGTGTCCACTTCCTGGTGACGTCAGCAGATGACCTAGTAGGCGCGGGCTGCACGGCCAGAGCCAAGCAGAACACCTGCCCCTGCTCCCCGCTGGACTGGAGATTTAGCATCCAGTGCCTCCTCCTCCCGCAGTGTCTCCCTAGTTCCCTCCTGGTTACCTGCCATGCTGTCCTCTGTGCCACGTGTAATGTAAATGTGACTGACTTAGCCCGGCCTGCTCTCGAGCTCCTCAGTCTGTGGCTTTAGGATGCACCCCGCCTGCTCTCGGGAGCGTCTCCATTCAGTGGCTTTAGGATGCACCCCACCTGTTCTCAGGAGCTTCTCCGTTCAGTGGCTCCATTCTCTGTTCAGTGGCTTTAGGATGCTTTGGCCTCTCCTGAGGTTTCGGTTCTTAGGCGATGAGGCGCTGCCCATTAGTTTTTTTTTCCGAGTCCCTGGCCCAGATGTAGATCACGGATGGAGCAGTTGCTGAGCATGTGTAAAACCCTGGGCTCTACCCCGATCCCACATCCTCTCAGATGCAGTAGTAATTTTTGGTGACGCCTGTATGTTCCCTTGAGGAGGACTTATGGGACACGGAATTGCAAATCTAGGGGGGGTACAACAGATTCAAATCCCCATCCCTGTCTGCAGCTGAGTCACCGTGGGCATGTCACGTGACCTCTCCAGGCCTTCCTTTCTCTCTCTGTGGAACACCTAGTGATGGTGGCGCTCTTCACAGGGTGTCCCCAAGGGGCCTGACACATCCAGGACTCCATGAAGTAGCGGCTTGCTATGGTCTCTATGTATGTTGCTGCCCCTCTCTACACTAGGAACTCCAGCTTGCTCCCTTGCCGGGGATCCCAGCCTAGGAATTAAAATTAGAAACCATGTTTAGTTTTCTTTCATTCTTCACCTGTATGATCTCAGCAAAAAGGTATTAAGTAGAATCGATTGAAAATATCTAGCGAGGCTTTAAAAGACTATGAGCTGAGAGGCTTTCTTTCATTTAAATTTTACTTGATGTGTATGAATGAGTGTTTTGCCTGCATGTATGTCAAGTGCATGTGAAAGTCAGAAGAGGGTACCAGGTCCCCTGGAACTAGAGCTGCCATGTAGGTATCAGGAATGGAACTTGGATCCTATAGAAGGACAGCCATGGTCTTAACCAATGAGCCATCTCGCCAGCCCTGGGGGGCTTGCTTGTTTGTTTGTTTGTCTTGCTTTGTTTCCCCAGCACTTTAAATGTGGCTGAAGTAAACATAGAAAAGGAATTCATGACAAATAGCATCGGGTCAGTGCGGCCTGTCTACCTTCTGAGGGAGTGAACTCCCCATCCGAGCAGGATTGGGGGCCAGTGAAGAGAGAGAGAATTCTGCAGGCACCACTGGCTCCAACAAGTCACAACAGGTTCCTGAGGAAGGCAGCCAGATCCACTCCTAGCCTGACTCTACCTGCCGTGACCCCTTCAGTCACCTGTCCTATGGTAGATGCCCTACTTGGTGAGGGAATCCACAGGCCAGAGTCCCAGCCTGTCTGGATCTGCCAACATGAGGCCTGTACCTCACAAATGCTAGAATTACTCATGGATATTCACCTGTCTCTGCCTTCTGAGTGCTGGGATTAAAGGCGTGGGCCTCCATACTTGCTCATTTTTATTAAAACAAGTGTGTTCCTCATTTCAGGGCTGGGCGTGATGGCACATACCCTTGTCCCAGCATTTGGGAGGCAGAGGCAGGCAGATCTCTCTGAGTTTGAGGCCCGTCTAGACTATAAAGCAGGTTCCAGGACAGCCAGGGCTGGTACACAGAGAAACTCTGTCTGGAAAAAGAAAACAGAAAAAGAGAGCGGATAGGGAGATAGGGAAAGAGAGGGGAAGAGAGGGGGAAAGAGGGAGGGAGGAAGAGAGAGAGAGAGAGAAATCTTTTTACCTGGGCACCTTGCCATTGTCCCAAGTTGAGTTGGGTGGGTCACTTGAACCCAGGGGCTAGCTTGGGCAACACAGTGAGCACTTATCTGAAAAAGGAAAACAAAGAAGAAAAATAACACTCTGAAGAAAAACAAAGCTCTCTGTAAAACACTAGAAGTTAAAAAAAAAAAAAATAAGTACAGGACTCTCTCCTTCTAGAGCCCTGTCTAAGCAGGGGGAAAGCAGCCATTTCAGAAATGCCAAGCACGGCTCAAGTGAGTGTTGCATGTGTGCTTCACAGATGTGAGCAGAGATGTTCACAGAGGGAACCACTATTACAGGGCGTTCAGTCCTGCACGCAGGACCTGCAGGTGTTTCCAGTTTCCCAAACTGAATGGGACTTCCACCTCTAGGCTCAACGGTGCCTGAAAGTCTAAACTAATTAACATAAACAGGAAGCACCTGCTATACTGGGACCCTGTTAGAACCCACCTGCCAGCCAGGCCTCCTCCCAAGTGGCATGCTGGGGCCCCACTCCCATAACTCAGCCTTGGGTCCTGTTTCCCACTCTATACCCACAGGTATTCCTCGCCACAGAGAGGCTCTGGGGAGCTTCAGCACAGGCTGCTGGCTGGCCTGCTGACATCAGTAAGGAGCTGTGCCCACTCCTCAGCTAGGTGCCCTTGGCCTGCCCTTCTTTGCCATGCCCCTCAGGCTTACTAACTAATGGCCCACTTACCCCGAAGGGGCCCCCTTAAGCCTTGCACCCCTTGCTTGGATGCCCTTTCTACCCCTCTGCAACAGCATCTCTATCCCTGGGGCCACTCAATGAGTCTTGCTCAGGCCCCTCATGCTAGAACTCAGTGCTCACATCCCTACCATGAACATGGACGCTAGATGCCTGATGGTTCAGGAAGTGCTAGGGATGGGACCCAAGGCCTTGTTCATGTTGAACATCTGCCCTACCACTAACACAGCATAGAACCCTAGTTCCTGAAACAGGCCCCAGATACTTTCAGAATGCCCCCTTGTCTTGCATATCATACCAACCTATCCCTATACTGGACATGAACCCAGGGACTTGCGGGTGCTAGGTAAGTGTCCTACCACTGTGCCAGTCCCACTTTAATGCTTTTAATTTAATTAGCATGCAAAGTAACAGATTTCCTCATGATATATTCTTTGCATGCATGTGTGGTGTATGCACACGCACGCGTTTGTTTGTGTATGGTGCACGTGTGCTCACCAGATGTCAACAGTGTCTTTGTCTCAATTGATCGCACCTTATGTTTTTGAAGCAGGGTCTCTCCCTGGAGGTGGATGTCTCTGATTGGCTACACTGCCTGGTTAATACACTAGGGATTAGAGTCGCCTGTGGTGGGTGCCTCCCTTACCTTGCTGTCCCCCTCACCTTGTGCCAAGTCACCTTGCGCCAAGTGCTGATCATGGCTTTTTACCTAAGTGCCAGGGATCCCAACTTAGCCTGCATGCTGATGTGGTTGGGGCATCTCTCAAGTCTTCTGTTGTTCTTTTTTAATATTATTTTTGTTTTATGTATATGGTTGTCTAACCTACATGTATGTCTGTGTACCATGCTCATGCAGTGTCTGCAGAGACCAGCAGAAGGCATCAGATTCCCGGGAACTGGAGTCACAGACAGTTGTTAACCGCCATGTGGGTGCTGGGAATCAAACCTAGGTCCTCTGGAAGAGCAGCCAGTGCTCTTACCCGCTGAGCCATCTCTCCGCCCCAAGCCCCTTGGCATTCTCACACACACTTTGTATTAGGTGTTCCCTCCACTTCCTCTCCCCACCTCCCAGCGTCTACCATTCCATCCCCCAGAAGTCTCCCTTTACAGCGCATGTCTTGTATGACTCTCCCCTACCTTAAAGCCTCCCCATACCCTTCATGCCATCTGTTTAGACTTACCTCTACAGAAATACACACACACACACACAGACACACACACACACACACACAGACACACACACACACACACACACACAAAAGAAAATGTGAGTGCTTCACGAGTTCAATGTGTTCATGTGTCATCCTTGCACGAGGGCAGTGCTAATCTTCTCTGTCTCCATCCCCATGTTCACCACAGGGGCTGTCCATCTGAGCACTCAATGTTTTATGAGCTATTTTCCTCTCTTTCTCTCAAACATGTCTCAAACTCTCCTCTACCAGAAAGCCCTCCTTGGTGTTACATCCTCCAGCAATGCTGGCACAAAGGGCATGAGGCCCACTCACTGCCACAAAGACCATCCAAATCTACACAAGTTAAGCACCACAGAGCTTAGGGGAGGGCCCGGGAATCCAGGTTATCTAGAAATTCTATATCTATTGTGGTCTGCCTCTGGTCCTCAGAGTGTCAACATCTGTTGGGTCCCTCTTGGACTGAAGAGGGCACGCTCTTTACTTGGCTGTGAGCTTCCTTGGGTAACCTTTCCCCTGAGGCCTTTATTAGGACAGTAATACTATTTGAGGACCAAGTATCTCCGTTGTAAGTACTGAGGTGTTTTCATGCACGGTAGCCCAGATTTGCATTCCAAGGGCAGAGAAGGCAGATATAATGTCTCCTTTCGGTGAATGTGGAAAGGAACCTGAAGCATGAGCTTCCTGCACGTGGTGAATTAAGACTCCCAGGAACATCCACCAATAGAGACCTGTTCTCCTCACTCATATACTTGCAACTGTTTTGTCTGCCAGCTTAGGTTTTAATCCCATCCAGTGTTGCAACTGTGAGCAGTGGCCCCGGGACTGGCAGGGGAGCCAGAATAAGCAGATTTGACTTCTAATCTGACTCACACATCTGTTCAGAGTGCTGTCAAGTTGGGGAAGTGTAGCTATGTGTCCAGCCTGTGCCTCTCCTGCTTGCTGCCACAAATGCCTCTAGCCCCCGGGTGCACCCCTCCCTTCTCTGGGACCCAAAGTTGGCCACATGGTGAGGGGTATCCCAGGAGGATGGCAGCCTATCGACAGACAGATGTTCTCTCTCCTCCACATTGTTCTGACCCAAGTCTATTGTGTGTGCCAAGAGCAGGCTGTCACCAAGTCTCCTGGCAGGCTCTCGGTAGAGTTGGGGACCATTTCTGGAGAGGCATGGCCCATAATGAATATTGAGGCTTTCAAAAGCTCTGCCATTCTTTCAGGTTGGCTGAGCTTCAAGAGTCCAGAAGGACAGTAATGGGGACTCTGGAATTCCTGGAGGCCAGCTTCCAAGTTGAAGGTTCCAAGGACCTTGACAGACCAAGAATTTCCCCAAAGGGGTCTCCCAGGCTGGGCCTGAAGCCCACGAGGGGCTTGGGAATGGGAAGTGGAGGAGATCTGGCAGGGAGTTGGTGGACAGATAGTGTACAGCTGGGGACACTGGGAGAGCCAGAATTGCATTGTGTTTTACTCACAGTTCCTGACCCCTAACCTGAGGATGGGAAAGGACCTGTCACCTTCAAAAACTCCACCGAACCCATCCCAGAGGAAATGGAAATTCAGAATTGTTTTGGAGCAGCTCGGTGTTTGCCAGTGGGTGAGTAATGCACACTGCTGCTAACTGGCTCATGCTCTCCTCCACCCCCCACCCCCACAAGCAGAGAAAGAAGAATTTATGTCTGTATAACTCTTTCTCATGCTAAGCTGAGGTATGCACTCGAGACAAACAAGGGTGTGTGTGTGTGTCTGTGTGTGTCCGTGTGTCTCTGTGTCTGTGTGTCTCTGTGTCTGTGTGTGTCTGTGTCTGTGTGTGTCTGTGTGTCTCGGTGTCTGTGTGTCTCTGTGTGTCTCTGTGTGTCTGTGTGTCTGTGTGTCTGTGTGTCTGTGTCTGTCTGTGTATCTGTGTGATTAGTCCCACTGTAAGGATTAGCTCACAGCAAGACCAAAAATTGGGAAGTACCCGTTTCTTATAAAAGAGACACACACACACACACACAGAGAGAGAGAGAGAGAGAGAGAGAGAGAGAGAGAGTCCCATTGGAGGTTAAGAATCAATCCAAACCACACAACTACTTTGTGGCAGAGCAGAGATTTGAACCCAAGTCTGCGATCAACACTCCAAAGGGTATGTCCTAAGCAAAGTTATTCAAAGTTCCAGTTTGAAGACACAATTTGATGTCAGCAGAGTATGCAAGGCTTCTGGGCTCTGTTCCCTTGCCCTGGGTCAGGAGAGATCTCTGTTCTCAAGGATGCTGCTGAAGTGATCGCATCACAAGGTAAGAAACTGCTTGGGGGCTCTGTTTCCAGACTTCAGCCGGAAAGCCCATCCTGGTCAGAGAACATGAGAACCCCAGACTGCTGCTAGGTTTCAGACAGGACCTTTGCCCAGAGAGGGTGACCCAGGAGAAACATTTGGTCCTCTGTGCCAGTTTTTTTGTTTTGTTGTCAATTTGACACAAATCTAGACATATCTAGGAACAGGAAATCTCAATTGAAGAACTTCCCCCTCCCCCATGACAGATTGACCTGCAGAAAGCCATGAGGCTTTTTTTTTTTTTTTTTTTTTTTTTGGTTGATGATTGACGTGGAAGGGCCCAGCCCACTGAGGTGGTGCCATATCTGGGCAAGTTGTCCTAGGATGTATAAGAAAGCAAACTGAGTAAACCAATCAATACATTTTCTTGTGGTTTCTGCTTTGGTTCCTGCCCTGACTTCCCTCAGTGCTGGGGTGTGACTTAAGTTGTAAGCTGAAATAAACCCTTTCCTTCCCGAGTTGCTTTTGGTCACAGTGTTTCATCACAGCAGTACAAACCTTAAGACATTCTCAGGACACACATAAGACTGATCATTTCAGCCCCCACCCCCAAGAGAGATGCCTGCACAACAAAATCAAGACTAAAGGGGTGTTCACTCATGAGGAGACTTCTGTTGTGCTGACTGGCTCTCCGCCGTGAGGGAGAACTTGGGACAGAGCCTCTGCAAAGCCCAGGAACAGATTCTTCAGAACCAAGTGTGCAAGACATTCCTACCTCACAGTGTCTGAGGGTATGCTACAAATTTACAGCCCTGGGTCTCACCTTGGGCTCCCAGTGACAGAACCACAGGGAGGGGGGTCTGTAATGCTTTTTTTAAAAAAAGATTTCTCTCCTGGTAATTACAAAATAAATGGAAGCTTGAGAAGAAGAAGAAGCAGGGATGGAATAGCTTTGGGATGTTGTTGAGGATTAAGCATCTCCATAGACCCCAGACGTTCACAGTCCCAGGGAACTCTGTAACCACAGAGTTATCGAAAGCCAACGTGAGAATTCTGTATCCGAGTTCTGCTTGGACACTCGGCAATTCTGGATGACTGAGCCTTACTGGGCCCCAATCCTTCCCACCTTTAATGGGATAAGTTTGCCACCCATATGCATCATTGTGGAATTCTGCAAAGTGGGCAGGCAGTAGTCTCTGAATGAACTAGAAGAGCCTTCTCATGTTTTGAGAAATACCACCAGAGGGCTTCCAGTAGGCTCAATATGGGGAGTTGAGAGCCAGGTGTTTCGTGAGTGGTCAGGTCTCAGAGTCACGACCTGGGATACAGATAGGATGACATGAGCAGAGACAAGGTCAGATGTTAGGTTGTTTTCAGAACTCCGAAGTAGACAGCATAACCCTAGCAGGACAGCTTCATGGGTTAAGGACATAGAGTTCATATCCTTACTGGACAACTAGCTAACTGAGCCACCCTGGTCCTCAGTATCCTATGTGCAAAATATAATAAACGTACTCACTTCCCAACACAGAAAAGGCTTGGCACACATTAAGGGATCAGTAAATGTTAGTCACGATTGCCTATTGACGGAAGATTTTGAGTGTAGGGGGAATCTAAATTAGTCCGGAGTCTCTGTTTGTGTCCTTGCCACATCCAAGGTTAGTCCTTACCACCCAGGCTGCAAGTGAAGGTGATAAAGAAAGCCAGGGATCAGAGTTCCCAGGTTGGGCTTTCTCCTCTTGCTAAACCTCTCTGTGAATACGGGCCAGGAGGAGGCAGCACTGGCTGGATAGGAGGGTATGTCCACCAGTGTCTCTTAAGCCAGGCCTCTGCCTCCTTAGGCTCAGCTTCCAGTGCTGAGTGGTGGGGTATGGGAAGGAGACAGACATGCAGATTGTGGATCCCTGGATCTTTGCATCTGAGGATCTAGGGAAGAAATGGAATTCTCTGCCTGCTCTGTCCTGTGTAAATCTAAGAGGCAGTCATAGTCACCCTCCTCCACGGAAATGCTCCGCTTGGGTGGGACTCCACTCAGATCTCCTTCCTGCTGCTCTGCAGGGACTGGGAAGGTTCCTGGGAAGGTACAGAAGATTCTGGGTCAAGCATCATGACTTAGTCACTTAACACTACAAGAGGCCACATACCCCTGCTCCCCAGCGGACCTGCCATTTTTGGAGAGCCTCTCCCCTCAGCTTTGGCCATGGGAAGAAGAGCGGCATTGACTGTGGAGCCTGAAAGGATCTGACATCCATCTCTGGAAGAAAGAGGGTGGGAAGGAGGGATGGGTGGAAGAAGGAGAGAAGGGAGGAGAGGGAAAGGGAGAAGAAGGAAAAGAGAGATGCCTTCCAGGCAGCAAGGCATCATAGTGAGTGCCTGAAATCCTAGCATTTGGGAAGTGGAACTTGAGGATCAGGAGTTCAAGGCCTGCCTAGGCTACTAGAAACTCTGGAGAGAAGGAGGAGGAGAGGAAGGGAAGAGAAAAAGGCTGTCTTTTTAAAATCAGTATTTACAGGAAGAATTGGGATAACCCAGGGGTAGATGGCTTCCAACACAAAAAAAGGTCTTAGATTCACACCACCACCACCAATAAGAAAATGTCACCAGGTAGAGAGCCCTAGCAATTGGTGAATACAGACTGTAACCACATTAGGCAGAACACCAAGACTGCGCCCTAGACACCAACAGAAAGGAGACACGGAAGTGTGTGAGGACTTCCGGCCAGCTCCACCACTCGCCTGTCTGCTGGTCTGCCAGAAGGTAGAGGCAGCAGTGGGGTCTGGAGTCACGCCCGCTATGGGAATGCTTATCTACATTGTGAGCCAGGGCCTGGCTTGCACAGATGACTCACACTAGCAGAGGAATCCAGGCCAGCAGGAAACAGGTGGCTACCCTGACACAAAGGAGATACTGACTCTGTTGGACGGTGGTACCATTGGAGCCGGACCCTAGGGCTGAGTGCATTTCTGCAGAACCAGGACAAGCACCAAGGTCTCTGCCCAGAAATCGCAAGATCTCCCTGGTGGAGATAAAAGGGAGGACTGGGAAGCAAGCAGGGGTTTCTATTGCACGTGGTTGAGGCCCTGTGTAGCAGTGCAGGCTGAGGGGCGTGACCATTACCTGACTGTTAGAAGCAATACATGTACATTTTTTAAAAAATGGAGCAAAACACAAGCTTGGGTTGCAGCTCAGTTGGTAGAGTTACTGGATAGTGAGAGTAAAGACCTGGGTTTGGGGTTGGTGAGATGGCTCAGCAGGTAAGAGCACTGGCTGCTCTTCCAAAGGGCCCAAGTTCAAATCCCAGCAGCCACATGGTGACATCACAACCACCAGTAATGAGATCTGACTCCCTCTTCTGTGTGTGTCTGAAGATAGCTACAGTGTATCTATTATCTATAGCTACAGTGTATCTATTTATAATAATAAATAAATTTTTGGGCCAGAGTGAATGGTGTTGACCAGAGTGAGCAGAGGTCCTAAAATTCAATTCCCAACAACCACATGAAGGCTCACAACCATCTATACAGCTACAGTGTACTCACATACATAAAATAAATAAATCTTAAAAAATAAAAAAGACCTGGGTTTGACCCCTGGATCACATGAGAGTGTGACCGTGGGCTGTGCACAGATTATACAAGTATGTATCTCTACAGATACCACACATACGCACACATATATAACACATGCATGGAATCAAAACAATATGTCCTATATAGGCAGTATGTATTTTTACTTGTTGTGTTTTGCAGTGCTGGTGATGAACCCAGGACCTCCCACACGAGAGGCCAGTGTTCTATTACTGAGCTGAAACCCCTGATCCTATAGGCATATTAGTGTAACAAAATCCATATTTTATTTATATTCAAGAGTATGCTATACCAGTTGAGCATCCCTAAATTGGTATCCTCAAAATACTTAACAGTCTGGAACTTTGGGAGCATTGATATGACATCACAAATGTATCCACACCTGCCCTCACGTGCCAGGTTGCAGATAAAATGCAAGTGCAATAAAAATGGGCTGGAGAGATGGTTCTGTGGTTAAGAGCACCAACTGAGGGCTGGAGAGATGGCTCAGTAAATGTATCCACACCTGCCCTCACGTGCCAGGTTGCAGATAAAATGCAAGTGCAATAAAAATGGGCTGGAGAGATGGTTCTGTGGTTAAGAGCACCAACTGAGGGCTGGAGAGATGGCTCAGTGGTTAAGAGCACCGACTGCTCTTCCGAAGGTCCTGAGTTCAAATCCCAGCAACCACATGGTGGCTAACAACCATCCGTAATGAGACCTGACGCCCTCTTCTGTGCATCTGAAGACAGCTACAGTGTACTTAGATTTAATAATAAATAAATCTTTAAAAAAAAAAAAAAGCACTGACTGTTCTTCCAGAGGTCCTAAATTCAATTCCTAGCAACCACATGGTGGCTCACAATCAACAGTGATGGGCTCTGATGTCCTCTTCTTGTGTGTCTGAAGACAGCGACAGTGTACTCATATACATTAAATAAATAATATTTTTAAAAAGTTGTGCAAAATTACCTTTAGGCTAGGAATACAGCTCAGTGGTGGAATGTGTGCTCATTGTGTGCAATGCTTTGGGCTCATAATAAATAATAATGATAATAATAGCAATAATGCCGGGCGTGGTGGCACACACCTTTAATCCCAGCACTTGGGAGGCAGAGGCAGGCAAATTTCTGAGTTCGAGGCCAGCCTGGTCTACAGAGTGAGTTCCAGGACAGCCAGGGCTATACAGAGACACCCTGTCTCGGAAAAAGAAAAAATATAATAGCAATAATAATAATAGGAGGAGGAGGATAAAGAGCAACAGCCACCACTGCCTTTAGGCAATGTGTGTAAAGTGTACATTAAACAGAAGTAAGGCAGTAAGTAAGGCCCACCTGCTACCACATATGGATGCGTCATAGACACAGACAGGCCTACTTTCAGCCACACAATGCAGGTTACCCAGAGGCCCTCCAGCCATGTGGTTGGCTCACAGTGGGAGCCACTATAATATGCAAGTATGTGGTGGACAGATGGGAGAGAAAAAGAAGTAGAAAGTTTGAACACTATGAAGAGAGGTGGAACTGCAGATGCAAGTCTGTTAGTTATGAGTAGCCAGCCCCACCACCTGAGGCCATGGTGAAATCCCAGCTGGTGCTGCCACTAAGTGCCATGTTTGGGTCCTTGGTCATGCCGCAGCAGGTGTTGGTGTTGATGTCTGTGGCTCACATTATCGCTAGAGACCATGAGGACACCCCTAGTCTGGTCAGCTGCCTGAGACCGCATAGCTGTCCAAGTGCTGTGCAGAACTGGTGCTATCCCACACTGCCTGAGGTCCTCTGGAGAACTGGCCCCACCTCTCACCGGCTGCAGCACTCAGAAGAGTGGGCCCTGTACCTTGCCTGGGCAGCACAGCAGAGCTGGCCCTGGTATTGAGGGTGCAGGTGAGCTACTCCAACCAAGGGCTAGAGCATAGGATTGCTGGCCCTGCCACTCCTCTGCTGTGACACAGGGCAACAACAGGATAGCCAGGAGAAGTTCTAGTGAGGACTCAGTATTGATGGTGTGGCAGAAGCCAGAGGCCTCGAACCAGACCAATGACTCATTGCAGTGAACATTTGCAAGTAAAGATGTATAGACATGGGGCTGGTGAGATGGCTCAGCTGTTAAGAGCACTGACTGCTCCTCCAAAGGTCCTGAGTTCAAATCCCAGCAACCACATGGTGACTCATAACCATATGTAATGAGATCTGACTCCCTCTTCTGGAGTGTCTGAGGACAGCTACAGTGTACTTACAGATAAATAAATAAATCTAAAAAAAAAAAAAAAAGATGTGTGGCTAAAAGGGTATACTGTGTGATACACTATAGCTTCCATGATGAGATGTTTTCTGTTATTTTCTTGTTCATTTTTTATTTTCTTTTGGGTGGGGAGGTTGCTAAGGCAGAAGTCAGATAGGAGGGCACAGGGAGATGAATGGGACTGGGGTACATGGTGTGAAACTCACAAAGAATCAATATAAGGTTAAAAAAACATAAGCAAGCTGTGATCTCATTTGTAAGACATCTCCTTAGATAGTATGTTGATATTCACATATATCTTAATTTGAAACTCTTCTGGTTCCAAGCATTACCTTTAAGGCATATATTCAACCTGTATTAAAATAGTTTCTGAATTCAGAGCATATGTAGTTTAACACATAAATTATTTAAACATAGTATACTTAGCGGAATATTGTGCTTTTAAATAGTAACTCAGGAAGGGCTGGAGAGGTGGCTCAGCACTGACTCCTTGAAGTGGAAATTTTTGGTTGCATCACGTGATGTTTGGCTGAAGCAGACCCGTGTGAGAACACATGATGTTTAGAGAGAGTGTAAGTAAGGCCCAACAGATAGTGACATGGCGCATACATAGCTAGCTGTGCAATGCTTGTTGGTCTCAGGTCTTTACTGATCTTTACTTCATAGAGAGGCACGGCAGAGACCTTCTTCTGGTGTCCCAGCTGGTTCTGATCGCTTCTGATGCCTCATGCCAATTCGGTGGAGGCCTGGCTATTTCTGCTGGATCATGCAGCTGCTGCTGACTCCTGTGCAGTGACATTTTAAGACTGGACTGTTGATATCTTGACACTAACAAACTGAACTGCTGGTATCCTGACAAGGAAGAGTGAAATCACTTCAAAGAAGTGCTTCTAAAAAGATCTACCTCCCCATTTCCTACTACACATCTTTCTCCCCTACCTTTGGATGGTGTGTTAGAAGGGGGGGGGGGTGAAACAGTTGAAAACCCTTCTTAAAGTAGGTTTTGAAAAATCTAAGCCTTCAAATCCTCTTCCAGAGGACCCCAAGTTCAGTTACCAGCAACATAGGGGTGACTCACAACTCTCTGTGTGATGGTTTGTATATGTTCTGCCCAAGGAGTAGAGTAGTACTATTAGGAGGTATGGCCTTGTTGTGAGTAGGTGTGTCACTGTGGGTGTGGGCTTTAAAACCCTCATCCTAGCTGCCTGGAAGCCAGTATTCTGCTAGCAGCCTTCAGATGAAGATGTAGAAATCTCAGCTCCACCTGCTCCTTGCCTACTTGGACGCTACCATGTTCCCTCCTTGATGATAATGGACTGAACCTCTGAACCCATAAGCCAGCCCCAATTAAATGTTGTCCTTCTAAGAGTTGCCTTGGTCATGGTGTCTGTTCATAGCAGAAAACCCTAACTAAGGCACTCTGTAACTCTAGTTCTAGGGTATCTGATGACCTATTCAGGCCTCCTCAGGCACTGCATGTGTGTGGTACACAGACATATCTGCAAGCAAAACTCACATAGACACATTAAAAAACAACAACTTGGTCCCAGGGTTCTCATTAGAAAGGGCCAGAAAAATGCCTTCAGCATGCTATGAGAGCAGCTGTTTTAAACCAAAGGTATTCAGATGTCCAAATTACCATACAGGCTGGGTCTGGTGACACATACCTATAATCAGCATTCTGGAGGCTGTGCCAGCCAGGCAGCAGCAGTGATATTCAACCTGTGGGCCGCAACCCCTTTGGGGGCTGAATGGCCTTTACACAGGAATTGCACATCAGATATACTGCATACCAGACAGTCACATTATGATTCCTAATAGTAGCAACAAAAATAATTTTATGGTTGGGGGGGGTCACCACAACATGAGAATTAAAGGGTCGAGAACCATTCACTGAGCCAGGGCCATGTGGTGGGTGTGACTGTCAAAAATGAAAGTTAAATTTAAAGATTGCCATTTAGGTGTGAGGGAAAGAGCAACATCGCTTTGAGACAAAATGGACTCAGAAAACCTGCAGACGGCTCAGCCTAAAGATGGCTTGGCAACATGAGATCACGGACAAGATGGACAGAGAAAGAGAGAGAAGGAAGGGGAAGAAGGGGAGCTGGGCCTGAGCATCCGAGAGTGGGGATGTCTCAGCCAAAGTCCAGGGCAGCATTCAGCCTGGAGGAAGCAGAAGGGTGGGGCACTCACTGAGTGATGGGTCAGGAGAGAGGAGCCTGGCTCAGTCCTTAGGCTTAAGTAGCTTGCCTGTGTGGGTGGGACATCTCAGAAGTACTTAGGGCTTCATTCTTGAAAGGATTAATCCAATCACTGAATTAATGGATTAAGGGATTGTCTTAGTCACTCTTCTATTGCTGTGAAGAGACACCACGACCAAGGCAACTCTTATGAAGGAAAGCATTCAATTGGAGGCTTGCTTACAGTTTCAGAGGTTTGGCCCATTATCGTCATGGTAGGGAGCAAAGCAGCATGCAGGCAGGTGCTGGAGCAGTAGCTGCGAGTTATGTCCTGAACCATAGACAGAGAGCAAGACTGAGGTTTTGAAATCTCAAAGCCCACCTCCCAGTGACACACTTCCTCCAACAAGGCCACACCTCCTAATCCTTCTAATCCTATCAGTTTCACTCCCTGGTGACCAAGCATTCAAATATATGATCCTATGGGGACCCTTCTCATTCAAACCTCCACAGGGGCCAATGGGTTAATAGGAAGGGCATCTGATGAGGAAGTCTCCTGTAAGACCTTGTCCAGACGCGTCATGTGCCCTTGTCTTGCCTCACTCTGCACTCTGTTACCTGAGGACTTAGCAGTAGACCACAAACAGGCGCAGCCCTGACCTTGAGCCAGACTGGGAGCCAAAGAAAACTCTTCTATTGTGTGTATAGTCTGTTATTACCAATAAAAATTGCTCTAAGACACGGAGCGAATGGCGGAGGTACACAGTGAAAAGAATAGAAAGGGGCAGGCAAGGATGCTGATTTGGAACTGTGAAACACTGAGGAAACAGAAGAAAGGAAATGGGTGCTAGGCCTACTGGGTGACTTTGCGGGAGTCAATATTTACATAAATACTCAAAAATGTAGCTGATCTGCTGGGTTTAAACTTCTAGAACCAACCCATTAGCAAAGCATGGAAGACCCGATTACGGATAGAAAATTAAAATACAAATGTTACTTAAAAAAAAAATACAGGGAAGGTGGGATGGCTCAGTGGGTACAGAAACTTGTCTGCAAGCCTGACAGTTTAGACAGATCCCAGTGGAGTCTGGGGAACCCAAAAGCAAGAACTGGCTCTTGAAAGTCTCTCTCTCTGTCTCTCTCTGTCTCTCCCTTCCCTGCCCACCTCTCACAAATACATGACATATATAAATTAAAAATGTAAATGTAATTAAAAAATAGGAGTTCACACCTATAGTCCCAGAACCTGAGGGGTGGAGGCAAGTGAATAGCAAGTTCAAAGTTATCCTCAGCTACATAGTGAATTTGAAGCCAGCCTGCACTCTAAGGACCACCCTGTCTCAAAAGAACAAAAAAGAAAAAGAAAGGAAAGGAAAGGAAAGGAAAGGAAAGGAAAAGAGAAGAGAAGAAAAGAAAAGAAAAGAAAAGAAAAGAAAAGAAAAGAAAGAGAATCAAGTGTGTTGCTTGAATCGACAAAAATAATTAACACATATATTTTAATTTTGTTTAGAGTAACTAAATAAAGCAGTTATCTAGTCATATCGGGAGTGGGGCTGCTGTTTGGATGGTGTGTGCAAGCTCACCCTTCAGTTTCCACAGTCATAAGTCAATGCAGAATGTTTAAATTCGAGAAGCCAAGGAACAACAGCAACAGGGGTGTGTTTTAGAGACCTGCAAGTTGCCCCTGGGCAGTGGTTCTCAACCTCCCTAATGCTGCAACTGTTTAATGCAATTCTTCATGCTGTGCTGAACCCAACCATATTATTGTTGCTGTTGCTGCTTCATAACTGTGATTTTTTGCTACTGTTTGAATTATGACACAAAGATCTATGTTTTCTGATGGTCTTAGGAGACCTCGGTGAAAGGGTCATTTGATCCCAAAGGGGTCACGACCCATAAGTTGAGAACCACCACCCTGGAGCAAGTCCCAGGAGTTGAGAGCAGTTGGGTAACAGGGATGGGTGGTGGGCAGAATGGGCATGACTTGTTGTGTGAGCTCTTCTGTTCTGATGTATTTTTAACCAAGTGCATACATGACGTTGATATTGAAATGAAGGAACACTATGAGACAGAGGAGAAGGCGGAGGTGAGAGCTTGGGGCTGTAGCTGAGCCCGGGGGCCAGAATCGGATGCATCACACACCAGACACAGAAAGACCAGGTCAGGCGGAAAAGCAGCTCAAGAGGCCATTAGCCAAGCAAACACTCTGATGAGGACACTGGCCAAGCAAATGCTGTGATTTTTTTTTTTTTTTTAACAAGGAGACAGAAGATATTTCTGGAAACTATAGACCAAGTGGCTCAATATAGAATCCTGGCAAAACTCTTGCACAGATTATTAAACAGATGGCTTGGGAGTGTTTTGGGTTTATTTTTATTTATACTCTGCCTCATTCCAAAAAGAGGGTTTTGCAGTACTTTATAGAGATATGTACAGTACAACAAGACAGAAAAATTAGCAAGGACAGGGGCTCAAAAAAGCTAAACACATGCCTGTGATTATAGCACTGGGGAGGTGAGGCAGGAGGATAGTCATGAGTTCAAATGTGGTCTAGGCTACACAGTGAGAACCTGTATCAAAGAAGGAAAATGGGGGAAGGAAGGAAAGAAGAAAGGAAGGGAGAGAGGGAAGAAGGGAGAGAGGGAGGGAGAGAGGGAAGAAGGGAGGGAGGGAAGAAGGGAGAGAGGGAAGAAGGGAGAGAGGGAAGAAGGGAGAGGGGGAAGAAGGGAGGGAAGAAGGGAGAGAGGGAAGAAGGGAGGGAGGGAGGGAGGGAGGGAGGGAGGGAGGGAGGGAGTGAGGAAGGAAGGAAGGAAGGAAGGAAGGAAGGAAGGAAGGAAGGAAGGAAGAAAGGAAGGAAGGAAGGGTCAAGTGTGGTGTTATATGCCTATAACCAACAGATCATGAGTTCAAAATCATCCTTGGCTAGTGAGTTAGAGGCCAACCTAGGCTACATGAGGCCCTATTTCCAAAAGTTTAAAAAAAATAAGCTGAGCAAGATAAACTGATCCCATTTATGTGAAATTCTCAGAACAGGGAGTGGGAAATGGCTCAGTCAATAAAATGATTTCATCTCAAGCATGAGGCCCTGAGTTCAAATCCCCAGTACCCATGTAGAAAGCCAGATGCTGTAATGCTTACCTGTAATGTCAGCACAGGGACTTATTTGTCAGCCAAGCCTTGCAAATATAATAAAATTCATACTAGATACTTTAAAAGGTGAAGTTTGTGACATGTGAATTATAAAGTCAAAACAAACAAACAAACAAACAAACCTACCACTACAATGGAGGGTGGAGAAGGACAGAAAATAAAGAGGACTAAATTGATAGACAACACATAAATCCTAAACTTCTCTGCTAGTAATAAAGTAACCACGCACAGTTCCTACAAGCTTGGAAAATAGCTTGAGTTAAATAACACACTAACTGGTTGCTCAGAGAATCACAGACTTCTCTGCTCCCAATGCCCAATAGATATCTTTCCATGCACTTTCTTTTATTTTCTTTTTTTTTAGAATTAATGAATTTTTTTATTACGTATTTTCCTCAATTACATTTCCAATGCTATCCCAAAAGTCCCCCCCCCTCCCCTCCCCACCCATTCCCATTTTTTGGCCCTGGCGTGCCCCTGTACTGGGGCATATAAAGTTTGCCTGACCAATGGGCCTCTCTTTCCATTGAAACGACGCATTACAGTAGCATCCTTAGAACTTCAGGCCTCACACAGCTCTGTCCTGGGGACACTCGAGTTAGACATAAATCCCAAGAAGTATAATTCACTGAACACATTTAATAAGGGACTTGCCTCAATGATGTGAGATCCACAAGCAGGTCTCATGACAGGGTCAGAGGCTTAGGTCTATAACCCTAGCAGTGTCTTCTACCAGGGATTCTAGCCTGTGGGTTTCCACCCCTTTGGTGGGTTCTATATCAGATACCCTGCATATCAGATATTTACATTATGATTCATAACAGTAGCAAGATTACAGTTGTGAAGTAGCAATGAAATAATCTTATGGTTGGGGGTCACCACAACATGAGGAACTGTATTAAAGGGTTGCAGCCTTGGAAAGCTGAGAGGCACAGGACCTCAGCCCTTGCGAAGGAGCCTCACAAAGTCTCAAAAGTAACTCCCAAGGAGCCTCCACTGACCGTCACAGTAGAAAGGAAAAGGGTGACTTAGGGCCACTTACTCAGTCTTGAACACTCTCAGGGAAAATGCTGGTGTCATACACAGAAGAGGAGCCATAGTGTCTCTGAGAGAGCTCTAAAGGCCACGCCAGCTGTCAAAGGATCTATTCAGAAAGGAAGGAACAACTGACAAGTTCCCGCAGCTTTCTGCCACAGCTGTGACTTAACCTGCAGCCAGGAGAAGCCTTGATCCAGCATTCCCGGCTCCTCCAGAATGGCTCCCCACAGAACGTGCTATCACGTTGCCATGAGGCTGCTATGTTGAACATTCAATAACACAGATCTGTGAGCAGAGATTTGGCTTCTTATGGAGGTCTACCCATAGGATATAAATGTCAATGTAAGTGTTCTAGACCCCAAACATTGTTATTTTTAAACTGAAGACCATCTGGCATCTTCTCAAACCTTATACATTGTTTTTCCTTAAAGCCAGTCAGCATTGTGAAGATCTCTAGGTGTCCCAAGTCAAGGCCAGATGCCAGGTCCTGGGCGCCATAATAATAAGGCTCCAGCACAATGCCTATACAGTTCAATAGCCAGACAGTCACACAAAGAAAGACAGCGTCATCCAGTTTCCTGTCAAACTGGATATGTGCCTATCCTCCGCAGTATAGTTTATAATACCTCTCCTTATTCTAGGATTAAATGTCTGGCCTCTTTTAAAGTTGTTGTTTTTATATAAATACCAGTGAAGCAATAAAACAAGGAGCCCACAGGCTCTTACAAATACAAGCTAACTCCAAGATAAGAGCAAACTGCCCCACCCGAGGGCACTAGAGCCCCAGAGACAATCAACTTCCTCTATCCCTGGGCTAACTTCACTAACTGTACGGTGGCATTAAAAGCCATAACTGAGGTCCCTGAAGGAAATGAGAATTAAACAAGGCACTGAGTCACTGGCTGGCCTACAGCTCATTAAATCCCTTGGCCCATGTCTAATTTCATTGACAAAACAGAGAAGGTCTGTCTGCTCCTTTTAACTTCCACCTGTTACGACTGGCTGAACACCTCAGGCAGGCAAAGGTTAAAACTGAGGAGAAACACAATGTGCACATAACCACAATGAATCCCACGGAAGCTCTGTGCCAAACAGTGCCCAATTGCTCCTTGTGTCTGCTACTCTGAGAACCATTAGTTCCTGTTCACTAAATAATTTTGCTTCCTGTAAGTTTGGTTGATTTGTGTGTGCATGGTGTATGTGTTTGCATGTGTTAGTGTGTGTGTGTGTGTGTGTGTGTGTGTGTGTGTGTGTGTGTGTGTGTGTGTGTGTGTAGAGGTAGATAGAGGACAGAGGTGCTTTCCTTTTGCCTTTTAAGACAAGGCTAGGGAAACTGAGGCAAGAACTGAAGTAGAGACCATGAAGGAGTGCTGTTTACTGGCTTGCTTCCTTTGGCTTGCTCAGCTTGCCTAGACAGTACAGCCCCACCTGTCTAGGTATGGCACACCCACAGTGCGCTGGGTCCTCATACAGCCATTCATTAGTAATGAAGAAAGTGTCCTCCAGACATGCCCTCAGGCCAATCTGATGGAAGCAATTTCTCACTTTCCAGATGTGTAGGGTTGACAACCAACATTAACCATCACGGGGACCTCTGAGCCCTTAATTCATATTCTCTGATAGGAAGATATGTCCCTCACCTCTCCTGGCCACAATATATGAAACTTCTTCTCTTATCTCAAGGACTAAAGCCTTCCAGAAACAGTATGACGTCATTAGGCATTGGACACTGGGCTGTGTCTTACACAAGAAAACCTTAAAATATAAAGACAGAAATGTCTTAAGATGTCATTCTCATTATTACTAGAAAATGCACAGGACTCCAGACCATCCCAGCAACCCGACACTGGGTCCTGTCTCTTCTGCTGATATGGAGCAGATAGAGGCCTCTCTGACAGACCTGTACTCAAGCCTCTCACACACTCAGAAAAGAAAGAAAAGTGTGATAGGGTCACACTCTGTAGCCTAGGCTAGCCTAGAACTCACTAGGCCTAAAACTTGCAGTGATCCTCCTGCCTCAGCCTGCTGAGCATTGAACCCCCATGTCAAGCCTCCATTTTCATTCCTACTATTACCAGGTTAGAAGGTTCCCTGCCTCCCTGTATCACCAGGGACTTTCAAAACTCCAACACTGGGTCTCACCAAGAGATTGTAGCTAAGTTCTGAGACTCCCAGGCCATAGACAAATGGAGCTCACTCATTAAATCCTCAATAGTGAATGTGGGGCCCATCCTTACTCTGATATGGACAAGGCAGCTGGTCATCACATGGAAGGGCAGTGAGGGAATGGAGGGAACATAGGCAGGCACCAAGGCAGCACTGTGCTGAGGTAGGGGGTCTCAGCTCTTCTGTATCCAAAAATTGGAATTAGGACTATGGTGGTTTGAATATGCTTAGCCCAAGGAGTGGCATTATTAGGAAGTGTGGCCTTGTTGGAGTAGGGGTGGCCTTGTTGTAGGGATGAGCTTTGAGACACTCCTCCTAACTGCCTATAAGACAGTCTGTTCCTGGTTTCCCTTTGATGAAGAGTTAGAACTCTTGGCTCCTCCAGCACCATGTCTGCTCGCACACTGCCATGCTTCTTGCCATGCTGATAATGGACTGAACCTCTGAGAGCCAGCCCCAATTAAATGTTATCTTTTATAAGAGTTGCCTTAGTCACGGTGTTTCTTCACAGCAATGGAAACACTAAGACAGAAGTTGGTACCAGGTATTAACTAGGGTATTGGTGTGATAGGCCTAACCATGTTTTTGTTTGGAAGAATGTGGATTTGGGGACTTTGGATTTGGAAAACAGTAGAATGCTTTAAGTAGGGCTTAATGGGCCATCCTAGTAGGACAGTGGAAGACATTGGTGCTGAGGGTGATTTCAACTGTGGGGGCCTGGCTCAAGAGGTTTCTAAGGAGAAGAATCTTAGTATGTGACCTAAAAACTGTTTGTGGGATATTTTGGTGAAGAATGTGGCTGCTTTTTGCCCTTGTTTGAAAAGTCTACCTGAGGCTAAAGTAAAAAGATTCAGATTAATTGTACTGAAAAGGGAATTCTTTAAAAAGCCTAGTTTAGACTTTATCCTGTGGTACAGACTTACGAAGAACATTTTAATCAAGCATAGCAAGCATAAGAACAAAAAGTACAAAATGTATGGTTCACGTAATAAAGTGCACCAGGAAGTGAAATAGAGCAGAATCCTGTGTTCGAGAAGATAAACAGATTAAGGGAGTGGTGCGCTATGGGCAAGATCCCACTCGGCTAAGCTTATTGTTTGTGTTTACTGTTGAACAATGGTAGTTATATTATTATGACCTGTTTTTTTACTTTTATTTGGGCATACGGAGATATGATTGTGCGTCAAATTACGTGGGATGACACAAGCTTTTGATCTGGATCTTGAAGCATTATCACCATGAATAGCTTAGGTCCAGGCATGGTGATACATGCCTTTGATGCCAGGAGACAGGCAAGCAGATCTTTGAGTTCAAGGCCAGCCTGGTACAGAACAGGTTCCAAGAGAAAAGCTTAAATCCAGGCATGGTGAACCATGCCTTTAATCCCAGCATTCAGGGGACACAGCCATGCAGATCTGCTGAGTTTAAGGTCAGTCTACAGAGCAAGTTCCATGATAGCCAAGCTTAGAGAATGAAGGAGTTGAAAAACAGAAAGCTGATTAATAATGGAATAGAATATGGAGGTTGTGTTCCAGCTCCAACAAGCACCAGAACTCAGAAGCTTCAACCATGTGTCTCTGGCTTTAGAGTTAAGAATAGGAGGGACTACTGGGACACTTGATACTGGCTAGCTGGAGCAAAGAAATTAGAAATGATTAAGATGAGATCAGCATCACTGAGGTAAAATATTCTGGGAAGTATTTTCTGAGAGCAGAACAAAATTGTGTTCCACAAATAGCCAAGGTTGTACCTCACGCTGCAGCTGAATTTGGTAATGTGTAAGAATGACCCAAGTGGTATCGGTTTTGAAAGTATGAAGGGGAAATGGAGAGCATCTGAGGCTTGGTACTGTGAGAGGCCAGGGAAGGCCATTGGTTAAGGTACAGCCTCAGTTGCAGTTGAAGGCCCAGGACTGAAGGGGTCATTGCAAAGGAGTTGAGGCTTGGCACCATGAAGAAAGCCTATGAAAGGCTATTGGTAAAGCCTAGTTGCAGTGGGAGACCCCAGTGTACTGGAGATGCCACTACCATGGGATGACCATGAAGAGCAGCAGTAACAGTGGAGTGGAGTCAGCTAGAACCTAGAGTGCTACAGAGGGCAGAGCTGGAGAAGTGATCCAAGTCCTTTGGAAGAGCCTAGAAGATAGTGTGTGGATCCCAGAGGATGGAACAAGAAGCTAGGAAGTTGAAGTTGCCTTGGAGACCCCAAGATGTTAAAGATGCCAGAGCCATGGGATACCTGTAGAGGAAAACTGCTAACTAGGAGTGGAACCAGCCAAGGAGAAAGAATTGTGTTGCAGTCATCAAAGATGAATGGAGTTGGACATCAGACATGGAGATACAGAGTTTCAAGTTTGCCCAGCTGATGTTTGGTCTTGCTTTGGTCCACTTTGGTCCAATATTTCCTCACTATGACATTTTGGAATGATAATGTATATTCTGTAATGTTGGAAGTATGTGATCTGCTTTTTAATTTTGATTTTATAAGGGATTGCAGCTAAGTGATTAGATGACCACCAAAAGAGACTTTGAACTTTTAACACTGTTGAGACTGTTATAGACAATTGGACTTTTGAAGTTGGACTAAATGTCTTGGCATTATGCTATGGCTAGGTATAGGCCTCATATATCAATAGACTCATTTGTTTGAACAAGCCTATGGGCGGCCAGGGAACGGAATGTAGTGGTTTGAATATGCTTGGCCCAGGGAGTAGCACTGTTAGCAGGTGTGGCCTTCTTGGAGTAGAGGTAGCCTTACTGGAGAAAATGTGTCACTGTAGGGGTGGACTTTGAGACCCTTTTCCTAGCTGCCTATGAGACAGTCTGTTCCTGGCTTCCTTACAATGAAGATGTAGAACTTTTGGCTCCTCCAGCGCCATGTCTGCCTGTACACTACCATGCTTCCTGCCATGATGATAATGGACTGGACCTCTGAAAGTGTAAGCCAGCCCCAATTAAATGTCCCTTATCAGAGTTGCCCTGGTCATGGTGTCTCTTTACAGCCATGGAAACCGTAAGAAAGACAAGGACCAAAGGCAGAGAGAGCAGAGAATGGTATGCTCTGTTCTTTATTTCCTCTCAATTTGGATGAGTAGCAGTTACATCCCCCAGGACTGTAAGGTACCACCCTCACTCCACAGCAACTGGAAGGAACCTGCTGCATGGCTGAACTAGAATCTAGGACACACAGATTATAGATACAAGAAGGTATCTGTAATATGTGTGTCCTGTGAGTTTTAACTGTCAATTTCACAACCTTGAATCACCTGGCAAGGTCCTTAGTGAGGCATTATCTAGATCAGTTGGCCTGTATGCACGTCTTCAGAAAACGGTCTTGATTGTTAATTGATATGGGAAGGCCCAGCCCATTGTGAGTGGCACTATTTCCTAGGCAGGGGTTCCTGAACAGCAAGAGAGGAGAAGACAGCTAAGAGCAAGCAAGCCAGCAGCATTCATAGCTCTAGTTCTCTCTGTTCATGACCGTCAGGGTGCAAATTAGGTTCCTCCTGCTTTGACTTCCCCACATTCAAGGACTTAGAAGCCAATTACACTCCTTCTTGTCTAAGTTGCTTTTTCTCAGAGTATAGTATCACAGTAACAGAAATGAAACTGGAGCAGGTCATTGCTCAGCCCAAGAATGTATCAAAAACTAAATCCTAAGTAGCTGTCAAAGAGACTGGTATTGTTATGATGTGTTTCCTGAAGGTTCATGTATTAAAGGCAGTGTTCAGAGGTGGGGCTTGGGGAAGTGGTTGGATCTCGAGGGCTCTGCCTTTATCAAGGTATTAATCAGTTGATGGACTCAAGATTGAACAGACAGTTGCAAGTGTTGGAAATGTGGAAAATGGCTCACTTCCTGCTCCGATGAGGGGAGCAGCTTCGCTCCTCACAACCTTCAGCCACGATGCTCAGCCACACCAGAGGCTTAGAGCACCAGATCCAGCTGACCACAGGCAGACAGAGATAGACAGACATACAGACAGACAGACACATCCAAATCATGAGCCAGCTGATCACAAAGACCTCCCAAACCGTGAACCAAGAAAAACACTTTCTCTTTGAGATTGTTCTCTTAAATGTTTATCACAGCAACAAAACTACAACTGACACAGATGGTCTAATTTAAAAACTAAGCAAAAATCCCAGCATGGCACTGCACACTGTAATCTGAGTACTTGGATGAGACAGGAGGCTCATGAGTTCAAAGCCACCCAGGGCTACAATGCAAAACCCTGGTTTTTTAATTGGTTTGTTTAAAAAAAATAAACAAAAGTAATTTCTATAAAAATACCAATGATAGTCTTCATATATATGAAAAAAGAAACTCCAAAAATTCATATAACACCACAAAGCCCCCCACCCCCCGATGCTAAACCAGTCCTTAGCAAAGAAAATAAAGGGGAGGGAATCACAAGCCTGGTTTCAAATCATACAACCAAGGACATACCTTTAATAGGAGCATTTAGAAGCTGAAATAGGAGGATGGTTAGTTTGAGGCTATAAAGCAAGACCCTCTTTCAAACACCAAACATCACAAAACAAATTACAAGACTGTAAAACCCAAACAATGTGACCTTGACATAAAAACAGATCTTTCAGTGGGGTGTGGGAGCTCCCACACTCTTATAATCCTGGCCCTTGGGAGGCAGAGACAAGAGGCTTGCCACAAATTCAAGGTGTCTATGGATTACATAGTAGTAAATTCCAGGCTGGCTGGCCAGTGCTACAAAGATAAATGAGACAATGTATCTCAAAATAAAGAAATAAGTTTTTAAAGGTCATGCACAAAAAGAGACAAAGGCACTCCATGGTTTTATACGTAATTGGAGAGCAAAACTGTGCCCCCAGGGCTAGTGGTGACATTCAGTGGTGATGTAGGTCACCTAGGATGGATCCCTAGCAATACAAAAACAAAAGTTAATGTAAAACTACAGAGCAGGACCAGCAAGATGGCTCATGTGGTAAGGACATTGGTGCCCTGGACTTATGTGCTGGAGGGAAATTTGAATGTGATGTAGTATATAATACTTGTAATAGAATTAAACAAGCTCAGAGATAGTATTTAGAGAATAGATTGTTAGCATCTATCAAAAAAAATTTTTTTTTAAAAAATGAACAGAATAGAGAGCTTATAGTCCCTCATGAGGAAAAGCTAGTACCGGAGCTCAACACAGGAGAGTGGAGGTGGGACCTGAAGCAGAGCCATGCAGAACACTGCTTTTGGCTTTCTCAGCCTGCTTGGCTGGCTTGGACCAAGCTGGTCTCAAACTCACCTCTAGATGCCTGCTGCTGCCTCCTAAATGCTGGGATAAAGATATGTATACCTGTGCACAGCCTTCAGCTTGCTTTTGCATCCGACCCAGGACCACCTGCCCAGGGGTGGCATCACCCATAGACTGTCCCCTCGCACAACCTTCATCAGTTAAGAAAATGTCTCGTAGACTTGCCTGCAGACCAGTCTGGTGGAGGGATTTTCTCAGCTGAGGTTCCCTCTTCCCAGATGATCTTAGCTTGTGACAAATAGACCAAAAAAAAAAAAAAATACGGAACACAGTATGTGTGTATTGAAATATCACAGCATATGGCATGGATGTGACAGTTGTGCAGAAGTTGAAGTTGTTCACATGCAGAGATAAAGTCCTTCAGAAGTCATTCAGGAGCACCTCCTAAGAGATAATAAGCATAGAAGGCACTGAGCCATACAGAACACAAGGCAGATGAACATGAAAAGCCCTGAGATACCACTGTTCCCCAATAGGATAGTTAACATTAACATGACCCTAAAGGACAAATGTTGAGAAGGCTGTGGGAACATTAGTAAACCAGGACAATCTTCCCACTAGCACAGCCACTGTGAAAAGGCATGGTGGCATCTGCATAGCATTCTGACCTAGCAACTCCATTTCTGGGCATAGAGTCAAAAAAAATGAGAGCCACCACCCACCAAAAGACAAAACATGGGTGTTCAGAAGAACCTATTTGTTGTGGATTCTATTTGAAAATAGTCTGAATATCTATCAAACTGGGGGCAGGGAACCTCACTCTGAAGACCAGGCTGGCCTTGAACTCTCAGAGATCAGCTCTACATGGTGCGTCCACAGAAGAAGCTATTCCTTGGCAATGAAAAGGAACCAGACACAGACACTCTCTCACAGACATCATTGAACAGGTGTTCTGGTGCTTTTTGGGTGGTCTCTAGAAATATCCTAGACCTTGATCTGATCAGAGGTCACAGGGATGTGTCCACATGTCAAAATTCACAATGTTGGGCTTTTTTTTTTTTTTAATACTTACACATTAAAATGTATGCAAGTTTAACTTCCTTTAAAAAGTAAATAAGCTTAAGTGTGTAACTCTGTGGAAGAGAGCTTGCCAAGTACATACAAGACCCTGGGATCACTGGGTGATGGTCGCACACACCTTTAATCTCAGCACGTAGGAGTCAGAGGCAGGTGGATCTCTGTAAGTTCAGGGCCAGCCTAGTATACAGAATGATTTCCAGGACATCCAGGGCTACACAGAGAAATCCTATCTTGAAAAACAAAACAAAAAACAAGAACAAGTTTTTAGAACAGAATAAGCTTGCTTGTCAGGTGTCTTAGTTAGGGTTTTACTGCTGTGAACAGACACCAAGACAACTCTTATAAAGGACAACATTTAATTGTGGCTGGCTTACAGTTTCAGAGGTTCAGTCCATTATCATCAAGGTGGGAGCACAGCAGCATCCAGGCAGGCATGGAGCAGGAGGAGCTGAGAGTTCTACATCTTGTTCAGAAGGCAGCAAGGAGAAGACTGATTTCCAGGCAGCGAGGAGGAGGGTCTCTCAAAGCCCATCCCCTCTAACAAGGCTGCACCTCCTAATAGTGCCACTCCCTGGGCCAAGCATCTTCAAATCACCACATCAGAATTTCCAGAATAAAGGTAGGAATGGTGATATATGCCTATAATCCCACGACTCTGGAGGCTGAAGCAGGAGGATCTTGAGTTTGAGGCAGTTCTGGGCTACACTACAAAATCTCATCTCAAAAACAAATGAACAAAACCAAAGCCCAGGGGTGGAGATGTCGCTCAGTTGGTCAGTACTGGCCTAGTATGCATGAAACCCTGAATTCCATTCCCAGCACCTTATAACCCCACACACCTATAACCCCAAAACTGGGATCCAGGCCTCTTGCTCAAACAAACAAGCCAAACAAAATAACCATGACAAAACCACCTACACACTAGACTTTCCAGAATAAAAGAGACCATTGTTAGGAGCCCTGAGAGCATCATTTTAGAAGTCACTGGCCATCAGAGCACCCCTCAGAGGTTAGGTGATACAGGACTCTACGGTAAATGAACGGCTGCAGGGTGTGAGAGCTGCCTGAGAATCAGAATCTCTGGTGTTTTCAAAGAGCAATGGGTACTGTTGAGAAGTCTATGGGAGGCAAACTTCCTCCTCATAGCTGCAAACCACTGACTATAAACCCCAGCCACCCCCCAAGCCTCTGAAGGCTGCTTAGACACTGCCACTGAGTCTCATCTTGTTTCTCTCCCAGCAAGACTTAGCATCTACATTTCTAGCAAGTTCTTCAGACATATTTTCGCTGCTAGGCCTCGCTTGTGTTTTGCCAAGCCAGGAGGGCTGTTTGTGTATGGTTGAATTCACGGGGGATTGCTGGAGATTGCTGGGGATGTAGTAGGGCAGAGTGCTAGCCTAGCACACACAAAGCCTTAGGTTCAGTCCTCAGCATTGTTTACACCAAGTTTGGTGGCGCATGCCTGCAACTCTAGTGTTCAGGAGGTGGAAGCCAGAAGGTCAGAAGTTCAAAGTCATTCTCTGTTACCTGTTGGGGAGAAGTGGGAGGGGGAGATAAACACAAACTAGAAGGACTGGCTTCTCACATCCCATCCGAGAAAGGATTTCTGTTCCCTAATGAATGAATATATATATATATTTTTTCTTCATCCCCTCCCCCCCAAAACGAATTTATGGGGACTGGCGCCTATGCTGCCTTCTGTTGACATTTTCTCTCTGTAGGAGTCACAACTCTCGCCATTTTAGGACACTGGGTCTCCATTCCTGCAGATGAGACCCCTCTGGCCACAATCCTGGACACATTCAGGCTGTGACTGCAGGGCTTGGGGTGGAATTCTGCTTTCCAATGGGAGATCACATGGGACAATGTCAGAAGTCCTTTGGACTCTCCAAGCTGGGCTGGCTGCTGCTGGTTTTCACACTGGCACATACTAAGCACCAGTGAAACGCCAGGTCCCGTACAAAGGCTCTCCAGGGTGGTTTCCTTTTCTCTAAGGTAGTTTCCCACTCATCTCTCCTCTTCCCACCCCTCCTGTCCTCCTTGGCACCCGTGGTGACTACACCCTCCCCTTTGCAGGCAGGCTGGGCACGTGGACCTCACGTGGATGTTTTGTAACAGAGGCTCTCTGCGCACGCACCTGTGCAAAGGACCTGCCTCTGCTCTATTCGAGCTCATGTGTGGGAAGGTGGCCCAGCTATCAAGGTAATGCTCTTGGCAAACAAGCTATTTCACCTGCCCTGTGCCAACCCCAACCACCCCTCCCCCCCACAGCCTACCAAAGCTCCACACTGCTGCCACAAGGGCAGTGACGTGGCCGTGGCGATGGCTGTACTGAAGGCGGTGGAGGGGTGACATCATGCTTCAGGTTGCCCACAGGAATGGCAGAGTGTTCTGACTGACCTTGAACTGCAGACTTCTTAGTGCTGTTCCAGGCAGACCTGAGACTCTGCAGGGCTTCGGAGTTGCTTAGGTGATCCCGCCAAGCATAATGGCAGGCCCAAGCCCAGTGACAACCCCCTAAGCTGGGGGCATCAGTTGGTTTCTCCTAGTATATTATTTTACCTTGGAGGTTTTCAATTCTAACCAGATCAAGCTGGACAGTGTGGATTTACACACTAAGGAATCTGGAAGCAATGAGGGGCATAAAGGAGAGTGACAAGGGTGTGGTCAGTTTTCCCCCTCCCACTGACCTCTCCCACCCCTGTGTAAAGGACTGCAGGTTGAAGAAAAACGTTCGGTTATGCTCAGAATTTCAGTATGGTGAAGAACTGGGAGATCCAGGCACTCAGCAAGAACCAAACTCCATGTCCTTGTCCTTGAAGAGCATCAGTGAACAAGAATGATGATAGACCACCAGCCCTGGATAGTCAGGATAGTCAGAGGAGCTTCGGAATCGGTGGCTATTGGAAAAGAACAGGCTAAGCTCCAAGCTAGAACCCCTTCATTCCTGTGTAATATTTTCTCCCAGGTTTTTTACATTTTGGGGAGAGGAATGCCCCAAATACCTCCTTAGAACTTGTAAGAGATGGGAGAGGGTGGCAACTCTCTTCCAATTTTTAAGAAGAAAATCATAGGTGAGGTCTTTAATGAGACCTTTGATGAGACTACAGATGAAACCCGAGACCTTACCCACTTTAGGCACTGCTCTATCAATGAGCTACACCCACTAGTCTTAAGAATGGACATTTAAATACACAACAGAACTGGTGCAGTGGTTTAGCAGGTAAAGGTGCTTGCTGACAAGTCTGAAGACCCGGGTTCTATCCCTGTAGCCCACATGGCAGAAGAAGAAAATTGATCCTTGTTAGTTGTCCCCTGACTTTCGCACATGCACAGCGGCATGTGGCATCCTTCCCCCCTAATCAATTAATATGTTTAAACATACGACATAATGAAAATGTGCAAGTGCTTCTAATCCTCATACTTGAGATGCTGATACAGAACAATTGCTATGAGTTCCATAGCCTCTGAGTCTATCAAAAGAAACCCAGACCTGTCTTAAACAAAACGAGAAAAAGAAGGAAACCCAGAACAGCCTCTGTTCCTAGAGAACTAGTTTTAGTTGAGAGATAAGGTATAGAAATATAAAACCAAAGTTGTAAAGAAGTTGTGCAAATAGCAGCTCCTGGGTGTTTATACAGTTCTCACGGTCCTGTGCACAGGCGCGGCATCCTGGGAAGGGAGGCAGAGAGTCGGGCCAGGAAACTAGAACTTGGGTTACTGCCCTGGAGCCCAAGAACTCAGGGGACAGTTCTGAAGGCTGGAAGCTGCTTGCTCCCTGTGGAGGCCACCGGCAGCAGCAGGACCAGCCCTGGATGAGAGTAGACTCAGAAGATGTGCAGGGCGCAGGGGGAGCTGGCAAAATTTATTTGGGGAAAGTCGCCCGAAGGAGTCTGAGGTTGAAATTACCATGAGACTAGCTTTGGTAGGGCTGCAGGGAGGGCCATTTTGTTTGATGATTTCTATTTAATTTCCCATTTTGTGTAGTTATTTTAGTGTGTTGGGAGTGTGGTCACGTATGTGCCTCTTACAGGAGTCAGTTCTCTTCTCCCACCACCTGTGTCCCAAAACCAACTTCTCAGGCTTGGCAGTAAGTGCCCTCACCCACTGAGCCGTCTCTCCAGCTCCCCAGTTTCTTTCTTTCTTTCTTTCTTTCTTTCTTTCTTTTTTTTTCTTTTTTTTTTTTTTTTTTTTTTTTTTTTTTTTTTTTGGTTTCTTCGAGACAGGGTTTCTCTGTGTAGCCCTGGCTGTCCTGGAACTCACTTTGTTGACCAGGCTGGCCTCGAACTCAGAAATCTCTCTGCCTCCCGAGTGCTGGGATTAAAGGCCTGTGCCACCATGCCCAGCTTGTTTTTCGAGACAGGGTTTCTCTGTATAGCCCTGGCTGTCCTGATACTCACTTTGTAGACCAGGCTGGCCTCGAACTCAGAAATCCGCCTGCCTCTGCCTCCCCGGTGCTGGGATTAAAGGCTTGCGCCACCACACCCGGCGGCTTGTTTCTTTTTTAAAAGACTTTTTAAAATTATTATTTGGTTTTTCAAGACAGGGTTTCTCTGTAAACAGCCCTGGCTCTCCTGGAACTAGCTCTGTAGACCAGGCTGGCCTCGTCGAACTCAAAGGATCCCCAGTGCTGGGACTAAAAGGCATGCACCACCATGCCTGGGTTAATTTATATTGTAGTGTACGGATGTTTTGACTGTATATATGTCTGCACAATGCTTGTGTGCCCACTGTCTGCTGAGGCCAGAAGAGAGGGTGAAACTGGTCCCAGATGGTGGTGAGCTGCCATGTGAGTGCTGGAAAACAAACCCTAGGTCCTCTGGAAGAGCGGCCAGTGCTCTTAACCACTGAACCATCTCTCCAGCACCCCCTCCCCCAAGGGTTTTTATTTTAAATGCACAAAAGGGCACACCTTGACATTCTAAGTGACCATCTCAGCCTAAAACATTTATTATCTTCTTTTTGGAAAAAAAAAGTATTACCATACATTAGTTATATATGATAACGGGCTTCATGATTACATTTTTATAGCTGTACATGATGTGATTTGATCATATTCAGCCTCCATATTATCCTCTCTTGCCCTCCTCTCACTTCCACAGACCCCTTTCTTCTTCCCAATCAGACTTCCGTGTACTTTCATATTGTGTGTGTATATGTGTGCGCGTGTCTGTGTGTGAGTGAGTGCATATGTGTGTGTGTGTGTCTGTGAGTGTGTGTGTATATGTGTGTAAGTGTATCTGTCTGTGTGTGAGTATGTCTGTTTGGGTCTGAGTGTGTGTGTCTGTGTGTGTATTTGTTTATCTGTGAGTGTGTGTCTCTGTGTGTATATGTGTGTGAATGTGCGTGAGTGTATCTGTGAGTGTGTACTTGTGTGTGTATATGTGTGTATGTGAGTGTGTGTCTGTATGTGTATATGTGTGTATGTGAGTATGTGTCTGTGTGTGTGTCTGTGTGTGTCTGTATGTGTATATGTGTGTGTATGTATGTATGTGTGTATGAGTGTGTCTGTGAGTGTATTCTGTGTGTGTATATGTGTGTATGTGTGTATATGAGTATGTGTGTCTCTGTGTGTATATATGTGTGTGTCTATGAGTGTGTGTGTGCATTTGTGTGTCTATGAGTGTGGGACTGAGAGCCTTGAGCTAAGCCAAGACCTCAGAAAGCATTAATGTCTTTTCTTAGATACAGCAGCTATAACTATCTCACAAATGACTAATGAACTTTACACCTGCAAACGGCTCAAGCAAACATGTTGTGTGTGTGTGTGAATGTGTACATATGTGTGTGTGAGTGTGTATGTATATGTGAGTATGTGTGTCTGTGTGTGTATATGAGAATATGTGTGTATGTGTGTGAGTGTGTGTATATGTATATACGTGTATGTATGTGTGTGAGTATGTGTATGTGTGTCTGTGAGTATGTGTATGTATATGTGAGTGTGTGTATCTGTGTGTGTGTGTATCTGTGTATGTGTGTGAATGTGTGTCTGTGTGGGTATGTTAATCCTGTGAATTTAACTAGAGTTTCTTGCAGGACCCCAGGATGAGGGTTATTTATAGGAACATGGGTGACTTACCAAATACCACATCACTGAAGAAAATGTCTCTCTTCCTCCTCCAGCAACCATTAGGGCCTTGTGAGCCTCCTTTCCTCATAAAAACTGGCATTTGAGGAGATTTTAAAATAAAATTGGAGCTGTAAGATGGTTGTGGTGGTACATGTCTTTGATTCTAACTCTTGAGAGGCCTCAAGGCAGGAGGCTCTGATTTGGAGGCCAGCTTGGTCTACAGAACAAATTCTAGGACAGCCAGGGCTGCACAGAGAAGTCCTGTCTCAAAAAAAAAAAAAAAAAGTAAATAAAAAATAAAATGGAGTGAGGGAACTTTAAGGAACTAGTGATCTATGCAAACATTAGGCTGCTGCATAGAAATGTACTGCTTATTTTTTTTAGGTAGGGTTTCATGTAGCATAGCCAACTCTCTATATAGCTGTGGTGACCCGGAACTCCTCCCCCTACCTCTTAAGTGCTGAGACTGTAGGCATGGAACCTCCTGGCTAGGAAGGTAGAAATCTTAAACTGGCCATGAAAATATCATGGGACTGAGAGCCCTGAACTGGGCCAAGACCTCAGAAAAAATTAACGTCTTTAATTGGATACGGCAACTGTAACAATCTCGCAAATGACTAACAAACTTTATACTGCAAACGGCTCAACCAACCGTGTTCAGCCCAGGAGCAGCAGCTTGTCTTTCTGACACTCACCCTCTTCCTAGGGAACTGTGGGGCTCCCTTGTCCTTCGGATCTGTGTGATGGATCTTATTAGTGCACTCACTCATAAGCTGAAGTTCTTAAATCCCCTGCCCCCAAATAAAGTCATCTGGCTTTTACAGCTTCTGAGCTTGAATCCTTCAAAAGGAAGTGGAGAATGTGAGGCTGGCAGACAGAAGCTGTGAAGGAGAGAAGATGAATCTAACCTTCCTATACACCTCTCACCTTCCACATCTGCTTCCCACATCCCCTGTCCTAGATCATCTTGCCAGGCAGAAGCTCCCTCTGGCTTTTCAAGTTGTCCCCTTTGCAGAGTCTACCACATGGCTGTTCCTCTCTCCTCACCTGATGTTTCCACCCAAAACCCCACCCAGTACAGCACCCAACAGTCTCCCTCTGTAAGGGGGCTGAGTACAGATTTGGGGAGCGGGAAGTATTCACCTCATTCTTGCTTGCTTTCCTTTATTACGACTTTATTACGGTATAACCTATACATGATAAAATGCCTACAGCTTAAGTGTGCAGCCCAGTAAACTTTTACAGATGTTTCTAACTGGGTGATGTAGGGGGTCAAGGGAGATTTCCCTCTGTCCTTTGGAAGTTTGTTAGAATAAACCAAGGGGCATTAAATAGGATAAAAGGCTGAACCCCTGTGTGAGTGAAATCACAGGGGTGTGATTACTTACCCAACCAAATGTTACTTGGAAACTTAGGTGTCTCTTTTTCTGTCGAGGAGGAGAGAAAAGATATGTTTACACAATCTTAAGAGCTTTTAAGTGGTTGTCAGGAAGTGACCGGTTCTGGAGACAGTCTCGGAGTCCAAATGAGGGGACAGTTGTTATCTCACATAGAAGTACAACCAGGTGTGTTCTGGTCCCCACTCTTCCTTTATGAGGTGGGTGATGGCTCCTTTTGTAATCTGGCCTTATTGCTGCTAAGGGATTTGCACAGAATCCTCTCCCCATGCTGAGACGAGAAGGGAAAGACAGGGTTCAGGGAAGGCTGGGGATTTAGCTCAGTGACAACATGCATGTAGCATGGAATAGATAATGCCCTGAGTTTGGTCTTTAGAACCAAATGGGAAAACAGACAAACAAACAAACAAAATGGAAAGAAAAAAGGAAGAGAAAGGGAAGGGGTGGAGAGGTAGGGAGAAGAGGGCAAAATACAGATTACTGGGTCTTTATTTTAAACATTTTAAAGCTTTTGGCTTTTATTTAGCACAAATTGCTCAGCTTGCCAAAAAAAAAAGCAATATATTGGAAGTGTCAGTCTCTGAAAGTCAACTATTCAGATCAAACTAGAAACGATTCCCAGGCCAGACTGGGGCTGCATCACTGTTACCAGGCTCATCGCCATTGTGGCCGAGAAGCCAGACAGTAGGGCGATGTTGCTGGTATGCATCATCTAGAAAAATCACAAAGGTTCCAGGTACTCTACCTGGAGACATAAAATCCCTGTGTCCAGATGGCATTGTGAAGTCCCTGCATGCAGATCATGTGGCGGAGGGAGGAGCTAACAGGTGCCGAGTGGGAAGCTCTGGGGAACAGTTACAAGGAGGAACATTTCAGTTTAGTGCAAGACTCATCCTCCCCACAGCTGATGCACAATGGGAGTGGGCCAAGCAGGAGCTGCGGAGATGGCTCAGCAGTTAAAAGCACTGGCTGCTCTTGCAGAGGACACACATTCGATTCCCAGCACCCACATGGTGGCTCACGAATATTTGTAATTCCAGTTTCAGGCAATCTAACCCCATCTTCTGACCTCCATAGGCTCCAGGCATGCCCATGGTGCACAGACATAAATACGGACAGGTGAAGCATACATAAAATAGACAAATCTAAAAACGATGTTTTAAGAAATGAAAAGTAAACGGCAAGCAAGTCTCCATCAACAGAAGAAAGCTATCAAGCTACCTACCACAGGGATAATTGGGAGGAGATAAGGGTCTGAGCCCCAGGTCACCCTTCCCATCTCTGAGCTGCTGTTCCTCTAGAACTTCACAGCAGTGGCTAATGATTATATTTTTTTCAGGTGATAACTTTGTACCTTATTTCATGTACTATAAATCCCACCTTTACTGCCATTAAATTAGTCTATGCCATCACCCATGGAGTAAATGAGCCAGAGGGACTCTTAAACTGGAGCCTTCCTCTGATGCACAGTCCAGGACAGGTATGGGGTAGCACTCTGAGGTAGTGTCCCTGCTCAGGAAATTGATTATCTCCACTTCACGCCAAGGTATCATGGGGTCACCCAGCCAAACACTTCTGTGGGCACGATGTCACAACCTCCAGCACTATTAAGACACTTGGCAAAGGAGACACTGAAGGTCCTTAACTGCTGTGCTCCTAGGTTCTGGTGTGGGCACCGGATCCTAACTCCCTCAGGAGCAGGACCATACACCACTGTCCAGGGCTGTGGGGGTGTCGGGTCGGTATCAGGGTCTTGGAGTGTAAACAACCCCTCCACCCTGTCAAGGCATTTTCAAGTGGGAAGAGAACTCTGCCTGGAGGATCATCTCAGAATTCCTCTGCGAGTCCTGGGGTTCCTGCCCTCCCTCACTGCATTGGGAAGGAGAAATAGAACCCTAAACAGAGCTTGGCCTTACTGCCTTCCTCACCTGTGATGGAACAGGTGCAGGGTGATACCCCCGCACCCCAAAGCATAGAATGGAGAAGACCTAAATTTCTAGGACTGGGGATACTTGCCTAGCATGTTATAGGCCTTGGGGTCAATCCCAGCACCTAAAAGCAGTAAAACGAATGTCCAAGTTTCTGGGAGTGTTTGGTGTTTTTGCTTTTGTTTTTCCAAATGACAGTGTACCGGACCCCTTGAGGTTCCAAATGAAAGCCACAAGAAAGTCATGTACAGATAGGACTGCTTTTAGAGAGTAGGGCATGGGAGGTAGAGAGCCGCGCTGGCAGACCCTCGAAGTCCAACGGCAGCACCCCAAGACCAAGTGATGTGGATTCAGATCGCCAGGCTGAAAGGCTGCGCGGTGTAGGGCGCGAGGAGCCTTTAGCACTAGCTGGCGGGTCGCGCTCCCGGGTGAATTAACCAACGTGGGGCCCCCAGGAACGTGAAGCGAGGCGGGGCGGTCCCGGCGGCGGGACACGTGCGTCCGCGACGCCCCGGACCTCCAGGCGTCCCCGCGCTGGCCGAGGGCGGGGCAGCCGCGCGGCGCTCCCCTCCTCTCCTCTCCTCCCCGCCCGGCCTCCGGTTGGCCGCGGCACTCGGCCCTGGGCTCGCTGCGAGCTGCCGGCCGAGCCATGGGCTGCGACGGCCGGGTGTCTGAGCTGCTCCGCCGCAACCTACAGCCCACGCTCACCTACTGGAGCGTCTTCTTCAGCTTCGGCCTGTGCATCGCCTTCCTGGGGCCCACGCTTCTGGACCTGCGCTGCCAGACGCACAGCTCGTTGCCCCAGATCTCCTGGGTCTTCTTCTCGCAGCAGCTCTGCCTCCTGCTGGGCAGCGCCCTCGGGGGTGTCTTCAAGAGGACGTGAGTGTCGCGCCCCGCACGCCCCTCCACATCCCCGCAGCTGTGACCACCTGCCCAGCTGGGCTGGATCTTAGCCCAGGGGCTGCCTCCCTCCCCCACTACAAGCTCTCCCGGAAAACTCTCTCGGGACTGAAGGTGACATCTGGGCTATGTATTTGTCTCACTCGTCCCGAGAGAGCTCAGAACCCTTTCGCCCTCGCTCACCGAGCCCACCAGCCAAAGAGTGATGGAATGTACAGAGATGCGTAAGACCCTTATTGCTCTGTTCCTCTGAGATTTTGTAGCCTCGGCGCCGGAGGTGGAATTGGCACTGAGGGGAAGACAGTTGGCGGTGCCAGCTCAGGGGACAGTTCTCAGTGACAGGGCTGGCCTGTGGTTTGACTAGGAACCCACTGGTGATTCCACTCATAATAGGTCCACATCAATTGATACAGCTGATCCCTTTACCAAGATGGTGAGGCTCCTGGGATCTCCTAAGGGAGACAGGACTCGGCTGCAGCATTTGCCTGCGGAGGCTGAGCCCTTGGGCCAGGTAGAGAAGTGTAGAGCCTCTCATCCATCCTCTATCTCTAGTACCCAGAATACCCCTAATGTATCCCTCCACCTTGTTACTTCTCCCTGGCTTCTGTCAGGACAGAGCTCTGGTCTATCCCTGGCACTCAGAATATTACCCTTTTGGGTGCCGTGCAGAGCCCCATTTTTCTGGTGTAGGAACCCCTCTGAAGATATTTCTAGAAAGTCAGCAGCCTTCAGTCTCTGTACAGCCAGGAATAGACCTAGAACTGAGACCTAGAGCTGAGGAATGAATGGTTTGCACACCAGAGGCTGCTGTGTGGTCTTCCTTGTTCTACTTCCTAAAGGAGCAATTATCTGGACTGCAAAACCACAATTGGGAGGTCTGTTACAAAACTAGATAGATAGATAGATAGATAGATAGATAGATAGATAGATAGATAGAATAAAAGATCTTGTGCAGAGGCCATTCTAGGCCAAAGGGTGTGCAGCTGTGGGACGATGCAACACAGGTGTCAGTATAAAATGGACCCCAGTCTAAGCAATCCAGAGCCTGCTGCACCTCAGCAATTGGAGAGTGACTATTTTCATTTCCCCTACATCCTTTTGCAAATGCAAGAATTCTCAGACGAAAGTCTCCTTGTGCCTATTAGCACTTTGTGGGTCTGGGATAGAATCGGATATATAGGAATTCTGAAAATATGTTCAGCTAGAAAATTCATGAAAAGGAGGAGGGGGTATCTCTGAATGTCAGAGGAGGGGCCCTGTTGTTGTTTGGAAGTGCTGGGAGGGGGTCCGTTGTTGTTGTTTGTTGTTGTTGTTGTTCAGGGATGCTGGGAATGGAACCCAGGTAAACTCCCTGGTGCTGGACCACACTCCCGACCCTCACAGATAGGCTGGGTTATGCTCACTTTCCTAGAATATTTTAGGAACATATGTAGCTCAAACAGGAAGGCGAATGAGGATCATTCTAAGGGATGGGTTGGCAAGCCCACTTTTCTGAAATGGGAAGCAATATACCCCTAACTGGGCCATCTCTCCCTGGCTTTGGTCCTCCCTCTAGATTTCTTATCCACCAAAGCTCTGAACAGGCAACAGAGAGGGAACCCTGCAGCAGGAAACCGCAACGTCAACAATAGTAACTAACCATTGTGCAAAATGTCTTATATCAACCCATTTGGTTGTCATCACAGCCCTGCAAAGTAATGTTGTTATCTCCGTTTTATACAGGAGGAAGTGGAGACACAGAAGGGTTAAGAGATTTAGCTATGGGCGCTAATCCCAACTCTCTGGGGTCTGAGTCAAGAGAATCTTGAGTTGGAGGTTAGCCTGGGCTACATAGCAAGACCCTATCTCAAGCAGTCAAAAAGAAAGAAAAAGAAAGGCGGGAAGGAGGAGGCAGAGGCACTTTGTCTGATATTGAATAGTTCCAGGTTTGAACGTGGGCATTTGACTATAGTCCCAGATGCCTTGGCAGTGGCTCGTGCCTTATGTGTGTCAACAGCTGCTCTATAACTGAGCTTCATGCAAGAGATGGGTATCCCGTGGGTCTTCATGGGCTGAGTATTCCTGAGCACTGGCAGTGCCTGGGAAGGCCATGTGAGCCTCCTGACCTCTGGTTGGGATCTTCCAGAGCTGGGTAGGGCTCCTGGTGGTTCAAATTTAAATTCTGAGCTTTAGCGCTCACAGCTTCAAGACAAAATGTCACCAAGAACCGTTTTGTTTGATGAAGAGGGAAGCAGGGTTCTGGTGGGAAAGAGGGGAAGTCCCTGAGTGTTAGCAAGGACATCACCCACCTGGTTAACTCTGGTTCATCTCCCCATCCCCACCCCCAACATGAACAGAAGCTCTGCCAGCCCTGATGTGGCCTTGCCTGTCTCTGTTGAAATGCTAATGTCCCTGCAAGGAAGTGCTTTTCAGCTTAAGTGATTACCAGTCAGTGTGCCAGGCTGGCACTGGGAATAGGGGATTGCCTTAACAAATCTCAAGGACCAGCTGTATAGAGATGGTGTGGGAGTGACACACCAGACTGCCTTTCTTTAGAGTTCTGCTTAAGTGCTGTCTACTGCTTAGCCTAATCCGAGAGCTCTGGCCCACAGGGGCCTTCTAGACACCTCTGTGGGGCAGGCTTTGGGGTAGGTCCTTAGGGCAACACCAGTCTTCCTTCCCTACTCTTAGCAGAGACAAAGACTTTGACCTTTAAAGCAGGCCATCTGCAGGACCAGCAGGAGGAAGAGCAGCCACAAGAACCTGAACTAGAGCCTCCCTTGGAAAACTCTTGTTGAGCACAAAGAGGAAATCTCGAGAAGAGACTTAGAAAGCTACCTGTTTGGCAGGGTGGCTAGGCTTGTGGTTTACAAAAGAGGTAATAGGTATTTAGACCAAAAGTTAGGGGTTTTGTTGGTGGTGGGTTTTTTTTTTTTCCTGGTTTTGTGGGACCTGTCTAACCACTCAGGGCAACTGAGAAACCCTCTTATCTCAGGGACATCAATAGATACATGATTTGAGATCTTCTCCAAAGACTCCCAGCCTCTCCATAGCTTCTCACCTATACTAAGTGGTTCTTGATGTCTACATCTGCCAATTGATACCTTCCTTATCTGTTCTTTTAAGTTGAATTCCTTATCTTCAAATCCCATGCTGCCTGGTATCAGCTAAGAATGCCTCTCCTGCAAGCCTTTGTAGCAAACCGAGTCTTCATACCCTTCCTCAAAGCCGGCTCCACAGCCCGGTTGCATCTCACATCACTGGGCCCTTGCAGACCCTGGAACAAAGCACTGACAGTTCTCCTCCCTGGACTGGGCTCTGATTGGCTTCAGTTCTAGACAGCCTCTGCCCCTTCATCAGCTTGTCCACCTTTCAGCCTGCTACAAACCTTGCTAGAAACATGTTAGGTGTGCTGGAGCCCTAAAGGGAATTCAGCACTAGGCAAGTTCTTATTTAGAGACAACTCAAAACCAGTCTCAGTGGTGTATGACTGTAATCCCAGTCCGTGGGAGATGGAGATGGGAGGATCAGGAATACAGAGTTATCCTCCACTACATAAGGAGTTTGAGACCATCCTGGACTAGTTGAGAATTTGTCCCCAGCAACTATCCCCAAGGGAAGTAAAAACATTTGTCCACACAAAAATGTATCCATGGATGTTCATGGCAACATTGCTCATAATAAGCGGAAATAAGGTATATTTTCATAAGCAAATGGCCAGGTAAATAAAATATGGCATGAATAAAGGGTCAGGCAGCCTACGGAGCCATTGTTACAGGGTGTCTCATTCAGCCAAAGTGCTGGGCAGGAACCACCGGTAATGACAGACCACACAGGGTATGAGAGTGTTCACATGAGCTGTCCAGTGCACAGGATCTGGAGTGGAAAAAAAAGCCTTGTAGGAAGTGGTAAGAAGAAGCACACAGGGGTGACTGCTGATGGATATAGGGTTTCTCTCTGAGGTGACAGAAATACTTTAAATTTAAGCTGGACGCAGCAATACATGCCTGTAATCCCAGCACTTGGTATGGTGGGTAGGCAAGGGTCGGGGGAGCTGTTATGGCAGGAGGATTGTGAGTTCTAGGCAAGCCTTGACTATATAATGAGACCCTATCTCACAAGAACAAAATACACAAATCTCAACGCTTAAACTATAGTAACGGGCTCACTACTCACAATAGGAAAAGAAAAGTGAGTTGTATACTTAAATAGTTGGATTTGATAGTATAGAAACCATGTATCAAAGTTTTAATTATAAAACATCTCAGAACTTATCCCACAAATTAGCTGATTCATTCAATAAACACTTCTTAAGTCATACGATGATTCAGGGGTGAGGGCTCCGGACAAGGTCACTGCTCCTGCCAAGTGTCCATTCTGGAGGGCAGTGTGTGACAGTGAACTAGGACAGGGACTATCCTATAACTCTGTATTCCTGATCCTCCCATCTCCATCTCCCACGGACTGGGATTACAGTCATACACCACTGAGACTGGTTTTGAGATGTCTCTAAATAAGAACTTGCCTAGTGCCGAATTCCCTTTAGGGCTCCAGCACACCTAACATATTTCTAGCAAGGTTTGTAGCAGGCTGAAAGGTGGACAAGAGGGCAGAGCTGAGTTATGGCTGCTCCAGCTAGGTGTTCTGGGTAGGCCACTTTGGGGAGGTGACATTAGGAACTGGCTCCTGAGGAACAAACAGGTCAGGCATGTCAGGAAGAGGGTGAGAGGTGTTGTAGGCAGTCAGGCCTAAGGTTGGGTGTAAGGCACTTCTCACATGCCCAGCACCCGGTGAGTCGCAGCCTGAATCAAACAGGCAGTCCTGCCTCCCCAACGTGGGACCGTGAACAGGTCGAAGCATCAGCATGGGGTCCTGAGGAAACTGCGTTATAGGGAACCTTCCTTGCCCCCATTGGCTAAAAGAAAATTGCTCACTGATCCTAGTTCCTGGAAGGATGGGCTCTCTGTCCCCTTGAGGTTGATAGGTGGCCCACTGTGACTTATTCCATTCTGTCCTCCAGCCCTTTCCACGAGAAAGGTGAGACCCTGTCATCTCTGCTGCAGAGAGGGGGTTCCCGAGGAGAATATGCTATCCCAGAGGCAGGCAGAGTGGAGTTGGGGCTCAGCAGCATTCTACCCCATCTGGGGGTGCAGAGGGCAGGAGTAGGCCCTGCCTGTATAGAGCCATGTAGCCCTGCCTCTTTTTTTTTTACAGTACCAGCAAGCCAAGAACAGGTGCCCAAGGCAGGGACACCCCAAGGTGGTCACATGTGTACCTGGCAACCCTTGCTGAAAGGGGGTTAGCAGCCTTCTCAAGGTCACATAGCCAAAGTGGCCCAGCAGGCAACGCCACCATAGTCACAGCCAGCCTGAGGGAGGACGCAGGTCCCTCCTCTCCACTCACATTTACAACTCCGAGTGGAGTCATTAATCAGTAACTTGAGCATTTATCAGGCTTGCTGGCAAGTTTCTTAAGCCTTGGAGGAAAGAGACGCCTTTAACTGACCCAAATTCACATGAGTACCAGGGGAGGACAGGCCAGTGGCACTCTACTGGTCTCTGCCTCGCCTGGGAGTCAAGACCCTGGGCTCAGTTGTATACCACTCTCTTCCCCTCTAGTCCTCAGTTTCCTGATCTTTAAAGTGAGATCTCTCAGGTCCTAGCTGCTGTAGCTCTAGCTGTGCCACTGTGTGGGACCAGGAAGAAGGTGGTTTCCTGGTACACTCCTGCATCACTCCAGGGATCACTCTGAGCACATGGCAGCAGGAACAGAGATAGGTGGGAAGATGCCTAGAGTTGGCACTGGCCCTTGACCTCTTCTTGCTAGCACATAGCCTGGGTCCTGCATTGACTCTGAAGAAGCCCAGGGCTGCAAAGAAGGATTGAGCCCTGGAGAGGAGTTGCCCGAGGCCTTGAGAAGGAGGACTTGCTATCTCCAGTTAGAGTGGAGGAGACTGAAGCTCACAGGTAGTAGTGGTTTGCCACGGGTCGCACCATCCGGCAGAGTTGAGCCTTGAACCCAGTACTTTGACCACACACTCCACCACATCCTTGATGTCAAACAGTTTCAACACGATTACCCTGTAATCCTTAGTGATCCATGTTCCTGGAAGGGGCTATTATTACCTCAGCCATTTAATATCGGCAATGAATATGTTTTAGTCTAAAGGATTTCTGAAATGTCCATGCACAGCCCTAAAGCACCTGAAAAGCTGCTGGCCTACTTTTTGGCCCAAGAACCCAGAACAAATGTGGGGTCAGCCTTCCAGACTCCGGCTGCAAGCCTAGACTCCAATCACAGCTCAAGTCCTGGCAGGAGACACAGGGAAGGGATTTTTCCATGTCTGTTTCCTCCTAGCCTGGGTTCACTCATAGGTCAAATGGGCACAAGCTTCAAGTCCACCTCCTAGTATTCTCAGATGTACTAAGTCTACAGCACCAAACAAACTCCAGTGGCGTTCACGCACACAGTAACACAGCCATTAGCCATCCTTTCCTTCCCCTTCCTCCATGTGGTTTCTTCCTGTCACAGATTGACTGGTCTTAGGTCCCATCCCTCAGGATTTTGCTGCAAGTCTGAGTGCTACATTGAACCACACACAAGCCCCAGCCCTGGGGTACCCGCTAGACACATGCAAGGCACACAGTCTCCCACTGAGCCTCTCTCCCCCACCTCATGCCCAATTGTTTGGTTTCTTTTGTATTTTTGATAAATGATCTTGCTATGTAGCCCAGGCTGGTGCTGATCTCTCCACCTTCCTCCTCCTGCCTCCTAAGTGATGGGATAACAGGTGTACATAGTGTATTAGTTCCTCAGAGAGCCTTTGTACTGGACTTGGTGAGGGAGGTGGTGGTAGTGGGTTGGTGAAGGAACACATAGTCGTGACTTGTGCTATCCCTGAAGCTGGTCCTCAGGAGGTTGCCTATCTGTCTTATACTAGGAAAGGAGCTAGAGGAGGAGAGAGTGGAAAGGAGAGGTCTCCCGTTTCCACCTAGATAGATGTCCCTTCTGTACTGGGTCCAGAGGAAGAGGCAAATGATGTGTGTCACCACAGAGCAGGAAGTAGAAACACAAGCAAGCACCACAGTAGAACCACTAGGTAGTCAGGCTGGGGACTGTCAGAACAGGACCCAAGGGAGAGCTTCGAGCTTCCCTTGCAAGTCTGTCTCCTGCGAACAGATCACCCAAATTGCAGCCACTCCCCCCTCCCCCATCCTATTAAGCCAGGCCTTGAAGCAAGTCTACCCCCAGGTTCCAAGAGGGAACAGACAGGGGTCATGAACAGTAAATCTCCCCCAACCAGATTAGCCTGGAAATGAGAAAAATAACAAAATAACGAACTACTGCTATCAACAGAACTCTTCTGATAAAGGCTTTAATCAGATACAAGGAGATGGGATGGCCATGTGCCGAGGAGACCAGAGTCAAGTGTTGACAAAAGACAGCCTGCCACATCTCTGGGGACGGCCCTCCTTCCCTTCCAGTGTTCTGGAACCTCAGAGGTCGGCTTGCCCCACCTCTCCCTTTTCATAATCTGAGGATGTTCTTCCACAACTTCCAGAACCTTCATGCTGCCCAATTCTGCCCCCAACACAGTACCTTAGCTTGTAAACTGGTCCTAAAACACACAAGTCTTAGATCATTTCTCTGAGCACTTGGTATCAGGCAGAATTCCCTGCCAACAGGACCTTGACATCGATCTCTCATGGGGACAGCTCTCAGCATGCCTGGGGAGGGCTGTTCTGATGTCTGTCTGAACTGGGAACTGCTCAGACTGCTCTTAGTAGGAATAGCCCCTGACCTCTGTCCACTAAATTAACCAAATTCTGTGCTGTGGCTTTGGTCCTGGTAGCCTGGTCTTGCCTGGGAGTACAACTCTCATCAATTCCTGTGGGAAGGGCACGTGTGGCTTACCTTACCCCTACCCTTACCCAGCTGAGGACCAGGCTTAGGCTCATCCTGGTTCCCCAACCTTTATTTATAGATGTATGGCACTGTTCCCTTGAGATGCTCAAAATAGCCTCCCCAAGAGGGACAGGAGTATTATTGCATACAATTGCTTACAGAGAATAAACAACAGAACATGCTAGTTGGCCTGGGTGAGCACCAGTGTGACATTTGGTGTACTCACGGCAGCCGTGAGAAGCCATTGCTGTACTGAGGACCAGAGGCTACTCATCCTTCCTTATAACCCACAGCTCATGAGCAGTTCCCTTTCTGCTGGTAGCAAAGCAATGGCAGGGAGGAGGGGCCTTCCAGGAAGGCTCTGGGCTCCTCTGCTAACTCCAGCTCTCCCCTGCCCAGCCTGGCCCAGTCGTTATGGGCCCTCTTCACCTCTACCCTGGTCATCTCCCTGGTTTTTGCTGTCATCCCCTTCTGCCATGACGTGAAGGTATTGGCCTCGGTCATAGCGCTGGCGGGCCTGGCCATGGGCTGCATCGACACCGTGGCCAACATGCAGTTGGTGAGGATATACCAGAAGGACTCAGCCTTCTTCCTTCAGGTGAGCTACACAACGGGAGGCTGGGTAGTGGGCCAAGTACAGGGAGCTCCCCAGGCCCTCCCCAGCCTGTCCTGATCAGTTACTAGCTGGACCATACACCAACAGTAACCCAATGCCTGGGTTTGGGTTTCCTCATCTCTCCAGGGGTGATCCCTGCCTGCCTTGTCACCTCTCCCAGGAACCTCAGTGTTAACAAAAGTTCTCTAACCAGGCAAGGCAGTGGGGCTGAGGGCTTGCTCAATGGTTCTCTAACTCAGGAAAGGCTGAGTCGGACTGAGGCTCCCAGCTCTCGCCTCTTCTCCTCTCTCTTTCTAGTCATGTAGTGTATGTTACCAGGTACCTCACAAAGCAAGTTAATGAAGGAGAGTTGACTTTGGCTCAAAGTTCAGGGAAATATAGTCCACAATGATGGGGAAGGAATGCTATCGGGAGTGGCTCAGTCCTGGGCACCAACCAGGAAGCAGAAGTTTTCTTTTTCTATTTTACTAAGTCTCAGACCTCAGCTGACAGGATGGTACCACCTATATTTGGTCTGGGTCTTCCCTCAGTAGTTAAGCTTCTGTAGAAATGCCCTCACAAACACACCTAGAGGGGCGCGTTCTTGGTGCCCTAGGTGTTTCCTTCCTTTTCTTCCTTTTCTTCCTTTTCTTCCTTCCTTCCTTCCTTCCTTCCTTCCTCTTCTTTCTTTTAATATTTTTTAAAGATTTATTTATTTTGTATATGTGAGTACACTGTCGCTGTCTTCAGACACACCAGAAGAGGGCATCAGAACCCATTACAGATGGTTGTGAGTCACCATGTGGTTGCTGGGAATTGAACTCAGGACCTCTGGAAGAACAGTCAGTGCTCTTAACCACTGAGCCATCTCTCCAGCCCCCTAGTTGTTTCTTAATCCAATCAAGATGATGAAATTGACCACCATGACAGGAGACAGTCCTAGTGGGAATTAAGGTTGGGGAAATAAAGGGGAGGATTGGCCACAATCACTCCAGTTATCCCAGACATCAAGGGTGGTGAAAGAGGACTTTCCTTGACATTCTTCCTTCTCTCTCCTGCTTCCCAAGTCTTCCTCCTAACTCTAGGGCCAGGCAGGGGACTCCTGGATGGGATATAAGGTAAAGGGGAGGGGAGGTGGTACCCTCTGGATGTGAGTCTTGAGCCAGGCTGAGTGGTGCTCATCCCCTCCTCCCAGGTCCTTCATTTCTTCGTGGGCCTTGGTGCTCTGCTGAGCCCCCTGATTGCGGACCCCTTCCTGTCAGAGGCCAACTGCTTTCCTGCTAATAACACAGCCAATGCCACCTCCAGAAGCCATGGATCCCGGGTCCTGAGCCAACATCACGCAGCAGCCCAGCCTTGGATAAACCAGACGATCCCCAGGCTGCCCCCAAAGGAGGTGACCGAGAACCACGTATCCTATGCCTTCTGGATCATGGCTCTCATCAATGTGAGTGTCACTAGTACAGGTAGGGTTGGGAGCTGGGGGGGGGTGGGGGGGTGGGGACAGCACACACCGCCCAGTTTATGTCGATAGCACAGAATCTTCAGACTTACAGAACATGTCAGGGTTCACTGTGTGCAGACAGGAGGGAGAGATGGCCTGTGGGAATCACATCATATCATATCCCTCACTGGGACTCCATGTTAGCAGTTCTGAAGAAACAAAAGGCTGTGGTCATAACTTACACAGTGAAAAATCAGGGTCAGCTTCCAAGGTCTCTGAGGGCTTGTGGAGAAACAGAACCTTTTCCTCCATGGCCAAGAGGCCAAGGAAGGTGGTGGCTTCTCTAGGATACTTCATCACTGATGGGGTAAACGGGCTCCAGAGTAAACCTGTTCCTTGTGTTCCTGCTACCTTGGAGAGATAAGCCTGTGGTAGAAATGGCAGAGAGACTGTCCTAGTTTGGATCTGTGACTATGATAAAACACTCACCAAAAACAACTTGGGGGGGGGGAGGTTTACTCCTGCTTACACTTTAGAATCCATCACTGAGGGAAACCAGGGCAAGAATGAAAACAGAGGCCAGGGAGGAACACTGCTGACTTCCTCTCTCCCCATGGCTTATCCACCTTGCTTTCTTAAACAGCCCTGGACTACGTTCTACCTGTGGTCTACATCCACTACCTTGTGGGTAACACTACCCACATCAGCCATCATTCAAGAAAATGCCCCACAGACATGCCCTTGGGCCAATCTCATGGGGACGTTGTCTCAGTTTAGGTTCACTGTTTCCAGGTGACACCAGTTTGTGTCAAGTTAACAAGAAACGAGACAGGGCAGAGAGCCCCGACTCTGACCAGCTTAGATCCTCAGGCCCCCTTTGTGCATCTGGCCAAGTCAACATTGACTCTAGCTTCTACCTAGGAACCTCCAGGGCTCTGTAACACAAGAGAATCCCATGAAGCAGGTGAAGCAGAGGGGAGTCTAGGAACCTCCTTACCACCAGGCTTGAGAATAACAGCTCAGACCACCTTAATTGCCTCCTCCTGGCTCTGACCCATCAGGGGGCTGGAAATGAGGATATTCCAGGGGGCCAATAGCCTGGCTGGGGGACAGAGGGTCTGTGTGGCACTTACTTTGACCCAGGGCCTCCCTGTAGTAGGCCTACCTGGTCCTCTAGAGGCAGCTTGCTACTGAGGTGAAATACATACAGTCCTGAAAGGGCCTTAAGCCCCCTCCAGAGTTGTATTAGGCATGTTGAGGGATGTCTCACCTCCCTGAGGTCCTGATAAGGAGCTAGAGAGAGGCTGAGCCTCAGCAGAGGCCCACTGCCTCCAGTCCCACAGCCCTATTCCTAAGTAGGGTTGAGAAGACAGTGAGACCCTCAGCAAGATTTCCCTTTCCCTTTCCTCTGACTCTTTCATGCCAGTGGCCACCATTTTGGATCACGGCAGCTTTGAACCTGGGTCCTCTAAGGGGTTCTTGCTAAGGGAAGGGTCCCAGCTCTTCGGCCTCAATGCTAGGGCTCGGCAAGCAGGAAGCTCTCTCTGCACAGGTCCAGGGTCTGTTCTCCCCACTAAGGCCCAGACTGGAGGGGCTGCTTGCTACAGGATTCCTGGGACTTGCCTTATTTGTTTGCGTCTGACCAGAAGTAGCCCACCACTGAAGGGATCCAGCAGTGAGTGCAGCCGCTTCCTTATGCTCACACATACACACCTGCCCTGCCCCGCATTTGGCTGGCTTTCAGGGTGGCACTGGTGTCCCTGAATGGGATTTCTATAAAAGCTGGGTGTTCCTGCCAGCCAATCTGCTGCGAAGCCTCTCCCTTCACCTACCTCCCTGGAAAGGCCTCCAGTTTCCCCTTGGCCTTCCCTCAGGCTTTCTGTCACTGAAGCCTCTATGTGTGATTCCTGTTCCCCCAGTTACTGGGGGAAGGGCTGAGTCTTCCCCCATAAGGCTTAGACACCCCCTCCCCCCAGTGCAGAGACACAGGTCTCTTGCCATGCAGGGCTCCGTGTGTGGCATCACAGCTACCCAGGGCTGTTTAAACTTGACTCAGTGGTTGTAAACCGTGAAATGGGGCCACACTGTGTTCCCCCCGCCCGGCTGATCTTATGTTCTTGTCTTTTGAGTAGCTGAGACTCCAGGTATGTGGCCCCGCAACTAACTGTGCCCTTGACTGGCTTTGAGTGTGACACAGGGAGGTGACAGCATGGGCTTGGGTGGCTTTCTTAGGGATTTCAAGGGGCTCCTTAAGAGCAATGCACTGCCAGGTTGGGTGTCTGTTTGGCTTCCATTCCTGCCTGGCCCATTTATGGCCACCCTTGAGCACTTCCGGAACTTTCTGGTGGCTCACTGGCCTTCTGCTCCTTTCTAAGCAAAGGAGGCAGGTTACAGCCCAAGCAGGAAGGACAGCAGTTAGATCTGATAAAGAACTTCGTGGCAGTGAAGGTGGTTAGGCCTGGGCAGGGACACCTGAGGGAAGCCTAGTGGCTGCTTCTCCAGGCAACCTCTAAAGTGGGAGGAGTCTTCTGTTGGTCTAAGGAGCACAGTTGGGACTGAGTGGCTCAGTGTGAAGAGCAGAGAGCTGGGCAGGGGGAGGAGGAATAGGCGCTAAATGGTGCCTGTGCTTTCTAGCTTAGTCACTGAGCTCCTACCAGAGCTCAGTACCCTCCAAGGATATACCATCACCTCAGCAGCTCAGAGGTAAGGACATGCAGGCCAGAATGAATGTCAGTGCTAGCTGTGTGGTGGGGACCCTGCACTCTCTGAGTGTCCAGTTTACCTCCCTAGTCTCTTCCAGTTCTAACAGTGTGTTGCTGTATGATAACTTGGAGCCCCATTTGCCCTATCTGAAAAATAGAATTAAAATCTTTTCAGTACCTTTTTTTTCCACCCCTTGGTAGTATTGGAGATAAAATCCGGGGTAGGCAAATCCACTGAACCACATCCTCTGCCTCCTGATTGCATTTTCAAAACTTATATGAGGTGTATAAGTATTTTATTTGCACATAAGTGTACCTTGTGTATGCGTGGTGACTGTATAGGCCAGAAAAGGGTGTTGGATCCCCTGGAACTAGAATTGCAGACAGTTGTGAAACACCACGTGGGTACTGGAAACTGAATCCAGGTCCTCTCTTCAAGAAGAGGAAGTGCTCTTAACTACTGAGCCATCTTTCGAGACACACCCCCCAATCACATTTTATAGAGCTGTGACAGTAGTGTTGGGAAAAAGAGTGGTAGTCACCCAGCACCTGGCCCAAGCAGCAGCAGAAGACCCTTTTGAGTACAGGCTTTGAAAGGCTTCTCTATCACCTGTGGAGAATGGGTGTGGCCAGAGCCAGCAGTGCTCACACCAAGCCTATATGGTATCCACACACCTGGCTTCTGGGCTGGCAAAGACTCTTTGGCGAGGTGGACACCTTGGACTGGGAGCCTGCTGGGAGTATGGACCAAATGTAGCAGGCCAGGCCCTCCTGACCCTCTACTGCCCTCAGCTCCCAGTGCCCCTGGCTGTTCTGTTCCTGCTGTCCAAGGAGCGGCTGCTGACCTGCGCTCAGAGGAAGCCACTGCTCCTGTCTGCGGATGAGCTTGCACTGGAGACCCGGCCTGCTGAGAAGGAAGACACCTCCTCACTTGCCCCCAAGTTTCAGCCACACTCAGGTGCGTGCTCTTGTAATCTATTCTGGCTGCCTTAGTGTCCTAGGACACCCAGAAGATGAACCTAGACCCTAGGGCTAGTGGTGAGAAACAATCTTTGGTCCTGGCAGACTCTGAGGTAAGTGATAGAGCCAGCTGGCCAAAAGAATGAAAAGGGCGTGCAGAGCCTCCATCCTACCCACTCTTCCTGGGTTACCTTTAAGGGGAGGGTCTCTTGATCTCTGTGATCCTTAGTTCCACCAAAAGAGGGCAAAGAACAGTGGCTGTTCCTCACAGGTGCCTGGAAGCTAGAGGAATTGAAGGCAGCAAGCAGCCCCTGCTGGGACTGTCCGGCCTGGGTGAACAGGGGACAGGGAGCAGAGGTTGATTCGGCCCTGCTGTTCTGTGCCTCCTTCAGGGCAGGAGGACCTGTTCAGCTGCTGCCAGAGGAAGAACTTCCGGGGAGCCCCGTGCTCTTTCTTCGCCATCCACATCACGGCAGCTCTGGTCCTGTTCATGACAGACGGGATGATGGTGAGCCTTCCTCCGAAGGCACGCTCTACTGAGAGGCCTCTACCCTGTTACCCAAGTCTGGAATAGCAAGGGGAGAGAAACACATGGAGGTCCGCAGGGACATTGCATTGCACATGAACTTCACTGCAGTGCAGTGAACCAATGTCCCGCCCATCCCCCACAGGGCTCGCAGCCCTAGAGTCAGGACTCCTCTGTCCTTGCCATTGATTTTATTTTGTTGATTCTAGAAAGGGGTCTGTCTGGTGTCTTGTTCCCAATTCTACGTGACCCAAGCTTTTTCAGTTTTGGTTGCTTTGCTTTGTTTGGGTCAGGGTAGAATATAGCCTCGGCTGGCTTTGAACTCTTCGTTCTTCTCCCAAATGCACCATACCCGGCTGTGACCCACGTTTGTTTTGAAAGCTTGCGGCCCTCTTGTTCTGTGAGAGGCCACACTCTATGAACTCTGTGGCACTCGGCTTCTTGGCATAGGGTACAAATGGGGCTTTGCAAGCTAATGTCACAAACAAGCCACACTCCAGGCCAGGTGTCCATTCAGTGGGTGGCCTCTGTTACTCTTTTTAGATTCCTTTCCTGAAGTCTCCTAACTTAGAGCAGTCTTGCATGGCTGAGTGACTGACTGCTGAAGGAGGAACACTCCTAAGAGAAGGCTCTATTCACATGCCCCCAGCTCACAGCAGACCTAGTTCACTTGGACCTGTCTCCTCTGTTTCCTTCATCTGTGAAATAAGAGGTTAAGCTCTTTTCCTCCTAGCCACGCCTGTCTGTTCAGGCCCTGTGGGGAACCCCATGGGGACCAGCGAAATCCCAGGTGCCTCCATGGCAGCCATTCTGTCCTCAGCTTGGGAGTGAGTGTACCATGTGATCTTAGCTCCTGGGGCATCTTGGGCTGAGCCACTAGTGACAGGACTAGTTGGCTTCTGCTGCCCTCCCTACTCCTGCCCTAGCTGAGGCAGTAGTGTTCTGAGTGAGGCTTGCTCTCTCTTCACTCTCCACAGGGCGCTTATTCGGCCTTTGTGTACAGCTATGCTGTGGAGAAGCCGCTCTCTATTGGACACAAGTCAGCTGGTTACCTCCCTAGCCTCTTCTGGGGTTTCATCACTCTGGGCAGGTTCATCTCCATCCCAGTCTCCTCAAGAATGAGGCCAGCCACCATGGTGTTCATCAATGTGGTAAGTGGACAAGTGGCCTCCTTTTCCTTCTTAGAAACAGAATCTGTCATTTGGGCCTTACCACTGCCCAAGACATTTGTTCAGGACCGTATTCTGCCTGAACAGTAAGGAGACAGAAATGGAGCAGTGGGATACTAGCACAGGAAAGATGGAGACCAAGGACGAAGATCCTATTCGTGTAGCCTTGGAAAGGTCCCTTCCCTGTCTGGGCCTTTGATTTTACATCCTTCAAAGCTTGACCAGAAGGGAGCATGGGTGATTACTATGGAGTGGAAAGCAGACCCCAGCTACATCTACAAGGATTAGGAGGGGTGAAGGTCTCAGCTTTGGTTCTCCTGCCTTTCTCAAAGCACCCAGCTGTTTGGAGCCTTGTGGCCAGCGGAGCAAGGTGCTGGCATCAGTGCACCTGGCCTGACTGGAGATTTGCCTTTGGCAGCTCTCCAGGAGATTCTCAGATGGCCAGACTAGCCTGCAGCCAGGCAAAGGAACTGGCTTGGCTGGAAGCAAGGTCTGGGTCAAGCATGGATTAAGATCTGTGTCTGATGTTTGTCTATGTCACTGTGACAAAGGACTCCAGATTACAGAATCCCTCGGGTACACCTAATTCGACCTCCCACCAAGGTTTGGATCACTTCTGTGACATATCCATCAGTGTGTCACTTCTGTGGCACACCCATCAGTGTGTGTTTAAATACCTCCAGGGATTAAGAACTCACTACTTTTCTAGGAAATTCACAGTAAGAAAACACTTCCCAAGTTGAAGAGATGGTCCAATGGTTAAGATCATTGGCTGCACTTCCAGAGGACCTGGGTTCCATTGCTAGCACCCATATGATGGCTCACAACTGTAAATCCAATTCCAGGGTACCTGACACCCTCTTCTATCCTCCTCAGGCATTGTGTGGATGTGGTGCACATATATGCAGGCAAAACACCCATTCACAGGAAAGGGAGGGAGGGGGAAGGGAGGGGGAGGGGGGAGGGAGGGAGGGAGGGAGGGAGGAAGGAAGGAAGGAAGGAAGGAAGGAAGGAAGGAAGGAAGGAAGGAAGGAAGAGAGAGGGAGACTTCTCAGCTAGGTATAATGGCAGTGGGCCCCTACAATCCTAGCACTTGGGGGAAGGGGAGACAGGAGGATTGAGTTCAAGGTCAGCCTGGACTACATAGAATTTGTCTCTAAATAAATAAACAGTAAATAAGTAAATAAAATGCTTCTGGTTTTAGTCAGGGAGACAGTGCAGAATAGTTGAGGCGGGGAGGGGTTTGGATGAGGGCAGAGCTAAACAGAAAGACTCCCTGATGGTTCATGGGTAGTGAGGCCAGGACCTTCCTGGGAAGAGGAACAGGATGCAAGGACCATATCCATCGGTACAGTGACTGCTTAAGGTGATTATAAAGGGAAAAGGGTTACTCTGGCTCTCACTCTGGGGTATTCTAGTCTAAGATCTAGTTATGCAATACTGGATAACAAAGACTGGAGTAGGGCTGGCCATGTCATGAATGTCGTCATAAGCCAGGAAAGAGGACAGAGGGGAAGCAGCACAGTCCCTTCATCAGCATGCCTCCAGTGACCTAAGGATTACACACACACACACACACACACACACACACACACACACACACGGTCCCACAGATAGTTTAAAGCAGCTATGACAAGACCCTTGTCTTAGTTAGGGTTTTACTGCTGTGAACAGACACCATGACCGAGGCATCTTTCATAAGGACAACATTTAATTGGGGCTGGCTTACAGGTTCAGAGGTTCAGTCCATTATCAAGGTGGGAACATGGCAGCATCCAGGCAGGCATGGTGCAGGAGGAGCTGAGAGTTCTACATCTTCATCTGGAGGCTGCTAGGAGAAATCTGCCTTCCAGGCAGCTAGAACAAGGGTATTAAAGGCCAAGCCTACAGTGGCACACCTATTCCAACAAGGCCACACCTCCAAATAGTGCCACTCCCAGTCCAAGCATATACAAACTAAAGACCAAGTCTTTATCTGCAGGTCTTCTGAAATCCAAATGAGGACAGAGAAATGTCCCCCACCCCCCTTAGAGCTGAGTATTTCATCTGCTCACTTCTTGTGCTTAAAAGTCATCTTTGATGACATCTCCAGTCCTCTGAGATTCTTCACACTAGGCCTTGATCAGTGCCCAGCAGCAGCTGAGCACCCTGTGGGTTTCCCCCAGCCCACCAATCACCTCCTTCCTCCTATGTTGTGTCCGACCAGCAGATCACAACCTGGGCTCTAGCCTGGAAAGGCATTTTGGAAACCTGGAAGAGAAGAGGAGCTAGGTGACGAGAGAAAGAAATGCAGCTAAGACAGGCATGCTGATCAAAGCTCAATTTTACTGTTCTGCACGCAGTTATGAAGCAGGGGAAGGGGAGGGGGGGGGCGATTCTCGCCAAATAGTCCCGGGGACCAGTAGCAGGGTGACCACGTGTATGACTCCGAATAGCAAAGCGGCAGGTTCCAGCAGTGGGCGTGGCAGAACGATTGAGCAGGCAAGCTCCATCCAGGTGTAAAGAGTGGAACCCTAAGGCTGGGGGAGGGGAGGCTACACTCCTAGTCATCAGGTTGATGTGCTCTGTCCCAGAGCCTCCACCACCTTGACAAACACAGCTCCTCATAGCTAGGTGGAAGGACACAAGAGGCACTTGGAGCTAGTCAAAGGCTTTCACAGCTTCTGAATTCTGAGTTCCATTGGGCCACCCCTGGGCCGGAATGGTTTTCAGCATCTCTTGTTAAGTGGCATCAATGTCCAGCAGACTCCAGCAACAATACCTGCTTTGTTCCTGAGTTATAGGTGAAGCTGAGTCTTTGGGGTGGGGAGTGGAGTTTGGTGCTGCTAAGGATGTGCTATACCACTGAGCTATATACTGGGCCCTGGAGCCAAGTTCTGAACACAACTGGTGGGCAGCAGAGAAGGGAGGAATGGGATGTACAGCTTGTTAATGGGCAGAGAAAGACACGTAGAGAAAACTCCAAGTTCAGTGTGGATCACACTGTCAGTGGTCCAAGAGACACTGCATCTGCAGAACAGCTTCACATGCCTGTCTGGAGTTCTGGACCAACATCATGGTTTTAAGGACAATAAGCATCCCTAGCATGAAGACAAGTGAATCTTGTGACTATAGTGAATGGGGATGTAGACAGAAAACCTAGGATAGAATTCTGGCCATGCTTCAAAGAGAAAGAAAGAATAAATAGAGCTGTAGGTTCATCTTTGCCAAATAAAAAATATGTTGTATTTGGAACCACAGTTATATCTGTGACTTCTGCTGCTATTATTATTATTATTATTATTATTATTATTATTATTTATTACATTTGTGTGTGTATGTGTGTGAGTGAGAGACGTTAGGGGGCACATATGGACCATGGTATATGTGTGGAGGCAAGAGAACAATGTTGAAGGTTTGTTTGTCCTCCTTCCACTTTTTTGTGGATTCCAGGGCGTCGTGTATGGGTGTTTTGCTTGCATGTTTGTCTGTGCGCCTCTTGCATGCCTGGTGCCCACAGAGGCCAGAAGAGGGCATCAAACCTCCTGATACTGGAGTTATAGATGACTGTGAGCCATCATGTAGGTACTGGGACTCAAACCCACGTCCTCTGAAAGAGCAGCCAGTGCTCTGTCACTGAGTTATTCTCCAGCCCCTGCTTTCCTGGTTTTGTTTGAGGTAAGATCTTACTATACAGCTCAGGCTTCTATTCCTAGGCCTCCTGCCTCAGACGCCTAAGCCCCAGGATTACAGGTGTGCACCGTCATGGCCCACTGCCTTGTATTTTTATTATAAAAGACATCGTTCAAGTTACCTCTCCAGGGAGAAGGGGTGTGTTCATCTTCAGCCACCATTTCTTGGTGACCGTCCTAGGGCAGGAAGGGTGAGTCTGGGGGTGATTCTAGAATGCATCCCTTCTGAGAGATCTTGAGGCAGAGCTACTGAGGTTCTTGTGCTGGAGTCACTAGACTCCCTCTTCCAGTGTGAGCAAAATCCCCCAAGACCTGTGACTCTCTGAAGGTCCCTTTCTTTCAGCCTACCCAGTCCTTGTGGGTTCCTGGACTAATTGTGATGTTTAGGTCTGTGTACATATTTTCCTAGAAACAGATATGCAGATATTTACCTGGAATGTTTTCTGTTTTGTAGCTCTGGGGATCAAACCCAGGGCCTTGGGTGCCCAGGGTAAGTGTTCTAAATCTGACCTACATGCACAGCCCAAACCCAGGAACATTTTCCCTACCAAGCTAGGACTTAGTATAGAGCATGAGGTTTCTATAGAACACAGAGTGCTGGCTGTAGCTCTGTGGTGGAGTACTTACCAAACATGCACCAAGCCTTGGGTTTGTCTCCCAGCCTTTGGAGAATGCTAGAGTAATATACCATTTGTTGGAAATGCAATAGTTTTGAAGTCTCTTGTATCATTTCACCATCAGCCTTGACATCCTCTTGCTAACTGAATGAAAAAGGAAGGAAGGAAGGAAGGAAGGAAGGAAGGAAGGAAGGAAGGAAGGAAGGAAGGAAGGGAGGGATGGGAGGGAGGGAGGGAGAAAGGGAGGGAGGGAGGGAGGAAGGAAGGAAGGAAGGAAGGAAGGAAGGAAGGAAGGAAGGAAAAGGGAAAGAGAAAGGGAAAGGGAAAGGAAAAGGAAAAGGGAAAGGAAGGTGGGCAGGCACTATTCCTAGGTATGGTAGAGGAAAGGTTTATTGTAGATAAAAGGGAGAACATAGCCAGAGGCAGGGACATCTGTGAGAGTCCAGAATGAACATGACCCTGAGCCATGTGAGGGGTTGGGGGAGAGAAGAGAGGAGAGCCAGACCAAGAGGGCAGGAGAGTAAAGGGTAGACCAAAAAGAGACCATGTAACTAAAATGTATGGATTATATAGGAAGAGCAGCTGGGGAGGCCACCCCAGCCCCTGAGCTGGAGAAGTTTAGGGTAGAGAGTAGGGTATGCCAGCCATTTTACTCTATGACAGGCAGGGACTGAGGGATGCTGGGAGAACCTGGTGGTCAGTTCAATTTGATATGTGAAATAAGCACCTCAGAGATTTGTGCCTGGTTTGAGACCTCACAGTAACTACTGGTGTAAAGATAAGAATGTAGAGTTCATGGAGACATCGACTTCAGGGCTCCATGGCTGGGAGGCATGCAGTTAAGACCTGCAGTAGGAGCTGCAGACTCTAAGCCTTGTACAGCTCTGGTTTCTTCCCAGCTGTGGTTTATGTGAAAATCATTCAATGCTTACATTAAAAAAACATTTTTTAAAAAGAGCTTAAAAACTGGGTTGTTTAAGCAAAATTCTGCCTGTGAGGTAGGGACCTTGCTAGGCCACAGAGATCTGAGCAGGCGATCTGAGCTGGTGATTTGTTAGCTCCAGCGCATGGACCACAACCTTCTCCTAGGGTTTTTCCAGTGGGATTTAAGTCAAATCTAAGGAGCCCCAAGCTGGTTGCCATAGCCACTGATCCTCCTGGGTGCTTGTGTTGAATTCCCAGGGAGTAGGAAACCAAGGTCCACCACCCATCCTGCTGGCTCATGGCTTTCTCACTCTGGACACTAGAACTTGGGTGTCAGAGGAAGAGAACCGAAGAGTGGGGTGTTAGACTGCCCATCTCCATCATCGGGAGAGGGAATGTTGATGACCTGGATTCAGAGAAGTCGTTGGGGACCCTCGGTCATTCCCCCAGGGTTTACTGGGTGTTGGGGTGGGAGGGTGCAGCTGCACATAGATAGGTGCTGGGAGGCTCAACTCCCTAGACCTCCTAGATCCCAAACTAGGAACCGTGCAGGTATCAGTGAGACCACACGGTGGCGCATGGACCACACCGTTCTCCCGGGCCAGCAAGGATGCCCCTGCCCGAGTGAGCGTCCCTTTCTCTGAGATGCCCGGAGCCTTGTGCCCTCTCTAATTGCCTCTGCCTCTGCCGTGACAGGTGGGAGTGGTGGTGACCTTCCTGATGCTGCTTATCTTCTCCTACAATGTCATCTTCCTGTTTGTGGGGACCGCAAGCCTGGGGCTGTTTCTCAGTAGCACCTTCCCCAGTATGCTGGCCTACACCGAGGACATCCTCCAGTATAAAGGTAAGTGTCAGAGGAAACACAAGAGCATGCTTCCTGCCGCGGGTAGACACTTCCTCTCCTGCCCCCAGCTTGCTGGAGTGTTCCAGGTCTGGGCTTTCTCTTTACCAGGAAAATCAAAACACCTCCTGGCATGGTTGGGGACAGCCATGTTTGGTCATGGATGCCCTGTCCATGGCTATGTGTCCTACATGTGTCCTCGCAGGCCTCTGGGAAGCCTTGTGGCTTCCTTATCCATTTCCTTCTTTCTTCATGATGTTGCGGTACTGTTTATGGATCTACAACTAACTAATGTTGGCTGTCATGGTATCTGGTCTGTAACTTAGAAGAAAAACAATTCGTGTGGTCAATAAGTCAAAGTACCAAGCGTCTTCAAGTTTCTGGCTCCTGGATCCCCTGAGTGGGTTCAACACACAGCTGAGCTGCATCTCAAACCAGGGAAAATTCGTTTAGCCTATGATTCTGGAGCAGCCCTGGCCATGACGGAAGTGAGGGCAGAAAAAGCATCAGCCAGTGTCAGCACCCATCCTGAGAACACATCTGTGTGCTACTGAGAACATGACATGCCCAGGGGACACAGGAGACATGGTCCCTTCCCTCAGCTCATCCCGGAGGCACTCAGATTTTCAGGAGTCAACTAAGTGAGAAACAGGGTTCTCATGTCAGGGTTGTTTGTTTTGTTTTGTTTTTTAAGATTTATTTATTTTATGTATGTAAGTGCACTGTAGCTGTTTTCAGACACACCAATAGAGGGCATCGGATCCTATTGCAGATGGTTGTGAGCCACCATGTGGTTGCTGGGAGTTGGACTCAAGACCTCTGGAAGAGCCTTCGGTGCTCTTAACCGCTGAACCATCTCTCCAGCCTTCCCCCCCCCCCCACCCCCCATGTCAGTCTTGAGAGAAGAGCTGATGTGCTAGTATGGCAAGTCTGCTGGATGATCACTCAGCTCCATCTTCCTGTCACTCCCCATGGTCTGGGGCTACAGTCAACCTTCCTTTCTCATCATTTACTTGCTTGGCATATTTAACAGTGCTGGACTGTCCAATATCCAGTCCCTTCCTGTGCTTTCATAGGTCTGGACTTGTTTCCCTTCAGTCTTGTCTGACCCACTGAGCATTTATGACCCCCTGTGGTTCCATACCACACCCTGGGCCCAGGCTCCTCTGAGTGGAGAGGTGGCCTGTTCTGATGGGATCTAGGTGTGAGGACGTCACAAGGTCACTCTCCAAGCTGCTGCAGAGGGTCCTCTGAAGCCCAGCTGGCTTCTGCACCAGTAGGGAGCTCCTTTTCTCTAGAGCCTCTCAGAGCTGCAGTCTAGCCACACAACTCCTCGGAGTTCCTTGATGACACAGAAGTTACTCTGAGCCACCATGCTTTGGGCCAGAGCCACACTTGTTCTGGACTGCCTCCAACTACTCCACCACCCCCACCCCCACCCCCACCCCATGCCCTTCCAGGAAGTATCTCTGATCTCCATGGAAAAGGGTGTCCTCTTCTTTGTTCTCCACTGACTAGGCCTGTCCCTGCTATATGACCCATCTCACAGCTTCTGTACCTAGGATATGTCCTCTCCAATACACTCCCAGAAAGGGACAAAGAGTATGTAGGCTCTGAGGTCATCATAAGCACAAGCATACCTCCACATTTGCAGGCCTATGACCCCAAATGACATAATTTCTTCTCATTGAAGCTTGGTTTTCTTTTTTTTAATGAAAATTTATTTATTTTATGTATATGAATACACTGTAGCTCTCTTCAAACACACCAGAAGAGAGCATCAGATCCTATCACAGATGGCTGTGAGCTACCATGTGGTTACTGAGAATTGAACTCAGGACCTCTGGAAGAGCAGTCAGTGCTCTTAACCACTGAGCCACCTCTCCAGCCCCAGAGCCTCAGTTTTCTTGTCTGTCACATTGTGGCTCACACCTGTAATACTAATAACATTTGGGAGGCAGACATAGCCACATCTCCACAAATTCTAGGCCAGCCAGGGCTACATAGTAAGACCTGATCTCAAAAAAGAAGGAAGAGGAGGAAGAAGAAGGAAGAGGAAGATGAAGAAGGAAGAAGAGGAGAAGGTGGGAGAAGGGGGAGGAGAAAGAGGACTTCATGTGGAAGGCTCTGGCTTTGCTCCCTAGCACCACAGAAACAGCCCCAAACCAAATGCTGATCCCGTAGGAACGCTCTGTGTGGGAGAAATGTAAAACTCTGCATTGATTGGCATCTCTGGCAGCTCCACAGGCCTCCCTCCCTCTAAGTTTGTGGCACCATCCCTTATGTACACAGAAGGATCTTGGGGTGTCTCAAAACAACGTACAGAACAGATGGGAGCCCTTGGAATTCAGAGATGGGAGTGGGCAGTGTTCAATCTAGAAATCTGATGAGATGTGAGCTTCCCTGGACTGAGGAAACGGTGGGAAAAGGAGAGCCATAGAGGGAGGATGGAGAGAGAGCCATGGAGGGAGGATGGGAGAGCCTTGGAGGGAGGATGGGGAGAGCTGCTGAGGGAGGCTGGGGAGAGCTGCTGAGGGAGGATGGGGAGAGCTGCTGAGGGAGGCTGGGGAGAGCTGCTGAGGGAGGATGGGGAGAGCTGCTGAGGGAGGATGGGGAGAGAGCCACAGAGGGAGGATGGGGAGAGCCATGGAGGGAGGATGGAGAAAGAGCTGTGGAGGGAGGATGGAGAAAGAGCTGTGGAGGGAGGATAGGGAAAGCTGCTGAGGGAGGATGTGTCAGAGCAAGGGACACAGTGCGAGCACAGGCAGGATAGGGACTGGCTTGAGGGAGACAGAAAGAAGTACAGCCCTCAGTAGGTGTGCAAACTTTGGCCACAGTACTACTGATACGCTCTGGTGTGTGCCAGGGAACCAGGGGGTGGCAGGGACAGTAACCCTCCTAGATTATTGTCTGGTGGAAAAGGAAGGCTGTCAGCTAATGGGGTCAGATTGTGCGGGAACAGCAATAGTTAGGGCTAGAGGAAAAGCTGCATTCCAGGTGTAGGGACTGTGGAAGATGATCCCAAAGGAAATCTAAACTCCACAACACATAAACTGTTGGAAGGAGAATCTTAAGCAGGCTGGTAATGGACCATTCAGAGACAGGCCATGACACAGGCTGTGATCACAGTTTATCCTATCTGAAAGGTAGCTCAGGAGCCAGCAGTGTGAAAGATAAAAAAAGCACATAGAGCATTTAGACTTGTCCTGAAGAACCATCCTGGGTCAGCACGCTAGAGAAGCCACAAGTCATGCCGAAGTGGAAATGGCAAGGGGTGTTATAACTGGCCTTAGATTCCATATCTGATGCTAAGCTTAGGCTCTGAAGGTCTCAGGAGAGCTTTCTGGAAAGGCAGCCCGTGGTCAGACTGAGAAGAGCCCCAAATGCCAGGCTATATAACTATGAATGATTGAAGGTTTAAGAACAAGAGACATATAAACAATAGAATAGAAACAGTCCCAAAGTTGTCACAGATCAAAGTCCAAAATGTCTTAGGATCTCGCAGTGTCATACTGCACCCTGCTTCTCCACCGGGGTGCTCCAAACGCCATTGGCACCCTGTCAGAAGAAGGCAGAACAAAGTCTAAAACCAGTGGTCCACGGTCTGTGCTTTCCTTTGACAGACCAGAGGGGAAATAGCGGATTCTGGGATGAATGCTGAGGTTCCCAGTCTTTTGTGTACCTGGGTGCTGTCGGCATACCACTGGGAGTCAGGAATGGGTACTCGCTCCATGCTTCTCCTCAGAGCATCCACGCACCGGGCAGAAAGGGAAAGGTAGAGTCCGGAACTAGGTCTGATTCAGAGTGAGAGTAAGAAGGGGCTAAGGAGAGACGACCTTCCTCTGGAGTCTAGATGATGCTTTTTTAAGATGAAGGCCTTCCCCACAGACATCTTTAATGAAGGCTTGCTTGTTCATACCGCTTTATTTGACGGTAGATATGAATGTATACACCTTACTCAGGGTGAACCAGGGATTAAATACCTTTTTGGGGGAAGGAATGTCCAGGAAGGGAAGCTCATTGGCTGAACACCCTGGGCTTCTCTAGATACCTCATTAGCACGGAGAACTCCAGGTGTTTATGCTACATGACCCAGTGCCCATGGTCCTCAGTAGAGTGAGGTAGTTACACATTCCAGAGCAGGTAGAGGCAGGGAGGGAACGGCTCCACTCCTGCTGTCTTCAACTCTGAGATTCCCCAGGGTTGGAACTCATTCAGCTTTACCAGTCTTATGCTTGTCTGGTAACAAGGTCCCACATGCCCTACACCACGGTGGTCGCTTACACCTTCCAGAGGCATCCCACAATGCTCTGGACTCTGACAGCTTACTCCTACATCCTCAGCTTGCTCTCACTCAACCTTCCCTTCTCATTTGGCTAGGTTGTGCGACCACAGTGCTGGTGACTGGGGCAGGCATTGGCGAGATGGTCCTGCAGATGCTGGTTGGCTTGGTAGGTGGGGTCCTCTGGGTGTGTGTGTGTGTTGGGGGGGGGGGGTCAGGGAGTACTCCTCTAAGCAGGTGAGAAGATATACCCAGCACCTTTAAGTCTAAGCGGTCACTTCCTGAGTTCCACATAGCTTGAGGAACCCACCAGGCTGAGGCTAGATGCTTCCCTTCCTAAGCCAGCCAGACTCAAAAGCCAGGTCTCTGAAGGTGGGATGTGGAGACCTTAATGACCAAATGCATGAATCTAAAGCAAACAGGGCTGTCTGGGCCTGGGGCCAGGGTGGGCCTATAGGAATGGTGTTGGCTCTCAAAGCCTAGTTGGAGTGCCCTGATGCCGGCAGTGTTCCTAATGCATCCTGCCCAAATCCATGTCTTCCAGTCTGTAGCAATACTACCCAGGACCCCGTTCATGACCAGTGCCTGCCCTGAATACTCCCTAGCTTTCCTTCAACATGACTGTGTTACATTTGTTTCCCAGGAAGTCAAAAGTTAAAACCAGCATTACTTTCCTTGACTACCGCAACACAGATGCCAGTCTTTTCAGAATCCTGAGACATAAATAAATTTAGCAGCTTGTCTTAGGTCAGCTGGCTTTAGTAACAGCCTCCTTTGAATGAAGCAGAGCCTGTGTTGTATTGTCCCCCACAATGCTCTCATAGCCACTGAAGCCTCCTTTCTCTCCTTCCAGCCTGATGGAGAGAGGAAGGGTTACATTCTGGATACATTGAAATGCTCTCTCTGGGGTCTGATATGGTGTACTTGCCTGCTTGCCTCTCTCTCTCTCTCTCTCTCTCTCTCTCTCTCTCTCTCTCACACACACACACACACACACACACACACACACACACACACACACACGCACACGCGCACACACACACACACCTTCCCCAGAGTTCCACTTAGGCTTACAGGTATAGAAACATCTTACATGTTTGAAATGTCAATGATCACATGGTGTCTTCCAGGAAGTTTTAGAACACAGGGCTGAAAGAGTATATGATGTATAGACAGGTTCAACCCTGGTTGACTGCAGGATTTATGTCTTCACCAGATTTGTAACTTTGGGGAGACCTTCCCCACATTCCTGCATCTGGTAGGATGGCCCCAACTTGACAGAGAAGCCGAAAAGGGCCCAAGGCAGCCATTTTTCCCATGCACTGCCAAGTGGGATTTTAATGGCTGCTGTGTTCCTCTCTGGCAGATCTTTCAGGCCCAGGGCAGTTACAGTTTCCTGGTCTGTGGTGTGATCTTTGGCTGCCTGGCTTTTATCTTCTACATCTTGCTCCTGTTTTTCCACAGGATACACCCTGAACTCTCATCAGGTAAGAAGAAATTTTGTTTCTACACAGACGGGGGAAACAGGAGGGCGGGGGAAGAGCGGGATCCTAACGATCGGAAGTGCTGCTCTGCTCCAAATGAAATGCAAGGAAGTGTTTGTTTTCCTACGGCTTCCCTTTCGCCTCTTCCTGATTTCCCTGTGATTGTCCACTGGAGTCTGAAGGCAGCAGAGGGTGAACAGGCTGACTCACGGCTTCTCCATTAGCAGAGGGGCACAGACAGTGAACCCCTTTACAGTGGATCCTAGTGCCAAAGTCTGAACCCGTGAGAAGGGAGAGCCTGCCTCCCTGGCTGGAACCTGGCCCAGTGGCCTAACTAGGCCCTTTCTTACAGTTTAGGGTTTTGACTCTTGTCCAAATTGCTTCTTCAAAAAGGACATTTTTTGGGAGGGGGGGTGGTGGCAAAATAGCAGGGAAGGGTTCCTTCAGGATAGAGATACTCCTAAGGATAGTCTCCATCCTGGAGACCCCAGGTCGGGATCGTACCAAGGCTATTTTTGTAACTGTGTGAGTCTCTTGCCTAGTGACCACAGCCATGCATCAGGCTGTTCTCAGCAAATGAGAGCTAGTGCTGAGCCAGTGCTCTCTCTTTGAAAACAGAATACAAAAAGATGGAAGAATTGCCCACAGCCCTCTCTAAGTAGCCATGTTCACTTTAAATACTAAGTGCATAGTCGGACATGGTGGCACGCGCCTTTGACCCCAAAGGCGGGGTGGATCTCTGTGAGTTTGAGGCAAGCCTGGTCTACTGACTTGAGTTCTAGGTCAGACAGGGTACACAGTGAGACTCCATCTCAACAAAAACACAACATGACAAAAACAAAAATTGGCTACAGCCAGAGAGAAGTCATACCGCCTCTCAGAACAGCCTCTGGGATGGCAGGTGGTAGCTTCTGACTAGCCAGTTCCTTTATAGAGAGCATCGCTTAACATATACAGTCAAGATGGCTCAGCATGCATGGGTGATACTGATACCACCAAGACTGAGTGCAGTCCCTGAGACTCACATGGTGGAAGGAGAGAACTGAGCCCTGTAAGCTGTCCTCTGACTTCTACATGAATCCTGACTGTAGCATGCACACTCCCCCACCACACACATAATAAATATCCCAATAAAGACTGCCCTTGAAGAAAATGAAGAGGAAGAGGGGGAAGAGGAAGAGATGATGATGATGGTGGTGGTGATGATGATGATGATTGTGAATATCAAATGTTCCTTTCTTATGGGAGACAAACAGTTTTTTTCCCCCAGCCCTAGATATCAGTCTCACTGTCTCTATTAGCACTTCACCAGAACTTGATCTTGATCTGACTTCCCACAGTGCCGTGTGTGTATTGTGTGTGTGTGTGTGTGTGTGTGGCGTGTGCTCTTGAGCGCACACACATACATGTGTGCACCTATGAGACTGTGGCTGTACGTGTGCCCTAGTGCACCTAGAGCTAGACTAGCAGAAAAGCATACAGCTTGCTTGCTCTCAAGAGCTAAATGCTGCAGAGGAAGCTGGGGCCGCCCACATTTGCTACCAGTGTTGTTTATGTTTTCTTTTGTAGTTCTTACCCAAGACAAAGCCCTTGGTGTGGAGAACCCTGAGTGCTACCAGAGGTGAAGAGCTGAAGAGCTCAGCTCCTGAGCCACAGGGTGACCAGACTGACACAGGAAGCCAGGGTTGCACAGGAGGCTGCTCTTGCTTGTGTCTTCCTTCCCTGAGTCTTCCCTGGACAAATCGAGCACCTGCCTGACACTTTAGTTATCTTCCTCTCTGGTCCGGACTTGTTGTCCTGACAACCAGACAGGAGGATGAAAGACAGCCCGCACACACCTCTCCACACACCACCCCACGCATGGGCTAAACTCTGGGTTTGAGATCACGTTTAGTTGAAGTTTGAAAAACATGCTAAAATCCTAAGTCATTAACCACTGCTAGGTGTAGATATATTTTAAATCAATCAAGCCCCTCTGGCATGTTAAAAAAGATTTATGTGTTCTTCACTTACCCATGGTCCCAAGTCCCTCACATCCGTCCTGCAGAAATCAGTTTATTTGTGTCCTAAGACAACAAAGGAAATGTTGAATCTTGCTTTGAGACCCTAGTCAGTGTTGCATTGGGCTAACTCAGACAAGCTTTAGAAAGTTGACTGTTAAATTTTCATTTTGAGAGCTAGTAGGCATGACAAAGACTTAAATTATTATTTTTATTATTATTGAGATGGTATTTCTCTGGGTAGCCCCAGCTGTCCCAGAACACATTCTGTAGACCAGGCTATCCTGGAATTCACTCTATAGACCAGGCTAGCCTCAAACTCACAAAGATCCTCCTGCCTCTGCCTCTCAAGTGCTGGGATTAAAGGTGTGTACTGCCACTACCTAGCTTTAAAAAAAAAAAAAAAATTGTAACTAAACAAAGGTAATTCTCCAAACCTCACTTTCTAATTTTACATGGCAGATGCTCCTGAGCCCAAGAAGCAGCTCAGATGCTGCTCAGGAGTGTCCATGGCACCAAGGTGGTGACATTTCTGTGACAGAATACTGCTGGGCTCCTCCTCTCAGATCTCTGTGACAGCCTGCTGGTAGTCCAAGGTCAGCCATGGCCCAGAAATGGTGAAAGCCGTGCCCCTGGGAACAGATGGGTTTCCAGCGTCTTTCTGCTAACGAGCAATGCTAGTTGGTTCAGAAAGTGCAGGGAGAATGAAATGGACAGTCTGTTGTTCTTTACTGAGATCCTCAAGGTACAGAAGAATTTTTTTTAAAAAAATAGCTCATTTGGTATTTTATACCTTTTATAGATGAAAATTTTATACTGTGTCAAGGCCCTCCCTCCCTCCCATATAAATCTAGGACTACTATATAATTCAAGCCATGCAGTATACAGAGAGCAGTGTCAGTATGCAGAAACCAGTGTCTGTCAGGAGTGCCCTCTTCTATACAGAAGGTAGGTTAGTAATCCAGAGAATACAAGAAGGCGGCTCACCAGCCCGGGCAGGGCTGGGTGCAAGGCTTCTGGCATCAGCGACATGACATGATTTGTCTCTGGGAAGTCTCTAGGAGGAACAAATGTCCTGTTACAGTCATTGGTTTAATCTGTACATTCTCTGTGCATATACATGTGTTCATGTGAGCATGGACTCATGGTCCCAAGGGCTGTAGTTCACACACTAGACACCAGCAGAGCAGAGGTGGGCCAGGTTATCAGCCTTCTAGCTGTGACTCCAGAAGCCCCCCATCCCCCACCTCCAGCCTTGCTTGTTTTTACCAGTATGATGGCATTTCTAAAAGCACCCTACCTCACAGGAATTCTGAGAGAACTGAGAGTGTGTGGAGCATCTGCTGCATGCCCTACATGGGACCTGCCTTCCAAATGTTCATGGTTTTACTTCTATTCTTTGTAACACCTCATACGCAGCTTAGACGTCATCTCCATTTGGTACAAACTTTAAGTCAAATTTAACTTTGAAACGCCGATGGCCTAAGCAAATCCTTTTAACTATATTTATAAATTCATTGAAAAGTACCTCATACTAGCCATATTAAAATCTAGCTGGGCAATCTAACTATGGTGACTGACCTGGGCAAAGAGAAAGTGGTTGTATTTTTCTTGTAGTTTTTTTTTCAAGAAAACATCCTTTTTATACAGATCTAGAAAGAAGAATCACTGCTTATACCTACATTGGTGATGATTGATGTGTTAATATAGAAAACTCAAAAGAATCTCATACTTTCCTAAAATAAAATATTTTAAACCTAGTAAGTGTGTTATCCATCTTGAAGGGCAGTCGACCCTTTATACTGAAGATCAAATGGTCTAACGCTCCCCAAAGACAGGTCTCTCTTAGAGGTTCACGTGACGCACATGCACACACTCTTGTGCACACACACACACACAAACACACACACACACACACACACCCAATATAAGATACACACATGACAACTATGTATGTATGTATGTATGTATGTATGTATGTATGTATGTTATGTATGTGTATATGTATGTATGTATATATGTACACCTTTGGAACTTGGGGCAGGGCTAGGGGTGGTACCTGGGGTTTCAAGCATTCTAGGCAAGACTCACCACTAAGCCACACTTCTAGCTATCAAGAGTGTTGTAAAAAAACAAAACAAAACAAAAAAAAATAAATAAAAAAAATAAAAAGAAAAAAAAAAAAAGAAAAAAGCCGGGCAGTGGTGGCGCACGCCTTTAATCCCAGCACTCGGGAGGCAGAGGCAGGCGGATTTCTGAGTTCGAGACCAGCCTGGTCTACAAAGTGAGTTCCAGGACAGCCAGGGCTATACAGAGAAACTCTGTCTCGAAAACAAAACAAAACAAAACAAAACAAGAGTGTTGTGATGTCTCCCTGTTCCCAGATTCCTTCTGCAGACTTGGGGATCTAAGCCACCAGCATACCTTGCACACATTTAAAGGAAGGTATAGTGACACAAAGGGTTCATTTGTTTTGTTGTTATTCATTCGTTTTGTCTTTTTGAAATGGGTTTTACATTGCCCAAGGTAGACTAGATGCCATGTAGTTCAGATGATCTTGGACTCCCGATTTTCCTATTTCCACACCCCAGGTGCTAGGATGACAAGCATGCAGCACCAAGGCCAGCCTGTGTGCACCTGGGGATCCACTTTAGAGTACACCAGGGAGGCAAGCACTCTACCCATGAGCGATAGCCTCAGCTCACAAGTTTCTTACAGAGATTGCGTTTACACATTAAAAAAAAAAAGATCAAACAGCCACCATGTTCAAAGCAGAGGCTCAGGTACAGTTTCAGCAATGAATGAGAAGTCCCTGCCTCACAGAGACTTCAAGGTCAAAGCCATAGAAACAGCAAGTAAATATATAACATGTTATAGGATGATAGAGTACTGTAAGAAGCAGCAGGGGTGGGCGTGGGAACGGCAGATGTTCGGGCTATCTTAACAAGAGGACATGTGCTACACAGGAGAAAGCCAGGCGGGTGGGTACCTGAGAATATTCCTGCCAGGTAGAGGCTACAGCAAGGGGAAGGGCCTTGAACTGGAATGTTCCATAGAATCTGAGGAGCAGCTGGCAGACTGGTCTGGACAAACTGCAAAGCAGGCAGACAGTGGCAAGAAACAGGGTGGCATGAATGTGGATTTTTCTGGGGGATGTGAGCTTACCAACAGACTGTCACATGGCACGGTTCACACATTTAAAACCGTTACTCTGGCTGTTTGAAGACAGTGGGGCTGAGGTAGGCTCAGATACACTGCAGGGCTGGAGAGGTGACAGTGACTTGGACCATGCTGGAAGCAGTGGAAATGGTGAGGGCGAATTCAGTTGGAAGGTCTGTCAGAATTTGCTGATGGACTGAGTATAAGAGAAGGGTGCCAGTCTCAAGCTGAAGGCATCTGACCTATGCCCAGGTGTGAGGCATTTTGAGGTAGGCAAGCACAGGGAAGACTCTACTTGGCTATACATACAGTACTTAACAAGCTGAGACCCTGCCAACATCAGGCTGCACACCCCTTCTTAAATAAAGCAACTGGTAACTCTAACCTGGAGCGCCCTAGCCATCCTTAGTAACTTCCCTTCTGTGGCCAAACACATCCTGAAACACCTTGGGATCTGGAAATGTGGGCTCATCCAGCCTAAACTGGTTTGGGGAACATAGACAATAAGGCAAACTATGCCCTACAAATGAAGTCTTAGGGAAAAACCCTACTTACCACCGTGCCTATGCATGATTGAACGAATATGATGAAGATCAGATGTATCATGGGAAAGGACATGTGAAGTAAACTCAGGTTTATGTAACTCATACATGTTATTCCATGCCTGTAGAGGTCAGGGGACAACTTGAGGTGTTGGCCCCTGCCTTTCCATCTTGTCTGAGAAGAGTTCTTCGCTGCTGCACAGCCAAGCTCACTTCTGGTGGATTCTTCTGTTTCGCCCTCCCATCTTTGGGAAGAGCAGCTGTTCCCAACCTATGGGTACACTGTAGCTCTCTTCAGACACACCAGAAGAGGGCAACAGATCTCATTACAGACGGTTGTGAGCCACCATGTGGTTGCTGGGAATTGAACTCAGGACCTCTGGAAGAGCAGTCAGTGCTCTTAACTGAGCCATCTTGCAAGCCTGAGGCCATATCTTTAAAAAAAACAGTTCTGCACATCAGTATATGATGCTATCCTGGATATCAAGCCAGCTGCTAGACTTGGTAGCCAGAGTTTAAAGAGAAGTTATATAGCTTACAGTGTTCAGAGACAAGGAATGAAATCTCCTAGTTAGTGGTTGCAGGGACTGAGAGATCGAGCCTGGGGGTTCTTCAAAACCTAGGGGTTTAGAAAAAGAACTGATGTAGTAAAAAATTAGAAGCCAGAGGTAGGAACCCATTCAACAGTCAAAGTGGCTTCCTGGAAGGTATGGGAAGAGCATCTTAAGAAGACATCAGTGCTTGTGAGAGATTAACAGGACTAACAAACACTGGGCTAGATGGGAGAGGGGCTTAGGTAAATGACCAGTGTGTTCAAAACATATGGGAACAACACTCACAATCCAGTACCATGGCTGCATCTGCTAGGAACCTCCACAGCTGCTGAAGTCTTTACTTCTGTGACAGTTCTATGACACATCACTGTACTTCTGAGTGACTCCGATGAAGTCACTTCATGATTCCTTCAGTGGCAGGTATACTGTGATGATCAGAGTGTGATCCTGGGACACTCAACATTGTCTCCTACCTAATAAAGCCCAAAGAGCCCAGTGTGAGGATGGTGGCCATTAGACGCCTCTATGAAACACAGATGGAATGGTACCTGCAGTCAGTGCGCTTCGCCAAACTAGTGCCAACAGTTGGAAAGGCCGAAATGGTGGCAGGCTTTTCCACCGAAGGACCTGGAGCTTTGGGTATTCAAAAATGCACTCTGTGACTGCAAAAAGCAAGACCATATTTCTCAGCTCCTCTAAGATTAGTGTTCTTAGGTAATGCATTTGAGCAGATTCCCAGGAAAGCCCTTCATTGGCTCAACGGTGTGGTCAAGCACCAGCCAAAGAGACACTCCCAGGGCCTGTGTCCTGCCACCAGCCATCTGGTATGCTCTTGGTACTTTCATCTGGAATGAGCCTGCGCTCTCTGATGTGATCAGGCCACCCATTAGGCCCACATCCTCCATCATGTTCTAAGCCACTTCTAAAAACACTTCATTTCACTGCTAAATTAACTGGTCCTTTCTTTTCTTCTCCCAAGCTCTCCAAAGAAAGGGGGCTAGGGAGGCCAAGCATTGTGGTATGCATCTGTAACGAGCACTCAGGAAGCTGAGGCAGGAAGACCACAAGGCTATCAAGGTCCAGAGCAGCCAAAACTACACGAGACCCTTTCTGAAAACATAAAAGGGGGCTGAAGTGGAAATGAGCAATGTGTTCATCCCAAAAGCCTCGGTGAACACATCTGATTACAACTAACTGTATGACATTTGCATAAAACACACACACACACATACACACGCTGAGACACACACATTTCAGGGCCAGTAAGATGGCCCACAGAACAAAGGAGATGCCACCAAGCCTTTGACTGAGTCTGATCCCCAGGACACACGTGACATAAGCCAAACACTGATCCCCCAAAGCTGTCCCAATTGCCATGCATGCACTGTGGCAAACCTGCACATACACCCAGACACAACATAAATAAATGTAGTACAACTTTAAAGATTTCACAGTGTTTCCAGCCCATCTGTCCTCTCTCCATTCCTTCCACGCCGACAATCATTTCACCGTCGTCCCCTTCTTCTGAGCTGGCTTTAAGTGTTCCATGAAGACATATCAAGCAGTTGAAGACTGCGTTTCAGGATCCCCACTGAATTCTTTCCTTACCCAGTTAGTGTGGATGAAAATATCACTGACTGGTGAGCGAGGGGAAGGAAATAATCACTCCAAGTCATTTTGTTAAAAATATTTATTTTAAAAAAATACAATTGTTGTCCATATCTAGTTGCACGTCTCTAACGACAGATCTCGACAGCTCTGGACTTGGAGTAAACCCGCCAGAGTGCGTTCTCAGAGCCAGCTTCCCACATACAGGCAAATCCCTCTGTCAGTTCTTACATAGAAGTTTTAAAAACTGCATCATTTTCTTAAAATACACATGATCTTTATAGAAGTTACAACACTTTTACATAAAGCTTAGAAGCAACAGAAGTAAGGTCCCCAGTTGGGCTACTCGGGGCAGTCCCTTGCCACATCTGGAAATGACACCCAGAGGACTGCCATCTTTTCTTTGAACAGCAGTGCATCAGAAAGCCCTCAAAGTGCTCATGCGTCCTTTGCCCCATCACCCTTAACTTCATGACATTTGTCACCCAAAGGCAGAATTCCAGACTCTGCCCTGGCTTCACCAGCCTTAAACCAACATCTCTTTGTCTCTACAAAAGTGCTACTGGGTAGCTAGTTGAGATGACCATTCTGTCCAGCTGTAAGAACAACTAATGTTAATTTTAAGGACTGTTAGCAGTTACCATATTAGTTGCTTTTTCAGAAAAGAACAAAAAGAGATTGGAATACTTTGCAGGTCTCCTTAGAGTAAACTAACCTAACCTGAGACATATCACTAGTGGCGCCCTGACAGTTACTCTTGTGGGCAGGTGTTGCTCGCACCTGTCTAACGACCTCAGTGGTGACACTGAGTAACAGGAGATGCAGTTCAATACAACACACAAGGAGGGCGCACACCCAGACAGCGGCTCCTCTGAGGGGCCGAGCACCCTATCAGTCCTTTTTATCATCCACCCAAACTCATACACAGGAACCCGCTCCCCTCTTCCTGTGCAGACATCGGTGTACAGACACTCAATCACTCCATGGCAGACACATGCTTTTACTAGAGATTAACTGAATGAGAAACAAGAGTTCGTTCTTTAATGTTGTTTACCTTTTAAATCATGTTCGCGCCTTACAGTGCTTCAATTGCCAGGTTCGCTGTGACTCAACCTCCTAGCACACATGTAAAATAACCCATGGTTACTTCCCATTCATCACAATTTTATTTTCATTTTTTTCCCCAAGACTGGGTCTTTTACCTCAGGCTGGCCCTGAACTTGCCAAGGATGACACCTTGAACTTCTTGCTCATCCTGCTTCTACACACCTAGCTGGAGGATACCAGGTTTGAGCCGTACTCCTGGTTTATGTAGTAATGGGACTCAAACCTCGGGCTAGTATGCTAGGCAGGCACTCTACCACCAACCTAAAGAAAGATCCAGTTTAGGAGGCTCTTTTTAAAAAAGAAGTTCTGATAGGACTCATGGGAAATTATTAGGTTGCTCTTAAATGCAAACTTAAGCCAGATGTGGTGGCACGTGCCTGTGGGCCCAGCTAGTAGGCAGGAGGTTGATACCTGAAGAGACTGTTGTAACCAGCAGATTAAAGCTGGTCTGAACAACACAAGACCCACCTCATAAAAACAAAACCTACTTAAAGAAAAAGAAGGGGGAGGGGGTGTCAATTTGATTAATTTGGTGAATGAAGGGAATAATTCTAAAAAACTCGTCTTAACCCAAGATTTTATGTTTAGAATCAGAGATAATCAGTATCAAAATGAACTAAAGCTTTTTTTATTTAAAAAGGAAAGGAAAGGAAAGGAAAGGAAAGGAAAGGAAAGGAAAGGAAAGGAAAGGAAAGGAAAGGAAAGGAAAGGAAAGGAAAGGAAAGGAAAGGAAAGGAAAGGTGGTTTGTGTAGATGATATATGTGCAGATGCCTGTGGTGGGCAGAAGAGGGCACTAGGCCCTTTAGCACTAGAACTGCAGGCAATTTTGAGCCACCTGCCGTGGATGCTGAGAACCAAACTCTGTCCCTCTAAGGAACACCAAGTGCTTTGAACCAGTGAATCTCTTCAATGTCTTTTTAGGCAGGCTCTCATGTAGCTCAGGCTGGCCTCAAACTCACTCTGTAGCAGCCAAGAATGACCGGGAACTCTGTAATCCTCCTTCCTGCACCTTCCAGGCATCAGGACTATGGGCAGACACTACCAGTCCCACAGAGTCTTATGTTTAGTCTTTCCGATCCACAAAGATACAGGGAACTGCCAGAAGCAAAGGGGAGAACCCCAGCCACACCTGGAAGCAGGCCTCTAGCACCAAGGGTCCTGTGTGTATCTTTTGTATATGCATATATAATGCTCAACAGAGAGGCCTGAACCATGCTATTCTCTCTCATATGCAGCAATGGCAGTGGCAAATGTTGTCAGAGTCTACTGGTAATACTGTCCTCAAGCAAACAATGAAATGTCTCAGAAGGGATTGTGTCCCCTGTGTAACAGAAATAAGCAACAAAGGAAAATAACACTAATTGTTAGCTATTGTATACTTTTCAAATTTACAGTGCAATCTATCAACTGCAAATAATCTAAAATTACACATTTCTGCAAAGCACAATAGTAAGAGATCTTAAGCCATTTACATCCTAGCTCAAAGAGGCTGCCTCACAGAGCCTGGAAGGAAGACTCATCAGGTGATCCATTGCTCGCTTCTCCAAACACTAAGTCCCCCAAAACTAGAAATGAGAAAACAGTATTTCCCTGATCGTCAATATCCTGAAGCTGAAATCAAATAAAATAACCATTAAGTGCTTCCAGTTTTTAAGAACAAAAACAGCTGGGCATGGTGATGCACACCTTTAATCCCAGCACTCAGGGGCAGAAGCAGGAAGATCTATGTGAGTTCAAGGCCAGCCTCTTCCATATAGAAAGCTTCTCAGGGCTACACAGTGAGACCCTGTCTCTAAAACCAACCAACAAAAACAGACAGACAGACAAACAAACAGTGCTAATACAGATCCCAAGAAAGTGCAGAGCGATTTTAGTAGCAGTCTCCAGCAGCCCTGGGCCTGATGCTGGCAGAGCAAATGCTTCTATTGACAGGACCTCTGGACCAGCTGCCAGGCACTCTGTATCTCCCCTCATCCTACTGAGAAGACTCCAGGCTGCATGAGCACAGCTCATAATCCCTGCAGGGAGCAGAATCAGTGGGTTTACTAAGATGAGAACAAGGCAAAGACGAGACCATTCTTCCTGACCCTTCCTTGAGGTTTCTGCTAATGCTGCTTATATATGGTTTGAAGGATACATCATGCCAACGAGCCAGGACTCTTACACCCTAGACACCTCCCGGGAACTTCCCAGCCAACCCATTTTATATGAAAGCAAACAGATTGCAAAGAACTTTAGGCAAGATGTCCTAATGCTTAATGTGTGAACAGAAGAGAGGAGGATAAGGTGACTGACTGAAGTATGTCTGAGCACTGGGTCCTACCAAGTCGGTAACTGGTCTTTAAGGCCTGTGATTCCATGCATTTAAAACTGAACTGAACAAGGCACTGTCTTTAAGTGACACCCACACGTGCAGCAGTGATTAGGTTTTCTTTCTTAGGTTTAGAACAAATAGACTAATGGCCATCTTCGGGGATGAATATGCCTCCCTCTGAAAAAGATTCACATACCGTGGGTCACCATGGCAGTATATACACAGAGATGTACTCAGCCAGTACCTCAGGAGTACCTAAGGTGCTCAATTCCAACTTAAGTACTTCATAGACAAGTTAACTTCATGAAACTTCCCCATGTGCATTACACTGAACATTCAAGAGACTGTACTCTCCAGGAATTTCCTGGTTAAAGCTGTCTAAAGTTATGGGAGGGAGTGTTGCTAAGGTGTAATCCAGCGGCAGTCACTTCTTTAATACAAGTGAGGCCCCTCGTCATATTCTCCCCAGCACCATGGGATCAAGTCAAATCACATTAGCAGGCAGCTACTCTCCCACAAGCCACTCGGCATCTCTACCTCTCAAGGGCTAACTACAAACAGCAGCACCTAAGAAACTGCTCGCTTCTCTCTGGCTAGCTGGCTGCTCACCACTTTCTGTTTTAGCCATGCAAAGCAGCTCGAAGCACTGTTAGCTTCAGATGGAACACCTGCTGCTGCGCACTGACAGATGACATCTGCTGTGTTTACAGGTGAAAACATGATTCTGATAGCGGCAAGTTCCACAGAGCGTGAGACGCATCATCACCCGTAAGCATCCCCCTCCAAGATGGAAACTGCACCTTCAGTAAGTAGGTCTGATAATCTAAGAAAAATAATGGGGTGGTCCTAGCTCTGAAAACAGCAGGTCCAGGAGACTAACAAAATGCCTGCCACCGAAGCCAGCCTCTGGGAGCGTTATCACATCTATTCCTTCCCAGCACTGTGTGTTGAACACTCAGCTGCTCAAATCCATTTTAGAAACCCTCAGACAGCAGAGGTCAGTGTCAACAGTTTAGTCTTACTGGTTTGGAAATTCACTCTGAGCCCAGGTTTCTGCGCAGGTCTGCACTTGTCTCTACACCTATCCAAGACAAAGAATGTCACGGTGGCACAACTCCCAGCTTTTAACACAGGCAAATGACACAGATGCAGTAAACAGGGCAGAGTCAGAACAAGCCATCAAATAAACTATTTCATGCTTAAATGTCCCAAATGAAAAACAGAGCGCAGACAGCCCTTTATAATCCAGCAAGAAAGCTGAAGCTGGTATATCCCTTAGTGCAAAGTAACTTGGGGTTATGAAGCTGTTCGTAAATATAACGTAAGGCCAAAGAACTTTGTAAGGAGACTATAAAAATAAAAATGTCACGTGTGTGTAATACAGACATGAAAAGGAACAGGCTGTCAGGGGTTGCAGGAAGTCTAGAAAGCATTTGGGCTTGAATCCCCATGAGAAAGAATTAACGGGAAATTTGAAAAACTGTTAACAAAGCTCCTAGGTGCGGCACTGTGTGCTGGGTTGCAGGAAGGGCTCACCAGGACCAAATGCTGCCCAGCATTTATTTCTCACACTAACCCTTTCCACTCTGTATGTTATAGCAGAGTGTGCATGTCACTTTAATAAAGTGACATAGATCAGTTCTTGAGGGGACTTTCTATGTTGAAAAACTTTCCCTGTGCCAAACACAGCGGGTCACATTCATAATCTCAATGCCAGGGACGCCGAGGCAGGAGGACTGCCAAGAGTGCCAGGGATGCCACGGCAGGAGGACTGCCAAGAGTGCCAGGGATGCCGCGGCAGGAGGACTGCCAAGAGTGCCAGGGATGCCGAGGCAGGAGGACTGCCAAGAGTGCCAGGGATGCCGAGGCAGGAGGACTGCCAAGAGTTTGAGGCCAGCCTAAACTACAGATCCACTCTCAGAAGAGAAAAAAAGAAAAGAAAGAACAACAACAAAACTTTTCCTGATCAAGGTGTGTGCTCTAAAAGATGGCCTGCTCTGCAAATTCACTGAGGGGCTCAATGGACTGTCAGAATGTTAAAATCAGAGGCCACAGTAACAGAGTACTGCAACTCACACAGCCCAAGACCAAGGTGAAGGAAGAAATAGTGGCTCTTATCAACAGGTAGCATTACCCGTGAACGCCAAGCCTCTGGTATGCCAGCCTCTTTTGCCTCTTATCAATTGGTGGCATATGCCACGAACACCAAGCCTCTCTTGCCCTTTTTTGATTTCTAGGATGGTATATAAACCCACAAGGAAGTTTCCAGTTTAAGAAGAAAAGTCTAGAGTATTCCATACAAGATCATGACTTACTTTCTCTATAAATTTGAAGAACAAGCCAGACCTAGTGGCGCACACGGGTAAATGACAGCCTTGGAATTCAGTTTATAGCCAGGTTGGGTGACAGAAAAATCCTATCTCAAAAACAAAACAAAAAAAACACAGTGGAAAAAAATTATACTTATATCCTAACTGTTTAAATATGAAAGAAAGCCGGGCAGTGGTGGCGCATGCCTTTAATCCCAGCACTTGGGAGGCAGAGGCAGGCGGATTTCTGAGTTCGAGGCCAGCCTGGTCTACAGAGTGAGTTCCAGGACAGCCAGGGCTACACAGAGAAACCCTGTCTCGAAAAACCAAAAAAAAAAAAAAAGAAAAAAAGAAAAAAGAAGAAGGAAAATAGAAGGCTTCAAGATTCTATTATATACTTTTTTAGATCAGTAGAAACGTCTACCCTTATTCAAACACACAAACGATGCCACAGGACTGTAACAACACACTACTACTATGAGAAGTCACTGAAAGGTTACTTAAGTTAAACTTGACATTTTAATTTTGTATTTTAAAAACATCGTCACGAGTAAAAGTACAGTTTAAGTGACCCCCTTCCCCCTAGGGATGCAGATACAGGGGTGTGTGGCACTGCTCTGAGCCACGGTGCACAGCCTCCAGACCCACCACAGGGGACCAATGGGCACCCAAGGGAACTGGCAGACCCTCCAACCCAGGCCTTCACAGGACCACCCTGAGACCCCCAACTCTAAACCTTCAGTCACTGAGCTAAGCGGAGATGGTCCGGAGCAGAATTAGAACTACAATGCCTCAGAAGGGGTCTCAAACTCTGACAGGCTGCTCCTCCCTTGCCTCAGGCTACTGATGCCCAACACTGCTTGTCCTAGCAAGGTGACTGGTGATGCACACCAGGGATGAGCTGAAGGGACAGCGTCTCTCCCTGAGTATCTGTTGATGCTAAGAACTCTATGGCTATTCAAACCAACACAAAGCTCAGACTTTTCTAGGAAGGAGGTAGTCTATAGATAGAAATGTCTGCCTCACACACACAGCAAGGTTATATACCAACTTAAAAAAAATAAAGGCCACACGCATGCGCGTCCACAGACCAAGCACGTGCTTCCACAAATTCATTCCAAGGAAGGTCTATCCAACCCCACAAGGCCTCATGGTTTCTTACAAAGTTGTGAGGTTTTTGCTTGTTTTTTTGAGACAGGGTCTCTTGTAGTCTAAGCTAGTCTCGAACTTACTATGTAGCTGAGGCTAGTTCAGACTCTTGATCCTCCAGCTTCCATTTCCCACGTGGTGGGATTACAGGCCTGTGCTACCACACCCAGCCTGAGTTTAAATGGTACCCTCGGACCCAAGGCAGCTCTGTGCTAAGACAGTAAATTACCAAATAGTTCATCTGTAAAAACACACCAATGGCTTTTCTCCTTTAACTCAAGAAGATAAAAATAGTTTTATGTTTTCAGAATTTCAAATATCTAGTTAGGTCGTCTATCAATACTTACTTAGTTTACACAATATTAACCCACTAAATTACTACAAAGTGCTGCTGAGGGAAATTCCAAATATGCATGCAAACTAAATACTGCACCATGAGAAGCAAGCCCATTACAGTACCTGTTCCCACCACTCTGAACACTACTTCTCACACTACTATTGCACATCCTGGGAACAGAGCTCTTAAGATAGCCATAAATGAACCAGTAACAGGTCTCCAGCCACCCCTCTAAAAGGCACCGTGGCCCTCCCCTCCCCAGCCAGCATACTTCTAGTCTCTGCACTGGACAGCCAACGCTATGCAGCTGAAAAGATGCCACCGGATATCAGTGTCATTCTGAGCCCACAAGCCCCTCCTTCGTGCCACTCAGGTCACGGCTAGGGTTTAGTGGGCAGGGGGAAGAACATGTAATTTAATTCTGGACTTTAGAGTCAAAATTTTCAAGATTCCACTGTGAAATTAGCATCAATTCAAGATCAATGTACACATCTGGCTCTGTCTTACCACACAGTATTTTATAATATGCAGGTGAAAGGCCCCTACTTCTCATTACTAACTTAGTAATCAAATTCCTATGTATGAGAATGGTCAGATGCAATCTGATCTTCCATAAGGTAAAACACTTGTGAAAAGAAATAAGCATGCCTGCATCTCCAGCTAACTGCAAGTTTCACTTTGGAGTTCGCCTTCCTGATTACACCTAAACGCTGCTTCATCCTCTGACCTTAGATTTAAAAGGGATCATCATGTTAAGTGCATAGCAGAAGTGGATAAAATTGACAAGAAAGGGGGCCTGTCACTCTGGGGGCCTTCTAGCTGGGAAATATCCCACCTCCTATCTCTGGGTATTTAACTGAACCTTTTTGGTTGCCTGTTTTTAACTTTCAAACTACAACTCTACTCTCCGACAAATCACCATTTGCATGTTGTGTTGCATGGTTACAGAACCACACCACTCAAAGCACACACCAGAGATCTGTGCTCACAGTGGGATCTCCTATCCTCACAGAATGTTCCAAAACCCACATTAAAACTGAGCTTTCAAAATCTTGTGTTAAAATAGCTCAGGGCCTAGTGACAGGTTTAGACATGATCATAGGTATGGATGGCACAGAGATGTGCTCGGGTAAGTGCAAACAAGATGCCTTTCTGTGGAACTGTCATGTCAGAGCTCAGGGCACACCAGAGCCCCAGCATGGTCAATCCGCCTAAGGTTTCTCCCACTCCTGATGAGCCACTCTCTTCAGACACTCAACAGAGAGTACTCGCTACTAAATATACTCCTAGCTTCATTTAAGTAGTATTTGTGTCTTTCTGAGACAGTCTCACTATATATATATAGCCCAGGCTGGCCCTCCATCCTTGGCGTTCTCCTCCCACCTCAGCTTCCCAAGTGCTGAGATCACAGAAGTGGGCCATCATACATAGCTAACAAGTATTTAAGTAACAGATTCTAAGCATACTTTCTCCCCCTGGCCAAAGGGTCCTAACATCCAAGGCCAGTGACTTTGTTCTGTGACTCTCTTGAGAAACACAGCTGCTGAACCCCAATAGACCAATGTTTTTTGCACAAAGCTAAAAAAAAAAAAAAAAAAAAGCAAAAACAACAACAAAAAAACACCTTTTTAAAAAAAGAAGTGAGGTGGAGCTTGGACTCCAATTAAGGCATTTTCTGTACAGAGTCCTCAAGGCCTGGCGACAGGCAGTGGGAAAATCACGAGCACTGCAGACGAGCCCTCATTTCGAACCGAGTCATGGCGGGTGTCTGTTTCCTAGTCCCTTGGTCTCTCAGTCCACAACTGCACTGGTTATGTCTTCTGCAGGTCTGGAGAAAATGGGCCCGGAGTGGAAGGTCCGTCCAGGCCTGACAGAGTGAACGGGCCATGACTGTTGAGTACAGAGGGAAACTGAGAAGGAAACAAATGCAGATTAGCACCCAGTCCTAACCTCTCCTCCACTCCTTCCCTCCTCTCCCCAGGCAGAGCACACAACACTTCAGGACAAAAGCAGTGACTGTTTATGAAGACTGATATATTTCTTGTTTGTTTACACTTATCATGTGTGGTAGGATGGCGGGGTGCGACGCACACAGGTGTGGCTGCAACAGTGTGAGTGAGAGCTCTGTGAAGGCCACTCTCTCCCCACCTTTACGTGGGTTCCGGCCATCAAGCTGTCAGACTCACATTAAGTGCTGTCTTGAAGGCCCAAGATATTATCACAGCAAAAACAAATAAAAATTTGATTGTCTTCTAAGAAGCTATTGGTAGCTGCTGGCAAAGGGAAAATCCGTTTTCTCCATGAACTGTCCCTGGGTGTATCAACCGTACTCCAGGGCTGGCCGCGTGTCCAGGAGTAGCTGGCCAATACAGACAGACTCCATGTTGTTTGTTGTTGTTACTACTGTCCTTTCATTCTGTTGTTCTGTCTTACTGGCTTATTTTTAGTTTGTTTTGATTCTCGTGTATTTGTTCTGTGTTGTTTTAAAGAGGCAGACTGACACACAAACACACACATGTATGTGTATGTGTATGAGAGAGGGAACTTGAAGTTGGATGGGTAGGAAGTGAGGAGGACCTGGGAGGATTTGGGGGAAGAGAAAGAATATGATCAAACTGTATTGTATTAAATTTTTTAAATAAATTTTTTCAAAAAAATGTATTTGTCCTAACAATGTAAATATTAACTTTTTCCAATCTGCCTCAAAGGAACAGAGATGGTTACCTTAATGATGCCCTGGCATACACCCTTAGGTTTAACCTCAGAGGTTTAGAAATTTGATAAATGACAAACTCACGACAGGTGTTGCTCAGTTACAAAGTCAACTGTGAATCCTCAACAGGAAATCCAGAGGCACATGTGCTCCAGCGCCCTCCTCCTAGACAACGGCTGCCCATGCTCCCTGAGAGCACAGGTGCCAGCTCCAGGCTACAATTCTAGGAACATCACTAGGATTGGCTTAAAGTTTCAGAGCACTCTAACACTCCCCACACAGGAAAAAGTAAAAATGTAACAGGGAACTTTCCCAACATCTTGGTGGGGAGATGATACAAAGTCCATTTCCTAAACTTTTTATGTAAAATGCTGACACAGGGCTGGCTCAGCAGGAAAAGGCTGATAAGTGCTAATTATGAGAGATAACTGATAGTCTCAAGACTTCCCTCTTAAGAAAAAAAAAAAATAGGAGATGGAGAGATGGCTCACGGGTTAAGAACACTCTCTGCTATTCCAGAGGTCCTAAGTTCAATTCGCAGCAACCACGTGGTGGCTCACAACCATCTATAATGGGATCTGACTTTTTCTTCTGGCATGCAGGTGTACAACAGACAGAACACTAATATTCAAAAATAAATAAATAAATCCTTTTTTTTAAGGAATTAAAAGAGGAAACCTACAAACAAATATTTAAAGAGAGAAAAGTTATGGGCAGCATCTTCCCCCAACACATATGCATGAGTCAAGCAGTACGCATTTCTGTCAAGGGTCCTAGAAGATAATGAAGTTGAAACTTTCCATCAACAGAACAATCTAAAAACATGATAGCTATCTCCTAGAGTCTTAGTGCAACATTTTCCTTGGGTGTTTGTATAATCTATAGTAGTGCTACTTGTGCAAAAGTACAGCCCATAGAATTGTGTTTAGCACCTACACCCAGTAATGAAAAGCATCACTGGTTTATATATTTACCACTACTACTACTACTACTACTTATTATTATTATTATTATTACTATTATTATTATTGTTATTGTAGAGTGTCCTCTTACAGATCTCCGGTTCCCACACTATTTTTAGACAGGGTCACACTGTAATTTAGGTGGACCTGTAACTATGTAGCTCAAACTCACTGCAATCCTACCCCAGCCTCCCCAGTACTGGGGTGGCAGGTGTTGAGGGGCTATCTCCAGCATTATTCCTCATCTTGCATAACAAGCTAGACCATCATGATTTCTTAAGCACAACATAATGGCATAAAACAAAACTCACTGATTCCTTTCCCAAAAACATGCTCCCATCAACAGTAGAACACATGTGCCACGCAAGTGGGGAAGGGGATACTGAGAATGAAAAAGTTTAATCAAGAAAAGAAGGGAGTGGAGATTAACTAAAATTAAGTATTACAAAATTCTTAATGGAGCCTGACTATCACACACCACTAGTCCCAGCAGTTGGGAGGTAGAGGCAGGAGGATTTCTGAGTTCGAGGCCAGCCTGGTCTACAGAGTGAGTTCCAGGACAGCCAGGGCTACACAGAGAAATCCTGTCTCAAAAAACCAAAAAAAAAAAAAAAAAAAAAGATTATGATTTTTAAAAAGTTTGAATGAAGACACCTTGCATCATGGTGGATAATACTGTTCCCAGAATTCATGAGCGATTGAACAAATTCTAGTGCCAAGCATAGGATACCTCCTTAAGAACTGTTGGTCAAAGAATTCTCAGAGGCCCTCAAAACAATGTAGGCTATTGCTGCCGCTCGTGGTTGCCCACCAGTTGCTAAGACCTCATTCCTAAAGATATCACACACTTTGGTTGCAGGCCAGAGAAACCAAGCACAATGCTAGAACATGGTACATAGGCCACTAGAGGCAGACCATCAGTAGCCCTACCTGGCAATGGATTTCATAATGATGCTGAAGTCCTGACCTGCCAGGCAACACATGCCCACTGGTGCTACTGTCCCATGAGTATTATGGGAGTAACCAACCAGTTTTCTAATTAAGATCTGAAGCCTGATGCATGGAAGGGAACCCATGCCTAGTACTGCAAACCTGGTCAAAAGTCCACAGCTAGGGAGGCCACTGGCCTTAAGGGGACCCCCTGTTATTGTTTTGCTAAACGGACATGCTATATCAAACAGCCTTCTACACACTTAGCTTTACTCAGTGATGAATACAGCTCTTCACCCTTATAAGAGAAGCTTAAAAAAAAAATCCTAAGTGTCTACGTGTATAGGTTGTATAGGTGTGTATAGGTGTGTTCCCAAAAAGGATGATGGGATCTGGACTCTGGTCTCCGGCAAGAGAAGTGCACACTCTTAACCACTGAGCCACTTCTCCAGCTCCAAAGAGGCTTCTTTTCGCAGTGCACAAAGCTTAGTATCGAGACTCACAACTGGTCAAAGTGCAATGAACCAATGTTGGTGGTGTGAACAGCTATTAATGAGACATCTTATCACACATACCCCAAGACTCAGGGGACACTGTGGAAGAGGGGGCAGAAAGAATGTAAGAGCCAGAGGATGGGGACAGTGCTGTGAGATACTGTCTTCTCAAAATGATACGGTCTTGAATTCATACACTCACAGCAGCTGTGGTTACTCACGCAAGATCAAGCAAAATCAGGTAAGTCAACATTCCAGCACGGACGGAGAGGGGAGGAGCGCATGAGGCCCCATCCTAGCTGAGGCGCTGTGACTGTTCATAGCTGATGACTGGGGAGGATTCACTGGTCTTCAGGGGTATAGCCCCATACTCACTCATGCACAGCCAAGTAACCCGGACCTCCACCCCAATATAAGACATCAAAGTAGGAGGGGGGAGTATTGTGAAGTGGGGGGGATGGAGGGTTCTGAAGACAATAGGAGGGGGATAAACAAGGGGAACAGATGTGTGTATGTGTAGGTATGTAATTCTAATTAAAATGCACTAGATGTATCCTCATCATGGCCGTGTGTATGCACACATTAATGTTATGTACACAGACTGTCCGACTTACACAAGCTTAACTTGACAAAGCCACATGCATTCAACAGACACTGTGCCTTGAACATCAGTGTTTTCCTGGGCTAGCAATATGCAGTATGAAAGTTTCTCACTATGCTGGGCAGCAACTGAGAGTGACAGGCTCCAATCACCCACTGCACCAAAAGGAAAAGGACTGTGAAATAGTCATCAAATGGAAGGTGTGTGGCAATGACACGGGGCAGTGGGCTATCAACTCTGCCCATTTCCACACTTAAAACTCCCCCATTACAGGAGGCACATTTTGGGTAACTTACCTGGAAAAGCGTATTAGCACCTTGCAGTCTGGCTGGGCTCAAGGGAGCAAACGGGCTGAGAGTGCTCCAAAAGTGGATGCTGGAGAGCAAGGGGCTCGGAGTCAGCAAGATGGGAGTCTGCAACACACAAGAAGATCGCTCAAGGACTTGCCAGGATTGTGCTTCATCCTCCCAAAGATACAAACAGAATCCATACACTAGATCCTCCCCAACAAATGTCCCTATGGTCGAAATTTTATCAAAATAAAAAGCTCAGAAATCATTTTATAACCTAGAAAAGATAAGGGTCACAATAATAATAATCACTTTATAACCAAACTTTTATAGGGTCTTCCCAAACTAGAAAGCAAACCTAAAGTCAGGTACAATAGAGCACCAGCTGAGTACCTATAATGTCAGACCATCTGGGGAGTCTTATTCAAGAGCTGTCCAAGGTGTGCAAGTTAACACCTAATGTAACTAGGTAAGCTGACGACAAAGGCCACACCATCCCTCCTCTCGAGGGTCTCAGTCCCTTCTGTCTTCTCCTGATGGCAACACACTGAAGGCAAGAGGTAGAACACTGTGAAACTCAATAGTTCTGCTGTATTTAAAGAGGGTCTCACGGAGCACAGGCTAGTCTCAAACTGGCTCTGTTGGCCAGGGATGACCTTTAACCTCTGATCTGCCTGCCTCTACCTCCTGAGTGCTGGGATTCCAGCTGTGCAGACCCCATGCCCGGTTTACACAATGCTGGGGGTGGAACCCAAGGCTCTGTACATACTACAAAGCACCCCACCATCTGAGTTATGTCATTCACCTGAGAACAAGGAATTTTAAAAGATGAAACATCAAATCTCTATTGTTTTGAAGATTCTAATTAAGGTAAGGAAATAAGTTTCCCAGGTTTACATATAATCTTTCTAAGACAAACCTAATTAACAAAAATTGAATCTTGCAGGTATAAATTCTAGATACGGCTTAAAGGGTGAATGGACGCAGTCACAGTTAAGAGAGCAAGCTACCTGTGAAAAGAGTGCTGGTGTAAGAGACGCTGTCGGGAGAGATGGGCTTAGGATCCCCAAGGGGCTGGGGTCACTGCCTGTGACCACAAGGGCGGGTGTCAGTTCTAACCCTTTGGGCTTCTTAGATCTTGATGAGTTATTTGTTTTGTCCTTTTCTGGCAAAGCTGAATCCTCATTTTTAGGCTCCAGTGATAAGTTCTCTGGAAGTTCCATTGGCTGAGAAGCCACTGACTCAATGTCTGTGTCAATGTCTGGGTTAGAACTCAGTGGTGGAGAAGGTGTCCTGGGAGGCTCCTTTAGAGGAAGGGGTGTGGATGGAACCGGAGGAGTGGGGTTAAAGGTGGTAGCCAGAATGGATATGGAGGCTGGGGTTTCCAGGGAAGGTAGTGTGGGAGAGACTAATGTCTCCAAAGCTTGGATAGTTTCTTCAGAAGATGGAGAAAGACTAGGGCTCGTTGCAAAGGCAGCAGCGACAGGCTCGATGGGCGGCTTTTTGGCAGGCGTTGTCACAAATTTGATGACGGACGGTGTTGGCTCCTGGGCTTTCTTCTCTGCTAGTTTTTCCGCTGGATTCTCTATCTTTATTGACTTGAAAAGCTTCTTATTGGAGGTGTTCAGAGAGTTAAGAGTAAATGAAGAATACAAACCAGAGTGTATGTAGTCATTGCGACTAGAGGTCTTGGCTCCAGGCTGAGGTGGCCTCTCCTTTCCTCCATACTCAACATCTTTGGAACTGCTGGTTTCAATGGAATTTAAAGCTTCACAGTCTCCCTCAATCCTGCCTACCGTCAGTGGGTCCATTTTCAAAATCTCTGGATAGGAGACAAACTTGTACACAAACTTCTGACCATTCACTTTTTTAATGATGTTCTGTAGGTAGAGAAGATAAGCATCCTTATACTTCCATATAAATTACCTCTCATAGTTCATGAAAAAAGGGACCTATTTCCCTCCAATAGAGGGAAGTGCTCTATTTGAGAACTAGGCATAGCTTTTAAACAACTTCAAAAGCATCTACATTCATCAATCCAGACCAAACTCAGACCTTGTTCAAGCCTCATTAGCAATCTTAGACGGTCCCACTGGCATAAGCTATGAGCATTCCGAGAAGCTAAAGGGTCTCAGCATGACAGCTGTGAGGTTCCTACTTCCTTCAAGTGGTTTTGACCTTGGGAAAGCTGGCAAGGGCAACTTCTGAAGGTTGCAGGAAACAGACAGCTTGGATTCTTATTCTAAGTCTATACTTTGGAGATGATTATTTTTCTCCAGTGCCCAAGTAAATATTCACAGTCAGAAAACATTAAAAGATATAATTTTGGGTTGAGGAGATGGCTTGACAGGTAAGGGTATCATCTATGTAAGCCTGAAGGATCAAGTTTGACCCCCAGAATGTAAAGAGCTGGATTTTTTAGTATGGCCATGCAATTCTAGCTCTCCTACAGAGATGGGAGGCAGAGGCAGGAGAACTGCCAGGAAACTTGAAAGTCAGCTAGCCTGGAATATGCAGCTCAGCAGCAGAAACAAAAGATTCTGCTTCAACAAGTACAATGGGAAGTGACAGCACACCCTCAAAAGCTATCCTCTGGAGGACTGGAGAGGCAGCTTAACAGATATGATCATTGGCTGCTACAGGACACACCTTTAACCCTGGTATTCGGGAGGTAGAAGCAGGTGGATCTCTATGTTCAAGACCAAATAAATCTACACAAAGAAATTCAGGACAACCAGGATCCTGACTCAAAATGAATGACTGAATGCATGAATGAGTAAGGTACTGGTTGCTCTACCAGAGGACACGGGTTTGATTCTCAGCACCATATGATAGCCTACAACCATCAATAACTTCAGTTCTAAGGAATTTGAAATCCTCTTCTGGCTTCCTCAAGTACTAGGGACACAAGTGTCACATAGACATACATACAGAAAAAACAATAATACATATAAATATATCTTAAAAACACAGGCCGGGCGGTGGTGGCACACACCTTTAATCCCAGCACTTGGGAGGCAGAGACAGGCGGATTTCTGAGTTCGAGGCCAGCCTGGTCTACAAAGTGAGTTCCAGGACAGCCAGGGCGTTACAGAGAAACCCTGTCTCGAAAAACCAAAAAAAAAAAAAAAAAAAAAAAAAAAAAAAACAAAAAAACAAAAAAAAACACAAAACACTTGTCCCAGACCTCCACAGATGTGCCATGGCGTAAGTGTGGACTCTCTCTCTCTCCTTCACACATACATAACATAAATTTTAAAAATTTAAGTATAATTTAAACTAAGAAATCAATTCTAGCCGGGCAGTGGTAGTATATGCCTTTAGTCCCTAAACTTGGGAGGCAGAAGCAGATTTTGAGGCTAGCCTGGTCTATGGAGCTAGTTCCAGGGCAGCTAAGGCTACACAATGAAAGCCTGTCTCAAAAAAAACAAAAAACAAACAAAAAAATAAAACAAAACAAAAAACAAAGAGGAGGAGAAAGAAAAGAGAAAAAGAAAGAAGGGGAGGAGGAAGAAGAGGAAATAATCAACTCAATTTTAAATAGTTCCTTTTGCCAATCTAGAACCCATGGCAATCCTCTTGCCTCAGCCTCTTAAATGCTGAGTTACAGGTAAGTCACCATACCTGGGGCAGGCAGTAGCTATTCTTTAAGGTATTAATTTGTGTCCCTTAGGCCAAACTAAACAAATAATTCAATCTACAAGTATATATGGTGAAATTTTTTGTGTGCATAGGTATATGTGGGTTTTCCCATGTGTGAAGGTAGGTGTGTGTCTGTGTGCATATGGCGGGTCAAAAGCCAACAATAGTTGTTGTCCTTAATTAGGGTTGCTAATTTATACAGACTGGCTAGAAGCCCCAGGATTCTCCTATCTCTCCTGCCCAGCACTAGGGTACAGGCACACTATATTTGGGGTTGTTGTTGTTGTTGTTATTGTTGTTGTATGGTTGCTGGGCAGCAGACTTGTCTGGTCATCATTCTTGTACCACAAGCACTTTAGTAACTGAGCCATCTCCCCAGCTCCTACTGTCTTTTTGTTTTTTGGTTTTTTTTAATGGAGCAGAGCACCCTAGATCTCAGGCTAGCTTCACATTCGTTAAGTCATCAACTTCTGGTCATCACACCTATACCTCCTTAGTGTTAGGATTATGGCTAACACTTTATGCTGTGTTAGAGATTGGGCCCAGTGCTTCATGCATGCCAGCGAGCAGTCTGCCAACTGAACTGCATCCCAAGCTCTCAATGACAATCTTTAAAGTAAATTCTGACAGATATGAGTATTTATTCTCAAGCATCTCCAACTTCCTTCTTTGTATTCCAATCTCATATTTTTCCCTTTAAAGAACATCCAAGGGGCTGGAGACAGGGCTAAGTGGGGAGTGGTTAAGAGCATGAACTTAGCTCAGTTCCCAGCACCCATGTCAGGTGGTTAACAACTGTTTGTAGCTCTAGTTCTGAGGGTGGGGGTGAAGCCCTCTTCTGGCACCTGAAGGCACTGCATGCACAATACACAGAAATCCATACAGGTAAAAGCACCCATACATGTAAAATAAAAATGGGTACATCCAGCGAGGTCACTCAGCAGGTAAAGGTGCCACCAAACCTGACAGCCTGAGTTTGGTCCCTGGAATCCATATGAGAGGAGAGAACCAACTCTCAAGTTGTCCTCTGACTTCCACATGTGCACATGTACCAATGAATACAGCAATAAGAAAACTTTTAAAGAATTTGTAGAAATATAACCAGAGCCACTGAAGCTGTTAAGTAAACTAGACTAAACAAACTACATTAGTACTCAATATCTCAACAGAAACAAAGATTAACTCTCATTATGAGGTTCTCTACACAGCGTCGGGTCAGGGCAGGAATTTACCTTTACGTAGTAGTATCGCAGGGCTCGGCTGAGTTTATCATAATTCATATTAGGCTTGTTCTTGCGAATCCCCCAAAGACGAGCCACCTCCTCCGCCTGCAGAAGCTTGAACTCCCCATTGTTAGATGTCCAGCAGATCATGTGCTCATTCTGAGGCTCCTGCAGGAGCTGGAGAAGGAACTGCCACAGAGTGATGGCACTGTCCATAGCAATGGGCTGAAAGAGGTGAAATATAAGTGTTCAAGGAGCCCTGCACAACACTCCTGCAAGATATACACTATCCCACCATCATCACACACACCAAAATAGGAGATCACTAAAGGGCTAGGTAGCTTGTCCAAGGACACACAGCAAATGCTAACACTGAGACTTATTCCTGTGCCATCTGAATCCAGAGTCCACACTCTCACATTTGCTATACTACCAAGGTTTTGCTTTGACAGTGCTTCCTGTGTGGCCTCAGCTGGCCGAGAACTCACAGTTCTCCTGCCTCAGCCAGCCAAGTACTGAGATTACAACTGTGTACCAGTATAACCAGCTCCCTTAAGGAATCTTTCTTAAGATTTTATTTTTATTTGGAATTATGTGTCTGAGCGTGGATTTGTGGATATGAAAGTGGTAGCCTCAGGGCCACAAGAAGGTGTCATATCACCCAGGCTAGACATGAGTGTTTGGAATCAAACTCGGGTCCCAAGAGCAGTGTAAACTTTAACTGCTGAGCCATTTCTCCAGTCCCCAGCTTCAGAAGTCTGAAGTATGGCGAGTTTGGCTCAGCAGTGAAACACATGTGCATGCCTGAGGACTTGGGTTCCATCTGCAGCATGATGGGGGGAAAATGTTACTTTAAACAGCAAGCAGCTTTCAAAGAAAGTAAAGCTAGTTCCATAAATGATAGGCATGAGCTAAAGACTGGAAGTCAACAGAGGGTCAGTTCTTAACTTGTTTTTTTTTTTTTTAACACATTACTTTTTTAAAAGATTTATTTATTTTTATTTACATGAATACTGCAGCTGTCTTCAGATACACACTAGAAGAGGGCAATTAGATCCCATTACAGACAGTTGTGAGCCACCATGTGGTTGCTGGGAATTGAACTCAGGGCCTCTGGAAGAGCAGCTCTTAACTGCTGAGCCATCTCTCCAGCCGCAGTTTTTTTTTTTTTTAAGATTTATTTATTTATTATATGTAAGTACACTGTAGCTGTCTTCAGACACACCAGAAGAAGGTGCCAGATCTCATTACAGATGGTTGTGAGCCACCATGTGGTTGCTGGGATTTGAACTCAGGACCTTCAGAAGAGCAGTCAGTGCTCTATAACTGCTGAGCCATCTCTCCAGCCCCCAGCCCCAGTTCTTAACTTTTACCTTAAAGTCTTATTATCATCACATTCTCTTAGAAGACCACCAGTTCAATGTACAGCTAAATGAGCCCATTGTGTTTCTCTGACAAGATGTGAGTCTCGGGTGGCCAGGAGGCTGACGTGGAGGGATCAATCTGTTCCTAGTCCAACTTGTACTTCTCCTCCAGACAGTTAAGCGTCATAGCAGGGTAGTTTACATACAAACTGGCAGCCCTGAAAATTCAACAAAATGTTCCCCAATTCAGTCTGCAGCTCTGTTACCGACTCACAGTCTGCCCAGTGTCGTCTTCTGTTTAATTACCGATCAGAACAAGAACAGAAGAAAAATCCTTCAATATTCAAGTCTTCCTGTTCGGGCGAGAGTTTCCCATCCCAATTCTAGCAAGCCTGCCACTAGAACTGCCTAATCCTATGCTGTGGGACTGTCCAGAGCACTGTGTGGTTCAACAGTACCAGCACCCTGGCTACCACCCACTAGACATTAGTACCCTTGCTGCTGAGACTGTCTCTGCAGTCAAATCATCCTAGCTGACAACCCCTCTGCCAGGTGACACACAACAACGCAGTGCTGTCTCAGAGACATTCTCCTCACAGAACTTCATGAGAAGAATTCAAATGGCAGCTCTGACCAAATCAACATGTTTGTAATATGTGACAAAGTGGCTGAACACCTTCCATAAAAAGTAAAATCAGGGCCAGGTGGCAGTGGTGCACACCTTTAGTCCCCAGCATTTGGGAAGCAGATGTAGGCAGATCTCTGTGAGTTCAAGGTCAGCCTGGTTTACAGAGTGAGATCCAGGGCACCTGGGACTGATACACAGAAAAACTCGGTCTTGAAAAGCCAAGATTAATTAATTAATTAAAATCAGAAAACACCTCCTTTCTCTAGGAATGAAATCCCAGTGGGTCACAAGGAGGTCTGAAGGTCAGTCAATTCTGCTAAAACACTACCAAGACAGGCAAACTGGACCGTACCGAAACTTTAAATCGTGCTATGAATATCAGCAAGCAAGAAGACAAATTACCTTGAATGTTCTAATCCCAAAACCCTCTCAAAAACTCATGTGTCATAAAAGGTACTTGCACCTCAAGTAGGTAAATAACTCTTATAGCATAAAAAGGAAAGGCAGGCACAGTTGTCTCTCCAGAGAAAAGCTGGAAATAGTCAAGAAGCACACAGAAAGATCTCCCCATCATTCATAGTAGGGACCAGAACTTGAAAACAAGCAAAAAACACCGCGTGGCTATTTTAAGCAGAAAGAGCAACAACAAGCTGACCAAGACAGAAACTGAAACTCACACATTACTGGTAGAAAATTTAAATGCAATACCTCTATGGTCACATTTACTATGTGACTAGGCACACACCTAGATAATAGAAACATATGTCCATAGAAGAACTGCATGGTGACACATGCCTTTAATTCCAGGACTAGGAGGCAGAGGCAGGCACAATTCTATAAGCTCAATGCCAGCCTGGTCAACATAGCAAGTTCCAAGCCAGTCAGAAATACACTGTAAAACTCTGTCTCAAAACAAAAAACCAAACCAGGAATGTTCATCACAAAATTATCCATAAAACCTAAGAGTGGAATCAATACAAATGTCCAACTTATGAATGGAATATAAACATTCATATAATGGAATACTATTCAGCCATTAAAAGGAATCAAAATGGGCAAAAGATGACTCAGTTATTAAAGCATTGTATAAGCATGAGGACCTTGTTTGAATGCCCAGAATCTACATAAGGCAGTAACAAACACCTGTAACACCAGTGCCCCAGAGAGATGCGAGGTGGCCAGGGGAATCCCCAGCAGCCCAGGGGCAGCTGGCTGCAGCAGAGGAGACCCTGTCTCTAACAAGGTGGAAGGCGAGGACTAACACCCGAGGGCTGTCCTGGCACATCATGCTACACACAAGCCCACACTCCCGAGTGCGTACACACGCACACATTCAGACCATCACGGACACACAAATATCCATCTTTAAAAAAAAAAAAAAAGGAATTAAGTACTGATGCATCACAGATGAACCTTGACTACATGACAAAAGTAAAAGCCTAGCCGCAGCCACAGTCACAAAGGGCCCGTGAGTGGCTCTGGTGACAGGAAATGCTCAGATCTGACTGTCCACAGACTTTTGAGCGGGCTGTGGTAGAGGCATCCAGCAGAAGGAGGAAGAGAGAGAAAACTGGCGAAGGAAAGCAAGGACCATGAGGTTTCTTTTAGGGTGGCTGAAAACATTCTCAGCTAAGACTGTAGTGACTCCACTCTGTACCCATTACAACACACTCAACTGCATGTTCTCAACAGGTGATGTGAGACATCGATGAAGATGTCTAAGATAAACAAACCGAACGTAACCAAGTTACACAACTCGGGCATGAGAAGACTAAGCCTAACAACACACATGACTCAGAGGACAGATCAGTGAGCTGCGGCTAGGAAACTGTTTGGGTTTCTAGAATTTCTCTCAAGCGTGAAAATACCCTCCAGTCATCTTTGGTTACCACTTTTGACACTGTCTGTGGAGACACTGTGATCCAAAAGCAGAGATGGTAAAATAAAAGAGCTGCCTCCCACAGTCAGGCTGATGGTGAAACTGCAGGAAGCCCAGGCAGGCCCCTTCAGTCACCCACTCCTCTACCCAGGAGAGAACTCCTCCTCCGCCCAGCAAGAGTGCTGCCATCATTAAACACCAGAGACTGAGTGACAGCAGTCCACAAAGAGCTCCTCTTGGGCTGGTGAGATGGCTCAGTGGGTAAGAGCACCCGACTGCTCTTCCGAAGGTCCGGAGTTCAAATCCCAGCAACCACATGGTGGCTCACAACCATCCGTAACAAGATCTGACTCCCTCTTCTGGAGTGTCTGAAGACAGCTACAGTGTACTTACATATAATAAATAAATAAATCTAAAAAAAAAAAAAAAAAAAAGAGCTCCTCTTGTCCTGGGTAACCAGCTCACTAGACATCTTCCCCACAGCTTCCCTTAAGCAGAGCTAAAATAATGTTTATCGGCTCCAGTGTGTCGGGGGAGGGGCAGTCCCTGTCATTGTTCTGTTTACCAAACAGATTTTTTTTTCCCTGATGATGTCTATCCTTATGGAGAGTTACTTTTTTATTAGTAGTTTTCCAACCTTGGCAATTACATCCTAGTGCAGCCTGTTAAAACTACTCCAGTAAATAGGAGCCTAAGGGAAGAACACACTTCAGACATCACCTTCACATCAGGAATGTCTGGGAGAGCCTTAGCAGGGAGAGCCTGCCTTTACTGCAAGAGGCAGAGACAGGTAGATCTCTGTGAGTTCAAGCCAGCATGCTCCAGGGCATCCGTCTGTTACAATAAACCTGTATCTCAGCCCTTAGGAAGCAGGTAATCAAGAGATCAAGGCCATTCCAACCTCTATGAGACTATCTCCCCCCACCACCACCAAAAAAAAAAAAAAACACACCACAAAAAATTAGTTGTGCTAAGGATCAACCCATGATTCAATTTCTGTGTTATTCTTTCAAAGAACTCCTACATACACCGTTGAAACTCTTCATTTTAGCTCCTACAAGTGAACCTCAATGAGTTCCTCAACTTCGACAGAGAACATGGTGGCACACACTTTTATCCCAGGACTGAGGCAAAGGAAGTTCGATCTGAGTTCTTGGCCAGCCCAATCCATATAGTAAGTTCCAGGCCAGCTAGGGCTACATGAAATACTAGAGACCCTACCCCAGCCCCAAGTACAGGAACCAAGTAGAAGTGAAACTGTCCTATAACCCAGGCTCTCCTGAGATGAAGCAGGGAGGGCTGTGGGTATGAAGCCCGGGCTACTGACCAACAAAGAGGGAACAAGACAGACAGATTCCATATAGGTACAAAAACAGAGACACTGTCTAAGTACTAACAATTACAGCTTCAAAAGGTTTTTTAGAAGCATAATGGAGGCAGACTTAAATGGACCCAAATCATCGTTGACAGATTAAATGCTGGAAAAGGTTTAACACTCAAAGACTAATCTCTAAGCTACAATGAAACGGGGCTTTAGGAGCTGGAGAGCAGCTCGGTGGCAAAGTGCTTTGTCTTGTCTAGCATGCCTGAGAACACAGGTTAGATGACCAGCACTGCACCTAGGTAGAGAAAATTGCTTTCTCGAAGAAGTGCAATGGAAAAAGAAGAGAACAGGGGCGCCTGGAGTGCAGACCAGCTGATGAACACCTGATGCAGACCCCAGTTTTGATACATAGCACAAGAAGGAAGGAGAGGAGGCTGAAAGCAACGGTGAGAGCCACAAGAGGATATTAAATGTATACTTTTTTTTTACCTTTTTGTGCTGGTGACTGAAGAGTACATCCCCTGCCTCAAATATATAATGGTGTCCCAAAAGTTAAGACAATATTTCCCCCCCAAAAATGTAACAAACTCCACGTAAGCAGTTTCCATTTTAAAATAAAACCAAAGATCAAAGAACAAAGAGTTCCTACAAGGAAAAGTTGAATCATACTCTTTTAAAAACACCACTCCTAGCCGGAAATACAGAAGCCCCACGTTCTGTGCATGGGGGGGAAGAGAGAAGAGCTCTGACCTTAGAACGGCAGCCATTCTACTGAAAGACTCTTACTTAAATGACCTAACCTTCACATTGCAAGGGCTCGAGAAAATGCCAACCGTGTCTTCTGAGTTCACCCAACAAATTCCCCCTTATTTCCTTGCCGATGCCCGTTAAAACTCCTCCCCTCAAAGATGTTTCCAATGCTTTTCCGAGGAAAAGCTTGCCACAGCTGTACAGGAAGCGAGGAGGACTGATGAAAAGTAGAGAAAGAAAAACCTGTGGCCGGATGGACAGCGAGCTTGGGGAAGGGAAGAATGCGGCGTGAGGCCGCGCGCCCCGAGATCAAAGTGCGGGGAGACGCAGACCTCCGGCCCGTGGGCGAGCCAAGAAAGCACTTTCACTTTCCAACTTCCTGCCACTCCGGCAAGTTAAAACCGTTCCCCTCTGCCCCACCCAGGCAACAAAAAACCGCTGCCACCTTCCGCCCAAGGGACTTCTCACGACCCACCGAGGTGCGGGCAAGGCGGAGGGGGCGCTCCGGCGAGCACCTGAGCTCCACCGAGCTGCTCCCCCAAGGAGAGCGCGCCAGCGGGCCCCGCCCACCCACCAGGTCCCACCCTCCCGCCACCAAGCTCCGCCCCTCCCTCCGCCCGGTGCACTTCCTGCCGCGCCCGCAACCTCCGCCCGGCCCGCGCGGAAACCTGGCTGAGGGGCGGTGGTGCGAGACCCCGACGGGGCGTGGGCGTGCTGCTCACCAGGCAGGGCACGGGACTCCTCGGCCTTGAACGCGGTGCGAGACTCTGTCGCCCACCGCTCCTCACACTCGGACCTCAAAGACCGCGCGGCGAACAGTGGCGACCCCCGCGCCGGGGCCCGAGAAAGCGGCGGCCGAGCCGAGCCAGCCGCGTGCCCGCAGCCGCCCGCATCTCCCGCTGCCGCAGGTCTCGAGCCCCGCCCTCGCACACGCGGCCGGGACGGCGAAGTGGCTATAGTTAAGCTGCCACTCGCCGTGCGTGCGCTCGACGTTCTTCACTACGGCCGCCGTCTCCCGTCGTTCCGCGGCCTCCGCCACTCTCAAACCCCCCCCCCCCGGCACTGCCGGGGCCCTTCCTCGACGCCGAAGCAGCGCGAGCGTCACTTCCGGGGGAGGGGCCGGGCCCCAAAGCCAGTGTTTTGTTTCTGGCCCGGGGCTCCCGTACGTACCCTGTTAGTCCGTCCCGTGCACTCGCTCCGGGGACTCCTGCTCTGCCGGACATTCGTACTTCCTCGCAGGCCCAAAGTCCTGCTTAGGGCTCTCGGGGTAGCAATCTGGGCCCAGGGCTGTGGCGGCGGAGCTGACGTGTGAGGACGACGCCCACTGGTTTACATTGCGAGCTACCACCACCACTTGATCAGAATCATTGACGAATGGTCTCTCTAGAATGGGAAAAGCTTTCCCCCTTACCAACTTAGCTTGGTCCAGAGCTTTAACTTTCTTTCTTTCTTTTCTTTTTTCTTTTTCTTTCTTTTTTTTTTTTTTTTTGGTTTAGAAACAGTATTTTAACACGTAGCTCTAGCTGTTCTGAACTCATAGGAGATCCTTCTGCTTCAACTCCTGGCCCCAAGTGGTGGGATTACAGATATTTACAGATGTGCACCACCACGTCCAGTCTAAGTGACTTTACTTAAGAATCCGAAACACCCAATTCATTGCCTGTAAAGTCACTGTGAAAACCTAATTTTCAAAACTTGCAACATCCAAAGAAGGGATGCAGAAATCAACACCCAATTCCAAGGTTCACAAGTGTTCGCAGCTGAGGCAATTGAGCGTTCCATTTTGTCTCCCTGCCCCACTAAACGAATGAGTGTGTTGTTTGTTTACTTAGGCTTTTTGAGACAGTTTCTGTACTTAAAGCTCTCATGGGATTGACTGTGCCACTCAATTTGGGGTTGGACTCTCAGCAACCCTGTCTCAGTATCAACATTATGAGGATGTTAAGCGTAAGCTGGTTCTTACAAATGTGATTTGTGTTTGGAAGCAAGGTCTCATGAAGTCCGAGCTGAGGTTGACTTTGAACTCCTGATCCTGTTTCCTCCACCTCCCAAGTGATGAATTTACAGGCTTTTAACACCAAGCTCAGTTTCATATATATATAGCTATAGATATCTATATAGATATATAGATACAGATATCTATATATATAATTTTTTCTTTGATAATTTCATACATGCATACAATATATTTTAAACATAGTCCCCCTCCCTCACCTTTCTGACTCCTCCCAGATCCCCCTATGTGCCCTCTTTTTCATTGTTTCTTAACCCAGTGAGTCCAGTTAGTATTGCCCATATATGCCTGGATGTGAGACAGTCCACTAGTCCACTAGATCGTGGTCAGGGACCCACCTCTAAAGAAAACTGACTCATTCTGGCACCCATCAAAGGCCAATAGCTCTTCAGCTAGGGGCGGGGCGTCTATGCTCTGTTCACAATGGAATGTCAACTGCTTGCTCTTGTACAGATCTTTAACAGGCAACCATGGCTTCTGTAAATGCATGAGTGTAGTGGTCATGCCCAGAAGAGTCCAGTCACCCCAGACTTCTGGCTCTTAAAAATCCTTCCACCACCTCCTTCTCCTCCTCCTCAGTGTTCCCTGAACCTTGGGTGGTGGTGACATGCTATAAATATTCAACTTATGGTTGAGCACTTCACAGACATTGATTCTTTGCACTTGGACCAGATGTGACTCTGTATTATCTGGCGTCCAAGGCAAAAAGGAGCTTCTCTAGAGAGCACTGAGAGTTGCACTAATCTATTGGTGTGATAACTATTTCAGGGCAGTCTGATGCTATGTCCATTTAACACAATAATAGTAGAATTACTTATGAGCTATGAGCTCCCCAGCAGCTGGATCTTGGCCAGTTATCCTGTAGAGTAGAATTTCAGCCCAACCAGGAAACAGTTGGTTGCTTCCATAATTTTCATGGCACTATTGTACTTGCCAAGCCAGTTGTTACTGTGGCTCATGGAGTTCACATCTGGGTGTTACTTCCCCCAGGAACCTACATAGCACCTTCCAGTATTATGGAAGATAATCAACAAAAAGGAAGGGTCCTGGCCAGTACCTACCTAAGAAGGAGAAGAGTATCAGATCCCAGATCCCCTGGAGCTGGAGTTAGAAGCTGTTGTAAGCCACCCCCGTGAGTGCTGAGAACCCAGCTCAGGTCCTCTGAAGAGCAATGTGCACTCTTAACCACTGAGCCATCTTTCCAGCACTGCATAGCTATAATTCTTAAAGGAAACAAGTCACACTTGGTCTGGGAAAATAATTGAACTAGCAGCCCAAGGAGTGTAGGGCCATTAATAAATTGTGACTGCTGAACAAACCTCTGAAGAAATCAGTTGTCATCTTCTCTTTAACAGGTTGCCAGACAGGTCAGAGTTTGAGTTACTGGTTTTCCCTGATGTTTGCTAGTTGTGTTGCTTTCAATAAGCTGATTAACTTCTCTGATCTTTTTAGTTCACACATATTATCAAACGATGATAATGTATATCATCGGATTAAATGCAGGACATGATTTCTGGATGGTACAAGGTAGACACTTGGTAAATAGTGGTGTCATTTCTTTTTACCTATCACTTCTTCCCTTCCATTGACCTCCTGGTAAAATTAATTGAGCACTCTGCATAAATGCAATCCTGTTATCCGAAAGATAATCATTACTTCCTGTGTCTCCAACCCTCCCCTTAGCATAAGATAACTAAGCCTGTGAAACCACTCTGACTAAAAGCTGTCAATTTTTCAAAACTAACTTTGGAATTGAGTATGGTAGCACATGTCTGTAGTCCTAGCACTCAGGAGGCAGAGGCAGGAGTACCGCCAAATGGAGGCCAGCCTCTTCTGCCTAATGAGTTCCAGAACAGCCAGGGCCACATAGGAAGTCCCTGTTTCAAAACAACAACCAAAAGTAACTCAAAACCTAATTTGGGCAAGCTAGGCATGATGGTGCATGCCTGTAATCCCAGAGGCACAGACAGAAGAAGGACTGCGAGGCTGAGGTAACCCTGAGTTACAGAGAGCGTTCTAGGACACTCTGGGTGACACAGCAAGACTTGTCTAAACAAACCTAAAAATGAAAAAAACAAAATTTCCCAAAGGACAAAGATATTTTCATTCAGAAATAAGTGTTTATGTCTAGAGTGGCCGTACACAGTTGTAAGGTCAACTACCTGGGAACCCGAGGCAGGAAATGTAGTTGAAACATTGTCTCAAAATAAATGTTCTCCAAAGGGAATGTAGCTCAGTGGTACAGCTCATGTTTGACATGTGGAAGGCGGGGAGTTCTTTTCGTGTGTGTGTGTGTGTGTGTGTGTGTGTGTGTGTGTGTGTGTGTCCATGTATTCATCTCCATCTTTACCTCTAGTCTCATATTTTTTCCTACAACTTCTTAGAAGCTAAAGGGGAAAATAAGAATTAGTTTGGATATACCCACTGGAAGCATTCACTTATAAAGAAGCTTGATTTAAGACATTTAAAGCACCATAGCAGGAGCAGTGAAGGAGTGTGGAGACCTGCAGATGTTCCTGTTGTGCCTGAACCAACAGGAAACATCTGTTTCAGCCTGGGGCCAAAATTTGTGTCACAGTCCTTCTACACTGAGCTTATAGTACTATCAATTACAATGTATTTTTGGAAAAAGTCTGCTTTGGGAGTTCTGACATTAGTCATAGCAAGTCTGTCTGCTTTTAAATTGACCTTTTTTTTTTTTTAAATGTTTTTAACTCAGTACGTGTTGACAGCAGAGAAACTAGGGAAAAGTGAATTTCCAATCAGCCAATCAGAGAACTAAAAGTTGGGGAACTCATTATTGTGCCTGGTTTTCCCACTCAGGAGTCTGTAAATAGAAACTCTCCACAATTCCTCACAAGACACATGGGTCTGCTTTGCTAAACCTCATGGTAATTGGTCAACCAAAAATACTGCTGTTTTCTTATCTGTTTTGGTCATTTTCCATCACAGATGCGTGTTCCATCTTACCCTCAGCTGCTCAGGGCCACCTCAGTTCAAATTGTGTATGTTACTAAAACATTAGATGAGTGCCCCAATCTTTCAACTTTGTCATTGCACACTTGTCCCAGCCTAGGAACTTGCCCTTGACTTACCCTTCCTAGCCCAGAAACACCCAGTCAGGATCATTCTCAAGATGGTGTCCCTTTTCTTGTTTCTATTTCACTGCCCCATCCTTACCCCAATTATTTTCCTTCTTGATTCTGACTGACAGAAGTAAACATGGAGACTGGGTGTGGTGGCATGCTCCTGCTCCTTTAATTCCAGCACTCTGAAGTGGAAAGCAGGCGAACCTCTCTGAGTTCAAGGGCAACCTGGTCTACAAAGAACTCCCAAGCCAGCCAGCCCTACACTATAACACTCTTGTCTCAAAAAGCAAAACAACAAAGTAGCCATTTAGTCATCTGCAATGTCTCTTTAAGGCAGAGGGGTACCAATTGCGCCTACAGAGGAGTTCAGAGCAAATTAATTAATCTCTACCTGAACTGCATATAAGATTAAAAACCAGAGATCCCCAGTCTCTCCTTCTGGGGCTCTCTACACTCAGGGTGATCCTCCTGAGAGAATGCTTGTGACATCCTTTCTGAATAGCACTTTCAATTTCTTTAAAAATAAAAGAGACTCAAAACCAGGTGTACTGGCTAGTTTTGTGTCAACTTTACCAAGCTGGAGTTATCACAGAGAAAGGAGCCTCCCTTGAGGAAATGCCTCCAGGGGATCCAGCTGTGAGGCATTTTCTCAATTAGTGATCAAGGGTGGGAGGGCCCATTATGGGTGGTGCCATCCCTGGGGTGGTAGTCTTGGGTTCTATAAGAAAGCAAGCTGAGCAAGCCAGGGGAAGCAAGCCAGTAAGGAGCATCCCTCCATGGCCTCTGCATCAGCTCCTGCTTCCTGACCTGCTTGAGTTCCAGTCCTGACTTCCTTGGTGATGAACAGAAATGTGGAAGTGTAAGCCAAATAAACCCTTTCCTCCCCAACTTGCTTCTTGGTCATGATGTTTTGTGCAGGAATAGAAACCCTGACTAAGAAACCAGGTGTGCTGGTCCAAAACTGTAATGCCAGTACTACTTAGGAGATAGAGGTAGGAGGACCAGAAGTTCAAGGCCAGCATCAGCTAGAGAGTGAGTATGTGGCCAGCCTGGCCATCATTAGATCCTGAAAAGAAAAGGAAGGGAGGGAGGGAGGAAGAGAGTAGAGGCTCAAACCTTTCACTTATCAGTTGTGAAGGTTAGAGTAAAAGAGAAAGTTAATCAAATTGTGCTTTGAGCCCTTATTAAATGAACTTACTGTATGTGTTTGAATCAAAAAGAAAAGTTACTATTGGAAATGAATGCTGAGTGGCTGTAAATTGAGCCTGGTGGGTGGCATCTGGCAACACCATAGCCAGGTCCAAAAACTTGCCAAGTAAAACCAATAAAATGACGTTTAGAGATATCTTTCACCAACAATATTACTCTGGGCAAAGATGTTTCCTCCTCATTAAGATAATTCAGAAAGTATTCAGGGTTCAGAGAAAATCCCCACAGAAAGGTCCTTTAACACAGCCTTTGTGGCCCCTAGACTATGAGGTAAGGCCAGACACCATCTTCCAGCCCACAGTATGCATCATTTGCAGAGGACTTGACAAGACATGCGTTACCGCAGTTACATGCCTGAGGGCGTAGCTATGACCTAAGCCTAATTGCTTCACAAACATAGCTAGGAATAGAGCATCATAAGATGTAAATTTTGGTCTCTACACTCAGTCTGCTTACTTCTTCCTCCAGTATTTTTAACAAAAAAAAATAATTTTGTTACTCTGATAAATGCACTTCTCCGGCCTTATAAAAACCAATGTGGAAGCCGGGCAGTGGTGGCGCACGCCTTTAATCCCAGCACTTGGGAGGCAGAGGCAGGTGGATTTCTGAGTTCGAGGCCAGCCTGGTCTACAGAGTGAGTTCCAGGACAGCCAGGGCTACACAGAGAAACCCTGTCTCAAAAAAACAAAAACAAAAAAAGAAAGAAAGAAAAGATGTTCCTTAGTTGAATTTTAGTATTGGGTCACAGTTGAAGATTCTAGCTAGAGGGTGCAACTCTTTTTTTTTTTTTTTAAGATTTATTTATTATTATATGTAAGTACACTGTAGCTGTCTTCAGACACACCAGAAGAGGGAGTCAGATCTTGTTACAGATGGTTGTGAGCCACCATGTGGTTGTTGGGATTTGAACTCTGGACCTTTGGAAGAGCAGTCGGGTGCTCTTACCCACTGAGCTATCTCACCAGCCTGAGGGTGCAACTCTTGCAGGGTTCACCTTCCTCTGAAGGTTAAGCTAGAGGGGTTTCCCTCTGTAAACTCTTTAGAAAAGATTATTTTACTTTATATGTGAGTGTTTTGCCTGCATGTATGGCCATGCACGGTGTACAATGACTGGTATCCAAGGAAGCCAAAATAAGAGGGTTTTGGATCCCCTGGGACTGGAGTAACAGATGGGTGAACCACCTTGGGGGCTGCTGAGAATTGAACTAAGGTCTTCTGTAAGAACAGCCAATGCTTTTATCCACTGAGCCAGCTCTCATCTTGTATATCTTAAAAGCATTGCCTGTAAAGCTTTTCTTCCTCAATTAGAATTAATTTGAGTAGCTGGAGAGATGGCTCAGCAGTTAAGAACAATTGCTTTCCTTCCAGAGGACCTGAGTTCAGTTCCCAGCATCCAAGGCGGGCAGCTCACAACTTTAAATCTAGCTCTAAATTATCTGACACCTCTGGCCTCCACAGGCACCTGTGCTCACATGTACTTACCTACACACATACACATGATTTAAAATTAACCTAAATAAAAAACATTTTTTAAAAATAAAAGTAATTTGGAGGGCTGGAGAGATAGCTCAGTGGTTAAGAGCACCACCTGCTCTTTCAGAGGTCCTGAGTTCAATTCCCAGCAACCACATGGTGGCTCACAGACATCAGTAGAGAGATCTGGTGCCCTCTTCTGGCCTGCAGGCATTCATGCAGGCAGAATGCTGTATCCATAATAAGTAAATCTAAAAAAAAAAAAAAAGAAAGAAAAAAAAAAAAGTAATTTGAGAGCCACCAAAATAGGGCATTATGCTGTCACCACAGAAGATACTCAGGAGGACCAGTTCTTTATCTAGGACTGTTCCTTCTTGGCCTAGTACCATGAGTATGCTTTGCCAGAAACATAAGCAAACCATGCTGTGTCTTCCCACACTATCAGAATTCATTGAACAACAGTAATTTCACAAGGTCTAGCAGTTGCAATGACAGCATTTGTCACATGATCCACCTGTCTTGGTAGCCTGTCTGAGGTTAATGCAGGGTATTTTATTCCAACCTTTAATTACTAATACCAACCCCCATGTCACACAGCACACAGTAAATACATCTATATATCTATATGCATATGTGTGGGTTACAGAATGAAGACAAGTTAAAAAGGTTGTATCAGAGTTCAAAAGATTTCTGAAGAAGGCTGAGAAAGAGTCTGTACTGATGAGAAAATGAACCAGAGGGTTCAGCTGCTGCTAAAGCTGCTGGAGCCAGGTTTGAGGAGTAAGCTGTGGAATTCGGCTTTGAGGCAAAGTAAGGTAAGGAACAATGTCGTAGTCAGTGTTCTAGTGCTGTGAAAAGACAACATGACCACGGCAACTCATTTACAAACAAACAAACAAACATTTAATTGGGGCTGGCTTAAGTTTAAAAAGTTAGGTGTAGTTCATTATCATCATGTCAGGAAGCATGGCAGCACACAGGCAGACATGGTGCTGGAGAACTAGCTAAGAGTCCTGCATCCAGAGCTGTAGGCAGCTGGAAGAGAGACACCTTTTTCTTTTAAATTTTTTTGATTTATTTATTTATTATATGTAAGTACACTGTAGCTGTCTTCAGACACACCAGAAGAGGGCGTCAGATCTCGTTACAGATGGTTGTGAGCCACCCATGTGGTTGCTGGGATTTGAACTCCGGACCTTTGGAAGAGCAGTCGGTTACTCTTACCCACTGAGCCATCTCACCAGCCCGAAGAGAGACACCTTAGTCATAGCTTGAGCTTTTGAAACCCTAAAGCCCACTCCCAGTGACATACTTTCTCCAAAAAGGCCACACCTACTTCAACAAGGCCACACCTCCTAATCCCTCTCAAGTAGTGCCACTCCCTGATGACCACACATTCAAATATGAGCCTATGGGGGCCAGGGGCGTTCTCATTCAAAACACCACAGTAGGAAACACCAGGTCAGATCCAGGTCTAGACAAGTGAACAAGGTGGACAGATCAGCAGCCAATCCAGCCTTTCAACAGCAGAGGACCTAGCTATGCCAAAACTCCGGGGACAGCTGGGGAGTCCTAGATCCTTGATGTATACAGATGATGAATTGGTCTGGGGGCTATACCATCGTAGCATTAGGTATCTATCACTTGATAGGGTCCAGATGAGGGTGTTACATCCTTTTCTTGGTCCAGAATGTCTATGAAATTCCAGGACCTGGTATGGGGCTCAGCTCTCCCTCTTTCCAAAACTGGAGTCAAAAGCTTAGGTACCCAGTATTCTTTCTTAGTCGTCCTAGCATGGGCAACAGGTCAGCTGAAGATTCAAAGCAGACAAAGGGGCAAACATAGCTTAGACAAGGTGAGTATCACTAGAAAGGCAAGAGAGGGAGGGTCTGGAGAGAGGAAAGTCAGTGCCTCCCACTGCACTAAAGAGCATCTCCTGCCTGGGCGTGGTGGCGCACGCCTTTAATCCCAGCACTCGGGAGGCAGAGGCAGGCGGATTTCTGAGTTCGAGGCCAGCCTGGTCTACAGAGTGAGTTCCAAGAGAGCCAGGGATACACAGAGAAACCCTGTCTGGAAAAAAAAACAAAAAAAATTAAAAATAAAAAGGAAACAAAGCCAGGTGGAGCACTCCTTTAATCCCAGCACTCAGGAGGCAGAGGCAGGTGGATCTCTGAGTTTGAGGCCAGCCTGGTCTACAAAGCGAGTTCCAGGACAGCCAGAGCTATATAGAGAAACCCTGTCTAGAAAAACCAAAAAAAAAAAAAAGAAGAAGAAGAAGAAGAAGAAGAAGAAGAACATCTCCTGAAAGTGGTCTGCAACACTTGCTAGGAGTTCAGAATGCAGAATACTGCGTACCTCCACTTCCCTTCCGTATCGATGGATGCCAGAGAACTTAGCTTGTGACCGTAGACCCAGCTCAGTGGCATAGCCAGACCTTCACACTTAAGGAAGAACTTCTGAAGGCTAAGCTCAGTCTGATAAAACGCCATGACCAGGGCATCTTAGAGAAGGGTTCATTTGGGCTTATGGTTCTAGGGAGCTAGAGTCCACAGTAGTGGGGAAACGTCAGACACGGAGGCTGCTGCTAAGGGCTCAATCTTGAACTGCAAGCATAAGGCAGAAAAATGTGAACTAGAAATGGCACACATTTTGAATTCTCAAAGGCCACACCCCAGTGACATAGATCCCTCAGCAACACCTCCTAAACCTACCCAAACTGTACCACCAACTGGGAACCAAGTGTTCAAATGTCTAAGACTGTGGGAACATTTATCATTCAAACCATTACACCCACAAACCAACATAAAAGTGAAGGAGAAAGTTGACTCCATAAAGTTGTTACACGCTGTGGCATGTGCATGCCCATATGCACAACTCACACACACACACAAATTATAAATGCATAATTAAAAAAATTAACCTCATTGTGGTGCTTCATTTCCTACTCTGGTGATTTGTATATGCTTGGCCCAGGGAGTGGCACTATTTGGAGGTGTGGCCTTGTTGGAGTAGGTGTGGGCTTTAAGATCCTCATCCTAGCTGCCTGGAAGCCAGTATTCTCCTAGCAGCCTTCAGATGAAGATGTAGAACTCTCAGCAACTCCTGCACCATGCCTGCCTGGACACTGCTGTGCTCCTGCCTTGATGATAATGGACTGAACCTCTGAACCTGTAAGCCAGCCCCAATTAAATGTTGTCCTTATAAGAGTTGACTTGGTCATGGTGTCTGTTTACCGCAGTAAAACCTTAACTAAACACACTCTTAATCCATAAATAGAGCAATTTTTTTCTTTGTGTAGTCCTAGGTGTTCTGGAACTCATTCTTATAGACCAGGCTGACCTGGAACTCAGAGATCTGCCAGCTTCTTGCCATCCCAAATGCTGAGATTAAAGGTGTGTGCCACCACTGCCTAGCCAATAGTTCAATTTTATGTATCAATTAAAACCTTAAAAAATGCTCTTATACACAAAGATTCCCTTTGAAGGCTGAATCCCCCAAGCCACACTCCAACAATGCACTCACTCGTACGGCCAAATTTTTTTAGTACAGAACTTGAACATGGGGCCTTAAGCACGAGCAATAGTGCTCCACCACTGAGCTATATCCCTCCCTAATCTGTCTCCACTCTCACTAAATCTCCCTTTTTGGCCTTGAACTTGGGAACTTCCTGTATTAGCTCCTTAGCGGTTAAGACTACAGATGTGAGCTCCCAGGTTCAGCTAATTCAGTGTAATTTGTTTTTATTTATTTATTTATTATATGTAAATACACTGTAGCTGTCCTCAGACACTCCCGAAGAGGGTGTCAGATCTCATTACGGATGGTTGTGAGCCACCATGTGGTTGCTGGGATTTGAACTCAGGACCTTTGGAAGAGCAGTCAGTGCTCTTAACTGCTGAGCCATCTCTCCAGCCCCCGTAATTTGTTTTTAAACAGTATCACTGTGTTGCCTTGGCTGGCCTGGAACTTGCTATGAAGACCAGGGCTGGCCATAAACTCCCAGACATCACCTGCCTCTGCTTCTGGTGTGCCATCGCACCTGGTTTCTGCCTAAATTAAAAGCAAACAGAAACAACAAAAGCAGGCACAACTGATAAACAGCAGCGGCAGCCTCCTAGTCCTACAAACTCTACCAGCTAAGCTGTCCCCACCTTCCAACATGTTATTTTTTTAAATACATTTAGATTTATTTTACATGCATCAGGGTGAGGGTGTCAGATCTGCTGAAACTGGAGTTACAGACAGTTGTGGGCTGCCATGTGGGTGCTGGGGACTGAAGGGAGGTCCTCTGGAAGAGCAGCCAGTCCTTCTAGCTGCTGAGCTGTTATTCCAGCCCCCCCACCCCCCACAAAGTTATTTTTAAGAGGAGGCAGATGCTAATGTAGGAACTCTAGTTTCAGAATGAAGCCCTGAGCCATGTACAACCATTCACTCCCTGAGATGTGTACAGTTTAATGTCCCAGGAACAGCAGAAATATAGACTAGTGCCTGAAGAGAAAAAGAGGAGGCAATAGTTTACTCTGCTTCTCCCTAGCCCAGCTCCCACTATCTCAGGAGCCTCCTTCCTTCTTTTTCAAGGGAGCACCATGGAGTTTACCCATGCACCTTCTGAAAGCCACTGCAGATCCCTGGCTGAGAAAATGAGTCTAGCCTGTGGTACCCCCAAATTATGAGCTCACTGAAATGGCTCTTTATGGCTGGAGGTGTGGCTCTGTGGGAGAAAATTTGTGTGGCATGTGTGAGGTTTGAAGTTCAGTGCTCAGAACTGAAAATCAAAAATTCGAAGGGGAAAACACTTCAACCAGTTGTTTACATTTCTGTAAAAAAGCAATGCCAGCCTATTACCATCCCATGACTGTCCCAGGAATGCGGATGTGTGTGCATCTTCTGACCTGAGGAGGCCAGACAAGGATGTCAGCTATCCTGGAGGTGGAGTTGCAGGTAGTTGTGAGACCCCTGACATGGGTGCTGGGAACTGAACTCAAGTCGTCTCCATAGCTGACAAGCACTCTTAACTGCTGAGCAGTCCCGGCAGCCCTGCAGTTACTGTCTTGACCTCCAAGGAAGGTAAGAAATAAGACTGCTCCAGAGCGTCTGTAATTGAGGTGAGATTCGATTCCAGCTTTAGCATCTATGAGGTCCAGCTTACTTGGTGTTAGTCAGGTCAGGGAGTGGTTCCCTATGTACTACCCAAGTCCTATACCTCCTACACAGCCACATAATCGGTGTTCTCAGAGAAACAGAACTAGTAGGGAAGGTGTGTGTGTGTGTGTGTGTGTGTGTGTGTGTGTGTGTGTGTGTTTGTGGTAGAGATCTCCTATATGCTGGTTGTGGTAGCACGTTCTGTTAACCCACAGCACCGAAGAGGTAAGGAAAGAGGACTGTTGCCATTTCCAGCCACAGTAGCTACACAGTGAAACAATGTTTCAAAACACCAAAAAGAAAGAGCTAGAAGGAGGAAGAAAATTTACAATAAGAATTGGGGGCCGGTGGGGTTGGGATGGGGTGGGGTGGGGTGGCTCAGGGGTTAAGTGCCTTTGCTGCTTTCAAGAAACCCAGGTTTAGTTGTCCCACAATCAATTGTAACTTCAGTTCGAATGGATCTGGTGCCCTCTTCTGGCCCTCATGTGCACTGCATACATGTAGTACACGTATATACATGCAGGCAAAACACACATAAAATAAAAAATAACTAAATTTTAGCTGGGCAGTAGTGTTACGTGCCTTTAATCCCAGCACTCAGGAGTTAGAGGGAGGCAGGTCTCTGAATTTGAGGCTAGCCTGATCTACAGAGCAAGTTTCAGGACAGCCAGGGCTACACAGAGGCCTGTGATGGGGGGAAGATGGAAGGAACTGGACCATTAGGGAGCTGGGAAGATGGCTTGGTTGTTGAACTGTTTGCCATGCTAGCATGAAGACCTGAGTTCAGATGCCTTGCAGTGTATTCAATTAGTATGCCGCAGTGTATGTCTTTAAACCCAGCACAGGAGAGCAGGGTCTGGGTCGCAACAGGCACATCCCTGGAGCTCAGCAGCCAAATCAATGAGTTCCACATTCCAGGAGAGATGCTTACTCAAAAATGAAGATGGAGGGGCTGGTGAGATGGCTCAGTGGGTAAGGGCACCCGACTGCTCTTCCGAAGGTCCGAAGTTCAAATCCCAGCAACCACATGGTGGCTCACAACCACCCGTAATGAGATCTGATGCCCTCTTCTGGTGTATCTGAAGACAACTACAGTGTACTTACATATAATAAATAAATAAATCTTAAAAAAAAAATTAAGATGGAAAGAAATAGATGATAGAGGAAGACAGGACTGTGTTGACATCTGTCCATACATGTTTCATGTACATAGGTACACACAAACACATACACATGGACACAAGTATACATACATTCAGAAAACAGATCACAAAATTAGGGAGGCTGCCAAGTCCTTGAATCTGCATTTTTTTCCCAATGCCGGAGCCTCGGGAGAGCAGTGGTGTAGTCCCAGTGATGTCCCAAGGCATAAGATGCAAGACGTCAATGAGCAGCTTAAGGCTGTGAGTCAGGGGGAATCCCTTTGTATTCAGTGGAAGGCTCGGCCTTTGGGCTCCATTCGTGCCTTTACCTGATTGGCTGAGACTCACATTATGAAGGCAAATCTGCTCTACTTAGCTTGGATAAATCTTAGTCTCGTCCAAAATACCCTCTTGGAAACAGAGAATACTTTTTGACTAAATATCTGGGTATTTCATTCAAACACATAAAATGAATCATCATATTCTTTTGTGTGTGTGCACGCACGCTCACGCTTGCATGCATGTGCATGTTGGTGTGTATATGATGCAGGCATGTGAGTCTTTGGGTGTGGGTATCACTGCCCTGTGTGATAGAGGCCTAAGGAGAACATCAGTTGTCTTTCCTCTGTGGCTCTCTAGGGTCTCTCACGCCTGACGCTTACCGGTTGGATTAGGCTGGCAGGCTAGTGAGTCCTTGTAGCCCTCGTGCTGGGGTTACAGGCATGTGCAGTCATGCCTGGCTTTTCATGCCTGGGACGCACACTCAGGACATCACGCTTAGAGAGCATGTGCTCTTACACACCTAGTTGCCCCCAGCTCACCATAATAGTCTTAGAGGCAGGTGATGATCACTTATGAGGCCCAATCCTGGTTGTGAACAAGAGGGCTGCCAGATGGCTAAGTTCCCAGGACTCTGGGTACAAAGTCAAGGCCGTCTCTGGTATCTGGCTGACGTATCCCAACCCCTGTTCATATCCCATGATTTATTTCTGCTACTCTTCACAACTTTGAAATTTTTTATATTAAAAATGCAAGGCAGTTTCAGAAAAATATTATCCGTATAATTTGTACATATGTCTAAAATAATCAGTTCTTTCTCTAGTATAGAAAAACAAAAGCCACAAGTTCTTTTTCAAAAATGTGAAACCACTTCTGACTCCCATGGCCCGATAATTTCCCCTTCCCCCTGGTTTCGCTTCTGTGGTTTGTTACCCACAGTCACCCACAATTCAAAAATGTGAATGGAATAGTCTAACAGCTGGTGATTCATAAGCCTGCTTTTCTGATGAGTGCGAAGATGTCTTGTTATCCTGCCCCATCTCACCTAACTCACCCTCTATCCAATGTTTCCACAAGGTATATGCTACCTGCCTGTGGGAGCTGAGACCACATCCACACAACTTTTATTATGGATGTAGCTACAGATTGCTCTATTTTATTAGTTACTTTTGTTAATGTCACTGTGCCTAACTTAGGAACTAAACTTCAGATATTAATCATCTGGGAAAAGAGTGTTTATTATACTGGACTGGTTTAGTACTACCTGCAGTTTCAGGAATGCACTGGGGTTTTAGGACACATCCATTGTAAACAGGGCAGCTGTTGTATTACTGAACTCAGGCTAAAGGTCAGGAAAACACACAATAAACTATGTGTCAGGCAAAGGCCAAGGCAGCCTCAGCTTCAGTCTGGGCAGCTGATAGGAGCAGCAGGCTGAGGTAGCCTTCTTGCTCAGCATTTCACCCGGCCACTGTGTTTGTTCAATGGTGCTTTCAGCCAAGAGTGCACATAGTAGGAGTAACACTGAGCTAGGAGCTGGATGTGGATCACACAGCAGTGACCGAGATGCAGGCTTCTCATTGGAAGAGCTTGGTAGGGAGCAGATGGCTGGTTCTGGCTTGGGCGTCCACTCTGTTTTAGCATTACTTCCTCTAGGAAGTCTTCCTGGTGCCCACACGGCATCTCAGGCTGACCTAGATATCATCTATGCACGCGGCTAGCCCTGGGCCGCTGGTACACATTGTCACTCATTCTGTAACAGTGTCTGTGTGCCACAGCCTTGGTTGCAGACCAAAAGGCTAAAGAGGAGTGAGGGGAGGGAGAAGAGTATTGTAACATCTCTTAAAAGTTCTTGACTCAGGCTGGAGAGATGGCTCAGTGGTTAAGAGCACTGACTGCTCTTCCAGAGGTCCCAAGTTCAATTCCCAGCAACCACATGGTGGCTCACAACCATCTGTAATGAGGTCTAATGCCCTCTTCTGCTGTGTCTGAAGACAGCAACAGTGTACTCACATAAAATAAGTAAATAAAGAAATAAACCTTAAAAAAAAAAAAAAAAAAAAACAGGTTCTTGACTCACCATGCTCAACCAGCCCTAAGACGACCCACGTGAGGGATGTGGAATACAAAATCAAGGTCTTGCTATGTGGCCCAGGCTGGCCAGGTGGTTCTTAATTTTTATTTTATGTGTATGGATATTCTGCTTGCATATGTGTCTCTATACAATGTGTATAACTAGTGCCTCACGGGAGCCAGAAGAGGGCATCAGATGCCCTGGAACTGGGTTACAAACCACTGAGAGCCACCATGTGGGTGCTGGGACTGAAACCTGTGCCCCCTGGAAGAGCAGTGGGTGATTTTAACCCCTTGGCCCTCTCTTCAGTCCTCCTGGGCAAGTAGCTTTCCTGCTGCATGAAGGGCTGAGTGGACGTCCACACTGTCAACTGAGGCGCTCGCAGTGTTCACAGCTTATTAAGCAGAATCTTGAGGAAGCTTTAAACTTGTATCTTAGTTTGGGTTTTGTTGCTCTGAAAAGATATCATGACCATGACAGCTTTTTTTTTTTTTTTTTTTTTTTTCCCGAGACAGGGTTTCTCTGTGTAGCCCTGGCTGACCTGGAACTCACTTTGTAGACCAGGCTGGCCTCGAACTCAGAAACCCGCCTGCCTCTCCCTCCCGAGTGCTGGGATTAAAGACGTGCACCACCATGCCCAGCTCCATGACATAACTCATAAAACACTTAATTGGGGCTGGCTTATAGTTCCAAAGGTTCAGTCCATTATCATCATGACAGAAAGCATGGCAGTGTGCAAGCAGATAGACATGGCGCTGGAGGAGCCAAGAGTTCTACATCTTGATCCCAAGGCAGCAGAAGGAGACTGTCTTCAGCACACAGCCAGGAGGAGGGTCTGCTCCGCACTAGGCAGAGCTTGAGCACTAGGAGACCTCAAAGCTCCGCAGTGACAACCTACTTCTCCTAATAGTACCAAGCACACAAACGCATGAGTCTATGAGGGCCAAACCTATTCATAGGACCACAACTTGGTTTTGTTTTTGTTTTTTGAGACAAGGTTTCTTTGTGCAACCCTGGCTGTCCTGGAACTTGCTCTGTAGACCAGGCTGGCCTGGAACTCAGAGATTTGCCTGCCTCTGCCTCTCAAGTGCTTGGGATCAAAGGCATTCGCCACCAATAGCAGCAGGCTCAATTCCTAATTTCTACCCATATCAGGGTGCACAGATGATTGGAATTCTCACAGAGCAAGAACGGCATCTTATGCTGCCCATTTTAGAGCCCACCAGGTTCTCAGAGAGCAGCGATGGCTGGTGGATGGCACTGTGGTCAAACAGGGGGACCTTTTTAAAGGTCCTGTCCACTTATTTAAAAAAAAAAAAACTACCTTCTAATTTTTAAATATTAGCTCTACAGAAAAGGTGTAATATGTTACAGATCTGCTGGAAGCTTGCACTGACCCAGACCTCTCTATCCTCCTGCTTCTACCTCCCAAGTACTAGGATTTTAGGCACGTGCCTTATGCATGACTTGTGGAACCTCTAACCCCATTCAGGATTTTACCCTCATGACTCTTCATGGCTGTGTCGCCTAAGGCCCACCTCCAGTGTACTGGCCTAGGTTTCAACATATCTTCCTGAGCCATCCACACTAGTCAGATGTCACTGCAATCAAATACCAAGAAATGTGTAGCCTGTAGTTTGTGGGATAGCCTTCCCAGAGTCCAGCTGCCTCCACAAACAGGAAGTTGACACTGACCAGGCCAAGGATCACAGAGGAAGTGATAACTGATTTAATTAAAGACTGAAATTCGTGGGGGCTGTAAATTTGCTAAAGTCTATAAAGATGAAGCTGAGCCGAACAACACCGCTTATACACATACGTGGGCATCTGCACAAGGCCTACTTCCAGCAAGAGCACAATGAGGTCAAGCAGTATGTTCCAGGTCATATCAGGCTCCCTCTAAATACACAGAGCGATTTGGTAACAGTATTGGATGTCTGAAAGTCGCAGCTCCAAACAGCTCTCAGCCAACAGTGACCAAACTGCCAGGCTACTGTAATCAACCCTCACCCTGGAAAACAAGAGCTTTTCCCACAGTGGTGAAGGGGGTAACTGGAGACTCTGAAGAGAGGGCTAGAGGGCCAAAAAGACGGGGAGTATATGGAAGATGAGACATCACACACCCAGCAAGGCCCTTCTATGCTTCCCCAAGTCGCTCTGCCCCGTTTGAAACAGGTAGGCCCAACACCCGCAGTCAAAGGAAGCTATGTCAGTCTGGACTTTCCTCCTCCATCCACAAGAATCACTCACTGACTGCCTGACACATCTCTGCAGTAGAGGTATCTCAGCTTCTTCCTCCCCGTCTCCATGAAATGCACCAGCTGGGCCCAGGCCTACAAGTCACAGCAAGGGCCAGTTGGCTCATGTATGAGACCACATCCTACCTGCTTTCCACAGCCCCCTGCCTTCTTCTTCGCTACCCCTTTAGTGCCTTTCCTATTTCTCAGTAAGTTGGGAGTAAGTGCATGTTGTATGAGAAATGTAGTTCAAATCTGCAGAAGACCTTAGTCCCAGTTATTCAGAACTTGTGTTGAAATACTACTCTGTGCCTAAGCTTCCTGCTCCCTAAGGATTCATCCTTTGTAAACCCAGCTGAGAAGGGAGGTCCCCCGAGAGAAGATAATTATTGGCTCTAGGGATCAGGTTCTGAGCTGATGGTCGACCAAGGCAATAACTGAAAGACCAATGATTCTTTTCTTTCTCACGCTACCCTTTACACACACACACACACACACACACACACACACACACACACACACACACACACACACACATACACACACACACACACACACACACCAGCACATGCACTCAGGGCCTCTGGGCCAGGTCTCAGTTCTGTGTCAGTATGGGAAAAATAAGGTTGATGAAATACATGTGTAAATGAAAGTTATCATCTGAACTTGAAACAGAAGTTATGCTATATTTATGTTTAATAAAAGGTTTTTAAGGGCTAGAGATATACCTCCGAGATATCCTTGCCTAGCATGTGAAAGACCCTGGGTTCAATCCCCAATGTTACCAAAAACATTTTTTTAATATATGGGGCTTGATATATTTAGCCATCCATGGTGGCTCCTACTTATAATCCAGAATTTTGAAGGCAGAGGCAGGAGGGTCAAAAGTTCAACGGCAGGGCTGGAGAGAGATGGCTCAGCAGTTAAGAGCACTGACTGCTCTTCCAGAGGTCCTGAGTTCAAATCCCAGCAACCACATGGTGGCTCACAACCATCTGTGATAGAATCTGATTCACTCTTTTGGTGTGTCTGAAGACAGAACACCAGATATTATATATTCTATAAAATATATTGAGTCTCATGTCTTATATACTTCCTTCTATATATCCAAATACTCTAAAATCTAAAAAAAGAAAAAAGAAGAGAAATAACAAACACTTGTGATCCTAAGCATATCAGATAAAGGACACTCAAACTACAATAAGTCTACGTAAAGATGTCTGATTACTAACACTTATATAAAAATATATTTATTATATAAAATAAATAGTTTTAATTTTTAAAAACGAGGGGAAAGTTAGTTCAAGGGCATCCTCGGCTACATAGTTAGACCTGTCCCAAGCAAACAAAACCGGTTTTTTAGCTTTGTGCACTGAAAAGGGCACTAAAACAAAGGCCAATTTCATAGTAAACATCACCAATGCCTGTGGTGATATTTATTGTCCCAATGGCAGCTATAGTCACCATTTCCATGAAAAAAAGAGTTAGCTCATGCCAGGTCTGCCTGTGTGTGGGTGCCAGCCAGCACGTGCTAGAATGCAGTTACATGTCCACAGTCTGCTTGGGACTGTGTCTTACGGGCTATGACACTAACTTGAAGAGGCTCCTATTCGCCTGGAGCTATGAGCATCCTACTACTTGGAGATGAATAAGCTTGTACTTGAATAAGGACCAAGATACAACAAACTGGTTTAACCTATGAAAAGAAAAACATGTCATCCTTCGGGGGTGCTGGGGATCTGGTCTTCCAAATAACTCAGCAATAGTTACCAGGAAGGAGTCCGGCACTTGATGAAGAAAAGACAGGGTGATTGCCCTTCTACCGTCACAGCAAAATACGAGCTGTGTACTTAGAAATAAAAATCAGGTCCCCAGATACAAAACTCGAGAGTGCCAACATGACCCCTCATGTTCACAATGGAAATATGCTATAAAATGACCACCTATGTATAAGGAACATAAGAAACATAAAGATACTTTGTGTTGAGACCCGAGTCTTATCTCTTAATTGTATGTATCCAAATATTCTAAACTCTTAAAAAAAAAAAAAGAGAGAGAGAGAGAGAGAAGAGAAATCAGAAATACTTGTGGTCCCAAGCATACCAGATAAAGGACACTGAAACTACAATAAGTCTACGTAAAGATGTCTGATTACTAACATCCAGTCAGAGAGACAGCCGGGCTGTGGTTCAGACACTGCGTGCTTCCTTTTTTGGAGGCGCAGGAATCTATTCAGCGTTCTCACAAAAGCCACTCAAATCTCATCTAGTCGGACTTAAACACAAGTCTCCAGATAGCACAAGGACAATAAGAACACGTAAGGCTAGCACTGGGGCCGAGGAGCTGGCATGTTTGCCTGGCACATACAAAGCTCCGGGACCGTGTGAGCAGCCCTGGTGACGAACGTCCGCAATCTCAGCATTCACGAGGTGGAAGAGAGGATCAAGAGGATCAGGAATTCATGGTTGGGCTGGCGAAATGGCTCAGTCAGTGAGAGTGCCCGGTGCTAAGCCTGATGACCCAAGGATAGGAGTACTGAGGCAATCCCCACAGATTGTCCTAGAACATACCTCCCCCACTTACACAAAATTAATAAATGTAAAATATAATTCAAAGTCTGAGACTCTGTCTCAAAAACAAATGAAAGTATGAGACACTATGGGAGCGCAGACATCTCCAGCATAAGCCTCCCCGTTTATTTACCAGATTTCAAAGAAAAACAAAACAGCCTAAACTATGAATTGTGAGACTTAAGAAACAGAACCCATTGCAAAATATGAGATTTACTTATGCCCTAGCACAAAATAAAAATATATAAATTTTCTCCAGGGCTAGGGAGATGGCTCAGTGGCTAAGAGCACTTGTTCTGTAAGCATGAGGTCCTGAGTTCAAATCCCTGGCACCCACATAAAAAGCCAGGCATGGCTGCCTGCTTGTGCTTGTCAGTCCAGCATTGGGAAGTGAAGCCAGACAGATGCCAGGAGTTCAGTGGCCAACCAAACTAAGCAAAGTCATGAGATTCAGGTTCAATGAAAGACCCTACTTGAGCCAGGCGGTGGTGGCGCACGCCTCAGGAGTTAGAGGCAAGCTGATCTCTGAGTTTAAGACCAGCCTGGTCTATAGAGTAAGTTCCTAACAGTCACCTGTACAGAGAAAACCTGCCTCAAAAAACAAAACAAAACAAAACAGGGTTTGGGAGGGGGGGCAGCTGAGAACCTGTCTGGAAAAGTCAAACAAATAAACAAAAGACCCTACTTGAAGGCAGTAAGGCAGAGAATGAGAATTCTAGTGGACAACAGCTGATGTGCTGCTCTGGCCTCTTCATGTCAAACTATGGACATTAGCACCTACACACCAATGTGTATACAATGTGTATACACACACACACACACACACATTTTATAATACAAGAAAATACGCCGGGCAGTGGTGGTGCATGCCTTTAATCCCAGCACTTGGGAGGCAGACACAGGCAGATTTCTCAGTTCGAGGCCAGCCTGGTCTACAAAGTAAGTTCCAGGACAGCCAGGGCTACACAGAGAAACCCTGTCTCAAAAAACCAAAAAAAAAAAAAAAAAAAAAAAAAAAAAGAAGAAGAAGATAAAAGAAAAAGAAAATACAGTGGCTAGATATTTGCTTATATTAGTTATTATTTGATAAAGGAAATAGTATCTGTTTATGTATTTATATATTCGTTTGTTTGTTTGTTTATTGGGGTGGGGTAAGATAGTTTCTCTATGTAGTCCTGGCTGTCCTGGAACTCCATCTGTAGACCAGGCTGGCCTCAAACTCAGACTAGAGGTGTATACATCATGCCCAGCTTGGATTTTTTCAGGCAGGGTCTCTTTATGTAGTCCTGGCTGGCCAATAACTGACAGAGGTCTGCCTGCTTCTGCCTCCCACATGCTGGAACTGAAGGCTGTTACTATGCCAACCCTCTATGTGATGTTTTTTAAAATTGTTTTTATATACGTATATATGTATGTCTGCTTTTCTGTATGTTCCCATGCAGTGCCCACAGAAGCCAGAAATAGGAAACTGGAGTTACAGGTGGCCGTTAGCCACCTTGTGTGCATCCTGGGAGCAGAGCATCAGTCCTCTACAAGAGCAGCAAGGGTGCTTGCCTAACCTCTGGGCCATTTCTCCAGACCTTAAGTGAGTTTTCAAAAAGATTCTTGGGCTGGTGAGATGGCTCAGCGGTTAAGAGCACTGACTGCTCTTCCAAAGGTCCTGAGTTCAAATCCCAGCAACCACATGGTGGCTCACAACCATCTGTAATGAGATCTGACACTCTCTTCTGGGGTGTCTGAAGACAACTACAGTGTACTTACATATAATAAATAAACAAGTTAAAAAAAAAAAAAAGATTCTCTCTTTTAGAGATATGCCAGGCAGTGGTAGCACACCCCTTCAATCCCAGCACTAAGGAGGCAGCGGCAGATGGATCTTTGAGCTGGTTTATGGAGCACGATCCTGGCCAGTCAGGGCTATAGAGAGAAGGGGGGGGGGACAAAATATAAGAGTGAAAAATAGAGACAGACACTGAGAGAGGTTGAAGGGTGTAATTTCACATCTGAAGAAACGAGACCCTTGAAGTTGGAGAGATGGCTCAGTGGTTAAGAGCACTGACTGCTCTTCCAGAGGACCTGAGTTCAACTCCCAGCAACCACATGGTGGCTCACAACCATCTGTAATGAAACCTGAAAACCTCTTTGGGGTGTCTGAGGATAGAGACAGTGTACTCATATACATAAAACAAACAAATCTTAGAAAGAAAGAAAAGGGAAAGGTGGGGGCTGGTGAGATGGCTCAGTGGGTAAGAGCACCCGACTGCTCTTCCAAAGGTCCAGAGTTCAAATCCCAGCAACCACATGGTGGCTCACAACCATCCGTAAAGAGATCTGATGCCCTCTTCTGGTGTGTCTGAAGACAGCTACAGTGTACTCACATGTAATAAATAAATCTTTAAAAAAAAAAAAAAAAAAAAAAGAAAAGGGAAAGGAAAGGGAGGGGAGGGGAGGGGAGGGGAGGAGACCTTGGCAATAATCTCCAGTGGCTTAGATGGAAGGTTGGTGGGAAACTCTAAACACACACACACACACACCAGAAAAACAAAACATAGGGCAGGAAGACATTTTATACCTATGAAGGATGCTTACAGAAAGGACCACCTGTGATACAGTCTTACCAAAATAAACCCTGAGTCTAGCCAAGCCTCTATCTTATTGGCAGCCTATGGGGGTGCGGGAGGAGTACCTTAAGGCTGGGGGCATAGCACAGTGATAGAGCACTCACCAGAATACCCAAGGCCCTGGGTTCAATTCCCAGCACCACAAAAAGAAAAAAGAGGACCATCTTAAGCAGACCTGAGGAAACAGCCAGGCCAATATGGAGTGTGGGCAACACTTCAGAAAAATCCCAGGACTCTTAAATGGCAGGCTAAAAATAATAAAAAGGGGGACAGACACCCAGGAATGCAGGAAACAATTTAGCAAAGCAACTAGAGGTAATGTATATAAACTAGGGCCTGTTTTAAACCAACTATCAGTGTTTATTGCTGTGAAGAGACTCCATGACCATAACAACTCTTATAAAGGAAAACATTTAATTGGGGCTGGCTTACAGCTTCAGAGGTTTAGTCCATTATCATCATGGCAGGAAGCATGGCAGCATGCAGGCAGACATAATGATGGAGGAGGAACTGAGAGTTCTACATCTGGATCTGTAGGCAGCAGGAAGAGAACAACACTGGACTTGGCTTGAGCTTTGGAGACCCCAAAGCCCTCCTCACCCCCACCCCCAGTGACACACTTCCTCCAACAAGGCCACACACACCTCCTACTCTTTCCAAGTAGTGCCATTCCATGATGACCAAGCATTTGAGTATATGAGCCTAGAGGGGCCACTCTTATTCAAACCACCACACCAAGCAGCACTGACACTCACTCTCCTTTGGCAGCTAGCTGTACATGACCTGAATAATTAATTACCCTATGCTCCATTAGATAACATGGCATACAGGCAAGTAATTAAACAGTCTTCTTTTAAACTGTGGTGTTTGAGTGTGTGTGTGTGCGTGTGTGTGTGTGTGTGTGTGTGTGCAGAGGCAGAAAGAGGGTGTTCAGCCCCCTAGAGTTGGAATGACAAGAACTTGTGAATGCTGGGCACAGAACTCCGGTTTTCTGGAAGAGCAGCAAATGCTCTTAGCCACTGAGCAATCTCCCCACCCAGAATACTTCTCTTGGAGCTACATACCAAAGTTTTACAAGTGAAATAAAATGGCATAGCAGAGAATTTTAAGAACTAACCCCTGGAAAGGAACCGATTTTTGAGTTGCGAAGCCGGGGTCTGGTTATACCACACATACTGTTTGACAATTTTCACAATAAAGTTAGATAATACAGAGGACTTTGTTTTGTAATATTTTATTGTCATTTATGTGTATGTCTGTATGATGAAGTCTGAGGGTCATCAGATCACTTGGGACTGGAGTTACAGGCAGTTTTGAGCCGCCTGGTACAGGTGCTGGGAGCTGAGCTTGGGTCCTCTGCAAGAATAGTACGCACTGACCATTGAGCCATCTTCTCCAGTCCCATAGAAACCTTTTCAAAAGTAAAACGAGCCCTCGTGTGGGTATTAACTGTGCTGACCACTCTAGAATGTCAGGGGCAGGAATGTCTGGGTTGGAGAGCTCAGAGAGAGGGCAAGGCAGGAAGGACTGAGCTGGACCAGGTGAGGGTATGATGTGAAAGAACGTTGCCATGGCAACTACTGAAATCCTGCCTCCACACGCCAACTGTCCTCACTGTGAACGCTCCATCTTCAGTGACCCCTGGAGAAGCAGAAAACTGCACAGTGTTGCACTTAAGACTCTTCCTGTCTCTACCTTCAGTCCCTATGCCTGTACCTGGCCCATGGCTCCACCTGCTGGCCACACATGGGAACTGACGCTGCCAAAGCTAAGAGTCCCCCAGGAACAGAGTGAGGCTGATTTTAGAATGGCCTCCTCCTCATACAGAAAAGACAAACACATATCAAGTAAACATATACGAAGCTTTTAATTTCATCACCATAAACATTATACTCTGATTTATCACATACGGTATAAAATATTTACTCTGCTAAATAAATAAGACATAGATAACATTATTGCAATCAGCACTGAAATCCCCCTCGACGTGATGAGCTCACTGGCTCTGGCGGGGAGTACTCCTGAGTTTGTGTGAGATTCCCCAGGCTGTGACAGATATGCCCCAGAGGCTGAGATGGGCAGAAGCCTAAGGAACCACATTTGTGCTTAGGATTCAGAAAGCCCCATAGAGAGGTCCTGGAGCCAGGGGACAGACTTGGAAGGGCAATCTCTTCACAGTCCTTTCCCATAGGGAGAAGTGGGCAATCAGGGAACCAAACTGGGTCAAGAGAGAATTGGGATTTGGTATGCTGTGGAGACCTTGGGTCCCAATCCTTGAGCAGGAACATCTTATGGCTCTCAATTAGGATGAAGAGATTGCCCGAGGTACTGGGCTGAGCAGTTTGGGGGACCATATCTATCACCCCAGAAGAGGAGTCTGGCAATATCTAACACAGTGACCAGCTATTTTAGGGGACCCAGTTTTGGGGAATCCCACCCTACTCAACTCCTAGGCACAACATAAAAAGGCTGGGAATGAATTTTCTTCTCATTTGTTAAATAAATAATAAATTAAATATTTAAAGGCCTGTGTCTCTGTGGCCAACAAGCTGAGCCATTTCCTGAAACAAGTGGGGGGTGGGAGACTCAGCAGAAAGGCAGTGCTGTAGATCACGGGGTTTCATCTTGCCTGCTAGGGTTCCTCCTTCCAACTTCCACCCTGCCAAACCCTGTGGAGGAGAGCATCCTACAAGAAACTCCCATGCAAGAGCAACAGTGGCAGAATCTGGTCAAGGGACTTGGAGGGAAGTTTGTTCAGGTCCCCCAAATCCTCCCTCTGGTGACTTAAGCAGGAGGTTAGCTGTTAACCTGGAGCCTTGATACAGGACACCTGAACAGACCACATTTCAATCCCTGCAGAACTTCAGAATGACTTCCATGCGAGAGGCTGCCAGTAGGCCAGCCAGACTCTGAAGCCAGAGCCCCGAAAGCTCTGGCTCCTATCTGTGCAACAATACACCTCACTGCCTTAGGGTGGCAGCAGAGAGCCACTTAGGCGACAAAGACCTGGAGAGGCCAGCTCTGCAGCCCTCTAAGGGCTGAGAACCCATGAGGCAGACCCTCTCTTTGATGCCTTACACAATTCTACACTGAGTATTTGGCCAAGTCGTTCTTGTCAAACACTACCTGTGTAGCAAAGTAAATGGCGACCAGACCCAAGCCTGCAGCTGATACCATATAGGCAGTGACAGAGTGGCTCAGCTGGACAATGGAGCCCATGAACAGGGACGGAGCCACCTGGGACAGCAGAAAGGCACTGTCCAGAATGGCCAGGTCCAGGCAAATGCCCCGTCCCGTAACAACCCTGGCCTCAGGTGGCTCACCCACCACCACTCGCATGGAGACATCGCAGGCAGAGGCCCCACAGAGTGCAGGTGGAGGGGCCAGGATGCCGCTGCTGCCAGAGCCCACGTGTCCATTGGGGAAGAGAGCTCCTGGCTTAGGGCCTGGCAAGAAGCTGGTTGTCTGGCTGTCCTCACCGCTGCTACCTCCAGCGTCCCCTCGGTATTTGGGCAGGAACACCTGAGGGTGGGGATAAAAAGGAAACAAAGACAGGTGTGTATTCAGGTGCGGGGATTCCCGTATATGACAACAGGCCCTCACTGCCTCTAATCAGGGGCTATAGGAAACCAGGCAACTGGCTTTCAGGGGGGGGAAAAAAATCCAAAACCTAAGGAGGTGCTACTTGGTGTGGATTCCAAGCAGACTCTCCACCCCCACCCCCCACCCCCTTAACATGGTTGGGGAAACAGCCTGAAGTCTATTCTAGCTTTTCTTAGAATACACAAGGAGTCAGTCAACTCAGATCCACAGATTGAGAAAAGTGCAGAGCCCTCTAGAAAAGATAGGAAACTGAGACAGAATAGAGACAGAAGAACAGAGGGGGAAACAAAAACAAACAAACAAACAAACAAACAAAGGAGGTGCTTTCGAGGTCCCAAGTTCCACAGGGACTACCTCAACCCCCTGCACACCCTTCCTTCCACTGGGCCATAGGGAAGTCTTCACTGTCCTGCCCCTCTAGGATCCAGGCCTGCTAGAGATAACTGTTCAACACGAGGTCACTGCCTTGGCCTTTGCCTTTGGCCAGGGAGAGCCCAGTAATTGGGCCTACAAAAGGGAGAGGCAGCAGGGAGAACTTTTTTTTTTTCTTGTTGACCTCCACAGCCCAGCTGCCTGACCCTGACATTTTTCAATTTCTTCCTGTAGGCTGCCAGGGACTAGAGAACACATGCCTGTAGGGTCACCACCCCCCTCCACCAACCCTAAGCCCCAATGGCCTGGGGCTTCCTACTGAATAACAAGACAAGGTTTTACCCCATACTGGTCCCTGTGCCAGGCGGTGTCTAACACAGAAGGCTGATGAAGCTGGTTGCAACAGAGAGCTGGAAGCTCCCAGGCAGTACCAGAGAAACCCACAACTCATCAGCTCATCCCATAACTCAGGAAGTGGCAAAGGACAGTTGGACAGTATGCAGGACCAAGCCTGTCCCCAGCTACTGCTATAGACCCTTTTATTCCTGCCTGCCATCCAAGGAAAGGCCACTAAGGCTGGCTACTAGAAAGGTCCCCAGGACAGACATGTTCCTCAGTACAGAGAGGAAGGCTACTCCTGGTATAACCACAGGTGCTCAAGCCTCATCTTTGGACAGCAGCTTTTAAAGCCCCAGCCCAGAGCTCCATAAGAGTCAACAGGGCTGGTGAGATGGCTCAATGGGTAAGAGTACCCGACTGCTCTTCCAAAGATCCAGAGTTCAAATCCCAGCAACCACATGGTGGCTCACAACCATCCATAACGAGATCTGATGCCCTCTTCTGGTGTGTCTGAAGACAGCTACAGTGTACTTACATATAATAAATAAATAAATCTTTAAAAAAAAAAAGAGTCAACAGGAAGGACCAGGTTCCCATTACCAGCCCACCCCCCACCACACCCCTGCAAATTACTGCTGAACAAGCTGTGGGCCAGGGCCAGGTCTTTCCTAACTCTGAAAACTCTAGAAGGGGAAGGCCTGTGGTCTCTTCCCTAAGCTACACCAACTTGTGCTTCTTCTGATGGAGTTCTGAATCCAGGTCCTTAAAGCTCAGGGAGGACAGTGCTGGAGACAGGGTGAGCACGCTGTCTAAGTCAGGAAGCCTGCCAAGGAAGAGGGCCTTCTGCAGGAACTGGTTAGTGTGGATTAAGGTGCCAGCGCCCCGGCCTCTCCTCCCCCTCCCCAGCTTATTAAGCTCAGGTAAACGAAGTTAGTATGTCAGGCTCAGATATGCACTGAAGGGATTGAGGAAAAGGATGGATGCAAAGGAGGAAAGCAGGGAGAGGAGTGGGTGGGTGGGGGACAGAGAGACACAGAGGATTAGAAGGTAAACTAGAAAGAGGGGCAGGAAGAAAGAAGCCTCCGCCATCTTGCAGCAAGCAGGATACAGATCCATCACATTGCCTCTCTTAGCAAAGATTAGCTAAGGCCAGGCCATTTCCACTGCCACCTGCCACAGCCACACGCCAGGGACCCACACTCTACCTCTGGATATAATAATACAGCCCAGAATAAAGGACTTCCGCTGTATGCTTATTGTTCAAGATTCCTAGTGAGGGACTCAGCACTTCCTGCAATCATCCACTCAAGTGCTTTCTAGTTCTAAAGCCAGGAAGTCATTCCTAGAATCTACCCTTCTTCAGCGGCTGTAGCCTCTGGCCCCAGCTGTCCTCTCTGGTCAGAGAGATCCAAGTCTTTTCCAACATCACTTGTCAGACGCCACATACTCAGGCCGCCCCCACCCTGTACTAGCCAATGGGAGTACCTGCTTCTCACGGTGGTAGAGGGAGGCGAGCGTGTAAGGCAGGATCTGCAAGGCCGAGAAGGTGAACCCGGTGAGGGCAGCTGAGGCTGTCACTACCACCACGCTGTGGGACAGGCAGGTGGCAGCGGCAGCCACAGGAAAGGTCATCACACTGGCCAGATAGACTGACCGTGTGCCGAACTTCTGTACCAGCCTGTCCATGACCAGGGAGAAGACCAGGGAGATGGCACACTGCAGGAAGAGCCCCAGGCTGCCCATTCGAATGCCTGGAGGTAGGGAAGAAGTGGGGTAAGGACCCTACACAATCTAGGGGGAGCTAGAGACTAGTAGCCATGGGCATCTGCTCCCTGGGGCCCTCCCCACCTGCCTGCAAGGACGACAGCATCTAGATTGTAATTAGTGAAGGTGACCAGGGCTGTTGACAAAGGGCAGAGGAAGATGTTCCAGGGAAGAAGTACAAGGTATGTAAGGGTGGGGGGATCACAAAACAGCCCCCACACTGGCTCTAAGACAGTTCTGTGGAATGCTGAACTAGAAGGCATGGTGAGTTACTGGAAAGCAAGCAGGGAGCACAGGACCCAATGGAACTGGAGCCACATAGACCTAGAAGCCCTACTGAGTCACCAAGACAGCAGCAGCAGTGTTCATGAGCTACTGCATATAGAGAGATCCTTTTTCCTTTACTGACGGGGAGCTGGGACCCAGGGTAGAGTCACCCAGGGTAGAGTCACCCAGGCTGTGAGCATCTCCCAACCCTGGCCTGTCCTCTGCAGGGCAGCCGCCAATAGCAGCTTCCACTGGTGCTAAAGACTCACCTTCATCATAGTGTCTCCGGGCCTCGGTGCCTGGCTCGGCTCTGGGTACACCCTGGTACAGCCCCTCTCCCACGAAGTCCGTGTAGAACAGTGTGAAAGTCATAAGTGCCATCCAGCTGCACAGCTCAGCCACAAAGAGTCGGCGTAGGGTGCGAGGCATGCGGCAGCACAGCTGCTGCAGCCGGGGAAACAGGGTACCCAGATTCCGGAAAGCCAGGCCAACGTGGCATGGGCAGCATCGGCGCGACACGGCAGAGACCAACAACCCTTCTGCCGGCTCGGGTGGGCCCAGTACTGCCTCCTCCGTCACAAACAGAGTGGCTGCCATGCAGATGAGGAAAATGAGGGTGAGGAGGCCAAAGAGGCATTCTTCCTGAGTACCCAGGTAGGGGGCCAGAACGCTGGTGTCCCAGTCAATGGCAGGTAAGAGGTAGCCCAGGCAGCCCCCAAGGCTGATCATGAAGGCGTAGACAGAGAAGGCTTGGCGGCAGTGGTCTGGGTCCCGGAAGAGGTCGGAGAGTAAGGCCTCCAATGGAGTAAAGCACACCTGGCCACAAAAGTCCAGCAGCCCCACTCCCAAGATCAGCAGGGCCAACTCCAGGGGCCTGGTGTCTGGGTACAGCAGTCCTGCCAGCCAGCCAGCCCTCGGGATGAGAAAGAGGCTTAGCAGGACACCCAGGGACAAAGCCCAGATAAAGGGTCTCCGGCGGCCATAGCGCCCACGCCACTGGTCACTGGCTGAGCCTAGGAGTGGAACAGAAACCAGGCCTAGCACTGGGCCAATGCCTGCAAGGACAAACAGCACAGATCAGTGGCTGGGACAGAGGGACAAGAGGCAAGCCCCCATACAGCATTCACAGAGACTCTGCTCCTCTCAGTGTGGGTGTTATAAACACCTTGTTTTCGGAGGAGGGAATGGCAGAGCCATGCTGCACCTGAGAAGCAATATTTATGCAAAGACTTGGGTCTGCTGCAGGTTAGAAGCAGGGTTTCTGCCCTCTGAGCCACTCCCTGGGCAAGAGGAATGCTGCCTACAACCCAGCCCCAGGCACCAGAGCTGGAAGAAAGGAAGATGAAGTGACTCACCCAACACCATGGTCATGAATTTCTCCTCCACCCCGACTTCCAGCAGAAGGGGTGGCACATAGGTAATGCCGGCAGCCAGGCACACCTCCAGGCCAAAGGTGAGCAGGTTGACCAGCAGGAGCTGAGCTTTCCGGTGCCGTAGCAGACGGCTGGCCCACAGCCTCTGGATCATGATGGACAGGGCAGGTAGGGTTCCAGGGGCTACTCACATACTCCACAGCTGCTTTGAGTCAGCCCTGCCGTGGCTTCTCCTCCTCACTAGCACTAACCTCCTAGGGTGCAGCCAGGTTCCCATTTCTGCCAGCCCTTTAGTGCCAATTCAGCATCTCGTCCCACGCTAAACACGTCACCATCTAGTGCCTTGCTTGATGGGGACACATCTCGTCGGTCAGATCCTAGAAGGGCAGGAGAGTCACAGTCACATGAAATGTCGCATCCACATCCTGGGTACCAGGTCTCCAGGATTTGCATACCCCAAGGCCAAGCAGATGTCATTTACTCTCATTTGAAACATCTCTACAACTACCCCTTTTGGGGGAACTCAAGACTGGCTTTCAAGGTGGCCTGGGACACCCTCTACCAGGCCCCAATTATTTGCTTTGTTCTCCAACTTCCCAAGCTGAGCCAATCCATTCTTGTTAAAAGTGACAGTTCTGGGGCTGAGAGATGGTGGCTCAGTGGGTGTTCAAACGTGAGGCTCTGAGTTTGGATTCCCAGCTGGAATTTAGCTGGATTTAGCTGGGCAATGGTAATTCACGTAATCCTCGAACTCTCAGGGCTGGAAGTTAGAAACACAAGGATTCCAGGGGTAGCCAGCGGATTCGGTGAAGCCCAGCTTCAGCGGAAGATCCAGTCTCAGAAAATGAGGTGGAAAAGCATTGAAGAGGCCATCTGATTACCAATCTCCAGCCTCTGCACACGCAGATATATATACACCCATGAACTGAACATATAGAGTCATTACATACAAACATAAACACAGACACACACAAACATTTCCAGTCAGGGGCAGGGGTAGCTCAGTTGACAAAGTGCCTGATACAAAAAACCCGTAAGGATCTGACCCCCAGCCCCATGAAAAAGCCACTGTGGCTGCACTTGTCTAACCCAGTGCCAGTGGAGCCTGGCAGATGGCTGTAACTCGCGGGCCAGTCAGTCTAGCCAATTGGTAAGCTCCAGGCTCAGTGACAGACTCAAGGAAGACATCCGTGAGTTGACCTCTGGCCTCCGCTCACATTAACAAACACATAAAGCCCATACATAAATATGTGCACAGAACATTTCTAAAAGGAAAACAAAGGGGTACTTCCTATTCTCTGCTTCCTGGCCCTGAGCCACGTCACACAGTAACCCCACACTCCAGGACAGAGACAAGAGGGAAGAAGACAGGGTACAGTTCCCTAAGTGGGGGTTCAACCTGTCACTGGCACAGAGTTCCTCTTGGTGAAGCCTAAACCCAAGCAAGAATCTCTCCCTTGAGTTTTCCCTCAAGTTCACAGGAGGCAGGAAGATCGTCCAACCACCCCCCAAACACACACACACACACACACACACACACACACACATTACAACCAGCTGGGGCCACTCCTCAACCCTAGCCTCACGTGGGACATGACCCAAGATCTCAACAGTTAGATAGTAATTGGTGGCATCTGAGAGGATGCCAACGAGCCCTAAGCTAGTGGGATGCCTAGGTGACCTCTGTCCCCCCCTCCCCCACTCACACAAACAAGCCCACCCAGCATAGCCTCGACAGTCACTGGGTCTGCTGGCTAAGTAACCTCCAGGACTTGCCTCCTGGAGATGGCACCCACCGCTGCTGCCTACTATGCAAATGGTAAAAGTAGGGACCTGGTGGGGGTGGCCCCGCAATTCCAGCACTTGTAATACTGAGGCAGGAGGGTCACTGGTTCAGGGCCAGCCTGGACTACACAGTGAGCCCCCTAGATTAAAGACAGGGCTGGGTGTAATTTAGTGCCTACCATATGTAAAGCCTTGGGTTTAATCCTGTACCACCATAAACACACACACACACACACACACACACACACACACACACACACATATTTCAAATCAGCATCAAAGTGTACTAAGAGACTGGGGGACTGAGGGCAGGCCCTAGTGAGAAAAGCCAAGAGCCTGCTAACCTGCATTTACCCAAAACGAAAAACCAGGAGACAAAACTTGTCACTACACCCCACAGGGACACCTTCCCACTCCTCCCCAATCAACCCCATGAATGTTGCTGAGGAGTGGCTACTCATGAAGGGGAGGCTGAGGAGGCTGCCGCTCCTTCCAGACATCTCCTTTGCTAGCTTCACTAGCTCCTGATAAAAGGCACTTTTATCTTCTCCACTAACACCAGGGCCTACGGGGTCCCGGCACCCTGCGTGTCACAAAAGCATGTCACAGGTGCTAAGCTGAGCCTCAGAGAGACCAGGCACTGTGGACCAACCTGAGTTTGACCTGTCCATTCCATATTGGCCCTCTGGGGCTGGAGAGATGGCTCAGCAGTTAAGAGCACTGGCTGTTCTTCCTTAGGTCCTGAGTTCAAATCCCAGCAACCACATGCTGCTGGCTCACAACCATATTGACTCTCTGAGGCTCTGCTGCCAAAAGACTAGGAAATAAGGGACTGGAGACAAACCTGGGCACCAGAGAACCCCCTCTCCAAAGTTCCTACACTTTGCTAAAAGGGTGAGGCTTATAAAAAGGGTGTCATAAAAAGGAAGACAAAATACTGACCCACAGTCCTGAGGTGGAGGCACCGGACAGACCTCAGTTTTAGCTGGGCTACTCTGGGTTCAACTTGGCTCCTCCCCTTTTTCTAGTGATCCAGAGGGAAAGCTTCCCAGCCTAGAGGAAGTGACGGACTTCTGGGGTGACGGACTTGTAGCCACTCTACTCTCCACCCTCAGTCTGGGAGGAACTGGGCTCTCACCTGCACTGGGTTTAAGGGACCAGGTCCTCCTTGAGCAAATAGAGACTTTGCCAGACCCAACCTCACCCAGAAACCTGCCCTCGTTCTGTAAGTCCTGCGTTCTTCACTAGTCCGGTCACCTCACCTGCCTTCCCTCCCTGCAGGCATCTCTGGCCCAGTCCTCCAGCACTTTTGTGAGGAGGAATGGGGAGCTCACAGGACACAGGACAACAGGAACACAAGTATTCCATCTCCATCCTCTTACAACCCAGGCAGCTTCTGAGCTACAGTGCTTCTCTCCACCCATAGAGATGTTCTACCTGGTATCTGGGGTCTGGACCAGGGGCACACACAACTCATAGATACGAGTGGGGCGGAAGGTAGGCAGGTCCCAGATGCCTATATTTCAAGTCCGCCCTCCCTCTTTTCATATCTACTCAGCTCTGGAGATGCAGGTACTCCTGAGAGCCCAGCTTTTCTGAGACCAGAATTACACAAGGAATTCCAACCCCCTCCCCAAAGAACATTGTTCTCCTTCTTTCTTGTCTTCAATGTCCCACTCTCTTCAACTGACCCCCTGCTCCCTCCAACTATGCCAACCCTCCATTGCAGACACACAGACACACAGACACACACACACACTGCACTGACTCCAGCTGACAGAATTACCCACAGGGCCCTTTGCTCTGGATAACAAGACAGAAGCCCAGGGCTATTCTGGCAGCCGTGTCGGAGTGTGTTCTCTCATCAAAGTTAAAGAGAGACAGATCACGGTGGCCCCTTCCAGTCTGGACTCCCCCATCGTCTTGGAGTTAATGAACACTGGTAAGGCGACAGGGACCTTCTAGCCTCAGAGACTTTCTGATGATTCTCTTCCCTCACTACTTCTGGAGCACTTGATCTGGCAAACAGAAGATCAACCAGCGAGCCAGCCTCAGACTGCTCACCTGGAGAGGAGGGAGCAGGGAGAGGGAGGACAGGAAGAGGAGGGCAGAGGAAGGCTGACCAGGTCACGGGAGGAAGGACAAGCATGGGCAGCCTTGCGGGTACGGAAGTCCTTCTCAAGCTTCAAGCTTCTCCCCTCCTCTGTGGGTCTCCACTGCCCAGCTAGAAGGCCAGAGAGACTGTGTGGACCTTTCAGATCCTTCCGGGGATCAGAACTAAAGCCTGGAAAGTCAGGGCGAGGAGTGTCAGTGAACCTGGACTCTAATACAGTTCTGTGAACCTTGCGATGTAACACACCACACCTCAGGGCAGGCAACTCTGACACCCACCCAGCAGACTAGGAACCTGGGAGAGGTGTATGCAAAGAATGAAGGGGTAGATGCGGCGGAGGGGGGTGCTTAAGGGAGGGAAAGCTTAGGTCTTCTTCCCAACAGACCTAAGAGATGCCTAGCCAGAACCCCGGTGAGGGGACCAGATAGATCCGAGTGGCCCAGAATGCTTCCATGCTCACCCCCAGCAGGCAGCCTAGGGAAGTGAAATCGTCACAGGAACAAACTTGGCCTGAACTTTGTCCAAAACTCAAAAGACAGAGTGGAGGCCAGCACAGGAAAGTGACCCCAGTGAGCAAAGCCCTTCATAGCTCGGTAAGGGGAGGGAGGATCAGAAGACACATAAAGAGGCCTTTGAGGGCTTTCAAAGGGGCTCCTGCCACCCCACAAGGCTGAGGTGGAGCAGGGGGAGCAGATACCCTCTGCTGACAAGAGGCCACAGGCAGCAGCAGAGTCTGGGGACAGGCCCCGCCCCACCACTGTCACACAGCAATTCTATGGCCTCTTTATGCATGCCAGAGTCCCCCACACCCCGCCCGGGCACATCAAACGGCCTCAGCCCCCACCCTGACCCCGCAGGCTCTGCGACCCTGTGTCCTCCTCCCTTCACACTCACAAAGAGAACTGCTTTCTCACAGGCTGGGTTCCTCTGCAAGCTAAAAGCATACTTGCCTATCCTTCACTACAAGCCACTGTCCTTTCCAGAGCAAGAAACCTGGTAAGGGGTGGGGGGTCGTCTTGCATCAAGGCATGGCCAGAGAAAGAGGTTGATCGCTACAGTTCAACTTCCCTGGCCCACTCCAGACAAGGCTAGAGAGAAAGGGTATGGGACCCCTGCTACTCCAAAGTGGCCTGGAGTCAGTGCTTTGTTGCAAGCTGAGCTGACCCTCTAGGCCAGCGGCAGAAAGGATGACCCTCAGAGGTGCGAGTGTTTCCCAGTGCGGCACCCTTACTGCCCATACCTTTGCCTCAATCCCAGGAGACCAATGTCATGAGCCTTGCCTAATAAAACCTGGCATGCTGAACTACCAAAGTACAGCTCGATCCTCATGGTAGCATCTTAAGGAAACTTGGGAACACCTGAAAAAACAGACGAAAACCGAACCGGTCCCTATGAGGTATTGAGCTTGCTGTTTTACAACCCTCTCTTGTTGCAGACCTTGCACAGGTACTCTGGAAACGTCTACCTGGGCTTCTGGGAGAGGGGGAGATGCAGTGTGGGACCACTAAGCTTTGATACCTTTCAACCCACTACTCAGCCTTTGAGTTTCTGAGGCCAATTATTTCCAAACACGGAGGGCCTCTGTTTATCCCGTCCTGCTGGAGAAAAACTCAACAGTAACTACACAAACCGCAGTAACTACACTCACAGGCATCTCAGGACCCCCTCACAACACTAGGAGGGAAGACTAACAAAGAGCAAGGCTGGGCAGAGGGAAGGGGGACCCAGTCCCACCCCGGGGCAGGTTCCCTAGCTCCTGCCTCCCCCGTGGCTGGGAGGCCAGGGATTTAGAGTTCACCCTGCTGAGCTGCCTTTTCTTCCCTCAGACTGGAAGCCTTCTGCTTAGCAGCTTGTCAGAGAGAGTGAGGGGCTGCAGGCCGGGACACAAAGGGGGATTAGGGAGAAACCTCTGGGCCTGCAGAGTAATCTATCAAACCCTCCCCTGCTGCCAGCTCTGGCCCCTTCCCACTCAGTTCCCCTTCCAGCTGCTGCCGGGGCCCCCCACCTCCTCCTGCTCTGGAGCCCTGTCACAACCGGGCAGCAAAGAGAATCCCAGGCCTGGGGAGGGGGAGCTCCGGGTGGGGGGGGGAGCGGGGGCACACCAGAGACACTGGGAAAAGGGCAACGGCTCCCTCCCCCCACTCACTCGAAATGTGTGAAAACCCAACAGGTGGCAGTGGCTTGAAGGAAAGTTGCTTTTGTTGCGGTGTCTAAGAGCCCTGGGCAGCCTCAGGACGGAAACAAATGCTGGAGGATGGGGGAGGGGGAGGGAAAGGGCCAACAGGCAGTCCCTGGAGCCAGCAATGATCCCCCCTCCCCTCCTCTCTCTTATCTAGTGACAGGGACTCTTGGGCTGGCCTGAACCTCACCTTGGCCAGCCTAAGCTGCGGCTGAAGTACCCTTGAGGACTCCTGGTCTCCTCCAGCGACAGGCAACGCACACGAGCATTTTGCTTCCAGGCACCTGGGCCTCCCAACCAGACTTCATTGCTGACAACAGCTGCCACCCAAGGTCACGCTGTGTGTGCTCTCTATACCAGGACAGGCACTAGTCTTCTACCAGGACCCCTCTTCTACCCCTGGGGCTGGAAAACTCAATCTGGCCATCCTGAACCCTGGCAGGTTCCACAGTGATCTAGCTTTTAGGGGTCAGCTGGATGGACCTGGGTCGGATGCCAGTTTGAGTCTGTTTGTAACTTGACCTACTGACCCTTAGTTTCCACATCTACGATTTATAACTGTAGCTAGCCTGGTGACTGCTATATGCATACCAGGCCCCCTTCCAATTGGTTACTCTGCCAGCCACTGGGTGATAAGGGTACAACTGCCTACCCATTTCACGGATGGAACTCAATACCACCGACTTTAAGCGGCAGGTATGGCTCAGTGGTAAAGTGCTTGTCTCTCATGCAGAACGCTCTGGAATCCCATCCTTAACACAATAAAAAACAAAACCTGACAAACCACAACTTAGAAACTATGTAGTATGTGAGGAAAAGGATATGAAGGGCCTTTGGTAGGGGGAACCTGGGTGTGGCCTTCTCCTGTCCCAACAGAGTGGTTGGAAAGATCAATTCTGACTTTCTCCTTAGCTTCATCGGGCCAAGGCCTCTTACCAGATCCCAGCAGCCCCGTGGGAAGAGGAATGCCAAGAATGTAAACGCCTTCCCAGGTGCTGGCCCCAACAGGTGAGCGAGGTCAGTGCCCCAGATCTGCTGCAGAGGAAAGGCTATCCCACCCTTACCTGACAGATGCTTCCACCCACAGGGACAAAAAGGCCAATTGCTGACCTGACCAACTGCCCAGGGGGTATTTATACATGCCAGGAGCTTTGTTTTGTTTGCTTTTTGGTTTTTCCACACAAAATTTCTGTGTGTGGCCCTGGCTGTCCTGGAACTCACTGTGTAGATCAGGCTGGCCTTGAACTCAAGAGATCTAAATGCCTCTGCCTGGGAGACCTGGGATTAAAGGCTTGAACCACCACTACCCAGTGCTTGGTAGGCCTCTTAATAAAAGTCTACCATACAGAGTTAGTATTTCATATTCTTAGTTCACAAGAAGGAAATGTTAGTTTCAGGGGACTTAACACTTCCAAGTTTGAAAAACTAAAACCAGGAAAAAATTTGCAACCTTCCAAACATTCTGAAAAACACTTGGAACTGGGAGTCAGAAAGATGCAGTCCTATCTTGGCCACATGATAGCTAGCTAGGTGATGCAGGAAAGTTACCACCCTAGGACTCAGTTTCCATACCTGTAAACCGAGAGCTCATCTAGCCAATGTCTAAGGTGTATGTACGGTTAGGTGATCCAGCACCTGTCCTGAGCCTTGGGTAGGGTGATCTTATGGACAGGTGCCCACTGACAAAGCCACAGGGCGTTAGGGAGGAGCTTTCCAGCCAGTCTTCACCAATGAGTCAGGAAGATCCAGTGGGGAAGAGTTCCCGGGCAGCACTTACCCCATCAGACCTGTCCACACACTGCGCAGACACCAGCACTGTGCCAAGGTCAGAAGTCACCTGAAACGCAGCCGAGTAAGCAGGGCACCAGGGACAGACCTGCCATCTCTCCTCTTCCCTGGAGCTGGACTCTGTTCCTGGCAGAAATTAGTAACTAAATTCTTTCTCCTCTTGGTCCACAATAAAAGCAGTGTGCCAGAAAAGCCTGAAGTCCTCCCCAGAGGAGGAAGGGACATGCGGGAAGCAATGGGGGTCTTGGCTCAGTCTCTAGGTCACCAGGAAATTCCCTCGCACCCTTCCAGAGCTTCTGCAAAGTGGAACTTCAGCAGCCTTTCTCTCTGTGAATTTGACACCTGCCACTCAGCCAGGCCAGCCTAGGCAGCTCTTCCCACGGTGCACACAGCCAATCTTAGTCCTCTCCCTTAGCCTGGTCTCTCTCTGGAGGTGAGGTACACAGGACCGAGGCCAGGGGCCATGCATTTAGGTCAAATGCACAGCTGGGCAGGAGCCTGGGCAGAGTGTTCCAACAAGGTGCTGTCCCAGCTCTGGGTGGCTGGCCTGCCTCCAAGGTTGCCAATCTGATGGTCTTTTGGCTTCTATCTGTCCAGATACTCAGGTCTATAACCAGCCTATCTGTAATGATGTAGAGGACATACTTGTAAACCCTAGCATTAGGGAGGCTGAGGCAGGAGGACTACAGGTTTATGACCAGACTGAACTACACGGCAAGATCCTGCTTCAAAAGAGATAACAACAACAACAACAACAACAAAGCCAGGTATCAGTGGGACATTTCTAGTCCCAGCAGAGGCGTGTGGATCTCTGTGAGTTTGAGGCCTGTCTAGTCTTCATGGTGAGTTCTAAGTCAGCCAGGGAGGGCTATATAGTGAGACCCTGTCTCAAAAACGAAGCAGGCTGTGGACCCCGTGCAGAGACTTCATAGAGCTTACATAATGCCCTTAGTTTGACTCCCAAGCCCAGAAATAACAACCACTCAGGTGAACAAGGTAAGAAGAGATTAAAAGGGGGCTGGACTGGAAAGATGGCTCAGCAGTTAAGATTACTGACTGCGTTTCCAGAGGTCCTGAGTTCAATTCCCAGCAACCACATGGTGGCTCACAACCATCTGTAATGGGACTTGATGCCCTCTTCTGCTGTGTCTAAAGAGAGCAACAGTGTACTCACATACATTAGATAAATAAATCTTTAAAAGAGAGAGAGAGACTAAAAGAGACTATGGACAAGCCAGTCTACCTACCCTTCGAGGAAGTCCACCTCAGCATGCAACCTAAGCACCCCTAAAGAAATGTCAAAGAGCCCCCCAAACATGCCCATCCGGACTCACTGAGCCACAACCGCTTACCATTCCCCTCCACACCCCAGCAGTGAAAGTGCCGCTTACAGACAGTTCTGCTTGGCAGGAGAGAGAAATAACGATAAAGGGCAAGCCATGTGCAGTAAGGTGGTACAAGAGCTAAGACGCCCAGCAAGTAGGGGGCACGGCGGCAGCACAGTCGAGGCTTCCTGGAGGAAGTAGACATACGGCCGAGTCATGAAAGGTAAGCAGGTGCTACGCAGAAAGAGCACACAGGCCCTAGAGTGTGGGATTTCCAAACACATTCACCCCTCCTACTGGCCCCTCTCCAGTGAGGGATACAGGAAAGAACATGAGAACCAAAGCCACACAACTGGGTTCTGATCTCAGATCCGGCTCGCAGATCTGTGTGTCCTAGACGGTCACACCTCCTTGGGCCCAGGACAGAGGAATTTACTGGCACTTGGCTGGGTTTTGCTTCCAGCTACTTCCCCTTCCTGAACAGTCTTTGCCCTTCACCTGAACCCTCTGCAGCTCAAGTCCCACACCTAATCCTACAGGACTCCCTGAACCCCAAGTTGTCATGTTCTCTCTTTCCTAAACTCTCTGCTATGCTAGGATGCAGAGCTAGAGTCTGCATTTGGTCTTCAGTCTCTGGTTTGCCCCTTTCCCATAACACCATTTCTGTGTGGTCCAGACAGACAGAAGCACAGCACAGCCCAGGCCTTGAGGTCTAGGAAGCAGGAAATGTAAAAACCTTTTGAATGAACCAGGGAATCCAGTAGTCAGCCAGGTGTACTCCAGTATCCGGGTCCACGGATCTCCAGCATCAGGAGCTGGGAATCTACAATGGCTGTATCCCTACGGTGACTAAGTGCTCCCAGCTCAGGCACTATTTGCTAGCTCAATGTACGCTTGTCATTAGAGACTTGGGGGTTGCTGATGGCACTCTGGGGAGAGGGACTCCAGTTAGGGGTTGGCTGGTCCTTAAGGGATCCCATCTGGCTGGATATTTAGCCTGCCGTGGGTTTAATAACCAGTGGAAGTTGAGATAGAAGTTGCTTCCTACCTTCTTCATGCTTGCTTGTCCCAGCACCCCCAAGAAAGTGATTTCCAGAGTTAAAGGAAGGAAAACAAATATCTTTTGAATATCTATCTGGTTCATGCAAGTTTGGCTGACATACACATGTCGCATCTAATTCCCACGAATAGAAACTCCACTTTATAGACATTGGCAGAGACAGGGGGACATCCCCAACCTTTGAATTAAAAAGGCTCCCCACACCTGCCATTCAAGGAGGGAGGGAGAAACATAGACCTCATAGCAGAAAACGAGATTAAACAGGTAATTCTGGCCACAGGTCAGGCCACTGATAGAGTTCTGTCCCTAGCCCCTGCCCCCAGGCAGGGACACTCAACACTAGACAAAGCTGGGCACTCCAGCTCTGTCGCTGTGAGTCAAGTGGCACCAGCATTTGAGACGCTGGGCCTGGTACCAACTGGTCCAGCCTCCACACACACTGTACAGCAAACAGGGCCACTGGCTTGTCAAAGGAAGTTAGGCTGAGAATCTAACTCAGTGACAGAATACATGCCTAGAAAGCTGGGCTAGGTTTTCCTTGTGGATACCAAAGAGTAGCATGAAAGACCCCACACCCACCCCTACCCCCCCCCCCCCAAGGCTGGAGAGCGAAGACAGAGCAGAGTCCTCACTGCAGGGCACCCTCCCCACACAGTCTTCCTAAAATAACATGTAACCTTTCTACATAGAAGGCTCTTAACCTTTCAGGGCGAATATTCACCTCCTTTGCCTCACGCAGTACCCTCCCCCAGCCTGTGAGTATACTCTTGGGAGGGAGGCAAGCAACGGTTTCTGCACTAATCATAAAACCCATCAGGAAGTAGAGAGAGGGGAAGAGATCAAGATGTCCACCCTGTCTTGGTCTGTTCTTCGCACTGGATCCAGAATTCAATTGCAAATGTGTTACTGGTGGCTTACATATGTTATATATGGTGGTGTTCCCTGCCTGGCTAGGAAACTATTTTCTAAGTTAATCCACAGTGATCGACTCCCCTGTCACCAACTAGCAGCAGCTGACATTTATCAAGCTCGAAGTAACCAGCTGCTCTGCTCAGAGGTTTACCTGTAGCGGTCTCCTTAATCCCCAAATCCTGGAAGGCAGGTCCTAGAATGCTTGGTTTACAGAGGACAAAGCAGAATCAGGAGACTGATAACTTACTTTGGAGGAAATGGGATTCGAGCCACTTGCTAGAACCAAGTCTCTTAGCTACTTAAACTTCCCAAAGCCCACAAGACCTTGTCTTCAAAGAAGTAAGCCTAGAACAGTCTCTTTAAAAAAGAAAGAAAAGAGCAGGGCTCAAGCTGAGCATGGTGGCATACACCTATAATCCCAGCGCTAGGGAGGTCAAGACAGCTACATAGACACTGTCTCAAAAAAAAAAAAAAAAAAAAAAAAAGAAAGAAAGAAAGAAAGAAAAAAAGAAAAGAAAAGAAGAGAAGAGAAGAAAGAAAACCAGAAAGTAGGGCCCCTAGAGTATTGAACCATCTGCAGACCATCCATCCAGATGACAGGTGATAAATATAATAGTTAAAACCAACATTCATTGAGCATTTTCTACATTTCACACAAAACAAAATAGGTTTTGTTTTGAGGGGATTTTGTTTTGTTTCGTGTTGTTTGTTTTAGACAGAGTCTCACGTAAGTCAGGCTGGTCTGGAACTCATTATGTAGTCAAAACTCTGGCCTTGAACTCCTAATCCTCTTGCCTCTGCCTCCCAAGTGTGCTGAGATTACAGGTGTAAGCCACCACACTGGGCTAAAGACACAGTTGAGTTCTACATGTGTTATTTAATGAAGTTATAATTTTAGACTTGTGTGTGTGTGTTTGTTAGTGCTGGTTGTATTTGCCATCATTAACTTCAATCACAAAGCTGTGCCGAGGGTACGATCATTGTCATCATCCTGGTCCCCACTTTGCAACAAGGTTGAAAAGTTAAAGAGACTTGCGGAGCAGAACCGGCAGCAGAAAAGCCAGCTTTGGGGCAGCCTGTATTCTCATCCCTGAAGTGCTGCAAGGTTTCGGTCCAGAGGTTACCACCAGAAATCAGTCTTACTTCCTTGACCTTGGACCGTTCTTCTCTACCTTTCTGCCTTTCTCTCTCCAGGGCTCTGCCTAGGCCCAGTTCTAGCTTGGGACCAGTACACATCTTTTCCAAAACCAGCAGCATGCAGGGCATAATGTACTACCCAAGGACCTTGCCCAGTTCCTCCTCCTGTTCCTTTAGGGTTACTCAGTGAGTTAGAGGGATTGGGGGGTCGGGGGTGGGGGTGGGGATTTCACTCTCCACTCCAAAAGTGCATAAGGAAAGCTTCTCTTGGCAAAGACCCTAACTGGGGCCTGCATGTCCACAGCTGTACTATTATCTTTAGACTCAGCCAGTGAGTCAAACTTTTCTGGGCACTTTTGGTTTTAGTACAGTCTTGCTTCCAGGCCAGCCCTGGAGCTGGGGCAGGCGGGAGATAAGGGAGGAATGAGAGGATGAACTGGGTCCAACAGAAAGGCCAGAGGGTTCAGATCCTGTCCCACTTACTCCCTGGGACACAGTGTTCTGTGTGGTTCCTCAGCTTTCTGTCCAGCATCTAGCTCCTGGGCCCTTCTCTTCCCAGCTCCATATGTCAACCTGTTCCCCATGCCTTAGGCACGTGGGCCCACACCGAGGCTTCACACTCTGGGAAAGGGATTGTGCTTCACGCGTAGGAAACAGAGGCTAGAAACCTTAACAGTTTCACCCTCCTGAGAAAAGCTTCCAGAAGCCCAGCCAGTCATTCTAAGCTGCATCTACTCCGTGCCCGTCTGCAAAGCCCTAGCTGGGCTATTCAAAATTCAACCTAGCCAGCTAGGATTGGGTCTGTCACAGCTGAGCATCAAGTTCTCACCAGATACCCACCGGGCCAAACTCTTCCTACCTACAATTCATACTCCTAGGGAAAGAGGAAGCACCGAGTTCTCCGTGGCCTTGGACGAGTCAAGTGTGTGTCATGAAGGAGGGGGCTGAGTCGGAGGGCAAGGGACAGAGCAGTCACAGGGTTCCCTGTCAGGAAGCGGAGACTAAGGAAGAGCTGAGCCTGCAAAGCTCCTGGAGTTTCTCCACCGGGCGTGCTGCCGCCCGCCGAGCGCTTTCTCGCTCTGTAGAGTACTCCCCATCCCCACCTGAGCCTCGGGACACAGCAGCCACAGCCGGAGCTGCTTTTACTCTCCGCAGGTGGGTAACGGAGGCAGAGAAGGAAGGCGCAGGATCGCACACGTACACTTACACTCATTATCCCAGCCTCAACTCCACCAAAGCCTTGCTCCAATTCTAGGGTCAAGAGAGCTGGGTCCCCTTCTGTCTCCGACCAAGGCTCCCGGTTGAAGGACCTCCCAGGGCTTCCCTAAGTGTGGACCGTGCGCGCCGCGGTGACTCATCTGCCCCTTTCGGGCGCAGCCCAGACAAGGGAAGAAATAAACGCAACTTTCCAAAGAAAACTCTGCGGCGGGAGGCTGCAGCAGGGGCGGCCGGCCTTCCGTCGGCCTGGCCCGGGACTCCGCGGCTCCGATCCCGCCCTCCGCGCGCGGCCCGGGACAGCGGGCACCACAGCACAGCGCTCCGGGAGGAAGCGCACTCAGCGCGGACGCGAGCGGGCGCCCGCCCTAGGCACCCGGTCACCAGGGGCCGCGCCCTCCCCGCGAGCCTCCGCTCGCGCAGGGCCGGGACGCCACGGAGCGGCCCCATCCCGCGGGGTGCTGAAAGCCACCGCCGAGCACGGCCACCCGCGCGCACCTTTCCCGCCGGGACCAGCCCCTCCCCTACCTGGCCCGGCGTGCGGCTGTCACCTGGGGCTGGCGCGTGCGAGCTCGGACCCCTGCTTCACCAACGCGCGCCAGCGGGCGCCTTTTAAATCTCCAGGTTACTCAGTGGGGGGAGAGAGCATGCGCGCTGGGGCTGCCAGGAGGGGGGCGGGGCAAGGCGGGTCGGAGGTGGGGGGGTGCTGGGAGGGGATGGAGGGGTGGGGCCGGTCCCCAAGGGAAGAAAGCGGGAGGTGGAAAAGCAGTCTCCTTTCTGGTCGCGACCGGACGGGCAGCCCCCGCGTGGCTCCTAGACTGCCCTGTCATTACCTAGGGCCGTGCACCGCCCCCTCTGCCGCTTGCCACCAAAACATTTAGGTAAAAACTACCCAGCTCCACGGGGTACCTCCCCTCTGCTCCTCGACCATTGCCCGCGCGTGCCATTCTGGACATCCTGCTGTCCAGGCACAACTGCGACCCACCCGCACTGGACCACGCCTTCAAAGGATCGGCCACATTCTGAGAGCTACTTTTCCTTGCTCTCAGAAAGCTAACTCAGTGCCTCTTTCTGCAACTCAAAGACAAAACTCCCACTTCTTTTTTCTTCTTTTACTTGTGGTTGCGTATAAGGAAGGAGAGGTGATAAATTGCCACCAAAATGTTCCCAGTCAAAGTTTCCAAAATGCCTGGACTGGCAGGAAGCGGGTGCAGGTGGGAGCGTTGCAATCGTAGGCTGATCCCGGGGTGGGGGTGGGGACTTTATTGTGTCTCTTTCATCCATGGAATTGTCTAAGGTGGAGAGACATTCACTTAGGCGACTTGTTGACCTCAATACCACAGGCTAGACATTTCTGCAGATATTTTTGGTGCACGAGACTAAGTAATCATAAAAATATCAGAGGGAAATGTGTTGTTGATGAATATTATATATTGGGCTAAGGGTTGTTTTCATCATCTCGGTATGAATATAAACAGACATTTTCCCCTTTGTTCTTATTCTCTGAGCAAGATACATATAGCCAGAGCTTACATATATGAGCATTTACATCGTATCAAATGTGTGTGATGTCTCAGTGAGAAGAAGTCCACAAGAAGATATGTGCAAGTTTATGTACAAATACTACAGCATGCTGTCTTGAGACCCTGGGGTGGATCGGGTATCCATAGGGTCCTGGGACCATCTGCACTACAGAATCCCAGGAAATGCTTTTGACATGGAGGACCTGGATGGCCTTAGATGGGAACTGGCCACTATGGTGCTGGATTGCAGTGTTTTGTTTGTTTGTTTTTGTTTTTTTGTTTTGGTTTTTTCGAGACAGGGTTTCTCTGTATAGCCCTGGCTGTCCTGGAACTCACTCGTAGACCAGGCTGGCCTCGAACTCAGAAATCCGCCTGCCTCTGCCTCCCCAGTGCTGGGATTAAAGGCGTGTCCCACCAACGCCCCGGCCTGGATTGCAGTGTTAACCCAGTGTTAACCCTTGTGCACCGTGGGGGCAAGTCCTTCCCATCTTCTGGGTTCTGTTCGAGGCAGCTAGTCAGCTGTCCCCCCAAAGGCACCCCCAGGTAGGAGGATAAGGATAGAAGAAAAAGAGAGACGTCAAAGGGAAAGCAAGAAATGGGCTAGTGGGGAAGAGAGCATATGTACAGGGGGAAACAGAGAACAAAATGTTAAGAGTCTGCATTCCGAGTCATTACATTAAATGTGAAAACCTTCTGGGCATAGCCTCCTTGGGAGCACAAGAACATTCATCCTAACTGGGATCTTGGCTTTCCAACATTTTTAACATACTTATCTGTAACCAGTAGAGAGCCCAGGGTGGAGTTCTGGTGACTCCGAGGGAGCCAGTGTCCCCTTTGCCCCAGGAAAAAGGGGCAGGAGTCATGGGGAATGCCAGGTCAGGTGGAAAATTACAGAGCCTAGAGAGTGGACAGTGGTATTTTCCAGGCTTGTGAGAGCAGTGGGAGCAAGAGTGTTGTCCCACCTCAGAGGACTGAGTGTCCTCTTGGTTGTCCTTTTCTTGTTCCTTGCTAGAGGACTGTATGTATTCTACTGGGTGACAAGACACAGTGAAGAGGGGGGAAGGACTCCAGAGATCCAAGACCATCCCCTAGAAACCTGCCATCTGAACAACAAAAGGTACTTTCTTCCCAAGCATTTACTGCTGGGGCCTGTTCTAAAATCCCTTCCCCTTCTGCAGATACTAGTTAACCAGTATGCCAGGAACTGTTTCTAAATGCTTAGGACAATCCGGACCTTACAGAAACCAAGGTAATTTCTCAGTTTAATTCCTTTCTCCCAAGTCCCCAGTCACAGTCTCCTGCAGAAACGAGGAGTCTGTCATCTAGCTGTGATTGTAACTTCAGAGCTCAGAGGAATTCATCACACCTGTGTTCCTCCCCACCACGCTGGGGCGGGCCTGTGTGAATAACTTCTCAATTCTCCACTAAGTCAGCTATAGGAAAACCATCATGACCCCTTTCCTTCCTGTCTTCTCCCTCCCCCATTGCTCACATGTGCACACACATACTAAAACCCTACTCCCTAGCCACTTCCCATTTATAGGAAATGGGGGATGATGTGAGGAGGAAGGCCATCCTTGGGGAACTGCTAATAGTCTGGCTGGATATTGGAGAAACCAAAGATGCTGGCAAAATGCATTAGCAGCTTCTGCCCCACCCCCTCCCCATCTTCTCCCCATTATCCTTGGGCTCAGAGCGAGCAGCCTCCTTTCTAGGAAGATGAGATACCTAGCTGAGAGTGGTAGGGTTTGCTGAGAAGGCTGAGAAGCCAGGAAGGACATACAGTTCCTTTGATGTTCTTCTCTCTTCTCCCCAACTGGATAATCCAAAGACTATGGTCATTTCACTATGTCTTTGCCGCTTCTCCTGCCTGCCTTAGGGGGAGAGTGAGCAGTCTCTTGAATCAGAAGTACCTGCAACAGAGTCAAATCCATGCTCGCAAATTGGAGGAAAGAATGGACCCCTTGGGTTCTTGGGAGTTTTCTTACAACAAAATAGCCAGAGATGTGTGTTTCAGAAGCATGCAAGATAAGTTCGTCTCATTATTCTTCATAGTAGGAAAAGGCTAGGAACAAAGTATAGAATAACAAGACCCTGGTTCTACAGATTATGGCAAGTCCACACAATGAAATGTTCTGCTACCAATAACAATGATGACAGACCGGTAGTGGGTGACTGTAATCACAGCATTCCAGAGGCAAAAGCAAGAGGAGCCTGCATTTGAGCTAGCCTGGGCTACAATAGTAAGATCTTATCTCAAAACACTAAGGAGCAGAGGTATAGGTCAGTGACAGAAGATGTGTTTAGTATGGTCCTGAGTTCCATCTGAGCCAAGGGAGGAAAAACTGGATAACTGTGACTGGGAAAATGTTTGTGATGTGTTGTCAAGTGAGAAGAGGTGGTTACAAAATAGCATGCACAAGATAGAGATTTGTCATTTACTCACGTAATAGGATTGGACCTTGAAATGGAAAGGGCACTCAGAATAAGATCCTGTTTAAGCAAATAGCACCCCAGTATTAATTTCTCAGTTTTGGTCATTTACTGTGGGAAACTGGTCCAGTGGACAGGAATTCAGTGTCATCTTTGTCTAGAATTAGTTCAATGTTTTTAAAAAATGATTTTAAAGTTATATTTTCAAGGAAATGAATTTTTTTAAAAGATGTAGCCAAAAAGGTGAATACTGGGTTTTGTTTTATGTTTGTTCAGGAGACTTATTTTTTGTTGGTGGTGTTTGGGGTGTGTGTGTGTGTGTGTGTTTGACAGGGACAACAGGGACTTTTCAGTTTCTCTAAGTTGTTTTGTTCTTAAGGAGCTGGACCTGGCAGTGCATGGCTTTAATCCTAGCACTTGGGAGGCAAAGACAGGTAGATCCCTGTGAGTTCAAGGCCAGGTTCATTTACATAGCATATTCGAGGACACTTAGGGATACATAGAGAAATCCTGTCTCAAAAAGAAAAAAAAAAAAAAGATTGTGAGTGTGTGAGTGTGTGTTATGGGTGCTCTTGAATTAGTGTGTGTGTGTTCCTGTGGTGGGATACATTACAGGTATTCATCAGGAGCCCAGAGGCTGACTGTCTTTCTTACCTTACTCTTTTGAGACCAGTCTCACTGAATCTGGAGTTCATCAATTGACTGGGCTCTCTGGTCAGTGAAAGCCCCAGGAGCCTCCTGTCTCTCTGCCTACCAGCTCTGGGATTACAGTCATGTACTGCCATGCCTGGGGTTTTTGTTTTGTTTTAATGTTTATTTATTGTGTGTGAGTGTGTTGAGTTTTGATTGTTTTTTTGTTTTTTGAAACAAAAACTTACTGTATTGCTCAGGCTAGCCTTGAATTTGAGACTCTCTCTTTTCCTCCAAGCCCATCTTAATAAGCATGCATTCATTTATTTGCTTGTTTGTTTATCGTGTGTGTGTGTGTGTGTGTGTGTGTGTTTGAGCATGCACGTGCGCATGCTCTCGTTCATGTGTGTAAACTTGCAGGAGTTGGTTCTCTCCTTCCATCACGGCAGTTCTAGGGACCAACTCAGCATTAAGCATAGTATTAAATGCCTTAACCCTAAAGCCATCTTGTTGGTCCAATACATGTTATTTTTGTTTTTGTTTTTTGTTTGTTTGTTTTGTTTGTTTTGTTTTTCGAGACAGGGTTTCTCTGTATAGCCCTGGCTGTCCTGGAACTCACTTTGTAGACCAGGCTGGCCTCAAACTCAGAAATTCACCTGCCTCTGCCTCCCAAGTGCTGGGATTAAAGGCATGCGCCACCACCGCCCAGCCCAATACATGTTATTTATAAATAGCAAAAATAAAATGAAATGAAGGAAGGAGGAAGAAAAGGAGAATTGAGTAGCCAGCACTGTGGCTGCCTCTGCCACCTGTCTCCAAAGGGCTAGAGGTAGGGAGACCAGATGCCAGACAGAAGGCCAGGGCTGAGCAACAGTCCCTGACAGGGGCTCCATGGTGAGCGAGGAAGCACTTTGGAGAGGGTGAATGAAGAGCAAGCAACCAGGGAGGTTGCAGGGCAGCCAGCTGGACCAGGCCTCCCAGCCCTGAGCTTCCCAGCATGCCAAGCTTCAGGACGGTATGAGAGTAAGAGAAGAAATCGAAAGCACTGACAGAACCAGATGGCTCCACTTCCCTCTCCAGCTCAGCTCAGGGATGCTCGTGGCCTCTGGGTCTTGGAGGTCACTGTGCCCCACCCTAATGGCTATCACAGGCCAGAGGGCCTTACAGCTATTGACAGATGAGGTCTTCACCACATAACTCGGGTCACAACAGCAGGCCTGGAGAAAGCTCCCCTTAGAGAATGTTCTGGAACCCTTGTGTGAGGAACCTGTCTTTTGCCTCCTTGTTGAGGCTGTTGGACTCTCCCTCTCTGACCTGACCAGGGGAATCTTTGAGAACCAGGTGCTGCCCCAGCTGAACTTTCAACAAGCAGGGGCAGAGTGTACGGGGAGAACAAACAGAGCCAACAAACAGGATGGAGCTCAGATACGGAGTCCGTTCCTGCTGCAGAAAGTTCATGGCTTTTTCGTGGACAAAGTCAGTGTCTAGAATCAGCTTCAGAGGGCAAACTAAAACCAGAGTCATGGGTGCCAACCAGAACAAAGCTTTTGAAGAGGTCTAGAGGGAGGGAGAGGAAGTTCACCTGGAGGCAAAGCCCAAATGATTTCAAGTAACCTTAAGCAAGGCAGGGCAGTGAGGCATTGGGGCATCAGGGGATGGAGAGAGTGGATGAACTCTCTCTCTGTGCCTCTCTCTGTCTCTGTCTCTCTGTCTCTCTCTCTCTCGATCCCTCCCTTCCCATCCCCCCCCCCCATTCTTTTGCTTCACAGCTACCACATGAACAACCCATGGTGCCTCTTCTTGTAGGAGCTTAAGTAGGAAGCTACACTGGGATTGGTTAGACACCTGGTCAAGGTGTTCAAGTCAGGCCTGTGAGATCATTGCATAAAAATAAAGCTGTCTCCCTCCTCACGGAGGTAAGGGAATCCCATCCTCCCTATAGGTCCCCAGTGTTAGTAGCTCACCAAGCCGTGTGACTGCAGCAACAAGCCTCAATGCCAGGGGAGATACTGTGTGTCTTTGTGAGCACTGAGATCCGATGAGGCAGCTCAAATTGCCTGCAGGGCTAACTTACCCCATTCAAAAGATCACAGAGCTCCAGTAATTCCACTTCCCCGTGGAAATGGAAATCCTTCACCAGTGAGCCTCTGCCACCAGGAGACTGCACAGTGGAGCAAATGAGGGCTGTGGTATCACAGCTCAATAGACATCACAGCTGCCATTTCTTGCCCCACTAACATTTATTTAAATAACAAGTGAAAGCCACATTGGGCATAGGGTTGGGCGTAGGGTTAGATCACTCACCTGCAAGGGTCAGATGAAGGATGCTTTTAACAAGTGGAACATATCTGGGCTCAGAGCAGGTGTACCCATTCTGTCTTTGGTATGGACTCCTAAATTTGGTGCCTTGATGAGGTGAAAAATGGTTAGAGTAGTTTCTGCCCCATGGAGACCACAGTCAGCCCCAGGAGGCTGAAAGTGGTGTCCAGAGGTGACTCAGCCATGTGTCCCCAATCATAAACTCTGCAGGCTCTGCACCAAGCCTAGATGTAAAGATACCCCTGGCTCAGCGGGCCAGTCAGGGAAGTAGGCAGAGTACAGAGCCACTGGGGCTACTAGGATGCAGTTGGGGGGTAGGGGGAGGGAATGGTGACCACTTGGTCCTGTGCCAGGCTTCACCTGGAGTTGGTTCTCACAGCTATGTCTAAAGTATGTAGGGGCCACTTTGACAGTTGGGAAAATTGAGGACAGGCAACTTGCCTAAGATGGTAGAGCTGAGGAGAGTGAGAGCCTCGAGTGACCTGTCCTGCAGTGTGGGGACTGGCTCAGATAACCCAGCCATGTGACAGCAGCAGCAGCAGGCCCAGACAGAGCTCACACCAGCTGAGGATCACAGAGGGATTTGGTTTGGTTGTTTTCTATGACTCCAGTCGATGGAGTAGGAAGAGCAGAGGGCGTCAAGCAAGGGGCAGGAGGGTACAAGGAGAAGCTCTGGGCTCACAGTGCAGAGCACGGAGGAAGAGAAGCAAGTCTTCTATACTGTCAGTGCTTCCACGGTGTTCGTTCAACTGGTCTGCTGAAAAGCAGAAAAACATTGGAACCACAGCATGAAGGATGAGAGAGAGTCCTATGGTGTCTCAGCAAGCTATAAAATCTAATCTTGTTCCTGTAAGTGTCTAATGTCCCTGAATCCAGTGCAAGGTAACCCCAGGGTAGCAGGCAGGTGAGATGGACTGGCTCCTTCAGGGTCTGAGGATGCTGAGGGTTGGGATGGCTAGCAAAGGCCAGGAGCTGGTGAGCAAGGCCAGCACTGGAATGGCTCTGGTTGTATTCCCTGCTGCAGCCAGTCCCTTGTGTGTCTGTGTCTGAGGAAGCCAGCGGGGCTGATACCAAGTTAAGTGGCTATAAAGTGATTCTCACGGTGCTGATGCAATGTTCAAGATAACAAGGGAGCAAGTCATTAATAACCAGGTTCTGAAGGAGCCTCCAGCCACAGGGTGCACACAGCTTAGCTGGCCTCTGGGAAGGAGGGGCAGCCCAATCCAGGTATCTGGGCAGGGACATGGGCTCTAGAAATGATGGTGTAGAAGCCTGAGGGCTCCAGGGCAAGAAAAGGGAGCAGGGATAGCTATCTTAATTCAGTGAAACATGAGAAGACAGATTCCAGAGCAGCACGTGAGACCATATCAGCTGTCTTAGATGTATGGGCTTCACCAGGAGTGTTGAGGACACACACAGCAGACACTGACTAAAAGGAGGGGCAGCTGTTCCTTCACCTTCCTCCTCTCTTCTTCCAGCTGGTTTCTCTCCTCCTACCCCAGCTCAATCTCATGCTCATATCCAATACAGGTACTCTACAGACCTGGTGGGGCATGAAGACCAGAGCAAAAAGTTAGGTCTTACTTGAGCTGGCTTGTCTACAACCCCTACTATGTGCTAGGGACCTGCCTTTGCTGAATAGGATTCAGTGGCGGTCTTTGTCCCACAGTCTAAAGGGCCAGAGCGCACTGGGGTATAGGATGGAGCACTCTGCAGGAATCCCACTTTCCTGTCCCTGCCCCCTCGCCTACAGCTCTGTGCCTTGGCATGCCTATGTCTTCATTGCCGGCCATGATTGCGTGTGTGCATAGCATCTCTGTCGGCACATGCCATGGGTCTCCTCACAGCTGTGAAAGGCGAGCAGGGGGTGTCCGTTCTGCTTTATAGGATGAGAACCTCCCCTCTTCCCCACACTGGAGAGCAAGTGACTTGCTAAGGGCCACGTGGACAGAATGGCAGTTCTGGCTGGAACTCTCGGTGCTCCCCTGATACTCAGGGTGCTCCCCTGAGTCACATGGGCATTTCTAAAACCTTCACAAGCTTCTCAAGCATCAAGCATCAAGGATGAGAGAGATGCCAACTGTAGTCACTTCCTCTCCTTCTAACCCAACCCTGGGAGGCAGAGCAGTAGGCTGGCAGAAGCCAAAACCCACCCTATCTTATTCTTAACGGCCTCTGGGCTTAAACAGGAAACCAGGGCCCTATCAGAGATGTAGGCATACCACCCGGTGAGGGGGGGGGGATAATGAGAGATGAGGAGCCCCACGTGTGAGCCTGCACAGACATGGCATATGCCAGTACAGCCCTAGATGGCCTGTCCCCAACCTTGGGGACAGAAGCCCTTTCTATTGGGGAAATACTCTGCTTTTTCTGTAAGCTGATGGGGACCTGAGTCACGCTCCCGGCGCGATGAGCATGGTCTCCTTTGTCTACCCAGACAGTGTGAGCAGAAAGATTGTAGCTCGTTTAGTGTGTGTTCCTGCCCGGGCTTCCTGGTTTTCAAAGTGGTTTTTGTGTGCAACCTATCATTTGGTTCTTACAATGACCTTGAGAGACAGGTGATATTATGGGGTGGAAATGTAAACCCAGAGGAGCCATGAGTGGCTTGCCCGGGCCACAGAGCCTCTGGTGCAGGAGCCCAGCCTTGATCTCTTCTCTTCAAACTAGGTCCTTCTCTAAGGAAGGCACCCCAAAGTTAGACAGGACCATACAATATATCTCTCTCTATCTCTATCTCTATCTCTATCTCTATCTCTATCTCTATCTATATATCTGTTCCCCCAGGGCCTTTAGACAAGGGATTTCTTTCCCCTAGAGGAAGCAGCACTGTGGATATTCCAGCCTTGTGCTCTAGAACCCCCCACCCCCCAGGCATGGTGGAAGATCAGAGAGGAAGAGAGAGGTGTCCAGAGGGTGTGTGGCTGCCCTGTGTCCTTCCCTGCTGGGCAGCTAGCCTCTCCCTGGTCTCACACCCTGATCTTTGGCTTAGGCCAGGCCGGAGCTGTTGAATACATTTTGCATTTTAATTTATGTCCCTTCCCATTGTGGCTGTGAGTATGTGCCACCCTCTGCCCGGACAAGGCCACATAGCAGCTTCCTTCCATGTCCTGGTCTCCCTCAGGCCTGGCGTCTCTGTCACACAAGGATTATTATATATTCCCCAGAGAGAGAGGAGAGAGAGAGGCCTGTTATTAGGAGCGGACTTCCCACCTCCCTGAAGCCACCATTTCTCCTGTCCTCTCTAAGAATAATTCAACTTGCTCTTGCAGGCTGTCTCCCACACAGGCTGCAGAGCGGATGTGGGTGGGATAGTTTTTGGCAGGACAGAGGGCACACAGGGTAACTCCCTGGGGTAGGTCACCTTTGTCTTAAAGAGTTGATGTCTCAAAGGAGTGAAGCCCCTTTGACTGCTGCACTCTATCTACCAGAGAGGGGAGAAGGGGGCCGACAGCAACAGACAGGTCTCTCTCAGGTGTCACTATGGAGCTCCTTCCCAAAAGTCCAGGAAGCTGCTACTGCTCTTCCTCCTCCTCTTCCTCCTCCTCCTCTCCCTCCTCCTCTTCCTCCTCCTTTTCCTCCTCTTCCTCTTCCTCTTCCTCCTCCTCCTCCTCCTCCTCTCCTTCCTCCTTCTCTTCTACCTCCTCCTCCTCTGCCTTCTTCTTCTACCTCCTCTTCCTTCTTCTTTTACTTTATGCTTTTTCCAGACAGGGTTTCTCTGGGTAGCCCTGACCGTCCCAGAACTCAATCTATAGGTCAGACTAGCCTTGGAACTCTGAGATCTGCTGGCCTCTGTCTTCTGGGTGCTGGAATTAAAGGTGTGTGCCTTTCACACAGCCTGCAGCAGAGCTCTTGAAAGGGACTGGTCCCCTGGGGCCACCCTGCCCTTCATTACCACCTCACAGACCTCTTAGACAGGCTTTTGACTCTTTCCAGACAACAGATATCTTAGAGCCCATAGTCTTCCCAGTTTCTTGCCTCTGCTTATAGCACAAAAGAAGCCATAGATCTCAGTGAAGGCGATACTGAATCTAATGAAATGTTACCAATGGTCATAGAAGTTTAAGTTTCATGTGTCCCCCTCCACCCCCACCCCAAAAGTAATTTTTCCCCTAAACGCTGCAGATGAAACCAAGGGCCTTGTCCTGGAAAGGCGAGGGCCAGTGAGCTACAAACCCAGCCCCATGCTCCTTCAATTTTCTTTTTAACCACTTAGTAATGTAAAAAACCAGGACTAGGGGAGATGGCTTAACAGTTAAAAGCATTGGCTGTTCCTGCAGAGATGGCAGCTCAGTTTGCAGAATCCACATGGTGGCTAATAACTGTAACTCCAGTTCCAGGGGACCTAGTGTCTTCTGGCCTCCATGGGCACCAGGCATGCACATGGTGAACATTCAGGCAAAATGTTCGTACATATGAAATAAATAAATCTGAAAAACCAAACCAAACCTCCTCTTTCCCTGTGAATCATAGAACCCCATTAGTAGCCTGGCCTCAGACTGTGGTTTCTGTGTCCCCCACCCTGCCACCACCCTATCAGAGTGCCTGACAGTGGCCAGCTTCCACTCGTAAGTGGAAAGTATGACAGCGCTGATTAAAGGTATGAAGAAGAGCTTCACAGGCTGCAACCTGACACTGTTCCTCTCTCTCTGGATAAGCACACGGACGTAGGTTGAAGCCAGAGTGTATTCCACGCCCATTTGTTCTTTCTTATAATCCTCTCCTTTCCACACTCTCGTGAAAGCCACATGGTAGCAATGTCTACTGTATCAATGAGGAAAGCTAAAATAAAAAAAGCTCTGCCTTACCTGGGCTTGCAGGTCATGGGTGCCTATAGCCACCTGCTCCTTTGGTCTCCAAGGCCCACATTCTTCCCATAACATGGGCCTTTCTCAGTCCCAATAAAATCTCAGGTGCTCCTCTCGGTACCACCATGAAATATTTCTTAGGCTCTGATTATCTGGGGGCACACAAGTGAAGTCCCTATGGACGTGGAGAATATATCTACCCACACCCACCCCCCCCAAAATTCACAGACTCACTCCTGACTTTGGACGGTGATGGAGAAGGTCAGACAGGATGGGGCTTTTGGAGTAGGGTCAGGGAGAGCAAGCCCTTGGGGGTGATGTTTGTGTTGGTCCTGAGAAGGTGCCCACTCCAGGGAGATCTAGGAGGAAAGCAGTAGGAAAATGGAATTTGGAGTTTCAGGAAGAAAGCCAGTCAGGACAAGGGGAAACAGAAACAGGGTCAGGTAAGCTGGCAGAAGCCAGATTGTGTGGGTCTCATTTTTCTGTAACAGGAAGTCCTTCAAAAGGACACACAAAGGTGTGACAGGGTTTAATTTTATAGTTGTTTTGTTTTGTTTTGTTTTGTTTTGTTTTGTTTCGAGACAGGGTTTCTCTGTGTTGCCCTGGCTGTCCTGGAACTCACTCTGTAGACCAGGCTGGCCTCAAACTCAGAAATCCACCTGCCTCTGCCTCCCGAGTGCTGGGATTAAAGGCGTGTGCCACTACTTCCCAGCTTAATTTATAGTTTTAAAGATCACTTTGGGGGTTATGTATTTGGCAGGGAAAAGTATTAATCCATCCAGTGAAAAAAAAGGGCTGATGAGCCAGGCGTGGTGTTGCACGCCTTTAATCCCAGCACTTGGGAGGCAGAGGCAGGCGGATTTCTGAGTTCAAGGCCAGCCTGATCTACAAAGTGAGTTCCAGGACAGCCAGGGCTATACAGAGAAACCCTGTCTCGAAAAACCAAAAAAAAAAAAAAAAAAAAAAAAAAAAGTGCTGATGGTAATGATGGTGGTGGTGCTGATGTAGTTTGAATGAAATGGTCCCCATGTGCTCGGAGATTTTAACGCTTGGTCATCAGGGAAGGGAACTATTAGAAAGGACTAGGAGGTGTGGTCTTGTTGGTTGTTGGAGGAATTGTTGTCACTGGGGATAGGCTTTGAGATTTCCAAAGCCCACATCAATCTCTCTCTTGGCCGGCCAGTGCATCAGGATGGAACTCTCAGCTATTTCTCTAGCCCCCTTTCTGACTGTGAACCGCCATGCTTCCCACTATAATGATCATGAACTAAAATCTCAGAAATTGTAAGCAAGTAACTATTTCCTTGTTTGTTTTTTAAAAAGATTTATTATATGTGTGTACAGTGTACTGTCTTCAAACACTCCAGAAGAGGGCATCAGATTTCGTGACGGATAGTTGTGAGCAATCATGTGGTTGCTGGGATTTGAACTCAGGACCTTCGGAAGAGCAGTGGCGTTCTAAACTGCTGAGCTATCTCGTCAGCCCCAACTGTTTCCTTTTATAAGAGTTGTCTTGGTCATGGTGTCTGTTCACAGCAATAGAACACTGACTGCCTAAAACTGATGGTAATAGTGACAGCGTGTCCAGCCAAATCCCTATTGTGGATTTCTACTCTGCTTTGAGACATCACCTGGACCCAAAGAAGTACCTACACCTACATCCACCTAGCAGCTCACAACTAAAGCTAGTCTGTGCCCCTTGTCTGTGTTATAGACCCAGTCCTTTCCTAGTCTGTGCCAACTAGACTGCCTCCGTTTCTATGACTGGGAGGGAGGCAGGTAGAAAATTAACAGCTACTCTGGGGCTATTGGGAGTCCAAAACTGTATATGCTATCTTATTTATCCCTTCTGACCCTTAGTGCTAAGATCTCATCTCCATATTACAGATTAGGAAACAGTGTCTCAGAGAGATTGGTTGCCTCTCTAGAACACAGAGCTAAGAGTGTGAAAGTGAGCTCGTGCAGGGTGTGGGGGGGTGTATTTTGAGTCAGGTTCTCACCTCTATCAGTGTTGCAGCCTGCCTTGGGCCACCTGTACCTTGTCATGCACATCAGACTACCTTTTGTTCTCTTGCAGTTCTAAGCACTTTGTGATAATGATGGCCCCTGTCTTTAGGGCAATCCTTGTTTCAAATGGGGCCTTGACTTTTTTGATCATTGATTTTGTTTTTGTTGTTGTTTTAAGATTTATGTATTATATATATGTGAGTACACTGCTGCTGTCTTCAGACACCCCAGAAGAGGGTATCAGATTCCATTACAGATGGTTGTGAGCCACCATGTGGTTGCTGGGAATTAAACTCAGGATCTCTGGAATAGGACCTCTTAACCACTGAGCCACCTCTCCAGCCCCTGTTTTTATTTTTGGGGAGAGTTTTGTTTGTTTGTTGCAACTATCATGAGCTACTCTCATTTTGCTTTTTCCCTTCCCCTAACTGGGACCAATCTACCGAAGATCAGTGCCTGAGGGTCCACAGTATACCCAGAAGGATGCTGTAACTAGGAAGAAACTCAAGGTTTCTACACCAGTGCTGGTACAGGTGGGCAAATAGCAACCTTATCTGCTCATCACCAAGCTAGTGGGAAACCCCACATGTCCTTGAACAGGTGACTGGCACATTTGTATACTAAGAGACTGGGAATAAAAAGCAATGAATTACTGATACATGTCACCACTTGGTTAGCTCTGCCAAAGATTGCACTGAGAAATCAGCATCTCCAAAATCACATGAAACATTCTGTTTAAAAGATATTTAGTATGAGCACACACATGCCAGTGGCCATGGAGGCCTGAAGAGGGCAGAAGATCCCCAAAAGTTATAGATGATTGTGTGCCACCCAGTCTGGGTGCTAGGATCTAAACCCAGGTCTCCTGGGAAAGCAATCCCTCCATCTCCCAAGTGCTTGGATTATAGGTGTGTGCCACCATGCCTAATTTAGTTAGTGTGAGGGATTGGACCTGTGATTCTGTGCGTCTTAGGCAAAGATTCTATCAAGTGAGCTATGTACCCAGTCCCACAGTAACATTTTTAATTGGGGTGGGGGTGGGGGGGAAGGAAGCTTGTCTAGGGTTTGGTTCAGTGGTTTGTGGCAAGCCCTAAGTTCTGTCCCTAATGATGTTTTAAAATAAATAAATAAATAAATAAATAAATAAATAAATAAATAAATAAATGTTTTTGCTTTTCAAGATGGAGAGACCTGTCCTTATGAGTTTATAGTCTCTAATGTATCCTGGCATCATCTTCCTGGTTCTTTGTCCTGATTTTCCTCAGGGAAGAAACTGCTGACTAGTCAGCAAAGGGCCACGCCATGACTTCATTTCCTCATTTCCCCATCCCTGTCACCCCAAAGGTTGGTATTTTATTTTTCTGGAGAGCTGGAAGGGGTGACTGAGAGAGGGAAGAGCATCCTGGCTCTGCACCCCTACCTCCCAGCTCATCCCTCTCCTCCTCCCTCTCTACAGTGGTCCCCAAGGATCACATCCTGCACTGTGCTATAGGAGTGACCACTCTAGCAAAGCAGCAGCCCAGATGTTTCCTGTCCCCACAGCTGTCCCCTCTGTCTCCTCGCCTATGGCCCCACAGAGACTGTTTTTCTAAAACCACCTGCCAGGGAAGGCACTGACCCAGGAAAGCCTAGTGGCAGAGGATAATCCTGCAGGCCTATCCTGAGAAGGCAGCCAGTGTCACCTGCTCCCCACTGTGTCTGTGCTGGTCAGCTCTGTGCCAGGGGCTGTCCACAGCAGTGGCAGGGGACAACCACACTCCCAGGCAGCAGCTAAAGGATTGAGAGTAAAATCTATCAGGGTCCTCTCCTCCCATGCAATCTCACCCTCTATTCAGCTTCTCTGGAATTGCCATGTCTAGCTCTGCCCTGGGGCAGGTTTGGAAGCTTCTGCTGGCTGAAGGAAGCAGTCCCTGTCCCAGGCTGGACTGGGCTCCCTAGCAAGGATAGAGAAAAGTACAGGCAAGAGAAACAGCTTCTCTTCTTTCCCTTCCCAGCATACTCCTGAGGAGGGGGCATCAGGGACTTGGGTTCCCCAGCTCAGCCCTGGAACTATTTCCTTTCATTACAGAAGCGTGTAATTTGCCCTGGGAACTAGGAGAAGTCTGAGGCGGAAAGGATCCAGCGTCCCAGAGTTTGCCTCTTTTTAGGGTTCAGAAAACAGTGTCTCAAGAGGAAGGCCCCTGAGGCCTCATTTGGGGGATTCTCTGGTCTTCTGTCTCATATCCTTTCTGCTGAGACAAGCTTCACACACCAGATTCTCTACCCTCCCTCAAGGTGGGTTACAGATGCTGAGGTCCTTTCCCCGAGAAGCTAGCCCTCTGAACTCTAAGTCCCTCTTTCTGTATAAGGGTTAGTCATAAAGGAATTTTTATCAAGGTCAAAGACACCCGCCTCCCCTAACACACACACTCCAGCAGAGTCCCACCCCACACGTCACAGAGAGGCCAATGAGAACCCAAACAGCCGTGCCAGGTCCTCCTCGGTCATCATTCTGTCAGGCCATTTTTCCGTATGCCTGTTCCTTCTTCATCAACCCCACATAAAGGTGGAGAGTTTCTCCTGGGTCTTTGGGTCTTCCATCTGAAGGTTCGCACATCACATAAAACTTTGATGAGGCCAGGCGTGGTGGCACATGCCTTTAATCCCAGCACTCGGGAGGCAGAGGCAGGCAGATTTCTGAGTTCGAGGCCAGCCTCGTCTACAAAGTGAGTTCCGGGATAGCCAGGGCTATACAGAGAAACCCTGTCTCGCCACCCCCCCCCCCCAAAAAAAAAAAAAAAAACCACGTTGATGACATAAATCTGTTTTGTTTCATTGACATGCCTTTTGTTTTAACAAAGGGCGAGGACAGGGAACTGAGAGTTGTCTGGATGCAAATATGGGCCAGTCTTAGTAGATGAATGGCCTGGTGAGCTGGGTGAGCTGCAATGGTCAATACGGAAAGCAAAGGGCTTCCTTTGGGCTCCTCTGAGTTGTGTTTGGAACGTGGAGGTCAAACGCTGAGATTCTTCACATCAGCCTGCTCTACTCTTGACCCTCAGAAGGGGCCTCTGGGACAAAAGCATCCAATCAGGAACCAGTTAGGTTGATAGTTCTCAACTCAAGGCAGTTTTGTCTGTTTGTGCATCTGGAGACAGTTTTTGATTATACCATGAGGGAGGGTGTTGTTAGCACCTACTGAGTGAAGGTCACATGTGCTGCTAAAACATCCTTCAGCACAAAGAATTGGCCTCCGGCAGAGTCAAGGTTGGGAGGCCCTGATCTAGATAAACCAGTTCCTCTGAGGTTTCAGTTCTGAATTCCTCTTTCCTCTTCTATTCCAAAAGGAGGAATGAGGCAAGCTAGATTTCTAGCATTTGGGAGGCTGAGGCAGGAGGATTAAGAGTTTGGTATTCTGCAAACTCTACAGGGAGCCAGAGGTACCTAAAATTGTACTGGAGGGATATCTCAAGTGTAGCCCACTCCACGAGACTCAGGCAGACTCAGCCAGGATCCAGCAAAAGAGAAGGAAGAGAGAGGCTTCTCACCGGAGGCATCTGCTCACCCTTCCCCCTCCACTTCAGCATCAGAGAGTGAGGACCAGGTAGGAGCTCATGACAATGTGTTCCTTATCAGACTAGGGGATACTAGTTTTCTGCCACTCCCACCTGCTTACCACTCATGGTCCCTAAACCGGAAGATCTGACCAGTCAAGAGGATCCTGGGAAGTAGGCCTGGCTTGTACCCTTACTAGATTCTAGGACATTCCAACCAAAGCCCTTCTCTGGATCACTCCACATGCATAAAGACATACAGAAGCACCGTGTTTACCAGGTGGTTCTCAGGATCAGAACAAACAGACAGACAGTACCTAAGGCAAGGCATGCAGGGGCCCATGGGGGTGGGGGTGGGGGTGGGTGGGTGTGTGTAGGTAGTGGGGGAGGGAACACTGAGCGGAAGGCTGTGTGAGTCCCAGCTGGCACTCCCTTTTGCTTATTCACCTAATGACGCCATCCTTCCACCCTTAGAGAAAACAGTCAGAAAGATAACTTCCCTGTGCAACAAGAGCAGACGGCACTGTGGCTCGGCTCCTGTGGCACTGTGGCTCGGCTCCTGTGCCTTGCTTCTGCTCCATGTTATTACCCTCTCAGGCTCCAGGGGAAACCCTTCTGCAAACGTTCACAAGGTCTCATCACAGCACTGATGAGAAGCAGCCAGCTCACTGCAGTAAAAAACCCTGGAACTCAGGAAGACTAAGGATCTTACTGAGGCCCTGGCTGGTTAGTGGAGAAACAAACCCAGGCCCTTGAGCTTTTCTCTAGATGCTACTACGGCCATGTTCCTTTCATTTAGCTTCTGGCTGCCTGGTGCTTCTGCCAGAAGCTGTTCTGGGACACATGTGATGGGAACCAAATTGCAATCGATCCCAATTGACTTTAGTCAATCAATATTTGCCCAGTGTTGGGGTATCAGGCTATCCGTGATGTAGGTGGGGAGCACACTGTTTAACCATTTCTAGATTTCAGTTTCTTCCTAAGGACGGTCATGTTACCTTGTTAGATGAAACTGTATGTGTGCTATACACCGCTCTTGAATATGATCACCTGAAGGTATTTGTCCAGTTGTCTTTCTAGAGTGGGAAAAATAATTCAAATAAGGCCTGACTCTGTAGGGAACCTAATAGTAGATGGGATTCTTGGTGAGTTAGTGGGTATGTGGTGCCTGCACACAGATGTACAGGTGGGTATGCCTATGCACACACATATGGAACCCAGAGTAAGATATAGGGTGGATTTTTTTTTTTTTTTTTTTTTTTGTAAAAACAAGCTGTGTGCTGTGTAGCCCTGGCTGTCTTAGAACTTGCTCTGTAGACCAGGCTGGCCTTGAACTCAGAGATCTGCCTGCCTCTGCCTCCTGAGGACTGGAATAATTAAAGGCAGTGCACCAGGTGGCATCAGGTCTTTTCTATTGCTCTCAGCTTTACTTCCATTGAGATGGGGTGGCAGTGAACCAGGAGTTCACTCTTGTGATGAGGATGGCCATCAGCAATCAAGCTTGCTGGATTCATCTGTCTCTGAGAACCAATGCTGGGGTTGTTTGTTATGTAGGGGCTAGGCACTCGAACTTAGGTCCTTGTGTTTGCAGAGCAAAAGTTCATACCTATGTAACAATCTTCTCAGCCCCCTCTTTTAAGATTTATTTATTTGTGTGCATGTGCACACAGACTGGTCCACATGGAGGGCCCAGCTTTCTGGAGTCAGTTCTCTCCTCTTACCATATGAATTTCAAGTGGAATTTAGCTAGGTGGTCAGTCTCAACAGCAAGCAGCTTTATCCACTGAGATATCTTGCCAGCACTGTATTGGTGTTTTGGTTTTTTTCTTGTTTTTTGTTTTTTCCTTGCTAAGGACAAACTCACCAAGAATTCTACCTACTATTAGACAAACACCTTCAGGTGATCATAACCAGGAGTGGCTCACACCATACATACTGCTTCATGGAACAACGTAACATGGCTGTCCTTAAAGTCTCATTCTGTAGCCCAGGCTAACCTAGAAATCACTATGCAACACACACTGCCCTCAAACCTGCAGCTTCTGCCTCAGCCTCTGGTGTGGTGGGGTTCCAATTACAAGCCAGCCACCATGCCCACTTAGCAGACAAGATTTTGGAGTCACAGGATAAAAGGCAGAGGAGTCAGAAGAGGTGTGTAACAGAGGGACAGATGAAAAATAGGTCACCTCTATCCCTGGTGACTCCAACAGGCGAATGAAATATCCAGGAAAGAAACTGATTTACTTCCAGGCCAGAGAGATGTCTCCGTGGGTAAAGGCACTTGATGTGTGAGCCTGAAGACCTGAAGTCAATCCTTAGAACTCATGGAAAGTGGGGGAGAGAGCCAACTCCACAAAGTTGTCATCTGGCCTCTATCCACATGGGTGGCATACACACACACACACACACACACACACACACACACACACACACAAATATTTGTCAGTATTGGCAAATGAGTATGAGGTGGTAAGAGATTTCACTGGTGCTGTTAACTGAACCATCGGCCTCATGACACCAAAACTGTCTGTGCCAGTCACCTTACTCTAAAGGCGGCGGGGGTGTGGGGAAGAGAAACGAGGAGGAAGATGGGCGAGAAACAGTGAAACTGAGTCCAGCTGATCCTTGCGCGTACTTTACATTGGAAATGGCCAACAGAGTCAACAGCAGGGCTTGTTTAACTTGAACTTCTAGGTCCTATGCCCAGTTTGAGATTCAGCAGGTCAAGGATTTTACAGTTCAGACAAGTTCCCAGCTAAGACTGAGGCTACTAGCCAGGGCCATGTTTGGAGAAGCCCTGATATAAAACACTTTTATGGGCAGCCAGAGTATCAATTTGCAGAGTCCTTCCTTAATACCTCACTCTCCAACTGCTCTGCTCTGCCTCTGGAGTTAGAAAAGGGAGATGAATATGCTTAAATTCCAAACATCATCCTGACCTGGGCGCGGTGGCACATACCTCAAAGTCTAGCACTGGGGAGCCTGAGGCAGCTTGGGCTACTGTCTGAGGCAAGACTGTCTCAAAAGTGAAATAAGACATTAAAACCTGAGCATCAATTCTACAAGAATTGGACAGAGCCACGTATAGAGGAAGAACACTATCCTAGTTTTCAGGGTTTTTTTTGTTTTTTTTTGTTTTTTTTTTGTTTTTTTCAGTACCACGCTCTTAATGGGAACAAAAAATACAGTTCTCACGACCTTAAACGCTGACACTTGTTCAAAATGTCTAGTGAGGGGAAGCGCGTGTCATGCACATTAACGGAACTCAGTGATAGCAACTGAGCAGAGAAAACTGAAAATCTGACTAAAGCCAAAACGAACAGCCAGATAACACAAGAGGAACTTAGGACTCCTGGGAGTTATCTATCTAAAACACTGCAGCGATGCTCACAATGATCTGAGGGAAGAGCTGCTGCATGATAACTGGTTCCTGACCAACTGCATTTACACAGGCTGACCACTGCCCAACAGACGTAAATCACACTCTTTACTATCTGTTGAAACTTAGTCTTTGTTCCCTGCAGATTGAAGAACTCGTGGGGGGCGGAGGCATCCATCTTGTGGCTTGTCCCTGGGTTCAGCTGCCAAAATATTAGTCATAAAGGGGCTCGTGATTAGGCCCCAGAAAAAGCATTTCCCGCCTGGCTTTAACATTTGAGAACACAGGGCATCACATTTCATCAGCTAAGTGGTTCTGCAGGGGACTGAGAGTCTACTTTTGTGTTTTGCTTTCTATTTAAATTCCAAATGCAAAGGACACCAAAATAGGCTCATTTCACATACCAAAAAAATATGTCATTTTTCTTCATTGCTGGGGATAGAAGCCATGACCTCACAGAACACAATAAGCAGTAAGTGCCTAACCACTGAGCTCTACTCCCTAGCCCTGAACAAGTATTTCTAATCTGTGTTGCAGACCCACATTAACACTTCTCATATTAGTTAGAATATGTTATCTATATAACTAGGGATACAGTTTGGAATCACTGGGTAAAATTCCCTTTTCCTACAAGAAACTAAAAAGATGAACATCAATCGTTCTGTGTACTGATACTAAGAAAAACCACCCCAAACTCCACCTTAGTAATTCAGGTGACTTGGATGCCACTGTCTTTCCCTGTAAAAACCACTCCTAGTATGGGCCTGTTAAGGATTACCTTTCTGCTGGGCAGTGGTGGCGCATGCCTTTAATCCCAGCACTTGGGAGGCAAAGGCAGGTGGATTTCTGAGTTTGAGGCCAGCCTGGTCTACAGAGTGAGTTCTAGGACAGCCAGGGCTACACAGAGAAACTCTGTCTTGAAAAAAAAAAAGGAAGAAAGAAAAAAAAAAAGATTACCTTTCTGTAAGTATATGTTCCTACTTATAAATAACTCATCTATACTTGACAATGCTAAAGGCTTCGGTGTGGCAGGAACAGGGCGTTAGTCTCTAGGGTACCTTGCTTGGAGATAAAACTGCATTTCTGTGAAGCTGGTGAGTCTGTAGTGCCAACAGCAAGGCTGTGCAGACAGAGCCTGATTTCCAGCCTCCCTTGGGCTACTTGTCCCTTTGAAGCAGAAAACTGGTCCCTGTCCTTTATAACCTCATCATAGAAGAAGGCAGGAGAGTTGAGGGGTGGGGAGGCTGGTGACTTGCTCAAGATCTTCCTGTAACTTGATCTTCTGACTTACTGAGACCAGTCACAACCCTTCTCTGAAGCCACTGGGTCACAGTGGTACATGTACATGTGTTGGGGTGTGGGAAATCAAACCTTGTGCTACAATGAATACCCTGGGAGACTCCGCTGTTCTCATACCTTCTTGTTTTCTAAACTGCTCAGGTTAGTTTTCCGGGATAATCTAATTATCTATATTGAGCTTTAGTTCCTTAAGCCATAAAATACTGGACATGCCAATGTTCAGAGTCCTAAACTGCTCTTGGACTCATTCCTGTCAAGATATCTGATGTACTGGTGTGTGTGCAGCTGGTATGTGAGAATAGAGCTGCCATGATTTCCACTGTCAATAAAAATTGCCTGCCAATTATGAGGAATGGGCATTCTAGGAACTGTTGTTGTCACTGCCTGGCATTGCTAGTGTGGCCCCACTCAGACTGAAGTTTCCCAGAGCAAGTACCTACTTCTCAGACTGCTTAACAGTGTTGACTTCTAAAGAAGGCTGAGTAGCCCAGAGGGCAAGCAGTAAGTAGGCTTTATTGCTCCATGGGAGTGGGTGGGTAGAGAATCAAGGAATACTGGGTGCCAGAGAAGATGACCTGCTTTGCTGATGATGGCCCAACACTGACCCATTGTGCAAGGTCTAGGACAATACCCACACTCTTGAACTAGCTGCTGTCTATATCCTGCATACCTAAAGCCAGACCAGCATTCACAATAGAGCTTTGGAATCTAAGCTCCGCATTGTTCCAGGTTTACAAGGAAATGCTGTTTGTCTTGCATGTGGGCCAATTGTGTGACTCTCCACAGGACAGCTGGCTCCTCATCCACCTCCAGGGGACTGCTTCATATCTAAATAATGTATTTGTCTCAGAAAAATCTAAGCCTATGGAAAAGAACTGTCCGTTCACAACAAGTGAAGGAAAAAGAAATAGTGGCAAATCAGGCCAGATGTAGGAGGCAGAGATAAAACACCGAGCTTGTAATTGGGACGAGCCATGTGGTAGATATGAAGTTAGGGTACCAATTCCCAGCTAACGACTCAAGTTCTAAACAGAATGTCAGGGCTAGGCATGGTGGTACACATCTTCAATCTTATCGGTCAGGAGGCAGATCTGAGTTTAAGGTCAGCCTAATCTACAAAGAGTTCTAGACTAACCAAGGCTACATAGTGAGATCTTGTCTCAAAAAACAAACAAAACAGACAGAATGTCAGCCGAGTCTTTGAAAATATTAAGTATCTTACAAAAGAGCTTTGTTATGTCACTCACTAGTTTTAGTTACTTTGGAGTAAAACCATAGATTTTTTTTTCTGTGTTTCACTTAGGTTAAATTAGTGAACTGCAGAGCCAGGAGCCAGTGTGCACCACCATCTGTCTGCATTTAGTAAAGACCAGTGTTTCTTTTCTTTTTTTGTTTTTTGGAGACAGGGTTTCTCTGTGTAGCCCTGGCTGTCCTGGAACTCACTCTGTAGACCAGGCTGGCCTCAAGCTCAGAAATCCTCCTGCCTCTGCCTCCCAAGTGCTGGGATTAAAGGCGTGCGCCACCACTGCCTGGCAAGCCCAGTGTTTCAAAACCTACTTTTGGTTAGTTGTTTCACTAAACACATTTGGCTCTGTGTGGGTAAGAATCATCTCTCACTACATATCTAGTCCTTTAGGATTACAAACTGGCAGTTTTGTTTTTTTTTTTTTTTTGTTTTGTTTTTTTTGTTTTTTTTTTTTTTGAGACAGGGTTTCTCTGTGTAGCCCTGGCTGTCCTGGAACTCACTTTGTAGACCGGGCTGGCTTCGAACTCAGAAATCTGACTGCCTCTGCTTCCTGAGTGCTAGGATTAAAGGCGTGCGCCACCACACCCGGCTAAACTGGCAGTTTTGTAATCCTAAAACTTTAACCATCATTTTTGTTAGACCAATGACTTCACTCACCTGCTCTAGTCTTATGTCGAAAGGAACACATACACACTACCTATTCCTGTCCAAGATGGGGGGAAAATACAACTAGAAATATACATAACATTCTACCTCGGCCAAAGAGGTGTCTTTCTTTAAAAAATAAAAAAAAAACTTTGTGTGTGCGTACATGTGTGTGTGTGTGTGTGTGTGTGTGTGAGAGAGAGAGAGAGAGAGAGAGAGAGAGAGAACACATGAATAGATGCCTCCAAAGCCCAAAGGCATGGGATCCCTTGGAGCAAGAGTTACAAACAGGCAGTTGAACCAACTGACAGAGCTGACAGGGGTGCTGGGAACTAAACTTGGGTCCTTTATAAGAGCAACAAGTGTTTTAAACCATTGAGCCCTTTCTCCAGCTCTCAAAGAGCTGTCTTATACATTTAAACAGAAAGGACATATATATGTGAATATACACACACACCCACACACACAAATCTTAACAGCTAAAACATTATCAATCACACATGTACACACATTTCCTTGCTGTTCCTTAGATTTAATAACCATCACTGTATGCCTGCTTAGAGCAGCACTAAGTCAAGACCAACCATCATTTCCAACATTTTGTTATCATGCTTAAGTAACTATTTGCTTTACTAAGCTGGAAACTCTGGCTACACCCTCTGGCTCCCTGTCCCCAGAATTAGCACAGCTTGCATTCCACAATATTTGTCCAGGACTTCACTATCGAAACAGGGAGCACACCCCAGAGTACAGATTTCTCCTGGCAGTGGTCCAGCCAGAGCATGTTAAAGTTGGTAGCTGTCCACTGGGCTGAGAGAATGGAGGGAAAGAGAAACATGCCATCAAGATCAAGGAGTGGCCAACCACTCCACAGTCTGAAGAACAAGGCTCTGTATTTAATGTGTGAATACTTGTCAGGACTGAAACCTTCAGCATGGAGGACAACTGCAAAAGTTAACACCTGTTTCAAAACAAGAGTTACCACTGAATTTTGAAACCTCAATGCACACATTCATTTTAGGATGCTGTTTGCAAAGCTTCAAAATCCTAAGAGGGGAACAGTACAAGAGAACATGTGTAAGAATCAGATCTGACTCCCCATTTAAAACCCAGATGGTGACTGCTGCGCGTTCCAGTGGACCCACCAATCACAGACTGTAAAGCAGAGGTGACAGGCTGTGCTGACGGGGGGGGGGGGGGGGGGGGATTGATAAGACACAGCATGGGAAAATGGGGAGCAGGCATGGCTGGCAAACACTACCCTCTATTGGCCGAGGGCAACTGCTATAAAGTCAAGCTGATTGTTCTTAATACATATCTTATTTGAGACAAGGGCTATTATGTAGCTCTGGATGTCCAGGGACTTGTATGTAAACTGGGTTGGTCTTAAACATAAAGAAATCCACTTGCCTCTGCCTCCCAAGTCCTGGTGTTAAAGGCAAGTGTCATTAGGCCTTGTCCTTAGTAACTATCTATAGACATATCCTGCCACTTCATTAAATCTGCAATATAATTTTTTGGACTGGTTCAAGTGTCCTGCGGTATATGGAGATGCCAAAGAACAGCAAAGGGCAGGCTGAGGATGCAGTTAAAGGTGGAGCTTTTGCTAATGTGTGTAAGGCCTTGGGTTTAATTCATAGCACTGTAGGGAGATTGGGTGTGGGGGGAGGTAGGAAAGTTTGAAAATTTCCAGAGGTAGGACACCCATATGGCCCCTATAGACAAAGCCTCAAATTATTTGAACACCTTCGATTTCTGATTATGTTTAAAGATGGTTATTGAGATGAGCCAGGCGTGACGGCAAAGCATCTGAAAAATGATCCAGAAAGCAGGCACACCGCTTGCTCAGTGTTGGCAAACACTGCCCTCTGTTGGCAGAGGATGACTGTTGTGACATCAAGCTGATTGTTTCTTAAGAGACAGTCTATTGTGTAGCACTGCATGTCCAGGAACTTGCCCTCTTCTGACCTCAGTAGGCACCAGGCATGAATATGGTACAGACATACACGCAGGCAAACATTCATACACATAAAGTACAATAGGTAGATCTTGAAAAAAAAATTCTACAGAAACCAACTTTAACCTGGTGCATACAACTCCATGAAGAATACAAAGTTTGCTGGGTGTGATGGTGCACACCTTTCATCCCAGCACTCAGGAGGCAGCATTAAGGCCAGCCTGCAAGTTTGAGAGTTCCAGAATAGCCAGGGCTACACAGAGAAACCCTGTCTTGAAAAAAAGAAAACAAAACAAAAAGAAAAACCAACAGCAGAATACAAAGTTTGAGAGGCATGGTGGTACATACCTTTGAATCCAAGTACTCAGGAAGGAGGAGAAGCAGGTGGGTCTTTGTGAGTTCAAGGCCAGCCTGGTGTACATAGTGACTTCCAGGACAACAGGGCCTACATAGAGATCCTGACTTAAAACAAAACAAGCAAGCAAACAAAAAACCTTATATAATCTCCACAGAAGATACAATTACAGTGTTACAGCAAATATTTGGCTATTTTGGCAAGTAAGAGAAAATACTGGGGAGGGGGTACCCAAATAGCTAGTCTCAGTTCATTTCCAAGGAGGCATCATATGCCATGTCCCCAATCTAAGCAATAACACACCACAGAAAGGACTATGGTTCTTTACTCCTGGGAAGCGTACTTTTCCTTCATAAAGTTGATTCTGGCTTCAGTAGCTGGTCTGGTACTATGTCTGTTACAAGATGGTTAGTGTGGCTCCAGTACTTGACAATCTGTGTCCTGTAAACATAAACACACTAACTTTCCTTATACACCTGGTTGTATACTTCAATTGCCCTTCTCACTTTACAACTTTGCAGATGAGAAAAACTGCAGATGAGAGATCACATATCCAATCCCTCTTCACCAATCAAAAACTTAGTCATGGGGGCTGGAGAGATGGCTCAGTGGTTAAGAGCACTGACTGCTCTTCCGAAGGTCCCTAGTTCAAATCCCAGCAACCACATTGTGGCTCACAACCATAATGAGACCTGATGCCCTCTTCTGGAGTATCTGAAGACAGCTACAGTGTACTTACATATAATAAATAAATTAAAAAAAAAAAAAAAAGCTGGGTGGTGGTGGCACATGGCTTTAATCCCAGCACTTTGGAGGCAGACTGATTTCTGAGTTTGAGGCCAGCCTGGTCTACAGAGTGAGTTCTAGGACTGCCAGGACTACACAGAAAAGCCCTGTCTCAAAAAAACCCCCCAAAACCCACACACAAATAATAATATATATATTAAAAACAAACAAACAAACAAACCGTTGTCAACCTATTGTCCCTTGATTGTTTCTAGGCACTGACTTCTGCTGTGTTCCTTTTTCAGCACAGGGGGAGTCAGAGAGTGATGGGCTAAGGTAACTGCTGCACAATGGTCAGTGTATTTGCTCTCAATATCCCAAGAAGCACACGAAGCACACATCTGGGTTACAAAAGCCCTTTTATAAAGCCATTTTTAAACAAAACAAACCAAAAGGTTTACAAAAGAAAAGAAAAAGATACAGAAAAAGAATAACTTGCTTCATAATGTCCCCAAGAGAAAAAAAATAAAGGGGACAATACCAACATGCTCAACAATAAGGGGTTCTTTTCCTTATTTCTTAATACAAAATACAAGCAAAGGATACGCATACTTAAAACAAAGTTCAGGAGCAGACAGCAGTCCTGGAAATCCTTCAATCAGAGCAAGGCAGGAGTTTGTTGTTGTTTATGCAAATGCGTACAGACCAGGATTATGTAAATGGATGAAATGAAGTATCACATCAGACCATCACATGAGCCTACCAATGCATGTTGCATCTATAATTCATGAACATGGTCAACAAAATCATGTTCACTTCAACTCGGTATCATTTAAATTAAAGAAAAAACCCTTTAAATAAAGTGGTTACATTCAAACTTTAGCTTCCTTAGTACCATGCTGCAAATTTCAGCACTGCTAAGGTATTGCAAGAATGCCCAACACTCTGTTGTCTAGCCATGTATCAAGCCACACTACTGTATGAAGAAAAGGATGCCAGGCTCTCAGCCATGGCCGAAGACAGGCTAACTTTCTGACCCTTTCTGCTCAGAACATGAAAGATTAAAGACTAAAATTGAGGAAGACTAGGAGTTTTTAGAACTGTCAAATTAAGTCTAAAAGATGAATGAAGGCAAACTGATCACGGGAGCTGAGCAACCTGGCAGTCTTATGCCTTGCAGAGGAATGAAGCATGGAAGGTTTGCTGTAATATGTTCACGGTACACAGACTATGTAGAGCTCTTATTTACAAATCTTGTAACAAATACTTCCAGAGGAAAAGGGAAAGAATTCACTAACTTCCAGAAGACAAAGGTTTAAATGCCAGACATTTACAAACACGCACTCACACATACCCACATCACACTTCAGGGTTTTATACATGTTATTTTTAGGGCATAACTGAGTACTATACTCCCCAACCCTCCATAAAAAGCAAAAACAAAACAAAAAACCCCCAAAACTGGAAAAAAAAAACCACCAAAAAACCCCACCCAAAATCATTTTACCCTCCCCCATGATCTAGAAAACCCCCCACACCCAATATACAAAGTGTCCACCCAACTGTGATGCTCTACAGCCACAGAGCATGCTCAGATGTCACCAGTTCATTCTTCATTGGCATGGCAACAGGTAGGCATATGGGATCCTCCTAGTGGTTAGTACAATCACACCACTGTGAATTAGGCTTTGAACAAAAGTATAACCTATGGATTTGATATTCAGAATCATGTATTCTCTTTTCTAAGACAAAGGGGGAAAAAAAAGGAGGTTCAAATAGTAACATGGCTATTGATAGCTTGACATCGCAATACTCAAAAAACAAAAGGAAAAACTAAAAAAACAAAACAAAACAAAAAAACCTTCCCCATCTTCAAGTAACTCAGCAGCTTCCTCCATAGAGAAAATGACAATATTCTACCCTCAAGAGCAACCAGTGGCTTTAACTTCCCCTCCCCTTTGGCAAGAAGCAAGTACTGCTAGTTTCTGACCTCCGTCCGCACACCATGAAGTGCCTAGCCTGCATTTCTTCCTACCCAGTCACAGGTGGGAATGTTTCTAGTGTAGCTTCTGGTGCTACTGGTAGAGAGAACTGTCCAAAGAGGCACGGATTCACAGCAGCAACAAAGCTTTCTGTTTCTTCAAGTCTGCTCTGGCAGGGGCCCCTAAACCTGAGTTTTGTTTACACTATTTCCCTCTCTAACCCACATGTTCCTGGACATAAAAATAAAAGCTCATTTAAAAAGTGTCACCTGACATGGTGGCATTAATCCCAGCAGTGTGAGTGAGGGGTGGGGGGAAAAAAACTCCCAGACACACTACAAAGTGAAACCAGGCTCAAAAAAGGTCAAGATCAGCTGACTGTAAGTCCTTCTAGATTATAACCTCAAATTCCACTGATTTTTATGTGGAAGAAAATGCTATCTGAACTAGTACCATATATAAGCATTGAAGACAGGAAAAAAAAAATCAGTTGTTTTGAAAAAAACAAAACAAAACAGGAGTTTGAGGCCAGCCTGGGGTACACAAAATACTGGGGTTTTGGTAAGGTGTCTGTGGAGATTCTCTGGCTACCCTAGAAAAAAAGAAATATTCATGCTACCATTAGTTTTCCTTTGTAAGGTTAATATGGAGAGGGAGGTACTGAAAGCAGTTAAGTTTTTCAGCAGATATGTAAATACACCCTTTGGGTCCTCTCTCCAAAACCCCATCAGTGGTGGACGGTTAAAAGCAGCAGTAACTTACCACTGGGCAACACAGAGGCTACCATTTCTGACAGGGGGAGACAAAGGCTTTAACCAGAGCCTAGAGAACTAGAATGTAGTGTTAGCTCAACTGCTGCATCTACTAAAGAGGTAAACCTAGCTGAGCATCAGTAACAGACAAGCACCTTCAAATGAGCATCCCATTCCTGAGCACTGCAAAGTAAGACAGTTGAATACATTGCCACTTCACTATAGGCACACCAGAAAGAAAAAGACAGAGGAAAAGAGGAAGGAGAGTAAGCCATAGAGGTGCCAAGGGCCAGTCATTATGAACTGAGGGGCACACCCTCATATCATTGTTACACCTAACTGCTGAGCACCGGTTTCCAGTTGAGTCACATTAAATGTGTTCCTGTTTGCATACACGATTTGAAGGGAAGACCAGAGTGTTATAAACCACTAAAAAAAAAAGTGAAAACAAAGGTCACTTAAAGCCTGTGTGCTCATTTGAGACACCATTAACCCAACTGAACTGTAATTAGAAAATATACCTTCAATCTAATGAGTTAGTTTTAAAAGGAATTCTAAACAAGTCCAATCAGACACACCTTTTACACAAGTAACGTAGAAGATAGTATTATTTCTCAATTATAGGTAGATAAAATCAGAGATGTTAGTGCAGATTATTAAAGAGATTGTTAAAAAATTGAGGCCTAAAGTTGAAAGAGACCCTACCCACAACTTTTCATGAAACATAACCTAAGAAAAGCCTAAATGTCACTAGGAATGTAAGACTGAGTTATAAACCCCTAAAAGGGAGAGATGCCTGGTGGAAATGGTGAGTCTCTTCTTTCTTTAAGGACGGGTTCCTGAGCAAGCCCACCACAGCAAATAGAATAATCTGTAATACCAACTACATAGCTCACAACCTTATATCCCATTACAGAATACAATAATCCAACTGCTTATGTTCAAGTTTCTATTTTTGGCCATGTTAATACTCATTTATTAGCAGTGCAGGGTTGAAATAACTCTCTGCTACTAGGTGCTTTATTTATTCATTTATTTATTTTAAAGCAGATCTAAGAATGTTCTTTAAAGTGTCTTAAAAACCAGAGTAAAAATATTTCTTAAATAACCCTTTGTCCTATGAACACCTATAAGAAAATGACACTGTCTGAGACAAACATGTCACTTAAAAAACACAAAGGCAGAATACTGAGGAAGCAAATTTAGCTTAAGTGCAGAAAAATATACAGAAATTACTCCACTAAATTTTTAATAGCATAATAGGACCCCTAATCTTTTCTTCTATTGGCGAGTGGGACCTGAATGTGGAGGATCAAACCTGATCTTGATGCTTTGCTAAGGTATCTAGACTGTTATCAATGGCACAGAGGCACCCTAAATAAAATACAGTTCATTCATCCCATTGAGGCTCAGGCTCTTGCTTTAAAAAGAAGCATAAACAGAAAGGAGGGGTCAGACCAACTAAGAAGCAAACAACTCCACAGTATGGAAGCAGCAGGAGGAGGTTGTGAGATTATGTCATTATCATGTTACTATGGAGGAAAGATTTAAATATCGAAAGGAAACAACTGTGGCATGGTTCATGGGCCCTCATTTCAATTATTTGTATTCATAAAGGATAAATCTCAATCTTTTATATCTGAGCTTCACACTAACTCAAACTTTATTTGCTTAAAACTTTTAACATTGTCAGCCTGTGAAGAAATGCACTGTGAGGGGTAAATTCATCATCGAAATTCAAAGAAATCTCTTTTTAATTTTGGATCATTGGTGAAACTACCCAAAAACAGGAAGTATTTTAAAAACTTGAATCAATGAAAACATGAATAAAATATGAAATTAAGACTGATTCTGGTGGCCTACTTAAAAAAAAAAAAAGAAAAAAGACCGTTATCAAGACAAAAGAAGCACTGGCTCTGAATCTCTTTGAGAATAACAAATCCACTAAGTTCCAGGAACACCATTCCCTCCACACCCAAGGAAATAATGTGAGTGCTGAGTTAATCCAGAATTCATGTTCACCCCAACTGCCTCACTAGTACTAATTTAGAGTCATGATTCTTTTTGACACTTACAGTTCAGACATATAAACTCATGTTAAGTGACAACTGGTCTGTCAAAAGTACAGGAAAAGAAAGAACAAATATTTAATTAAAACCTTTCTAGTTTTTTGTTTTTGATTATTGTTCAAGTTGCTGTTCTCTAGCAAGAAGCAGTTTCCATAGCGTCCACCTGAAATCTTATTGCTTTGCAGCCATGGCATTCCTTCCCTCCATTGACAACTCGAAAATCAAACAGTCACTCCAGTGATTGATTGACATGGCTTTCGTGGGGGGAGGGGATTGGCAAAGAAAAGACTGAGACAAAATGGCAACTTAAACACGTAAGCATACAATGGTTTTAAGAGCCAGGCGGTGGTGGTGCACCCCTTTAATCCCAGAGCTCGGGAGGCAGAGGCAGGCAGATTTCTGAGTTCGAGGCCAGCCTGGTCTACAAAGTGAGTTCCAGGACAGCCAGGGCTACACAGAGAAACCCTATCTTGAAAAAAAAAAAAAACCAAAAAAACCCAACAACAACAAAAACCAAACAAACAAACAAAAAAAAAACCCAAACAAACAAAAAACCCAATGGTTTTAAGAGGGAAAGAGATATATGATAGAGAGAAAAACATTATTCTAGACAAATGAAATAGCACTGAAAGCCCATGAGTCAAGCCACAGCCCAAACCGTGTCCTACAGAGGTTTCCTTTGTTTTTAATAAAACCTCTCCCTAAACATCACTTTTAATCTTCCCCAGATGAGGCTTCATCCTCGGACCCTTCGTCTCCGGACTTCTTTTCTGGAGGGCTTTCTGCTTCCTCATCCTCTTCTTTGGGAGAAGGAGTTTTTTCCTTTGATTTCTTCGAAGCTGTGGGGCGACCCACTTTCGCTTTGCCTTTCACTGGACTTGGCGTCACTGAAATATGGAAAGTAACAATTTGGGGAACAGAAAAAAATGCCTTTTAAAAAAATCATTTACAAAACCAAAAGTCTGTAAGTATAAAAATTTATCCCATCTCACTAAGAAGGAAACACACGAAAAGGCGCATTACTCCTAGTGAGGATTAGGTCACATTCTGAGCAGAAACTACAACTATCAAACAGGTTTGGAAGCTCTAAAATATGGCGAGATGAGTAAAACTTTTTAACAAGAAACATATTAATTATATTTGCCAGAATGAAACTCTAAGCAAATCTAGACTTCTGATTTAATAAATTAGCTTGAACCAGGAAAATACCTGGCAAAAGCTTTGAAGACCCAGGAGATAAATCTTTACTCTCAAAGGTAGTTTGGTTTCTGCTATCAGTATCCTGACAGAACAGAAGATGAGAACGGAAAGCCTTCCCCAGCTGCTAGGACTACTGTCCCCAGAAGCAGCCAAGGCTTCCTGAATCTCTATTAGGGTACATTGTGTCTGAAATGAAGATGTCATTCCTACATACAGTCCAAGCCCATAGATTCTTTTCATTAAAACAAAACAAGACCTTATTCATTTTACATACAATGATGTTTGCTGCATTCATGTTTGTGTGAAGATGTCAGGTTACAGAACTGGAATCATAGACAACTGTGATCTACCATGTAGGTGCAGGGAATTGAACCCAAATCTACTTAACTACTGTGCTATCCGCTATCCATCCCTTCAGCCCATTCTTTCTGTTTTGTTTTGTTTTTTTTTACCTAAAGATTTACTTATTATTATAAATAAGTACACTGTAGCTGTCTTTAGACGCACCAGAAGAGGGCTCAAATCTCATTACGGGTGGATGTGAGCCACCATGTGGTTGCTGGGATTTGAATCAGGACCTTCGGAAGAGCAGTCAGTGCTCTTCTTACCCACTGAGCCATCTCGCCTGCCCCTTTTTGTTTTTTTTTCAAGACTATCATTTCTAATTACATGCGTATGTGCGTGCCTGTGCATGTGTACAGGTGGCTAAGTCAGCTGGAGTCACAGATAGCTGTTAGTCACACAATGTGGCTGTGGATCTGAACTTGGGTCCTCTGGAAGCAGTATGAGCTTACTCACTGAGCCATCTCTTCAGCCCTCACCAGTCTTGAAGGGAACAAAGGCATATGTGTAAGACAGAACCCCTTTGGATTTCTTGTATTTCTACGAGATAGATATAGGGCCAATGCTGAGGCAACACTTTAGTTCTTGAGAAATGTTTTCCTCTCGCAGGTCTCACCTGTTGCCTTTAGTCTGGGTTTGGGCATTTTCTTTTCTTTTCTCTCAGGTTTGGACTTCTTAACCATCTTTTTGTTTTTCTTTTTTGAACTGCCATAATCACTATCATCGTCGTCTTCCATTAGGAAATCTTCATCGCTGCCAGAATCTTCTGAGAGGAAAGAAGAATTTCAACGTCCAACTTAAATGTACACATCCTTCCAAGTGAACAAAGGGAAAGAGTGCTGAGAATGGCGGAGGAGCGGGTCTTGGGAGCTAAGCACTACTGAGTCAGTAGGAAGCACAGTGCCACTGTGGAGTTGCCCCTGCCCACTGAAGGATGGGCACGGTATGGACCTTACATATGCTACACGACTGACTTGTTCTAAATACTTTCTAAATTTTAAACTTATGAACAACTCTTTTGAAGAACTTGTTGAAAATGGAATGTGTAAGACACAAGATCTGGCCCCAGCATCCAAGAGGCTTAAGTCAGAAGATGGCAAATTTGAAGCCAGCTCTAGCCACATAGTGAGACCAAACAAGCTGTTGGGGATGAACAGCTCAGAGATACAGCACTTGCCTATCTATACTCACTGTGCAGGACCCTATGATTTTGAACCCTAGTACTAAAAGACACAAGCCTGGAACAAGTAACTCTTGGTAGCTGTATCACTCTCATGTATACTGTTGAAACTAAGCTGAACTGACTGGTAGTTTTTTTAATACCAACTGTAAATAATGAAACAAGAACACTCTATAAAGTAGGACTTCATATAATCTGAACAACCTGTGTGTGTGTGTGTGTGTGTGTGTGTGTGTGTGTGTGTGTGTGTATGTGTGTAGTATCTAAATTATGTAACATTTTGGCAATTTGAAGTGGTCTGTAATCCTATGACAGGCTAAAATGCAAATTGTAAACAAAGTACCCAGTAACAATGGTTATTAGAATATTCATACAGTGTTTAAATACAGAATAGAATCTATGATAAATGATGGACAACCATAAAATTCTGTTTATGTAAAAAAAAAAGATTCAATGTATAGTCATCTCCTTTTTAAAATTCAGGATTGGATAGCTCTATTGCTAAATTCTACTAAATCTTTTTTTAAAAAGTTCCTATTTTTCACTTATATAAATATACATGCACAGGAGATCCTCTGGAAGAGGAGCTGAGCCACTCCCTATCCCCATAGTTCTATCTCCTCCCCTCCCTTCCCCTCCCCTCCCCTCCCCTCTCCTCTCCACTCTTTTCAAGACTGGGTCACTCCAGATGCACAGTGTTATCTTTTAACAAGTAGTATCTACTTAATGTAAGGAACTAGATACAAACATTTACCTAAAAAATACCACAACTGCAAAGAAGAACCCAGACTGGAGCTGCAGCTCCACTGACAGAATCTTGCCCAACATGCACAAAGCTTTGGGTCTCCATAAAACCAGGAGCGGTGGTACCGGTGCAACAGTACAGCTCCAGGCCGCCCTCAGCTACACACTAAGTTGAGGGCAACATGATGGGCTATAGGGGGACCCGTCTAAACCAACAAGCAAAGGACAGTTCACATACTCTCCTGGAATGGCGCCTCATCATCTTCTTCCGGCTCTTCCTCGCTGCCAACATCTTCCAAGAGCATCTCTCTCTGCTTAGAAGCTGCTTTAGATGCTGCCTGTCGTTGCTGGCGTACATTTTTATGATCATCTTTTTCATCTTCGCTGTCTTCTGCAATGTAAAGTTACAGTGATACAACAATCAAAGAATTTTGCATCTGCAGATACAGTATATAACAGCTTATTCACTCAAAAAGGAATGAAATCTACCATTAAATTCCACTTAGAGGATGAACAGTTCAAGACCTATTTGTACTTCAAAGACTGATTTTTAAAAAAATTGGGGGGACTGGAAAGATGGCTCAGCAGTTAAGAGCACTGACTACTCTTCCAGAGGTCCTGAGTTTAATTCCCAGCAACCACATGGTGTCTCACAACCATCTGAAATGGGATCCAATGCTACCTTCTAGTGTGTCTGAAGACAGCGAAAGTGTACCCACATACATGAAATAAATAAATCTTTAAAAAAAAAAAAAGGAAAATCTTGCCGGGCGTAGTGGCGCACGCCTTTAATCCCAGCACTTTTGAGGCAGAGGCAGGTGAATTTCTGAGTTCGAGGCCAGCCTGGTCTACAGAGTGAGCTCCAGGACAGCCAGGCTACACAGAGAAACCCTGGCTCAGAAAAAAACCAAAAACCAAAAAAAAAAAAGAAAATCTTGAAAATATAGTGCTAATGTTAAAAATCAACTTAAATTAAAAAATGTAATTGTAATATATAAAGACTCGAGTGGCCACAAAAATTACAAAGCTGAATTATAAATTAAAAATTATGAACAGTTTCTCTAAAACTTTGTAACTGTTTAATCCTAAAATTATCAATCACATGCAAATCTATGTTTACAGATTTTAGAAGCTAAAGTCAAAAACATACTTCAAAATACAAGAAGGCCTTCCTTCCAATTATCTCTATCCTAAGATTTTAAACACAGAAACAATGCTGAACTACTACTCCTTATAATGAATTGGTGACCTTTTCAATTTAGAAGGCAGAGGGAAATCTTTAAAACACATTTAGATGAGACAGCTAAAAATCTGTAGAAAAGATTATAAAAAATTACTCTCATATACTAAATGAATTAATATTTCATCAATAGTTATTTAGTTTGCTATATGTAAGGCACGTTGCTAACCTACTAGTTCCAGACTAAACTTTACTCGTTAATTCACTCACTTATTCTTTGGGTTTTTTTTTTTTAAGACAGGGTTTCTCTGTGAAGCCCTGGCTGTCCTCAAACTCACAAAAGATGCCTCTGTCTCTGGAGTCCTGGAATCAAAGGTGTGTACCACCATGACCAGGCAACTAAGCTTTATTTTACCAGTCTCTAATGAACAGCCCTGTCCTAAACTTTTAGCCTTCCATACTCTATTAAGGTTTAATTGTCAGTTTTTCTCCTTAAAAAAACAAAACAAGCAAACAATGAACAACAACAAAACAGGGTGCCGAAGATCTGGCTATTCAAGTAAGATTTGTTGCTCTTGAAGAGGACCCAGGTTCAGTTCCCAGCACCCATGTAACGTTTTATAACCATCTCTCTAGCTCTAGAGGACCAAGCACCCTTTTCTGGTCTCTGTGGACCCAAGGCATGTACAGGTTACATAAACATACATTCAGGAGGAACACTCATACATATTAAAGACATAGTACCTTTTATTTATTCTTTTTTCTTTGGGAAAAACACATATACAATGCATTCTGATCATATCCTATCTTCCTCCACCACTCCATTCCAACTCCCTAAAGTTGGGAGTAACTCCCAACATGAACCCCTTCTAACTTCATGGTGTGTGTGTGTGTGTGTGTGTGTGTGTGCATGTTTAAATAAGACAGTAAGTCCAATTAGTGTTGTCAATGTATGAATAGGTATGAGGCCTTCCACTGGAGCAAACTACCAGTGATCACTTTCCAGCAGCTATTGACTGTCAAAGAGTTCCTAAGCCATGGTTGAGTTTTGTGAGGCTCTCCCCTTTATGGTCAATATTTAACTACTTCTAGTGCCAAAAATCTCATCTAGAGACAATTACAGTATAAATCTGACTAATGCAGACCATAAAATTAATCGACTTAGGAAGAGTTGTGCTTAATACAAGTACAGAGCATTCAAACACTCAATAAAGGTAAGAAGTGTTTAGTGTTCAGAGGGCAGATGAATGCCAAGTCACACTACATTATCACTGGGTACAACTTAAGTAGTAAGGAAGGCAAAACATCTCAGCAGAGAAAATTTAGCTAGCAGAATGTTGTTTATCTTTGTATTTTTGTTCAACAGCAGTCAAGAAAAGGGATACCCAGGAAGACAAAGGAGGGGCATACTGGTCAAAATTTAAGTACCAAGAGACAGTAAGGACTACAATTCTCAATCCCTCAAGAGTTAAAATACCAACAGCAGGATTAACCAGGCGTTCCTCAAACTCAGAGTCTACCTGCTTGCTGAGTTATTTTGCTTTCAATTATGCATACATGTGAATTAGGTGATACAAACAAACACAACTGGCTGAGGAGACCTGAGATACCTCATATCCCCAGAGGTAGAGTTACAGAAAGTTGTAAACCACCAAATGTGGGCCCTGGAAACATAACTCAGATCCTCTGTAAAAGCAGCCAGCACTTATAGGCCTTTAATTTTAAGATAGGTTCTCTTTATGTAACCTTGGTTGGCTTTGTACTTGGCAGTAATCTAGAACTTTGACATTTTAGGCATATTCCACCATATCTGATTCACATTAATTATTTTAATTATTTAAAAAATTTTCCATATGGTTATTGGTTTTGTTTTGTTTTTTCGAGACAGGGTTTCTCTATGTAGCCCTGGCTATCCTGGAACTCACTTTGTTGACCAGGCTGGCCTTGAACTCAGAAATCCGCCTGCCCCTGCCTCCGGAGTGCTGGGATTAATGGTTATTGTTTTTACTTAAGTTATAATTTCTTTATTCACAAGTTTATTCCTATATACCTTTTATCCCAGCATTCAAAAAGCAGATGCAGGTAATTGAAGGCCAGTCTGGTCTATAAAACTTCCAGGACAGCCAGGGTCACACACACACACACACACACACACACACACACACACACACACACACAAACACACACACATTTTTATAATCCCAGTATTTGAAAGAACCGGATATATAAAACTGCTCGTTAATAAATGATTAACTATTCCTTGGAGAGAAAAATCTCTTGTGCACTATGTGAATATAACACCTGTCAATGAAAGCTGATTGGCCTGCAGCTGAGGCAGAAAACAGAAGGCGGGACATCTGACAGGAGAAGGACTGTAGGATAGAGGCAGGTGTGGGAGGACTGGCCTCCAGAAAACCCTAAGGAGCTGGGAACCTGAGGAAAGGCAGCCTGCTACATGGCAGAACTCAGATCAGAATGGGTTAGGAAGTTATGAGCTAGGCAAAAAACAAGCCAGAGCTTATAGCTGAGATGTTTGTACATACATTTTGAGTCTCAAGAGTTGTTATTCTGGGAGCTTAGGACCAGGAGGAAAACAGCCCATTACAATTCTTACTGCAATAAACATGGCTTACCTGCCGAGTGAGAATCATCCTTCTTGGTCTTCACATCTTTTTCTTCTGAGTCTTCACTATAAGGCAAAGGAAAAAGAAAATGCTTAAAAGTCTTAGACAAAGACTGAATGATCACTGTGCATGGTGGCTACACTTGTAACCCCAGCATAAGGGTGCTCAGACAGGAGGACGACACCAGCTCAGACCCACGCTGGGCTACAGAGTTTTTAGGCCATCTGTACTAAAAACAGGACCCTACACTGGGTATAGTGGTACATGCCTTTAACCTCAGCACTTGGGAGGTAGAGACAGATAGATTTCTGTGCATTCAATGATACCCAAGTATAGAAACAAAGACTTTGACTTTTAAAAAAGTTAAGACCTTGTCTTGAGGGGAAAAAAATGCAGAATTAAAAAGTACACTGCAAAGGACCCCTTTCACACAACAAATGTTCAAATCGGTGCTGAGGAACGGAACTGCTTCAGTGTTATTGCACCTTACAGGGATGCTAGAATAAGTGTAATTTTACTCATCATGGCAAAACACACTAAGTCCCAACAATGAGAGAAAGCTTACAAATCTAACTTATGAGGAAGTGTACGATTTTCTCATTATTTCAATGAGCAAGTCAAGAAAATGCTTTATTTTTAAATAGAAATAAATAGAAAACAAAGCATTGGTTTGTAGGTTTAAGATCAAGCTAAAGGCTAGCCTGAGCTACTGCCTGGCTCCTGACCAACCAAACAACAAAACAAAGAAAAAACTCAGGCTAGATATAATGACATAAATGTTTCATATTTAGAAGAAACAAACAAACTTTTAAGGGTAGGAGGAGTGTTAACAATGTGGAGTGGGGGGTGGTATCAGCACTCAGGAGGCAGAGGCAAGCAGATCTTTCTGAGTTCAAGGCCAGTCTGGTCTGCAGAGTGAGTTCCAGGATAGCCAAGGCTACAAAGAGAACCCCTGTCTTGAAAAACAAAAACAAAACAATAAACTGAGTAAGAGCGATTTTCTTAAAATCACATTTCTGAAATTCTCTGCTAAAAACATTTGAAGTTAGATATATAAAAAACAAAAACTGGTCTGGAGAGGTGGCTCAGTGGTTAAGAGCACTGACTGCTCTTCCAAAGGTCCCGAGTTCAAATCCCAGCAACCACATGGTGGCTCACAACCATCTGTAATGGGATCTGATGACCTCTTCTGGTGTGTCTGAAGACAGCTACAGTGTACTCACATACATGAAATAAATAAATCTTAAAAAAAAAACTACTCAGTAAATGAATATTCAGTGATTTTAATATTCAAAGACTTCTCTTTCTTTTTTTCTTTTTTTTTTGGTTTTTCCGAGATAGGGTTTCTCTGTATAGCCCTGGCTGTCCTGGAACTTACTTTGTAGACTCATTTTGTTTTAAAATATTTCATGTATATGTGGTGATTTGCCTACATGTGTAATGTGTGCCTAATGCCCACGGAGACCAGAAGATGACATTAGATCCCCTGAATCTAGGCTTGCAGACAGGTGTGGAGTTTGAGTTCCCCCAGGGATAGTTTCAAAGTCTGCTGTTCTAATTCCTTGGTAACGCCCTGCTTCAATTAATGAACTCTCAACCTTATAGATGCATTATAAGAACTAAATGATATATAAAGCACAATACAGCCTGACACTAATATTCTTCTACCCCACCCACATTTTAAAGTATTACACTATGAAAAGTGTTTGGGCACATTGAAAACCAGGAGGAAAATCTAATCATCCTGCTCTTAATGAATTTTACAGTTAAACTGCAATTCATGTGAACATATTTGTAAAAGTAAGGGAACAGAGGTGTGGAGCACATGTAAGGACCAGGCTCCATTGTTAACATTACAGTAAGAGGAAAAAAAAAATTAAGGAAAGGCAACTGTCAAAAATGATTGAGGGCTGGTGAGATGGCTCAGTGGTTAAGAGTGCTGACTGCTCTTCTGAAGGACCTGAGTTCAAATCCCAGCAACCACATGGTGGCTCACAACCATCGGTAACAAAATCTGATGCCCTCTTCTGGAGTGTCTGAAGACAGCTACAGTGTACTGACATATAATAAAATAAATAAGTAAATAAATAGTTAAAAAAAATGTTAATCCCAGCACTCGGGAGGCAGAGGCAGGCAGATTTCTGAATTCGAGGTCAGCCTGGTCTACAGAGTGAGTTCCAGGACAGCCAGGGCTACACAGAGAAACCCTGTCTCGAAAAAAACAAAACAAAACAAAACAAAGTACAATTCAACAGGATACACAAAGCTTAGAACTGCATACTCTTTAGTTATGATTCTGCTGTTGATATAACTGACGAGGATACCAATGAAATGTCAACACCAACCTTAGATAACAAATCAGAACTGAAAACTTTCTTTTGGCTCATGCTCCCAAGTTCCAGCAAGAAGCATTCTTGGAGCTCACTGCTGATCGATAGCTGAGACCAATTGCTTCTGGGGAAGAGGCTAACCTCCACACCTGAAGCACAGGCTCTATAATGTGAGACAGACTGTACACAGAAGGCTCACCCTTTTGGAGCTCATAGACTGTCTCTACTTCAGACAGTGTAAGTAGGAAGATACCAACAATGACGCCTCCTACCTGTCTTCTTGTGAATTTTTTCCAGATCGCCTCTTATTTTTAGCCTCTCGGGGAGATGACCGAATCTTCTTAGCAGGAGGGCCTGAATCTCTTCCATAATCTTCATCTAAACAAGAAAAAATTTCAAATTCAGTTAATTGTGTTTACATGCTAAATCACACATTACTCCTCATGCTTTTTAAATAAAACAGATTTCCCCCATAGTTCTTCTAATTAAAGGGGAGGGAGGATGTGGGGAGATAGTTTATGGTTAGGAGCACATATGCTGTTCTTCCGAAGACCTAGGTTTGACTCTCAGCACCCACACAGCGGCTCCCAACACAGTTCCAGAGGATCTGATGGTGTCCTCTCTGCTGGCCTCTGCAGGCATCAAACATACATGTAGGCAAAACACACGAACAAAAAGTATTTTAAAAAATTGGGGCCAGGCCGGGCATGGTGGCGCACGCCTTTAATCCCAGCACTCGGGAGGCAGAGGCAGGCGAATTTCTGAGTTTGAGGCCAGCCTGGTCTACAGAGTGAGTTCCAGGACAGCCAGGGCTACACAGAGAAACCCTGTCTCAAAAAAACAAAAACAAACAAACAAACAAAAAAATCCAAAAACAAACAAAAAATTGGGGCCAGGAGCATTTATTACCTAACATGCAGAAGGCTGTTCTATTTCTATTACCATAAAAATAAATAATTTAAAAAGAGAAAGCAAGATGGGTCAGCAATGAGTGGCATTTGACTGTGCAAGCCTAAAACCTGACTTAGACCCCCAGAAGCCATGTTACAACAACACATTCCTAAAGGTTTTCCTGACTTCAACATGTGCTCACTCTTAAACATATGCAGCACAAACAAGCAACACACAACTAAAAACAAATAAAATCCACACCCCGAGTCTCACCTATTTTAATTCCATGTTACATAGCGTCTCGTCCTTGTATAAGGCCCCTCAACCATCTACACCATAGCTGCTATAACATTCCCATTTAGTTGAGGATTTCCCCATGTTTTAATAGCTTCATACTCACTTGAAAATTATAGCAATATGGTTTTATCATAATCATCCTAGAATGTAAGAACCTAAAATTTCACAATCATTTTCCCCCCAGGGTTTCTCTCTGTCTAGCACTGGTCATCCTCGAATTCAGAGATCCGCCTGCTTCTGCCTGAACTGCTGGGATTAGAGGTGTGTGCCACAATGTCTGGCTTAAATTCTACACTCTTAATACAATATTCACAATATTGTAATCAAGTAAATTACTCTTACTGAAGTATTAAATATATCACATACTCTGCATGTTTCTAACTTTAGGAAAACACTATAATTTTAAAAGCTTCCTAAGAAAGCCTCCCCTAGCTGCTGATTACTCTCAAAGCTGCTGCTCCATTTCCACAAGTCATGGCGAGAAATGAGAAAGAGGTTGGCACTTCAGCAATTCTTAAATTGCTGCATTCATTATAAATTCTGAAACAGAATTAAGCCATTTTTAGAAGTTAATTCTAACCATTAATAGCAATACTTATTTTAATTATGTGTGCGCAGGGTGTATTCGGTTATGCGTACATGAGCACAGGAAATTGACCTGAACTCAGGCCCTCTGCTTTTTAAAAATAACTTAAAAAAAGGAAGAGGAGAAAAATCCGCCCTAAGTGAGATGAGAGCGGAACTTAAAATTCTACAGGACACCCTTAGCCATATTAAAAAAAAAAAAAAAAAAAAAGAAAAAAAGAAAACCAAAAAGCAAATTACCACCAAAATAAAACAACCAAACATTTATTTTTATGTGTATGGGTATGCCTGACAGGTCATATGTGTAGAAGACAGAAGACTACTTGTAGAAGTCAGTTCTTTCCTTCCAGAATTTTCTGGGGAGTATTTCAGTTGTCAGGCTGGGCACCAAGCACCTTTGCCTGCTGAGCCATACTGCAGTTCAATTACATTAAAAAAAAAAAAGATTTATTTATTTATTATATGTAAGTACACTGTAGCTGTCTTCAGACACTCCAGAAGAGGGTACCAGATCTTGTTACGGATGGTTGTGAGCCACCATGTGGTTGCTGGAATTTGAACTCAGGACCTTCGGAAGAGCAGTCAGTGCTCTTAACCGCTGAGCCATCTCTCCAGCCCCCAATTACATTTTTAAAAGATGATGGAAGTTGAGAAGAAAAAGGTCAAAAGAGCTATATATACCCTAACTAAGGGACCTTAAATTAAGTATCAACTCTACTTCAGTTTCTTTAAGTGTAAAATGACACAAGAGATCCCACAACAGCAATGCTCTTTAAAAAAATAACTTATTAGGGCTGGACATGGTGGCGCATGCCTTTAATTCCAGCACTAGGGAGGCAGAGAGAGGCAGGTGGACCTCTGTGAGATCGAGGCCAGCCTGGTCTCCAGAGTGAGTTCCAGGATAGCCAGGGCATAGAGAAATCTTGTCAACCCGCCCCCACCCCTAACCAAAACCTTACTAAGCATAAACATTTAGAACAATTTCTGTTATGTTTCAGAGACAGAATTATGTAGCAAGTTTTTAATTCTTCTGTACATCTTGCAAGCCTACTCAAGGGGTATACTATCTTAATAAAGTAAAATTAAGATTGCTGGTTCATCTTCCAGATGACCAGGGTTTAATTCCCAGTTTAGCTAGCAGTGGGTATTTTACACATAGAAACCTGCATCAGTTACTGGACATTTAACCTTTGGATCCTAAAACCAGATTTAAAAAAAAAAAAAATCAGGTGTTTATTTCAATGATTTACAAGAAAAAGCTACAGGCCAGGCATAGTGGAACCTGCAATCCAGCAATTCTGAGGTTTGAGTTCAAGGACTGCCTAGGTCACATAGCAGACCTTATCTCAAAGAGAAATGGTCAAGTCCATCACTTGTTTTCTTTGACACACTCCTGAGTAACTTAAACAACAGAGACTCCTAAAAGCATGCCATAAAGCACATAAGCCTGCCAGCACAGCACGCGCCTTGTAGAAACACAGAAACACACATACCTGCATCATCTGATTCCTGAAACTGAGAGTAATCCACAACCTTCCTATTTCTGCAAAAAGAGACAAATTCAGATTATTAAAAAGAAAAAAGTATGGCTTCTAAGACACCAGAATACACATTTTAGTTTTATAAACATAATAGTTCTTAGGCCAGGTGTAATAGTGTATGCCTTTAATTCAGTTCTTGGGAGAGAGGTGGGTAGACCCTGACTCAAAGAAAACCGTCTTAGAATTACTCACCCCAGTGACAACTTAAACACTGTTCTTCTTAAGCCTTATCTTCCCCCCCTCCCCAAAACAGAACAGGCCAGGCAAGTTCCCCATGCGCATTCATTATACATAGACTATTACAGTCACAGGCTAAAGTTTTAAGTATTATTTTACTATCCCATTCCCATATATTATGTAGACATGTCTGTCCTCTAACTCAGATTCTCTTTCCTCTGCCTCCCCAGTGCTAGATTAAAGGTATGAGCTACAATGCATGGCTGTTATTTTACTCTTACTGTTATATATACAAACACTTACGTGTGAAAAAACAAGATTACATACAGCTAGGCAAAAAACCAGCTTTCTAAGGTATAATATAGTTATGTTATAATGCAATCAAATATGATAACATGAAGCCTTAGAAGAAAAAATTTTTTATTGGTGTAGTCAAAGCATGCTTTAAAACAAAAGAAATATTTTATACATATGTGTATGTTATCTATGTACATGTGTGCACATCATGTGTTTTGGTACCCATGGAGTGAAGAAGGTCTCAGATCTGGAACTACAAGTGGTTATAAGGTTGCCAAATATTGTTTGCTTCTTGTTTTGAGACAGGATCTCACATGTAGCAAAAACTGACTTAAACTCAGGATCTCCTGCTGTAATTACAGATGTGTACCACCACACCCAACCAATGGAATTTTGCCTTCAGTTTTGTTCTATGAAAATGATGAAATCTGGAGATGATTTTGAAGTGTGGAGGAGAGTGCGCACAGGTCACATACAGCATTTCGCATAAGGAACCTGAAAGAAATCTGTTTAGACTCTTGTTGTATTAGGGCTAAAAAAAGTACCTTTTTAATGAACTTGGTCTTGTGAAACTGGAAACTGAGAAAATCTACTATGATCAAAATTTAACATTTAAGAGGATTACTTAAGTACAAGGGCATGAGACGTTCTGTTCTATCTATTCCTAGCCAAAACAAACAAAAGTCTAATCAAAATCTTACTAGGGAGCCAGAAATGGTGACACACACCTGTCATCCCAGCCCCCAAGAAGGTCAGGAGTCTGAGGTGGAATACGCTGGGCTATAGAAAGCCCTAATCTCAAACTCCTACCATTTAAATGCCAAGTAAAACGAACTCTCCAGTTGAACGATAACTACCAGAAACGTGAGCAAATACAGAATCTCAACACAGCACAGACGACAAACTATAACGAACCACGGCTCTGCCACAAACTCGTTCCCTGCCCTCCAGTAAGGGGTTTCCCTCACAGACCGTGGTTTTTCAACTGTAAAATCAGGAAGACAAACTACTCAATTGTGGGGCTAGAGACAAAGCACGGTGGTCGATGTGGCTCTTGGCAGTTCCATTTCCAGCAGGTGGTCATCAACTCTTGTAAATCTAGCTCTAGAGACTCTGACCCACTCCTCTGGACTCCACATGCACATACTTACACATAATCAGCTATACATATCTATGTATTTAGTTGAGACAGGGTCTCACTATATAGTCTTGGCCAGCTTGAACTCAGAGACCTGCTTGCCTCTGGATTTAAAACATGTGCTACCACACCCAGCAAAAATAAATCTTAAAACAAAATGACTCAAGATTGTCCCGAGAAGGAGTGATAGATAAATAATGACTAATAAAAGACAGTTGTTACTACTTCTATCTCCTTCCTTTTATGTTAATTTATTTCCAGCTTCATGGCATTTTCAAGGTTCCTTTTAGGTTGAGAAGTCTAGTCATTTTATTTATTAATCAGAGTTCAGAAGAGGGAAACAAGATTTCCTGAAACTGGAGTTATGGAGTTATGTGAGCCACTACCATGTAGGTACTGGGAAATGAACCTCAGTCATTGAAGTGCTCTTAACCACTGAAGGACTCCTTTAGTCCCAAACAGTATTTCAGAGCCATCAATTGGATTACAACAATTTTCATCATTTAAGTCAATGGGAGTTCCATCCTAACAAGTCTAAAAACTTTGTACCAGAAAGAAAATCTCCAACATAAGGAAACATGAATGTCTCAGTTTCTGGGTGGAGGAAACATCAGGATTATGTTGTTGTAAGTGTGTGAAGTCAGCCACAGCTGTCTTAAAAAACAAACAAACAAAACCAAATTATTACTAGATTTTAATAGTGATAGGGAGGCATGTGGTGATTTTCAGCAGATTCACTGAATTCTATATAATCTTATTCAACCTTGGAATCTTGTCAACATAATCCCAAAAGAGAATTAAGAACCATTTATGATCTCCACGGTAGCTTACAATAAGAAAATTTCACTCATTAAGTGGTTCTTCATAGGGAGTCCAAATCTGCACTTTCTACTGACTAGTTCACATGTTCTACCTACTGCCATTACCATGTTTAACTCTTATCTTTTCTTCTTCAGGGTATCCCTTAACATTTTGCTAACCTCATTTTTTCCTTCTAAGTAAATCCTATGTTTTGTTGGTTGGCTTTACTTTCCAGAGACAGTCTCTGCATTATAACTTCTTGTGTATGTAGACAAGGCTGAATTCAAACTCTCTCCACATGTCTTCCCTAGTGTGTGCCACCATGTCCAACCCCCAAATGCTATGGTTTAACAACTCACCCACCACAGATTTCAAGTGCCTTCTTCATGCTCTAGTTGATCTCTTCCAAACAAAAGATGAAGTAAAATCTGCCCAGTAATACCCACAAGGAAATTTAACAGTGTGGCTCATAAGTGATAGAGGAGAATAAACGAGGGCTATGCCCTTGCTCTACTAATTCTACTTTACGCTGCTAACACAGACACCCAGTTGTCTTTGTTCCTTTACACAGTCAATCTCACACTACAATTCTACTGACTTCCCTTACACCATCAATGTATTGTCTCCACACTTCCTATCTTGTGCAAATATCATCAGCCTGCCATCAGGCTTCACTTATGTCATCAAGAATAAAATAGGTCCCCTTTCCCTAAAACAAAACATGACAGGCCAAGAACAGAAAGATTACAACACTTGTCCATCTGAGACATCATTCTGTCTGGATTTCTCCATCTTCCAAGATCCTAATGTGAAACTGAAAACCCTTATTAAAACACAACATTTTCACAACATTCTTTTGCTCTAATAAATCTTTTCTGTTTCCTTTCTGTGATGCTGGGGTAGAATTTAGGGCTTCATGCATGCTAGCCAAGTACTCTAGCAGGAAGCTACGTCTGTCTCATTTAAAAAACTAAAAAAGCAAAGAGTTTATTTAAATCAGTGAACTTTTTAGTACATAAAATTAATTATCTATTTCAAAGTAAAATCAGGGCTTACCCAACATGCACAAACTTTTGGGTTCAAACTTCAGGACTAGATACAAATTAGGCCTGGCATCAGGGGTTTGTAATCCCAGGAGGAAGTAGAAGAATCAGAAACCCACAGCCACACACCCTCAACTACACATTAAGTTATAAATCAGCTGGCATTACGTGAGCCCATCACAAACAGGAAAATGAAGAGCACACATCTGGGTGCAAAGGTGTATATCTCAGCAGCAGAAAACCTGACAGTACAAATGTCTTATAATTTACATCTAAAAAATTTGTCTCGCCAGGCGTGGTGACGCACGCCTTTAGTCCCAGCACTCGGGAGGCAGAGGCAGGCGGATTTCTGAATTCGAGGCCCGCCTGGTCTACAGACTGAGTTCCAGGACAGCCAGGGCTATATAAAGAAACCCTGTCCCGAAAAACCCAAAAACAAAACAAAACAAAATTTGTCTCATAGACTGGTGAAATGGCTTGGCATTTAAAAGCACCTACTGTTCTTCTAGAGGTCTTAAGTTCAATTCCCAGCAAGCACATGGTGGCTCACAACCATCTGTAATTGGATCTGATGCTTGGTGAGCCCGAAGAGAGCGATAGTGTACTTACATACATAAAATAAATAGATCTTTAAAAAAAAAAAGCCGGGTGTGGTGGTGCACGCCTTTAATCCCAGCACTTGGAAGGCAGACAGATTTCTGAGTTCAAGGTCAGCCTGGTCTACAGTGAGTTCCAGGACAGCCAGGGCTATACAGAGAAATCCTGCCTCGAAAAAACCAAAAAAGAGCGAAGCCCACCCCTTACCCTTATTCAATTTTTGTAAGCTTGAGTTCTATAAAACTTACGGGCTTTCCTTATTTTGGGCTTTTTTGAGACAATCTCATCATATAGGCTAGGTAGGCCTTATTTTCCATTATTTCTGCCTCAGTCTCTTAAGTACTAGAATGATAAGCTGCATTATCACATTTAGATTTATAAAATACCCCTGATGCTTTAAAAATTGAAGTCTAGGGGGCTGGAGAGATGGCTCAGCGGTTAAGAGCACTGACTGCTCTTCTGAAGGTCCTGAGTTCAAATCCCAGCAACCACATGGTGGCTTACAACCATCCTTAATGACATCTGACTCCCTCTCCTGGTGTGTCTGAAGACAGCTACAGTGTACTTACATATAAAATAAATAATAAATAAAATCTTAAAAAAAAATTAAAGTCTCCAGGTGGGAATTTCTTTTAAAGCCATACTTGCTCATAGGCACATATACATCTGGTGGTAAAGAAGAACAAATACAAGGAAACAGGCTCATCTCTAGATACACATGGGATACTAAATTTAAGCATGTTCTTGTATTTATTTGTTAAATTCAAAAGTATCTCCAATTTTCAAATTCCCCCTTAAGCTGGAGATTTCTTTTTTATTTTGAGAGACAGGGTTTCTCTATGTAGACCTACAGAGATCTACCTCTGCCTACAGAGTACTGGGATTAAAGGTAGTCACCACTACCACTCAGTGAACTAGGGACTTCTTTTTTTTTTTTAAAGATTTATTTATTTATTATATGTAAGTACACTGTAGCTGTCTTCAGACACTCCAGAAGAGGGAGTCAGATCTTGTTACAGATGGTTGTGAGCCACCATGTGGTTGCTGGGATTTGAACTCTGGACCTTCGGAAGGGCAGTCAGGTGCTCTTACCCACTGAGCCATCTCACCAGCCCAACTAGGGACTTCTTAAAACTACAAAGCAAGTCTAAGTAAGACTGGCTTGGAGCTGCATAAGACTCCAGCTCAAAAAACAAGCAAATAATAATAATTTTTAAAACTCCACAAAAGCCAGAAAACAAACAATACACTCATAGAGTGTCATGCCTCATGAAGAAGTTTGGATGCCAGCACCCACATAATAAGTGTCCCAGGGCATGTCTCACCTCAAAGCATGATTAAGAGGCTTCTTTACACACGAGTATATAGGCACACACAAGTACATGGGCACACACATTGCAGAGGAAAAGGCCAGTGAGACAGCTCAGCAGCTAAAGGCACTTGTGCCAAGACTACAGTCCATCCACAGGACCAATAAGAACAGAGGTGATTCCACAAGTTGTCCTCTGACCTTAACCAGACAGGTGGTAGTTCACACCCACATACATACAGGAAAGTAAAGTGGTCACTGTGGAGTTGGAAAACGAGCAGGACTCTATTAACTATAAAATCTAGGTTCTGTAGGCCACTTGGACACATGATGTCTGCTGTCAAAGTTTGCCACCTAATTTTTTTATTCCCTTTGAGAAAAACAAAACAAGGGCTGGTGAGATGGCTCAGTGGGTTAGAGCACCCGACTGCTCTTCCGAAGGTCCAGAGTTCAAATCCCAGCAACCACATGGTGGCTCACAACCATCCGTAACGAGATCTGACTCCCTCTTCTGGAGTGTCTGAAGACAGCTACAATGTACTTACATATAATAAATAAATAAATCTTAAAAAAAAATAAAGAAGGCAAATGTTCTTTAAAAAAATAAATAAATAAAAAAAAGAAAAAGAAAAACAAAACAAACGAAAACAAAAATCCATCAAAAACTCCTTTTAGGACATGTGCCTTTAGGAATGTCTTTAACTCCAGCACTCAGGAGGCTGAGGCAGGCAGATCTGTTTGATAACAGCCTGGTCTAGAGAGGGAGTTCCAGGCAGCCAAGGCTCTTACACAGAGAAACCCTGCCTCAAAAAAAAACAAAAACAAAAACACACCAATTCTTTTAGAAAACAGTACTATTATTTTGTGGAGTAAGGAGACATTTCTTCTTCTTCTTTTTTTTTTTTTTTTTGTTTTTTGTTTTTTCAAGACAGGGTTTCTCTGTGTAGCCCTGGCTGTCCTGGAGCTCATTTTGTAGACCAGGCTGGCCTAGAACTAAGAAATCCGCCTGCCTCTGTCTCCCAAGTGCTGGGACCAAAGGTGTGTGCCACCACGCCCAGCATAAGGGGACATTTCTGAGGTGCTCCCAAGCCACCAGGAGTTATTTAGCATTAAAAGCACAGTGCAGAGTGCAGACCCATACCCTATCTGAAGTACTGTGTGAATGAGAAACACAAGTTTTATTTCCAGTAATCTTTACTTAATTTAACTTTCAATAGCCACCAAGTGGAACAGTTAGTTACAAAGCTAAATGAGCCAGTAGTAGTAGTGTCTCACCTTTTTGTAAGGCAGAGGCAGATTCAAACCAGCCTGATCTACAGAAGAGTTCCATGGGAGCCTTGGCTCCATGAGACACCCTCTCCCCAAATTAAAAAAAATTTTTTTTAAAAGAAAAGACATATCTTTCTAGCAAAAGGACCAACTAATTTATTATACAAGAGACCTCAGCTGAGCAGTGGTGGCGCCTTTGATCCCTGCACTCGGGAGGCAGAGGCAGGCGGATTTCTGAGTTCAAGGCCAGCCTGGTCTACAGAGTGAGTTCCAGAACAGCCAGGGCTACACAGAGAAACCCTGTCTAGAAAAAAGTAATTTGAGTTGGTGGTACAGTTTGGTTAGATTTATGTCCTCAAAGAACTCACTATAACCTGGAACAGTCATATTGACTACTTCCCAAACATCACACAGAAGACATGGTAATTTGGAGGTGCAGGTTAAAACAGAATGGAAAAAGCAAGCTGGTAGGTAATTCATCCTCCGCAGTTCCCTCTCGCGAGTGGGAGGGGTGGTAATCTACCACCAATAGATTATCTTGTCAAGGAGACATAGTGGGGCACAAAACCGTTGCCAGATCCAAACCTCTCCTTGGTATTGGGATACTTTCGATACCAAAACTTGAAATGAATTCATAACTGTAAAAATAGTTAAGAACTAAAGGCAATGGGGCCAGGTAAAGCTCCTTTACAAGTAACATCTATTGACTTTGGTCTCGGTCTCTGTCCCTCTGTCTCTCAGGCCTTAATAGATTGGACTAAACCACACCCTCCACCCAAGCCACATTCTATACAACAGCTCTGGAGGGCATTAAAGGGGAGCCCACCGAGTGAGGGGAAACCGAAAACTTCTTGAAGCCATGTGAATAAAAGTCTGATCGCTAGTGGATCGTAGTCCATTTACGATTAACGTCACACGGGGAAAGAGAGGGTTACAGAAGTAGCAAGAGACGCGTACTGCGGGGTGAGGGGGAACGAGAACCACACGGGATTTGGGTTAACAAGCACGTCCCTGGAGGAAGGGCATTTGTCTGCAAGCGGTGGAAAGAGAAAACTTGGGGTTAATGCGTTCAGAACTCCCAAGTGGGGAGAGGCTGTGGCCCTTATTTTACGGGGCTCAGTGTCAAAACTCACTTTTGCCCCAAGGGGAAAGGAAAACGTGGGTTCCGCCCAGGCCGGGCTAGGAGGCGGGGCCTGCCGCGACCCCGAGAATGGAGGCGGGGCCGGGCGGCGGGGCACAAGCAACTCGCTCGCCAAAACGCTAAGCCGGCGAGCCTCTGGAGGACCGAGTCCTCCGTGTTCGCACCCGGGTCGGCCGTAGGCTCCAACAGGGCCCAGGGGTGCGGCCTATGGTGTGCCTGGTGCGCGCCAAGCCCACGCCAGGGCCATGGCGGAGGTGGGGGCGGCCGCGGAGCCGACCCGGACCCTGCGGGGTGGAGGCGACGCGCCCGTGCGCGCCGCCGCCATCCTGCGCGCCGCCGAGCACCCACGCGCAAGGGCGCGCGCGGCCCCCGACAGAAGGCCGCGCGTGGTAGTCAGGAGCACGACTCCAGGCCCGTTGCCCAGGTCCTTCGCCACTCACCCCAGCCCGTTCGGCCCGCCCCGGGCCTTGGACTCCGCACTGACCTGACAGGCCGAGACATGTTCGCTGTCGAGGCGCGACCAAGTCGAGGAGCCGAGGACCAGGACCCCCCTCCCCGCGCACTCGGCGCCCCACCCCCCCGCTCCGGCCGGCGGGGCCGCTGCTGCCGAGCCCCGGGCTGCTGGCTTCTCAAGAGTCGGCGGCTGCTGGTTTGAGGTCCCTGGATCTGACGAGCCCCCCGCTCCCCCGTCTCTTCAAAATGGATGAATCAAACCAGCCGAAAATGCGCCAAAGCCGCGGTGCAACCAAACCCCGTAGGGTTTGTGCGCTCCGCCCCAGCACGCCCGCTCATTGGTGACTCCTGTCAGATGCGCCCTAGTCATTAGTCCATTTGAATCATCACGCCTCCCAGCCCCGCCCCACTCCCGGATAGGCCCCGCCTCCTCCATGGGGTCCTGTTAGTCAAGATGCGCTGAGAGCGCACGGCCGCAAAACAAAAATGGTCGCCGATTGCCCGCCCCCTGTCTTCCACGCCAGAGCTGCAGATTCGGCTTGGGTTATATCTTGGACCCCCTGCCAAATAACCTGATTTATATAGAGTTCTCTGTGGACTAGGTGGTTCTGTAATGGATTTAATTTCTCCTGACTTGATTATTTTGCAAATCAGCTAATTGCAAGACTCATGGGATAGGCAGCAGATTCGTCACTTAAGAATTGGAGGGAAATTACTTAGGTTCAAAAATTTGACCTTAATCTTAGAAATCCTGTACTCTGACTTCAGCGTTAACCTCCCAGGGCTCAGTCACGCTGCTGAAGTAGAGAGTTGGGTTCACAAGGAATATCTTCTACCCAATCTGATCTTTGAGAGCTACTTAACACTCATTAAAACCTCAATTTCTGATATTAGCATTTCAAAGAGAAAGAGGTGATTAATGGTTAAGAGGGAGACTGGTGACAAAACGCTTGCTTCAAAATTCTAAGTCCACCACTTAGTACTTAACTAGGTTTCCTCTGTGCACCTCAGTTTTATGATGAGTAGAGTAGGATACAAGGCTACCTTATTACTAGAACTAAACAAGGTGCTATGTTGAAAGGCCTTTAGTCTGGGCTTAAGTGTTAGGTTCCGTTTTTAATAGAAGATAAAATTAGTTCGGGGGGGGGGGGCAGGGAGGCTGGAGAGATGGCTCAGTGGTTAAGAGCACTGACTGCTCTTCCAGAGGTCCCGGAGTTCAAATCCCAGCAACCACCTGGTGGCTTACAACCATTTGTAATGAGATCTGATGCCCTCTTCTGGTGTGTCTGAAGACAGCTACAGTGTACTCATATATAATAAATAAATAAATCTTAAAAAAAAAAAAGTAGTTCGAGTTGCCTCAAGACTGAATGCCTAAATCAGAAGTAGAGCACAGTATCTTTGTATTAATATCTAGGATTTACTTCCTGTTATAGTTTGGATTCCATGTTCCCTAGGGACCCATATGCCAAAGATTTAAGAGGCAGGACCTGGTAGAAGTTAGGACATTAGGAGTGAGCACTTTAACATGATGTGGGAACCTTGACTTGACCACCCTCTGTCTTTCTTGCTTGCAGCCTGTAAACACAATGTCATCTGTTTCACTTTGCTGAAATGCTTTTCACCATGATGCTCTTGCTCTCTACAGACACAAAGCCCTAGGACCAAGCAGCCCTCAATGGAAACATATGAAACTGTAGAAAAATAAATGTATTCTTGTAAGTTGATATTTCAAGTCATACGGATAGAAAACTAACACACTTTATGATGTTGTAAATCGATTTCAATACTTGCCAGAGCCAGTGTTTCACTTGAAGAGTGGGGATGTTGCTCAGCTGAGAGTAACTGCTCAGCACACAGTAAGCACTGAGTTCAATCTTCATCACCTCCTGAAACTGGACAAGAGGATACACACCTATAATGCCATCAGTCAAGGAGATAGATGTTCAAGGTCATGCCTGGCTACATAGGGAGTTTGAGGACAGTTTGGACTGCGAAAGCCCCTGAGTCAACAACAAAACCAAGTGAAGATATAGTCCCTAAGCAACAAACCACATCACTATCTGCTTCCTGAAAGTCTCCCAGTGTAAAATTCTACTTATCTAAGGGAAGAAAGCAGCAAAAGAGAAGAATTTTAAAAGTTATTCTTGATCCTTTCCGTTCAACGTCATTTCCTCTTCACTTAAAAAAATATATGGTAAAAAAAAAAATCTCTAACAGCTGGGTAGTGGTGGCAAATGACTTTAATCTTGGCAATCAGGAGGCAGAGATGGGCAGATCTCTCTGAGTTCAAGGTCAGCCTGGTCTACAGAGCAAGTTTGAGAACAGTCAGGGCTACACAAAAGGAAATTTACATAAAATGTGCGGTCTTAGCCATTTACACTTCTGTGGCATTAAGGACATTCATGTTGTTGCATAACCACCACCAAAACCCATCTCTAAAATTTTTTTTATATGTCTCTGGTGTGTGTGTGTGCATGGGTGCATGTGTGTATACCATAGCAAGAATGTAGAGACCAGAGGAAAATTAGACAAAGAATTTTATTAACTTTTCTCAAACTTGATTCCCGAGTTGCTTCAGCTTAATTTGCTGCGAAGGGTGAACTGTGTGTAACCAACAACCAAAAGGAGCTGCAGAGTCCAAGGGGCTTGAACATAAAAATAGTAAAGATGTAGGTCTTATCAGAGTCATATAAATTTTTTAAAGCAGTCATGACATGAAATAGCAGCCCAGTAACTTCTTTAAGTTTCATCTTCCTCACAAATTGCCTCAAGTCAGTTGCTCCATTTTTGAAAACCTCATCAAAATTCTCCACAGGACTGCAACTTCATCCCTCTCCTCTCCAGTAGCAGCTGGTGCTTTGCCATTCCCAGGTTGTTTGGGCAGAGCTATTTGCCACTCTCTGTCACCCAGTCAGAGTATCTGCACCAAGCTGGTATAGGATGCTGGGAAGCATTTCTGCCGGCTTCCGTATTGCAGCCCGGCCTGTAGTGGTGAAGGTGTTCACTGACAGAGACACCTGAACTTTAGAGTTGTCAAAGAGGATTGTCACTGTTCCTCTTCAATACCAAAGATTTTTTTATTAAAGATTTATTTTATGTATATGAGTACAACTATAGTTGTCTTCAGACACACCAGAAGAGGGCATCAATCAAATCCCGTTACAGATGGTTGGGAGTCACCATGTGGTTGCTGGGAACTGAACTCAGGACCTCTGGAAAAGCAGTCAGTGTTCTTAAACACTGAGCCATCTCTAGAGCCCCAGAGACATTGTTTATGCCCAGCTTCTTTAAGAGAATGAGAGTCAAAGTTCTAGTTCTTTTTTTTTTTTTTTTTTTTGGTTTTTCGAGACAGGGTTTCTCTGTGTAGCCCTGATAGTCCTGAAACTCACTCTGTAGACCAGACTGCCCTCGAACTCAGAAATCTGCCTGCCTCTGCCTCCCAAGTGCTGGGATTAAAGGCGTGTGCCACCACGCTGGGCTAAAGTTCTAGTTGTTCATCATCTGCTGTGGCTGTTCCAGGAACCACCTTCTGTCTGTGAATGGTTCCTTTCCCACCAATATGCACTGTGCCTGCAGGTTGGCGATCTTTTCCTGGGTCATGATAGTTTCTTTTCATTTTGCTGGAGCAGAAAAGGGGCTGTGAGGGGGACTAGGGTTTGTGTTGAGGGTGTCTCTGACAGACCGGCTGAGATTAGGTGTACTCAATGGCGATCCCAGAAGGCAGCTAGAGGGAGGTGGGGAGTCCTGGGAACTTTTAAGCAAGTTCTGTGCATACTCTTTGCAAGGCATATCTAGTTCTGGTTTCTTTTTCTTTTTTAAGGTATGTATATATGAATGAGTACACTGTTGCTGTCTTCAGACACACCAGAAGAGGGCATTGGATCTCATTACGGTTGGTTGTGAGTCACCCTGTGGTTGCTGGGTCTAGAAGAACAGTCAGTGCTCTTAATCGCTGAGCCATCTCTCCAACCCCTCTGTTTTCTTTCTAGTTCTAGTTCTCCTTCTCTGTTTCTTCTTCTTCTTCTTCTTCTTCTTCTTCTTCTTCTTCTTCTTCTTCTTCTTCTTCTTCTTCTTCTTCTTCCTCCTCCTCCTCCTCCTCCTCCTCCTCCTCCTCCTCCTCCTCTTCTTCTTCTTCTTCTTCTTCTTCTTCTTCTTCTTCTTCTTCTCCCTCTCCCCTCCCTCCCCCTCCTCCCTTAATGAGTCTCTTTTAATGAGACACAGTCTAAATAACTATGTATTTTATGTGTATGGGCATTGTGCCTGAGTGGTGTGTGTGTGTGTGTGTGTGTGTGTGTGTGTGTCCCCTGTGTGTAACTGGTGCTTGAGGGGGCCAAATAAGGGCATAGACACCAGCAACTATAGTTACAGACAATTATAAGCTGTCCTATGAGTATTGGGAATCAAACCTAGATTAGAACCTTTGAAAGAGCAGTCAGTACTTTGAATCACCAAGCAATTTCTTCAGGCCCTACAGTAGCTGAGGATTATTTGAACACGTCATCCTCCTGCCTCTGATTTCCGAGTGCTGGCATGGTAAGATGGCAAGTGTGTGCCACCATGCCTGATTCATGCAGTGCTGGGAATTGAACCCAAGACTTTGTTCATGACAGACAACTGAGCCATGTATCTAGCCCTCGAGTATTCTGTTTTTTTTTTCTTTGTTGTTGTTTTTGATTTTCCACTCTAGACATCTTTCTTCATCTTTGCTTTAAAGAATGTTAAGAGCTAAGCTTAGATGACCATCTGTTACTAAGACAATAAAGATGTACAACTTGACATTTATTTTAAGCTGAAGAAGAAAAAAAAAAAAGCCAAAGACTCATGCTTGTTGTTTTACTAGACACCAATAAAATCTATAGAAAACCCACCGGTGTGGTACTGAAGGTTTACAGCTTTATGTATCTAAACTGCTAACAAATTCTGTGTTGTGAACATTGCAGAGAAAGGGAGGCCCTGAGGTATAACAAAAGCACACTGAACTTGTAAACAATACTTGTCTTGGGGCTGGAGAAACGATTTAGCAGTTAAGAGCATTTGCTGCTCTTCCAAAGGACATTTGTAACTCCAGTTCCAGGGGACTCCAGCACCCTCTTCTGGCATCCCTGGGCATCTACACACATATACATACTCCCCCACCCCCATACATGTAAAACACTAATACATCTAAAAATTTAAAAAATAATAGAATATCTGTCTCTGGTAACCCAAACAACATTTCTTGGAGTAAACCTAACCAAGAAAGTGAAAGTTCTTGTGTTAGTTATGGTTTCTATTACTCTGATGAAACACCAAAAGTAACTTGGGAGAGAAAGAGTTTATTTGGTTTATGCTGTCACACCATTGTTTATTACTGAAGGAAGTCAGGTCAGGAACTCAAATAGGGCAAGATCCTAAGAGGCTCTGGAGAATCTCTGCTCACTGGCTTGCTCAGTCTGCTTTCTTATAGAACCCAGGATCAGCTAGGAGTGAGCTCACCCACAAGGAACTGCCCCTCCCACATTTATCACTCATTAAGAAAATGTCCTACGGGCTTTCCAGAAGCTCTGTCTTAGGGAGGCATTTTCTCAGTTGGATTCCCTCCTCACAGATGATTATAGCCTGTGCCAAACTGACATAAAATTAGCTAACACAGATCTATGAAAACTTTTGTTTGTTTGGCTTTTCAAGACTGGCTTTTTGTTGTTGTTGTTGTTGTTGTTGTTGTTTTGTTTCTGTGTAGCCCTGACTGTCCTGGAACTCACTCTGTAGAACTCACTCAGGCTGGCCTCAAACTCACAGAGATCCACCTGCTTCTGCCTTCTGAATGCTGGGATTTAAAGGCACATGCTACCACTGCCTGGTCTACAATGAAAACTTAAAACAATGAAGAAGGAAACTGAAGAAATCAAAAGATGAAAAGACCTCCCATCCATATGCAGTAGCAGGGTTGATATTGTGGAAATGGCCATCTTACCAAAGCTTCAACAGCTCCAACGTAATCCCCATCAAAATTCTTCCCAGAAACTAATAATAAAAAAACCCCCTCAAAATTCACATGGACAGCTCCACAAAGCCAAAATCATCTTATATAATAAAAACATTGTTAGAGGCACAACCATTCTTAATTTCAAGTTCAATTACAGAGCCCCAGTGGTCATAACAGCATCATTCTGGCACACAACCAGGAACAGTGACCAAGGAGATAGAACTGAGGACCCAGAAGTAAGTGAGCCCAGGCACCTATCACCTGGTCTTTGTTTTCAATGCCAAAAACATTGGAGAAAAGACATCAACTTTAGCAAATGATGTGGGGAAAACTGGATATCTACACGTAGAAGAACAAAACAACCCTTTTCTCTCACCTCACATCCAGATTAATTCCAAACAGATCAGAGATCCCAATGTTAGACCTAAAACTTCTAGATGGAAGAGTCCACTTCAGGCTCAGTTAGGAACTTTCTGAATAGGGTTCCAGTTGTCCAGGAACAGGATCAACATTCAACAAGCATACAGCATACAGTTAAGGAGCTAAAGTGTTGCAAAGGAAACTGTTAGTCAACCAAAGAGACAGCCCTACAGAATAGAACAAATCTTTTCTAGCTGTACACAGAGTGAGAATTAGTGTCTAGAGTAGCCAAGGAACTAGAAAACTAAATACCAGGAAAACAAACAGTCCACTTAAAAACTGGGCCGTGGAGACCTGTGGTAAGTAGCACCGGCCTCTAATCCCAGAGGCAGGTAAATCTCTGAGTTTGAGGCTAGCCTGGTCTATAGAGCCAGGGCTACAAAGAGAAACCCCATCTCAGCACCCCCCCTCCCCACCACACACACACACACACTTGCACGTGTACGCTGTGGAATTGAAGAGTTCTCAGAACACAAATGGCTAAGAAGTGTTTTTAAAAGTTAGCCATCAGAAAAATGCAAATTAAAACTACTTTGAGGTTTCCCTTTATCTTCTTCAGAGCGACTAAGATTAAGGCAACAAAAGACAGAGGTTGGAGAGATTCCTTAGAGGATAGAAGGGCTTGCTACTTTCACACAGGACCCAAGTTCAGTTCCCAGCACCCACAGAGTGGCTCATAACCACTTGTAACTCCAGATTCAGGAGATCTGGTGCCCTCTCTGGCTTCCTTGGGCTGGTATCCACACAAGACAACTAGACACACACACATTGGAAAATATTCTTTTTAGTAATAATAAAAGAAAAAAACCCCACAACATGCTGGGAAGGCGATGGGGGGAATCGGGAAGCCTCATGCACTGTTGGTAAGAATGTAAATTGGTGTAGCCACTATGGAAATCAGTAAGGTGCTTTCTGAGAAAACTCGAAATAGATCTATCAAGTGACTCAGCTGTACAACTCCTGGGCGGGTACCCAAAGGACTGCTTCCTACTACAGAAACACATGCTCAGCCATGTCCATAGCTATCCACAACAGCCACTCGAAACAATCTAGACATCCCATACGCAGTCTGTTCAGCTGTTGAAAAATGAAATTCGCAGGTAAATGAATGCCTCTAGGTAAAATCATATGGAGTGAGATAGCCCAGACTCAGAAAGATAAATTGCTGCAAGAATTAAATGTTTAGACTTGTGTGTTTAATTTAGAGTATCTGTAGAATCCAGAAAATAAGGTCGGTAGAGGAAAGAAGTAGGAGAGATAGTAGAGCATAGGTGATCTTAAGGGACAATAGAAATAATGGGAGGGACAGTTAAGTGGGGAGAGGAATGGGATAGCAGAGCCGAGGAAGCTCACAGGGAGGATCACCTAACATTTAGGGTGCTTGAAAAGCTCATATGGAAACCTACAATTTTATATTACTCATATCTTTTTCATTAAAGCGTTTAATTGGAGTTACCCTACACAGAGGATTATGCTGTTCCCAGAAGCTAAGAGTTGTCAAAAAAAAAAAAAAAAAAAAAAAAAAGACAAGTGCCAAGTGTGGGGTACTTCCCCAGAGATCTCCAAAACAATACAACCAGAACTTGATGGCAGGACCCTCTTGCTCAAGCAATACCCCACACTCATCGGTTATAGATAGGAAAATCAAGTTGGCACTGACCAGGAAGTACCTACCCTCCCCGATGGGTGGCTTTCATAGTACTGGAAGGAGCTATGCAGGCTGCTGTAAGAAAAATGAATCCTGTAAGCTTGAATAATGACCATCGGGGCTGGTGAGATGGCTCAGCGGTTAAGAGCGCTGACTGCTCTTCCAAAGGTCCCGAGTTCAAATCCCAGCAACCACATGGTGGCTCACAGCCATCCGTAACGAGATCTGACGCCCTCTTCTGGTGTGTCTGAAGACAGCTGCAGTGTACTTACATAAAATAATAAATAAATCTTTAAAAAAAAAATGACCATCTCCACAAGATATGGCCCTGGGCACAATAGTGGCATGGGATATTCAGGGAGGAAGCAAGCATCACTTTCTGATTGGGTTTCAGGCCTGCTCCACAGAGGAAACAGATGCCTGGTAAATCCAGCCAAGAACTCATGATTAGGGTGCTTATAGACCCAAGGGTGAAACTACTTCTATTATTCTGTTAAATGGACATAGTACCAAAGTGCTCTATATTCATGGATTCATGAAGTTCTCTGATCTGACCAGAGAAGTTTCTTTATGTAATGGACAATGACTATCACAGAAACTACAGTTCGTCAGAGTTTAGGGAATAAATGTTAGCTCAGGTATACATGGGGTGTCTACATTGCCGTCCCCCTAAGGGTTGGGGCTGTTGCAGAAGAGAGGATGAAAGGATTTTAATGAGCCGGGCAGTGGTGGCGCATGCCTTTAATCCCAGCACTTGGGAGGCAGAGGCAGGCAGATTTCTGAGTTTGAGGCCAGCCTGGTCTACAAAGTGAGTTCCAGGACAGCCAGGGCTACACAGAGAAACCCTGTCTCGAAAAAACAAAAAGCAAAAAAACCAAAACAAACAAAAAAAGACGACACAAGAAATGGCTCAGAGGTTAAGAGCACTGATTGCTCTTCTGAAGGTCCTGAGTTCAAATCTCAACAACCACATGGTGGCTCACAACCATTTGTAATGAGGTCTGATGCCCTCTTATGCTGTGTCTGAAGACAGCTACAGTGTACTTAGATATAATAATAGATAAATCTTTGAGCCGGAGCAAGCAGAGGTCCTGAATTCAGTTCCCAGCAATCACATGATGGCTCACAACCATCTATCTGTACAACTACAGTATACTCATACATAAAGTAAATAAATCTTTAAAAAAAACACCAATGCACATAAAATAAAAAATAAATTATCATTTTTTTATATTTTAAAAATTGTATTTACTTATTTTATGTCTGTGAGTATGCTATCTTCATGCACATCAGAAGAGGGCATCAGATTAAGAAGGCTAGGCTGACTCCATGACAGACTTCAAATTGGGAGTAAAGGAGACTAGGCCTAAAAACTGGGCAAACTCAGGCAAGTCAATTACTAACAGAAAAAACCCCCCAGGTTCCAGCCTTCATGCCCAGGTAATGGAATGTCCTAGCCACCTACCTGCCCACTAGCAAGGACAATGGATCACCAGCATTTTCCAGACTTCCTCAGCTGCGTCCTCAGTAACAGTTCCCAGACCTCCCCAGCAAGTTTCCAGCCCCCACACCCTGGCAATGGAATGTCCGCAGGGATGGACCCAACAGATTAACATAGAGGCTACCTACCCTGGAATTCCCTCATGTGCTTTAATTAAAGCAGGCCTTCAAGCTCACTTGGGTGTCTTTCTATTCTGAAAATGGGAGATCCCAGCATGCTGGACTTCTGCAGACTAAAACACTCTGTGTTTACATACTATTTGAGTCCAGGGTATCATTCTTTGGCAAATCATAGACCCTTATAAGACTTCATTACAGATGGTTGTGAGCCACCATGTAATTGCTAGGGATTGAACTCAGGACCTCTGGAGGAGCAGTCAGTGCTCTTAACTGCTGAGCCATCTCTACAGCCCCCTAAAAATAAATTGTTAAAAAAAAAAAGATGACACAAAGTTTAGAGGTAAGGTAGGGAAGAGGGAGGCATCTGGGAGTAGTTATGAGTGGTAAAGGTGAAAACAATTAAAATACATTGTAGGTCATTCTTTAAAAGGTTATTTTTGCTGTTGTTTTGTTCTTTGTTTTTGTTCTTTGTTGTTGTTCTTTGTTTGAGGTTGGTTGTTTTCTGAGAGAGAGTTTCCCTGTGTAGCCTTGGCTGTCCTGGAACTCACTCTGTAGACCAGGCTGGCCTGGAACTCCGAGATCTGCTGGCCTCTGCCTCCTGAGTGCTGGGATTAAAGGCGAGCACCACCACCACCACCTGGTGAAATTCTCAAAAGTTAAAAAAATATTATATTTTTAAAAATACCTGACAGAGCTTTGTGGTTTACTATCTAGATGATGATCACAAATTTCAACCACACTGGGCAGTGCCTTCCTCAGCAAAGGGAAGATAACAATTTTGGTTCTTTCCCACTTCTCAAGGTTAGCAGAATAGCAAAAGATAAAAACAGGGTCTCTTGTGGATGTAGTTTATACCTGTGAAGCACTGTGTGCATTGGATGGCATCGCATTGTTTTCACTAAAGGAAAAAAAAAAAAAAAAAAAAACCTCAAAGTCCAACAGCAGCTCTGTTCCTCCATGAAACCACCTCGGGAACAGTTAACAACGCCTGTCCACAGCTCAGATAAAGGCGAGCTGGAAGTAGCGCTTTGAATATTCCAGATGCTGTTCCACTTTCCTCAGACCTCTTAACAACCCCTAAGGCATTCATTCCAGCTGTGAGCCTGACAGATGTGTTTCCAGTAACCTGTGCTGCCTCCCTCAAATCTGTGCTCCAGTCCAGGATCACTTAGGTACCCAGAAGCTCCAGAAGCAGCTCAGCTTGCTTATCCTATGCCAAACACATTCTTCTCTCTCTCTCTCTCTCTCTCTCTCTCTCTCAGATTTATTTATTTTTTGCTGTCAATCAAGAAAAAATTTTTATTAGATATTTTCTTTATTTACATTTCAAATATTATCCCTGTTCCTGGTTTCCCCTCTGAAAACTGACTATCCCCTCCCCACTCCCCCTGCTCACCAACCCACCTACACCTGCTTCCTGGCCCTGGCATCCCACTACACTGGGGCACAGAGCCTTTGTAGGACCAAGGTCCTCTCCTCTCATTAATGACCGACAAGGCCATCCGCTGCTATATATGCAACTGGAGCCATGGGTTCCTCCATGTGATTTCTTTGGTTGGTGGTTTAGTTCCTGGGAGCTCTGGGGTTACTGGTTGGTTCATATTATTGTTCCTCCTATGGGGCTGCACACCCCTTCAGCTCCTTGGGTCCTTTCTCTAGTTCCTCCATTGGGGACCCTGTGCTTAGTCCAAAGGTTGGCTGAGAGCATCCACCTCTGTAGTTATCAGACAGTGATAGAGCCTCTCAGGAGACAGCTAAATCAGGGACCTGTCAGCAAGCACTTGTTGGAATCCATAATACTGTCTGGGTTTGGTGACTGTATATGGGATGGATCCCCAGGTGGGTCAGTCTCTGGATGGCTTTTCCTTCAGTCCCTGTTCCACACTTTGTCTCTGTAACTCCTCCCATGGGCATTTTGTTATCCCTCCTAAGGAGGACCAAAGTATTCATACTTTGATCATCCTTCTTCTTGAGCTTCATGTGGTCTGTGAATTGTATCTTGGGTATTCTGAGCTTCTTGGCTAATATCCACTTATCAGTGAGTGCATATCATGTGTGTTCTTTTGTGTTTTTTAGTTCCATCCATTTGTCTAAGAATCTCATGAATTCATCATTTTTAATAGCTGAGTAGTACTCCATTGTGTAAATGTACCACATTTTCTGTATTTATTCCTCTGTTGAGGGACATCTGGGTTCTTTCCAGCTTCTGGCTATTATAAATAAGGCTGCTATGAACATAGTGGAGCATGTGTCCTTATTACATGTTGGAGCATCTTCTGGGTATATGCCCAGGAGTGGAATTGCTGGGTTCTCAGGTAGTACTATGTCCAGTTTTCTGAGTAACTGCCAGACTGATTTTCACAGTGGTTGTACCAGTTTGCATTCCCACCAGCAATGGAGGAGAATTCCTCTTTCTCCACATCCTCTCCAGCATCTGCCGTCACCTGAATTTTTGATCTTAGCCATTCTGACTGGTGTGAGGTAGAATCTCGGGGTTGTTTTGATTTGCATTTCCCTGATGACTAAGGATGTTGAACATTTCTTTAGGTGCTTCTCAGCCATTCGGTATTCCTCAGTTGAGAATTCCTTGTTTAACTCTTTACCCCACGTTTTAATAGGGTTATTTGGTTCTCTGGAGTCTAACTTCTTGAGTTCTTTGTACATATTGGATATTAACCCTCTATCGGATGTAGGGTTGGTAAAGATCTTTACCCAATCTGTTTTGTCTTATTGACAGTGTCCTTTGCCTTGAAGAAGCTTTGCAATTTTATGAGGTCCCATTTGTCAATTCTTGATCTTAGAGCATAAGCTGTTGGTGTTCTGTTCAGGAAAATTTCCCCTGCGCCCATGTCCTCAAGGGTCTTCCCCACTTTCTCTTCTATAAGTTTCAGTGTATCTGGTTTATGTGGAGGTCCTTGATCCTTTGGACTTGAGCTTCGTACAAGGAGATAGGAATGGATCAATTCGCATTCTTCTACATGGTGACCGCCAGTTGAGCCAGCACCATTTGTTGAAAATGCTGTCTTTTTTCCACTGGATGATTCTAGCTCCTTTGTCAAAGATCAAGTGACCATAGGTGTGTGGGTTCATTTCTGGGTGTTCAATTCTATTCCATTGGTCTACCTGCCTGTCACTGTACCAATACCGTGTAGTTTTTTTAAAAAAGATTTATTTATTGATTATATGTAAGTACACTGTAGCTGTCTTCAGACACTCTAGAAGAGGGAGTCAGATCTCATTACAGATGGTTGTGAGCCACCATGTGGTTGCTGGGATTTGAACTCTGGACCTTTGGAAGAGCAGTCGGGTGCTCTTACCCACTGAGCCATCTCACCAGCCCTACCATGTAGTTTTTATCACAATTGCTCTGTAGTACAGCTTGAGGTCAGGAATGGTGATTCCACCAGAAGTTCTTTCATTGTTGAGAATGGTTTTCGCTACCCTAGGTTTTTTGCTATTCCAAATGAATTTGCAAATTGCTCTTTCTAACTCTATGAAGAATTGAGTTGTAATTTTGATGGGAATTGCATGGAATCTGTAGATTGCTTTTGGCAAGATGGACATTTTTACTATATTAATCCTGCCAATTCATGAGCATGGGAGATCTTTCTGTCTTCTGAGATCTTCTTCAATTTCTTTTTTCAGAGACTTGAAGAAGTTCTTGTCATATAGATCTTTCACTTGTTTAGTTAGAGTCACACCAAGGCATTTTATATTGTTTGTGACTATTGTGAAGGGTGTTGTTTCCCTAATTTCTTTCTCAGCCTGTTTAGCCTTAGAGTAGAGGAAGGTCACTAATTTGTTTGAGTTAATTTTATATCCAGCAACTTTTCTGAAGTTGTTTATCAGGTTTAGGAGTTCTTTAGTGGAATTTTTGGGGTCACTTTAAGTATACTATCATATCATCTGCAAATAGTGATATTTTGACTTCTTCCTTTCCAATTTGTATCCCTTTGACCTCCTTTTGTTGTCTAATTGCTCTGGTAGGTCTTCAGGTACTATATTGAATAGGTAGGGAGAGAGTGTGCAGCCTTGTTTAGTCGCTGATTTTAGTGGGATTGCTCCAAGTTTCTCTCCATTTAGTTTGATGTTAGCTACTAGTTTGTTGTATATTGCTTTTAATGAATTTGGTGTTTTGATTATTATGTGACGAGAGGAATTTCTTTTCTGGTCCAGTCTATTTGGAGTTCTATAGGCTTCTTGTATGTTCATGGGCATCTCTTTCTTTAGGTTAGGGAAGTTTTCTTCTATAATTTTGTTGAAGATATTTACTGTCCCTTTAAGTTAGGAATCTTTGCTCTCTTCTATACCTATTATCCTTAGGTTTGGTCTTCTCATTGTGTCCTGGATTTCCTGGATGTTTTGGGTTAGGAGTTTTTTGCATTTTGCATTTTCTCTGACTGTTGTGTCAATGTTTTCTATGGTATCTTCTGCCCTCAAGATTCTTTGTCTATCTCTTATATTCTGTTGGTGATGCTTGCATCTATGACTCCTGATCTCTTTCCTGGATTTTCTAACTCCAGGGTTGTCTCCCTTTGTGATTTCTTTATTGTTTCTATTTCCATTTTTAGATCTTGAATGGTTTTGTTCATTTCCTTCACCTGCTTGATTGTGTTTTCCTGTCATTCTTTAAGGGATTTTTTTGTTTCCTCTTTAAGAGCTTCTACCTATTTACCTATATTCTCCAGTGTTTCTTTAAGGGAGTTATTTATGTCCTTAAATCCTCTATCATCATCATGAGAAGTGATTTTAGATTTGAGTCTTGCTTTTCTGGTGTGATGGTGTATCCAGGACTTGTTATGGTGGGAGAATTGGGTTCTGATGATGCCAATGGGTTCTGATGATGCCAAGTAACCTTAGTTTCTGTTGCTTATGTTCTTAAGCTTGCCATTTGAATATCTCTAGTGCTACCTGTCCTTGCTATCTGACTGGAGCCTGTCCTTCCTGGTTGTGTCAGAACTCCTCATAGTCCAGCTGTCTCTGTGATCCTTTGAATCTGGGATCCTGTGATCCTGAGATCCTGGGTGTGTCAGAGTTCCTGGGATTCAAGCTGCCTCTGGGACCCTGAGATCCTGGTTTGACCAGGCTCCTGGGATCCTGGCTATGTTAGAGCGCCTGGGTTTTGAATCTCTTCTTGGTGCTGTGGGACTGGCTGCAGAATTTGTGCACAAGGTAAACCTTCCCAGACCAGAAGGAACTCAGCCACTGGTTGGGTGGGGTTCTTGTGTCCCTGGATCCTGCAGGTCACAGTTACTCATGGTGGTGTTGGAACAGATGTTGTGTCCTACTCACCCCTGATCCTAAGATCCTGGGCGTGCTAGAGCGCCTGGGAGTGGAGCCTCCTTTGGGTGCTGTGGCTTATATAATATATATATATATATATATATAGTTATATAGTTGCCCTCTTCAGACACACCAGAAGAGGATATTGGATCCCATTACAGATAGTTGTGAGTCACCATGTGGTTGCTGGGAATTGAACTCAGGACCTCTGGAAGAACCGTCAGTGCTCTTATTGGCTGAGCCATCTCTCCAGCCCTACACATTCTTCTCTTGATGCCCCCAATTCTATTGGTTATACCTCCAGACTTATCAAGATATAACCAAAGAGTAAAAACTGTTAAGTATTTAAGTAGTACATAATATTCAAGAGATGTTATGAAATGATCACCGGAGTCAAATTGCTATGCCTGTCACCTTGTATGTGGTGTGGTGAGAATATTTAAGACTTATTATCCTTGAACATTTCATGAAGACTATTCACCACTATTAACTGCAGTCATTTTGCTGTACATTATTAGGTCTATAAAATATATCCATTTTATAACTGAAAATTGCAACCTTCTATCATCTTCCCATGTCCCCTACCTCTGCCCTATGGGAACTTTTCTTCTGTATCTTATAAGTTCAACAGTTTTCAAGATTTCACACGTAAGTGAAATATTTGTTTTTGTGTATGTGACTTATTTTACATGGTATAATGTCCTCCATGTTGTTAAATGGCAAGATCTCTTTTAAAGGATGCATAATATTCCATTACTACAGATGTCAAATATTCTTTATCCACTAACCATCAATAGACATATAACCTGATTCTACATCTTGGCTACTATGAGAAATGCCATAAAGTATATAGGGTCTAGTCACCTCTCTGTTTCCTTGTTTGTTTCCTTTGCATATGTGTCAAATGACAAAGTTTAAAATTTTAAAGTATATTATTTACTTTTTTATTGTTTTATATGTGCACACATACATCCTGTGTGTACCAGGGTATGCCTGTGCCAGGGTATCCATGTGGGGGTTAGAAGATAACTGGGAGTTGGCACTCTCCATCCACCATGTGAGTCCTGGGGAATTGAATATGGGCCATCATCACTAGGCTTGGTGGCAAAGTGTCTTCACTTGCTGAACCATCTCTTTGGCCCTAATTTTTAAAAGAATTTTTAAAGGACTGTTTATAATGTTACCATAATGGCTGAGTCAATTTATATTCCCATTAATACTATATAAGAAATCTGCCTTTTCCCAAGTCCTCTCCAACACTTCTTATCTTTTGACATTTTGATGCCAGCCATTGCAAGGCAGAGGTGATATTCCACTGTGATTTTGATTTGCATTTTCTTTTTCTTTAAATATATATATGTTTTAAACTGGGCATAGTAGTGCACAACTTTAATCCCAGTATGCAAAAGGCAGAGGCAGGCAATTTTCTGTGAGTTTGAGGCCAGCCTGGCCTACAAAGTGAGTTCTAGGCCAGCCAAGGCACTATCCAGAGAAACCTTGTCTTGATATGAATGCATAGATTTATTTTATATGTGTATGAGTGCATGTGTGTATGTACATCATGTGTGTGTGTGGTGCCCAGAAAAGTCAGAAGCTGATGGATCCCCTGGGACTGGAATATAGATAGCTGTGAGCCTGCATGTGGGTGCTGGGAACTGAACTTCGGTCATCTGCAAAAGCAGGAAGTGCTCCTAACTGCTGGACTATCTCTCTACCCCCATTAACATTTTCTTGATGATTAGTGAGGTTGAACACCTTAAATGTTTATTCAGCTCATGGAAAGTGAAAGAGAGAGCTGGGACCTGAGGAAGAGTGTATCTGTGAGGGAGAGGCTGAAGGGGGGTTGAAGGCTGACCCACCCTTGGTGGTAATTAACCCAGTCCCATGTCGCTTCACTCCCAGGAGATAACCCAGCCTCCAGAGAAAGAGAGAGAGAGAGAGAGAGAGAGAGAGAGAGAGAGACTCGTCCATTTATGAGGGAAGTACCTCTATGAATGAATGGTCTCCACTAGGCCCCACCTCTTAACAGTACTATCTATCACCTCTTAGTACATCTGGAATCAAGTTTCTAGAATTTTTTTTTTTTTTTGAGGTGGGGAGTCATATCCAAGACAGTGTCTGCCTTTTCCATTTTCCCAATCCATATTTCCATCACTGTAACAGACTTCCCCTATGCTTCCTCTGTGATCTGTGGTAGGTACAACAGGCAGCATTACCTTTTAAAAACACAGTCCACAAATCACTTGTGATGGTTTGTATATCCTTGGACCAGGGAGTGGCACCATCTGAAGGTGTGGCCTTGTTGGAATAGGTGTGACCTGGTTGGAATGGGTGTGTCATTGTGGGTGTGGGTATAAGATCCTCACCCTAGTTGCCTGGAAGTCAATCTTCCACTAGCAGCCTTTGGATGAAGACATAGAACTCTCAGCTCTTCCTGCGCCATGCCTGCCTGGATACTGCCATGCTCCCACCTCGATGATAATGGACTGAACCTCTGAACCTGTAAGCCAGCCCCAATTAAATGTTGTTTTTTATAAGACTTGTCTTGGTCATGGTGTCTGTTCACAGCAGTAAAACTCTAACTAACATCACTCCACACTAAGGCCAGACAGTTCAGTTCTTTCTCTCTTTCTCTCTCTCTCTCTCTCTCTCTCTCTCTCTCTCTCTCTCTCTCTCTCTCCTCAGAGAGGTGAGAGGAGACCCAGAGGATTGAATTAGGGTGTCCCACAGGCTAAGTACTCTACAATTGACCTGTACCCTCAACCCTTCCTTTATGGTATTTGGGGGCAGGTTCTAAACAGAGTCCAAACTCTCTAACCCAGAATTTTAGCTACTGCAAGCAGATTCATCATGAACAAACCTAAGACCACTATGCTCACACTCCTCGGGCTGTGGAACACTTTTGTGTCACATACAGGGATAGATTGGTATATCTAACATGCCAGGAGCTTGAAGAATCACTAAGAGTCAGGGACACTGGCTCACTCCTACGAGCTCAGCTCTTGGGATGCAAGGACAGGAGGATTGTAACATATTTGAGGGTCAGTTGGGCTACAAAGTGAGCTCCGGCCAAACTGTGCTATAAAAACCTGCCCCCAAATATCACTAAGAAGGGGTTAAGGGTGTGGGTCATTTGTAGAGTGCTGAGCCTGTGGGAAGCCCTAATTCAACCCTCTGGGTGTGCTCTCACCTCTCTGAGAAAAAAAAAGAGAGAGAGAAAATTCACCAAGAAAAGAGCAAAAATGAACAAACAAACAAACAAGGAAACCAAACACTACAGAGATAGATGTCTTCGTGATTACTACATTATTGCTTATTGGCTGACCTTGAGATGGGAGAAATGACTTTGCTTATTCAAGGGGTTCCTGAGCAACCCCAAGGGTCCTTGACTGTAGAAAAAAAGGCAAAAAAGGTTGGAGTGATGAGCTTCAAGAAAAAAAATGATCCACTCTTTCTAGATTTGAGGAAGAATGGAGGAGCTCACGAGGCAAGGAATGGGAGCAGTCCCCAGAAGCTAGAAAATTCAGAAAACACATACATAAAAAAATCCCTCCACAAATATATGTATGTGCATGTACATGTATAGTATATGTTTATGTATATATATATATATATATATATATATATGTATTGTATATGTGTATGTATATGTATGATATATGCATATGTATATGTTTTGTTTCCTCTAAAAGCCATCAGCCTGGCCCATACCTTAATGTAAGCCTAATGGACTTCATACAACCAAAACCGTGGGCTAATACATTTGTCACTTTGACATTTTAGCCTTTTTAAGGAAGTTATGATTGTGGATTCTTTGTTTCAGTCAGAAAAACAAACCCCTCTGTAGTCCAACTGCTTCAGTGTTATGTGTATCGTCCCCCCCACCCCCCCCCATACTCTGTATGTGTGTTACAGAGATTTGAACCCAGGATCTTGTATAAACACTCTTCATTTGTTTTAAATCCTTAGACTTTTAAAAAAAGATCCTTAGATCCAACTCCAATTTTTTTTTAAAGGTTTATTATTCCTTTTTCTTTCATTGAGACAGGATCTCAATGGTAGTCCATGTGATCCTGAAACTCATTTCATGGCCCAGGTTTGTCTTGAAGTTGAGGCAATCATCCTGCTGAAAAGTCAGCTCAGGAACTCTGGGAAGGTCAGGACACACTAGCCCCTTGAAGGGAGAGGCGAATTAACATTTTTCAGACCACAGGGCAGGAACCGACCTGCGGGTGGGAACACATTCTGTAGGATGGACTGTTGCCTACCTCCAGACAATGGAAGTCCTTGTCACCTTATTCCCTAGAGACCAATCAGTTTAAAGGGTGCACTGTTCTGTGCACAGTTGCTGATTCTCTATACTGTCCCCCCGGAAACCATATAAAAACTCACTGAATGGTTACTGGGGGTCGCAGCCTCTCCTTCAGGTCTGGGAATACCCCAGTGCTTTGGAAAAATAAATTCCTCTTGTTTTTTTGCATCAATCCCTGATCCACGTGGCTCACTCAGGGGGTCCCTGGTAAGCTAAGGCTCCCTTGAGTCTTACACTGTCTCAGCCTCTCAAGTGCTAGGATGCAGGTATGAAGACACCAATTTTCTTTTTTTTTAAATCTTGAGACAGTTTTGATAATTTGTGAAGGATAATCTTGAATTCACTCTGTAGACAAGGAAGGAAGGTCTTGAACCAGGGATCTTCCTGCCTCAGTTTACCAAGTAGCTGGAATTACTGGCTGTTTGGTTTCAGACCTGTGGACAAGGGACCAAGGTGCATATTTTACACATCAAAACAGGCTGGGCCTACAGGTTCTCCCAGCATCCTTCAGTCCTTACCTGACATACCCTGTCCCCAGTCCTTACTTTTCCTGCCCAGGGGTTGGGCTGCCTTTCCCCCAAAGATCTTCCCTATATAATCCAGACATTTTGGGCTCCCTACTCTTCTCTGTGTCCCGAAGCTCTTTCTGTCTCTATTCTCTCATGCCCCCTCCATGGTGACTTCCTTGGCCTAGGTCCCTGGGGCCAGTGAACTTGCCCTAGAGCAGCTTTCCAATAAACCTGCCTATATAATTTAATCTGGCTTGAATTGGCTCATTTCACCGGTGAAGCAATAACTCATCACTGTTCTGTACCACCAGCCCTAGTTTTGACATGACTTATACAACTCCTTTGTTTGAGCCTGCTGCTAACTTCATCCTTCCATTTCTACTCCTGCAGTGGTCTGTGTCCCTCTGAAGGTCACATCTTGAAATTTCCTGTGTGTTGGTATTAAGAGGTGGAGCGTTAGAGGGGTGACTAGGTCATAAGGGTGGAGTCCTACGAAAGAGATTATTGCACTTTAAAAGATTAGGGAAATGGCCCAGTAGGAGAAGCAGTTGGTATGTAAACATGGGGAACTGAATTTGAATGCCCAGAACCAATATCAAAACTGAGCACAATAGTACTTATCTGTACTCCCAGTGCTCCCAGGGAAAGATGGGAAAAAAAAACAAGAGAATCCTTGAAAGCTAGTTAAGTTTTATAGCCTGACACACCCAGTGGCAAACAACAAAGAGACCCTATTTCAAACAACACCCAAAGCAAGGACCAACACCCAAGGTCGTCCTCTGTCAAATGTAGGCCGCGGTACACCGGTCCCCCCTCCCCCCCCAAAGTTACAAAGTCACAAGTACCTAGCACCTGGGACAAGGTGGATATACCACTATTGGTTAAGTAATTGACCTAAGCAATGTAGTAATCATCTTTTTAACCTAATTAGTACCTCCCTACACAGAAACCATTTAGACAATGGTATAAGACTTCTAAGCTTGCTGGGCAGTGGTGGCACATACTTTTAATCCCAGCACTTGAGAGACAGAGGCAGGAGGATTTCTGAGTTCGAGGCCAGCCTGGTCTACAGAGTGAGTTCCAGGACAGCCAGGGCTACACAGAGAAACCCTGTCTCGAAAACAAACAAACAAACAAACAAACAAACACCTTCTAAACTCCCTTTCCTCCCAACCTGAAATCCTAACTCAGCTCTTTCTGAATTTTTATTCATCTCAAATCCTACCTTGAAAATTGTCTTGCTGGTGGGTGATGTTCACCTGCAATCTCAGCTCCCAGGGGCGGGTGTGTGTGTGTGTGTGTGTGTGTGTGTAAGTAGGAGCATTGGAGCAATGGGAGGTGGAAGCACGAGCATTGGGGGCAGTTCAGTGTAAACGGAGGTATCAGTTGCATCACTGGGACTATTAAATAGTACGGTTTTATACTTTCCTTCTTTTTTAGCACTTTAGATCAAAGCCTAAGTATTACATGAATGGTAAGTGCTCTACCACTAAGGCACATCTCCAGTCCCATCTTCATTTTCCATAGTGACTAGCTTTTAATTTTCTTTCACTATAAAAATATAGAAGTAATTAAGGTTGTAGCTCGGGTTAGTAGAGTGCTTGCCTGGGATTGATCCCAGCACTGCATAAACTGGGCTTAGTCATGTGTGCCTGTGATTCTAGCACTAGGGAGGCAGACACAGGACAACCAGAAATTCAAGGCCATCCTTACTACATAGGGAGTCTGAGGTAAGCTTGGGCTACCTGACACCTTCCCTCAATTTTATACACACAGGAAAGAACCCCGTCATTCGCTCTCTCTCTCATATATATATATATATATATATATATATATATATATATATATATGTCACTGTCTTCAAACACACCAGAAGAGGGTATCAGACCCCATTACAGATGATTGTGAGCCACCATGTGATTGCTAGGAATTGAACTCAGGACCTCTGGAAGAGCAGTCAGTCAGCAGCATCTCTCCAGCCCCTCTTTTTACATTTTATTTAGATCTTTTATTCCATTCATTGTTCATATAAACAAGGTTTAATGTCTGACACATGCTTTGTAGGTATTAGATGCAAAGTCATTAAAACATAGGCCCTTCTTGCTGGGTATGGTGGCATATGCCTGTGATCCTAGCACTCAAGATCACAAGTTCCAGACCAGCCTGGGCCACATAGTGAGTTCTAGATCAGGCTGAACATCATAGCAAGACTCTGTCTCAGGAAAGATAGCTCAGTGGATAAAGAAAGACATTTGTCACCAAATCTGATGACCTGACTAGATTCCCGGGACTCACTCTAGAAGGACTACCCTGCAAGCTGTCCTCTGACTTTTACATACTCATAGGTATACACACACACACACATGAAATAAATAAGTAAATAGTTTTTTAAAAAAGGAAAACTATAGGGGGCTGGAGAGGTGGCTCAGCAGTTAAGAGCACTGGCTGCTCTTTCAGAGGTCCTGAGTTCAATTCCCAGCAACTACATGATGGCTCACAATCATCTGTAATGAGATCTGATGCTCTCTTCTGATGCATCTGAAAACAGCTACACTATACTAATATTAAATAAATAAATAAATAAATAGATAAATAAATAAATCTTAAACAAAAAAGGAAAACAATATATACATATGATATATGTATGATTTCTTCCCCAATGTAAGTCAGCCAATTAGAGCAAGAGAACTAAATTAGCAATTACACACACACACACAAAGAGAATATGTGATTTATAGTCACACCCCAGTTACCATTAGCTCCTACCAGCAAATGTTGGAAATTAGAATGACCGTTACCATCCCTGAATTTGCACATGACCTTGCGTATGATTTTTCTGTGTGTGAGTGTAAGTTGTACCATGGCACACATATGGAGGTCAGAGAACAACTCTTCGGGTTATTTCTCCATTCTCACCTCGAGGGACTGGGTCTCTGGTTTCTACTGCACTGCATATACTAGGCTAAGAGGCCTGGGAACTTCCAGCATCCTCTTCCTCCACTTTCTATCTCACTGTTAGAGTTCTGGAATTACAGACACACCATCATATCAGGCTTGTTGTATTCCAGGGAACTTGGGTCATCAGGCATGAATCAAGGATATTGTTATGATTCTCTAAAATTAATCCCTATGTTTGACGTGAGCCTTACAAAATCCACATAGAATTTATTATGAATTCATCAATACTGTCAAGTTTAGTAAGAAGGATAAATGCCAAGATTGTTTTTTAAATGTGTGAAGAACAATTAGAAATATCTTGCCTGAAGAGGCCAACTCATAGCTAAAGACATTGGTAGTCGGGCAACACATTATTGACCTTGTATGAGAATTAGCGTATTGAACACTCGTTCCAGAAACACCCTTATTTAAACCTTGGTTTTATTGAGCTTTCAAGTTAGAGAGGAAGCAACAGAGTATTTGATGAGCACTGTTGGGATAATCACCTGTTTGGGGGAAAGGATCTCATACTTGAATTGAGTAGCACTAGAGTGTAGCTCAGTCTAGAGCGTAGCTCAGTCTAGTCTAGAGCGTAGCTCAGTCTAGTCTAGAGCGTAGCTCAGTCTAGTCTAGAGTGTAGCTCAGTCTAGAGCACTTGCCAAGAGACCCTGGGTTTGATCTTTAGCATCACAAAATGAAACGCTGAGCCTCTCTTTCCTTGTTTATCTCTTTCTTACAGTCGCTGTGAAAATGAAAAACGGTCTGCATGAGGTGCTTCGGAGCATCTGTGACTTATAAACCCAGTTACCGTTAGCTTCCACCAGTAACAGTTGCAAATTAGTTACAATCCCTGACCTTTGTAAACAAGCAAATGAAACTCTGTTATTCACTACGTTTGATGGTGTCTCTCAGTACAACTGGCCACTGAAATATTGTACAAAATGCCTGTAGCACTTGCTATTCAGGCTGCAGCTGGTTTGCCACAAATTTCATAACTCACCTCTACATCACACATGGACACGTCCTTAAAAGCAATATATCTATCACAAACCAAGAGCTTCAAACCCCAAAGGACTCAGTTCTGTTTCTCTAAATGTCTGAGCTTAATTTCCAAAAAGGTTTTTTTTTTTTTTTTTTTTTTTTTTTTTTTTAGGCCAAATGTTTCCCAGAAACCTAAGTGACAGAGTAGAGCCGGGGAATGAGGAGACGTGAAGTTATGTCTTGGCTCAATTACAAATGCAACCAGCTGCCTTACAGTTAGTCAAATTTTTGAGACATTTGTTCCCTCAAGCATAAAATAGAAAGAATTGCTGCTTTTCTTATTCCAAAAGGCAGTATAAGAGGCTCACACACCTTGTGGATCTGAGTGAAAAAATTAGGTATCAGTACCCAGTTCTTCTGATTCATATCCCGATAAATCATAAACTCTCCTGACCCCTCCTCTTTCCATCCTCCTCTCGGTCTCTATCCAATGTAATGACTTGAACAGGAATTAAACTGGAATTGTGTGTGAAGGTATCAAAATACTACATGTTGTTCAGTAGGTATTAGAAAGAGCTTGTGGATAATTAATTTCAAGTCAACTTGGCTAAGTCAGGGTCCAGGTATTAGGCCAAAAGCTATGCTGGCATTTCCGTGAGTGTTTTGATGAGATCGCCATTTAAATTGGTAGGCTGTGTAAAGCAGACAGCCCTCTCTAATGTGGGAAGACCTCAGCCAATCAGCTGAAGGCCTGAGTAGAACAAAAGGCTGCTTTCTCTCAAATATGAGAGAGTTCTGCCTGACAGCCTTCAATGAGACTGGAATAATGGCTCTCCTAGTTTTCTGGCCTTCAGGCCCACACTAGGACTTTTGGACTTGCCAGCACTCACAATCATGTGAGACAGGTTCTTATAATAGGTATGCACACCATTATTATGCTGAAACTCTCCAGATGGTTCTGGGAACTGCAGCAGAGTTTCTTTTAAACAGTCATAACTAGACATATTCTGCACTTTCCCTTTTTATGTCTGAAATGAAAATGCACGAAGAGTTCTACTGAATGGTTTTCTAGTGACTTCTTACCTATTCCCACCTGGAGCCTTGGGAGGTATTTTGGGATGATGATGATGATGGTGGTGGTGACAGTGATGGTGACTATTACTATTGAGCTAGGGCTTTTTTTAATAATCCAGACTGGCCTGGCACTTGCAATCCTACCTCAGATTCCCAAGTATTGTTATAGGTTTGTGACACTGTGCTAAGCTCTATGTAATGATGAGTAATTTACATAGTTGAGGAATCTTCTGGTGACCAGTAACCCTAGAGGAAAGGGGTAAAAAAGATGGGGTGAAAAGAATGACAGGTTAAAAGAAAGCCTCATGGGCTGGACATGGTGGCACATACTTTAATTTTAGTACTCAGGAGGCAGAGGCAGAGGCAGAGGCAGAGGCAGAGGCAGAGGCAGAGGCAGAGGCAGAGGCAGAGGCAGAGGCAGAGGCAGAGGCAGAGGCAGAGGCAGAGAGGCAGAGGCAGAGAGGCAGAGGCAGAGGCAGAGGCATAGAGGCAGAGAGGCAGAGGCAGAGGTCAGATCTCTCAGAGTTTGAATCCAGTCTGGTCTACATAGTGAGTTCCAGGCCAGCTAGAGCTACAAAGTAAAAAGAAAAGCCTCAGATAGGATGGGGCAGTGTCCCAAAGATACAAGACAGACCGTGTAAAGAATAAAGTTAATCTGGAGATCATGCATACACCCATGATTTTAGTACTCAGGATGTTGAGGCAGGAGGATTACTCAGAGTCTGAGGTCTTTTGGGGCTGTATATAGAGTTCCAGGCCACCCTGTGCTGCAGATTGAGACTTTGACTCAAAATGACAGGAATAAAAACAGGGAGAGGGAAAGTAAAAAATGAAGAATTCAGTTATACCTTAAACGGTCACTCATGGAAGCCCCGAGGAACAATTCTGGCTGCTCAGTAAAGATAAAGAACATGTCTTCAGTTAAATGCTGCTGACCGTGCCTGTTCTGTGACTAGTTTCCCCTTGCTTAGCATCAGCTGTTCCATTCAAAGAACAAAGCCAAGGCATGCCATCGACTGGGCTTTTTTTTTTCTCCATTTTTTATTAGGTATTTAGCTCATTTACATTTCCAATGCTATACCAAAAGTCCCCCATACCCACCCACCCCCGACTGGGCTTTTTAGAACACACTGTAGAGGATTCTTACCTTTTCTTATGGACCAAAGATTAGCTGAGTGGTTGGAGGGGCTTTATTCTAAAGAATGTTTCTCTATAAATAGAAACATCTTTATTTTAAACAAAGTATCCATTGTCTATCCCCATCTCATTCCACTCCTCCCATGCACCGCTAACATTTCCCTTTCTACTTCTTATGTTTTTTTTTTTTTCCCTCTCCTTTTTCCCTTTGGAAACCCAATGAGTTTAGTTACTGTTGCCTGCTGGAAAGTTGACAGATCTTGTCAGCTTGATCTTGCAGGGTCTTGTGACTGTAACCATAGCCACAGCGAGTTCACGAGTGTCTTGTCCAGAGGCATCCCCTCACAGCGCTCTTCTCAAGCCTCCAGCTCTTACCTTCCTTCTGATCTCTCTTCTTTGATGTTCACTGAGCCTTGCAGCAGGACAGGTGGTGGTGGTGGTTGATACAGATGTCCTATTTGGGGCTGAGCATTCAATAATCACTTAATCTCAGCAACGTAATGAGTTATAACTCTGCATTGACAACCACTACAGAGACAAGCTTCTCTGGCCAGTGTTGAGGGCAGCATTAATTTATGTGTATAAACATAAATATTTAGGGGGCAGTTTGGCAGCATGTCTGTCTATTTAGTGAGATAACTGTAGAGGCTCCCCACTTGGGACTATGGCCTTCCCACCCATGTACTTTTAACTAACTTTCCAGTATCAAACATGGATTTCCTCCTATGGAACAGGCCTTAAATCCAATCCCAAAGCAGCCAGTTACTTCCATGACCTTTGTGCCACTATTTCACCAGCGGGCATATCTTGATTGGCAGGCCAGTATTGTAGCATGGAGGGTTTCCTGGTGGGTAGTATTTCTGATGGCTTTTCTCCTCCATCTGCCTGCATAGCACCTCCTGGTGCTAGGAAAGCTATCCAGCAGGGAAGAAGACTTCAGGTCAGTTTCAGTTGGGTTTCTTTATGTCCTGCATAAACATATGTTGTATCTTTAGCAACAGAGCCTTACAGTGTAGTTCTAGTGGACAACAAAGAGCAATGGCAATAGCCTGTGCTGTTTTGGGGGCCTTTGGAGCTTTCCTGACAAATAATTTGTAGGGAGCTATCCCACACCCACCCAGCACTGACATTTTCCTTCCTTCCTTCCTTCCTTCCTTCCTTTCTTTCTTTCTTTCTTTCTTTCTTTCTTTCTTTCTTTCTTCATCAGAATCACTCCTTCACGTTAGACGTTAGACATGGTGGTGCGAACCTTTTATCCCAGCACTTGGGAGGCAGCAGCAGATGGAACTCTACGAGTTTGAGGACAGCTGGGGCTACAGAGTGAGATCTTGTCTCAAGAAACAAACACAAAACAAATTTACTTCCTTAACTTCAAACAAAATATCCCAACTCCATGTTTCCTGAGAACCTCCTTATGGAGTGCTGATGTTTGTAAAGTACCACCCAAGCGAAAGGAAGCTACCCTCTCGGTCCTGCTCTGTTGCTTGCTGATGTATGATCTTGGATTGTGTTGATTATTTGCATTGCTGATTCACCTGGAGTTGCCAATAATGCATCAGTATTGAAATAAGGGAAGAAATAAAAGCACTTCTCCTTGGCATCACTTAACCAAGAGTGAGAACTCATTCGAATTCTCTACTTCATGATCCCTGTCTTCTGCATGACTATATCTGTGGCTCCATTTGTACCTGTGTCTGTCCCTGTGTGTTTGTCTATTCTCTAGGCAACACTGAGATTTTCATTCAATCACTTACGTCTTGTGGGAGATGCAGAGTCCATCCATAAAGAATACCTGTATCCAAACTCTTTTTTTAACCTTTTTCCCCCATTTTATATGTGTAGAGTTTTGCCTGCAAGCACAGCTGAGAATCATACCTATGCAGTACCTGCAGAGACCAACAGAGGGCATCAGATCCCCTTGGAATGAAAGCTATTTGTGAGCTACCATATAAGTTCTGGGAACCAAACCTGGGTCCTTTGCAAGAGACAAAAATGCTCTTAACCACTGAGCCACCTCTCCAACCCCTATGCTCAGTGGTTAAGAGCACTCGTTGATCTTGCAAGGGACCTAGTTGAGGTCCCAGCATTCACATGGTGGCTTACAACCATCTCTAATTCTGTTCAGGTTCAGGGGACAGATGCCCTCTTCTCAGCTCCAGGGAGCAGACATGCACGTGGTAAACACATACAAGCAGGCAAAAATACTCACACATATAAAAAATGAAGCCTAAAATAATCATATTTTAATTTGTTCACAAAGTGGTGGATTTCCATAGACTATTGGCTTTGCTGCCCTGACATCTTCCTCTCCTGTCTCCACACTGTTGTACCAGCGAGTAAGCCTTGAATCCTCAGCATTTCCTCCTTCTACTCCTATCATACTTTCCCTACTATTTCCTCGCTCACAGGCCCTTTCTAGCTTCCTGGACTCTACAAATTAAGCACACAAATCTAAAACTTCAAAGCTAGTAGCCACATGAGATGAACATGCATTGTTTGTCTCTCTGGGCCTGGTTGACTCATTTGATAGAGTATTTTCCATCCGTTCTCTTGCAAATTTCATCTTTCTTTATAGCTGCTATTTCGTCAGATATTAGAATAGCAATTTTGGCATGTTTCCTGGGACCGTTTGCTTGGAATACCTTTCCCACCCTTCTAAGGTAATATCTCATTTATGGTAAAGTGTTGGAGGCTCCTGCTTTTGAGACCACTAATTGTTACAATTGTTCTAGAATGTTATGTGTTGACTCCTGCCATATTGTTGACTTTGTTGTTGTATTTTATAAAAAGAAAGAGGAACCAGGATATGTTTGGTAGAAGTGAGTGTGGTGAGGTGGGAGGGGGTGCCTCCACAGGCCCATGCTGAGACATCCCTTCCCCCTGCATAGAGTATGAAATAGAGTTTATTTAGGGTATGAAAAGGGGAGTTGAGGAGGAAGAAGAGACAGAGAAAGAAAGAGAAAGAGAGGGAGAGCGAGGGGTGAGGGGGATGGGGAAAGAGGGAGAAGAGGCAGGGAGAAAAAGGGTAGAGAGAGAGTTAGTAAGAGAGAGAGGAGGGGGCAAGCAGCCCCTTTTATAGTGAGTCAGGCATGCTTGGCTGTTGCCAGGTAACTGTGGGGTGGAGCCTAGAAGGGATGCTAATGTAGTTTGTAGTTTGTAGTATCTGTTCCTTTCTCTTCCTCATTGCTTGTTGTTATCCCAGCAGGATTTATTTTTTCCTGTGGCCTCATTATGGATGGATTTATTTTTCCTCTTTTAGTATAAGTGTTCTCCTCTTCAACTATCTTCTTCAGAGCTGGCTTAGTAATCATAAATTCCTTTCGTCTATTTTTATAACAGAAAGTTCTTATTTTCCTTTCATTCTTCCAGCTAGCAGAGTATTCTGGGTTGGTAGTTGTCAGAACTTGAAATACATCACTCCAAGCCCTAATTGCTTTTAAAGTTTCAGATGAATAATGGGATGTTATTCTGGTCGGACTGCCTTTCTGTATGATTTGGTGTTTCTTGCTGTTTTCAACATATGTTCTTTGTTCTGTAGTGGTTTTTGTTTTGGTTTGGTTTTTTGGTCTTTAGGATGAGATTCTTTTCTATGCCTATAACCCGTTAATTTGGTCTTTTCAAAGTGTCTCATAGCTTTGACTTCCCACTGGTATTTTATCTTTGCCCTTGTTGGACGGTTCCCACCCCAGCCTGTCTTCTATCTTGCAGACACTACTGTTTCTTTCACCCACTCCGTTGCTGAGACCTCCTTCCATTTTTTATTTGACTTACTGTGTTTTTTATTTATAGACTTTCAGGTTGGTTTCTCTTTAGATTTACACATCTGGTATTTTTTTTTCCTTTGCTTGGTTTATTGTTGGTATCGGCTGTATTCTTTCAGTTAACATATTTACAGTGTTCAAGTGGGACTTGGGTGCGGTAGTGTTGAGTAGGTAGTTCAGAAATAACGGTGGTGGCGCATGCCTTTAATCCCAGCACTTGGGAGGCAGAGGCAGGCGGATTTCTGAGTTTGAGGTCAGCCTGGTCTACAAAGTGAGTTCCAGGACAGCCAGGGCTATACAGAGAAACCCTGTCTTGAAAAAAAAAAAAGAAAGAAAGAAAGAGAGAGGGGGGGGGGGGAGAGAGAGAGAGAGAGAAAGAAAAGAAAAAAGAAAATAACTCCTCAGGCCAGTAGCTCTGGGTGCGTAGTGTTACTCCATATGATTCCCTGAGAGAGGTATTAACTTGGAGGACAACTGCATCTGTTTGATATTACAGCTGTGCAGCAGCCAATCAGTGACAGTGGTCCCTTTAGTGGCGATAACTTTGGAAGATAAACAACCCAGGACACTGTGGAGCAGACTCAGATTATTGTTGGTTAAGATTATAAGTAGCAAGGAAAGAGGGTGTGTACAAGGAGAAAGTAGGAGATAAACTTGGATAAAAGAAAAAAGAAATCGAGGTCTGTAAAATGTAGCAGGAGGAGGTTCCTGTGGAGCCCACAGATGTTAGTGGTTGTTAAAGTTAATGAAAGGCTATAATTATATTGTAGACATTTTAAATCCCAATCAGGTGTTTCTACCTGCCTTGATCATTCAGTTCCTGGATAAAAGACACACAACTTTTATTTTTTATAATAAGCCTTAATGCAAGGGCTGTGCAGATATCTATCCTCCATGCTACTAGAATCTATTTTCCTATCCATAACCCTGAGTCATTACTTACTATGTTTCATTTGGGCCGCTCTTAACTCCAATTGGCCAGCCCTTAGGGCCACATTTTCATGACTCACCTAACCCAGGGCAGTGTCTCTTCCATTCTCCTTCTTCTCCCTCCTTGTTCTCCTCTGACCCCAGCCTGGGAATCCTAAACCCCGCCTATGTCTCTTCTGCCTAGCTATTGGCACATTTATTCACCAATCAGAAATAACTTGGGGGCAGGGTCACAGAGTGTCAACTGGGTCTATGTGAGGACTCTTCTCTCTGGGGCAACTAGGACTTGAGGAACCAGTATTAGAATACAAGCAGCATCAGGCCAACCCACTACATAATTAAGCAGAAAAAAAAAAAAAAACAGTCTATAGAATGAGAGAAAGAAGAATAGACGAAGGAAGAAGATGGGGGTGTTTGAGGTGTGTCTGGGGTGTGATAGAGAATGTTGTACTGTTGACTGGTGGAGAAACACACAATAAACTGTCCTAAGACCTGACTGAGCTGAGAACAAACAAAAGCAGAGCGTTCATGAGACATGTGTGCAAGAGTAGATTTTTTAAGTTCTAGAAAACAATCCTACGGAATGGCTTGCTGGTGCAACTGCCCTGAGTTGAAAGGCCAGGTGCTCCTTTCTCTCCGACTTTAGCAGGTTCCACATGGTGCTGTGTGACAGGGTGGCAGCCTCAGGGTTTTGGGGGTTCTAACACATTTCTGTTCATACTTTGGTCTCCTATTTGAGTGAGGGAGAGGGTATTGGTGTTGTTTGGACGGGAAGCTTGTCCTTAGAGGGCAGTCTTCTGGGTTGCTTTCCACTCTACTTTTTTTTTTTTTTTTTTTTTTTTGGTTTTTTGATTTTTTGAGACAGGGTTTCTCTGTATAGCCCTGGCTTTCCTGGAACTCACTTTGTAGACCAGGCTGGCCTCGAATTCAGAAATCCGCCTGCCTCTGCCTCCCGAGTGCTGGGATTAAAGGCGTGTGCCACCACGCCCGGCTTCCACTCTACTTTTTGACACAGAGACTCTCAGTGAACCGGAAGCTCATTCAATAGCCAGCCTGGCTGGTCAGCAAACCTAAGGCACAGGCTGCCTGTCCATCTTTTTATGTGAGTGCTCAGGTCTTCAGGCTCGCAAGAAAAGCACGTTAATGACTGAGTTGCCTCCCCAGCCCAATATTCTTCATATTCTAAGTATGTTACCATCCTGGTTAGTTTTTCTTTTCTTTTTTAAAAGATTTATTTATTTATTATATGTAAGTACACTATAGCTGCTTTCAGACACTTTTTCTTCTCTCTCCAGCACGGCTCACTCCAGCCCAAAGATTTCTTCATTCATTATATGTAAACACACTGTAGCCGTCTTCAGACACCCCAGAAGAGGGCACCAGATCTCATTACGGATGGTTGTGAGCCACCATGTGGTTGCTGGGATTTGAATTCAGGACCTTCAGAAGATCAGTCAGTGCTCTTAACCACTGAGCCACCTCTCCAGCCCAAGTTCCTTCTTTTAAGCTCTATTTCTTCATTGTATGTTTGTGTGCGCGAGTGTGGGTATGTGCACGTGGTGTGCGTGGCAAGGTCGAAAGACAACCTTTTAGAAGTTAGTTGGCTCCTCTCACGCTGGTTTTGAGACAGGGTTTCTGTTTTTGCATTGTGTGCTCCAGGCTTTCTGGTCTGCTAGACCACTGGTCCACTGTTTCCACGCAGCATCCTGGCATTCAGCATGCAGGAAATTGCAGATGGGCTCCAGGGTTTTTTTGTGGGCTCTGGGGAGCAAATTCAGGCTGTGCAGTGTCTTTACCCACTTAACTATCTGTCTCCCAGGCCCTTAGTTCTTTCTTTTCTCTTCTCTTCTCTTCTCTTCTCTTCTTTTTTTAAGACAGGGTTTCTCTGTATAGCCCTGGCTGTCCTGGAACTTACTCTGTAGACCAGGCTGGCCTCGAATTCAGAAATCTGCCTGTCTCTGCCTCCCAAGTGCTAGGATTAAAGACGTGCACCACCACTGCCCGGCAGCTCTTTCTTTAGTGAGGATTAGGATTAAAATGTCTACTAACTGTGAGAGACAACCCAGACAAGCTGTCAAGCCAGCATCTAGCAATACTCATAAAGTCAACAAATGGGAAAGAAAGAGTTTCCATCTTTTACAATGTCTACTGCTATGCTTAGTACATGCTTGCAACCTCAGCAGAAAATCAGGAGGTTTAGGCAAGCCTGGGCTACATGAGACTCTGTCTCAAAAAAAAAAGCACTAAACAACAACAAAATAAAAATGGTTATATCTTCAAGCAGTATTTTGTTTTTCTAAATCAAGAATTGAGTCAGTAGCTGGGTGTGGTGGTGCTTGTCTTTAATCTCAAAGTTAGAGAGGCAAGGCAGGAACTCTCTGAGTTCAAGGCCAGCCTGGTCTACACAGTGAGTTACTGGACAGCTAAGACTACACAGAGAAACCTTGTCTTGGAAAAAAAAATCCTAAAACAAAGAACTGGATCATCACAGGCCTAAGCAACCAGTAGTAATAAATCAATAGTATTTACACTCCTTTAAAGGGGGAGTTGAGGATCTAGCTCAGTTGGGAGAGTCTTTGTCTAGCATGTATGATGTCATAGCTTGATCCCCTCTCTATAAAAACTGGATGTGATAGAACACACCTGCACTGTCAGCATTTGGGAGGCAGAGGCGGGAGAAGCTGAAGTTTAAGGTCATTGTTGGCTACCTATCAAGTTGGAGATTGGTCTTGTAAGAAGGAGCCAAACTGAAGCCATCTTGAATAAAACTGCCATTTTGAATAGGAGTCAAATAAAGTTTAAATTCCCAAGACCTCCCTGGGTAACTGACATCTTGCTTGGCATAGAGAGACATGAATGCCAGGCATGTGGCTCTGACCCAGTTGAATAACCCAACCAATGGGAACGAGATAAATGTACCACCAAGACATGTTCCTAAAGACCTCCCCTTTCCCTAAACCCTGATGGGTGGAAAAAATGTAACTGTAACTTGGCACAGATGTTTATGGATTTTGGGTTTAAAATCTCTGTAGCAATCTGGTTCCAGGTTGCAGTTCAGCTCCTTAGGCTGTTCTGCCGCCCTGATTGATCAGCAGCAGCCTAAGTACAAGAAATTTTTGTCATCTGCTTACATATTACTAAGATGAACATTCGAAGATGCAGTCAACTCCCAAGTCTGTGCTGCTGTCCCTGACCAGTCTGCTCTTGTTGTCTGATTCAATTAAAGATCTTGTTCGCTGGACTCTTGAGACTGCTTGCGTTGTTTGGATTTTCAGACCCCAGCAGTCTGATACACAGACCTTGTCTCAAAAGTCAAAAGGCCAAACCCCCCCAAAAAAAATCCTTTCCATTTTCCCAATACTTTTGGACTAATAGCATAAACAGCCCATTAGCAAGCACACATTAAAGGCCAATAAATACTAACCACCAAGAATACAAGACCTAGTTCCCATAGTGATTTTTCCATACTCAAATAAGCACATAAAAATCAATGTTCTCTTTACATAAACAGAATTTGTTAAGACACTTCTATCTCTAAAACCACTGCAGTTGGGCCTGGAGGTGATGGTGCTTACCTGTTGTCTAAGCACTTAGGAGACTGAAGCAAGGTGATTGTGGCTTAGGTCTTCCCAGGGTGAATGGTAAGATGCTCTGTATAAAAACCAAAGAGAGGGAGAGAGAGGGAAAAGGTAGGGGGAGAGACAATAACAATGGCAATACAAGAGAATCTCCAAGTAAGAGAAGCCCAAAGGCCGGACAGCTGGCACCGGTGGTGTCTGCTTCTCACTGGAGCACTCACTGGAGCACTCACTGGAGCACTGAGAGTGTGAAGCAGCCTGGGCTATGGAGACAGACCTCACTCCAAAACCCAAACCGAGTCCTCTGTCCCCTTCTGCTTGGCTTCTGCAATCCCTCTTTTGCTTTTGTTTATTCTATCCTACTTTATATTTTTAGTATAGAATAGAGTTTATTTGAGGCATGGGAAGGGGGTTGAGAAGGGAGTAGAGGCAGAGAAAGAGAGAAGACAGAGAAAGAGGAGAGGACAGGGGAGGGGAGGGGAGGGGATGGGAGGGGAGGAGAGGAGAGGACAGGAGAGGGGAGAGGGAGAAAGGGGTCAGAGATAGAAGGGGCAGAGAGCTTGTTTTTATTTATTTTTTAAATAACTTTATTTATGTGTCCTGGCTGGCTGGAGAGATTTGAGCACAATGGGACAACAGGAGTTGGTTCTCTCATTTAATCATGTAGGTCCTGGGGCAGCAAGCTTTTCTTTTTCTTTTTTTTAAACCTGCTGAACCATCTTATCAGCCTTACATTTTTGTTGTTGTTGTTGTTTTGCTGGCTTTTTTGTTGTTATTGTTTTTAAAAAGAATTATCGATTTATGAGTACACTGTAGCTGTCTTCAGACACACCACAAGAGGGCATCAGATCCCATTACAGATGGCTATGAGCCACTATGTGGTTGCTAGGAATTGAACTCAGGACCTCTGGAAGAGCAGCCAGTGCTCTTAACCCCAGAGCCATCTCTCCAGCCCTTGTTTGCTGTTTTTTAAACAGGGGCTCACACAGTCTGGCCTGCAGCTCTTGATGTTCCTGCTTCAGCCTCTGTGCGCAGGGCAGGCCTCTGCAACCATACTAGTAACCTCTTTCTTTGGAGAGTGGTTTTTTCTTTTAAAAAAATATTTATCTTTTGCTATTTTTATTTATGTGTGTTTATCTGTATGTTTGTCATGTGCATGCCTTCAGGGACCAGATGTGGGCATCACCTTCTCTGTAGCTGAAAACACAGGTGGCTATGAGCCACCTGACAGGGTACTAGGAACTCAGGTCTTCCAGAAGAGCGGCAGTGCTCTTAACCTCTGAACCATCTCTCCAGCCTCTGCAGAGTGGTTTTCAAAGTCTAGTGTGTACATCAGAATCGCTGGAGAGTTGAGCAGAACATCCAGATGCCCAAGAAGAGTCCCAGAGAAAAGGCAATGGTCTCCATCTTTACCACGCTTGCCAGCACTGGTTCCCAAACCTGGCCGAAACTGGGAACCTTTGAAAACACATTCCCGTGCTTTACTGGAAATTTTCATTGAGTAGATTTAAGATTGCTCCTGTAAGCCAGGCAGTGGTTGCACATCTTTAATCCCAGCACTTGGGAGGCGGAGGCAGGCAGATTTCTGAGTTCGAGGCCAGCCTGGTCTACACAGTGAGTTCCAGGACAGCCAGGGCTACTGATGAGCCAGATATGGGACACTTATTTAAGACTTAGCCAATAATTTCAGGCCTTCTTACAGTCTCAAATTCACTGAGATTACCCTTGGGTAGTTTGTAAATCACCATTCTGGGGAAACCGTAACAACTTTCTGCCTGGTTTACAGCACTTGAATTATGTAATGATTTTCAGTGTGTCTTCTCTCCACCCTAAGGCCAAGGCTCGTGCGTATTTGTTTTCTGTGGCTGTTAAGCACTAGCTACTTACCGGGTTCATAACTGAATTCTGCTTGTCTAACCTCTCCTTTCCCTTCTTTCACTCAGATCCCTACAGCCATTGCAGAACACTGGGCCAACTGGTTTCATTTACAGCGCTATGCACTGAGACAGCAGCCAAGCTGGACGGGACCACAGAGTGAGATCCTGTTTTGAAACAAAACAATCCAAATGATAAAATATATCAGCTCAGGACATCCCCTAAATCCTTGCCTCTACTGGTCAAGAAATCCTAGATAAACCCGAGGGAAAAAAAATCTAAAAAAAATTATGAGGACTGGAGATGGCTCAGAGGTCAAGAGCACTGGCTGTTCTTTCATAGGTCCTCACAACCATCTGTAATGGTATCTGTTATCCTCTTCTGGCAAGCAGGTGTACATGCAGATAGAGTACTCATATACATAAAATAAATCTTTTAAAATGTGTGGAATAACAAGGAATGTTATCATGATACAGTTTTAAAGCTTAAGGTTTGTGTTTGTTTACCTTTATTTTATAGATGTTTTGCTCACATGTGTACTACATGCAATGCGATACCCAAGGATGCCAGAAGAGAGCACTGGATCCCCTGGAAACTGGAGTCAGAGTCTGTTGTCAGCCACCATGTGGGTGCTGGAAATTGAACCTTGGTCCTCTGGAAGAGCATCCAGGGCTGCTAACCACTGAGCTACCTCTCCAGGCTCTTTTTATTGTTTTTGAATTAGGTAACCCAGACTGATATTGTGTGTATCTGTATATGCACATAAAAGGCCAGAGGCGACAAATCCCTCTTGGCTGGGGTTACAGGTTGTCAGCCTCTACTGCTGGGAATCCAGCTTGGCTTCTTTCTAAGAGCAACAGTGCTGATAACTGCTGAGCCATCTCTCCAGCCTAATTCCTGGCTGTCCTTGAAGCCAAGTCAAGGCAAAGTTAATGATGACTAAAGGCTTAAAAAAGCACAGTGATTCTGTTTTACCACCAGTAGCCCCAAATTAGATGTTCAGTGTCTACTTCCCCCTGCTTCCCAGAATCTGATGTTGAAATATTAGATCCAATGCAGGAAGAATCTGGAAGAAGATGGAATCTGGTTGAAAGAACATCTGATCTTATTTTCTATCAACCTGAACGTACGATATTTTTCTACATCAAATAGAAAAGAAAAATCTCAAAAATTGGTGAGTATTATTATTGTTACTGGGGTTTTTTTTTGTTTGTTTGTTTGTTTTCCAAGACAGAGTTTCTCCCTGTAATAGCCCTGGCTGTCGTGGATTCACTTATAGACTAGGCTGGCCTTGAACTCACAAGAGATCCAACTGCCTCTGCCTCCTGAGTGCTGGGATTAAAGTCATGCACCACCATACCCAGCTATGATTGTTAGTTTTAAAGATGAGATTTTACACTATATAGTCCAAGCTGTCCTTGTGCATTTAATCCTCCTGCCTCAGCTTCCCAGGTGCTGGGGTTGTAGGCATAGACACCACAAGTATCTTTATAATTTTATTTTTACTTTTTATATTTACTTATTTACTTTGTATGCTTGAGAGTAAGAGTGTACCATGGTGTGTGTGTGTGTGTGTGAGTATGTGTGAGTGTGTGAGTGTGTGTGAGTGTGTGTGTGTGTGTGTGTGTGTGTAAGTCATAGGACAAATTTGTGTGAGTCAGTTCTTCTAACATGTGGTCCCTTGGGACTGAACTCGGGTTTCTGGTTTGGAGACAAGTGCCTTTACTCACTGAGCCATCCTGTTGGCCCTGAGAACTATTTTAAAACCCAGAAACTAGGGCTAGGATATACATCAGGAGCAATGTGCCTGCCCTGCAGGTACAAGACCCTGAGTCTTAGTACCCAGCATCACAACCCACAATTCACAAGTGCTCACTTTTAATTCTTTTCATAAACTCATCTCACAGTCGAGGAATGAGGTGATCACTGTCACACAGAAAATACTAGCTATAGTACACGGGACATCAGTAAGTCACAGACGACACCCAAGAACAACGCAGATGCACATGGGTCCCAGGCAGCCATTCCCAAGTCACAGGGGGGCTCCTTTCCAGGCCATTGGCAAGAGAATATTGAATATTCTCAACGGAACTTTTATGCCAGGCTGGCATCCAACAGGAAGAATTGGAATGACTCAGAGACCTGGATAGAAAAGGAGCCAAACAGAACTAGCAGCATGTCCAGCCAGAGGAGGGCTTGGCTTGGAGATTGATGTAGTTCCCTTGGGTGGACAAAGACATCACATCTTCCCTGGAATTGTTCATCATCTTTTCAACGAGGACTCTAAAAAAAAAAAAAAGAAAGAAAGAAAAGAAAAATGAGCCCAAGAAGGTAGATGGAGAAAGGATATATAGCAGACATTGTATCATTGTATTATCACCAGGCAGCATGCCACAGACACGAGGTGTGAGCACCTCCTTGTGCTCCATTCCCTGAGGGAAGCTGGCATCCTCGTGGCTTCATTTGTACTTCTTTGCTCAGAAATCAGAGAAGAGAATCCGTGGGGCCACAGTGGATAATAGTTTGTGTGCCTGTCTCTGGAACACTAGGGGCAACTCACCTCATGGCCTCATTAATATTTTTGTTCTCCTTGACTGATGTTTCTGTCCAACCTGTGAAGCCATTCTCTTTACTGAACTGGTCGATCTGGTCCCGGCTCACTGCCCAAGGGGACAGATCACTCTGACAAAAATAAAATACATTAAGTTATAACACTGTAACCTTCATAGGAGTCTGTGAATTTAGAACAGATTTTAACCAATGCTGAGACCCCCAACATCTAAAATCTACAGTCAACATTCTTCCTTTAAAAAGGCTAGAGAGATGGCTCAGTGGTTAAGAGCACTGACTGCTCTTCTGAAGGTCCTGAGTTCAAATCCCAGCAACCACATGGTGGCTCACAACCATCCATAATGAGATCTGATGTCCTCTTCTGGTGCGTCTGAAGACAGCTATAGTGTAGTTAGATATAACAATAATAAATCTTTAAGCTGGAGTGAGTGGGGTCAACAGGGGCTGAGCTGGAGTGAGCAGAGGTCCTGAATTCAAATTCCCAGCAACCACATGATGGCTCACAACCATCAGTACAGCTACAGTGTACTCATACATAAAATCAATCAATCAATCAATCAATCAATCAATCTTTAAAGAAAAAAAAAGATCACTCTCACTTTCAGGGATATAGAGTTGGCTCGGCAGCTAAGAGCAGTGGCCGCTGGGCTGGTGAGTTGGCTCAGTGGGTAAGAGCACCCGACTGCTCTTCCGAAGGTCCGGAGTTCAAATCCCAGCAACCACATGGTGGCTCACAACCATCTGTAACAAGATCTGATGCCATCTTCTGGAGTGTCTGAAGACAGCTACAGTGTACTTATATATAATAAATAAATCTTTAAAAAAAAAAAAAAAAGAGCAGTGGCCGCTCTTTCAGATGAAGAACATCACTTACATGTCAACATGTCAGCTCACAATGTTCTGTAACTCCAGACCCATGAATGTGACACCCTCTTCTGACCTCCTGAGGTGCCACACACGGACACACACACATGGTACACAGATATACATGTAGGCAAAGCACAAAATTGGGGGGAGGGGAGAAAACCATTTTCTCAAAATCTCTTTAAAAGAAAGAGGAGACAGCTCTTCCAACTTGAACAGAACAAACAGGCAGGCTGATATGTTGGTGGCTAGGCATGGGGCACTAATTACAGCACCTGGGCAAGAGAAGTGGGGTTGTTGGTTCTAGGCCAGCCCTGGTGGGTGACACGGGAGCTATCTTTAAAAACTAAATAAAACAGGGTAGACATGCTCGGAAACACAGGGTCTTTTAGATACCTTTACTCTGGCCACTGATAGATGCCAGGGACTATTTACTTAAACTGGCCACACACCTTGTTGGCCAAGAGCAGGCAGGGCACTGGCTCCCCACTGGGTAGTGTGAGCTTGCTGTCCAGATCCTGTTTCCATCTTTGGCTGTTGCTGAAAGTAGTGGCATTGGTGACGTCAAACATAATAACACAGGCAGAAGCATCTCTATAGTAGAGTCGTGTCATGGATGTGAAACGCTCCTGCCCTGGAGAGAAGTGAGAGCTCTCATGGAGGTGATTCTGAAGGTGAGCACCCTCTGATACCCTGAGTACCCTTCCTTCACCGGAGGTAGGACATCTGCATATATGGTATTGAAGGCCCCACCCCTTCCTTCCCCTCTGACCCTTTGATTAGCCACTGCAGAGTTTGTATCCAAACTGTGATGTCCAAAACCCTGTCTGCCACTTGCTAACTGTGTGACTTTAAGAAGATCCAGTTGAGGACTTCAGATGTGTCATGTGTAGAGTAAGATAAAGGCTTTCACAACAGGGCTAGTGAACCAGTAAATTTGAAGTATGAAGAGCAGCCTATAACAAGGGTTCATCATTATCACTGCCTCTATTTGCTGGAGATCTTGTTTCTCAGTAAAGTCGGCTGAAGATCTGGCGCCTCCTCTGCCACTGGGGGACATCCACCTCTGGGTCATCCACCACCTTAGAGGCTTTCCACCCACGCACAGATGGCACTATGTCTCTTTGTCTTTGGAGCAATATGTCTCCAAAATCATCCCAAAAGCTCAGAGCAGCTCAAACTTGTAGCTTCAGGGGGAAAAAAAGTCAGCTTTGCCATTCCATATTCATTCCCCCCTCCCCCCGCCCCCCAAACAGCTTGCTGGGTAAATAATTTCTCCCCTTGTTACTGCCTGGTTTTCCCATTTTACCTGCAATATCCCAGAGCTGCAGCCGCACCATCTCTGAGTCAGACCACTGGAGAACCTTGAGAGCAAAATCCACTGAAAATATATGAATATTGTACTTTAACAAAAACATGTCTTTACGATGGTTCTGAGAGTGAGATGAAGGCATTTGTGGCTAACCCTGACAACCCAAGTTAAATCCCTATAGCCCAAGCCTATAAACTGGCTTCTGACTTCCACAAGTATGTCACAGAATACATGTCCACACACACACACACACACACACACACACACAGTAAATGGTTTTTTTTTTTTTTTTTTTTTTTTTTTTTTTTTTTTTTTAGTCCTAGCACAAGCTCAGATCAAATAAATATACAGTGACAACCCCAGGATCACAACACTCCAATTAGGTTTAAACCTTCTGGCGATGGAGAGGAGCCCCCATGGTACATTTGTGTTGGGACACATAATCCGTACTCTCCAAACGGTCTTCAGTGTTTTCTCCTCTCTCAGATCAAATTATTTCACACTGATTATCTCCTTGGCTAGGATCAAGAAAGTTATGGGCATGGTTATGACCATTATTCCTGTTCTCAGGTTAAATGGTTTCTGGGATGTTTTTTAAGTGGGGGGTTCTCAAGGAAAGAATGGTGGGGGAGATGGAGGAAAGGAAGGTAAGGTGGTTAGCTTTGTATCTTCCATCTTAACTTCACTGTTAGTATCTAATCAAACAGTATTATGAGAAAATACAGTGAAAACCTCTGTATCCTCCTTAAGGCTATGGTATATGTCCAGCAGGTACTGGTTAAATGAACAAGATGGCAGAGGTTGAGACATGGATGCTGCTTAAGAGCTGTGCTGAATCCCCCACGGGTCTGCAGATGCTGAAACTCCATGAGGTTGGACTGAACAGCTATTCCAGGGGAACCTCCCAAAGTCGGATAGTAGAGCCTAGCTCCAACTTGAGATCCTCCTGCCTCAACCTCTTGAATGCTAGAATTAAAGGTAGAGACAACCACACTATGCTGGAAAAGCTACTTGTTAAGGAGAAACACAGAATAATTTCAGTTCAGAAACATATTCTTTCTTCTACATCTGTGACAGAAGTGAAAACGAGGGAGAATTTATAATAAACATTGGGAAAAACAAACAAAACTTGCCAGAATCAGTATGTTCATACTGTCGGAAAACAGTCCACTGGTAAAAATTAATTCACAGGACATTTTTAACCCAAAATCCATGAAATAAGGACTTGTATTTAGGAGTGGTGGGCAAAGTAGTCAGGAAACAGTTTTTGAAATATTCTATAAAGTTTTCATTTCAAAGAAAAGAGTTAATAAAAAAACTTTCACATGTAAATCTGTGTTGGTACAAATGTAATTTTATGTGCTGGGCGTGGTGGCGCATGCCTTTAATCCCAGCACTTGGGAGGCAGAGGCAGGCAGATTTCTGAGTTCAAGGCCAGCCTGGTCTACAGAGTGAGTTCCAGGACAGCCAGGGCTATACAGAGAAACCCTGTCTCAAACAAAACAAAATAAAAAAAACAAATGTAATTTTATTCTTTCACATTACTGTAACCTTGTTAACTACCTTCTCCTTGTGGTGGTGGTGGAGGTGTGTGTGTGTCTGTGTGTATCTGTGTCTGTGTCTGTGTGTTTGGGGTAGACAGACCGACAGGTGGACAGTTCAGCAGAGTCCAAAGGCCACACTGGGAAAGAAATGAATTTACTTTTAGTGCTTCTTTCTCTCTTCCTCCCTGCCTTCCCCAGTGCAAGAGAAGACGACAGGCCACTCGAGGGTATTTCACATTCTTTCGTGAATTCCTCACATTTCCCACTCAGTTCACTAATGACACCATAGGGCTCATCAGACCTGACCGGAATCTGTCCTCCAGTCTTCCCCACACCTCTGACTGCTTAGCTCCTGGGCTTTCCTCCTAAGGTAACGGGGTTCTTTCCTCAACACCCGTCGGATGCTGGTAGGAAGCAGGGTAACTGCCCCAGCCTGCACTTGAACCGGGACTCAGCTGACTTTGCTGACTGGAGAAGTTGCTCTGGGCAGCGCATGGCTGCGGGAGGGCTCTGCTCTCTGCGGTGAATAGTCCCCGGCTCAGACCCCTTCACCATCTCTCACCTGTATACTTTGGCCCTATCTTTGTAGGTAGGCTGGGGACCCCTTAGAGGCAACCTCGGTACCCAGAGGCTACCGGCTGCGAGCCTCGACCCCTGCTCCTAGTCACCCGTGACCGCTCACCTCCCACGGTGGACTTGTAGTGCTTGCTGAAGCTGTCCTGGGAGTAGCGCTGGACCAGAGACGTCTTGCCAACGGCGGCGTCCCCCACCACCAGCACTTTAAACAGGTGATCTCGGCTGCCCATGGCTAGTGGTGGGGAGAGGTTTTTTGATAGTTTGTTTTTCCGGGAAGTCGCTTATTTCAACCCCTTTGGCTCCCGGGTTCTCTTCCAATTGAAGTCAGGCATCTCCACCCTCGGTTGGTTGAAGCTTCTCTGACTGGAAAGCAGAAAAGGAAACTTTTGCACTCGGCCTGTGCGCGCTTCCTCCCCGCGCGGCCGCAGCCTGGGTGGGGCGGGTACCAGCTCGACCCTCCGCGATTGGCACCTTCCTTTCAGGGACCTCCGAGTCGCTCGCCAGCATTGAACCGTGGCCAGCACCTTGCTTAGAGAAGTACAGATGACTTAGACCCTTTCTCGGACCGCACACACAAAATTGAGGTTGTGCAGAGTCCTTGTCCGGTCCCCGTCCTGCCACTGGCGGCGCACTTCCCAGTCTTCCGTCAAAAACGTTGTGAGCCCCACTGCTCGGAGAACTACATTTCCCAGTGTGCCTCTTGGTAAAGCGACCAGACCAGTGTGGCGACTTGCCACGTACACTCTTGGGAAATGTAGTTTCCTAGCTATCTTGAGCAAATTTACATAAAAGTTTTAAGGTTTTCAAACTTTAAAGAATTTAGAAATCTATTTAAAAACAATTCTAAAGTTTGGCGTCGAAGCACAGGTTTGCAATCCAGGCCTTGGGGAGATGGAAATAGGAGGATCATAAAACCCTAGTTCATCCATCGTCTTCTGCAACAAGTGTGTTCAAGGACCCCTAACCCCACCACTTCCTCTCCCCAGAGCAAGACAAGAGATTGGAAGCAACTTTGGGTCACCCTGAACTACGTAGACCATGATCTCTCCTGTCTAAATCTTTCCCCCAGATGTTTTCTTAAAATCACATTTTAAAGATTTCTAGACGGCCTTTCTTATTAGCCATATTTTAAAGGTTTTATAACACAAAGATAAATGTCCAAGTTCCAAGTGAAGTCCATTTCCTGTTGTCTTAACTACAGAGTCAAATCTCGAGCCTTGTAAAGACAAGGTCAAATTTTCCATATGACCAATAACAGGCACATTTGGGGACATTTGACCCAAAAGATCAACCTTTTAAAAAAAATCTATGTCAAAAGTTACAACACTTAATAACTAGCTATAGCAATAACAATGCAGAATAAACAAGAGATAGTTCCTCATTGACACTTCCACATTTCTTACACCAGCCACGCATAGCGTTTGAGCACCAGGACATTTCCTTTTGTTGCTGCTATTAATTCTGAATACTCATAAAATGATTGGCAAATATTTTTACTTTTCCTACCTGTAATTTTTCTGTCCTGCCTGTCCTTTAGCTAGAAATTGTGGCTAGTAGAATAAGCTTCACTTTTTTCCCCTTTTGGCTGTTTTGTTGTTGTTTGTTTGTTTGTTTGTTTGTTTTTTGTTTGAGAGAGGATTTTCTGTAGCCTAAGTTGGTGTCAACTTCTGACAGTAGACCATAGAACTTGTGGTTCAATTGTAACAACATCCAGTTTTGTAGTTTTGGAGAGTAAATCCAGGCATGCTAGGCAAGTCCTCTACCATCGGAGCTACATCTCCAGCCCTCCTCCTCCTCCTCTCCCTCCTCCTTCTCCTTCTCTTCTTTCTTTTTTCCTTTCGACAGAGTCTATGTAGCCCAGGCTGGCTTTGAGCTCCAGATCCATTTGCTTCTGTTTCTGCTTCTACTCCCTCCACTGGAATGCATGCACACAGTATGCAGCTTTGTGTGTGTGCTCATGTGCGCAAGCTCGTACACATTTGGGGCTGGTTTCTTCCACTACTCTCTCCCTTCCTCTCTCTTAAAAACTGGAAATTTAAAGTTAGTAAACAAAGTAATACCTTCCATTACAACATTTCCATATAACTCCCCCCCCTCGATGTTCTTTGTTCTAATCACCACGTTTGCCAGTCCTCTCTCCTCCACTCACCTTTAAGGATTGCGTTAGTTGTTACTGCTTTGCCATTGTTCAACACTCTTTGGCATTTATTGCCTTGTGCTTCTGTGCTGCTGTTTCTTCTGGTGATCACTTTTTAAATTTTCTTTTCTGGGATCTCCCTATCCTATCCCTTTAAACATTTCCTAAGGATTGGTCTCTGGGTTAATTATTCTATAGTCTTTAAGTCATGGCTTCAAGTATATCTGTTTTCACTTTATTTGTTCTTTATATATATATTTTTTGTTTTTTGTTTTTGTTTTTGTTTGTTTGTTTGTTTTTCGAGACAGGGTTTCTCTGTGTAGCTCTGGCTGTCCTGGAACTCACTTTGTAGACCAGGCTGGCCTCGAACTCAGAAATCCGCTTGCCTCTGCCTCCTGAGTGCTGGGATTAAAGGCATGCACCACCACGCCCAGCTTTATATTTTTTTAAAGATTTATTTTATGGTTGCTGTCTTCAGACACACCAGAAGAGAGCATCGAACCCAATTACAGATGGTTGTGAGCCAGCATGTGGTTGCTGGGGATTGAACTCAGGACCTCTGGAAGAGCAATCAGTGCTTTTAACTGCTGAGCCATCTCTCCAGCCCACTTTATTTGTTCTTTATTTCCAAATAATTATGTTCAGTATTGAGAAAGGAACCTCCACTTGTGCAGATCCACCGCAGCCTTCCTTTTACACATCACTGCAAAAACTCCTTCCTCATCTCTTCCATCATTAAGGGTGGCAGCCGTTAGCCTCATCTTTCATGTAGAATTCATATTTGGAGCATTATTAATTCTTTGTTGTTGTTGTTGTTGTTGTTTTCGAGACAGGGTTTCTCTGTATAGCCCTGGCTGTCCTAGAACTCACTCTGTAGACCAGGCTGGCCTCGAACTCAGAAATCTGCCTGCCTCTGCCTCCCGAGTGCTGGGATTAAAGACGTGTGCCACCACGCCCGGCTATTAATTCTTTTTATATACATCCATTCACCTCAATCACTCCTTTTAAAAAGTTAGTCACCACATCCTTATTCTTTTTTATTTTATTTTAAATTTATTTTTTACACTCCATATTCCATTCCCAGCCCCACCCCCATCTCCCCTCCACTGACTGCTTCACATCCCACACCTCTTCCCCACCCCACCCCGTCTCCATGTGGATGCCCCCAACCCTTACCCCACCTGACCTCTAAACTCCCTTGGGCTTCCAGTCTCTTGAGGGTTAGGTGCATCATCTCTGAATGTACACAGACTGGGAAGTCCTCTACTGTATGTGTGTTGGGGGCCCCATATCAGCTGGTGTATGCTGTCTGTTTGGTGTCCCAGTGTTTGAGAGATCTCAGGGGTCCAGATTAATTGAGACTGCTGGTCCTCCTACAGGGTTGCCCTTCTTCTCAGCTTCTTTCAGCCTTCTTTAATTCAACAACAGGGGTCAGCTGCTTCTGCCTATTGGTTGGGTGCAAATATCTGCATCTGACTCTTTCAGCTGCTTGCTGGGTCTCTTGGAGGGCAGTCATGATAGATCCCTCTTTTTGAGCACTCCATAACCTCAGTAATAGCGTCAGGCCTTGGGACCTCTCCTTGAGCTGGATCTCACTTTGGGCCTGTCGCTGGACCTTCTTTTTCTCTTCCTTTCTATTTCCATCTGTATAATTCTTCCAGATAGAAACAATTATGAGTCAGAGATGTGACTGTGGGATGTACATCCTTATTCTTAAAAATGTTTCTCAGTGTCGCCTCTGAGGATCTAAACCAACACAAGGAATTGCTCTTGTTGTTGGTTGGTTAGCAGATCTAGAAGGTAGGACCCTATTTTTCATAGTACCACATGCTTTGATTGCAGTCTGTAGAGAACTGAACTGGAAGCTTCATCTCTGCCATCAGGGGCTACACAGGCTGCTGGGGAAGGGGTGTCATGGATGGTAAACCCTGTATGTGTGCTACACTCAACTCCAAGCAAGATGTGTCCAGTGGTGCAGAAAAGGTGTGACTATTCTGGGGACAACCAGTCACTTCTATTGTTACTTTTACTTTATGTGTATGAGTGTGTTGCCTGCATGTATGTCTGTGTACCACATGTGTGCTGGTCTCCATGGAAGTCAGAAGAAGGCATTGGATCCCCTAATAGTTACCATAACCAATGTAGTTACAGATGGTTATGAGCCTTCATGTTGTGAGGTGCTGGGAATTGAACCCTGGTCCTCTGGAAGGGCAACAAACATTCTTGAAATGTTGAGTCATCTCTCCACCTGTCTACCCCCAAAGTATTTTATAATTGTATTTAAGGCCGGCATCTCAACAGAGCATTCACATCTCTTATTGTAAACCTTGTCAGAAGCCTGTGGCTGGGGAGACCTAAGACCTAGTGGGAAAACTACTATTGTTGCTTTTGCTAAATGGATAGATACGTTGTACCTGTCAAACAGCCTTATAAGTATTTATATTTATTCCCATCGATCATTGCTTTCAGCATTGGTATGAGATGCTTCTTGTAGTGGGTGATGGTTCATTGCAGAGATCCCTACCTGGTCAAAGTGCTGAGGAGTAATGGGATACCCGTATTACCCCATCCAAGGCTCAGGGAACACTGCAGAAGAGGTGGTAGAAAGATAGGAAAAACTAAAGGAAGAAGTAGGTGGGGCGTTGTGTATTCTATCTTCTAGTTGTTGTACAAATGAACACATGAACAGCAGCTGTGATCCTCTGCACAAGACCTGCTAAGACTGGCCTCACTAACAGTCTATCATGGAACAGGGAGCAGGGAGCAGGGAAAGGACTTATGAAGTCCTTCCATTCTCCAAGAAATTGGCAGTTAATGGTGTCAGGGGAGAGACAATTTGTTTGTTTGAGACTGGGATTCTCTAGGTAGCCCTGCCTGCCCTGGAAGCCTCTATGTGGACCACTCAGGCTTGGATCTCACAGAGATCTGCCTCTGCCTGCTTCTGCCTCCTGAGTGCTGGGATTAAAGGCTGCCATACCCAGCAAAGGACATTTTTTTCCCAATGGTGTAGCCACGGGTAAGTTGCCTATGCCCCTGTAACTAAGCTCACCCATGCTCCGGCAAGCAACCCTGATTCAACCCATTGTGGGCACCACAGAAAGAGTGAAAGTGGGACATGAAAGAGGAACAGAGTCAGTGGGAGTGAGAGGAGGGCAAGGGACAGTAATAGGGGGTTATTTTGACCAAAATAATTGTATGTATGTATATATGTATGCATATGTGTGTGTGCGTGTATGTTTGTATACATGTGTGTATATGTGTATGAATGTATGTATGCATGCATATGTGTGTATGTATGTACACATGTATGTACGCATGTATGTATGTATGCATGTATGTATGTATGCACGTATGTATGTATGTGTATGCATATATGTGTGTATGTATGTAAATGTTATAATAAGACCTGGGGAGGTAGCGCACTTGGTAGAATAGAGTGATTAGCATTCATTGGGCCATAGGTTTAATCCCCAGCTACCATAAACCAGCTATGGTGATACATGCCTTTAATACTAGCATTTAGGAGGTAGAGGGAGGAGGATTTGAAATTTAAGGTCATCTTTAAGGAGTTTGAGGCCAGCACAAAAAAAAAATGTCAGGCAAAGGAGATAAAAATATACTATCATCCTAGTTAGCTTTGTCAACGTGGCCCAGTCTGGAGTCATCTGAGAGGAAGGCAGTGAGGATTTATCTAGCTTAGACTGGTCTGCGGGCCTGTCTGTGGAGGACTGTCTTGCTGATTTGTGTAGGAGGAGCCAGCACATGAAGCACGCGGCTCTGGATGTAAGGCCACCTAAGCATCAGCCTGGGTGTGTTATAGAGTGGTGTCCCTCCATAGCTGCTGTTGTCCTTCTGTCACCAGTAATGGCAACTGGAACAGTATGCAGTCCTGGCCCCAGCTTCTTGTCTTGACTGTGAGATGAGAGGAACCCTTTCCTCCCCTAAGTTGCTTTCGATCAGAGGATTTTATCACAGGGACAGGATAAAACTCAATCAGCCCGCTCAAAATATGACAAAATTGATATGGTGATTCTTTCAATTAGAAATCACTTTAGGCCCTCAACAGAGGAATGGATACAGAAAATGTGGTACATTTACATAACGGAGTACTACTCAGCTATTAAAAAGAATGAATTTATGAAATTCCTAGGCAAATGGATGGACCTGGAGGGCATCATCCTGAGTGAGGTAATCCAATCACAAAAGAACTCACACAATATGTACTCATTGATAAGTGGATATTAGCCCAGAAACTTAGAATACCCAAGATACAAGATACAATTTGCAAAACACATGAAACTCAAGAAGAACGAAGACCAAAGTGTGGATACTTTGCCCCTTCTTAGAATTGGGAACAAAACACCCATGGAAGGAGTTACAGAGACAAAGTTTGGAGCTGAGACGAAAGGATGGACCATCCAGAGACTGCCATACCCGGGGATCCATCCCATAATCAGTTTCCAAACGCTGACACCATTGTATATGCCAGCAAGATTTTGCTGAAAGGACCCTGATATAGCTCTCTCTTGTGAGGCTATGCTGGTGCCTGGCAAACACAGAAGTGGATGCTCACAGTCAGCTATTGGATGGAATACAATGGAGCAGTAAGAGAAAGTACCCAAGGAACTAAAGGGGTCTGCAACCCTATAGGTGGAACAACAATATGAACTAACCAGTACCCCCAGAGCTCGTGTCTCTAGCTGCATATGTAGCAGAAGATGGCCTAGTTGGCCATCACTGGGAAGAGAGGCCCCTTGGTCTTGCAAACTTTACAGGGGAATGCCAGGGCCAAGAAGTGGGAGTGGGTGGGTAGGGGAGTGGGGGGTGGGTATGGGGGGACTTTTGGTATAGCATTTGAAATGTAAATGAAGAAAATACCTAATTTAAAAAAATCACTCTAGGAACCCATGTCTTCAGGAAGTGCCATTTGATGCAGCTTTTCCTGTATGCATGTGAATCAAAATAGTCTTCATGGAGGACTGTCCTTCATAGATCAAGGCTACAAAATAGCCTTGGTCACGAGACTGGTCACTAGGGTGGTTTGAGCCTCAATAAACACCCTCTGCAGTACCTTACTTTTCCCTAGCTTCTCTTCCTTCCATAAAACACCTCTAGATGATAGCACCTTTGCCTAGATACCCACTCATTCTATTACCCCTCCCCAAATGTGTATTGCCTTTTGTCTAAAATGAATACCACCTCACTCTCTCATCAGTTCTTTGGCCCTTCCTCTCTTGTTCAAGTAAATTTCTATGCTTTGATTTTCATTAATCAGCCTTTATATAAACTGACCTCCCAGACAGGGCCAGAGCTATTGTTGGGAACTCTAGTGGCACAACTGGCTAACAGAACTTACTTAGAGCTGAGGTAGGGACAACACCCCAGTGACGGGTTCACTGCTCTCCATGACCTGAGGGCTTCTTGTGCAGTCTTTTGTTTATTTTCTCTTTAATTCATCCCAGGGAAACATCTCTAAAACATTATCGTTTCTTCATTGTCAACTGACAGTCCTTCCCAAACTGACCAACCATCCCAGAAGTAGTTCAGAGTTTTCTATGCACACGTTCTAGCCTCTTAACCGATCTCCAACTTTATCTCGCCCGATCTTAAGTGGGAATTGCCCTCCCCTGCCAAATGAGGTCCTTTATGTTTTTTTTTTAATTTAAAAAATTTTTAAAAATTGTTTGATAGTGCCCTGAATAAATTGGAGTTCACAGCAATCCTATGCCTCAGCCTCCAAGTGCTGAGATTAATTACCCAGCATACACTATTCCAGAAGGCTCCTTTGTCCATGCTGTCAACCCATCCCACCCCCAATCTCCACCTCACCCCACCCCTTCAGGGTCTCACTATCCAGGTCAGTGTGTTGGGCTGGACCTGGTGCCTGCTGTATAATAAGCAAGCACTCTGCCACTAAGCTGTACTCTCAGCTTCTAAAGCCCAGCTCCAATTTTGACTTTGTATATCTACCTAGGAGGTTTCACCCATTGAAACATTCTTCATGTTTTTTCTACACAACTAAATCTTCCTACACTTTGAAAGTCTCACTTTTACTCCGGCAGTGGTAGTATAGGTCTTTAATCCCAGCACTTGGGAGGCAGAGGCAGGCAGATCTCTGAGTTCCAGGACAGCCTGGTCTACAGAGCAAGTTGCAGGATAGCCCAAGGCTATGCAGAAAAACCCTGTCTTGAACACTTCCCCTCTCACCCCGCCATCTGCCAAAAGAAAGAGAGTTTCAAACTTTAGCGTTAACTTTAGGTTTAGAATCCTCTAGGGTTTTTGGCAGAAAGGCCTCTGATTCTGTAAGTATCTGTGATTCTCAGACCAAGTTCTAAGTTGAGGAAGCTGCTGAGGGCCTGACTGAAGAATCAGCTTATTGTAAATTGTCCCTTGTTAGTGCAGCCAAGCTTTCTAGTTGTGTCTTCTTCCATTTTGTTGCCATTCTGTGTGACTTTTGGTTACTTAACTAGGTAACCACTGGGGTTTAGAATGACTCAGCTGTTAAAAGCACTGATAGCTCTGCCAGGAGGACCCAGGTTTTTGTTTTTTTGTTGTTTTTGTTTTTCGAGACAGGGTTTCTCTGTGTAGCCCTGGCTGTCCTGGAACTCACTTTGTAGACCAGGCTGGCCTTGAACTCAGAAATCTACCTGCCTCTGCCTCCCGAGTGCTGGAATTAAAGGCGTGCACCACCACGCCCAGCACAGGTTTTAAGTTCCAACACCTGCATGGTGGCTCAAACCCATCTGGTGGTGCAACCACCTGTAACTCCACAGTGGCTTCTCGGGCTGCTGTATATGCAAGGTGGTGCGCTTATGTGCATACAAATGTTAAAGTATTCAATAATATATATTTTTGAAATTATGTGACAGTTTACAATTATTTGACTTACAGGTAACCAGCATGTTGCAAAGTTAAATAGTTCTTCAAGGAACAGAGTTTGGAATCAGGGACAATGGTCACCTTTGCACGGTCACCCGCCACTCCTTTGATAGATGTCTGCATTCCTCGTTTCTCACTTTTTGCTTTTCATCTTTTATTCTGAAATATTTTTGACTCTGCTAAAGAATACAATTCACACCAGCTTGCTCTTTCACTGGGTTTATCAACGATGATGGCCTAATCTTGATGGTCAGCGTCTGGACTTTAGAATCACCATGGGAACATGTAGCAAGCAAGAGGGAATGTTAATGTTAATAGTGTCTCCTCAGTGGAAGAAATCTCCGTTTCCCACCCAGAAAGCTGGGAGTGGATGCTGCTAATGACCTGGTGACCTTTGCTATGGGTGGAGTCAGACCTCACCCAAGTCTACCAGAGTGTTTATCTCAGATGCTCTCTCTCTAGACCTTTAGCTTCCAGCGCATAGAACCCATCTTAGGGGAGATGCCGCATACTTTATAGCCTGCTATGCTTTCTCAGTCAGAGACCACACCAGACCCTAGGTCCTTAAACTATAGAACCTGTCTTCATGGCCAAATGTGTTTTGTAAAGGAGTTTCTGTCTAGTCACTCGATAAGCTTCATTGTGTACCTGGAGCTGTAATCATTATTGCCTGGAAACTTTTTCAAATTGTACTGTGGGGTGCTGGAGAGATGGCTCAGCGGTTAAGAGCACTGACTGCTATTCTGAAGGTCGTGAGTTCAAATCCCAGCAACCACATGGTGGCTCACAACCATCCATAATGAGATCTGATGCCCTCTTTTGGTGTGTCTGAAAACAGCTACAGTGTACTTACATATAATAAATAAATCTTTAAAAAGAATTGTACTGTGTTTAAATGTGCCAGCAATATGAGGTTGCCGGGTGTCAGACTCTCTAGAAGTTTTATTTGTATTAGTGTTTGCTTGCATGTCAGTGTGCTATATGCTTGCAGTGCCTATAGAGACCAGAAGAGAAGTGGTTCCCCTGGGACTGCATTCACAGCCAAGTGTGAGCCGACATGTGGCTACTGGAAATTGAACATAGGTCCACTGAAAAAGCAGCCAGTGCTCTTAAGCACTTGAGCTATCTCTCCAGACCCCAACCTACCATTAAAATACCTTGGGCTAGTAGTTACTACATGGACAGCTCAGGTATTTTGATGGTTAGTTTATGTTTTAATTAATAGATGAATTATTTTGTGTATGTGTCTCTGCATGCATGTGCAGGTGAGAGTGTGTCATGATGTATGGTGGTCAGAGGTCAAACCTGGGGAGTCAGTTCACTCCTCCCACTGTGTAAGTTCAGGGGATCAGATTCAGGTCATGAAGCTTGAGTCACAAGCATCTTTACCCACTGGCCCATCTCACTGGCTTAGTTAATTTCTCCCTTTGTTCTTGCCGTTCCGTTTTGGTCACTTAATTATTTGATGTGCAGCTAACTAGAGTGTTGTGCAACATAACATCTCATGTCGCAGCCCATGCTGGCCTGAACTATTTATACAAAATCAATAATTATACATATATTTATATTTTTATATAAATATATATCTATATAAAATATATACATGTGTTATATAATATATAAATATATTATATATAAATGCATTATATATAATATATTACATATGTGTACATATATGTGTGTATGTATACATATATAACAGGTAAGGTGCCCCAACAAATAGCCTAGCAACCTAGAGGCAAAGGAGAGACCCAGACAACGGGGAGGCTGTGGGTCCTCTGTAGGCATATAGCTCTCCTGATAATGTTTGTTTTGTTTATTTGCAGTGCTAGGGATTAAGCCCAAAGTTTCCTGCATGGGAAATAAATAAAAATTTATAATAAACAAACAAACAAATTAATTAATAGCATATGCCTGGTGTGTCTGTGAGGGGGTTTTCAGAAAGGGGGAGAGCTGTGATATATGTGAGAGGCATCATCCCATAGGCAGAAGCCAGGAGAGAACAAAGAGGGAAGAGTGGGGAGCCTGCTGCCACACACGGCTTTTGACAACAAAACCCCAAATGTTTGATTTACCAAATAACCAGATGCTGTGGTGAAAGCCTGCCAGCTCAGAGAGGCAGAGAAAGCACCCAGCTGACCTTCCTACTCCACCGCCTTCCCAGAAGGAAAGGGCTCCTTCTCCAGGCTGCAACTCAACTCAAGCCTTTCCTTTCTCTTTCCTGGGTTTTCTTAGGTTCACTCCCTGTCAACTAGTTGCTTGCTCAGGCTCTGGACATACGGTTGACTTTATTTAACCCTGTTTATAGAAAGCTCTTGGGTTAAATGTGTGTGCTAGGGCTGGGCCACACCACAATAGGTTTTTTTCCTAGTTCACAATCTTGGGGTTCACAATGTGATCAAATATCCTGCAGCAAACACATGCGTCCTCTCTCTGCTTCCTGGTCTCCAGGGTTCCATCCGATCTGCACCTCCGTATCCCTACCTCTACCATGTGGTGAAACTGAACCGAACTAAGTCTCTCCTCTTTTAAATTGCTTCTGCCAGAAATTTTATCACAGCACAGAAGCCTGACTAATAGAGACATACACTGTTGCTGCCACTACAGAAATTGTAGCAACCCCCCACCCCAACCTTGGTTTTAGACAAACTTTCACTATGTAGCTTTGGCTGGCCTCAGACTTAACAGAGATTCACTTGCCTCTGCTTTTTGCTGGATTTAAAGGTATATGCCACCATTCCTGGCTTCCCTTCTTTCTAAATAACATTGCTTTTCTTCCTCAAGAGTAAGCCAGCAACCTGAGCTATGAAGCCAAGTTCTGTCTCCAAAAACAAACCCGACTAGTCTAGTCGTCTCAATAGAAAGTCTCGCATTCGGGATTGTGTGATTGTTTCCTCAAGATTAATAAAGCCGGAAAAACATTTTTGGCAAGTGCCTTCCTCAGAGGATGTGGTATGCATCCTAGTTGCTACTGCCAGGCAACTCTTGGTGATGCCTACAGTATGCACCCAACCAACACTTGCCAAAGAAATGACCTTGTACCAGACAATTGCCTAAGAGCATAGGAGTTGGACTTCAAATATCCAGACCTTGGAGATCCATCAGTATCCTAGAAACAAGAGAGGAAAAATGCTTCGGAACTCATAAGACGACCCAACAAACGGCCCAGCAGACCCTGAGACAGTCTTCTGCAAGCAAGTAGCCTAGGATCTCCCGATCATGGTTTTGTTGGTATTTGTAGTGCCAAAGATCAAACCCCAGGTTTCCTGCAAGGGATTCAAGCCCTCTACCGACCGAAGCTACAGTCCCAGTTCCAATCGTGGTGTTTTGGTGATGGCTTTTGGGGGGCAAGAAGGCAGCTTTGTGAAATGCCTGTGGCCCAGCCAAGCCATAACTCTGAGGCTCCACGACAAAAGTACCTAGGCAGATCCCTGAGAGAGAGAGGCTGTGGAGCTGAAGGGCGAGCTGCTGACCACTCCTCTGCCAGTTTGTGCCCAAATCTAGGGCAAGTTTTGAGGCTGGGTGTAGCTGGGAATCATTGAAAATGTTTTTAACCACACTTGTTGACAGATTGCCTCATTCATTAAATATCCTCCCTCTTGTTCCAAATAAGGACGAGAGAGACAGAGAGAGAGAGAGAGAGAGAGAGAGAGAGAGAGAGAGAGAGAGAGAGAGAGAGGAGAAACAGAAACTAGAGAGTAATTGAGGTTTCAAAACGTAGCCTGTGGCCGCAGCTGCCAGCAAGGCTTTGAGAAAGTGGCATGTGTGGGTTCTGTCCTAGCTTCTGCCGTCCTCTTCACAAACTCATGAGCTCAGAAGTGAGGAAGAAGAGATTGTCCTTCCAGCGGGCCATCCACTGAAGTCACCCTGCTCAGGAGTTGAAAATACCAAAGGCCTCTGAAGGAATCCTGGCCACACAACTTAGGGCTTCCCATGGCAGAGGGACCATTTTTTCCTACAAGATCTGGGTTCTCTTAAGTGTTTCTATTGCAGCTGATTTTGCCTGGGTCATAGAGCAAAGACCTTAAGACCTCTCCCAAACAATTTGCCTTAAAATAAACGAACATTTCCTTTCCTCAGCACCACAGACCGCTGCCCTTGAACTCTGAAGAACTAGAACTGAACTCTCTGTTAGATTTCCTAGGTACCTCCTCATCAGCCGCTTGCCTATGAAGCTTGTTTCTAGAGAATGATTGTGCCTATCAGGCAAACAGATCTGTCCTGCTCACAGGCCACAGACGTCTAGTACACACCTCTATGACTTTACCAGTCTGAGTCAAACTCCCTCCCTATGTAAAATGATTTCTAGGTGGGACTGGGTTCCTGAGTTTTGGAAAATGAGGTTGGGCTCAAGGCCTTGATGCATTTAACCAGTGAGAATCTCTGTGCAGCTTGTTGGGGCACTGGGTTCCACTTCTGCTGCGCTCCTGTCTACTTCTTCATATTATCCCAGCTCTATATTTTGGGTATTTTTTTCTTTTTAACTTTACCTTGTAAATATTCAAACAATTTAACCCATGTTGTATCATCATAATAGCAAAACTACTGTTTTGGGATTTTTCTGTCTGACCAACCGAGGAGGCATTACTGTCCATTTTTAAGAGCTTATAAACTAATTATGATCAGAAGCTGGGATCCAAGTCTTTATCTGTCTACCTCTAAGTATTAGTATTGTGACTGTGCGTGGTGGCGCAGGACTTTATTCCCAGCACTCAGAAGGTAGAGGCAGGTAGATCTTTGTGAGTTCGAGGCCTGGTTTATAGAGTGAGTTCCAGGACAGCCAGGGCTGTTAAACAGAGAAACTCTGTCTTGAAACAAACAACAAACCATTAAGTTGTGTATGTGGGTTAGGGAGATTTCCCAGGGGAAAGTATCTTCCACCTGTTCTCTGTGAGAGTTTCCTTATTCTGAAAGTGGGCAAGAAACCCCTTACTTACCAAGTTAAAAGAACAATGATCTGACAGGGAAAGCAGCCTGGCAGTTGTTATAGGATATTCTATTATTGTTCATAGAAAACATTATTGTTAGCAAAACACGAAAACCTAAAAAGATACTGTGTTTGTCAGATGTAGCTAGGTGTGTCCTGCAGACAGGAAGTTTGGGTGTTCCTCTAGAAGCCTCCATAGATAAGAATGCTAAAGAATGGAAAGGTTAAGCCAGGCGTGGTGGCGCATGCCTTTAATTCCAGCACTTGGGAGGCAGAGGCAAGCAGATTTCTGAGTTCGAGGCCAGCCTGGTCTACAAAGGACAGACAGGGCTATACAGAGAAACCCTGTTTTGAAAAGACCAAAACAAACAAACAAACAAACAAAAAGAATGGAAAGGTTCTGCTTATTTTAAGGTAAATTGCTTGGGTGAGGACTGAGGCAAAATCAGCTGGATGGCCTTGTCTTGCCCCCAAGTGCTCAGCCTGCCAATGGTGCAGTGGAAGATCCAGAGACTTTGATAGCAATTGGACCTTTGAGAGCTCTGCACTGGCTTGAGTTTTTGGGTGCGCTCTCTCTCTCTCTCTCTCTCTCTTGGCTTCTTGGAAGAAGCTCCAGGTAAGAGTGATTTTTCCGATTTGGGCTTGTAGGAGCAACTGGCAGGACACAGGTGAGACAGAATTCTCGGAAAGAGAGCTAAGGAGCCCTCTGGGTCTGGAGGAGCTCATGAGAAAGGTAGACTAGCTTGGTAGAATGACCCATATGGAAAGAGATTTCTAGCAGTTCAATTGTAGAATCAGGCTTGTAAATAGATATTTTGTATACAGTTAGGAAAACAAAGTTAATGACTGAGCTAGCAGGTTTTTACATTCGCTCTTACCCCAGGTGTCATTTATTTTATTTTTTAAAAGATTTATTTATTTAATATATGTAAGTACACGGTAGCTGTTTTCAGATACCCCAGAAGAGGGCATCAGATCTCATCATGGATGGTTGTGAGCCACCATGTGGTTGCTGAGATTTGAACTCAGGACCTTCGGAAGAGCAGTCAGTGCTCTTAACCGCTGAGCAATCTCTCCAGCCCCCTCAGGTGTCATTTATTGGTATAAACATTAGATATATTTAAAAAGATTAAATATTATAGGCAGTCGTGTCTAGTTGGAAGTAGAGCTTTGGGTAAGTCTGACTCATCCAGAGAATTCCAGCTGCTGTCTTTCACCTTGATAGAGGAAAAAGATAACCAAACGCTAAGCCAATGAGAAAGACAGAAGGCAGTGGCATGAATGGGCACACTGTGGGCTCTGTCTTCTAGAGCATAGGAAGCTAAGGGACAGAGTGGTAATATTCTTGTCTTGGGAATAGGTCTCCAAGAGTCCTCGGGGCAATGGTTGATACCCTCTATTTTTCTGAATCCGTTTTCCCTCTGCCTTCCGAATCCTGAGATTATAGGCATGTGCTACTGTATCCAGTTGGCTTTGTTTGTTGAGAGTCTGATGTAGCCCCAGCTGGCTTCAGACTTACTGAGGATAACTTCAAATCTCTGCCTATACTTCCCAAGTGCTGGGAGAGCAGGTATGCACAACCTTATGTTCTTATGCAGCGCTAGGAATCAAACCCAGGCATGCTACACAAGCATGCTACACAAGCACTCTACCAATTGAGCACATCCCCAGCCCTGGTCTTCTAACTTTTTAAGAATAACAGCAATGGCTAGACTGTGTTAGTCATGAGTATGGAACTGCATGTGAATATAATCATGAAGTTTTTCTTTTTTTTTAAAGATTTATTTATTTATTTTATGTATATGAGTACACTGTAGCTATACAGATGATTGTGAGCCATCACGTGGTTGCTGGGAATTGAACTCAGGACCTCTGCTTGCTCTGGCCCCACTTGCTCCAGCCCAAAGAGTTATTTATTACTATAAGGAAGTACACTGTAGCTGCCTTTCGACACACCAGAAGAGGGCATCAGATCTCATTACGGGTGGTTGTGAGCCACCATGTGGTTTCTGGGAGTTGAACTCAAGACCTTCGGAGGAGCAGTCAGTGCTCTTAACCGTTGAGCCATCTCTCCAGCTCAAAGTTTTTCAAATTAGTTTAAAAGTCATTTTCTTGATCAAACTGTCCTTACTTTTCTGCAGGTTCAGGTTTATTTTTAGTCTCTTTTAATCTTCTAAGTCAAACATTTCCAGAGTGGTGAAATTAAAACATCTTATGTTTAGGTAATATAAAATGCAGGACCGTGCACCCAAAGTGCTGAGTTTTAGCTGAAGGGGATGACCAATTTCAGGCCCAAGTTTAGAAGACTGTCACCTGACTGCTTGGCTGCCTGCAGGATTGGAAGTGTTGTCTGTAATTATGTTTTAAAAAATATCATCAGAGATAGGCTGTGCCTGGCAGGTGTGTTTTTAAAGTATCCATTGGGACATACTGTGTATTCCAAGAATCTGCTGGGAGCTACCTCAAACCTGACCCCACCACACACAGCATAATGTGATAGGAATTGCTGCTGAGTGCTTTCCAGTCTCAGAATTATTCTTTAACAGCTCTGGTCTAGGAGTAACCATTCGAGGTAGCTGTATATCCTGGGCTGTCTCCCTCCCTTCCTCCCCTGACCCCACCCATCTCTCTCCCTCTCCCTCTTCTTCTCTCTCTCTTTTTGCATTTTATATTTGGATGGTTTTGAGATGATGTCTCACTCTGTGGCCATGGCTGGTATGGAACTCACTATGAAGACCAGGCTGGCTTTGAACTTGGGGCAATCCTCTGGCCTCTGTTTCATAAGGGTTGGAATACAGGTATGTGGCATCACTTTGGGTTCAAAAGAAGCTGTGTTAAGAAGGCTACTTGGGGTTAATAACTAATATTTTGCAGTTAATTTGTTGCCTGAGCAAAACTGAGCTAGCTGGTAATACACAGACATTTTAATGATTTCAGCAATGCTTTATGATTATAAAGGGGTGGCTTGGCCAGCAGCTTCATCTGTCTCCAGGCACAGCAGGAAGCACTGGACTGGGAGAAACTTGGCTTGAAAAACTGTAGTTGGGCCAGATATTTAATCTCTCTTATTCCGTTTCTGTCTTGAAAAATAGTGATGATATCTACTCATAGCTACTAGAAATATTAACATTGTAAATAAGCTTACTAATTTAACAGTATGCTGGATGGCACAGCGGGCTGTATGGTAAAACACTATGTAGATCATTGACAAGCAATTATCATCTTCTCGTTAACCCTTCACAGTCTTACTAACATGGGTACTTTGAAGAGTCAGTTCTAGAGCCCAGGGCAGTTAGAGGCTGAGTCTGCACAAGATTTATGCTCTAGACTGTGGTGTGGTACCTTGCAGGAACCTTGTCCTTTATGGGTGGTGTTTCTCTGCCAAGAGCTTGGCATCAGATAGACCCAGGTGAGGTTTATTCTCTGACTTTGCCTATCCACATCTTCCTCATCACATATCTGTGCCCAGCTGTTAACAGGGCTTGTGCAGCATCTATGAAACCCTGGGTTTTGATCTACAGCACTACATAAATTGGACAGGGGGCCGCATGCCTGTAATCCCAGAGGCAAGAATATCAGAAGTTCAAGGTCATCTTTGGACTCATGGCAAATTCAAGGTCAGGCTGCGTTAAGTGAGACCCTGTCTCAAAACAAAATGAAAGAAAAACAAAACGGAAACCGTCCCTGTCTGCTCCTATCCCATAATATGCATTTCACAGGCTGTGAGCTCAACTTCCAGGGCTTTTGGAACCATTTTCAGTTCTCCAAAATATCAGCCTGACTTTTTATTCCTTACTCCTCTGTAAAATGGCTTTCCCTTCCCTCTCCTCCCTGCTAGTCTCTGAGCTAACCGTCCCTGAGGAAGTCAGGCTTCCATGAACCCCATTCATGAGGCCTTTCTCAGCTTCCCCTGTGGTGTCTGGACACTGCTCATCATAGGCCTGCACTGTTCCCACTGATAGGGTTTAGATAGGGGATGTCTACCTAAAAAGCCCATGTATTAGACTTGACCCTCAGCTAGACACTACTGGAAAGTACTGGAAATTTAACAGGTGGAGCCTAAGAGGTTGTTTTAGATCATGGAGCTATATGCTTTGTAGTGGGCTGTGGAACAAAATTCCCCCTTGTCTATTTACTGGCTGCCACGAGGTACGACCTGCCCTACCCTGGGTTCCTTGGCAACATCTACATCACAAGTGAGAAACAGTGGGGCCTATTAACCAGGCACTGAAAACTATTTTTTAAAGTGTGTGTATGCATGCGCATGTGTGTGCATGCATGTGCACCTCCCCTGTCTGCGCAGGTGTCCATGGAGGCTAGAACAGAGCATCAGGTTGGAAGCTGCCTGATGTGGGTGCTGAGGACCACACTGTTATCCCCTACAATAGCAGCAAAGCAAAGCGTCTTAACCCCTGAGCCACGTCTCCAGCCCCCTCCTCTTTTTATAAGGCATTTCTGGTGTTTTGTTACAGCAATGGAAGGTTGAATAACATAATCTACTTTTAATATTTCATAGTATTTTTGGGCTTAGTATGTACCAGGAACAGAATTGTATGTATGTATGTATGTATGTATGCATAAATGTATGTATGTATGCATGTATCACTGGAGCCTCATCTTACACTTACCCTATAAACAGGGTATAATTCAGGTTAGGAAAGGGCTAATGATTCATGGAAGGTCATATAAAATTGTACAATTCTTTTGCAGCCAGTTACATGGTAAATACTCAAGGTAAAAGCATTTCTACACTGACTCAACTCAGCTATAAACCTCTGCAAGGAAGGAATTCTAACCCATAGATGCTGGTATCACCTGCACCAAGGTAATGCATGGGGGCCAGGGAGGGGAGAGCACCGTCTAATATCCTTTAACACAAGGACTTTGTACCCTTAACATCCGCCCCATAGCATCATTGCTTGTGTCTGATGTGTTTTCTATTATATTCTAAGATGGTTCCTCACTTTTGGCACATCGACCCCTTCCCATTTCTGAGGTGGGGGCGGGACCACAGAACAGGGTCCAAGGAAATAGCTGAGTCTGCTTTTTGATGAGACACACAGGGATACAAGCCATTGAAATAAACTTCCATTTTATTTTACCAAATATAATTTATCAGTTAAGTCGACATTTGTCAATTCAGTTATAGTAACTATAAATAATTCTCTTAAGACACAGTTCTGTAACTTTTGAAGGATATGAAAGTAAACCAATTTTGTTTCTTCCAGTCAGGCCAAAAGTACATGCAATAGGTGCAACCCGGTGGGAAGAAATGAATCTCCTGAAGTCACTCTCCTGTCACTCCAGGCCCCTCCACTCACATGCGCTGAGCCTGGGCGCCCCTACCTTTCTGTTTTCTAGGCAAAGGAAGAAGGATGCTTCAGTCTCCAGACAGCCTGATCCAACTCCAGATGTCAGGATAGAGCAAGTGGCTGGGGACCCTGGGGTCACAGTCTTAGGGTATGATGCCTGTGCAAGAGTCTTGTGTTTTGAGATGGAGTTAGGCCAGAGGGAAGAGCAGAAATAAACTCAGATCCACACTGATCTGCCTGACACAACCCCAACTAGACAATCTCTATGAATCTGTCCAATTCGACAGTTCTGATTTCAGGTGATGACAGAGGAAATGAGGCCGAGAAGAGTCTCTAGGTCTAAGCACAGTGTTGGTAGACACGGAGCACTGCTTAATCCTTTTCTTGGAGGCTGACCCTTTAGGCTACACAGGGGGAAGAATTTATGGATTCCAGACAGACAGGCCAGAAGTACAGCCTGCACCCCATTTGTTGAACAGTTTGGGGCATGTGTAGGGAAGGGACTTTGGTTTTCTTTGAATCATGGACGAGGCAGATACTGAAGCAGCCTATTGATATCCAGCTTGCTAATTCCAAGCCCTCTTCTGAGTGGGTAGCAAGATGTGGAGAGGAGAGAGGCTGCGGGAGGAGGGTATTGGAGGACATGCTGCTGCTTGAGCAACGGGGTTGGCAGTCACTGCAGAGTTAGGGGCGAACGAGGGAACATTTACTGTCAGGTTGAAGAGGCACAATGGCCTCTGTAGCCTAGGGGATGAGGTGAGGTTAGAGCAGCGATTCCCTTAGCACTGGTGGGTTGATGCCAGGCACTGAACTTAGCACAGTATGCGCCCCGTAACGACTGCTCAGTGAAGAATTATTGCAGGCCGGTGCTGTGGAAGGGCTCATCTCGGGGAGGCTGAGATTTGCTGAATGAGTGAATGGTTGATGCATGTCTGTGGGCAGAAGCCGAGAGAAAGGCCAACGGAGCCCTCGTGTGATAGAATGAGTGTGTTTAGGAAGTGACAGAGGCCAAGACTGACCACGTGATTATGTCATGAGAGACGGCAGTGAGACACCCCCCACCCCTCCCCGTTGCCTCAATCTCCAGGTCATTTGGCACATTCCCTTGTCCTATCCCCAATCTTAGAAGCCCATCTGGCAAGCTGCGCGGAGACGGAGTGTGTGGAGAGAATTAAAGAGAGGAGGCTTGAACTCGGTTCTCTAGACTCAGGGGGCACATGGACCTTTGGAAACCTGTGGATGACATGGATCCGTGAAGAGCCCGGGTCACTACCACTCATTTCAGCTGGGAAGCAATCAGGCAGTTGGGCAAGGCACATGTGCGCAGATGGAATCTCCAGTGCACGTGACTCTGCGGGCAGGCTGGCCTGGAGCAGGCCTGTGATTACGAGGAGTTGAAGCAACGTTCCCCTGCCCAGTGCTGTGAAGTTGGTCCACATCTATAAAAGTGCGTGCATGTGTGGGAGTGTTAATTATCCCTCCTCCCTCTGTTCAGCCAAACCCTAAACAACCCAGAGCCCACTTGAGAGTTTCTCATTAGGGCCGAGGCTGAGGTCGCTAAAGCTAATGCAAAGGTCCCCGATGCTGGACAGGATGCCAAGGTCCCGATCTAACCTCCTCTGGAGGCACCCACCGTGGAATTGCACTTGGTGATTGTCTCAAAAGTCTACTTTTACTGCTTATGTCAGCCCATCTGTCTGTCCCGAATTCTTCCTATCCAAACTTGGCTCAATGTATAAAAAATTCCCATTGAAAATAATGAGAATTTGGTATCAAAGTGAAATCCCAGAAAGGCATGGGAGTGTAGTGTAGGGTGGGGTAGGGAAACAAAAGGAAAATAAAAATCCAAATAGAAAGTGCAGAGGGGTGGGGGAAAGACTGAATGGCTAAGCTAGTCCCCAACATCTGTGTCTCTGTCCCCAATGAGCCAGAGCACATGGAAGCTGAGTGCCAGGAGTCCGGTGCCAAGCAGGTCCCCCAAAGCAGTCAAGTATGGGATGGAGAAGTTGTCGGGGTCCAGGCCCCGGCCCCACATCCAGTGCACCATCCAGTCTGCGATGTACAGGAGAATCAGCACCTGGGGAGACAGGGGTTCTGCTTGTAGCCACCCGCTTTCTGCAGGGGGAGCCAGAGGCCACAAAATTGGATGTGTTCAGTGGATCACAAGGCTTGGCCGGTCACAACCTTTTTGCCAGGACAGCTCACAGCAAGCCAGGGGCTTTCTAAACTAAATCCTGCCCTTACAGGAAGGCTGCCCTTGTCTCAATTCTGGGTCAGATCATTCTTCAGTTACTGCAATTCCTGCCATGTTGGCCTCTCCAGGAGCCTGGTAGGGGCTGGCAGGTAGAGCCAGTTTCTCTTACAAGGCCCTGGGTAACAGCTGATTACACAAGCTGCTTTCTCTTCACCCTTCCCACCCTGCTGTTTATTCTAATATTCATCTGTAAAGTAGGTTTATGAGCCAGTCAGCGAAATACGTCAGTTATAATGCATAACAGTTCAAAAATACATCTTGGATTATCTACATCGATTTATTTGCTCCCTTGCTTATGTTCTATAACTATAGATGAGAATAGATAATAGATATAGAGAATAAATGAGATTGGAATATAGGTACTGGGTCCAGGACCAGTGGTACCTATCGCTTGCAGTGGACAGTGGGTCACAAACATACAACCTCAGGCCTAACGCTGGGCCTTGTGAATGGGAATCGGCATGTTAGTAAGAATTACATGTGCTCTGCACTGGGAGCAGCACTTCATCTAGGACGTTAACACCTGATTTTAGGGGTCCCTACATGATCACGTCTATATGAGAATGAGATGCATTCTAACCATTAGACTGACATACGGTTATCTGGTGGGGTTTATTTTATTTATTTATTTTTTCGAGACAGGGTTTCTCTGTGTGTCCCTGGCTGTCCTGGAACTCACTCTGTAGACCAGGCTGGCCTCGAACTCAGAAATCCGCCTGCCTCTGCCTCTCGAGTGCTGGGATTAAAGGCTGGTGGAGTTTATTCTTGACTGTACTTTGTAAAGACTGAGGTATGAAAATTCTGCCTTAAGGGACTCAGGGGTAGGAGCCAGTAATGTTCCCTGTTTTTAGGCAAATTTGGTTGTTTTGGCCTCTCTGTAAGGAAGTCAGGGGTGACTATTCTGGAACCTTTCACACCCTCTGCTCTGCACACAGCTACCTTGTACTCCCATGGCCCTGGCCCTGGGTGCCATCCAGTCTCCCTAGAACTTCACAGCCTTTCTGATAGCTGCAGAAGATGCAGCCAGAGGCTTTTAGTATATGTGCTAGGGTGGAAACGTCAACAGCTGTCTTCACATTTTAGCCTCCCGAGTAGCACAAGGACACATACAGGGACAGGTGGCAAAGGGACCTGGCAGAACTTTACAGGGAGCAATTGCTACCACGTTGCCTCTCCACAGACTCAGAGAAGGAAGCACAGCTAAAATTGACCACAGGGTCATGACCCCTAGGATGGGGCAATGGAATGGGGGTGTGGCTTTCAACCCAGGGGAAGGGGTCAACTGAGGCGGCCACAAAAGACCTTTGGCTTGCTCACGCTCCTTTCCCATCAGGGGTGCACCTGACTACATCGGCAAGGGAGCGTGGTGAACTGGGTAATGACTGCTGGGAACAGCATATGGTTGGTTCTCAGCCTGGCTCTCGCCAAGATTCCTAACAGACAACTTTTCTAAGCACTCGGTTCGGGGTTTGGAAGGAAAATTGCTTATGACTAAATTAATAATACCATGGGAATGCCATAGCATACCGAAAGGAAAGGCTTGGATGAGTCTTGAAGATGGATTTGTCTTGCACAATGGTTTTGATGCTTTTTCTAGCTGTGGAAAAGCCCTTATTTTAAAGGAAGCCCAGCAGAGGACAGGGTATGGGTGGTTCAAGCCCACCTCCTAGGCACCCTGCGGCTGGTCTACTACTCTCACTTTCAAAGTGTGCCACTGAAGCTGAGAAGGGACACGACCAAGCTGAAGTCACAGAATGGCAGTAATTCTTCCAGGCCAGTGTCTATCCTCCTGAGTCCCGGCCAGAGAAAAGGTGGCAAGGGACCAGGTCCAAACCTGGGGTTCTTATTCCATGTGGCCCCCGGGCTGTGCCCTGCTTCTGCCATACCTGGAGCAGTGCAGCAGTCATGTAGAAGATGATGAAGATGAGGGTGAGGGTGGTGTGCCCGCCCTGCATACAGCTGATGGTGTAGAGGAACACTAGGTGTCCTGGGACCACAAGGAGGAAGAGGACACGGGCCGAGCGTGAATTCACATCTACAAGAGGAGAGAGGAAGATGGGAAGAGAAGCATTGGCCCCAGGAGGTCCCAGGATGGTCAACGCCGTATTCTAGGTCAGCACACAGCTATCTCTCTAGGGTGTTTCAGGAAAAGACAATGATGTCTTACCTGGGCGCTCCACTCTTCAGAAATGCAGGCACAGCCCAGCAGAGGAGACCCTTGAACTTGGGCCCCAGCTGGTTCTCTAGTGAGGTTCCTGGCTGCCCCCCCCCAACCCCTAAGGCAGGAATGGATCTGGGAGGGTGAGATGCTATGGTTACCAGGGCTGAAGAAGGTGGTGCATGGACTGGGGCAGCGGCGAGGAGTTGGCTCAGAGTTCTCCCCTGGCATGCCGTTCATGTGGAGGAAGGTGGAGATGCGGCTGGCCTGCACAGCCACCAGATTGCCCCCGACACCTGCAGAGAGACACACAGGACTCAGACTTGGAGGAGGAAGGACCGGGAGGAAAACACCTTGTTCTTTGTCCCGTATCTGTAGAGGCCCTGTCTTCTACCTTTCCTCGGGGCTGAGCCGACATCACTCTTCCCTCTGGTGCCAACAGAATACGATGGAAGAAGACAAATATTCCACAGCTTCTGAGGGATGCTCTATCTAGGCTCTTGGAGTGTTGGCAGGGATGTGGCCTGTCTGCTGCACCCGTGTGTGCAGCATGGACCCCCCACTCACTACACAGCAGGCTCCAAAGCTCTCCTTGCCTTCCCTTTCTCTGGAGCTGACCCCGGCAGGCACTCAGCACTCAAACACTCACCCGATAACCAGCTTCCAGTATCCAGTGTGAGCTCTAAACTGGCACTGCCCTGGTAAACCGCTGGTTACCATTTCCCTTTACCATCACCCCCTAACCTAGCCTCTGTACCTCTCAGCTTTACCCTGAGCCCTGAGAGGTGAACTGCTTAGGCCCCACACCAGTCTCTCCTGCTGGATGCTTCTACTTAGACTTGTGCAGTGGAAGGCCCCCGCAGGTAAACAAGGAGAGGGGTTTAGTGTTTTCTATTTTCCTTCTGGATCCTTTTATGCTTTTTTGGCAGGAGCTTACTCTTGTAGGGAGCGGGGTGAAATTCTAACTGGGCTCCCACAAGACAATTTCTGGGTTCCCTGGCCCTTCAGGGCTAGAAGCTTTCATGTTGCTGATTTCTGGGTTTCTCACGGTCCCCTGTTGGTCCTGTCACGCCATCTCTATCTTTATTAGGTCTTGTTCTCTCTGAGCTAGATTCTCTGGCCTGCTGGAGCCCTGAGTGACACAGAAGCCTTTTCGTTCCCCCAGCAGCTGATGCTAAGGTCTCACCATTAATCACAGGTGTGAAGACAGCCATTCCTGCAAAGTTGGGGTCCGAGACGGTCTTGTCCAGGATGAGACCTCCCACACTATACAGACATGAAGACAAATGACATAAAAACCATGGAAGGTTCTGCTCCAGTCTCTGGGACAAAGAGACATAGGCCTAGCTAACCTTGGGGACAAGGACAGCAAAGTGGCTTCCAGGAGTCTCTCCTTTCAGTCTTTAGTTCTCGTGCATGCAACAGTTGTCGCTCATAATCTCCTGACTTGGCACAGTGACTCCAGTTAAGAAGGGAAGGCACAGCCACCTTCCCGTGAGGAGTGAGGCTCGCTGTGGCCTGCCTGCTCAGCACTGATTTCCTCAAGGGTAACTGCACTGGCTCCTCCCTGAGGGAGCTGGCTTTCTCGAACCCAGCCACTGTGCTTCAACTGTGGCTAAGCCCAGGCAGTCCAACCAGACAGTTGCATTTCCAAGAGCAAGTGACTGATACAAGGACAGAACTGTGACCGATTGAAGAGGAAGCAGTGACACTCTATACTGGGTCTCTGTGCCCTGTTGGGGGAAAGCCTCTCTGTCCCCTTGCTGGAATGGGGAGGAGTCAGAAGAGTGAAAACCTGGACTGCTGACCCCCTACTGAGAAGGCAGAGTGACAGAGAGTCACTCTGGGCCCTGACGACACTGCGTGTGTCCCAGAATGCGGCTGCTTTTTAGTTCCCAAGGTCAGTATGTTCTGCTTTGGAATGAAACCTAGTAGAGATCATTCCTGTCACTTGCAGTAGGACACATGGCTGACACTACTAATGCATTTCCAGTATGTGCTCCGTTTCTGCCCCTCTAGGGGTTCAGATGGGGTCTATGGTGAGGTTGGTACAGGGGATGAGAACCCAGGGCCCCAGCATACCTGCTGATAGCCATAGCAATGATGACAGGCTCCCAGCCTGAATACAACACCTCCCTTGTGGCCGGGCTTCTTCGGGCCAGCACCACCCAGACAGGCAGCAGGGCCACAAAGAAGGCACACACCAGGGGATAGATGTATCGCCAGTGCTCTGTGGGGGCAGAGATCAGAGGGAAATAAGCACCTTTAGTTCCCAGCTTTCCCCAGCTTAAGCTGCAGATGTCCCAAGAGACCAGCTCATCCACAGTCAGTCATTCTACCCTAAGTGCCTGGATGCACAGCACCTCACCTCATCAATGAGGCCAGCTTTGCCCATTTTGCAGAGGAAGAAATGAAGTATTAGAGCTACCCAGGCACTGTATGGCTTCTCAGACAGTGCCATACTATGGAGCCCAAGTTGGCCTCATACGGTCTTCCTGCTTTTTCCTCTTGAGTAGCTGGGATCATAGGTGTGCGTGCGCACCACCATGCCCAGTTGAGGCAAGAAAGTTAACAGGCAGAGAGCAGACTGTATGTCTCCTGGTCTGATCCCAGCAATCTCTGCCTCCCATCCATCCTCCTCTCCAGTTTGCTAGCAGATTCTAGTCTTCCATTCTTTCCTTTCCCTTCCCCACATCTCACCTCTCCAGGAGAAACAAAACCCCTAGGGTCAGGCAGGGATGAGTGCTGATACGGTCCTTCCTCTGGTGCCTGCCTACAGGATCTGACATCAGTGTCTATCTAGCCTTGCTACCCTGCGCCCAGAAGTTGTGACAAACTGTTCGTACAGTTAACAGTACAGGAAAAATCTTCACACGCTTGCAAAATGGTCCCTATCTCTCCCAGTCCCACCCAAGCCATTCTCAGTGGCCTTAGCCTTACTCAGTTCCAGGTAGAGTCCCCAGCTGATGCCTGAGAGGAGTGCCAAGGTGATGAGGTCGCCCAGGCTAGCGGCGATGGGCGTGGCTACGTTGTCTGGGTTGATCCCAATCTTTCGAGACCCAATGATGACTCCGATCATGATCATACCTGGTGAGGAAGGAGAGGCAGGCCGGGTAGGGTGAGAAGGGGAAAAAGATATTAATAAACAAAAGGGAACGTCGACGTGCAAGACAGAGTGAGCAGCACCCCCACACCCTGAGCCTTCCCTTCCTTACCCAGGACCAAGGAGGCAATGAAGGCTGTAGCCACACTGCTGGCGCATAGCAGGAAGGCGTGTGGGATGCTAAAGTGGCCATCAGGGATCCAGCCAAAGACGACGGCTGCGATGGATGCCAGGAAGCCTACCACCGTGGCTTGTACCTGGGGAGAGGCATGGTAATGTGGAGTCTGGAGCAGAGCTCCTTAGCTGAGGTCACTAAACACCCAATGGGTAATTCCTGGTCCTTAGCAAGCACGCAGGACTGGGCCCTACAGTTCTTGCAGGCTAGAAGGATGACTTTATTTAGTTTTTGTGCTACCTTAGAATAGGGTAATGTACCCTACAAAAATCCAGACATGTTACTGGCTGGTTGGATGCTTCTCTGGAGATGGGGTGAGAATCAACAGCCCAGAGATCAGTCAGAGTCAAGGCCCAGGATTCAAGGGGGAAGAAATTTGATCTGTGTGGCCTCCTGGGAAGATGGGACAGCAGTGGCAGAGGACACTCTAACATTCACACATCTGATTCTACTGCAAAGATTAGTGAAGGCTCAAAATCCCCCAAACCACCTAGTGCCTGGACATGTGATATGGAAGCTGCTGGGGCACTCCCTGTCTTGGCCATTTTCCTGAGTAACTAGTCACCTCCTAGCCTACTTTGCAGATGCCGGAGAATCACATAGGATCCAGCTGGGCTGACCTAAGCCTTTCAGGGATTCCTGACTAAGGAGATGCTTAGCCTATTGTCTCTGGTCTATGTTTTCTTACCTGGATAAGGGCCATATTCCCCGTGATCATCCGCCAGAGCTCCTTAGGTGTGTCCATTTGTCCAATGTTGGCCTGAAAGAGGGAGGGTGAGGGGCTGGAGCAGGCTGCACAGGGTTTGGGGCTCTATCTGTTTGACTGGATCAAAAAAGCAATGCATATAGATAGCCTAAGGCTCTAGGGCCAGAGCAAGAGAGCACCCAGGGCAGGTGTACTCTGGGCTGTGAGGGGGCTTGTGGCAGATCCCACTCTGTCCTGTTTATCCAGGCAGCACGTTCCTGCATGGGTCTGTATAACTGTCCTGGCCCAGAAGCAGCCTGTTCTCTTAGGGAAGGCAAGGTCAGTTGCTGGCCCAAGGGCTGAGGCTGCCAGTATTTGGAAAGGAAAGAGTGGGTTGCACCAGCCAGGAGAAAGGAAGAACAAGTTGGGGTGGGTTAGGCTAGCTGCCCTCAACACCATCTTCTCCAGACTTGGCCACGGAGAGACATGCCTGGTCCTGAGTTTTAACACCTCTTGCCTCTCAGCCATGGCTTTCTATTGGGCTCAGTCCACGAAATGTCTATCTGTGGCTGATCTAAAGGATTTTGGGAGGTGGAAAGGCCAATTCTCTTGAAGAATAAGCTGCCACAGGGAAAGGGGGTGGTTTGAAGGGGTGTGGGGAAGGCCTGGCTCTGCTCCTGCCCAGCTGCAGAGTAGGGCTGGAGATCAGAGGAGGCCCCCACCTGTGTGGCTGGAGGGACCAGCATGATGCCTGCCTGTCAAAGCTGCACAAACAGTCACGAGGCAGGTTGCAAAGCAGGAGGTGGGGCAGGCATCCAGGGATGGCTGGGACATCCAAAGCCTGAGCCTGGGAACCATTCTGGGCAGGGAGCCCCTGCCCAGGGACAGGACACCCAGTCTGGGATCTCCCTCCACGGCTTCCCTTTCCTCCCCCAGCCCAGGCAGTTGTGTGGAGACTTACCAGTCTCCATGTTGCCTGCTACCTTCTCCCTGACCCTCTCCCCTACTTCCCACAGCTAGGACACTCACTGCAGTGGACAGCCTCGACGCCAGGGTCATTTCCAAGTTCCCTTTGAGCCCCAGCAGTGCAGGCACCAGGATGAAGACCTCTGTCACCTTCTGGAAGACCTCCCAGTGCTATAAGATGAACACAGAGTCCAAGAATTTCAGTACCTCAAAGGACTGGCATTGGAGCTGAACAGAGTGGGGTCAGGGGACAGCAGAGGGAAACAGGGCCAGCTGGAGCAAGCACGAGAGGCACCTTACCTCCCCGCAAGAAGCCTAAAAGTAGAATAAGTCTATGAATTCCAAAAAGCACAGCCTAGCCACCATCTCAGAACAGGAGGGATCCCTAGCCTGACTTCTAATATGCTTTCATGGGGACCTTGCAGAGGAGCCACCCCACGCTGGCTTATGTTCTAGAACCCTTAGTGATATACTCTCTCAGAGAGCACTCTGCAGCCCCCTCGCCTGCCTTTATCCAGTTGCTCTGTGGCCTCGGCCTTGGGAGGTGTTGTCTCAGCTGTGGAGAGCTCAGCTCCACAGGGCTGGGGCCGGGGTGACTAGAGCGTTTGTTTGGTTTCTATTTCCAAGGGCTTTGGGTCTCAGCCACAGTGACTTTCCCCTAGCAGGTTCTGAATTTAGACATTGCTTCTCCTATGCTGATCTGCAATAGATTTCTGATTCCTTTCTATGCACCCAATCTCTTAGCTAACAGAAGCAAATACACCCCTGTTGGGAGAGGCTGGGCCTGGAGTCAGGAGATATGGGTTCTAGTCCTGGGTCAATCAGTCCTGGCTCTCCCACCAACTTCCTTGGCCAACCTATGTTAATGCATTTTTTTTTCACTTAGTCACCTCAACAAGCCAATAAAGAGGTTTTTTTTTTTTTTTTTTTTTGTTCCCATTTTGCGCATGAGAAAACTGAGGCTCAGGAAGTACTGTCTTAGTTACTGTTGGAACCTAGGTTGGCCACTCAAAGTCCCCTTAGTTGTAACCAAAACTGAGGATTTCCCTAAAGAAGCTGGGATTATCCCCACCACCCTCCCGCCCTAAAGGGCATGGAGTTCTAAGAATGGAAAGCCTGCACGTTTGTGAGGGGAGGAGGGGCAGGCAGCAGGTGGAGGTATACAGGTTCTTTTGGGTGTCTGGAGACAAGGAGCTGTAACGTAAGTGTGCTGAGCTGAGAGCCTTATGAGCCTCTAAGAGATACAGCGAGGGCTCTCACGCTGCTTCCTCAGCAAGCTTTCTCACGATGGATGGCAGGCTGGGGCCTTCAGACATGCTACAAGGCACCAAGCTCCTGCTTAAGCGGTCAGGGGCTAGACTAGAGAGCTAGCTCATAAGGCAATTCCAGCCCCTCGACCCTACTGCTAAAGAACAAGGCTGCCAATCCAAACCACAGTGAGAGGTCACCTCATGCCTGTTAAGACAGTTAAGAGGACAAACAGAAAATACCAAGTATTAGCACAGACATGGAGATGGGAACATGTCTGCACTATTGGTGGGACTATAAAATGGGGCTACTTTGAAGAACAATAAGACAGTTCCTCACACTAAAAATCAACTGCATGTGTATGCCCAGCACTTGGGAGGTATAGGTATTTCTGAAAGCTCAGGGCCAGCTATCTACGTGGCAAGACTGTCTTAAAAATGAATAAGCCAGGTGGTAGTGGTGGCGCACACCTTAATTAAGCCCAGCACTTGGGAGACAGAGGTAGGTGGATCTCTGAGTTTGAGGCCAGTCTGGTTTACAGAGAGTTCTAGGACAGCCAGGGCTACACAAAGAAACCCTGTCTTGAAACCAAAACCAAAACCAAAAAAAAACCCCAAACTAATCAACCAAATAAATAAATACCCAAATATGCTGGGGAGATGGCTCGGTCTGTAAAATGCTTGCTACACAAGTCTCTGTACTAGAGTCTGGATTCCCTAACCTGCGCGTGAAAAGCCAGGCTCAGCAGTGTCCCTAACCCCAGCACTAAGGCTTGCTGGGCCTTGAAGATTAATGAGTCACCAGCTTAGCCAATCAGGGAGCTGCAGGTTCAGTGAGAGACTCTATCTCAAAAAGCTAAGGTAAGAGGTGGGTCTGGGGAGATGGCACAGTGGTTTAGAGCACTCATTCCTCTAGCAGAGGACTGGGGTTCTATTCCCAACACCCACATAGTGGCTCACAACTGTCTAAATTCCCAAGAGATTTGACACCCTTTTTTGGCCTCCCCAGAAGCATTAGGCATGCACATGATGCACAGATGTGCATGTGCAGGGAAAACATGCATACACAAAAAAGAGTGCTTGTGTGTGTACACACACATATGGTGGAGAGCAACAGAAAAAAAATGTCCTATGTTGACCTCTGGTCTCCATGTATGTGCACATACCCATACAACATGTATACAATTCATGTAACACACACACACACACACACACACACACACACACACACACACACAAATGAACAATTAAACAAGTACAATGGCCATATGGTCTAGCAATCCTATTTCTTCTCCTGACTACTTAGCCCTGAGTCCTAAGTATTTATCCAAAATAACTGAGTGAAAGCAGGATCTTGAAGAAATATCTGTCCACTCCTGTTCATAGCTTCATGTATTCATGACAGCCAAGAGGTAGAATTGATCCAACTGTCCACCAATAGCTGAGTGGACCAGTACAATATGGTATACAAATATTGAAGTATGACTGTCTTGAAAAGGAAATCCTGTCCCATGCCACAACTTAAGGACATTCTTAAGGACATTCTACCACAACAGTCAGCCATGACAAGGCAAATATTGCATGATTCCACTTACATAAGGTCTGCAGTAGTCATCATATTCATAGAAGTGTGCACATGTGCGCACACACACACACACACACACACACAGAGAGAGAGAGAGAGAGAGAGAGAGAGAGAGAGAGAGAGAGAGAGAGAGAGAGAGAATGAATTGTGGTTGCTAAGGGCAAAGGGCCTGGAGAGAACAGGATCAGCATTCCGTGGATGCAGAGTGGAGCTGAGAATGTAGTTTACATACTTCAAGATGGTTACGGTATAGTTTTGTGTTATGTGATTTTCTGCAACATTAAAAGTAAACATACAAACAACCCAGATGGTGTGTCTGTAATTCTAGCATTCAGAGACTGAGGCAGGAGGATTGGGAGTCTGAAGATAGCTAGAGGTACAAAGAGAAACTTTATCACAAATAAACAAACAAACAACAAGATGCACAAGGTTGGGCCAGGGAGCAGAGATGAAGACACTGGTGGTCCTATAAGGCGAAGAACTTGCCTTCTTGTTAGTGTTCTTAGAGTGTGTGAAGTGAACAGGATCCAGAGAACAGCTCATTTGTTGCAGGGCTGCAGCATAGCCTTGTCTGAGCTCCTAGGCCTAGGATTTTGTAGTGACTCCTAAAGGACCTGGACTCTCTGAAGACTCCCAGGAAAGAAGAGGCACTCCCGACCCCATGGCAGTTCTGACCTTTCAGCCACTGCTTTTCAAACACCGGGGAAGGTGAAGATCTTCCCCGCTCTTAGGCAGCCCCTGTGAGGTGCCTCATGAGCCCCGGGACCGTTACTGTTGGACAAGGCTGGGAGAGACAGCCTTGGGGATCCAGCTCCCTTTAGCTGAGGCCTAAGCAGCCTTGTTCCGTCTGCTCACAATGGGCAAGCAGCTTCAGAGAGGGAAGGATTCTTTCCCTCCCTTAATGAGTGTGGGCCCGGGGAGCTCTCTTAGAACACAGTCCCTCATCCCACCCTCATCTCAAATGCCTGCCTTCCTGTATCTCAGCTGCTAGCTCTCTGAAGGTGATGGGTGTATGCCGATAAAGAGGAAAGAGTAGAGGGAAGCTCTCAAAGTGTATGGACTGTTTGTAAGGAGTATAGCATATAGTATCATCAAGGAAAAAAATATATAGCGGGGTTGGTGGGACAAGCCTGTAAGTCTATCTTCAGGATGCTGAGACATGTGAGTGAGTCTAGCCTGGGCTACACAGCAATAAAATCCTGGAGAAAAGAACGTATAAAGTTCAGTTAACTCCCCTAGCTGCCACCCTAAGCACCCCTAATTTTCTCCTTTCAATACATACGCACCCTCTGCTTTGAACTACAGGGGAACCTAGAAGTTGTGGGATTTTGGGCAGGATGAGATAGGGTGTATCGGCAAAGGAAAGGATCAGGGCCAGTAGCAGCCCCCTGCAGAAGAAGTCTTCCCGACTCACAGAATACAGCCTGGAAATCACACTATCTGGACTTTTGGCCCAGCAAAGCCCTAAGCTGGCACCTGGGACTAAAGAGCCAATCTCCATATCCAATTTTTCTACTCACAAAACTCTCTCAGAGATGCAGCTCAGACAGGTAGTCTGTGACTGTACGCTTGCACAGGACTCTGGGAAGCAGAGCCATCCAGAAAGCAGTGTGGTCCTGAGGTTAGGGGGTGAGGATGGATCGGTATAGATTAGAGTGGTTTCTCTTACTCCTTTGGCCTAATTCCGGCCCATCCAGTTCACCCTGGCTGGGAGTGTCTGCCCATGAAGTCAAACCAGTCAGCTAAGCCATTAGGCAAGCTACCACCCACACCTTCCTGAACCAATGGGCATGGAACAGGGTCCAGGAAACTCTGCTTGGCTTGCGGGGGTGGGGGTTAGGACCACCTATGGATCTTTACTGCTTCTCAGAATCTTAGCCTCTCTCCCTTTGTTCTCTCGCCTCAGTTCCTGTAAGGTATATGATCAGATAACTGCTCCCACATTTAAAACTAACCCTGACCCAGAGCAATCACTCCAAGCCCCAGAGCTCCGAGATCTCGCTGTGACTCCTTCCTTGGCCATCTAACCTGCTCTTCTGCCTGTAACCTCATCTGGCCCAGCCTCCTGTTCCGGAAGCAGATTAGTAAGAAGTCAAGCCAGGGTGAGGAGAAGATGGAATCAAGACATTAAAATGACAACCCACACCCACACCCATTCTAAGGCACCACGATGCTCAAGAACTTTTCAGGTAATCTTGGGTCAGGCTAGATCACAGTTTCTATCTGATAGAGGCTTATCCCACAGGGCCTCCTGGAGGTGTTCGAGCAGAGGGGCCTCAGGGCAATGCCTGCATGTCCAGAGCTGTATGAAGCAGGAGAAAAGGAAATGGCTCTGATAGCACACGCAAGGCAGAGGTGGGCAGTGCGGAAGGTAGTCAAGGAAGACAGGAACTGAGTGGCCTGCTCAGGGGCTCCAGCAGCCTCCAGGAAAACAGCTCCCATCTCTGCTTCTCTCCCATACCCTTCCCCAAGGCTCTGCTGGGGGAGCGTGGGGAGGGGGGGTGTCTTAATCTCTCTGGATACTCAGCAAGTAAGAGTGCATTAAAACAAGGAGTGTAGAGCTTCCCTACTTTAATCTAGTTGAGAGGTCCTATGAAGACCACATACCACCACCTTCTAACCCTCCCATTTCTCACAAAGGCTGATAGAAAATGGTTGTAATGCCCTCCTGCAGGAGCCCAGGAAAGAATGGGGGGTAGGGGGGCAATAAAGCATGGGCAGCTTGAGGCTCCTATGCAGTCTCTTTCTAAAGCCAACACTGGGCTCGCTCCTACTTCCCTCAAAACTATTGGCTGCAGTGGGCAAGTCAGAACAGACTGCAGTCTGCTTCTCTTCTAACCTGGAGGATCCCTCTGCTCCTCATTTCACTGTGGAGGCGACTACACGCAGGAAGTGAAGCAAGGGGTCTGACTGGACAGAAGCAGGTCTCTAGGAAAAGCCCAGTATTAGCTGCAGTGGGAACCTTGGCTCAAGGTGGCATCTCTGTACTGAGTGCAGACTCCTGATGCTCTGGAACCACGGGGGCCTTGAGCAACCAGCAACCAGCCCTATCTGGGCACTTTGGGATTGTCTCACTGCAGGTAATCTTATCCTGAAAGGAGAACACAGGTGTGACTCCTGTATCTCAGAGCATCAACCATCCCCATCACTCCCCAGGATGTAGAGTAAGAACCTTCTTGGGGCTCCCTGCCCCTGTCCCCCACCCCCACCCCCCCATACTCGCCCACTCCAGTTCTACTGCTGTAGCCATCTATGGGCCCTGCTTTAGCCCAGCTGTGGTGGGACCATGGGGGAAGGGGGCACAAGGACAAGCCAGTCATTGTCATCTACACCAACGGAACCCTAGCTCTGGTATGAGCCAAGATGCCACACTGAGGGAGATGCCAACCCTCTGTGGGCACACTAGGCAGCTCCGGGTCCCCTACAACCTAGGACATAAAGCAAGGCATCAGAGGTCTGTTCCTACTCTTGGACCTTGCCATGTCAGAGGTGGAGAGTGAGGGGTAGGGGAGCTGGACCCTACTCTCCCTTTGGCTTTTGTTCACTTTAAAAGCCAATGCCAATCGTTCTGGTTCCCAGTTTGCCCTGTTCTTCAAGACAAGACAAAAGCAGCAGGCTCCTCAGTCTTAAGCCAGTCTGCAAATCCCGGCCATAATGAAGGTCACAGGGGTTACTGACACAAGCTCTGGGGGAGATAACCACTGGTATTTCTATGCCACAGTTTCTCATCCACAAAATGGAGATGCCTTTTTCCTACTTTTTAGGCTTACAGGAAAGACCCCCATTAACCTATGCTAGCATCATCATTATCAGAAACTAAGCTAAATGTCTCCTGGCTCACCACAGGATGCTCGTTCTGTAGGCCCCTTGTTTTCATTCTGTGGTGCTGGGAATGGAAACTGGGGATTTGTGCGTGCTAGGCAAGCACCGTACCACTGAGCTACACCCACAGCCCTGAAGCTCTTTGCAGGCATTCATCGAGAACCCCCAAATGGTAAGAATGAGAACCAAGGCCTCAGAAAGGAGAGGTGAGGGAGACTACAAAGCCAGTCTCATGTCTTCTCCCCTTCTTCCTTCCCCCTGCTCTGAGCAATCAGCGGGGTGGGGTGGGGTGGGGTGGACGGAGAGCCCCAAGCTCTGGATTGGCTTCCTAAGTCCGGGTAGGAACAGTCCTCACAATAACAGGTTTGAAGAGAGGGAAGGCAGCACCAGACACTTTCACCAGCTATAAATATTCTCATTAAGCTTCCTAAGTTGCAAGGTTCAAGCCTCATGGTCTACATGGATGTTACATACAGCACCTACAGCCCACTACCTTCAGTCACCTGAGAAGGACCTGGAGACCCCCATGGCAGTCTCTGTGAGCCCGGCTTGAGTGTTAGCTGGGCACAAAGGGAGGCGAGGCTGAACCTCCTATCCTTTCGGGAGATGTCACAGTGAGGGAGCCCTGGGGCAGGGTGGGGGGAGTGGTCCCCAAGGACCAATCTCCTTCTGCCCCTGTCCTTTGGAGTACCTAGGATAAAGCCAGCATTTAGCAAGCACTAGACATATTCTGATTAGCACTGGTAGAAAGCTGTGTGTGTGTGTGTCACTGAGCTTCAAAAGCTTTAACTTCAAAACAAGACTTTTTCTCTTTCCAACCTGGAGGCTCTTGGTAAGTCCTGACTCACAATGCACTAAATACAGCTTGCCCCTGCTCTGGCTCTTAGTTCCCAGGTGTCCTACCAACTCGTACTGTTTTGTCTATCCAGTATCCTCACAAAGTTTCCTGTTTGCCCAGAGCATGTTTGTGACAGACGAGGAGCAGAGAGGGACGCTCCTGCTAAGGTCTGGTTACATTCTGTTCCCATCCACGACACTTAGAGCTTCTTCAGATCTTATACCACCTTCCCAAACCATCCTCGCTCACCAAGGAGACCGTGCCAAGGATGCACAAAGATCAGCAATACAAAATGCCTTAAGAGCTTTCTCACTGGGTCTGAGACCCTTCCTGACAGCTGAGTAAATTCCTGCCCAGCGGGGGAATGGAGGAGAGGCTTGAAAAGGAGTGTTCTATCATTGGTATCCTTGAAACCTCTGGAGAAAGGAAAGCAGGCGTAAAGAGGAGACCTATCTAGATGTCTCCTACTGAGCTGGAATCAACAGCACTGAGGAGGCATAGCAAGCAACAGGCCTGCTCCTCTCTTCCCACCCCGAGGCTGAGCTCTGGAGTTACATCTGTTACTGTTAGGCAATACTGCTCTGACCACCTCCCTGGGGCTACTTGGCCTCTCTGAAGGTTCTGCAGTAAGTAACAGAGACATCGATGAAACCAAGGATGTAATCCAAAGGGAAAGAGTATTCTAGGAAGCAGCAGCTGCTTCTGACACAGAAGTGGAGAGGAACTTCTAAGAGTCAGTTTCCCCAAAGGCCAAGGTATTGAGCAAGGGCTTGTGAGCAGAGGACACCCTCCTCAGGTCTTACCTGCACAATGTCCAGCACCATGCCAGCTGCCACAGTCCCAAAGCCTGCCAGTAGGAAGGGGAACAGCACTTGCAGTCCAATGGAAAAGGAGGTCTCCTTGAGCGGAGAGGGTGGCGCGGGGCCCCGGTCTGTGCTGACATCGTCACTCTCGTTACTCTGGCTCCCGTTCTCCAGTAGGGCGTCCTCCTCCCGAATTCCCTTGGCGTTAGCTCGGGACTCAATCACTACCACCTCCACCCCATCAGGCCCCAGGAACTCTGAGGTCCCAGCCAAGGGCTCTCGCCCAGGGCCATCCGAAGAACAGGGAGAAGGAGTAGGGCCAGTACCATTCGGCTGGTGGATGTCCTTTGGCTCTGGCTTAGAGGACATGACAGGCAGGGAGGAGAGGAGGGGAGAATTTATTTATTTTTCTTTCTCTCTTCGACTCTGACTTGGGAAAGAACTTAGTCTTGGGGTGAACCCAGGCTTGATTGCCGCAAGACCTCTTCCCACGGCTCTCCACTCCTACCGGGCACTGTAAAAACTGATCTACCAAAAGACAGCCCCATCAAGCAATGCAGCCTGGAGCTGGAAGGAAACAAAGTCCTCACCAGATGCAGCAGCTGCCTCTATGGGTAGTGGGTGCCTGCTCCCAGCAGCTCTGTGTTGTGCCAGGGGCAATCTTTGGTTCTCAGTGGCCAGCTCCTCAGAGCAGGAGCAGAAGAGCTCAACCTGAGTCTGGAGTGCCTGATGCTGCAGCCCTCTCTTGGGAAAAGCTGAATGAGTTCAGATCGTTGAGAACGAAGCCTCAATCTGAGGCCAGGGTTTCTTCTCACTCCTGCTGGGTGGCTTCAGCTTCTCACAGCACCGTGGCTGGGCTCAGCTGGTCCCAGTGTCTGCTATCTTTCCTCTCTCTCCCAGAGATGTCTTCCCTTCTTGAGAGGATCTTGTACTTTCTCAGTTGCCTGGTCCTTAAAGTCACAAGAATTGGTGTGGAACACCTTACGTTGGGAGGAAGGACAAAAAGAAGAGGGGGGGGGGGGAGAATGAATGTTGGTACATAGCAAAAACCAGTTCCTACTAGGATGATCTGCAGAGCATGTGGTGTTACAGGGGTGGCTATTAGCTGTTCTTTTCCTGCTAGAATTACACTGTCCTGCCCCACTTCATGTCGAGATGCAGTGAGTTCTATTCCCAGCAGATTCCCAGCCAGCAAACCACCACCCAAAAGGAGGATGCTTCATAGGAGACCTTGGCATTGCCTCCTGAGCAACCTGGGGTGGGCAGGGATGTGATTAGTTGTTTTCTCGGATCTTGATAAGAACTCAGTATTACTTAAGTATAGTCCCTTATCAGTAAAGTTACAGATTCAGATGCAAACTCCCTACGCATTCACTCTTCTTGAGTGACTTATTACAAGACAGCAACAGCAAGACAGGGCAAACAGAGAGGCTGGTCATTGAGGGGAGCATCCCTAGACCTCTAATTGTCCTAGCCCCCTGCTGGGATGGGAGAGGAAGCCAGGAGAACTCCCCAGGCAACCGGGGCAGGGCAAGCCGGCCAAGACCAAGGCCAAGAACCAGAGGCCTCCTTCTTACTCTTGCCCTTGAAAGTCGAGTGTTACAGAAACCACAGGCTAAACCCTGGTCCAGGCTGCATTTACACTTCTCTCTATGCTAGATCCTGTGAGCCTGTCAGATAGGACCCGGCAGTTAACTAGATTGAAGAGACAGAGGGTGAAGCTACTGTTTATTCCTACATTTTTGGTTGCCTGGCCTTCCCCCTTTCCTCTCGGGTTACTGACAGCCAGACATGGTGTAACTCTTAAAAACAAAAATATCATCGGTAAAAGGTGTAGAAAGAGGAAAGAAAAACAAAGTCAGGCAAATCCAAGTGTCACAAGCTAATATGCATTTACTCCCAAATCATGTCTGTCTTTGCCTGCCCTGCTTTTCTTAGCTTAAAGGAATCCCCACGAATTGCCACCAACTTGTTGCATTTCACCAGCATGGCTCTCAATAGTAAAAAAAAAAAAAAAAAAAAATCCAGAGGGTTTTGCAGGTATGATGAACAGGCTGTTAGTATTCCAAACACTCACAATTAGTCAACTCCAGTTTGGTTAAGGCAGAATCAAACTCTAGGGCCCAAGTTATGAGTCTTCCACTAACTCGGTCACCAGCCAAGCCACCTTAACACAGCACCGTTGTTTTCAAAGATCCTCACTAGTCAGCCAAGAGGAAACACTCAGTCTGAGTCCACCGCCCCCGAGCCAGCAAAGTTTCTGAGTTCCTTCGCTAAAACCTGACTGCCCCCTCCCTCCCGTCTTTCTGGCAGGCCACTTTGACCTGGAAGGGGGCTAGCAAGGGGAGCAGGCCAGTCTCTCAACTACATCAGCAGTAAAGCCACTACCGATGGGCCTCAGGCTCTAGGAAGCCGCGTCTCCTTTCCAAGCGGGGATGGACAAAAAAGCCCGGTTTAGGTATCCCCAACTACAGGGGTGGGGAGGAGGAGTGCCTAGTTGATTTCCGCCGACTCCCGGCAACTCAAGACTGCAAAAGCACTGCGTCCTGGAGTCCCCCGCCCTCGTCTCCCTCCCTCCCAGACCCAACAACACTGACCTGCGCCTTGCTGGGGAGAAAGGGCGCCTGGAGAGTGGTAGCAGGGGCCCGCGGAATTGGGGGATGTAGGGTACCCCCTCTTCTCATCACTCCTCCCCCTCAGCCGTCCTCCTCGAGCCCCCGCGTGTTCCCCGCTACACCCCCAGGCAAGGCGAGCGTCCAACCGCGACACCCGGCTCGCTACATTTCGCTTCTGCCTTCCTGTGAGGCCGCCGCTCCGATTCCACGAGGGGAGGTGGCCTGGTGGGGGGCGATCAGGATATTCCGCCTCGGGCTGGTGTGGACCGGACTGGGCCTGAGATGCCGAGCTCGCTCGTCCCCAATCGCCTCTTGCCCGCGGACTTGGACAAGAGTGTTTGGCTGTGGGTGGCAAACGTGATCTGGGGCAGAGCGGGTGGTAACCCCCCTCCATCAAGAATAGAGTCAGGATGGACAACTGCATCAGCCAATCAGAGCAGGAAAAGGGGCGGGCCCCGCCCAGGCCCCGCCCATTTCCCCGGCGTTTCTTGAGCTGGGGGCGGGGTGAGGGGGAAAACGCAGCAGAGTGACGGGAACTCAGAATTGGAGGGTGTTGTGGGCTCGCGGTGCTCAAGCGCGGGCGGGTGCTGCGCTCCTGAGTTCCCACGGCCTCTCAAGGCGAGCGTTCTGCTACGCATGTACTCCTGAATCTTGACTATCTCTAGTGAGCCTCTGGGCCTTCCAGAAGACCCGAAACCACCCCTTTGAGCCGGCCAGCTGGCGATCGCCCGGGCCGCAGCAGCCATCGCGTGTTCCTTCTCCACGCCCAGTCCCTACCTTCTTCCTGGGCACAGTTCCTATTCATCAGGCTCCTCATCTCTCCTTCCAGGTTCCTTGTTCCTCTGGGCGACTGACCGAACCTTAATCTGCCTTAATAAAGTTCCAGCCTTGATAGGGGTGGGGATGGGCAGACTGGAGGGAAAATTTGGTAGACTCATGGCTGGGGCTACACACACCAATGAGGTAAGGGCGGAGGGGAGCGGGGGTTTCCTTTGACCCAATCGTGGCCCCGTGGGAGAGAAGTCTCCATCCCGGGCGAAATGAACGCCAACTTTCCCTGACGCACCTTGTGGAATCAAAGTGTTTTCATCCTCGCTTTTGCCACTTCCTCCCTGGGGTGTCTTCACTTCATCAATCCAAAATCAGTACCAGTTAGTTCTCTTTGGGTTGTTTTTGTGAAGGGGATGTGACCTCCCTATAAAGGAACTCCCATTTCCAGCCTTTCCCCCTTCATCGGTAGAGTCTATAACCAGAGGTTCCTTTCCTGTCACCTTCTTCCCTAGAAATGTTCCTTGGGGCAACTGAGCATTTTTCTAGACCATAGAGCCTATGACCAGAGGTTCCTTTCCTGTCACTTTCTTCCCTAGAAAGGTTCCTTGGGGCAATTGAGCATTTCTCTAGACCGTTGAATAAGGATAGGATGTATATAGGAGAGAAAAAGAGTGCTGGCTACTGAGCACACATGCTCAACAGCAACTGGAGAGGGCCATTCCTTTGGACAATGATAACAAATGTAGCCACAAAAACCTGTCCCCACCTGCTAATCCAGCAACCCCGGGCTCAGCTCCGCTGCTAGGATATCAAAGGTCTATATTTTTTAAGGGCCCAGCAAATGTCACTGTAGTTGAACTCCAATTTTGGTTTCACAGCCAAGTCTATGTTTGGATATGGAAGTTACTCCTAGATTGGGCAACACTAGGTCTTCGCCAGAAGGACCAGTTTTTGTGCACAATGAGTATAGATTGAGAGGAAAACTAAGACTGATTATATGGCTGCCTGAGTGTTGGCAGTCTTAGCCCTTGGGAGACAGAAGCAGGAGACTCTACAAATATGAGGTCGTCTGGGTCTACCAAGAGACAGTGCCTCATAGTTAGAGTTATACAGTTGAGACTCTGCCTCAAGGCCAAAAACTTTCATCCAATAGCAACTTAAAAACAAAATCTTTGTCCTTCTCTTATTTCCACCCCCATACTCTTTATCTACTTGAAAAGTTTTTCTTTTTAGTCGAAGTAAACTGAACATATGGGAAAGTGCGTAAAACCTAGAGTATGGACCACCAAATTATGGTACAGGGAACAGGCTGATGAAACCACCACCAAAAGGAAGAATTCAGTCATTACTGCCACCCCAGAAGCTCCCTTGGTCACTCTCTCACCCTCTTCCCTAGGGTGGCCTCTGTCTGACACTGTTCATTTTGTCTGTGAGCGCTTGGACTTTCTATAACAGAACCTCTCAGGAGGCACTACTATTCTGTGCTTAGTTTCTCTTACTCATACATCACACATGGTACCATTTGTTTTTTGTTTGTTTGTTTTGTTTTTCTTTTCCAGAGATGAGGACCGAACCCAGGGCCTTGCGCTTGCTAGGCAAGCGCTCTACCACTGAGCTAAATCCCCAACCCCAGTACCATTTGTTAATTCACCTTCATTGCAGCGTGATGTCACTAAGCGAGCACAGGGCAATTTGCATCCGTTGATGCAGATTTCAGTTGTTTCCAGGTATTGTTATTTTATGAATCTGCCATGGCATCTTTTTGTTTTTGAAACATAGTCTCTCTGTGTAGCCCTGGCTGACCTAGAATTCACTCTGCAGACCAGGCTGCCTCAAACTCCCAGAGATCTGCGTACCTCTGCTTCCATCTCTGCCTCTGCCTTCAAACATCGGGATTAAAAGCATGTGCCACCCAGCCTGAATTGGCACATTGGAACAGGGCTAGATCATAGGGCAGGCAAATGCTTAGCTTTAGGAAACACTACTAAACAATTTTCTGACGTGCTTTTTCTAATTTATATTCTTGCTAGAAATGCCTTATTGTTTCATAGCCTTATCAACACTGGTATCACCAATCTGAAAAGATTAAAGTTGTAGTCATTCAATTCTAGCACCTAAGAGCAGGCAGAGACAGGTTCATCTTTATGGGTTCAAGGCCAGGCTGGTCTACATAATAAGTTCCAGGCCCGTCAAGGCTACCATGATGAAACTCTGACTCATTTAAAAAAAAAAAAAAGAGTAGCGATTCTAGTGGGTATATAATGGTATTTCCTGTGGCTTAAATTTGTATTGCCCTGATAGCTAATGAGATTAAGCACCTTTCCTCCACATTTCTTTGCCATTTGGATCGTTTTTAAGTATTATCAACTTTCTACCTGGCTTTTTGACTTTTTTTTTAGGAGTTCATATATTTTGGATATGAGTCCTTCATTAGCTTTAGGTATTACAAATATTTCTTTAAGTCTGTGAGCGCAGAAGACATTCTTCTGGGATATCCTGAAGGGCCAGGATCACTGGGTCAGGATTATGGCCTTCATGTTTTAACCACTTCTGTACCTCTGGCACCTGGCACACAGTAAGCGCTCAGAAAATACGGCGAACGTCTGTTGGGAGATAGTCAGATCAGTAACTGGCCTTGATAGTATGATGGGTAATAGAGAGGAGACTGGCCTAGACACTGTGGCCGATGTTATGCTGATTCGTAGAGTTAGACAGCAAGAGAGCCCGGGGGAAGCACGCTTCCTTCCAGTCCAGCCACCTGTAACCTTGAGAAGAGGAAGACTCTTATCCTTTCTGTACCCAGAGAGCAGCTGCAGTCTATGAACTGAGAAACACAGATGTGGGGAGCAAAGGTCACAGATGAAAAGACAGGAATTAGCAGCAGGTAGCAAGCCAGCCAGATACTCCAGGCAAGACTCAGCCATGAGCGTCAGGAAGTGTCAGGAAGCCATAAATGTGGGTCTCTGAGCATTTTCATGACCCCTTTGTAAGACTTGGACTTCCATGTGCCCAAGGGGCTCACATGTTCCTCATCTGGCCTTACAGATGTGTCTACTGCTGAGCCAGTGAAACGGCTCAGTGAGAAAAGGCACTTGCTGATATAGTTCAACCCCTTAGGACCCATGGAAAGGTGGAAGGAAAGAACTGATTTTACAGAGTTGACCTCTGACCTCTATGTGCGTACCTGCTGCCCACATACTACTAATAATGAAAAATTAAGTTATGAAGTCTTTTTAAAATTAAAGTGTTATTTTTATTTAGCATTATGTGTGTATGTGTGCTGGTCTGTGGATGTGTGTGTGTGTGTGTGTGTGTGTGTGTGTGTATTCACATGCAGGTTGGAAGAAAACTGGGGCTGGAGTTACAGGTAGTTGTCAGCTGACGTGGGTGGTAGGGAAGGCTTCTTGGGTAAGCCTTTTCCAGTCTTGCTTGACACTTGTCTTAATTCACAGTTCATTTGCTATTGTATCCCATGGTTCTCCAAACTCTACGGCCTTCCTTCAGGTACAGCGGCTGACCACTAAGAGCTCCTTTAAGATCAACTTTGGGAGCTGTCTTGATGCATCCTAAAATTCCAGAGTCCCATAGATTTGGAGTCCCTCACCAGCATGCCACAGTCACAAGACTAGCCCAGCATGGCTGGAAATTTTCCTGACTTTTGTTTTTCTGAGTGTGTGTACCCCCTCCCATTTTTCCCCTTGCTGTAACCCCTCCCTACTGCCATCCTCCCAGAGGTCACTTCTTTCCTGCCGCCTGGAGCTGAGGTGATATCATCCCCTTCCGGCTTCATTCAGCTTGAAGAGGATGTAGGGATGTGGGTGGTACGGAGAAGTACTGCCATCTGTTCTCAGAGCAAGGTGTCACCTTGCCTTGGCTTCTCTCTAACTGAACTCTCAGTTCCCAAAGCTTCTTTGACACCCACTCGGGGATTTCTTCAAGCAGAATTGTTCAAGGTATTTCACATCATTCAGTTGAGCGAAGCTGGGCAAATAACAGTGGGCACAATCATCCAGTGATTTATAACAGGCATTGCATGGACATAAATGTGGCGTTTGCAGAGGATAGCCTTGAGTGTGTGACTGGGTGCATGTGGAGTACAGATGAGACAGCCACTTACACAGCTCCCCCCCTCCCCAGCCCCCCATGCTTATAACCATCCAGTGTCACCAAAACAGTGTGGCAAGGTAGAATGTGCCACAGCTCTGAAATTACATGGGTTGAATCATGCTTAGCCACATGTTAAAGTACATGGCCTTGAGTTAGTGCCTGCATATTTCTGAGCCACAGCTCTAATGGGGGAGACAAGAGCGCCTTTCTCCAGTATTCTGGATTAGTGGCAGTTGCATTTGCAAAATTCCCTCACAGAGTCAGACTGTTCTGATTTCACCAAAAAAAAAAAAAAAAATGAAGAACCAAAACCAAGCATGAACCAGCATGAAGGGTCAGCTCACACTTTCTGAGCTTCACATTGAATTCTAAACTTTGCAGACTGCAAAGAGTTAAGGACTGGCAGTCTCAGAATAAGGGTGTTGGTAATGGGGCTATATTCCTTCAGAGAGTGAGTCACAAGCCAGAGACAGGGAAACTTCTTGTAAGAGGTAGCTAGGGGGAACATATCATGATCTGACTAGTTTGAATAGCAGTGTCTTAGGCTGGAGGCTTTCAGTTGTAACTTTGTATTAGACTCTCCAGGGAGCTTTCATAGAAACACCCTTCAGCAAGAGACCCTTGCCTTTGGCTGAAAAGGCTCAGCCAGGCTTGGAAAGTCTTCAGTGGCTCAGGGGAACTTTAACCAAAGCTGACAACGTGGAATCATATAAAAATTCATTTGCTTTTAGTAATTACACTATGAAGATGTTTGCTGCAGTATAAGGACAGCGGAGTCAGTGGATTGATACAAAATAGGTAGATTTAAAAAGTAACGGAGGTTAGTCATTAGGGAAATGCAAATCAAAACCACTAGATAACACCTCGCATCTGCTACATTGTTTCATACAGGTGGAAGCGGAGGAACAAAATTTAGAAACTAACAGCACCTGTCAGTGTGCATTACTGGTGGGAAGGTAAAATTGTCCTGGCTGCTGCAGTGAACGAACACGTGGTGTAGTCTCAACGTTAAGCCCAGCATTTCTGCATCACTAAGTATTCACTCCTAAGTGCTTGCCCAGGAGCATTGAAAGCAGGGGAGAAAAAGGTTCTGATTAAAAGGAAAAGATTGGGGGGCTGGTGAGATGGTTCAGTTGGTAAGAGCACCCGACTGCTCTTCCAAAGGTCCGAAGTTCAAAACCCAGCAACCACATGGTGGCTCACAACCATCTGTAATGAGATCTGACTCCTTCTTTTGGAGTGTTTGAAGACAGCTACAGTGTACTTACATATAATAAAAATAAATAAATCTTAAAAAAAAAAAAGGAAAAGATTGAAATGACAGACTAGCAAGGGAGACTGTGGCGTTTGCAGAAGACAGCATTAAGTGTGTGCCTGAGTGCGTGTGGTGGGTGTAGATGGTTACTTACACAGCTCAAAATTTCTCTCATATATATTTCTTCTTCCTTCTTCTTGCATCCCTCTTTCTCTTCCTCCTCCTCCTCCTCTTCCTCCTCCTCCTCCTCTTCTTTCAGTTGCTGGGAATTGAACTCAGGGCTCCATGCATGCCAGGCAAGTACTTTGTCACTATACCTCCAGCTCCAATAATAATAATAATAATAATAATAATAATAATAATAATAATAATAATTGTTATTATTATTATTATTATTATTATTATTATTATTATTATTATTATGGTTTTTTTCAAGACAGGGTTTCTCTGTGTAGCCCTGGCTGTCCTGGAACTCACTTTGTAGACCAGGCTGGCCTAGAACTCAGAAATCTGCCTGCCTCTGCCTCCTAAGTGCTGGGATTAAAGGCGTGTGCCACTACGGCCGGCCCAAGAATTTTTTAAAAAGTTTATTTAGTGTGTGTGTAGGAGAGTGGGCACACAAGTGCCAGCCACACTGTGTATATAAAGGCCAGAGGATGACTGTGGGATTTAATTCTCTCATTCCATCCTGTAAGTCCTGGGGATTGAACTCTGGTGGTAAAGCTTGTCAGCAAGTGCTTTTTATCCACTAAGCCGTCTCTCTGGCCCATGAACATCTTGTTTTATTACATTTATTTTATCTCCCAATTTACATTACAAAGTCTTTGAGCATAGACATGTATATATTTTTAATTGTATACATAAAAGTTTTTGTACTTAAAAAAGTTCTGTGATGTCATTTTTGGGTCAACAAAAAGGTGTTTGAACACCTGTTGTTTTCATTTCTCTTGACCGTACGCTTTGAAGTGGAATTGCAGGGTAATACGGTAATTCTCCATTTAACTTCAGAGGAAACACCAACCGTTTCCACAGCTGACTCCACAGCTGCTGTGCCATTTCACATTCCCACCAGCGAATGCACGAGGCTTCCAATGTCTCTATATCCTTGCCAACATTTGTTATTTTCCATTTTTTTTTTTTTTTGATTACGACCAACCTGGTGAATATAAAGTGATTTCTCGGGGTAGTTAAAATTTGCATTTCCCTAATGACTAACAACTTTCACATTTGCATAATGTTTTCCATTGCACCGCCTCTGGTTTCCACTTGTTCTACTGCATAGCTTATTTCACAGGCTAGTTAGATCAGCACCGATGGCCTTGATGTATCACAGTGCCTAGGAGATAGGGAATCCTGGACAAGGCTTAGGTAGAAGGAACAAAAGACAGGACCCAAGAAAGGGTCTTTGCTGAACTTCTCTTCTGTCCCTGATGTAGGAGGCCCGATCTAACACTGCTGTTTTCAGATGATCTTGTGTGCCAGCTGCTCCCTCATCTTAGCGTTCTTTCAGTTCTCTGTCGCATTCAACTATGAAGTCTCAGCTGGAACAGATACACACAGGTAGTGTAAGACCCCCGAAACTGGGGAGACCTCTGCTCAAGTCCCGGGATGAGCTGGCCGGCACCTCAATAACTTGAGAGAAGACCACACCTGATGCAAACTGCAAGAGGTTTTATTGTCAGCTAGCTGAGGGCGAACTCCTTTCCCCACACAGGGCAGGGGAGTTCGACCTTGAGCGGTAACAGTAGGGGGCTTTTAACAGCTAGCTGAGGAATTGGGAGGAGTTGGGAGGAGAGTTGGGAGGAGTTGGGAGGAGTTTGGCTACAGCTCTTCTCTGTGGAATCTATCTCCATGTCCTTGGCACAGGGAGCCAAGCAAGCGCCTGGCTAGGTCTCCCCACAATCATCGCATCTCTGGCTGTAAGGCACAGAAACAAAAAGGCTTTTTGCTGGCTATAGAGAACAAAGAGCTTCTTTCTGGCTGTATTTTTAGAGATCAGGGCAAACAAGCTTGAGGAATGTCCAGGGGCTTTACCTTTCAGGGAGAAATGCTTTAAGTCGGGGGGTCTCACAGTAGAATAAGGCATTCTTGCTTACACTTGGGCAGCAGAATCACCTGCCCTGGCCTTCTTGCTTGAGAATGAGCCGTATACTATAGCCATGATGTGTCTAACACCCTGTCCCTTGGCATTTGATACCCTTGTTGATGAAACGAGTAACCCTGAGTATACATTCCTGAGAGATTAAGTTCCAGGGAAACATTTCTCTTTTGCTCTATGTCTTTATTTAAATTAATAAATTAAAATACTTAGTATCTTGGCCTATCTTGTAATTGTTTTGAAGTATACATTAAAAATATGGGGGTGGGGGATGGCAAGAGGACTCCATGGTTAAGAGCACTGACCGCTCTTCCAGAGGACTAGAGCTTGATTCCCAGCACCTATATAGTGTGACTCACAACCATGTATATAACTTCAGTCCCACAGAATCTAGTGCCTTCCTATGGCCTCTTCAGGGATTACACACATGTGGGGCACAAGCATACATACACACAAAACACCTATATGTATAAAATAAAAATAAAGGAAAATTAATTTTAAAAATATGTACCATCTTGCAAATTCCCATACCATCCTTGCAGGTTATAGGAATATAGTTTTGTTTTAATCCCAGGTGTGGGAAATGGGGCTGCTTTAGAATGTCCACAGCAGCAGACTATGATTTGCCTCATGCTTTGGCAGGGGAGTGATTGTGCCAGCTGCAGATACAAATGCTAGAGCCCCAAGAGGGGTGCAGCAGCGACTGCTCCTCCTGCTGTTGGTTGTTGGCTGCTGGCTGCTGGTTGCTTGTTGGCGCTATCCTGACAGGATTAAACTTGCCCTAAGGAACTCGACGCCCCTAATCAGCAGGAAGTGATCTAACATGTCTTTCTCTCCTATTTAGTGTCGTGGGGTTGGAAGGGATTGGATTGGAGAAGGATGGGAAAGCAAGAGGAACCCATAAAGCAGCCAAATCGTCCAGCCATATCCGTCTGCTGGGTCTCTTTCAGGGTGAATTCAGGGTTTGGTAGATGGGTAGGGTTTGAGCTGGAGGAATGCCTCAGATTTTGTATCCATCCTGTGCAGAGTCTAATTCTAGCCATGGTACCTAAAGCTTGAGCCACCCCTTCCAGAGCTTTCAAGGACATTGGACTAGTATTTGTGTTCTCTCAGGGCATGAGTGAGAACCTTTTCCCTTTGACTTAGGGTTTTACTGCTGTGAACAGACACCATGACCAAGGCGACTCTCATAAGGACATTTAATTGGGGCTGGCTTACAGATTCAGAGGTTCTATTATCATCAAGGCAGGAATGTGACAGCATCCAGGCAGGCATGGTACAGGAGGAGATGAGAGTTCTATATATTCTTCTGAAGGCTGCTAGGAGAGTACTAGCTTCCAGGCAGCTAGGATGAGAGCCTTAAAGCTCACACCCACAGTGACACACCTCCTCCAACAGGTCATACTTTCTAATAGTGCCACATCCTGGGTTGAGCATATACACACCATCACACCCCTCAAGGGTCTTTCTTCCCCTTGAGGGTTTCAGAAACTTTATCTTTTCTAAGGCTAGAAAAGGAAGTGAGCCAGAAGGGGACAAATTCCCTGCCCCCTCCTCCCTCCAGGCACTCTGTGCTCATTAGAGGTGTGATTGTAAGGAAATACAGCTGAACCTAGAGAGTGGGAGCAGGGACAGGCACTGGCTGTCAGACACAGGGAGAGGTTTGAATAGGGAGAGGTCAACCCAGGGAACAGAGCTGGAGCAAGGAACTAATTCCAAATGGAGAGGAATTTTTGTTGTCTCCCTTTCCTCAGGGGTCACAAGGAATAAGCCAAACCCCACAGGTTTTTTTGGGAGTCAGGACTTGGGAATTGTCACCTCCTTTTAGTTCTAGAGCTGTTCCTTAACATCCTGCCACCTTGGGCTTTTGGAGGTCTGTTTTCTCTTCAGAACTAGCAGCATAGACTTTGAATTCAGATAGATCCTGAATTCATTTTTTAAACCTGGGACTTCATTTTTATAAAATGGAGCAATAGCACACTCAAATTTTGTTACTCTGTTTTCTGTTTCCAAGAACACAATACCACAAACCGGGTTGAGCATGGTTTATTTTGGCTCACAGCTCTGGAGCATTAAAATCATGTGGGGAACACTAGTTTGCCCCCTGATGAATAGGTTTCCTCGCATAAGAGATGGTATAGGACTTCACATGGCAAGACACAGGGAATATATGTATGAACCCGTCTGTCTTCTGTTCTCTTTTCCCCTTAATTTAGTGAAGTACTGTGATATTTTGACACATGTATTCATGGTACATTTTCCAAATCAGATTAAATGTGTCTATTTTCTCAAATTCTCTCCTTAAAAAGCCATTAATTAATGGAGCTCAGCCCCATTCCTTGTCTAATCCTAATAACCCTACAAAAGCAAGCCCCAGCCGGCTATGTTCCCTCCCTGTGAATACTTCCCTCATGTGATTACACACTCATGCCTCAGTAGTCATGAGAATTAAAGAAGAAATCAGTGGGGAGTAGGTGATGTAGGATGGGGAGTAGGTGATGCAGGATCAGAGAATACTGATGAGGCTGGGAACAAAGTAATGAAGGTTTGAACACTGTTTCCAGAATCGAGTCCATCTCTGTAAGAAGGAGTAATGATAGCGTGTTCACAGGGCTGAGATGAAGCGTCTATAAGACTATCTCGTAGGGCTCTGCACAAAAGTGAAGGACTATTTTTGTTCTTAAGCTTGCCCTTCAATGAAGGCTGAATAAGTACTGAATTGTCCAAAAAGGGAGAGTCGGGGAAGGAATGTGAATCTTAGCAGGAGTAGCTAAAAAGCTGGAATAATCCCCACAGTTTCTAAACGTTACCCATTAAGCCAGAGCTTCAAGGAACCGTTCATATCCTGGGGGGAAGGTAAGGACTTGGGAGTGAGGGAGAATGGAGATCTCTGAGGAGGAGGCAAGCAAACCTAGAACTGTCAAAGCCTTGGGAGACACACAAGGTCCTAGTCTGGAGAGGGGAAGAGACGGAGCCTTCCAAGCTCCATTTCTGTGTCTCCCTTTGTGACCTCCACTCCCTTGTGAGCCACAGAGCAGAGATGCTGGTCTTGAGCCAAGAAAGGCTGCTTCCCAGTGCCCCCCACCTGGCAGCTACTGGGCACATTCAAATAGCCTAGGGTTGACGTCCAGAGCGAAGACAGGAGCTCTGCTATACTTTAATGGACGCTACCTCCCTTTGCTTCTCTTGTCCTCCTTGTCCTCCACTTCCCCTTGGTCATTCTGAAATGGGACACACGAGGACCAGGGCGCTGCTGGCTCTGGGCACCGCTGAGAAGCTGGATTTTGAGTGTTCCTCTCTTGGGAGCTCAGCCCGTACACTGTGCCAGGGAAATGCTTCTGTAGAGTAATGCTTCCTGGGGTGGGGCCGGACAGCAGGTGGCAGGAACAGGGCAGGGCAGGGGAACAAAATCCCAAGAGCCCAAGTCTCTGGAACCAGGAGTTCTGGGGTTCTCTCAAAGTCTCCACCTCAAGTTTCATTACACAGGCCCTTCTATTTGACTGTGATCATGGGAGCTTCTAAGTTTGAGTCTTAACTCCAGATGTGGAATGAGCTGGAGATTGGAGGAAGAAAGCAGAGGCAGGAAGAGAGAGGCCAAGGGGCAGCTCCCGAGTCGGAGAGAAGACAGGAGAAAGGGCATTCTAGAAGACAGTCCAGCCTCAGGTACCTGAAGTCAATACTCTAGTATTTAAACCTGCTTGAGGTCTTTCCAAAATCTGTATTTGTTAAGACAGGCTGGGAAAGTGGAATAGTTAATAATCGGCATGAGACAGACCAACAGGCAGGACACACCAGAAGGCAGTAGTTGCCACTCAGAGGAAGAACGCAGATGTCAGGAGGACAGCAGGGCAGATTCTGTTCATCTCCCTTTCCTCCTGGGACCTCAATCCCTGGTGAGTGGAGGAGGGAAGTCAGGCAGGTGAACTCTGTTCAGGATGGTTTCCACCAAACCCTTCATTAATACCAGCTCTCTCTCCCTTTAGGTTAGTCCTGAGCCCAGTGCTGGGCATCCCTCACCCAGCTGGATCCTTGCCTCATAGTTCATGCAGATGAGGAACTGGCTCTTTGTAAGTGTCGGCATTTTGGATGAACTCAAAGATGAACTTCACCTGGTTCTGGTAGTTCTGAACGGAAACTTTCTCATTGATTCCATGGACACTGAGGGAAGAAGTGTTTCGGGGGAGGAGATATGCCAAATGTGATAGCATAAGAGTTGTCACAGAGCACCCTCCCTGCCTCCCCACCCCCACCCCCATACAATTGATCTTTGGCCTTCCATGGGGGCAAGGTGAGAAAAGTCACTGTTAGTGTGACCTAGCGGTGATTTCTCAAGGACCTGTGCTCATGTACAGGAAGAGTGGGGGAAATAACGACTAAAATAACTAAAGAGATTTACCCACTTCTCTCTTCTGAGGTCCATTTCTCCGCTAGGAGAATTCTCTTCCTATTTCTTTTTTCCTTAGGATAGAATCTCCTGCTAGAGTTTTCTCTAAAGTTCTGCTCACCATGGGTAAGGGAAGGCAGAGAGGCGACATCTCAGGACAGTTCTCAAAGTCTCTGCTTTACCTAGGAACCCTGCTATTGGATCTCATGTTCACCCACAAAGTACAAAGATGATAGGAAACAGAGAGGTCACCCTCAATTTTAACAAACAACCCCCAAAACATGAATACGATGCTGTTTGGTTTTTGAGACAGGGCCTCTCTATGTAGTCCTGGCTCTTTGGGAGATTGCTATGTAGACCAAGCTGGCTTGGAAGTCACAGAGATCCTCCTGCCTCTGCCTCCCTTGCACTGGAATTAAAGGCACGGGCCACCGTGACTTGCTTATAGAGTGCTCTTCTTAAGAACACATTCAAATACTTTCACTCTGTCTCAAGTGACCCATGGTGTGGTGAAGAAATTGGGCCTGCTGTGATAGATGGCAGAAGACTAAATCGAAATTATCTTCCCAAATTTCAAGGGTCAAAATTTGCATAAGAAACCACAAAACAGTCACACATGTAAATTGGTGCTCACATTTTGGGTTTCCATAGTATTCCTTCCGAGAAGGCAAGTAACATGCCCACATTTGAATACAATATGTGCTTGGTTATTAAAGAATGTCGGTGAGTCTCCTTATTTTATAGGTGGGGAAAGTGAGGTCCAGGTGTGAGTGTTCTCCCAAAGTGAGAAATACTGCGTAAGGGGCTCTTCCTCCTTCTCTTTCTAGACATGGTTGGTTTTGTGTGTCAACTTGACACAAGCTGGAGTTATCATAGAGAAAGGAGCCTCCCTTGAGGAAATGCCTCCATAAGATCCAGCTGTAAGGCATTCTCTCAATTAGTGATCAATGATGGGAGGGTCCATTGTGGGTAGTGCCATCCCTGGGCTGATAGTCTTCGTTCTATAAGAGAGCAAGCTGAGCAAGCCAGGGGAAGCAAGCCAGTAAGTAACATTCCTCCATGGCCTCTGCATCAGCTCCTGCTTTCTGACCTGCTTGAGTTCCAGTCCTGATGTCCTTTGGTGATGAACAGCAGTGTGGAAGTGTAAGCTGAATAAACCCTTTCCTCCCCAACTTGCTTCTTGGACATGATGTTTGTGCAGGAATAGAAACCCGAACTAAGACAGTTTTGCTACATAGCTCAGACTGGATTTAAATTTGATAATCCATGGGGCTGGAGAGATGGCTCAGCAATTAAGAGCACTGTCTGCTCTTCCAAAGGACCTGGGTTTGAATCCTGATTGGTTCACAACCGTCTGTTCTCAGGTGCCCTCTTCTGGTCTCTAAAGGCAATGCATACAAATGGTGTACAGCTATACATACAAGCAAAACACTCATATATAAAATAAGAATAAATAAATATCTTTTTAAATGGCCACCTCTGTGTCTCAGTCTCTTAAGTGCTACGATTATAGGCCACTACACCCAGCTTTACCTAAAGATCTTATTTTCAACAAGTTCTCACCAATCATCTGATCTCCATCTTTTAAAAGAGGAGTGTGCATGGGGGGTTATCCCCACAATTCCTGGAGCAATGATGCCAATCCAGTTTCTATAATCTCTCTAATTTGTCAAAATCTGGCTTTCCTCTATTCTGTAAGTCATGGGAACTGGAAGGGACAGATCAAATACACCTCCTCTCTGCTTTGCTGTATAACCACGTTCCACTTACCCACTGAAGTCCTGAGGGTTCAGGGGAAGGGGGTTGAACCGGTACATGCCATTGGTGATGTTGGCATAGTGTCGGGTGTCCGTATTGGCAATACAAATACCTAGAGAGGGAAAAGGAAGAGGAAATGGACTTTATGTGAGCACCACAGCCAATGAAGTAAGGGAAGCTGGGTGACTGACTGGGAGCCAATTAGTACTTGGACCATGAGAACCCTGCCTGAGACTTCTTAAGAGTATCTGCCTAGCTGCACTTTTTTTTTTTTTTTGCCGACAGGGTTTCTCTGTGTCCTGGAACTCCCTTTGTAGACTAAGCTGGCCTTGAGTTTAAAGATCCCCCTGCTTCTGCCTCCTGAGTGCTGGGATTAAAGGCATGCACCACAACTGCCCAGCACCTAGAATATTTATTTTCTAAGCTGCCCATTTTCAAATCCTTACAAAAGCTTGGACTTTTAACCAGGAACGTGGAATTTCCTGGAAGCCCTGGGAGATAGCGCTGAGTGGTTCAAAGCTAAGCTGTTCTCATCTCATGATGCCCAGGGAGGCCAGTGCTTTCTTTTTTTATCCCCACAATCAAGGCCGTTTGCTGTATGAGAAATCAAGACTCTAGAGAGACCACTTGGCCTTTATTACATATCACTTAGGACAGAAGAAGTGAATAGAGTGGGGCATTCTACTAAGATAAAACACAATCCCACCTCGTGGAGCAGAAGGTTCTGCTGGTCTGATCTGAGAGATGACTCTGTCCCGAAGGCAAAGGTCGGTGGGGAAGTCATAGGAAACTCCTAGTCTCCTACTATCCCAAAGGTGGATAGGTCAGTTGGCTGGCCTGGGATTTGCCTTGGACAGACATGACCCTTGGGAAAGGCATTCCCAGAATCATCGCAAATGTGGTGAAATGGCTCAAGATGGTATTTTGTGCTTTGTGTGATTTCCCTCTTCTGGTTATTTCAAATGGGTACCTGGGTCTAATTCTGTGCTTTTTGGGTTTCTTCCTGTTGATTTTCTCTACCCCGATTGCAGCCTGATCCTGCTAATGGGATTATAGCCAGTGGTGTGGAAGGGGTGAAGGGAACCTTTGAGTACAAGACAGGAGGACTGTGAGATTCAAGGTCCAACTAGAATCTGACTTTTGGAAAGATTCTCCCAGAGGATTTTTGGCACCATGATGACTGACTGATTTCCAAATCTCTGATTTGTGGACATAAGCGAATGTGAAACCCTGTGTCCAATTCCTTCTCTGTAGGTTTACTTGTGGTTTTCTGTGAAGTCACCGGACTCTGGATCTCACGGCAGGTGTTCTAAATTTTATGAAGTTCCCTAGGAGAAGCACTGCCAGATTTGGACAGTGTTCTAGAAGACGGGGTAGTGCACAGGGACCTGCAGGCGTTAGACCGAAGTGGAGCAGGGTTGATACGAATATCATGGGCTCAGAGGTTTCGAACATTCTGAATCTTGCTGCTGAGCTGTTTGTTATTCTAGGATGGTGGTGAGGTAACTCCCCCAGGAGAGGTATATTCTAAGCCAGTCCCCTCTTGATGTCAGAGAGGCATAGATCATTGCGGGCCTAGGTTAAGCAAGTACCCACATTCGACTGACCTAATTTATTGTTTTTGCTCCTTTCCTGTTTGAATTTTCGCTTCCACTCCAAGGGGAAAATACATTTCCAGGGACAGAAGCAGCCAGCTGTTTCCAGGATGAATGGCTGTGTTGGGGGTAGGGGAAGGGGCATCAGATAGGAAGCAGTCCCAGCTACCACCACCCACCAGCCACAGCTGATGAAGTCATTACCGGGGACGACGATGTCGACTTCCGGGAAGACAGATCGTATGGTCTCTTGAAGCAGCTGGTAGCCCATGGCCTGGTCATCAGAGGGGCTGATGGGCAGGGGTTCAAAGGATCTCAACACATGCAGCTGGACTCTGTCATCAGCCACGGTGTTCTTGACAAGTTCTAGGACCTTCAGGGTAGGAACAAAGAGGGTTAGAGTTCTCACTGATCTGCCATTTCAGCACCAAATTCACATCTTCTGTTTCAGCAAGGTAGCACTCTGGAGTTTAGAGAAAAAGCTGGCTGTTGTTTAAAGTAGGATCCCAACTTTTCCTGCCTGGCTGTGGGTGACTGAGAGCCAGCGCTTCTTAGAAAGCATTGCAGAATTCAGCTAAGAGTTTGAGGGATTGTCTTATAGCTATGAGTCAGATGGAAAACTGAGTAGTCAGGAAATTATTGTTTCCCTGGGGTTGTGAACCCATGGCTATGGTAAAGTATAAGAGATGGCAGGATGGGAATCTCAGTCATTTCAAGGGGTGAGCCTGTTCCAACCTGAGAGTCTTGGAGGGGTCACCACAGAGCAACACCACATGCTTCCCCCCATCCCTTGAGCTGCGGCCTATTTGTAATCAAATACAGTGAGTCAGAAAGCTGAGCTCAGCAGCACACACCCACAATCAGTGTGGAGCTGGAGTTGAAGCTTTCCCCTCTTTGCCTCTTTTTCTTGAGAGAGACCAGGAGGAAATTCCCAGAAAATTGAGCCTGAGGTGACTAGAGGGAAGCCAATGAAATCCCTGGTCCCAGGAGAGTACAGATCAGTCCCTGAGGCTCAGGCCCCAAGAGGAAATGGACCAGGAGGCTTCCAGTGCTCCCCAGTCCAGCCAGACACATCAAAAAGCTCAGTATCAACCATGGGACTGGTGGTTGGCTTGAAGCTGCTCCTCTCTGTGCCTCACGGCTGCAGACTCTAGAAGTGTGGCAGAGACTGCATCTAGAGAGAACAGTGAAGGTTCCCACACCCAGCTCAGAACCCCGTCAAAAGCAAATGGCCTTTGGGGAGTGGGGGAGGGTTATAAGAACTCATTTCCATTCAGATCAATTTTATCCCACCACTAGTATCCCCAGTTCTCCCAATGCCAAATTCACTGTGGGTATGGCTCTATGGTAGAAATGCTTGTCTAGCATGCACAAAGCCCTAGGTTCAAGTCCCAGTACCTTAAAAAAATACACCCACCCCCATAATTCTTTACACATGTTTTTAATCCAGGAAAAGGCTCCCAAGTCATCCCCTATGCAGTAGATAGGGGTTGGGCCTGCTTTTCTTGCTTTAGGTCACTCTAGAGGTATGAAGAAGATAACGAAGATTGGTTCCCTTTAGTAAGATTCAAAGGCAGAGCAAGTAAAAAGTAAGAAACATAGGATACTTAAGCTGTAAAAGACAAGAACCAACAGAAATAATAACTAACAGGCATTGTGTCACTTAAGTGCCTTGCCCGTTGTATACAGTTAGAAGTGCAGGGCTTGGTGTCTATCAGATACACTACTGCATCCTGAGCACAACCAGAACAGGAGGCAGAGATCAGGAGAGCATTCATCTTAGGTGCACCATCTGGTGTTGAATCTGAAGAGAGGATACGGAGCTAGTAGAGAAAAGGTGAGAGATAGTCCTAGGGTGGAAAAGGATGGGGAGGAGGGGAGAGATATTCCTAGGGTGGAAACAGATGGGGAAGAGGCATGACAAAAATGTTGTACTTTGGATAATTACTCTCAGTAGTGTGACTTCAGGCACGGTCCAGACTCTCCGGACCTTTGCTTGCTCAACTGTTACCAAGAGCTAAGATTCTTCTCCTTGTTCACATTCTACTCCGTACAGTATGAGGGAAGGGAATGGGGTTAGGTGTTACAAGAAGCCATTCCTCAAATTCATCATAAAGAAGGTAGTTACAGTCAGATTGCTAAACAATGTAATGGTATACGTTGATGACTGCTTGTCATGGGTTTTCCAGTAGCCCACACAGCTGGATGGAAGCTGGACTTACAACCATGAAGACTTGACCAAATTTTAAATAGCCAACATTCTTGCCTTCAACAAAGCCAACACTCGTGAGATAGAAACATAACTCTACTCATAGACGGACACCACAGACTGTGGGAATGTGCCAGGACTGTAGACTGTAGAAAGGGTAACCTTGGAGATCTCTCTCCCCACTGATAGTCCCTCCTCTAGTCTCATTATTGTGCATCTAATTACTGCTAAAGGGGTTGTGTCTGTTACAGACAATTATAGTTCAAAGAGGCCTCTAATTTACCATCTTGTATCAGCCTTCTGAGGGCAGGGATAAAGGCGGGTCCTGGCTGGGTGTGGGTGAGCATATCTTTGATTCCAGCAGAGGCTGAAGGACCTGTGAGTTCCAGGCCAGTGGAAGCTATATGGTGAAACCTTGTCTTGATTGGGGATGTAAAGTGAATAAACGAATTAATTAATGGGTGGTGAGGGGAAGCATATCAATATGCTCAAGCTAACACACCACTGTCATAGCATTAAACTCTGCTGATGTCCCCTCTGCCACTGCACAATCACTTGGTGACACAGCAGCTGGTTACGTTATACCACTTATGTTACCTTATTCATTCATTTGATTCCTTGCTTGCTACTGTCTCTTCTCACTGGACCACAGGTGCCTTTAGAATGGTAATCTCGTCTTTCTTGTTCACTACTATCCCAAGTACTTAGAAGAATGTCTAGCAGGGTCCAGGGGCAGTCCTGTAATTCTATCTACTTTGGAGGCTAAGATAGGAGGATGAAAAGTTCAAGGCCAGCTTGGGCAACTTAGCAAGGACCTGTTTCAAAATAACTAAGTGGGGGAAAAAGTGGGGTGAGGCTGGGGATATAATGGGGAGGGGGGCTCACCTAGCATGTGTGTGGCCCTAGCCACCTACCTCTAGATTGTGGGCAAGAGTAGATGGAAGAAGAGAATTGTGGAGTCCACTGGATCCAGCATGACATTCTGAGCATGTGGCCCCGGACAACAGAGAGAAGTGACCAGGATAAATGGGTCCTCTGAGCTTTCTAATGGATGGAGACTTTCCATCTCTCACTGGAGCATGTGGCCAGGGTGAGTCCAGGGGATTCCAGAGGTGTCATTAGACAGACCAGGAGGGAAGCCCTTTGAGGTTAGGAGGGGAAAGTGCCAGGACCAGGGAGATGAAAGCTCTCTCTGGTGGAAAACAGCCTTTGGAAAAGGATAGAGTTAAAATGGGGTGGAAAAAGAAAAAAAAAACTGGTGGAAAACTCAGCTGTGGACACGCAGTGATTTCCTGGTCCTATGAGCCTCCCAGGAGAGGACAAGGCAGACACCTGATAGGAAGTAGCTGATTCCAGGATTCCCTCTGAGCTCAGTTCCCTCCCCCCAGGGCTGCTCCCCCACTCCTGAGTCTAAGGAGTGCACCTTCCTCCCCACACAGGGACAGATGAATCTTAGATGGGAGGAAGAACTCTTAAAAGCCACCAGGTAGAAATCTAGGTATGTCTGACCCTTGAGGGTGTGGGTCAGAGTTGCTACTGTATTCTTGAATGTATTAGCCATCTGCCAGGTGTCGGCTTGCCCCACGTTTTCATTTTGTTGTTATTGTCATTTCCAGTGTGTGTGAGTAAGTGTGTGCACACGAGTCTGCATGTATAACGTACAGGTCAGAGGTTGATGATACTGGGTGTCTTTCTCTATTCTCTGCCTTTTCATCTTATTTTTGACCCAAGATCTCACTGTGCAGTCTCATCTTGTGTGGTGGTTTGAATAAGAACAAAGCCCCCATAGGTTCATATATTTGAATGCTTGGTTATCAGGGAGTGGTACTACTTAGAAGGATTAGAAGTATGTCACTGGGGATAAGTTTTGAGGTTTCAAAAGCCCAAGGCAGGCCCAGTATCTCTCTCTTCCTGGTGACTGGGTCCAGATGTAGAACTCTCAGCTCCGTCTCTCCAGCACTAAGTCCACCTGGCTGCTGCCATGCTTCCTGCTATGATGATAATGGACTAAAGCTCTGAACTATAAGCAACTTCTTTCTTTCATAAGAGTTGCTGTGGCATGGTGTCTCGTCACAGCAATAGAACACTGACAAAGATAGCTGGCTTGGAACTTGCTATATACACTAGGCTGGCCTTGAACTCAGAGTTTTACCTGCCTGTGTCTCTCAAGCACTTGGGCTAAATGCATGCTCCATCTCAGACTGGTCTGAACTCACCAACACAGCTAGACTGACCAATAGTCAGCAAGCCCCAAGGACCCTCTCATCTCATCTCTGTGCCCAGGTGCTGGGTTACAGAGGTGCACTGCTTGCCTGACCTTTCTGTGGGTGTAGAATCCAAACTGAAGTACGCATGCTTATATGACAAGCACTTCCTACTGAGCCATTTCCCCAGCTCCTGCAGCTCTTCATTGTTCTACTTGGTTTTGTTGCTGTGAATTTCATATGAGTACTATATTTGTATATTTGTATCATTCTACCCTCTAACTTCTCCTATATACCCACATTCTTTCAAAAATTCATGGCCTCTTATTCTTTATTATTGTTTTGCACACATGCATGCTTGCTTGCACGTGCGTACGCGCGCGCGCGCACACACACACACACACACACACACACACACACCCTGCTGAGCTCATTTAGTGTTGCTCATATGTGCTGTTGTTTTTGAGGCAAAGCCTGTAGCCCAGGCTGGTCTCAAACTCCACTTACTTTCCCATTTACCCTACCCTTTGACCTTAACACTTTATTCTTAGCAACATCTTAATGGTTCTTTAACACCAGCTTGAATTTCTATTAATAAGAAAAGACTGTGTGACCTTCGTCGAGGTAGATTTGCAGTGGTCCTGTGGGAGTCTGTTTGCCCCTGATCATTACAGCAGCAGTAAAGAGGTGCAGAGGGAAGCAGCCCCTGGAGCTGGGTTATTGGATATGTACTCAGCTTTAAGCCATTCAGTTGCACTGCACCCCAGTTTTCCCTAGCTAAGTGAGGACAGTATAGTTCCTACCTTACTGGGTGGTGTGATTGCACACATCTCTAAGTACACAGCAACCCCACAAGCCACTAAACAGATTTGTATTTGTTTCCCAAACCAGATATCCCCATCCTATGTAGTTGGTGCATAGGGATTTTTCAAACCCAACCCAAACCCAAAACAAAACCAAACCTTGGGTATTAAGGGTCCCACTTCTTGATGCTGGACTTGCCCTTTGGAGCACAAGCACATACCTCATGTACTGTCTGCGAAGGGTGAATTCGGCAGTTGATTGTAGCCTGAGCCAATGGAGGGATGACATTCACCTAGACAGAGAACCAGGTTATCTCATCTAAACATCTTCCATAGCTGGCCCCTGTCCAGGAAACACCAACTACCACTAGGAGGAGTAGAGGTAGCTGCTCTGGTTTAATCTGGAGTCTGCCCTTGTCTTCTCTCAACCCTCCACTACACTCACTTTTAGGGTCTCTGCCTTAGGTGAGATCTTTGTACTTAACGGTCCTGCAGGGATCACAGAGCAATTCAGAACAGGACCACCCAGACAGCTCTGTTCCATTGGGAGGTTTCTGTGTGCCTGCCCCCAGTACACCCTGGCCATTTCTGTTAACATTAGTGTTTATTTGTGGTAGATGACCCAGAGTCTCAAGGGTCTCTACCATAGTATGCTGTGTTTAGAGGTGATTGATTGTTTTGTGTATCTGGTTACAAAATCTGTCCTTTTTTTTTTGTCTGAACCTACCACTAGTTGGAGAAGACAGGCTACAGGGCCATTTCCTCTATGTCTTGAGAGAGATTCCCTTTATCTTTCTATGAACTGCTAAAAAAAAAAAAAGCCAAAAACCACTGGGTACAGGCATACACTGGGCCATTTACAAACTGGCAGTGTGGCTTTTGAGTACCTGCTGCTTCACTGCACCTCACTTTCCCAGCTGGCATTGGGGTGATGCTACCTACATAGCTCTAGTAGAGTCAAATGGAGGCCCCCTCCCCCCAAGCCCCATGGAGAGAAAAGCACAGATCAAACGCAAGAGCACAGGACTAATATATTGGTGCATAGCTGGAGATAGATACATGACTGTTCGAAAGAGCAGCTGGTGAAGACAATCTGGGTTGGATCAGGTTTGTTAATGTCAGAACTTAACTTGGAGACATCATGCACTTGTTTCAAGCTTGGGACTGGGGGCATGGCACATGCCTTTATTCCCAGCACTCAGGAAGCAGAGGTGGGTAGGTATCTGTGGGTTTTAGGGCAACACGAGCTACATTCTAAATTGTAGGCAGGCAAGGGCTACACAGTGAAACACTGTATAAAAAAAAAACCAAACTTCAAACCCAAATCAAACCTGGGTTCCAGGTTAGTATAGTTTCTCCAGATCACATGGTACTTCTGGGAAATGATGGCCCCTGGAGCTGTGCTGGTGACACTGATGGCTATGGGTGGGTCTAAGTCTCTTCAAAGTCCAATTTGTACATTGGATAAGCTTGGTACATTAACAAGAGATACTCATTACTAAACAGTGCAACTGCAAATGGGCCAACTTACTGAAAACGAAATGCTGTCTTTAAAGAATCAAAGCTTACCAGACTAGTGATTCTTAATTCTAGGAAATAAGACTCATGTAGAAATTATATTTACTGAGGCAGATTTTGGGAAAAGATATCATAGATTTTAGAAGTGGCAAGTGAGTATCTCTTTGAACGTATACCAGGGGAACATACATTAATCATCTATTGAATTAATTTGGTGGATAAATCTTTAAATACAAAGATTTTTTTTTTTAAAAAGGGTCTACTTGGCTGGTGATCTCACTCAGGGATAGAGCTCTCACTGGGTAGAAGGCTGTAGGCTTGGTCTCTAGCACTACCAAAAAAATAAGTGAATAAAAAAAAAGAGACCTTTAATGGTAAAGAAGGTTTGAAAGTTTAGTGTGTGTGACCGAAGTGCTAGGGAAAACATGTCGAGTTATATTCAGGGCATGGGTTAGGAGACCCAACTCTCCCAACCCCTCTACACATACATAGATGGATGTGACCAGTGCTCTCAATGGCCTGTGGCCCTTTGCTGCAGCCTTTGCTCTAGAGGCTTATCCAACTGATGGCAAGGAAGAGTGACCAGGGACAACACTGGCCCTTCCTGATATTCACACTGTGGCCATAGCAGGAAGGGGAAGGCCACAGATGAAGTCAAGGGATGGAGGTGCAGGTGTAGCTGGAGGAACCAGATCATGTTACCTTGATTCCTGCATTGAACATGGTGAGGGCTGTGGTAGTTCGGACCAGCGCATTTGTTATGGGGTTCCTCTCCATTATCCTGAACCGAAAAGGCCATGGTTAGACATCAGGAAGAAGTGTGCAGTGGAGAGAAAGGAAAGTTTGGGATTTCATTGTCTTTCCTAAACCTTAGAGGTCTTCAACCCTGAGAGACACGAGTGATACATTAATAACACAAAGTATCTGTGGCCAAGGGATGAGTAGACAGGCCAGGTAAGCCAAGAAACGGTCTTGGAAGCAGGTATTTGAGGTGAGAGATTTAGAGAGGAAACATAGTCTATTACCTGCTCACAATGGGATGAAATAGCCACAGGTTTCTCAAGACTATATTGATAGGGAAGGAAAACTGAAAGGGAAGGAAGAAGGTTAGCAGGAGGAAGGGAGTCAGCAGAGTGGGGACATTACTTCTGAGTCCTGAGTCTCTCTACTTCAGGCCTACCTTGGGGCCCTCAGAGCTCAAGTCCCCACTGAGGTCAGCTGGCCCAGTCTGCATGAAGCCGGAGTGAGGCATTGTCCCACCTGGGTGGGCATATCTGACTATTTGGAACAATTGCTCAGCATCCTCAAGGATGAGTGGGAGCCAGCTCTCAAGGGACCTGGGTATGCTAGGCTGTAGGGCCTGAGCTATGTCCCGTGAGCTTCAGACAACAAGCCCTTTCTTGACTAAGCGGCTGGCTGGGAATAGGTGAGAGTGGACAGAGACCTGACTGACACAGTGGCCATTCACTACTCTACAACTCCTTCTCCACCCTCTTTCTGCTCTTCCTCCATAGCAGGCCGGGAGCATGCAATGTTCCTCCCACACCTCATTTGCCAGTAGCTTCATTGTCTTCTTCAATGGCCCTCCTCCAAACATATTCGGCATTGGTGTCTGCTCCAGTCTGGAAGAGAAACAGAGGTCTCAAAATCAGGCCTTTCCCAGACCAAGATCAGCATCTTGAAAATAAGGGAGATGGGGTAAAAGTTTTGACAATCTTGCTCGGGCATGAGCCTGCCTGCCACCCCCACCAACCCGAGCTGAAGAGTCAGACCTCCTTCCCTGGTCACAGGTGAAGTCAGGGCCATGTCCTGCCTTTGTACTGCTCTCTGCACCCAGAGTCCCGTCTCCCAGTGCTTACTAAATTGTGCCAGGACCAACTGGGCCTTCCTTAGGACAGGGGCCATCTCATTTTTTACTGTATTCCTCGACATAAAGCTTTGATACCCAGTGGCTATTCATTCACTATCTGAGGGACACAGCTCTCCGTTCTGGTTAGGGTTAACTATTGCTGTGATGAAGCACCCTGACCAACAGCAACTTGGGAAGGAAGGGGCGAATTTGGCTTATACTTCCACATCACAGTCCATCATTGAAGGAAGTCAGGACAGGAACTCAAACTGGGAAGGAACCTGGAGGCAGGAGCTGATGCAGACGCCATGGAGGGATGCTGTTTACTGGCTTGCTCCTCATGACTTGCTCAGCCTGCTTTCTTATAGCACCCAGGACCATCCGTCCAGGGGTAACACCACCCCAAACGGGGTGGGTCTTCTCACATCAACCACTAACTAAGAAAATGCCCTACTGGTTTTCATATAACCGGCTCTCATGGAGGCGTTTTCTCAGTTGAGGCTTCCTCCTCTCCAGTGACTCTAGCTTGTGTCAAGTGGACAAAATTAGTCAACACACTTTCTTCTTACTTTGCTAAGAGAACCTAGATGCAGGTAGTGTTGTTCTTGCAAACCCTGATTCTTCATCCATAGCCAGTGCCCCTTAGTTATCTTTGTCCTCCTGCCAGAGCAGCAGGAGAATTTAGACAGCTTTCCTGGTCACTGCCAACTGCTTGGCTAGGCTCTGGACTACCAGGCTAAGGCTTTGGCTTGTTTTTTGTGTATTGTATCCTGCATGCCCTCTAGCTATACTGATAGATTTTTTTTTTTTTTTGATCCAAGGATTGTTCTGAGTATTGATGGCTTTGTCCCTCCTGTAGCCTGCACCTCTTCTCCCCAGGCCAATTTGAGGGCAGGAAGCACAGGCTGGTTCTTCAGGCTCAGAGTGGGTAAGTGCCCAATCTTCCATCCAAGGCCTCCTGGGAGAAGAGCCAGGAGCTGCTTACCGGCTGACAGCGGCAGAAAGAATGCCAATGCTTGTCTCCTTTGGGGGAGCTGAAGAGTGGCCTGGAGTCATGTTTACTTGCAGCATGAGGTCAAGGGCACCCTTCTCAGTGACTGAAATCCTGTGGGAGATGGGAGAGAATCAGAGGTGAGGCCTCAGACGGTCTCTCCACCGAGTTATTTCGCAGACCCACAGGTCCACCTGTATGATGGTCTGGTGGTCTGGGAGGTCAGCTTCTTGCTGCTTTGGAAAAAAAAAATCAATACCAGAAGACGCCCAGGGCATGTTGAAAGGAGAGTCAATGGTCTAACAGCTATCTGAGCATGCCTTACAGATGGAAGGCTGCATTTACCTCAAATGGAGTGATAACTCTTCAAAGGGTGAAAGGTGGGGGCGCTCCACTTACATGGCAACTGGCTTCTCGAGGTTTGGAATGAAGCCTTCCAAGATAAAGCTCCCTTCATCCACAAGGAAGGCTAGCTGGACACCCCTTGCCTGTAAGAGTGCTGAGATCTTCTGAGCCCCCTTTTCCCCGGACACCTGTAGATAGAAGACCCAAAGCCACACAGTCTTTCTCAGCCAGAAACAGACATAAAGGGACAGCAAATGCAGATTCATGCGTCACTCCAGAACCTTCCTTCCTAGTCTTCTGTGGGGCGAGGCCTGAGGTGATTGTCTCACGGAACTGTTCAGTGTCAGAGTCCTTCTAGGCCCTACTAATTTCAGAAATGAACCTGGAGTCTAGACAGTGAAGCGATCATCCAGGTTTAAAGCCAGTGGCATCACCGCAAAGCAAATCCTCAGTTCTCTTTCTTTTGTACTTAGGTTTCCTGGGGTAGAATTGCCAGACTATCTGTTTGCCTTAGATATTAGTGGGAGTTTGATTCTGGCACACAGATACACAGAGAAACTGGCCAACAGCTATAGCATTTCATGGAACCCCTGCCGCTGATGGGCACATTGAATCAGGGTAAAGCACCCCACCTCCAGCAGGGGCCCCGAGACAGGTACCGGGTAAGGCGGCTTACCTCCTCATCATGGCCCAAAGCAATGAAGAAAGATCTTTTGGGGCTGTAGTTTCTGATCAACAGGAGCTCCAAAGCATGCAGGATCGCCTGGGATTCAGAAGATGAGAAAGCTCATGAACTAAGTTGGGTGTTAGAGGCATTCTTCGGGGATGGTGGAACTAAGATCTAATAGACTGGCTTTCAAGAGAACAAATTCAGGTGATCCAGAGCTCTGTAGAAACACCTTACGACCCAAGGAAAGCATGTATTTGTCAAGGTCCGCTAATAGGACCTCTGTGCAGGGGGTCATCTGCCCCCCCCCCCCAATTCCTACATGGTTGAGAAATCAAGGTTCAGAAAAATGGAGTAAAAAACTAATAACTACCATCCAGGCCCCCACCACCAATTCTTTCAACAAAACCTCCTTCCTCCCCCAAACCAGCCAAATTCTCCCATCCCGATTTAACCCTGGGCCCTAAGTCAGATAGTAAGCGTAGCACTGCAGACCATCACAGAGTTTTTGTTGTCCAGCGCACCCCGGCCATAGATGAAGCCATTGCGTTCCAGGCCTGAGAACGGGGGCACCTCCCATCCTTCTTCCGGGGCAGGAACCACATCAATGTGAGCCATCAGCATGTAGGGCTGCAAACTGGGGTCTGAGCCTTGGATGGTGAACAGGTGGCTATACTTTGCCACGACTTCATGTTGGACAAGGCTGCTGTGGAACACTGTAGGGAAGGCTTGAGGAGGAGGGATGAGAAGCAGTAAGCAAGCCAGGGCCACAGGGTGGTTTCCTCTGTTTCCCCACCATTTCCTGTTCCCAAGTCTTTTTTTCTTTCTTTCTGCATTTTTTTTTGACTATGAGTGCTCCCTAGATCTAAATTCTGATCTGTCTATTGAATTTCTAAAATTCCTCTTCCATATATGTATAAATATATATAAAATATATGCAATATACTGTACACACACACACACACACACACACACACACAGATATTCCCTCCAGGATCAAACCCCTCCTATTTTAATATGTTATTTAAAACTGTGCCATTAAATATTAGGGGTTGGAGAGATGGCTCAGAGGTTAAGAGTATTAGTTTTTCTTGTAGAGCGCCAGGTTCAACTCCCAGCATCTACATGGTGACCCACAACCACCTGTAACTCCAGTTCCAGGGGAATTTGACACCCTCCTTTAGCCTCTGAAGGGTCTATACACACATAGTGCACAGATATACACATAGTGCATAGACATACATGCAGGCAAAACACACACATACACATATACACATACACACACACACACACACACACACACACACACACACTATGGGTAATAGCTCAAGATCTGACCCATTCTATCAACATGCTATCACACACTAACAGTTTTACAATTGAGGGTTGTTGTAAATAGGAATGTAATAGTTTCTCATACACAAATTGCTCAGAGGTAAACATGATCACTATGTACAAAACTCTGAGATCTGTCTCTTTTAAGAAAGTTTCATGGCCATGTGCCTGCAGTCCCAGGACTCAGGAGGCTGAGGGAGGAGGACCTTAGCTGAAGGCTAGTTGGGGCCCCATAATAACACCCTGTCTCAAAACCAAAACAGATGGGGGTGGGGCAGACAGAGAGACAGAGCCATATGCAAATGTCTTAGGGTTCCTATTGCTGTGATGAAACACTATGAGCAAAGCAACTGGAGGAGGAACGGTTTAACTGGCTTACATTTCTTTTGCCACTGTTCATTAGTGAAGGAAGTCAGGACAGGATCTCCAACAGGGCCAAAACCTGGAGGCAGGAGCTGATGCAGAGGCCAAGGAGGAGTGCTGCTTACTGGCTTTCTTAGTCTGCTTTCTGACAGAATCCAGGACTACCAGCGAGGGGTGGCCCCACCCACAATGGGCTGGGCCCTCTCCCATCAATCACTAAGAAAAATGCCCCACAGGCTTGTCTACAGCCCAATCTTACAGAGCATTTTCTTGAAGGAGGTTCTCTTCTCTTCATGACTTTAGCTGTGTCAAGTTGACATTAAACTATCCAGCACAGCAAGTTCTTATGGTTTTGTTTTGTTTTGTTTTGTTTTGTTTTGTTTTGTTTTGTTTTGTTCTGTGGCAGGCTTTCACCATGAAGTCTAGAAACCCATGATCCTCTTGCCTCAGCCTTCCAAGTTCTGGGATTACAGGTGTGAGTCACCATGCCTAGCTTCTTTTTTTAATATTTTCAATCAAAGGTCGATTGAATCCACACATATGAAATCCATGGGTATGGACAGTTGAATTTAATATTTTTAAAATTGTTATTACTTACTTTAAAATATATATGTATGTTTTATCTGATTGTATGTTAGTGTACTATGTGTGTGCCAAGAGGGTGTTGGATCCCCTGGAATTGAAGATTCAGGTGGTTGTGAATCACCATGTGGATGCTGGGAATTGAACCCAGGTTTTCTGGAAGAGCAGTAAGTACAATTAACCACGGAGCCCTTATCTTTCCAGCACCTATAATATGAATACATTAATTGTCTATTTGTGTAATGATGAATACGTGGTTGTTTCCATTTTAGGTTATTATAAATGATGCTATCATTAAGAAAGAAAAGTGCATTCCACCCTGTGTTTTGTGGAGATAAAAATGGTTCTGTCCAGCCATACTTCTGTATGCAGGTATGGATGTTCTCAGGGCAGATTAGTCACATTACTGGCAGGCCTTAGGAGTGTGTTAATAATTACTGTAAATGGAGCCCACTAGACATAGTGCCTGCATGCCACATGTATGTGTATGGTAACAGGGGTGGAAGTGCTGGAACAGAGTTCTAGACATTTGCACAAGAGAGTGAATCCCTTGTGTTACCTGTTAATGGTAGAGTTCGTTAATTGATACATATTTAGGGAAAATGTAGGCGCGTCAAACCCCAAACCCACAGTTAGTTCCCAGTTTTAGTTCTTCAAAAGCTAACCTATAGTTCTCACTTTATACTCCACTGTGGAATATTTGGATTCACCCCTTTATATATCCTATGTACAAAGTAAAAGGCAACCCCAGAGCAGGTGACTGTCTTCTATTAATGGCAAAATATATTTCCTTATTGCCCATCAAGGACAAAGTCTCCAGTGTATGTCTGCCACCCTTAGCCCTTAGTTTGTAGCTGACCTTTGCGGATATATTCTCCAAACTCAGCAAGGGCTGTGGTGTTGGATTCCTCGTGGCTGAAAGACACTGTGGGAATCTGGATGGCACCTGTTGGGATTCAGTGGTCAGAGACAGACGATTAAGGTTGATAGAGGTTGAGTGTTTCTGATAAAAGTCTGAAACCATAGCTGAATGTGGTGGTGCACAGCTGTAATCCCAGAACTTTGGAGGAGGGAGGGAGGGAGACAGGGAGAAGAAGATGAAGAAGATGAAGAAAAGCGGAGGAGGAGGAAGAGGCGGCGGAGGAGGAGGAGGAAAAAAAAAGAAGAAAAAGAAGTAGTAGAAGAAAGAACAAGAAGGAAAGAAAGAGAAAGAGAAGAAGAAAAATAGACAGATGATGGCAACCAACCAGCTTGCAGAGGACTATTTGCCCAATGCTCTGGGAAAACTATTCCCAGGCATCTCACTTCACTATGTGCACAATCCATCTTCCACTAAGGGTTAGCATTTGATCACTGTGTTGACTTGCATATGTTTGTGTAGGCAGTTTTTTTTTTTAATGAATCCACTACTTAATGAACAGAAAAGAGAAGTTGACAAGGCGTCCGTCCCACCAGCCTGCACAAATGCTCTTTTCTCCTGAAAGTCCAATGAGTTAGTTGCCTTGTTAAGTCCGTTTTAGGGGAGAACTACTTACATATTACATACACCCCAGGAATAATTCATTCTCTTCAGAGCCAGCGAGTCCTACTGACTCTACAATGTTATCCAGAGCTTTGTCCTTGAGGGAGTCCTGGGGAAGATCATTTAACGAAGCCAAACAGTTTTGTTTTAAGGCACCGCAGAGATTGAAAAGGTTAAAAGATTTAGAGTTGAAAGTGCTACAAATACTTTTTGGAGGCAGACAGGGGTAGGGTGGATGCCAACAGTGCTGAGAGGAGAGAAGCTGGAGCCTCTAGGCTAGGCAAGGGATTACCGACGCAAGTGCTAGACCAGTGCACAGTGTCCCGAAAGCTTGCAGAACGCTGGCTGGGCCCGCCCGCGTCCCTCAGCAGAGGGAGGTAGGCCCTCTGGGACTGAGGGACTCAGATCTGAGAACAAGGGGGCGGAGGTTCACCTTTCAGCGCCTCTTTTATAGCGACACGCTCCTCCTCGCTGAACTGGGAAGGGATCCGGGACGCCCCCCGATTTTCCCTGCTTCTAGGGCCAGTGGATCCGGAGACCGTAGCGAAAAAGAGAAGGAGCACAGCTGCCCAGGCGGGCAAGCTAGCAAGTAGCTCAGCCATGTCTCTCCCCAAAAGCCACCAGTCGGGCTAGAGTTTGGACCTAATAGCCTAAAGCATGACTCGCTGCTGACCAATCATTGATTGACCTGGACAGCAACCAACCAATCAATCGAGCGACCCGCCCTTGAGTTGCTGCCCTCTAGACAAGGGTCAGGACTAGCCTGCTCTTGTTCTGGCATTTACTACATGAGAGCAAAGGTGTGTGTGTGTGTGTGTGTGTGTGTGTGTGTGTGTGTGTTATAGCTTTAATTTCATCATAAACTGCAACAGTGTGTCTGTTGATAGGTAGTGCTTTGACAAACCAGCCCCGACGAGTTTGCTCCTGTTTTGAACCTTTTCTTAGCATGCCAAGATGTGACCTTGTGTCCTTGGGAAAATGAATAGAAATATGTAGCAGTGGTGGTGGTGGGGGAACTGGAGGTAGCCATTAGAAAGTCCCAGACACCAGGGAAGCGAGAGGTTCCCAGGACCCAATGGATATGACATTAGCCGAAATATCCAACAAAAGGGAGATAGAACCTGTAGAGAACACCTCCAGTAGATAGGCGTGGCCCCCAATTGAGGGTTGGGGCCACTCACCCATCTCAAAAATTTTAATCCAGAATTGTTCCTGTCTAAAGGAAATACAGGGACAAAAAACGGAGCAGAGACTGAAGGAAAGGCCATCCAGAGACTGCCCTACCTAGGGATCCATCCCATCTGCAGACACTAAACTGGATACTATTGCTGATGCCAAGAAGCGCTTGCTGACAGGAACCTGGTATAGCTGTCCCCTGAGAGGTTCTGCTAATGCCTGACTAATAATACAGATGCAGATACTCAAAGTCAACCATTGGACTGAGCACAGGGGTCCCAGTAGAAGAGTTAGGGGAAGGACTGAAAGAGCTGAAGGGGATCGCAACCCTATAGGAAGAACAACAGTATCAACTAACTGGACCCCACCCCCCTTAGCTCCCAGAGACTAAACCACCAACTAAAGAGCCATGGAGGGGTCCAGAGGTCCCATGTAGCAGAGGATGACCTTGTCTGGCATCAATGGGAGGGGAGACCAGGCAAGGGGAGGGGCAACATTTGAAATTTGAAAATGTAAATAAATAAGATAACCAATTAAAAAAAAAGAACTAATCCAGTGCTACAGGTCCCTTCCCCAAAGCTTTGAGGGTTAAGCCTGCCTGCCCTGGGGGTTTTCCTTTTAAAGTCCAACAAACTGTCCCCCAGTTTCTGTTAGAGTGTATTCTTTGTCCTCAAGCTTCCATTTGTGATGGTTCTCAAATTCTTTTATTAACGACACCAAGAACCCCAAGAGGGGCTCTGATTTTTCGGGTGTAATATGATGGTCCTACTAGAACTCTGAAAATAGATCTTCCTTTTAATTCTTTAATTGACAGAGAAAACGAAACACAGTACTGTCCCTCTAGACAGGTTTCATTAGTACACTTTATTCATGTATATATTTTGATTAAATTTATTCCTAAGCTGTTCTTCTCGCTCTCTCTCTCTCTCTCTCTCTCTCTCTCTCTCACACACACACACACACACACACATCCACTGATAACCTCTTATCCCAACTAGTCTTTGTCTGGTGTGTGTGTGTGCACATGCGTGTGCACGCTCTCGTGTGTGCATGTATGTGTTCTAGTGAGTTTAGTAAGGGCTACATCCAAATGTGGCAGGCGTGCATTCTGCAATAATCCTGCCCATGCACCTCCCACCCACATGTGATCAAGCACATTGGGTGCAGTTGGGCCAAACTAACCAGTTTAGGGGAGTGAGAACATGGACACTAGCCTCCAGCATTTTCAGAAGCATCTCTCCCGGGGCAAGGGTCATACAGGTTAGAGGCATTTTTTGCTTTATGGACCGCTTAGACACAATCATTAAAACAACTGGTTCTCACATCCCCCCCCCCCCCATGGAGTTGTATCCTGAGTCAAATCCTTGACTTCCATGTGGGCACCTGTTTATATTGGGATCTAATAACCATTAGCTTAGTGGTAGGGTTTAATCCAGTTAAGACATGAATGATGCAAGAGCCAAAACAGCACTTAAAACAGAGCCAGAAGGATCAAAGGTCCTGCGATGGCTGACATCCATTCCTACCTAGGAAGAGCCTGGAGATGAGACTGAGTGGCAAGTCATTTATTTCATCTCAGCCACCCCCCTCCTTCTTGCAATGCTTTCTTAATACAGTCAGATTATTTCTAATGTTTCCTGAGTGATTCATATAGAAACAACGTTCTTTTCTTATAGACACAAAATACCTCCTTGTTCTGCATAAAGCAGGTCAACTGCCTTGCCATACTGTAGAATTATTTCAGCTAATGAGTCTACCTGTTGATAGATCTGGGCCTATTGGGTTTTCCGCAGGCACCTTTCCTGGTATGCCGATGGGTACTATAGGTAGTCATTTTGTCCTTTATGCTAAGGAGCTTTCTTTTGACCTAGTTATTTTAGCTAGTTAAAGATATGGGGCAATATATGGCTCTTAGATACTGCTGATCTTTCCCAGGAGGACTGAAAGGCTGGGTTAAAAGCGGGGAGGGGATTCAGGCAACGGGGCATTCATCAGAAGCAGCTGGTTAGCTGACCCAGCTGAGGAGACAGGGAGCAATCACACGAGCCAGACTGGTTCACAATTAGCTTTCAGCAAATCCAGAGCTCACAGCTGTTTATAGTCAGCAGCTGATTCCTCTCCATTAGCCTGAACCAAAAAGGCTTGGATGGTTAGACATCAGGAAGAATTGTGCAATGGAGAGAAAGGAAAGTTTGGGATTTCACTGTCTTTTCTAAACCTTGGAGATCTTGAAGCAAGAGAGAGATATGAGCTATATACATTAAAATGTCCCGTAAGTATTTAAAATCTGCTTTTTAAAAGAAATCCAGTTTAAAAAAAATTTAAATGCTTTGTAAAATTTGAAAAGAAAAGAAACATTAAGTTCCTTTTTTTTTTTTTTTGCTAACTGCTTCTGGGCCTTCACTCCATAGAAGAAAATTTGTTTTTCCTTTGCCAGCAGGGATCAGTTACAAGGTTTTTGTTTAGGAGTGGGACCCTCTGTCCACTAACCCCTCTCAGTACTGGGATCCTGTCTGGCTTGATAAGAAAGAAAGAAAGAAAGAAAGAAAGAAAGAAAGAACGAACTAAACAAAGATCACCACATAGCCTAGCTAAGCCACTCTGAGTATTTATGTGGAGGACTCAAGTCAACAGATTACAGAGACACTGCAAAGCCAAAGTTATGTTTTAAGTTTTTAAAGATTTATTTATTTAATTTATGTGACTACACTATAGCTGTTTTCAGACACACCAGAAGAGGAAATCGGATCCCATTACAGATGGTTGTGAGCCACCATATGGTTGCTTTGAATTGAACTCAGGACCTCTGGAAGAACAGTCAGTGCTCTTAACCACTGAGCCATCTCTCCAGCCCCCAGTGTTTTAAGTTTTAATTACTGTACCTAAGATCCATGAAACAAAAATGCCTCTAACTTGTAAAACCCTTGTTCAAGGACAGATACTTCCTATTGGAGTAATGTATCTCTGTCCTTCCTTACCTGCTTAAGGCACCTTCTGATTGATTAAGATAAAACACCTATGGCCTACATCAAAAGGCAGACTAGTAAGGTGGGACATCCAGTAGAGAAAAGAACTCTGGGAAAGAGTCAGAGGAGGGCAATTCACCAGCCAGACATGAAGAAAGTTGGATGTATGAAACTGAGGAGAGGTAAGTAAACAACCACATGGCAGAACTTAGATTAGTCTAAACAAAATAATTGAGTTAAGAGATGGTTGGAAGAGTGTACTGGCTGGTTTTGTGTGTCAACTTAACACAAGCTGGAGTTATCACAGAGAAAGGAGCCTCCATTGAGGAAATGCCTCCATGAGATCCATCTGTAAGGCATTTTCTCAATTAGTGAGCAAGTGGGGAGGGCCCCTTGTGAGCGATGCCATCCCTGGGCTGGTAGTCTTGGGTTCTATGAGAGAGCAGACTGAGCAAGCAAGGGGAAGCAAGCCAGTAAGGAACATCCCTCCATGGCCTCTGCATCAGCTCCTGCTTCCTGACCTGCTTGAGTTTCAGTCCTGACTTCCTTTGGTGATCAACAGCAGTGTGGAAAGTGTAAGCTGAATAAACCCTTTCCTCCCAAACTTGCTTCTTGGTCATGATATTTTGTTCAGGAATAGAAACCCTGACTAAGACAAATTGGTACTGGGAGTGGGGTATTCCTGTGACAACCTGACCATGTTTTGGGGAGGACTGTGGAAGGATTTTGGAACTTTGAGCTAGAAGAGTCATTGGGGTATTAAGAGCTCTGTGGGATATTCTGTAGGAGCTTGGAAGATAATGTTGAGAGTGGTGCAGAAGATGGAGGCCTAACTTGTGAAATTTCAGAGGGAAGATAAAGACTCTTATCAGGGCCATTGCTATTTTGATTGTGAAGATTCTGTGGTTTTGGTTAGCTGGGACTGAAGAATCAGCTGTGATTAACAAGATACCAGAACTTCTAAAGTGAAAACATTGCATTTCTGGGACTATTGATGTTGGTTAGCTGGAGCTAAGACATTAGTGGTGATTAAGAAGAGACCAGCATCATTGAGGTGAAATCTGGGAAGTGTTTTCTGAGAGCACAAAGAAGCTGTGTTCCAGTGATAGCCTAGGTTGCACCGTGTGCTGCAGCAGGACTTGGTAATGTGTGAGAAGTCACTTGTTTTGATGATATTCGTTAATTTCTCCCCCTCCCCTAGTCCCCACCCCACACCAAATTCCTGGAAGCCCTTTGCCAATGTTTATTTTCTGCCCATAATGAAGAAATTTTTGCATTAGTAACAAGGTATCACAATTTCTAATGGATCTATTCCTGCTAATTGACAAAGTCTCATTTTTCCTTTCAGAATTAATTCAGATATCTTTTCTATATAGGTCTTTAATTTTTACTGTTTGTATGTTAAAAATATCCATTCTTCTAAAATATGATCTTCTCTCTGTGTAAGGATTACTGTGAGAGAAGGAGTAAAAGGCAAACAATCAAAACACAATCCATCTTTGGATCCCAGTGATCTTTATGAGCACCTTGTAATTTCTTTTTTAATAGAGCCAATTTTTTTTTTCAGTCCCAGCTGATAACTTTCATTGACTATTTCAATCTTTGTCACCTTGTAAGAATTGAAATAGATTACTTAGCTCTCGAGAAGTTAATCCAATTGTGGGCCTTAGTCAAAAAATGTCTCCCAACAATTTTTGAAAATCATTAAGAGTTCTCAATTGGTCTCTCATGATTTGTACTTTCTGTGGTTGAATCTTTTTTTTTAAGATTTATTTATTTATTTTATGTATATATGAGTATATTGTCACTGTCTTCAAACACACCAGAAAAGGGCATTAGATCCAATTACAGATGGTTGTGAGCCACCATGTGGTTGCTGGGAATTGAACTCAGGACCTTTGGAAGAACAGTCAGTGCTCTTAACCGCTGAGCCATTCTCTCCAGCCTGGGTTGAATCTTTTGTAGACCTATTTTATATCCTAGATAATTAATAGAATCCCCTCTTTGTATTTTTTCAGGAGCAATTTTTAATCCCTAGCCAGTCAAAATTCCCTTTACTTCATTAAACATGTTTTCTAATATATTTGTATCTGAATCAGTCAGTCAGATAGCATCCATATAATGGTAAATTATTAATTGAGGAAACTTCACACAAATTATTTCTAATGTCTGTTGTACAAAATATTGGCATAAAGTAAGACTATTCAACATGTCTCTTATTTACCTATTAAAAGTAGGTACTGAGTAAGCACACCTTTCTTTATCATACTCTTGTAAAGGGATTGTGAGAAATCAGTCTTTGAAATCCATTACTATAATAGGCCATGCATTAGGTAACAAGCAAGGCACTGGGATTCCAGATTGTAAAGAGCTCCATTCACTGAATGATTTTATTAATTGCTCTCAGATCTGTTAACATATTCCATTTACCAGATTTCTCTTTGATGACAAATACAGGAGAATTTCAAGGTCTGGTAGACTTTTCTGAGCAGCTGGTGGAGCCTCCAGCAGCTCTTGAACTAGCTGTTCTAGTGCCTGTAACTTTTCTTTTGTCATAGGCCATTGTCCTATACAAACAAATTTGTCAGATTGCCACTTTAGTGGTAGGGCAGCAGTGATGTACTAGCAGTGGCTACCCCATATAAAATTGAAGAGTCAGTCTCTATTTCATCCTGCTTATGGACAGCTTGGACAGTCTGTAATTGTCTTTGATAGCATTTTAAAATTTATTTATTAGGAATATCTCCTCTTTTAGAGCTTGTTTCTAAAGTTGGAGGAATGGTAATCTGTGCTTCTCACTGTTTCAATAGATCTCTTCCGCATAGATTTGTGACTATATTAGCTACATGTGGTCTTAATTTTCCTATCTGATCTTCTGGTACTACGAATTTAATCTATTTTAGATTTTGTTTTACCTGAGACAATGTCACAATTTCTAGGAGCTCTGTATATATCCTTTGAAGTGGCCAAGCTGGATTCCAGGAATCTTGTGATATTGTAGTTCCATCAGCTCCTGTATCCACTAATCCTTCACTCTCAATAGCATCTAATTGTAATTTTAACTTTTGTCTCTTATCATTTATAGTAGTCTGCCATAATACCTTTTTTTTGTATCTTTAGAATCTCTTGTTTTATGTATAGATGTGGCTCTACTGATGTTAAATGGTTTATGTTTTGAGCAGCTCTGTTTATCCTATCAGGCTTTTTTTTTTTTTTTTGAGACAGGGTTTCTCTGTATAGCCCTGGCTGTCCTGGAACTCACTTTGTAGACCAGGCTGGCCTCGAACTCAGAAATCTGCCTGCCTCTGCCTCCGGAGTGCTGGGATTAAAGGTGTGCGCCAACATGTCCGGCGCTAGGCTTTGATTTTTCAAGTTCTTTTCGGAGCAGTGTTTCCTTGGTGGACAGGAAACAAATTGCTGGTGTTATTTTTTTTTTTTTCTGGGACCTTGAATGAAGCCCCTTAGTCAGTTTTCTGACATTAAGGAATTGCCTCAAATATCTTTGGATGACCTACATTCATGAGCCTCATGTCTGTTCCTTCCACATCTTCTCCATTTCATAGGAAACTTTCTCCCTGAAGTATTATTACAGAAGAATTTATCCTTAGGATCTGTTTCCCTACAGTCTTCTAGGGAATGACCTGATCTTTCACTGCCACAGCAATGGACATTTTGTGGTTTTATATCTCCTGTAATTGTTTGTCTAACCATAACTGAACTGTATGCATTAGATTCTATATCTACAGTAGTTTTAATCTATTTATAAAAAGGTGTAGATATGGCTCTTAAGGATCCAATAGCCTTTTTTTGCATTCAGCATTAGCATTTTCCAAAGCTAAAGATTTAACTAAATTTCTCTAGCAGTTGGATCTGATATTGATCTAACTAGATCTGTAGCTAATGTTTGTAAAAAGTCAGTGGAAGATTCATTTGGACCTTGGGTCATCTTTTTAAATGATTCAGCTCGTCCCTGTTATTCAAACATGTCCCAAGCATGAAGGTTATTGTTTGACATTGTTCTAGAACAGCAGCATCAAGTGGAATATGTATTCTCAACTTAGAATATGGATCTTCACCTAGTAATAGATCTTGACAATATCAATGCCCCCAGTCCTATTTCGTTGCTTCCTGGTTGAAACCTAATCTTTCCACCATGTTAGCCATTGTAATTGAGGACAAGGTTCTAAGATGGATGTTATCAAACATTTTAGAATTATATGATTTTGTGTGACACAGTTATTAAGTATCTGTTTGACATATGGGGAATGTAAGCCATAGGTCATTATGACTTAAATCTTGTGTCTCTATAAATTGCCATCTGAAATCTTGATAACCCTGTGGACTTCTTTCATATCTTCTAGTTCCATTAACAAGGCTGGGAAAACCATTTTAGGATTTTTGACAGTATAGACTGACTTTTTACAGTCTTGTTACAATGTGGTACTGTAAGTTCTGGTCTTCTTTCCTCTGCCTCTGTCTTAGTACTTTCCTCAATTTTATTTATAATTCTTTTTCTAATTTTCTTCTAAGGCTTGTCTCCACTTTTCATCTTTTTCCTTGGTTTATATCTCTATCCATCTTAATATCTTTTAAAAATTTTCTTTAGTCTTTTTTTTTTTTTACAGTCTAATCATTATCCCCATCCTGTTCTGCCCTCTGACAGTTCTTCATCTCATTCCTCCTCCCCCATCTCCAAGAGGATGCCCCCCCCTCCCTACATCCCACCAGACCTCCCTACTCCTGGGACCCTCAAGTCTCTCAAGGGTTAGGGCACTGATGAAGCCAGACCAGGCAGTCCTCTGTTATATATGTGTCTGGGACCTTGGACCAGCTAGTGTTACTGCCTGGTTGGTGGCTCAGTGTCTGAGAGATCTCAGGGGTCCAGGTTAGTTGAGACTGTTGGTCTTCCTATGGGGTTGCCATCTTCCTCAGCTTCTTCTAGCCTTTCCCTAACTCAACCACAGGGGTCCCTGGCTTCAGTCCATTGGTTGGGTGTAAGTATCTGAGTCTGCCTCTTAGAGAGCAGGCAGGCTAGGTGCTTGTCTGTAAGTAAACCATAGCATCAGTAATAGTGTCAGGCCTTGGAGCTTCCCCTTGAGATGGGTCACAATTTGGGCCAGTCACTGGACCATTTTTTCCTCAGTCCCTTCTTCACTTTTGTCCCTGCAGTTCTTTTAGGCAGGAAAAATTCTGGGTCAGAGTTTTTGACTATAGGATGGCAACCCTATCCCTCCACTTGATACTCCAGTCTTTCTACTGGAGGTGGATTCTACAAGTTCTCTCTCCCCACTGTTGGGCATTTCATCTAAGGGCCCTTCCTTTGAGTCCTGAGATTCTGTCATCTCCCAGGTCTCTGGTACATTCTAGAGGGTTCATTCTTATTTATATATTTTTGTTGAGGTTTGGTATTATAATGCTAAATACTGATCCCCAAGGCCTGGTTGCCCCCAGTGATGAGAGAATCTGCTTATAGACCCAAATGACAGGATGCCATATTGGCAGTTTTTGGATTCTGGGCTTGGGGTCATAAGAGAACCAGAAAGAGGAATAAGGAGAGAAAGAGATAGGAAGATGTCATGGGGTAAGGAATTGTAAAAACTGGCCATGTGGACTGGCCAGTTGAAGTAAGAACATCCCACATGGAACATGGCAAGTCATAATTCAGGGTTATTGATAGAGAAGTGGATTTTAATAGCTTAGAGGGTAGGCATCTGCCCAGTTCCAGTGCTGATTTAGGCTTATTATAAATATGAAACTTGTGAGTATGTGTGTTTTTTTTTTTTAAATCTGGAAACTAAATGATCAAAGGCAGGGTAGAAACCCAGATTTGAGATTAACTATTAACTACAACACACTTTTCTAATTTTTCTTCTAAAGTTTGCCTCTATATTTCATTTTTCTCCCTTTCTTGTATCTCTGTCATCTTTGTATCTTTCTTATTTTTATTTATACAATTTTCTATTTTTTCTTCTAAGCCTTGTCTTAACTTTTCATTTTTCTCTTTATATAAGTCTGCTTTATTTTAATCTCTCTTAGAAAGGATATATAACACTGTAGTTTCTACTGAAAGTACAATAAGCCATTCATATGCTGATAAGTGAAACAAAACTACCTGCTAACCAGATGTCTCTATCATTACATTTTACTCTACATTTTAAATTAATTAATTAATTCATTCATTCATGTTACATCCCAAGGTTATTCTCCCAGTACCCCTCACACGATCCTCCCTCTATCCCCCTTCCTCCTTTGAGAAGAGTGATCCTTTCTGGAGTTTCTCCATACTCCCCAGCACATCAACCCACTCTCCCGCTGAGGCCAGACAAGGCAGCTCAGTTAGGGAATGGGATCCATAGGCAGGCAACAGATTCAGGGACAGTCCCAGCTCCAGTTGTTGGTGGACCTCCCCCCCCCCATGAAAACCAAGCTGCTCTTCTGCTACATATGTGTGTGGAGCCTAGGTTTGGCCCATGCTCCACCCTCTTTGGTTGGTGGTTCAGTCTCTGGGAACTCTCAAGTATCCAGGTTAGTTGACTCGGTTGGTCTTCCTGTGGAGTTCCTTTTCTTTTTGGGTCCCTCAATCCTTTCTCCAACTCTTCCACAAGACTCTCTGAGCTCCATCTACTGTTTGACTGTGGCCCTCTACATCTATTTTCATTGGCTGCTTGGATGGAACTGTTATGCTAGGCTCCTCCTATCTGTAAGCATAACAGAGTATCATTAATAGTGTCAGAGATTGGTTCTTGCCCATGGGATGGGTCTAAATTTAGACCAGTCAATGGTTGGCCGTTCCACCTGTCTCTGCTCTCTTTGTCCTTGAACATTTTATAGGCAGGACACATTTTTGGGTCAAGGGTTTTGTGGGTGGGTTTCTGTCCTTTTCCATCTGTTGGGAGTCCTGCGTGGCTACAGGAAATATGCCAACAACCAGCTTTGGCATCTGTGGGGTAGGTAAACTGATTGGCAGGGCGCCGATGGGGGTGAGTGCTTAGAGCCACTGACTGGGTTGGTCCAAATGCTGATGGGGGCTGCTGCCTATAGCAGCCAACGATTAGAGAAATCAGTCAGCAGACTTTTCTTTGAGGGAACGAAGCATAATTTACTGTAGCTGACACTCTCTGTGGCCAGCAAAAAACTCTGAACTCCTTGGGGCTGGTGAGAAAGAAAAATAAAGAGAAAATTCACATACACACACACACACACACACACACACACACACACATACACACACACTCTCTCTCTCTCTCTCTCTCTCTCTCTCTCACAGTAAATGGATCAAAAGGTAGATTCCAATAACTTTATACATACAAATATATATATGCATACAGACAGACAGACATACTACATATTTACACATAGAATGGATGAAGCAAAGCTTCAGCAATCTGGCTTCAAGCATTTTGCACATACACATATGTATAGATACACCTATGCAAATATACACACATAACTGGTGAATGAGTGCAACCAAGTTCTAACACTCTCAAACAAACTTTACACATATACATATATACACATACATTTATATACACATATACACATACATATACACATACATATACACATACATATATACACATATATACATATACACTTGGAGGGTAGAAGGAACAAAGTTCCGATATACTCTCACATGAACTTTGCATATACACATACATACACATAGTTGATGGATGGAAGGAACAATGTTTTAACAACTTTATTTTATGGCTTATATATCCTAGCAAGATCTTTCAAGCAGTATTGTTCCAATTTTAGTATATGTGCTGCCGAAGCGAGCACTCTTTCAAGCAGTATAAAATTACAATGTGATCAATGTGATTACGTTTTAGCTTTCTTCTAGTGAATGCCTATGAAAAAAATATTTTGTTCCCTAATACCTTTATAAGAAATAACGTTATGTAGTACAGGTAAAGAGAACCTGTTATCCCTAAGAACTCACATACATTCGTAACTAAGCAACTTGTTATAGATTAACAAAGTGTAAGCAAGAAAGATAGTTTTTTTTTTCAGCCAGTTTCTCTTACTGACATGCAGCAATTTGTAGTTACAAAGAAAGGATTAATTATTTTATTATCTATCTTTAAAAGTAATCTTATAAGAATCTTAAAAAGAATCACAAATCTAAACTTTTATATAAAAATCAGTCATTATCTACTTAAATCCTCAGAATGCATATCTACTCATCAGCAATTCTTATCAGGGAGCTGAGGGGAAAAAGTGGATATAAGAAATCAGTTATCACCAGAGCAGCCTCTGTGAGAGTCAGGTCAGCCAGTGCTGCTATTGTTCTTGTTCCCTGGCCTTAAAAGGTCCCTGGCTTAACTAGTAAGAGTGACTTTCTGCACTTCAAATGGTTCCCAAAGACTTTCTACATCAAAGTCAGTAGCATAAACATCTTAACCTACCTTCACTAACCATTTTATATTTCCAAAAGCTTTTAAGGGTGGTGATCATAGCTGACAATCCACACCTCAAAGTTCTTTCCTAGGATGGTGGATAAATCATTAATCTGCTCCATCATTCATGCCTGAAAGAGGTCAGTCACTATGGTTGTGAGTACCAGAGAGCTCCCTTAGAGTTTTCATGCAACTCTTAGATTAGGCGGAAAGTAAGGACTGCACGCAGAGCAGAACTCCAGAACTGCAGGACACATAGTCCTCTGGGTTGTTTTTCAATGGAGGTGCACCCATTGTGATTGGGCTAACCAGTGGACATAGTCCATGAGTTCTAAAGCCCCTTGTCATTCTTCCTACATGACCTTGGCAGAGGTGGTCACTTCAGGATCCATATCCTTCACTGCTAGGAGTCTCAGATAGAGTACCCCCAACACATACATAACACACTCCCTGGGCCTCTTTCTGTCTAGGTCTCTGGCATGTCCTAGAGATTCCCCTGCTCTCCCTACACCTGTTCACTCCTACTCTACTTCTCTTCCCCTCCCTTTCCCTACCCAGCTCCCTCCCTTCCTCCTTCCCTCCATCCACCTCCGATATCCATTTTATTTCCCTTTCTGAGAAAGATTCAACCATCCCCTCTTTGACCCTCCTTACTATTTGGCTTCTGGTCTATGGATTGTAGCACGGTTATCCTGTACTTTATGACTAATATTCATTTATAAGTGAGTCCATACCATGCATGTACTTTTCAGTCAGGGTTACTTTACTCAGGATGATATTTTCTAATTCCATTTATTTGCCTGCACATTTCATGATGTTCTTGTTTTTAATAGCTGTATTAAATGCCATTGTGTAAATGAATCAATGTGGTATCCATTTTTCAGTTGAGAGACACCTAGTTTTTTTTCCCCCAGTTTCTAGCTATTACAAAGAAAACTTCTATGAACATAGTTGACCAAATGTCCTTGTAGGATGGTGGAACATCTTTTGGGTATATGTCCAGGAGTGGTATAGCGGGGTCTTGATTTCCAGAGTAGTTGTTCAAGTTTGTACTTCTCCCAGCAATGGAGGAGTGTTCCTCTTGCTCCACATCATCTCCAGCATGAGCTGTCCCTTGAGTTTTTGATCTTAGCCATTCTGATGGGTGTAAGGTAGAATCTCAGAGTTGTTTTGCATTTTCCTGATGAGTAAGGATGTTGAACATTTCTTTAAGTGTTTCTCAGCTATTAGAGATTCCTCTGTTGAGAATTCTCTACTTAGCTCTGTACACCAGTTTTTAATTAGGTTATTTAGGTTGTTGGTATCTAACTTCTTGAGTTTCTTGTATATTTTGGATATTAGCCATCTGTTAGATGTAGTGTTGGTGAAGATCTTTTCCCAACCTATAGGTTATCATTTTATCCTATTGACAGTGCCCTTTGACTTACAGGAGATTTTCAGTTTCATGAAGTTCCATTTATTAATTGTTGACCTTAGTGCCTGACACATTTTATGTTCTATTAGATTTAGTGTATCCAGTTCTATGTTGAGGTCTTTGATCCACTTGTCTTGAGTATTGTGCAGGGTGATGAATATAGATCTACTTGCATTCTTCTACATGCAGACATTCAGTTAGACCAGCATCATTTGTTGAAGATGCTTTCTCTTTTTCATTGTACGACTTTGGCTTCTTTGTCAAAAATCAAGTGTCCGTAGGTATGTAGGTTTATTTCTGGGTCTTTGATTTGCTTCCATTGATCAATCTGTCTGTTTCTATACCAATACCATGCAGTTTTTATTACTGTTGTTCTATAGTACAGCTTGAAGTCAGGAATGGAGGTAATACCTCTAGAAGTTCTTTTATTGTACAGGTTTGTTTTAACTATCCTGGGTTAAATTTTGTATCCAGCCATGTTGCTGGAGGTGTTTATCATCAGTAGTTCCCTGGTAGAATTTTGAGAGTCACTTATGTATACTATATCATCTGCAAATATTAATACTTTGACATCTTCCTTTCCAATTTGTATCCCCTTGATCTCCTTTAGTTGTCTTATTGCTCTAGCTAGGACTTCATGTACTATATTGAAAGATAGGGAGAGAGTGGGCAGCCTTTTCTTATCTCTGATTTTAGTGTAATTGCTTTAATATTCTCTCCATTTAGTATTGGTGTTAGCTCTTCTTTGAAAGTCTCAGAATTCTGCACTAAAACCATCTGGTCCTGGACTTATTTTGGTTGAGAGACTTTTAATGACTGCTTCAATTTCCTTAGGGGTTATAGAACTCTTTAATTTGTTTACTTGGTCTTGATTTAACTTTGGTAAGTGGACTCTATCAAGAAAACCCTCAATTTCATTTAGATTTCCCAATTTTGTGGAGTACAGGCTTTTGAAGTAAAACCTAATTTCTTTGGATTTCCTCAGTTTCTGTTGTTATGTCTCCTTTTTCATTTCTGATTTTGTTCATTTAGATATTGCCTCTCTGCCTTTTAATTAGTTTGGCTAAGTGTTGCCTGTCTTGTTGATTTTCTCAAAGAACCAGCTCTTGGTTTCATTAATTTTTTGAATTGTTCTCTTTGTTTCTAATTTATTGATTTCAGCCATGAGTTTGAGGATTTCCTGCTGTCTATACCTCTTGAGTATGTTTGCGTCTTTTTGTTCTAGAGCTTTCAGGCATGCTGTTAAATTGCTTGTGTGAAATCTCTCCAGTTTCTTTACGAAGGCACTTAGTGAACTTTCCTCTTAGCACTGCTTTCATTGTGTTTCATACTTTTGAGTATGTTGTGCCTTTATTTTCATTGAATTCTAGAATATCTTTAATTTATTTTTAATTTATTTCTTCTTTGACCCAGTCATTGAATAGAGAGTGATTCAGTTTCCATGAGTCTGTAGGTGTTCTGTTGGTTTTGTTGCTGCTGAAGTCCAGCATTAATCCATGGTGATCCGATAAGATGCAAGAGGTTATTTCAATCTTTTTGTATCTGTTGAAGCCTATGTTGTGACTGCTTATATGGTTAGTTTTGGAGAAGGTTGTGTGAGGGGCTGAGAAGAAGGTCTATTCTTTTGTGTTTGGGTGAAGTGTTCTATAGATGTCTGTTGGTCCATTTGAATCACGACCTCTGTTAGTTTCATTATTTCTCTGTCTAGTTTTTGCCTGGATGACTTGTTTTTTGGTGTGAGTGGGATGTTGAAGTCTCCCACTATTAATGTATGGGGTTCAGTGTGTGATTTAAGCTTTATTAATGATTAATTTATGAGTGTGGGCACCCTTGCATTTGGAACATAGATATTCAGAATCGAGAAGTACTCTTAGTGGATTTTTCCTTTTCTTTCCTGTCTCTTTTGATTGCTTTTGGTTGAAAGTCTATTTTATTAGATATTATAATGGCTTCTCCAGCTAGTTATGTGGGTTTGTTTACTTGGAAAACCTTTTTCCAGCCCTTTACTCTGAGGTAATGTCTATCTCTGTGGTTAGATGAGTTTTTGTATACAGAAGAATGATAGATCCTGTTTATGCATCCATTTTGATAGCTTGTGTCTTTTTTTTTACTGGGGAATTGAGTCAATATCGATGTTGAGGGATATTAATTATTGTTAATTTCTGTTATTTTGATGGCAGTGGTGGTGGTGGTGTTAGTAGTAGTAGTAGTAGTAGTAGTAGTGTGTATGTATGCCTTTTGGTTTTAAAGGTATGAAATTATTTATTTCTTGTGTTTTCTTGAATGTAGTTAGCTTCATTGTGTTGGATATTCCCTTTCAGTATCCTCTGTAGGGCTGGGTTAGTGGAAAGATATTGTGTAAATTTAGTTTTGTCATGGAATATCTTGGTTCTCCATCTATGATGATTGAAAGTTTTGCTGGGTATAGTAGTCTGGGATGACATCTGTGGTCTCTTAGGATCTTCAAGACATCTGTCCAGGCCTTTCTAGCATTTAGAGTCTCTGTTGAGAAGTTGGGTATATTTCTGATAGGTCTCCCACTATATGTTACTTGGCCTTTTTCCATTGCAGCTTTTAATATTCTTTCTTTATTCTTTATATTTAGTGTTTTGATAATTATGTGGCCAGAGGATTTCTCTTTCTGGTTCAATCTATTTGGTGTTCTGTAAGCCTCTTGTACCTTTATAAGCATCACTTTCTTTAAGTTAGGGAAAATTTCTTCTATGATTTTGTTTAAGATATTTTCTGGGTCTTTGAATTCTTCTCCTTGTAAATGCCTTTACAAATCAAACGCATTAAAATCTCAGTCTCTTTAAAATAGCCAATATTTATCAAAATCCAAAGTTTCTTAATTGTGGGTTCCAATAAAATAAAAAAACCAAACCAAAACAAATACTTTCTTACTTCAAGAGGGAAAAATTTGGGTACAATCAAATCAAATCAAAACTAAACTGCCACAGATAAATCACTTAATGTTCAAGTATCTGAGACTCACTCATGACCTCCCAGGTTCCTCCAAGGAGCTTGAGTTACTTTTCCAGCTCTGCCCTCTGCAGCACACAGAGCTTGTCTTCTAGGCTTCGTCTGCTGCTGCTGCTGTTCTTGGTGGTTATTTCATGGTACTGGCATCTCAAAAATGACTGGGTTACCATACTGCAACTGGGCTGCTCTTTCACCAATAGCCTCTCATAGGCTCTTTGTGGTGCTAAGCCTCAACTTCTCTGCATGATTCCTTCAATCCTGCGCCATCAACTCCCACTGAGGTTGCACCTTCACCAGTGGACCATTCTGGCCTCTCACAGTGTCAAACCTCAAGTGCTTCCCACGACCCCTTCATGCCTTCAAAACCAGTATCACCTGGGTGACTATACTACCAAGTTCGGCTGCCAGCAGGAGATACAACCTTAGCTACATCTGGAATACAGCTTTTGTGGTCTGAATTTCAGGATATACTTCCCAGAAGATTTCACCACAACAATGCTGGTCTCCTTTTAATCACTGCTAAATTCTGAGCTCTAGCTGACCAGTATGGAGTATCCCAGCAAAGCAAAGATCTTGTTATCTTGGTATCTTGTTATCATAGTTGATTCTTCAGCTCCTGGTGACCAGAACCACAGAACCTTAAACCAAGATAGCAAATGGCCCTAATAGTCTTTAATCTTTCTTCTGAAATTTCACAAGCCAGGCCTCCATCTTCTGCACTGCTCTCAACATTCTTGTCTTCCAAGCTCCTAAAGAACATCCCACCAAGGTCTCAACACTCAATGGCTTTCTAGCTCAAAGTTCCAAAGACCTTCCACCATCTCCCCCAAAACATGGCCAAGTCCGTAACACCAATACCCCACAATCCTAGTACCAGCTTGTCTTTATTAGGGTTTCTATTGCTGAGATAAAAAACCATCATGACCAGAAACCAAGTTGGGGAGGAAAGGGTTTATTCAGCTTACCCTTTCATTTATTTCATTTCACATTGCTGTTCATTACCAAAGGTAGTCAGGACAGAAACTCAAACAGAGCAGGATCATGGAGACAGAGGCTGATGCAGAGGCCATGGAGGGATGCTGCTCACTGGCTTGCTGACAGTAGTTTTATTATAGAATCTAGGACCACTGGCTCAGGAACAGCACCACCCAAAATGCTCTGGGCCCTCCCCCATTGATGGCTAATTGAGAAAATGCCTTACAGCTGGATCTCATAAAGACATTTCTTCATCTGAGACTCCTTACTCCCTGACTCTAGCTTGTGTCAAGTTGACACAAATCCAGGCAGTACACCCGTGTTTGTATTTGTTGCTGTGGAGATAGCTCTGTGTAAGTGTGAGGACCTGAGTTGAGATTCTGAGAACTCATATAAGAAGCCTAGAAGGAGCCGGGCGGTGGTGGCACACGCCTTTAATCCCAGCACTTGGGAGGCAGACGCAGGCAGATTTCTGAGTTCAAGGCCAGCCTGGTCTACAAAGTGAATTCCAGAACAGCCAGGGCTATACAGAGAAACACTGTCTTGAAAAAAACCAAACCCCCACGCCCCCAAAAAAAGAAGCCTAAAAGGATTGTAATCCCTAGGTGGGAGATAAGTTAGGCAGATCTCTGAAGCCCACTGGCCAGCCTAGCCTATTTAGTATTTATTAGTAAAGTTTCTGACCTCTATAAACACGTGCACACATACTTACATGTACATATGTACTGCATCTACATGAGCATGAATCCACACAGTGACACACGATCACATATGCATACAACACAAATACATCAAGTGTTTCTTTGAAGCAAAAAGTAAAAACATGAAAGTTGTTTACTTAATAAAGGAAAACATTATATGAAATGCTAAGAATGAAATATATCTGTTTGTGGAGTTTTTCACATTATCTTTTATAGTTGAGTCTTAGCTTCAGTGCATTATGGCAAAATGTATACAAATCCTTTAAAATTTACTGAGACTTGCTAGAGGACATAGTATACAGTCAATTTAAAAATTAATTTAGGGGCTGGAGAAATGGCTGTGAGGTGGTACTTTGAGAAGGCCCAGGTTCAATTACAAGGATCCATACAGCAGCTCACACTGTCTCTAATTCCAGTTTCGGGAAATCCAACACCTTCACACAGAGTTACATGCAATACACATAACATTAAAAATTTTAAAAACTTATGTGTGTATAAGAAAAAGGATAAGTGAATTTTACCAACTGTGTAAAGGTTTCATACACATAATGCACATATGTACATTAATTCAACATTATTTTGTTGAACTTTTCTGTACTTGTGTCATCTTTTGAGCCCTCCCCTTTAAATATCTTTAAATCAGCATACAAGTGACAACCTTCATTATGGCATTGTCATATATTTGTTGTTTTTTGGTTGGTCTGCCTTCTTACTCTTCTCCCACATCTCCCTTTGAAATGAAAATCTCATCATGATGTAGTGACCTTTTTATGTTCAATCCAACCTTTTAAGGTTCTCACTAGGTAGCCTAGGTTGTCATCAAATTCAAGATCCTCCTGAGTCAGTCTCCAGAATGCTAGGATTATAAGTATGCACTACCTAGAATAATAATCCCATTGTTTTAGGGCTAATTTGTCTGATATGAATGCAGGTTTCAGTTAGTATTCATCTGGGATCTTTTTGTTTATATTTTTATGTGTGATAAAGTAGGTTGTCTTAGTAAGGGTTGTTATTGCTATGATGAAACAAACACCGTGACAAAAGGCAAGTTGGGGAGCAAAGGGTTTATTTGACTTATACGTTCACACTGCTGTTCATCATCAAAGGAAGTCAGGGCAGGAATTCAAACAGAGAAGGGACCTTGAGGCAGGAGACAATGCAGAGGCCATGGAGGGGTGCTGCTTATTGGCTTGCTCATCCTGGCTTGCACAGGCTGCTTTCTCATAGAATTCAGGACCACCACCCCAAGGATGGCACTACCCGCAATGGACTGGGCCATCCTCTGCCAATTACTAATTAAGAAATGCCCTATAGATGGATCTTATGGAGGCATTTTTCTCAGTTGAGTTTCCCCCCTTTCAGATAACTCTAGCTTGTTTCAAGCTGGTACAAAATTTACAGTACATATTTGTTGTTGTTGTTGTTGTTTTTAAATGTACTAATAAAGGGTAGGACAAAACTCAAATATTTATGGTGTTTTTTATAATTATATAATTACATTTATTGATCATCTTTATTTGTCTCCTGTGAATTCAAATAATTTCTATGTCTACTTGGTTAATTTAAAGAACTTCCTTTAGTGTTTCTTGTAAATTGAGTGTGCTAGTAACACATTATCTTAGTTTCTATTATATGGGAATGTTTTTGTTTTTATCTTTATTTGTAAAAACTAACTCTGCTGGATTTAGGATTCTTTGTGGCAGTCTTCGTCCCCCCCCCCCACCTTTGTGGACCTTGAAAGAAAACACTGTTACAAAGAACAGAGAACAATGGACAGGATTAGGATAAGGATGTAGGGAAAGGCAAGGCAAGCTTGTTGAGTGGACACTTGTGCGAAGTGATTATGGAAGAGGTAAGAGGCTGTAAGGGAATGCATACAGTGGTACCCCAGGCTGGTGATTATCTAGGTTGCTTACTGTTGCTGTGACAGCACCATGATCCAAAGCAACTTGAAGAGGTGTGTCGGCTAGATTTTTGTCAAGTTGATCTGAGAAGAGGAACCCTCACTTGAGAAAACACCTTCAACAGAAAAAAAGCCTATGGGGCATTTCACGGATTGATGTTTGCTGTGGGTGGTACCACCCTGGGCTGGTGGATGGTATGAGAAGGATGGTTGAACATGAGTCTGGAGAGCACACTGGTAAGTTCCTGCCTGCATGGTTCCTGCCTCTGTTCCTGCTTGAATTTCTCCTGCCTTGACTTCCCTCAATGAAGGACTGTAATGGGGACGTATAAGCCAAGTGAGCACTTTTCTCTCCAAGTTGCCTTTTTGTTATGATGTTTATCACGGCAGTAGAAAGCAAATCAGGACAAGAATGAAGGGTTTATTTAATCTTACACTTCCACGTAATGTAATAGTTCATCACTGAGGGAAATCAGGGAAGGAGCTCAAACAGGAACCTGGAGGCAGGAACCGTAGCAGAGACCATGAAGGAACATGGCTAACTGGCTTGCTTGCTTGGCTTGTGCTTAGCCTGCTTTCTTCTACAGCCTAGGTCCACCTGCCCAGGGGAAGTACCACTCTGATGTGAGCTGGGCTCTCCCATGTCAATCATCAATCAAAACAAAGCCGCACAGACATGCCCACAGGTCAATCTGCAAGTCTACAGTAGAGGACCTCTTCTCAGATAAGTCAAGTTGACAACCAAGATTACTTATCACAAAGACCTTTCTCTAAGATAGTTCAGAAAAAGTTATGTGTGTCTGTAGAGGGTGAAAAAGAATGAAATAATAAAATGAATAAAATGTTAACAAGCCAACAAGAGTAAAGACATGGATGGCATTTCTTGTATTCATTTTGGTTTTGCAACCTTTTTTCTTAGTTTGAATTTTTTTTTCCAAGTAGAAAATTAAAAAAGAAAACTTTAAAAAATTGTTAAGGGAACTGGAGAGGTGACTCAGCGGTTAAGAGCACTGGCTGCTCTTCCAGAGAGTCCAGGTTCAATTCCCAGAACCCACATAGCATCTCAAAACTGTCTGTAACTCTCACCCTCACACAGACATACATGCACATGAAATTAAAAAAATTTGAAAAATTGTTTAAAAAGCCCGAAAAGTGGGATGAAATCCAGCTATGTCATTGTTATGCATTAAACCTTAGAGTTAGGAGCTCTTACTATTGTTGCTTAGGGCCTGACTTCTACAGCTGGGCTCCGTCTTCAAAGTACTCCATTCCTGGTTAGTATGGTGCACTGGCCTTCTCCTAATGGTGCAGCTGTATAACCTAGAAGAATTAGGCTTTAAAGATAGAAAGATTAAAAATTTACATTCCGTTTAAATGCCTCTGTGTGTGCCTATGCAGACTGAGAGTTCATAGTGATCTTACCTGCCACCTCCCACTTCCTGGTGTTTGTCTTTTCCTGGAACACCCTGGAAAGCCATGCTGCCTGTAGCATGGAAGAGTTCACTGTGTCAAGGCACTGCATCGGCTACTTTTCTATGGCTGTCATGAAGCACCACAACCAAATGTAGGTGATAGCAGAAAGACTTTTCTTTTTTGCTTATGGTTCCAGAGGGATCAAGTCCACCATGGCAGGAAAGGCATGACATGGCAGTAGGAACTGAAAGCATTCGAGTCACAGTTTCACTGAGACACAGAAAACAGAGAAATCAGGAGGTGGGGAGTGAGGCTATAAAGCCCCCTAAGTCACTCACAGTGATGTGTGTTTTCTAGAAAGGCTCCATCTCCTAAAGGATTCATAACCTCCCCAAACAGTACTACCAATGAGACCACATGTTCAAATACATGAACCTATAACGGGTATTTCCTATTGAAAGCACAACAGCAACCTATGCGTAACTAAAGCAAGATGGGGTGACAGGTAAATACGTTTTCAGGACAGTCTGTAATGGCAGCTCCAGGAATCCCTGGAAGGCAGCGATCTCGGCAGGTGGTACCATGACCCATCCTTTCCCTCCACTGCACTCTTGGTCTCAGTCTTGCTCCTCACTATCTCCTGGCATCTCTCTTAAAGAGCTTGTGCACCAGCTCTGGTCTCTGATAGAATGGTGGGAAATTAGGAAAGAAAAACGTTCTTGGATGGTATTCTTCTTGGGAGAATTAGGCTAAGATGAAGGGTTCACTAGAAGAAAATCCAAAACTCAAAAGGGGAGGAAGATGATTGGTAATTTCCAAAAATCCCCATGGTCCTGAGCAGCAGGGTAAAGCAGGTTAAGTTTATGTTCAATGTCAATTAAGAACTCACCAGCCTCCGATGTCTGCATTTCTCCTTATTCCTGTTTCCTGTCTCCTATTCCCTGCATGCCTTTGCTCTGCTCACTATTTCTCTTTGCCTTGTCTTCTCTATGGTCCGTTTGTCCCTTTCTACTTCATCCTCTTTCTGTCTTCTCACCGTTGCTGTTTTTCTGACCCTCTTAGAGACAGTCTAGTTTGTTGGACCCAAGTCCCGTTACCTATGTAAGATCTCACATTTGGGAGGGAAAGGCAGGGTTAGAGCACATCTTCCATAAAGGCTTTGCTGGCTAATGGTGGTATTGATCTCTATCTGTTAGGGTTTTATTGCTATGAAGAGATATCATGACCCAGGCAACTCTTATATTGGGACAACATTTAATTGGAGATGGCTTACAGGTTCTGAGGTTCAGTCAATTAACATCATGGCAGGAACCCTGGCAGTATCTATGGAGGCATAGTGCTAGAGGGTGCTGAGATTCTACATCTTGTTCTGAAGGTAAACAGGAGAGATTTTCTCCCATGTGGCTAGGAGGAGAGTCCCAAAGTCCACCCCCACAATGACATACTTCCTCCAACAAGGCCATGCCTACTCTACCAAGGCCCCACTTCCTAATAGTGCCACTCCCTGGCCAACCATATTCAAACTTCCACATTCCACTCCCTGGCCCCACAGGCTTGTCCAAACACATGAGCCTTTGGGGACCATACCTAAATGTATCATAATGAAAAATACATTTAGTCCAACTTTAAAAGTCCGCATAGTCTATAGCAGACTCAACAATGTTAATAATTCAAAGTTCAAAGTCTCTTCTGAGACTGATTCAATCACTTAACTCTAATCCCCTATAAAGTCAAAATCAAAAAGAAGATAACATACTCAGACACCATAAAATATACATTACTATTCCAAAAACTCATAGTGAGAAAATACTGGACTAAACAAGTCCAAATTACAGCTGGGCAAACTCCAAACTCTGCATCTCCATGTCTAATGTCAAAGTGCTCTTCAGATCTCCAACTCCTTTTAATCCTTTTTGACTACCTTTGGCAGATCTGGCATTCAGCAGCAACAAATTGTTTCCTTGAGTTGGTTCTACTCCTTGCTAGCAGCTTTCCTCAGCAGGTATCCCATAGCTCTGGTATCTCTAATATCTTGGGGTCTCCAAGGAAACTTTAACTTTACAGCTTCTTGTTCCAATGTCTGGGATCCACACATGCTCTTCTGGGCTCTTCCAAAGGGCTTGGGTCACTTCTTCAGCTCTGCCCACTGTAACACTCTAGGCTCTGGTTGACTCCACTCCACTGCTGCAGCTGCTCTTGGTGGTCATCCCATGATATTGGCATCGCCAATATACTGGGATCTTCCACTGTAACTCGGCTTCACCAATAGCTTCTCATAGACTCTCTTCATGGTGCCAAACCTCAACTTCTTTGCAATGACCCCTTCAATCCTGGGCAGTCAACTGCCACTGAGGCTACACCTTCACCAATGGCCTCCCCTGGCCTTTCAGAGTGCCAAACCTCAGCTGCTCTCCATGACCACTCCATGGCTTCAAAACCAGTACCATGTGGTAATTCTTACACATTACCAAATTCAGCTGCAGCATGAGGTACAACCTTGGCTATCTCTGGAACACAGCTTCTTCATGCTCTCAGGAAATACTTCCTAGAAGATTTCACCTCAATAATGCCAGCTGGTCTCCTTTTAGTCACCCTTAATTTCTTAATGTCAGCTAACCAGAACAATTTTCCCAGTAATCCCTTCTATTCTTGACTGGAAACCCAGAGCCACATGTCTGAAGATGCTGAGTTCTGCTGCTTGCTGGGGCTGGAATATGTCCCCCTTGTTCTATTACATTATCAACCAGCTTTCTGTTTCCCAACTCCCTCACTGCCTAAACCTGGCTGTTCTGGAACTTGTTCTGTAGACCAGACTGACCTTGAACTTAGAAATCTGCATGGCTTTGTTCCCTGAATGCTGAGACTCAAGGCATATATCACTATGCTTGGACCTAACTTGCTTTGTATCAGTGTGGCCTTGAACTCAGAGATCTGCCTGTCTCTGTCTCCTGGGATTAAAGGTATGTACTACCATGCCTGGGCCAAAGCTTTTCAGGGCCACTATTTCTCAAGATCCAGATTAATAGCCTGTGTATTCCAGTTTCAAGATTTGGATCACAAGTGTGTCTCCCCATTTCTGGATTATAGTTCATTCCAGATTAAAAGTCCAAATGAAAACAATAATAAAACAGGTAATAGTGCCTAACATGACATAACTCTCCTTTGTTCAACTGCAAACACATAAACAATAAACTTAGCTAGGTGGGATCTTGCCCTGAGCTCACCACTCTGTTTCTCTCCTTGAATATAGGATTCAGCTCCATTCTACTTCTTGGTGCCCCTCTATTCTTTGAACCATACATTTTATAATTTTACTTTCTAAACTTGCTGTGCTTGATCAAAATGTTCCTCATGAGACTAAACCAGAGAACAAGGTCTCTGCTGGGCTTTTTTGAGACTTCCTTTGTCAACACAACTAATATAAATCTCTTTACTTTAGCCTCAGGTAGACTGTTCAGACAAGGGCAAAAAGCAGCCACATTTTTGACCAAAATATCACAAAAACAGTCTCTAGGCCACATACTGAAATTCTTCCCCACTGAAACCTCTTGGGCCAGGTCTGCATAGTTCAAATCACCCACAGCACCAATGTCTTCCATATTCCTGCTAGAATGGCCCATTAAGCCTCACTTAAAGCATTTCACTGCTTTCCAAATCCAAAGTCCCCAAATCCACATTCTTCTAAACAAAAACATAATCAGGCCTATCCCAGCAATACCCTAGTCCCCGGTACCAACTTCTATCTTAGGATTTTATTGTTATGAAGAGACACCATTACCAAGGCAACTCTTATATTGTGACAACATTTAATTGGGGCTGGCTTGCAAGTTCAGGTTCAGTTCATTACCATCATGGTCGGAAGCATGGCTGTGTCCAGGCAGGCAGAGTGCTGGAGGAGCTGAGACTTCTACATCTTGTTCTGAAGGCAATCAGGAGGAGATTGTCTCCTATGTGGCTAGGAGGAGGGGTCTCAAAGCCCACCCCTAAAGTGGCATACTTCCTTCCAAAGCCACATTTCTAATAGTGCTGCTCCTGGGACAAGTGTATTCAAACCACCACACTCTCTAATAGACTTTTCACAGATGGAGAATTGATGAGGAGAGAGTCTGCAGAAGGTATGAGGAGGGTTTGACTCTCTCTCTCTCTCTTTCTCTCTCTGTGTGCGTGCACTCATGTGTGTGTGTTTTGAGATAGTGTTTCATGCCAAATTCTTTATATAGCCAAGAATGGCCTAGAGCTCTTAATACTCTTGCCTCTAGCTCCCAAGTTTTGGGATTATAGGTGTGCACCACTACCCCAAACTGTTAAACTTCCTTTCTAGTTACAGAAGCACAGAGTTGCCTCTCCAAAGTGGCACTGAATAAGTGGGGCCCTCAGCTCAGTCTTCTCTTTCCAATTTGGTCTTTGCCTGGCTCATCAAAATGTATTCATTCCAAGGAAAACAGATCTGCAGTCTTGCTAGGAGACTTGTGAGGAAACCTCACACCCCACAGCCTCCTCTCAGGGTGACACAGAGCCCTGGTTTGGAAGGATCTTCTTGGCACTCATTAAAACCCCTTCATTTCTCTCTCTCTCACACACACACATTCACATTTCAAGACCACTTTATTACCAAAACAAATAAAGGAGACTGGCATTTAAATAAATTATACAAATATCTCAAGAGGTAAGTTTGCAGCCTTCCTAGGGAATCTATGTCCTAGGTCAGTGTCTGTAAGAACATGCACAGGTATGGGAAATCTGGATTACTGTTCCCTCACACACACCCTCCCTTCCTGCCTCAGTCATGTCCAGGGCAGCAGTCTGTGTAATGTTTATATTCTACCCCAAGAGTTGCGACTGTGGAGTTTTCTTCAGCACCTTTTTTGTACCCCTCCACCCTCTATGTCTAACCACACATTCACCATAGGTTCTGTGAGTGTATATAGATTCAACATGTTGCCGATCCACACCCCCAAACTCCAAAACCCGGCCACTGTGAGTCTGCCATCCCTTTCAGTCCCAGGTCTGGTCTGCAGGTCAATGGGATCTAGACACTTGGTTCAAAGGGGATTAATAATGTCCTGAGGCTCTGTGACCTTCTCTGCTTCCTGTACTTTGGAGGAGGTGGAGTAGGGGAGGGTAGATTGTCATTGGCTGAGGTTCTCTTCCTTCTGGAATTTAGCACTTTGAGTGCAGGGCACAGTGAATCCCAGATAACATTGTCTTTCTGCCTTCCAAGTTTTGGGCTCCATTGGCAGCCAGATGGCATAATGAATTCACTGAGAAGGAACAGCTGTGGCCAAGAATGTGTTGGCTCGTTGTCAGAGCCCTGTTCTTTAACTCTATGAAGACTAGCTCACTAGCTTATTAACACAGAGACGCATAATGACGGACAGGCTGAAGCTAATAATTGGGTTGTTTTCCTATTTGGGCCGGCCCAACCTGTTGGGATAGGGGTCATTACATTGAAGGAGCTTGGAGAACAAAGAAGAGAGGCCAGATTTTCTGTGTACTTTTATGGTAGTTAGTTTTTATAAGATGTGTGTGTGTGTGTGTGTGTGTGTGTGTGTGTGTGTGTGTGTGTGTGTGGAGAGAGAGAGAGAGAGAGAGAGAGAGGACCTTTTACTTTCAAGTCAACAGTAGGATGTCTCTAAGAAATCTTTGTTTACCTGAGAATTTCACTCCTGTTGTCAATTTTCCTAAGGGTAAAAATGTCTGGAGATTGTTAAGAGTTCCACGTAGAGGGAGATCCAGTCTGGAACAATCCTTCAAATCTATACACAGTAGGGCTATGAAGTTGGTACCTCAGAAGTTCCTCCCCTGCCTGTTGGGACCTACCATCACAGCTCTGGATGGTACAGGCTGATAGGGGTGGGTGCAACTGAGCTGTCCTTTCAAGTGAAAATGGACAGGACAGATTTCCCAAGTGAGGCAATACGGGCTCCGAGGTCAGGTGGACTGTCAGGGCCTAGGATCCACCAGTTTGCCCGAGTTTACATTAGCAACATATTACTCCTTCCATTCATCCAGTAAAGAGGGTTCCTTAGAAGATTTTGTGCAGAATAGCTGCTGCTGTATCAGGATTCTGCCAGTCACCTGTTCCCCAGGATGGGGTGGCCTCCAGGCGGGGAAGATTCATAAGGTGGAATCAGGTCCCTTTGTGTGCTGTCCCTGGAGAGGTAGTGCTGATAATCTTGAGGGTCCTGCCCACTGTCCACACTAGAGTCTGAAGTGCTGGACAGCAGTGGGGGCCTGGGCAGTCTTAGGAAAATGAGAGGGAAATGGGCACAAAGACAGAGACTCCTGGGTTGTGAGTAGTACAGTGTCTTTGAGGCACAAAGCTAACAACTAGAAGGAGCAACCGGAGGGACAAGCTTCACCATTGTAACCCCATTCATCTCTGTGTTCCACCACAGCCTGAAACCTTCCAAGGCAGAATCACTCAGGACACAGATACATTTGAACTGCAGTCCAGCTTAGCACAGGTGCTCTTATCATTCTGTTCTTAGCTCACTCTAAAGGCTGGAAGTCAGCTGCCATGGGGTGGGGCTTGCGTTGATGGGAGGTATGAGCTTATAGTTGGCCCAGGCTTGAGTGGGAAGGGGGAGGTGATGAGATGGGTTCACCAGAGTCTCATCCTTGTCAGAGCTTGCTCATCCAGCTGCAGAGGCTGAGATGGCTCTCTCCCGGGGAGACAGGGAGAGAGGGAAAGGTGGAAGAGAAAACAAAGAGTTGAGAGAGGCTCTAGCATCTTGGCAGACATACTCTTCTCTCAGTCACTCCTGCAATCCCGAGTGTATCATCCATGGAAATTCCAGATGCCAGGCCCTCAGGAGGAAATATGGGAACCAAATGGGTCCTCACAGGGCAGTCAGGGTCTCTGTGTGAAACATGGTCCCGAACATCTCCTGCAGAGATCACAGGAAGGATGGGTGAGGGGAGAGGACTAGATCTGCTGGAGTTAGAGTGACTGCAACCAAGAAGTGACTATGTACCACGGGCCAGGATGAAGCACCCCGAGACTGTATTTGCAGGTGAGCAGGGGAGAGTCAGGCTAGCATAAGACATGAACTAATACTGGGTGATGGGAGAAAGGGCTAGTAGCATCTAACTGTGAACTGTGTTCCTCCCAGCCATGCTGTGTGTGATCTTTGGGACTTTCTTCTCCAGTGTCAGCTCTGCTTTTTAAGAATTAACACCAGTGTCAAGACTAGAGAAGCTGTATCATTTCTGTCCCATCTAGGTCTTTAATTCTTCTTCTTCTTCTTTTTAATGTGCTGGAGTTCTAAGAGAGCTCATGAGTGAGCCTGTTAGCTCTTAGGTTGCTCTTGCTCCCAGCACTCAGAGGACCATGGAACTCAAACAAGGAAAGGCTGGGAAGAGAGATACTAGTTTAACAGACCCTAGGCCATATTTCTCTAAATGTAGTCACCTGCTTTCTTTAATTCGGGCCACTAGAATGGTGATAAATTCCACAAACCCCAAGAGGACAGTAGCAGTTTGTATTGCATAGCTTCTAGTTTTAAATGCCTATCCAGTTGCAATAATAACTCCTACGTCATCTGATTCTCCCAGTATGCAGTTTCTAAAGAACGGGGGCCTTTGTTCATTGCTGCATATGCCCACTTGCAACAGTGTCAGGCAAGTGGGAGGTGTTCCAAAAACACCTCATGAATTAATGAAAGATGAGTAGCCCCTCCTGCCAGTCTTGCAGGGCACATGTTTACCAAAAATGACTCTTATTTTACAGATAATAACAACAGGCCCAGTGGTCTCATGGAGGCATCAACAATCACAGGTTTGGTACACTGGAGAGTTAAGAATAGATAGCAATTCTTAGCCAGGCATGGTAGCACAAGACTGTAATCTCATTTCTCCAGATGCAGAAGCAAGTGGATCTCTATGAATTTAATGCCAGCCTGGTCTACAAATTGAGTTCCAGGACAGCCAGGGCTACACAGAGAAACCCTGTCTCAGAACAAACAAACAAACAAACAAACAAACAAACCCCCAGTAACAATTCCCTAGGACTTATTACAGAGGCTACCTCATTCCATAGGATACCCCTGCCCCCTGTGTGTATTGATGCTAAGAAGAGTCATTATTAAAAGACAGGTGACACCTTGCCACCTTCAAGGTTACAGCTCTGAGCTGGAGGAGACAGCCAGCAAACCCCTGAGATGGAAGCAGGATTTCTCTCCTCCCTCACCTTTTGCCCCTCTACTCACCTGTTCTAAGTCCCAATAGCTGGGACCTTCCTCTTCTGAGTCATACAAGGAGAACTCAGTATCCCCTGGAGCCTGAAGGGAAGGAAGCGGGTGCAGGATGAGCTCAGAGATCAGAGCATCAGTGGATGCACGGTGGCAGGAAGGGGGCAGGCTCTAGAGGACCCCATGTTTCCTCCTTTCCCATCTTTGGCCCTCCTCTGCCTCATGATACAGCACAGCTAGAGGCAGATGTGCACAAGGCCTGCCCCCTTGTGAGTATCATAGGCAAGGAGGTGCAGGTTGCTTGGCCTTGGGATTCCTTTTCTTTGGAGTTCTGTAAAGGTAGAATATTCAAACTCCTTTTGCTGGCTTTCTCCTTCACCGCACTATTGTAAGGAGTGTGTATGCATTGTGTGTGTGTGTGTGTGAGAGAGAGAGAAAGATTTATAATAGATAAGCAGAGAATGTATGCAATATAAATTATTTACAAATATTAAAACAAGGGTGAGAGAGATGGCTCAGTGGGTAAAGGCACTTGTCACCAAGCTGAGGAACCCAAATTTGATCCCCAGGACCCATATGGTAGAAGGACAGGGATAGGTTGTCCTCTGGCCTCCACATGCATGACATGATGTGTTTGTCTATACACACATATATGCACATTAAATAAATGCAAAAGACTGAAACCATATATTACACTTAAAGTGTAATAATTGGATGTCATTGGTGTAATGACAAATAACAAGGACTCTTAAGAGTCCCATGGATACCCATGGGAAGAGATACAGCGACAAAGTGTGTAGCAGAGACTGAAGGAAAGGCCATCCAGGGACTGTCCCACCTGGGGATTGATCCCATATACAATCACCAAATCCATACATTATTGTGGATGCCAACAAGTGCTTGCTGACAGGAGCCTGACATAGCTCTCTCCTGAGAGGCTCTGCCAGTGCCTGACAAACACAGAAGTGGATGCTCACAATCATCCATTAGACTGAGCACAGGGTCCCCAATGGAGGAGCTAGAGAAAGGACCCAAGGAGCTGAAGGGGTTTGCAGGCCCATAGGAGAAACAACAATATGAAATAACCAGTAACCCCAGAGCTCCCAGGGATTAAATCACCAATCAAAGAGTACACAAGGAGGGACTCAAGGTTTCAGTTGCATATGTGGCAGAGGATGGCCTTGTGAAGGCTCTATGTCTCAGTGTAGGGGAATGCCAGGACAGGGAAGCAGGAATGGGTGGGTTAGTGAGCAGGGGGAGGGGGGATGGGATAAGGGGGTTTTCAGAGGGGAAATGAGGAAAGGGGGTAACATTTGAAATGTAAATAAAGAAAATATCTAATAATAAAAAGAGTCCCTGTGGACAAGGCTCAGGAATTAGGTCCCTAGTTTTCCAGGACCTGCAGGTGAAGGGTGGCTAGGTCAGACTCTTCAGATTTCTGAAATTTTAGACAGAATTATTTATGTCTTCCTCTCATACCACTCACTGAGCTAGTAAATTAAATGCTGAGAGGCTGAGACAAAACTCAGCTTCTCTATTCACCTTAGCTTGAAATTTCCAAGCCAGGGCACCACCACCACTACCAAAAAAAGTGAAGGTGGTGGGAGGCGAGACAGCATATATAAGTAGCAATCAATAACATCAAATCTTTATGTCAGATGCATAATTATCACTTAATCCTAAACAGAAACAAGCCTAGTGTGGCAGGCAATGGTTGGCGGTGCCATTCTATAGACAGGGACCCGAGATTCAAAAGAACTAGACGGCAGAATTGGTATTGGAACTTAAACCATCTCCAGTTCTTTCTGATGTCCGTTTGTCCTCCTGCTTGTGAGAGCTGGAACCTAGGATTCTCTAGGCGTGAAGACTTACCCCATGGAAGTTGCGGTCTGGGGCTTCTCTAGCATTTGCTTGGGCAAAGAGGACTGCATCGTGGATGCTGGGGAACACGTGACTGCGCTGTACACACCCATCTTCAAAGACACCTCCGTGGCTGATGTCATTATACACCTGGGCTGTAAGAAGGCAGGTAACAGGAAAAGATAACTAACAGCCTTGGTGGATTGGAGTTGGTGGGAGGGGCTGGTGGGGGAAAGCGGACAATTGGCCCTGCAGTATCAGTTCTGGACGGCAGAGGGCAGTATGAGCCCGACCAGAAGGAAGTGGTTAGATTTGCGATGTTGTTGCTTGTCAAGGAAAGGTTAATACATCCACGTGGAAATGGCTGCCAATTCCAGCCCTCAAGGCCCAGTCTTCCTCTTTCCTCAAACTTCCAACATGTGGCTGAGCCCTTACTCTGATCACATTCTGGAGATGGTTTTTTGGGGAGTGGTCACGGGGGTAAGAGTTATGAATGTGCTCTTTATGGGGCCCTTGAAGAGCCCTGCTGGGTGGCATCTGGATGTGTATGCATCCCCTTCATATTTCTCTTGGTCTCTGTGTGTTTTTTGCCCTTGGCATATGTGCAAATGCAGCGAGTGTCCTTTGCTTGGAGACATGTCCTTGAGGCTGCTTAAAGCACCCTTTGGAGACAAGTCTCTGGGAAGCCAGGGCATGTGGGTTTTCTGTGCTAAAACAGATCCATGAACCTTCTGATTTGGAAAGGATCCCAAGTTCAACCAGTCGACCCCCACCCCGATTTTTTTATGTATGGAAATGAACCCCAAGATGGAGAAAGTGACTTGGCTGGCTAGGTTCAGCATACACACAAACTAGGGTGAACAGAATATAATTCTATCTACTCTCAATGGCATGAACATACCCCGCCCACAGGATGCTCACCTGCTCACCCGTCCCCACTGCATCCCTTTCCAGCCTCTGGTCCCCTAAATGCCCACCTGACCCCCAGTTTTCTTACCGTGGATGTTTACCAGAAAGATCTGGACTCCGATCTTCTCATAGGTGGAGCTTAGCTAGAGGAGTTGGGGAAGGGAGGGGAAGGAAATGGGAGAAAAGAAAGGAAAGGAATGTTTTGAGTGGGTCTTAAAAACGACTCATGAAACACACTTCAGAGGGGAAGCCAAACAGACAAGCAATCCTGAGGGCCCTGGCAGCCACAGGCATGAGTGGCAGAGAGCACCCTAGGTCTCTCTGGAGTGTTGGCCCAAGGCCTCTCTGAGGAGTGGAGCGGAAATGGGGCTCTGCCAGTGTGGCAGACACTTCAAGTTACCATGACCTGTTTTAAGGGCCAGACCTTTGCTTTCAGTGTTCAGAACCAAGGTTCCATGAGGCAAGCTTTCAGTGAAGGTCTCCACCTCATTGTCCAACCTAGAGAAGTCAGTTGAGCTCAACACCAGAGAAGGGCCTTCACTGTCCCTGCCTGGTAGTGACATCAACTGCTTTGAGCCTCTCTGCTCTCCTGGATTGCCTTCACTGGGGCCTCTCTGAGGCTCGCTGTCAACCTGGCATTGGCAGGGCCACTGAAGAGTGATCAGAGTGACCCTTGTATTCTTGGCATCCTCAGGCTGCCTGCTTGACCTATGTGTTAGTACACGGCAGGTACTATGGTGTCTTCTCTCCTGGCTTCACTGGTGAGTGTGGGCAGCAGGACCAATGGCCTCAGTCAGAGGACCCAAGGTGTGGTCTGGGACTGATAACTCGATAAAGAATGCAGGATGGTCTTGGTGGGTGTGCTGAGGCTCAGGGAACTCACTCCAATGCTTCAGTGTCCTCAACTTGCACTGAAGAGTGTGTCCACTCTGTTTGCATTGGGGGCAAGGAGTCCCTAGGGTCTGGAACCTCCCTCGGCTAGTTCAAATGAGGGCCTGGAGGGAAATGGACAGGAGTTGTCCACACAAGCTCCTCCCACCCTACGGAGCCTCACCTTGGCGAGAGCTTTGATGCCCATCAAATCCACAAAGCTGACTCCACTCATGTCAAGGATGAGAGTGTGGAAGGTGACAAAGGGCGGCACACTGGCTAGAGTGTCACTAGCCTCCTGGGGGGACCGAGTGGAGGCGGGCAGCTCACATGCAGCAGCTGTGGAGGCGTCTGGACTGAAGGTGATGTAGGATATGTGAGCCTCAGCCGCAGGAGCTTGGTTGTTGTTGGGGTCAGTAGAGGGAGCACTTTCAAAGTCCTGTTGGAGTTCCTGTAGAGAGACCGTCTGTGGGTGGAAAGGGGGGCAGTCAGGACCTTGGCACTGAACGCCAAGCAGAGGCAGGAGAGCAACGTCTCAGCTTGGTGGTGAATACAGGTTTCTCCTAAAGCCCTTCCTATGGAGGCCTGCAGGCTTGTCTCTCCAACCCAAGTGGCAAGAACCTGAAGAAGAAGCCTGAAGCCTTGGCTGCTCTGCTTGAGGAGAGAGAGAGAGAGAGAGAAAGAGAGAGAGAGAGAGAGAGAGAGAGAGAACAAGGGAGAGAATAAGAGAGAGGATGAGAGCAGGGTTCCCAGTGCATTTACCCATGTCTGCCTGCTTCTCCTATACTTCTACTCTCACACAGCCTGGCCACCTAGAAAATTCCCATTGAAGATGGGGTGCACTGGTACCCAGGAGCTGACAGCCTTCCCCTAGAAGAGTGACCATCAGTGCTCCCAGCAAGTGCTCCCAGAGACTTCCTGCCTCCCTCTCACGGTGCTGCAGGCTGGGAGTTAGGGTCAAGTTAAGAATGGGCCTGGAGCTGGTCCAGGCCATAGTTCACCTTGGTTTTCATGAAGAGGGACTTTCTCTGCTGTGTGGGTATCGCCGTCCTCTTCTCCTGCTTCCGGAGATATTTCTGCTTGGCGAGTAATACTTTCTGGGGGTCCATACCTGTCTGTGGGGAGAGGACCAACAGCAATCTCGACCTGTACCTCTGTGGGATGGCCTGCCCTTGGCGCCTAGCCCCTTTCTGCTTCCATCTTCTGGTCACTCTCTTTTCAGCCCTTCTGGTCAGCAAGGATGGAGGCTTACCTTGGCAATGACTTTTTGCCTGAAGATCTCTGAGTTGGCAAAGTAGAGAGGGGAGCAGTAAGTGACAATCTTAACTCCCGCAATTTCCTGGGCCTGTGACAGAGAGACTGAGCTCAGGTCACAGATAGGTCTTGGGGAGGGGACAGAGTGAAGGAGGGAGGTTCTAAGCTTGAATCACGTACCCTGTTGTAGGTCTTGGGGTTCACATAGATGTCCGTGTCCATGACCTGGGCCAGTGTGGAGCCATTTCGACTAGAGGAAGAAGAGGAGAGAGGGGGGTATGGATGGATGCTCACACGGTAGAGCGATACGGGTGCTGGATCGGAACTCCTGCTCTTTGTTTTTCCTAAAAATATTTATTTATTTATTTATTTATTTATTTATTTATTTATTTTATGTATATGAGTCCACTGTACTGTCTTCAGACACCCTAGAAGAGGGCATCAGATCTCATTACAGATGGTTGCGAGCCACCATGTGGGTGCTGAGAATTTAACTCAGAACCTCTGGAAGAGTAGCCGGTGCTCCTAATCTCTGAGCCATCTCTACATCTCTGGGACTCCTGCTCTTATGTAGGCTTGTTAGTCTTTCTGCCCTGGGGACCTGGGTCTGATGTCTCTGGCTGGTCTACCACTAGGCATGTTTTGAAGTGGCCCCCAGACTAGGCTCAGGGGAGAAGGAAGAAGAGTCCTTAGGTGAGAAGCCTGTAAGTCCCTGGTTCTGAGTTTACAAGAAGACAAGGTTTCTCCAACACTCAGCGGCAATTGTTGCCCACTTAGCTCCTCTGTGGCAGCCTCACCTGCTCTGATGGCTACTTTTGGAGGAAGAGCACAGAGTCCATCCTCTGACCTAGTGTTCCCGGGGTAGGGTCCCATTTGAGCTGAGGTTCTCAGTGTTTCTAGAGGGATGGTGGGTTTCACTCACTCTTTCCTGTCTGCTTCCCCTCATCCCCAGTCCTCTGAAACCATGCTGGTTTGCTCTGAGGTTTTAGGGTACAGAAATTAGGTAGCTTAGTCTATGCCCACTGTCTTGGCCGAACTCTGTACTTCTGAGGTCTGGTAGCATGTCCCTGTGCTGGGCCCAGAAGGCAGAATGTACAGTGTGCTATGTATGCTACGTCTTGGCATGGGAGTCCCCTTGCAGACTGGTCCAGCAACCCCATACTGTGCCTGGGAGGGGCGGGGTTGTCACTTACAACTGGGTCTGGAAGATCACAACCAGGATGGAGAAGGCTACACCCACTGCGACACCGTAGGGCAGGCTCAGGAAGAACGAGGAGAGGAAGCTCACCACCCAGACACACTGTGAGGAGAAGGATGTCAAAGGCAGCCCGGGGTGAAAAACTGCCTCTTTCAGGAAGTCCTCAGGATTAGTCAAGGTCCTGGTTACCCTGCCCAGCTCAGATCTCTTCTGCTCTTGCTTCATTTTTGCAGTGAGTCACGTACTGGCGCTTTGCTTTGTTTGCCTGCTTCTCTTATACCAAGTGCAGCTCATGACCTTTTCCCCCCTCCAGAGCCAATGATTGGATACAGGGCCTCATATACCAGACAAGTACCCTACCATTGAGCTCCACCCCTACCTCACCCCTACCTTGGTCTAGTTTTAAAAATAGAAATCTAGCCTTCTATTTTAATAGAATACAGAAGTGTGAGCAGAGAGGGCGCATGAGCAGAGTAAGAAGAGCGTGCCCCCGGGTCAGGTGCACCCAGGTTCCAAGCTGGGTTCTGAACTGTATAGCCGGGAGAGCCGGTTTCCTAGTCCACACAAGGGAAAATGAAGTCCACTCTGCAAGAAGACCGGGGTGTCAGAGAGTCTCTGGTCCTAGACTTGCAGTGTGTTATGGATGTGAGCTCTCTTCCTATCTAACAGTGAGGTGTCCATGCTTTGATGGGAACTCAGCTCCTGAACAGAAAGTGTGGGGCAGGTCTCCTGGTCGGGTGTGTTCTCCCTTAAGGGCCCCCAGGGAGCTTCTAAATGGCTCTAAAGCTGTGCTTCTCAACCTTCCGAATCTGTAACCCTTTAATGTTATGGTGACCTCCAACCATAAAATTATTTTGTTGCTACTTTAAAACTATAATTTTGCTACTGATATCATCTGATGTATAGTGTATGATGATGATACATTAATGATACACACGATGATAATCATAATTAACTATTTGATATACGGGATATCTAATATGTGACCCCTGTGAAAGGACCGCTGGATTCCCAACAGGGGTCATTACCCACAGGTTGAGACTTGCTGTTAAAGGGGGTCAGTCTCTGTTGGGAATTTCTGTAGAAGCCCACTGAAGATCAAGTCACATGACAACATCACATGGCTACCAGGGACTACGGCCAAAGCCAGGAGATGGATGCCAGGTGGTAAAAGCCGATCCTTGGGAATTAGCTGGGAATTAGAGCATCTAGTTTCTTCCTGTCTCCTCTGCTCACTGGGAGTCCCCAAAGGGACCACACATTTTCTAACTTTAAAGACTTCCTTCCCTCCATGGTGCAGGCAAGCCTCTGCCTTCTAGAGGCAGGACAGCCCAGAAGTCTGGAGCCCAGCAGGAAGTTTCCAGCTAGACCCTGGCACTTGCTTCCTCCACCGCCTCTGCCATTCTGAGCCTGACTTTTGTCATCCTCAATCGGGTTTAGTAAGTCTCTGGGCTATGGTGGGTGGGCTAAGGTAGAAACAGGACAGCATTGTCAGTATGCTGGAGCTTTTATCAGTCCTGCCTGTGAAGGCACAGCTGCAGTATGAAGTCACACTCGAAGGATGTTTACGTAGTATGGTGCTTTCCCATTGTGATTCAGTTAACCTCAGAGCCAGTATATAATGCAGAGCACAAGTTCATCCCACAAATAGAGGAGGAAGTAGAACCCTAGAGAAGCCTAGAAACTTGCTCAGGAGCCCAGTCTTTATGTTCTAAGCTTTTTTTTTTCTTCCTTCCTTCACAGAATGATCTTTTTTTTAATTGGAGGGGGCACAGTAAATTATAAAAGTAATAGATACTAAGTTTTGTTGATGACGCACGTTAACCCAGACCACATGCAGTTTTGCGAGTATGAACCCATCTTCTTCATAAGCCATCCCAAAGTGGAGAGAGCACGTGTCTACTTCAGAGGTGCGGGAGCTGAGGGCCAGGGAAGTGAAAGAATTTGCTATTGGCTACAGAGCCAGGGAGTGGTTGAACAAAGAGTGCCTCTCTCCACAGCTTGGCTTCTCAAGCCCTGGGGTCTGGGGAACAGCAGACAAAAGGGCTTTGCATCAGGCCAGAGCTGCAGGTTACAGGAGGGCAGGACATACACAGACACACTTACACAGTCCACACACACACACACACTTACACAGTACACACACACACTTACACAGTACACACACACACACACACACACACACACACTTACATAGTCCACACACACACACACACACACACACTTACATAGTCCACACACACACACACACACACACACACACACACACACTTACACAGTCCACACACACACACACACACACACACACACTTACACAGTCTAGCTTACTCTTCCTCCAGAGGTAGTAGGGGTCAGTGAGCTGCTTCAGGGAGTTCTTGAGATTGACAGCGATCAGGGCACCTAGCACAGCCTGGAGAAGCAGAACATTGCCACGTGTCATTTGAGATATCCCCATCACCCTGGCCTTCCTACACATGCCTGACCCTGGAGTCTGGCAGGACAAGGCAAAAGTTCCAGAATTCTTTCCCCAAATTCCTCCTCAATCTGAGGATTGGCAAGTGTAGCCTCTGGAGCCACACACTTCGTTCTGGGCCCAGTTTTACATTTCTCCTCTCCCTGCATCCTTGGATGGCTCACACCTTAACATCTTTGTGAGAGGCTCTGAGGGTGCCCTGAAATACCAGATACCTTGCCCACTATTCTCCTGCCTAGGAATAAAACTCCCAGAAAGCCGGAGGTTGGAATCAGTAACACACTACCCAGCAGCCGTCTCACCGACAAGCCAGACAGTCAGCTTCAGTCTCCCCCTCACCCATACAATGGAGGAATAAAATTTACATAATTTACTTCGTAGGATAACGGAAACCAAAGGTGACAGTGATGGCCAACCAAGCGCTACTCCCACTCATAGGGATTGTTTTGCTGCAGGCGGTCACTGTTCCCCCAGTCTCCCCCTCAGTTGGGCTCTTACCTTGGGGAGAGGGTACAGATAGGATCCCAGGACCAGCATGGTGATCATCACCACCAGAGACACACACAAGCTGGCCACCTAGTCAGGGAAAGAGCTGGGGTGAGCGGGCTTGCTGACTTGGCTGCTTCCCAGCTGATCATTGGGTAGAATGGAAGCTAGCTGGGTAAGGCTGGCATGCCCATGGCCCCTGAACTTCTCAGGGACAGTTACTCTCTTTTCACTCCTACCCCAGTTCCCTGAGACAAAGCTTACCTGGGATTTCCCTCCAGCCCCATCCACAGCCAGTGTGACTGAGAGAGCGCAGCAAATGACGTGGATCTTGAAAAAGGAGCCGAAGAAGTTGCTACAGCCCAGGGCAATCATCTCCTGTGGAGAGATAGCAGGGTTGGTTGGGAGGGAGTAGGGCTGACCTACCCCGTACCCCTGAGCCCTGCCAGGGGCAGCTGGAGATACCTGTCATCTGTGTGAGGAGGGCCAGGGGCCTATGGTTAGGAAGGGCCAGTAATGCCATACAACCATAAGCACTCAAAAGGCTAGCCTCATGGCTGGGGAGATGGTTCAGCAGGTAAAATATGCCTCATGGACATGAGGACCTGGGTTCAGACCTCCAGCTCCTATGTGAAAAAGTTAAACATGGGATCCCAGTGCTGAGGAGGCTGAGACAGGAGGATTCCCAGAGCTTACGGGTTAGACAATGTAGCCAGTCAGTGAGCTCTAGTTCAGTGAGGGACTCTGTCCGCTCCCTCCCCCGAAAAGGTTGGAAAGTGATAGAGGAAGACATTAAATAGTATCCTCTGGCCTCCATAGGTAGCACACACATACATGTATATGAATGCATATATATGTGCATATACATGTGTGTGCTCATGAACATGTAAGCTTTCTCCTAAGACTCCCCACACATAAAAGAAAGAGAGAAAGGAAAAAGAAAGAAAGAAAAAAAGAAAGAAAGAGAAAAAGAGAGAGAGAGGAAGGAAGGAAGGAAGGAAGGAAAGAAAGGAAGGAAGGAAGGAAGGAAGGAAGGAAGGAAGGAAGGAAGGAAGGAAGGAAGAAAGGAAGGAAGAAAAAAGAATGTTAAAAATAAGGGGTCAACCTCTTAGGTCTAATTCCCTATCCCTACTGCTTCACATCAGGACAGAGTCCCAAGACATCTTTTTCTCCCCTCTGGGAGGGGCTGGGGTGCCTCCTGTATGCTAGGCAGGGACTCTACCACTGAGCCATACCCCCAACCTCCTTAGCTGTCATTAATAGGATTCTGTGGGCCCGTACCCCTGAGCCCTGCCAGGGGCAGCTGGAGATACCTGGTTAGAATCCACATCATAGCCATGCTTGCTGGCCAGGGTGCGGCCCATAGCCAGATTGATGACATAGCCCACAATTGCCAGGGAGAAGGCTGTGCCCACCATGTCCTTCCACTGCGAAACCATCGGTGCCACCGGAGTGGGAAACCTGCCAAAGATCCAAAAGAGGCAGGGTCCAAGGGTGTGAGAAGGAGGGGAGCTGAGCTCCCTCCATATGCCAGGGTCTTACTTGTATGGCCTGTACCATGTGATCTCGATCATAATCAGAGGGCAGGTTCTATTGCTCTTGATTTTTAAAGAAGGAAGCCAGGGCTTAAGAGACCTAACTTCTCCCCGTCAATAAGCCGGCAGATGGGAAGGCTTCATTGTGCTCAGATTCTGAACTCTTTGTACATACTAGTTTTCAGACCCATAGACCTCTGGGACTGTGAGGTGTTGCCTCCTCCCTCCCCTCTTCCAGCTCTGTGGGGCAAGCTTTGCCCTGGTCTTCCTGGGTCCAGCATGTATGCTTAAAGAACTTAGTTGATCTCAGTAGCTACCTCTCTGCATGGATAAAGAATGTGCATTTACAGCAAAGTGAAAAGCCGGTGATGGGTGGACCAGAGAGAGACTGTATTCAGTACACAAAACTTATGGGGGCTGGGGAAGGTTGTCTCCTTTAAGACCCACTTTCCATAAAATGGTCAGTGTGGGCTGGTTATGTGGCTTTTCTGAGTCAGGGCCATATAGTTTCTAATGAACTTTAGAGCTGCTCATTCGCTCCCCGGCTCAGGTGTAGAATGAGGTGCAGTGGACCCCTGAGTGATCTGGACTCACCCTTGTCGGATCTCCCCCACAATCTGCATGTGGTATTTTTTTGGCATCTTGCAGCTCCCAGAGATAGCGGTTGCAACTACCACCTGTAAATCCCAAAAGTGAAGAACGGATATTGGCTCTTACTTAGGGCTAGGTTTGAGCTCTTTCTTATATCTTTTCCCAGATCCCACTGTCTTGCCTCCTTAGGGGAGTGTGTGTATGAGATAGCCCCAGGAGTTACATGGTGGGGGGGGTCACATAGTGGCCATAGAACACATTCACATGTGACTTCTGGTCCCATTGGCTGCCAGTGGAATGGGCAGAGGGATGGACAAGGGCTCTTTTGCTCATATCCCTCCTCCCATCCTGATCCCATCCCCAGGCAGGAGGGCTCCTCACCACAATCATCTCTGTAGGGATGGGGAAGTGGATCTTGTGCATGTACCGAGCGTTGAGTTCCTTCACCAGCACCAGGAAGACACCGCTGACCAGGGCAAAGATGAGCGAGGCGATGTTGGTGTGGGGGAGGTTTTTGCAAATGTCAATGAAGGTCTAGGGGAGAGAGCATCACAAGCTCTCATCCTTTCTTCCCATACTGCCCTGCCCTTGGGTGCCTGGCCCAGGGGAGAGATGCCGCTGGAGACATACAAAGGCAGAACACAACCCTGGTTGTGAATACCATCCCATCTCCAACTACCCTCTCCCACAGGGTATATCAGGAGCGAATGCTAAGATAGCATCCTTTCTTATAAATATAAGATGTGTGTGTGTGTGTGTGTGTGTGTGTGTGTGTGTGTATGTGTCTAGTGTATGGTGCATGTGTGTGCAGGTGCCTGTGGAGGCCAGAAGAGTGTCAGATTGCCTAGAGCTACAGTTATAAGGGGTTATGATCCACCTGATGTGGGAGCTGGGGACTTGAAGATGACGGATTTTCTTTTCTTTTAGTTTAAGCTAAAAAAGCAGGATTTCCCAGGTAAAGGAGTTGAGGCATTGGAATGGGGGTCTCCTTTTCTGCAGGGATTGACCATGGAGAGCCCCAGTGAGTGTACGAGAATCTGTGTTAGACCCCTTTCCCACAAGGAGAACCCACTGGGATCCTCTCTACAGTGGCCCAGTCAGCTATCAGGATGAATAGTTCACCACTCCTAAGGATGTGAACTCTGCTCCCACCCTGCCCCTCCCTGGAGGGTGTTTCTAGACTCACAAAGACGATGGAGCCAGGGCCTGTATAGGAGGGAATGGTCAGACCAAAGATGTACTTGAGCACAGAGATGAGAATCTGCAGGCCAGCGGCTGTCATGAAGCCCCGGATAAAGGACTCAGAGAGGTAGATGGCAACAAAGCCAAACTGCATGAAGCCCAAGGCCATCTGGAAGGAGGAAAGTGACAGGCCATGATGGGTCATCTGCTCCAATGCTTGCCTGACACACAGCCCAGCCTGGAGCCTCATGTAACTCAGAGACAGTAGGGACTCAGGGAGAAGAGGCTCCTGCAGCCTTTCCCTGCCACTCACTATGAGCTGGCTGCCTGCCACCAGACCAAGGTCCCCTCAGTACATAGCCTCTCTGTCACTTCACCAAGCTGGCTTCAGTTTCTTCATCTTAAAATAAATTCGCTCCTCCTCCAGTGCCACCTGTTGCCCAACCAAAACTCAAGAGTCACACCGCCTTCCCTCCCACACGCGGCTCACCACAAGCTAATGCTCTTGGCAAAATGTTTCTTCCTTCCACCCACCATCTCCTTCTCCACAGCCACCACTCTGTCCCTCCTGCCAGGGTCTCTGCAGAATTCCTGCCTTGGGTCTATCTACCCACCATCTTTCTGTAATTGATAAGACCCACTGACTTTATTATTGGGCCCCTGCCTGCCTTTCTAACTTCCTCTGACCTACTGCCCTCGAACCACACCGAACTCCTTGCTGTTCCCTTCCTGGTCAGGCTGCATCGTCTTGGGCCTCCTTGCTCTTTGGTGTAGTTCCCTCTGCCTGGTGCAGCCTTTGTGCCTGTTCATTTAGGCGCCGATGAACTACTCATCTCTGCTTTCTCAGGTCAAATGTCCCCTCCTCTCTGAGGACTTTCCTAGATCCCCATAACCACTTGTTCATGGCTCTGCTGTGCCTCTTATCTCACCATAGCACACAAATTTATCTATTGACAAGGTCACTTCCTCTGTCCTGCTTGGAGCCACTTGTGAACTGGGCTTTTTTTTTTTTTTTTTTTTTTTTTTTTTTTTAACTTATCTTTGTATCCTGAGGGCTTAGCTCAATTCCTGGCAGAGCAAAGCAACCAGAAAACATTAGGTGAGTGATGAGTGAGTGACCAGTCCTCTCTGGAATGGCTGTGAACTTGCACATGGCCACACTACATTTTTTTCATCAACACCAGAGGAACCTCTTGTACTTCTGGTTAGATGGTTGGCTGATGCAGTGTTCCTGAGCCTGGAACTGGGGAAGAGGAGGCTGTGGAGGCAGGAGGGATGCTGGCAAAGATCAGAGTTTCTCTAAGGGGCATCTGAAAGGTTCTAGGCAGACTTTATGGTCAAGATAGCTCCATCAGATAAACGGAGGTTGGTGGGTGGTGGGGATGCTAAGATATTTTTAAGGTCCTTTTTGGCCTTAGCATGGGGAGGACAGCAGAGCTCTAAATCAGCTTTAACAGCACACTGTGGGGTTTGAGGTAGCATTAAGTTGGTCTGCCACCTTCTCCAGTGAGGTCATTGGTAGGGACTACGAGGCTCACCTGGATGACAGCAGTCAGGCAGGCAAGTGTCGCAGACACATGCAGTCTTTCTGCCTCCATGGCTGCTGTGTCCACGTAGGTCTCATTGGTGACATTGTTGAAGATCTGGAATTTCGACTCTGGGGCCAGCTGCAGACAGATGTTACCCACCAGGATGCTGATAACGGCAAAGGTACCTGTGGTGAAGTCAGAAGTTTGCAGTGTGCCCATGGAAATGATCAAAGGGTCCAGCCCAGGAACATGTGCCAGCTTATTTGAATGGCTCCCTACACTGGTCTCTGCCAGCACAACTCTCTACCAGCAGCTATCTCTAAGCTGCCACAGACACACTTCCCCAGATTGTACACATCCTTGTTAACATTATCTCATTGGACACCAACTCCAAATGCAAGCAACAGATCCTGGACCAGAAACCAGCCCCATGTCCAGGTTCTTTTGCTCCATCTCACTAACCACTAGATAACTCCAAATATCCCTGCTGAGAGCAGCCATTTCTTGAATCTGTTTGGCTGCATAGCATATGGTATATCTTGTTCTGTTGCACTTTGCCCTCCATCCTGAGAGGGAGATGGAACAGGGTGTGCTGAGAGCTCACATGGATAAAGTGATTTCTCTAAGGTCATTGAGGACCTAGGACGGATGCAGCAACCATCCTTTCAGGTCGGATTAACATCAATCCCAAGAGAATGGAGGTGGAAACTGAGCCTCCTTCATCATGCCCTGAGTCTTTGGGGTCCAAGTCATTGCGCTTGCCAGAGGGGAGAGACCTTACCTGGCACCATCTGGTGAATACCCCCTAAGAAGAAATAGGTCAGGAGGGGGAAGAAGGAGGAGTAGAGACCGTTGACAGCAGGAAGGTTGGCCAGCAATGCAAATGCCATGCCTGCAGGAGGAAAAAAAAAAAAAAAAAAAGAGTGAGGCTTAGCTCTGGAGAGCATCTGGTTCCCAGGGGTAGGGGGTGGAGATGGGGAAAGAACAGGAGGGAGTGACCAGTTAGGCCCGGCTGAGGGTACTCTCACCTTGTGGCACCTGGATACACCCTCCACTGAGTCCACCCAGCAAGTCAGGGATGATGTAGTCTTTGATCTTGTATTTAGGGAGCCAGGAGAGCACAGGCAACAGCCCAAACACAAAGGCTTTGAACTTGGCTGAGGAGCACCTGCAGGAGAGGAGGGCAGGTTGCAGAGAGAGGCTAACATGCCTGTCATTCGGTTCACCCAATCTTAGTGCAGTCAGTATCCTGAGCGCACATCTTGCACTGCAGGATATCCAGGAGGGAAAGCTATGTTTTATACTGGAGAGTCCTCAGCAACACACCCTGGGCATCAATGTTGGCTCCTTTTCTCTTTAAATTTCTCAGAAACAGGCAATCTCTGTTGTCCCCATGAAGTGCACGCTGCCAACCTGGTTTCCTCTACCTTTGGTGAGTCTAGCATGGGCGTTCACCCCTGGCAAAGCATCAGAGTGAAAAGATGGGAGAGCCATTCCTTGGCCAACAGGGTAAGGAGTATCGATCTCTTCTCTGTTTGTGGAACACCCTGAGATCCTTTCAGGGAAACTCACGAGTAGCCGGAAGGAACAAGGGCTTACAAACCCAAGGGTGACAGCCGGTGGATTGATGACTTGGGGTGGGGGGTGGGTTGCTTTTCTTCTCTCAGGTGAGGGAAAGGCAAAGGCTCTGGGTCCCTCCGGTGACTCACGGTCTGATTAGGCTTCCTTTCCTGCCCCGCACCAATCTTTACTCGTTGCTGTTGCTCAACAATAGTTTCCCTGACACTGGGGCCTTGGATGTCACCCAAGACTGAAACCAACACAGACAATGCTTTGTATCCTGGAAAGTATAGGCAGATTTTTTTTTCCCTGTCCCGATTAAATATTCGGTAGAACGGCATCTGCAGCAGCCCCTGTCAGCTCAGCCTCTTCTGTGGCTTGTGGTGTTTCTTGCAGCCAAGACATGGTGAACAGCTTGATGCATACTGAAAGCCTTGTGCCAGGAGGCGACAGTCCTGCAGGCGCTCTGTCAGGGTGGCTTATGGCGGAGAAAACTGGACTCACCGGTAGACAGTTGGCTGGAAAGGAATACAACTCACATGCCCAGCCTTCTCACACCCCTGCCATATGTCAGGTAAAGCAACCTGAAGTCTGAAGGAGGTGCTAGAAAGAGATGCCAGACAACTTATACAGAAGCCTCAGAGGGCAGGACAGAATTGGAGGGAGGGATTAGCTCTCTAGACATTCATTCATTCATTCATTCATCCATTCATTCAACCAGTATTTATTGGAGCACTGCCTGTGTGTAAGACACTGTTCAAGGCTCTTGTGCCAACGTCATGGGAACTGTTAGTTTCTGCCTCTCTATGGTTTTAATGAACCCTAAACTTCAGGAATACATCAGATCCTCCATCCCTCCAGCATGCAAACAACTTAAATGTGATCTCATAGGACACAGAGACTGGCTGAGCCCATCTGTCTGGGGAGCATAGTTTTGGGGACAGGGCTCAGACACTGGGCACACAGCTCTTGAGTGTCACTGAGCAGAGGTGGAGCCTCCCAGGAGAGGCAGGGCTGAACTAGGATTTTTAGTAAAGACTCCAGTGGGTGATTCCCCGGCCTCAACCAGTTCCACCTGTGGCTCCACTTCAGCTGCTGCCAGTGACCTCAATCCAAGTAACTGAATCAGCTGTTTCCCCAAGGGAGCGAGGGAATGTGAGGCTTGCCAGAAGTCTGAGGACAGGGAGGATGGAGCCTGTGGCCCAGGGTTCTGGGGTATGTGTATGGGCCACTGTGTACAGCCCTTTCCTTTGGCTGATGGGTTGCACAACCTACCACCAGAGCCCAGGGACCTGAGAGTGGGAAGACCCTGAAGGCTAGTGAAGTCCCTTTCAGTACAGCCTAGGAATTTAGGACCTCCTCTAGGAATTCTTTGAACCAGATGGAAGAAGGGCTATGCAAGAGAGAATGAGGCGTGGGAAGATGGGGTAACCTTTGACACATGACACACAAGGCACGGGGCACGGAGGAGAAGCTCACATGCCCATTTCCACTCCATGTTGTAGTACATCCAACCACAGGTCATTTGAGGACCCAAGAGAGGTGTGGGAGGACTAGGACTTCAGGGAACCCAGGGCAGGGGGTAGAGACACCTTACAACGCTCTGAAACAGCTAGCCCTTCTAGTTCCCCTCTCCATCCTCCCTAAGGGTCTAATCTTCAGGGTTCAGAATCTCCCCTCCCCCAGGGCTTTCCTAACCCCCTGGGGGCTGGTCCAGGAGCCACATTACCTGAAAGTGTTGCGAAGCTTCTCTCCCACCGGGTAGGCACGGTCCTTCTTCTCAAACTCATCATCGAAGAGGGAGAGGGAGTACGCAGCTCTGTCTACCACGTAGCGGGGCCTGGGCTGGTTCATGTCTGGGACATTGACAAGCTTTGGGAGAAGCAGAGTGTGGAAAGGTGAGGGGCATCCCTTCTCAGGGCCAGCTGGGGCCTCCTCTCTCCGGTCCTCACTGCAACAGAGATTTATTCCCGTCTTCCCGCCCCTATTTAGCAAGGTGCCTCCCTTCCTCTGTCAAGTCTTTCCGCCAGACTCACTTCTTTCGATGGCCTTCCTTCTCAGGTACTGATGATACACACACTCGCCCTGGCTGTTTTGCTTGGCACCCAGCACGTGGCTGGCACTCCACACCTGTGACATCACTGTCACTCCCGCTGAACACCAGGCAGAGAGAAGGTGGGAGTACAAGGACAAAAGTCACAGCTGGTTTCCAATACGTTACCCCTATTCCCCTCAGCCCAGGATGGCTCCACAGACTGCTTCTTGCCCCCAGGCCTCTGTTTCCCTGCCAGAAGGGCTCGTATCATTCAGCCAGTTAGCTTAGAACAAATGGGACAACAGCCTGCCTAGAGGCAGGGGGATGGCCAATGTGACCTCAGGAGGACCTCTGTTGGATAAGACTGTCTGCCTACGACTTCACCAACAGGTTTCCCCAGGAAGGACAATGGTGTGCTTGGGGAAGTCTGCATGGTCGGCTTTGGCTCTCTCCCACAGCTTCCTGTGCCCAGCCTCTCCCCCACCCTTGTGTATGGGTGCTTCTCTCCTCCTCACTCTTTGCGCAATTTCACTGATGTTCCAGGAGCTGAGCAGGGCAGATCTTGGTGCCAAGGGCCCTTGGGGCCCAGAGGAGTTCCCTGTGAGAATTGTTAAAGCTGTGTGGAGGCCCTCAGGGGAGGAGGTAGACGCGGTGGTTTGAGGGAGGCCCCCCACTTGAGAGGATAGTGTTGAAGATGTGTAACCCCAGAGGGACCCACCCTGCCAGACTTTCTAGGTGAAGGCCTCACGGAGTGGGTTAGTGCATTTGCCTTTATGGAAGAGAACACTAGAAAGAGCTGAAAATCCAGAGACTGGGTTCTGGCTATTTTGGAAAGAAGAAAGGAAGGGGTGGCATTGTGTCTCTGAGCCTCCAGCCCCTCATCAGCACAGTGGGGTGGGCTCCTTACTTCACAGGGACATATGTGTGATGGTCAAGAAGGAATTAAGAAAAAGGAGTAGAGGGACAACAACATGAGTGTCTTGGTTAAGGAAGTTGTGTTCCAATTGATTGGTGTACCCAACCCTTTGGTCTGTGGGCAGAGAAAGCCTTCCTTTGGAACGTCCAGGTTGGCCTGTTAGTAAAACCCCACGATGATACCCACCAGAGGGTAAGGTGTGTGGATGAACCTACCCACAGAGCCCCTGCCCAGCTCCTTGCCTGGTATTTTGTACCTAGCAAATGCTTGTTGAGTGAATCAACCAATGGAGTTTTGGAGGAGACCTGGGCAGAAATGAGTAAGGGCCGTGGTATGTGAGACGTGTAGTGGGAGAAACTCGGATGTGGTTTCAAGAAAACATCCTAAGCTTTAGAGTGACCTGGGTTCACAGGTGCAGCTTCTTCATCCCATAAGTGGGGATAATAACAGTCCCGACAGTTGTTGTGAGGATTAAGCGAGCTCATGTGTGACACACATGTGTTTCCTAGGTTCCCAGCAGGTGGCAATGGCAGTGATTATTAAGATGGGAGGATGCTTTCTTCCTTGTGGGATATGATTCTCCAGCATCCAGTCTTCATGCTCCATGGAGCACCATGACTTCATTCTTCCTTCCAACTTCCCTGGGGGTCTGCCAGGGGCTGGCTTTCTAGCTGGCTTGCTTGGCAGGCTCACTGGGAGCAGGGGGTGAGGAGTCTGATGCCCCAGAGGAACCCATAGTGCCAGGCCTGGCTTCAGGGATGCTTGCAGTGTGTGGAGTGTGTCCCAGACCACCGAATGGACCAAAAGAACTGGCCAAATGTTTCAAGGTGAGCTGATTGACAAAAAGCAGAGCCACTTAGAAGAACGGGAGGAGATCTTGCTCCTGTGCCAGCCTGTAGGATGTGGTGGGCTGAAGGGTTGTCCCAGGCTATTTTAAAGGCTCCCTGTTCTGCTAGCACACTTTGAGACTGGGATATCCCATGCTACTATTCCAGATGCCTGTTTGCTCTGTCACTCCTTTCCTGCCACTCGTCTCCATCCCCCAGCCTCCACATTCAGTTTGTTCACCAGTCCTATTGCTACTTCCGTCCTTTTTTTTTTTTTTTCTTTTTCTTTTCCTGCTGGTGCAATTGACTTCACCCTGCCCCCACCCTCCCGGTCTCACTTCACGAAAGCAACATTCTTAGGTGACTTCTTGGCCACCAGCTCTCCCCTTCCACGCGGTACTTATGTCCTGCTCGGAAGCCCCAGTCATCATTTCTGGGAGGACCAAGCCCAGGCTCCTCGCTTTGGCCTTGTGTTGGATGATCCGGTTAGCTGGTCCCTCTGCCCCATGCAGGCAGGTTGTTCACCCCAGACAGGCTTGGGTCTCTCTCCAGAGTTCCTCCTCACCCCAGGTGCTCTGACTCATTGCTGCCTGTCCTTGAGACCGGCTTGAGTTCCTCCCCAACCCCTATCCAGAAACCTTTCCCACTCCCCCTGCCGAGGGGGACTATTCTTCCTCTCAGCTCTCCTTCATGGCTACTCTGTAGCTACTGAAGTGGGCTTCTGCCATTCCTGGCTGCCTGTCCAGGAAAATGAGGGAGGAAAGGGACAGGGTTGCCAGCCCTTTAGAAGGCACTGGATGGGTGACTCAGCATGGTCTTTGCCTCTCTGGGCAAGGCTTCCCTGCAGCCTGAACTCTGGGAGTCCCCAGTGACACAGGCTAACAGAAGGAAAAAGTCCCTTTGCATTTGGTAACTCCAGCCTGCCACTTTCCCGTATCCTCCTCTCCTATTCCAGGACCAGGTTGTTGCAGGGAACCAGGGCTTTCCACAAACCTGTTTATAAAAAGGAGAAACCAGCAGGTGGACCAAGTCAGGGCTTTCTGGCTAGAAGGGGACTTGAGGATGGTGCTGGCTCAATTAATTCTCGTAATTTGTGAATGAAAGAACTGAGTCATGAAGAACTGCAGATCTGTGTGAACCAGGCCTCTGCTGACTATTCAAATGCGTATGAAGGAAGAGGGTACTGGACTCCCAGGGACAACACTGACCCGGGCTCTCTGATGAGCTCTGCTCAGACAAGACTTTCGGATTCTGTTTCTCATCTTGAGGACTCTGCCTATGTTCTGCCTCCTTCCCTGGCCCCAGCTGGTCCAGCAAGGTGGCAGACAGAGTTGCTAGTGAAGGCTCAGGGGCATCCCTGGCTCCTGAAGAAGAGGCACCTTCCTCATACTTTCTGTTTTCAGATAGGGCTGGGCATAGCAGGGAGAGTCCCTTCGATCTCAGCTAACCTCAGGCCTTGGAAGGGAAAAGGGTGTGAGATCACGGTGAGGAAACCTCAACCTTTTGTAGTAGGGCTTGGTGGGGGTTCTCAGAGTGCTAAGAGAGCCTTCTGATGTTGGGTTGGGTGGGAAGGTGAGAGAGTTTTCAGAAGGCTGGAGGGATGGCTTCAGGGTTCAGAGCAGTTGCAGAGGACTGGAGCTCAATTCCCAGCATCCACATGGTGGCTTACACCCATCCCTAACTCCAGTTCCAGGGAATCTGACAGCCTCTTCTGACTCCGTAGGCACCACACACACAACAAAAGGGAGCAAGATTGAGAGAGGAATCAGAGATGAGATGAATTGATCCCTAGTTAAACACACAGCCCTGGTGGGTCAAGTGTTCTGCGGCTGTCGGTCATCGTTGTGTATTGAGCCCTGCCCTATCACAGTGTGAGCCCCTCCACTGGAGGGATTTCAGGTGCCGAGTGACAGTACCGAGGAACAGGAAGGTGACTCTCACTGTGGATAAAAGGGGGAGGGCATCCTGAAGAGCTAGAGGTGGGCTCTTTAGGACTTAAGAGGGTTGGAGAGAGAGAGAGAGAGAGAGAGAGAGAGAGAGATGGTTACACAGACAATTCCTAAACCTGGGCTGGGGAAGGAATGAGATCATCCAGGCATTGGAGGAATCTAGGGATCTTGTACAGCTGAGGAGCTGGAGAAAGTGACAGATGGACTCTGTGGGGACCCCCTCAAACAAGTTCCTACAAAGGAAAGCTCACTGGGCCCCCTCCCTATGCCAAACTAGATCTGTGAATCCTCTTAGAATGCTTGAGGGGTTGAGCTCAGCGTGATGCCCAAGGGAATGAACTGGGGTGCTGGGCCCAGGGAAGCAGTCAATCCTGGCCATTTGTTTTTATCATGACTGTGTCTGGAAGAGTCCCTTCCTAGCTAGGCAGCTCACTTGTCTTTCCGTGCCTTCCCCTTTCCTACTTATTCCTATGCTCCAGTCACAGGCCCTCCCACTCTGAGTCTTTTCTGTAGGAGAAGGGACATTGGGGAACAGAAAGGTGAGCGCCTGCCCCTGGATTTCTGTCATGTCTGGAGGTGACCCTGTCACTGTAGCCCAGAGTGACTTCCTTCCTAAGCCCTGGCTGGGGGAAGGGTGCCTCGGGATTTTTCCTTGACACACCTTGCCAGACACTGGGGCAGACCTAGGTTGGCAGATTCCTTATCACAGGACTCTACCTGTCGGATGGCTATGTTCTGGGGAGAGGAGAGGTCACCTTGAGGTCCCCTGGGCTCCAAGGACTTGTTCCTTGCCTTCTTCATCAGGGGTAACTATCCCGAGAAAGGCAGCCTCTGTCTGGCTAGAGTGGGGACATCAGCTGGTGACAGGAGAGAAGGTTGGGATCCTGGCTGGAGACTGAGGTCCTGGCAGGCAGAAGGAGGCTGTAGGAGCCTGTGTGTCCCTAAGGCATTTTGAAATGTTCTCTCTTTCAATTGTCATGGAATTTCTGGTGCAAATCTGTAGTCCCTTTCTAACCCCAGGCTGATGCCCTCCTCTGTTGTGGAGGAGGATGTCCTCAAGGCAAATGTTGACTCCGTGGATGCTCTGGGACTGCATCCTTTAAAGGGGACTCCCTGTTGTGTGGGAGTCTCAAGTCTCCATTCTGTATCTCCAGGCCCACCCACCCTGCTGCTTTCCCTGTTGAGAACAGATGACCTGGGGCTAAGTTCCAGTAGAGGCCGTAAGGTGAGACGCTGAACAGAGTCTAACAGTGAGACCTGTACAAGGTCACAAGGTCCCTGGAAGGACACGGAATAAGATTCTTAGAAGTTCCTGAAAAGACCAGTGATCCCCGAGAATATAGGTCAAAACCGAAGACAGCACTGAGTGAAGTCTGACCTCCCCTGGAGGATTATATCTTCCAAATCATGACCACGTCACCCTCCATGATTTGGCTCACATCCAGCTGGTCTCCATTTCTTTAGCAAACCTCTAGAGGTCATTTTGTATAGTTTGAGACATTCTCACTAAATTCAGATTATATGTCACTCTGCTGGAAGCCCCTGAGTACTAAGAGATAAAGAAAGACCTTTGCATCAGGATTTCCTAGAGTGAGCCTCAGGGCAGGTCAGACCCCGGGAGGGGCCAGAAAGCCTGGTGGAGTAGCAGAGCTGGTTCTGAGAGCCTGCTGGGGGCGGCAGGGGCTCTGGGGGAGGATCATCTTTGAGTAAAAACACTAAGGGAGAAAAATCCTCTCCCAGTCTGCCCTATTTCAGGGTGGGGAAGGCTTTGCTACTTTAAGGGACCCATCCAGGCATTCTCACCTAACAGGCCTAAGCTCAACTGAATAGTTGGTGTCACGATGATAACAGATTTGCTTGGCCCAGCCTGGAGAACCTCTGGGCTGTTTTCCAGAAGTAGAGACACTGCCCAAGGATGCCTTGGGACCTCTTAGAACTGTGGGCTGGGAGGCTCAGGATCTGGGCGCCTGTGAGTCTGGCTCCTCACCAGTGTACTGGCCCAGACCCTCCCGATGCTGCACCACGAAACGCTCTAAGCTCAATAGAGCCTGTCCCTCACTTGCCTTCAGCTCCTTATCTTCCTCTCCAGTTACCTCTTTTAGCTTCATGGAAGCAACAGGGACCAAATAGGAGTCCACAGAGCTCATGCAGAATACCCCGAAATGGGGAAATAAGCGAGGGAAGGAAAGGGTGTAGAGACAGAAGGACGGGGACACAGCCACTTCGAGATGCACCAAGAGCTAGCTCTCTGCTTCCAGGACTTGAAAAGAAGTAGAAAGTGGAGGGGGTGGCTCAGAAAGGTTCAAGCTCCATTCCTTTTCCTGGAAGGCCCTGTTTGCCTGACTCTGACTGGGTGTCTTTGAGCTCCTCCAATAGAGTCCATTCTGTGTATTCTTCCAGTGAAACTCACCCTAGCAGCTGAGGTCTTTATGGTGCGCTCCACAAGGACTGGAGGGCTGCTCATAGGATCCGGTTCAGAACGTCCTTCCCATGTGTACTCAGGTTCCTAAGCCCCCACCACGTCATCTCTCTTCTGAAGGTACCCCTGGGGCCTGCTCTCTTCCCTGGATAACCCCCAGCCCTTGGGTGGGTTGGGCTGGGTGGGGCTTACCTCTGGGTGAGCAGAGCCGGCTGGGCAGGGCTGCAGGTGTGTCTGGGCAGCGGGCAGCAGAGAGGTGTTCCTGAGGTGTGTGAAAGGGCTCTGCTCAAATAATCCAGGGAGGCGTTTATAAATAACTTCACCTCAGGGCCGCCAGTGAGCCCCGGCTTCTGATTGGCTCGGAGGGGAAGTGGTTTTGAACACTACACCAGAGCTAAGCCTAAGGAGATAGGAAAAGGAGATAAGGGGGGGAAAGGTCCCAAATGAACAGCCCTTTTTTTGTTTTACCTGGGGAGCAGGGCTGTTTGATGGGAGCTTGGCACTTCCTAAATCCACCTGAAGACAATAGGTCACATTCAGCGGGGCCACTACCCTACAGACTCCCCCAAGGCAGTCGGCAGAGGAGGGGCAGCAGGCAGATTCCTCTCTGAGCCTGCTGTCCTGCTACTTATGGGGCTGGGGGTCAAGCCACACAGCCCTTTGGACAATGGATACCATTGAAGCCACCTGAGGGGTTGGGCTCTGTGGCTCTTGCTTTGAAGGTTGGGGATCTAGAGGTGAGGGACAGTGGACCTCTGAGCACCCTGGGAAAGGGCATGAATGGTGTCTGGAGGCCCTGAGGGCCTTGAAATACTCGGAGCTGAGGTGGAGACTTGCTTTCCAGCTCCATCCCCGACCTTAAATCATTGTGAAGACCGTCCCTGTGCAGTGCTCAGAAATATCAGAGATGCCATGAGGCTCAGAAACACTAGAGTAAAGAAGCTTAAGAAACTGGACCTACAGCAAATTTAGGAAAGGTGTTCTGGAAGCCATCAACTCTCTGTACCATCCCTTCCAGGAACCAGAGCCAATGACCATGTTCCCAGATGCCTTTGGGAGCAGAGCTGTGGGTCCCTTGGCCACCAATGCAATGGGAAAGCAGTGTGGGAATCTACCAAATGAGAGTTCCTCCCTGAGCCCATGCGGCTTCCCACCGTCCCCCACGACATCTTGAACTAGACTGTCCCAGCCTTGAGTTGTCCTTCTATTTCTCTAAGATAAAACAGAAGCTCTGAAATTTGATATAGGGGTGCTCCAGCAAAGCACTGTTGGAAGTGCCCCTGGGAAGGTGAAATGAAGTTGCTTTGGCACATAGTAGGGACTCAACAAATATCTGTTGAATGAATGAAAGAATGAATTGTCTGCAAGCCCAGCCCAGTGGATAGTTTGAAGATGTATTGCTTGTGGGGACTAAGGAAATACCCAAGGTCACTCAAAGGTGTCGAGGTGTAGCCAGGATGCCAGGGACCCAAGTATGCCTGCCACTCCAGTGGGGGGGAGAACGTGTCAGTGAACACTGTCTTGGAGCCCTTCCCCGTGCTCCTGCATAGATGGCATGTTTCCCTCCTGCAGTATTTCCTGCCTTGGTGTTATAACATGGAGCACAGCCAGTGGGCATGATGTGCTGGGTAGTCAGTCTTCTAAACTCGTTTACCGTATGAGAGATGTCAGTGGGCAGATCTGGGCTGGTTTACTTTTGTGTTCTGACCACCTATTCACTTTCTGGTACTCGTTAAAGCTTCATGGTGAGTCTGTGAGATGGGTGAATGATAATGGGAGGGAGTCTTTGAACAAATCAAAACCTAAGACCAGGAATCTGTCTGCTGACATCCAGCACTGTCTGGTGCAGTGGGCAGCATGGCCTGATCTGCATTTTGGCCAAGAAATTCCTCGAAAGCAGGTGAGTCATGAGGCTTGTACTCTAACCAAGTGACAGTGGCCATCCAGATCAAACAGTGGTCTCTTTGTTGAGCCATCGTGCCTATCAGGGAAGTTTTGGCTGTCCTTCTTTTGGCCAGAGAGTGTCCTGTCCAGTTGACTGGGACAACCAGTATTATCTCTGCAAGTGTCTCTTCTCTTTTAAATGACCTATGGATAGACTGGGCTACCAACCAGTCTAGTGTGAGCTTTATTATCTATGTCAGTTCCCTCCGTGCCTAGCCTGGCTTACTATAGTAGCGTTCAGGTTATCTGATGTAATTCTAGAACCAACCATGTGGTATACACTTGCTACTCTCATGTTTGGACGAGTAAACAGAGCTTGACTGAACTGAAATAACTTATCCAAGTTCACCAAGGTCTTCATGAAAGAGATCGGAAGTGAATTTGGCTACGACATTCTACCTTTGGACCTGTAGAATCAGGGATTATGTGTGAAGCCACACCCACCTTTTTAATACAACCAGCCAGGCTTTTGACTAAGTCCCAAGGTGATCTGGATGCAGGATGCAAGTCCTCCAAAATGACTTGGGAGCTCCTTGGCAATTTAACTTTTCCATAGTTTCAGAAAAATTCTGGGCAGGGAGGCTTTACCTAATTGGACAGGACAATCGGACTCAGAGGCTCCTTTGAAGTTGGGTCTCAGGTGGGAGAAGCCTGGACCAAAAGTGGGGAGTCAGAGGTGGTACCAGAGGACAAGCAGCCCTGAGGGCTGAAAGAGTGTATTGGGAACATATTAGATAGAGTAAGGTATGGAACGCTTAGGGATGAGCCGGGATACAAGAAAATAGAGAAACAGACATGGCACTGAGCCAGAAGCAGCAAGAACAACAAGAAATAGAGACAAAATCTTTGCAAGAGAAAGCAGCAAAAATACCAAGGATGCCTCAGCCTTGGGTTTCCTTAGCCCAGCATCTGTGTTCACTACGAAAGCGCCTATTTTATTCCCATCTTAGGGCTAGACTTTGTACTGGTTCTGTCCTTCCTTCCTTCCTTCCTTCCTTCCTTCCTTCCTTCCTTCCTTCCTTCCCTCCCTCCCTCCCTCCCTCCTTCCTTCCTTCCTTCCTTCCTTCCTAACCCCTTCTCTGGTGCTAGGGACTTGCCTTTTGAATATCAAGATAATTAAGACAGAATTCCTGTCATAAAAATATCTGGTCTGTTAGACATCTTGGGCAAGCCAGAGAGGAGAGCTGAGCTATAATCCCCAGTGGGTCACTTCTGGGAAGTTGAATGGGTGATTCTCCTGGAAGTGCTATTTCTAGAGAGCTTTTCAGATGGTTTCCTGTCCTCTGTGATTTCTGAATCAATCTGAGGGTCTATGTTTTAGGTCTGTCCTTGGGTTCCTTACTGACCCCAAGCTTCCTCAATGTCCCCAATTCTTTTCTTAAACATATCACATTACATTGCACATTGTGCATGTACACACACACACACACACACACACACACACACACACACACACAGCTCTTGCATACATGCCATATTCACATCAAACAAGTTTGGGGATTTTCTGAGTTATGCAGATAAAGCCACAGTGTTCATTAAGTACCCTCTTGACACGCCTCATCTTTGAACTGTTCCTGCTAAGGAACAATGATTTTTCAGATGAGTAATCTGAAGCTAGCCCCGTAAGACAGTCACTAGGTCTCCTCACATTGGTTGTCCATCCTTGGGCCTCTGGCATTATGGCTTCTTGCATGAGTGCCTGTGTGGAGCTTGTGCCAAGGGTGTGGGAAGGATCATGTTTTGGGCAGAGTGGTCCAGTGACTTAAACAAACACCTCAAGGCCAAAGACAGAAAAGTCTTCATTCTTGTTGTGAGATCCAGGATCTGATCTGGGCTTAAGGCTGCCAGCTCCAGGAACACATAGGAACTGGCAGGGTGTAGCACTTCCTGCAGGAAGTCAACTCCTCACCTCTCTCCCTAGGGGCTTAGCACCCTACCTGGGGCATCAAGGTCTGGTCAGGATGTAGGGAAAGGGAGTATGCGGTTCAGTCTTCCCACACAGGGAGCCTGAGCTGATACCTGATGCTTGGCACCTTGATACACATGTGGGATCTGAGACCAGCAAGAACCAGTCCTAAGAGGTCAAGACCCTGTGAGGAGCAGACAGAAGAGTCTTGGAGAGCATACATGACAGTGCTGGGGACTAGTAAGCCAGCAGGGAGCTTAAAGCAGCCTTTGAGGTGGGATGGTCTGGTCAGGACCTGACTAGAGAGTAAGGGCTGAATAGGCCACAATGGCTAGAGTCTGCCACCCAAAGGGGAGCATAAAACTGTCATAGAGCCATGCAGAGGGAGATGAGGGGAGGCCTTATGGTTTGCCTGATTCAGATCCTTCATTTTACAGATGAGAAACGCAAGTCCACAGGAAGGCCAGCTGCCTTCCCGAGTCATCAGGATGGAGAGAAGGCCAACTTGGTTGGTGGCCCAGAGTCTCATCTGTCTTGGGGCACACAGGTCAAGCTCTTCTCCCACAAATACTCCCTCCTGCCTCTCCTGTTCCTCACCACTCAGTCTATTTTGCTCTCCCAGGGTGGTACCCTGGGTCTCCCCTCTGACTTTTGGGAGGGGAGCATATCTGTTGGGCTTGGGAACTTGGGGGCTGAGGCTCTAACTGGGATGGTTGGGCAGCTTCTAGAAGGAAGAGGCCTGGTGAGAGAGTGTAGCAGCTGCTAAAGAAGCTTGCTGCCAAGTCTAATGACCTGAGTTTGATCCCTGGGATCCACATGGTGGAATGAAAGAACAGCCTTCCAGTGACTGTGTGTGTGTGTGCACGTGCGTGCGTGCGTGCGTGCGTGCGTGTGTGTGTGTGTGTGTACATACATGCTAAGTAAGTAAGTAAGTAAATAAATAAATAAAATGAAGAGAAGGAGGGAGTAACCCTGCTAAGAACCAGAAATTGGTGGTATAGGTGAGAGTGGTTGAGGCAGCTTAAGCCAGCCTGGAAATGCTGAAACCAGGCCTGAAGACAGGTCTAGTGGGAACAAGTTCTAGGCTGTTGATGAAAATGGACAAACCTCCTGGCTGCAACTCTGACTCTGGGACCCTATACCTTAGTAACTAGGTATGGGAGATGCTTTAATGGACAGAGTATAGGGAACCCAAACCTCCAGTTCAGGGAAAACTGAAATAGTTGAAGAAACATAAACTTGGTTGTTGTGGGTTCCAGGGCTGTGTCCTGTCTCCACATCTGGCTTGGGCAGTGCGGGTGTTGTTTGTGGTTTGGGGTCAGTTGGGAGAAGGCTGTGCATGTCTGTCTTTCCTTTCCCAGTCTTTTCACCCTCTAGGAAAGAATGTAAACCTGGTAGGTTCTCACTATCCAGCATCCTCCCAGGGTCCCAGTGATGCTAGCCACAGACCACTGTCAAAGGGAAATGACGGCCAAGTTGTGTGGTTTCCTCCCATAGCTTCTTGGGGACAGGCCCCAGGAGGCAGCAGGCTGACTTCAGGATGCTGTCCTGACTCTGGGGCTTACTAGTCATGTGACCTCAGGAACAGGATTAGTTCACTTGAAGTTCTGTTTGTCCATCTGTGAAAGGGGATTCATGGCAGAAGAAGGTCCTGTGGTAAAGCAAATTTCTTTTGAGTACAAATTCCTGTTCTGAGGTGACCACAATATTGTCTGGCTCCCGGTATATCTCCTTCACCTCTTGCTATCCTCAGCATTCTGCCTCGGAGCCTCACCCCAGTCAGATAACACTTTTATTCTGTACACTGGATGGTCCCATGAAGCCAGGAGCGTGAAGCTCCCACTTGCTTTATAACCTTCTAGATTTTCAGCCACACATCAAGCGCTTCCCGGGGCTTCCCCTGAGCTGCTGCAGCTGGACAAAGCCGCACAAGCACCATAAGAACCCTCACTCTGGTACCCCTGGCCTCGGTCCTTGTCTCTTCTCTTATTTTGGGAGGTGCCAAGTAGACAGGGTGTGCTTGCCCGTGTATGAGTGTGTGGTGCACGGGAACTGGATGAGAACACCTTTACAAAGGATGGGGACACGTTTCTTCTTTGCTTCCTACTTCCCTTCACGTGTTTCTTAGTGACCTGTGGTCTTTCCAGCTCTTGGTGAGACTGGCCACCATCTTGGTTGGAATAAGTTCCTAGATGAACAGTGCCTCTCTAGAGTCTGGAGGAAACCAGACTCTTTCTTGGGTGCTTCTTGCCCACTGTGAGGGCACTGGCAGTTTGTGAGAAAACTGGCAGCTGTGCCCACACCACAACCAATTCACTCAACTACTCCGAGTTTTCCCCAGGGACTATGCGTAGGGAACACACGTTTGTCAGCTCTGCCACATCCCCGTCAAGGTGAACATCACACTGCTGTTCTGGTTTGTTTACCTCTGAGGTTAGAGCACTGAAGACTCAGAGCCTCGCTCCCTTTTTGTTCAGAATTTCCCCTAAAACTACAAAGGCTAGGGTGGTGGCAGCAATGTCTTCAGCCCTTGATGGGGACAAATCCATTCTGAGGAGGCTGGGACAAACTCGGGGTTCCTCAGACTGTCTGGCTCTCCCTGATCAGCCTCAGCTCCACTTGTTTTCTGGTAGCCAGGGGTCATGTGTGGAGTTCCTTAGTGAGGTGGTTTCAGGAAAGGCACCCCTCTGGGTCCTCTTTGGCCCTGGGTAGGTGAGACAAAGGTTGGTTGTGTCTTATTGGGGTCCAAAGCTTCAGATACATTTCCACCTCCAGAGTAGAGGGACAGACCAGAGGGCTCAGCTGTAGGAGTCTTCTTGGAGGGGTCCTCTCCTGTGAGCCAGAGCCAGTTCACACCATTCCTTCAGGGCCAGGCTCCAGCCAGCGCTGTGCACAGCATTGAGCTTGTCTCATCCTGCTGATACACTGGTTGGCTGTGATTCCAATCATAGACATCTTCAGGGTGCAGGCAGGGTGCCAGGTTTGTGGGCGGGATCTGGACTGCTCCACTGAGCAAGGAGCTGAGATGCAGCCAGAGCTTATGTCAGACTGGGATGTGACACGTTTGGGGCTTTTGCCAAGGGCAAGAGCGCATCTCCTAGGGATACGTGAGGCCACCTCTGTCCTTGGCAGGGAGCTGAGCTTGTCAGACCTTGACACCAGAGCACTAAGAAAGGTTGGCTCCACATTTCCCCAAGAATGAGCACACGGGATTTTTGTTGCTAGTGCTTTGGAGACCGAGCCTCTCAATGTAGCCCAATCTAGCCTGAAACTCACGGCTCTCCTGCCGCAGTCTCTTGAGTGCTGGATTAGATTCCAGGTATGTACCACCTCACTCAGCTTAATTAAGTTACTGAGAATTTCTGAGCTGTTTCCTCATCTGCACAATGTGGTTAGCAAGAACACCTACCTTAGAGGAATGTAGGGAAGATTAAACACGGTCATTCCCGAAAAGCACACGGCTGTAATCACTTCCTCCACCCAAGATGGCCCCACTCACGGACACTGCCCTTTGCGTGAAGTTCTCTCTCCAGTCGTCAGGGAATGTTTTTCCTTCCTGATTTCTAAGATGGCTCAGCCATATCTCCACAATGCCTGTGTGCTTGCTCTGGCTGGCCTTCCCTCTCTCCCTAGGTGGTGACTTCAGCTGATACTTGCCCAGGTGCTATCAGGGACTTGGTCAGACCTCCTTGGGTTTGTCTCTTCACCCCTCGCACGTAGGAGTTGCCCACGTGCTTCCTTTGTTTCCTCCCTGGACCAAATGTACTAAGCATGTTGGTGTGGTGCTTTGTCATGTTAGTCAGCCTTCTGTGGCCCTGATAAGATACCAGGGGAAGCAGCTGAAAAGAGGCGAAGTTTATTTTTAGCTCAACGTTCCAAAGGTTTCGGTGCATGGCAGCCGACTCCGTTGTCTTTGGGGCTGTGTAAAGCAGAGCCTCCTGGAAGGCACTGCATGGAGCGACAAAGTCACCAGGAAGCAAAGGGGGGGACGACAAAAAGGTGGGGATCCCCAATGACTATCTTCTTCCAAGAAAGCTGCACCCCAGCAGTTACTACCATTTTCTAATACAGTGGTTATCAACCTCCCTAACGCTGTGACACTTTAATACAGTTCCTCATGTTGTGGTGACCCCCAGCCTTAACATTATTTTTGTTGCTACTTCATAACTGTAGTTCTGCTATTATTATGAATCACAATGTAAATATAAGACATACAATCCCACAGGGGTTGAGACCCACAGGTTTCGAATCACTGTTGTAATAGCATCTACTGTCAGCAGTAGAGCGGGTCTTTGTCATATGAGCTCTGGGGACATTCTGGATGCAAGCTTTAACGCCTACTAATTTCATTGACTGTGGCCAATGTGGGTCTTACCCCAGAGAAATTAGAAGTACAACTAATTTAGCTACCTGATGTGGAGGGCCAAGGGTCCCAAAGAGGAACAGGGGCTTGGCACACTCCCCTGCCTGGGAGGGACCTCATCTTCTTGCCAGTCTGTATCTTCCTTGCACTTAGGGCTGGAGTTCTGGGCTTTGGTTTAAGGTTCTCCATAGTCTTTCTCCTTCAAGCTTGTTTTGTTTTGACTCTGGGGTTGAACCCAAGATGTGTCTACCACTAAGCCCATTACACTCCCCAACCCAAAATGTGTTCTTGCAGTTGTTCTGTTTATGAGCCACAGAGCAAGGCCATTTGGAAAATTCTGCCTTTCTGCCGTGCTACGGAGCTCCAGCCCTTGAGGGAGAGATGTCTCAGGGAAGCGGTAGCCAAGAGCCACATTGTGCACAGCAGAGGCTTGGGTGGTGGGTTCTGTGGTGTAGACCACCAGCTGCTATCATCAGAAGTAACATGTCAGGCCCAACCTCCTGTCCCTATACGACAGTGTCCCCACCAGTTGAGGTGACAGCCATTTCTGTGTCTGGGCTTAAGTTGTGGGTATTGCTTCTCCCATGGTCTCTCCCTGACTACTGTCTCCATCATGTCTGTCATCAATGGTCTGGTAAATGGGGTGTAATCTGGACTTAAAATGACCTCATGAAGCCAAGGTCACTGCCCAGCCTTGATTTATTCTCTTGGAGTATGTCGGGGAGTTCGTTCCTGTGTTATAATCCACTGCAGTGAAGTTTCCTTTACAGCAGGAATTGGACCTCTAACACTCATATCTCACTTAGACCCAAGAAGTAGGAGCTTAATAGCTTTCTCCACTGGCTGGATTGAACTCAAGAGGGTAGCTGGAGAGAGAGAGAGAGAGAGAGAGAGAGAGAGAGAGAGAGAGAGAATAGAGACAACTGGGTTCCCCTCCAGACCTCTGATTTGGACATACTAGACTCTGATCTTAGGCAAGATGATCTTGGATTCCCACCTCTATGTATCACTTCCTCAGGACTACTTCTGCTGTGCTTCTGAGATGTAGGGTGAGTAAGGTTGGCAGAAGGCTCTCCGGTTGGCCTGGTTTCTGTCTCCAGGGCAAGCAGTGAGGGTCCTTGGGATTAGGAAAGAACCTTGAAGGCCTCAAGGTCACTCTTATTCTCTTCCTGGAAATAGTGAGCAGGTGACGGCAGAGGTGGTGACACTCACAGAGGCTGAAAACAAACAGCGCTTTGGCCAAGTGTTGTGACACATGCCTGTAATCTCAGTGCGCTGGAGGCTGCGGTTGGAGAATCAGAAGCTTATGGTTATATGAGTTTGAGGCTAGCCTGGGTTACATGAGATAGTATCTGAAACTAAGAAACAAACAGCCAGCTGCGTGTGGTGGCACACATCTTTGATCTCAGCACTTGGGAGGTAGAGGCAGAGGCAGAGGCAGAGGCAGAGGCAGAGGCAGAGGCAGAGGCAGAGGCAGAGGCAGAGGCAGAGGCAGAGGCAGAGGCAGAGGCAGAGGCAGAGGCAGAGGCAGAGGCAGAGGCAGAGGCAGAGGCAGAGGCAGAGGCAGAGGCAGAGGCAGGTGCATCTTAGTGATTCAAGGCCAGCCTGGGCTACATAGTGAGGTCCTGGACAGACAAGGCTACATAGTGAGGACGTTGTCTTTAAAAACCAAAAAACAAACAAACAGCAAAGATCCCACTGCTTCAGGCATGCCCCGGGGTTTGGGAGTAAGCAGCTCTCAGTTGTGAAGCCCTAGGAGATTGCAGAGAGCTTCTGTGAGTGCGTCTTATCCAGCTGTGCCATGGCCTTGTGATGTGGCATGGCCTGTCACTTCCATTTCCCCTGTGTCAGCCACAGCAGAGAATGCTCAGGCTTGGATTTCTGTGCACTGTCAGGCTGGACTTACGTTCAAAAAATGTGAGCCATGAGACTGGCCCCAAGAAAAGGTCTCAGTTTCGTCTGTGCCTAGAACCGCTGGGAGTGGTAGGCATACATCCTGTGAGAGAAGTCCTCAGCCCAAGCCGACTGGATGACTGAATACGTGCTCTTTTACCTACGATGGCCCAGCCACGCCAGGTAACCGGGTGGAGTGCAGGGCAAAGGGCTGTCAAGGAAGAAAGCTTGGTCGACCCCAGGGCTCCTAGTTTTTCTGCCTCACTGATTGCTTAGACACAGCCCAGTGCACGGACACAAACACATGTACGTCTAATAACCACAGTCCCCAGGCCGCACTGACATCTGTAGAAAAGCAGTGTATAGGATTTAGGTGAGATAGAAGTGCTTCTTAGGCTGAGAGTATCAGACCATATTAGACAGTGCAGATCTTGTGATAGTTTCTAAAAATGTAAGAGAGCTGCGTTTCTTTCTGGGAGTGGGGGTAAGAATGAAATCAGGGGACTTTCCAAATGGATGAATGAGGGATGAAGTCACTGGTCTCCAAGCCTTGAAGCCTAGGCAGGAGAACAAAGGATAACAATGCAGACAACCTGACCTGGAGGGGAGCAGGGCTTGTCTGGCTGGGAGCGGCTGGAGAAGTGATGAGACAGGGACAGACACACTGGTGCCCTCAGAGCCAGAGGATGGTAGCTCACCCCTGCCCACTCTGCAGGGACCCTCAGAATCCTGGGGGCTGGGACGATCTTAGGAGGTAAGTGGTTTTTTCCTTTCCATATTTTATTAGGAGAAAAAAAAAAACAGAGAAAACTTGCCAGACTTCTATAGCCAGGTCCATGGGCCCATCATCTAGAACCTTGCCTCAGTTTTACATCTCTTAGACATGCCTCCCCACTGCCCACGCCCTGGCTGCCCACCAGCCCTCATGTCTGGATGGATTTCAAAGCAATGAACAGTCATTCATCTCTGTCCAGGCCTACTCTTTAGCACCGGATCACTGACCCACGGTGGTCAGCAATTTTCACAGCTATTTTGAGGTGAGTTTTATTCATAATGAAATACACCATTCTGCCGTGCAGGACCATATATACCCAATTCTGTTGCACACCTACCCTGGGCTAACTCAAGCACCCACACAGACTATAAATGGGGAGTTTCCTGGGAACCCCTTCTGATAAACCCCTATCCCAGCCTTATATCACAACAGTTCTGAGATTTTTCCTCTCTCTGCTCTAGTTACAGCTGCTCTGTAACTTCATTGACACAAGTAAAATCTTACAATGTGTGTTTTTGCAAGGGTTTTCCCTTAACATGTGGGGTCTGTCTCTAAGAAAAAATTTGCTGTGTGCAAGTCTTTTTTTTTTTTTTCTTAACTTTTTAATGATCTAAAAGGCTTTTTTGTTTTGTTTTGATTTTGTAGTTATTAAGGATGGAACCCACGGCCTTATACAAGTGCTTCACCAGTGGGCTATCTCTCTAACCCAGACACTATTCGTAACCACCTAGCACTATATCCCCCAATATACTCTCTATTAACTAAGGAAAGGATGTGGCCAGTGCCTGTGTGCCCACAGGCTTGTCGTCCTGGACCCACTCAAGGTCAGCTGGGTCGGGTGTAGAGATATCTGGGAGGTGGACCACATTTCCAGAGCCCAGCTTTCACTTTCTGTTGGTAAAAGTCCTTTTGGGGCACCCCCATCCCAGGATTCTTCTAATTCCAAATCCTTAGGGCTGAGCTTTCTCGCCTCCTGACAGGAGCATGGGGATCTATCTGATAAGCAGTCATTTACACTCGATAACTGATAGTCAGGTTGCCCTGTAATTGGAGGTGCTCCTCTGCAGGTACTGACTCTTTCTGTCTTTATCTCCCAGCTGGCTGATAGGCCCTGTGAGTTCCCCCGACACCTCCTCAGGAGAGGAAGTATGGACAGTCCCCACAGGTCCCAAGGCATAGTTCACCACTCTCGGGGGACACAAAGTTCTTTAAGAGATGTCACAGATTTTAATCACCCCCCCCAGACTCAAACCCTGGGAGTACCAAAGGCTTCACGCTCTGATGCTGTGGAGGTGACCTAGGAGGTGACAATCACAGCGTGCCCACTTTGGAATAGTAAGTGACTAAGTAAAAATGCAGAAGTAAATGTATCGGAAAACCCAAAGGAATCAACTAGAAAACCTCCCTACTCTAAATAACAAGGGCTGGGGAAGGGCAGAGGGGAGGGCGGGCCAATTCAAGGAGCTACGCCATCATCATCATTGAATATTACTCAAGAAGGCCTACGCAAGAAGTATCCTCTCCACACACACCCAGGTTTCTCTGTGCTAAGCCACCTCTCCTGGCCTCCCCCTCCTCCCTCTTTCCCTTCTGTCCATTCTTCTCCCCTCTCCCATTCCCAATGCCTTCCCTGTCTCTACTACCCGCTTCTGCCCCCTCTGCCCTCCCACCCTCCTCTCCCCTTTCCAGTCTCTAGGGGACACTTTTGGGGGAGGGGCTTGGGTTCTTTGGACTACACACATCCTGCCTAGGGTGCGGGCCATAGCTTCTCCTAGACCTTTTAGCTGCTGGCAGAAAGTGAGAAATGGCTTGAGAGGCCCCAAATGTGGCTCTTAGCACATCCCTCATGGAAAGGGCAGGTTACTCCCGTCAGAACTTGGACCGTGGGCGGGTGGGAGAGAGTCTGGCCATCAGGCTGGGTGCTGTTGAGAGCCACCCTACAATAACCTAAGATTTCAGGCTGGGCTCTGCCCTGCAAGACTTCATTTTATAAAACAGTTGTTTGTTCCATTCTGAGTGCCTGTGTCAAGGCAGAATGACTCTATATTTTGTTTATGCTAAGTAAACAGCCGCTATCAGTCCTCCATAGGTCACAAGGCCCAGACTGATAATAATGTATTTACTTAAATAAATATTCCCACCTGACACCTTATCAAGTTAACTCAGGAGCACATGAGTACATGGATACATCACAGCCATGCCAGGGAGCTAGGCTGAAGCCATCAGGTACACAGGACACACCAACCAACACGGTGCAACTCCTCCTTTGGATCATGGGAAAGGAGTGGTATCTCACTATGGTGCAACCATACCCGCCTGCGGGTCATCGGACCCTCTGGTGCACGTGTCATGGGATCCATATGATTCCAGTGATTGACAGATAGCAGAGTCCACTTCCATCTCTGGAGCTGCAGCCCTACACGATAGATAGTATTGCTTGATAAGTTCCATTTAAGTCACCTGGCAACTGCAGTTAGTCTGGACTTGGTTGCCCCAAGCAACCTAGTCCTTTGTGGTCTGTCCTTGCATAGCTCTGTGGCTGGGCTGTGTTCCACCACTGCAGTGACCCCTCTGCTCCTGCTCAGCTCTCCGTCCTGCCTTCAGTAAGACTGCTTTAGACCGGTTGTACTTTAACCATTTCTGAACCACCCTCTAACCCACATATGAACCCAGCGTGAACTGTAACATATAATCTGAGAGCTGAGATTAGTCATTAAGATCGAAATAAAAGAACCTGTGGTTTCAGGAGCTGTAAATACCACGCAAGGTTAGGAGTACTGGTAAATTAAAGTCAAGGAAATGGACATAATGTGAATTTATTGCCTTTCAGCAGATTCTGACACTCTGGAAGGGCACAAATGTCTCTGCTTCTGACAGTTCTCTCATGACAGGGTACCCTGCTCCCGGAGAGACCACTGAGCTGTGGAAAGCTTGCTTTGAAAACTGCTCAGAGTGAAGGAATCTGGGCTTTACCTGGTTACCCGTCAGCCTCAGGGGCCGCCACAAATGGGCTCAGAGCTGCCCGCCCTGAGCCCGTCCCTTTCCAAACCTGGGATCCCATATCCTGCCTGTCGCCCTCATCCCGTTTCTTTATCCAGATTAATCCTCGTCGGAACAATTCGTTTTCTTCACCATCGTTCCACTTGAGAACCATCTAGAAGATTTAAAAATAAATAAGCGTGCAGATTCCTGGGTTGTGTTCCACAGGAGTCCAGATCCATTACACAAGAGTCTTGTCATTCTTTCCTGACAGCTTGTCAGATGACTCAGGGACAGCAAAACCCTGTTTCACCTTAGTCATGTTGTCTCTGCGCCCCCTCCCCAGCCCCCACTATGCATCTGTATTTCCCAGTACAAATGGCCAGCTGTTGATTGGCACTTGGTGACTTCTCACACTAAGGGTTTTAGAATCTAACCTTGGAAACCTCCTGTTGTCTCCTAGCTGTCCCGCCTGGTTACTGAGACCAGCATCTTGACCAGTGGTGTCATTATGTAAACCACGTCTCTGAGTCCTGTGCTGCCCCTAGTTGACAGAGGCTTTGAACAGGTGGCTTCTCCCTTTCCCTCTCCACCACCCAGTTTTTTACTCTCTTTAGTTCCCAAGCAGAGGAGAAGGTATTGTTACTATATACTGTCTCTAACTAACCCGCTCGTGGGCTGTTCCCTTACTAAGCCTGTGTAAAGCAGTGTAAATAATAATGCCATTTTGGCCTGATCCTCCCTCCATAGAGAAAACTAGGCACTCCATCAACAAACCTCATTAAAATGCTGAGCTATAACCCTACTTAGTCTGACCAGGACATCTCTGTGGTTGTGTGTGTGTGTGTGTGTGTGTGTGTGTGTGTGTGTGTGTGTGTGTGAAAGAGAGCTGGGGTTGGGGGGCAAGGAGGCAGAGGTTGAACAAGACCTAACCTCTAACCCCAGAGTAAATTTCAACCCCAATAAAAGGTGAAGGAGAGGTTGGTCTGGATTGGGGACACTGTTGCAGATTTTTCAAGTTACATTTATGTCATAAAGATCACTCTGAACAAAGAAAAAAAACTGTACATGTGTTCATGTTTGAGTGACACACCTGAGTTATAGCTTACTAGCCATTTCCTTCTCCAACAGAGGACAAAAATGATTTTCTACAGAAAAGCGACTTGAGTCTGTATGAAACTAACTTGAAAAGTCAAGGAGACTTTCAACCTCCGTGCTTACTTTTCTTTTGCCAGTGACCTCATTCTAAGAGCTCAGGCCTGTCATTCTCCTTCAGTCTAGCTCAGATTCAGGCAGGGCGTAAGACTGTGAAAAAGTTGGAGGCCAAGGGAAAAAAAAATCCCCTCTCCAAGGAGTCTGGAGCTTGCCAGGCAGCTGGCAAGACCTACCTCTTAGTCTTACGTTGGCCTGATTTTCTGAAGCTTAGTCCATGGAGCTGTGAGAGAGTATCATGGTGGAGCATCATGGTTGAGCATCATGGCGGCTGAGCATCATTGAGGATGAGCATCATGGAGGATGAGCATCATGGAGGATGAGCATTATGGCGGCTGAGCATCATGGTGGCTGAGCATCATGGCGGCTGAGCATCATGGCGGCTGAGCATCATGGCGGATAAGCATCATAGCACAGGGACCTGTGACTCCCTGCCTTTTCTCCTCCACTACACATCATATGTTTCTCCCTGATTTTATGCACCCCATTTGTCTCAGAGTTCCACCAGACACATAATACTCTTTACCAATTATATTTTTTTATTCTGAAACTAATTCTTGCTCACTCAGAAACATTCAAACAAAATGGTAATGTACCAGTAAAAAAAAAAAACAAACGTCTCCATTATATTACTTCCCTGAGATAGCCTTAGCAGCAGGGTGGAACACTTCTAGATCCTCCTCTAAGCATACACAAACAGCTATGTGAGCCATGCTTTTGATTTGACACCTTTGCTCTTAGGGCCTACTTACTACCTGGAATCTTCTCTTTTCTGCTCCTGCACAGCCTCCTGAGTGGCACATACTTTCTGCTTCTAGCTCCCAGGCCCTAGCCTTGACCCAGTACCTCTCCCTAGCTCCCCAAGTCCCTGCCTAGCCTTAGTATAGCATCTCATGCAACAAGTGATCAATTCCTTGTTTTTGTATCTGTCTTCCCATTATAGAGCACAAATTAGTGACCAAGTGGTAAAGATCAGGGTAGACCCCAGTGGGAGCCACAGCCCCTGGGCTTTGTTAGACTTTGCTATTCATTTCTATAATCCCCAGGTGTACTCAGCAGGGAATGCAGGTCACCTTGTCACTGCTCAGGAGGAAGGCTGATTAGAGATATGTTTATCTGGAAGTCAATGGCTAGTAGTTTCACTCAGACCCCACAAGGAGGAATCCATTGTATGGATGAGGTTGGTTAGCAGCACAGCTAGGCTTCTGGACACAGGTTGCCCACCTCAGAGCTGCCCTGAGGTGGGGATGCTGGCATAAGTTCATGTAGAGGCTGTCTGACTCTAGGCATCTGGACTACAGGGCTGATGGTTTGGAGCAGTGTTGCTGATCAGCCTAAGGCTTCAGGGATACTGAAGGTGTTGAGCCCCCCAGGGGCTTACTGAGATACTGGGACGCAGAACTTATGGAATACAGGGAAGCTCTTTAGGTCACTAAGGACCCTCTCTCAGGGTGGAAATCAGCCATTACCCTGCCTTTGCCCTGTGTCGTCCTGCAATCAGATCTCTTTATGAATGAAACATCTAGTCTCTGGTGTCCTGGGATTGAGCGAATGAACCCTCTGTCACTGCAGAAGCTCGCCAGATTAGTTAGGCTGTGTCTTCTCTGAGACCTTTCTGCCCTTTCTCCCGTGGCTATTACATCTCTGGGCCCTGGGTTGGGGATGTGGAAAAGGCTTTGGATAAGTTATCTCCAGCATCGAAAATGAGACGATTTCAAGCCAAATCAAAGGATAAAGGCAGATTTATTGGGGAGGAGGGAGGGAGGGACAGAGGGACAGGGAGAGGGAGAGGGAGAGGGAGAGGGAAAGAGAGAGAGAGAGAGAGAGAGAGAGAGAGAGAGAGAGAGAGAGAGAGAGAGAGAGAGAGAGAGAGAGAAAGCACACATGCAGAGGGAGAAGGGAGTGAGATGGGGACTCAAAATATCTGGATTTTATATTGAAAAGCCACTGGGGGAGAGGAAGCCCAGCCTCCTGGGCTGGAGAGTACAGGGTGGAGGGCAGGGTATGCCATCCAGGCCCTGTAACAGGTAGGGACTGAGGGATGCTGGGAGAACCTGGAGGCCAGGTCCACTTTGGTATGTAAAATAGGCACCTCAGCTGCTTATCCTGAGTCTGAAACCCAACAGCTTTCATTTTTCCTTGGTGGTCATTGCCAAGGTCTTGGCTCCACACTGTCCCCACCTCTGCTTGCCTGTTACGGGTGGCCTAGCTCTTGCTAGGCTTCCTAGCCTAGGATCATCGCTGGCCTCCTCTGAGGGCTTGGCTGGAATGAACTGGGCAGACCTCACCAGAGCATCATGCAATCAGCATGGAGTCTGGAGAACTTATTACATCTGCACTGTAATAAGTTCTTCAGAGTTCTTAGGAACAATCGAGGTCTCCAGCCACTGCATGAGATCATGACCCCGTTCTGAGCTAGAGAGGACTGGTTTCCTTGGATGCCAGGAAGGAGTCTGGGTTCGTGGCCGTGAGATAAGACTGAATAGGCAGAAGCCCAGGCAGGAAGGCATTTCCCTGGCTGAACGCCCTTGGAGCAGAGAACTGCCTTCTCACCTCTGGGCCTGTGTGCTCCCCAGCCCCTGTTCTCAAGTGCTCTCTCTCCTATCACAAGCCAACCGGGAAGGCAAGATTCATGTCTGAAGAGGAAACCTGAGGAAGGACCTGGATGTGGCCCAGAGGAAGAGTGAGGAAGTAAGGAAAGATCCCTTTTTAGGGTTACTAATTCCAGAAAAGAACGAGGGTGCATTTGATTACCATTCGAGAACTTAGGGAGGCTTGTTAGACCAAATAACTGGAGACTGAAGGACGGCTGAAAGGAAGGAGCTACTCCACGAGAGCATCCTTTAGGGTCTGACTACATGCCTGGCAGTTGGTCAGTAAAGGGGTAAGAACCATGAACAGGGGACGCTGGATCCTTCCTTCATGTGCTGAGGGTCACGCAGAAGGCCATATCCGGCCTGCTCAGCCAGCCTCCTTGTCTCTATCCAGGGGTAGCTATCTGGTTGGCATGCACAGGTACAGCTCTTGCCCAAGTCTGGCTCGGGACCCAAGAGGAGTTGTGAGAGGAGGGGAAGATGTGTTGGGGATCGGACGGGTGTGGAAGGCAGTGCCTAGCAGGCCGGAAAGCCCTTCTATGGAATTGCCTTCCTCCTTGAGGTCCTTGAGTGTGCCAACTGCCTCCATGGTCCATACACACACATCTAGAAAGCTTCCTAGTGTGTTACCACACTTCCATGGGAGCCTCCCACCTGACTCAAAGGCCTGTCATGTGGCCAAGCTGAACAACCCAAATGCCACTGGAGCGTTGATGGTCTCGTTAGGGAAAGCTCCCAACTCACGGCAGGTGTTTCCATCTGATTGGTCAGACCTATGAGGTGTTTCCCTTTAGGCCTGTGGCTTCTACAGTCACCTTGGTCCCCACTGGAACCCTGACCTCTCAGACGCTCAGCTCAGGCTTCTGTGAGGAAAGGGACTGTGAGGACCATTACTCAGCACAGAGCCACAATCTCTCTCTCTCTCTCTCTCTCTCTCTCTCTCTCTCTCTCTCTCTCTCTCTCTCTCTCTCTCCCCCGTGTGTGTGTGTGTGTGTGTGTGTGTGTGTGTGTGTGTGTGTCCATAGACCTGCACCTCCAGGAGGACCATAGGAAGGGTGTCTGTTGTCACCTTGTAGAGTGTCCTGGAACTGTATACATGAGGCGGAGAAAGAATGACTCAAGCCTAGTCACAAGGGAATTAGAATAGAAACTGGGGTATGACAGGTCTATGTTCAAGGGTTCCCGAGTCACAGGTAACCTCAGATATGTTCTCGAGTCACTAGGTTCTCCTTCTTCAAGATGGGGAGATGACCCATGGCTCCCCGAAGTGTGGCGGCAGAGAACGGGGGGGGGGGGGGGAGGGCGAGGCTGGGTGCTTGATGTTCTTTGCTTATTTGAGCCTACTAGCCTGGGAAGCCACACCTTGATATCTCTTTGTCACACTTAGCCACAGCCTGGCAAAATCCTTCCTTTTAGTAGTTGGGGAAGTGACATTGTAGTAGGGTACCCTGGCCTGACTGTGGCCCTCAGGCCCTCAAGCTCCGAGCCCGGTATCCTGGAGACTGGTTGCCGTGTTCTCTCACACAGTGCCGATAACCAGCTGGTAGCTGAGTGACTGGAGAACTGTGCTGTTTCTTCTCATCTGCTGCTCTCCTGGATGCCATGCTGCGCCCTCTGCTCACCTCCGCAATCCTTCTTTACCCCTCAGAGCATCCATTAGTGCTCTTCCCAGTCTACTTTTGCCTTTGCCACATGAAAGAATGGAGCCTGGAGTTGGTTCTGAGACTCGCACAGGTACGTGTAGGTGGGGAATGTTTGGGACAGTATTGTGTCCATCAACTGAGGTGTCTATGGAAGGCCAGGTCCTTCTCCGAGGGCCATGCATGACCCAATGGCTTTGAGTCAGGATTCTCAGGACCCAGGAATGAGGCATAGCTAATGTTGGATAAGGCAGGCCATCCATTCACTCACTCATTCATTAACTCATTCAGCCATTCAGCCATTTATTTGCTCATTAGCTCATTCAATCATTTAGTCATTTACTCACTCATTAACTCATTCAGCCCTTTAGTCATTCAGTCGTTCAGTCATTAACTCGTTCACTCGTTCAGTCATTTGCTTGCTCATTAACTCGTTCATTCACTTACTCATTCAGTCATTTACATATTCAGTCATTTATTCACTCATTCAGTCATTCACTTATTCATTCACTCCTTTAGTCATTCACTCACTCACTCATTCACTCACTCACTCATTCACTCACTCACTCATTCACTCACTCACTCATTCACTCATTCATTAACTCACTCATTCACTCACTAACTCATTCACTCATTCATTAACTCACTAACTCATTCACTCATTCATTAACTCACTCATTCATTAACTCACTCATTCACTCACTAACTCATTCACTCACTAACTCATTCACTCATTCATTAACTCACTCACTCATTTGCTCATGTACTCACCCAGCAGTTAAGCCATGTTCTTCTGCCATGTTGATAATCTATACTAGCTGTATAGACACAGTACTGAACTACACACAAGAGCTCGAAAGCTGGGGCATTATCCAGGGGCAGGAAGCAGGAACTGAGTGGCAGTTACAATAATAGGTACGAAGACTGAAGGACTCTTACATTTTGGAGGCAAGGGTGTCCTTCAAGGAGATCCGGAGGTGAGGTCTAGGCTTAAGACTCAGAGCATGCATAAAGTGACCCCTGCAAATCAGACTGGGGTTAGGAGTCAGGGATGTTCCGAGTGGGCAGAGGGGTGATGGCAAAGTAACTGAGCACTCTACTGTGTTCTCGATCCACCCTAGCCTCTCACCTTTGATCCTCTTTGTGGTCTAAGCCCTTGTGCACTGGGCTCATCCCCAGAGGTCTCAGCTCCTACTTCCTCTCTGATGGGGTAGCCCTGGGTGTGGGCACCACTGCAGCTGCTCTGCCCATTGCCATGTCACCTCTGTGGCTCATTCCCTTGGGTGGTAACTAGAGAAGAGGCGGCAGGTGAAGCTGTGAGGAACATCCTGGCACAGGGTCTGTCCTGGAGAGCAAGGAAAGCCTTTGTCCTGGTGGCCTGTAATGAGTTTCAGGAGAGAGCTTCAATATTTGATGCAAACAGAGACAACAAAGGACGTGGAGGGCCATTGTGCGCTCACCAAAGAGGAGCTAATCCGCCTGATCAGAAGGGACTCAAGAGCTTGGAGGGTACTGGGGGTGTTGCTGTGTGCCAGCAATTGTGAGAAATAATGGTACAGAAGGGAGACAAACCCTACACAGAGAGAGAAGCAGTGAGAGGCGATCCCCGGGAGGTAGGGGGCAGCAAAAAGGGATAGCACCTGTCTCGTGAGCCCAGAGACACAGGTAACATTGCCTGCACCCCCATGTCCCCTGGGCTCCGTGCCTGGATCAGCAGCTCTCCCTATGAAATCTGGATTGGCTTGTCAGTTCTCCCTGGCCTGGGTCACTTGTGTCTGGATATGCAAATGAGAATGAAGGTCAGCCAGGCCTCCTGGGCCTCTCTCCCCTCTGCCTCCCTCTAGCTCTTTTTCTTTCCTGATCTCCTTCTGATCTGGGGGACCAAGAAAATGGAGAACAGCAGTGCTTGTAGTCTATCAGCATAAAGAGGTTGTGTCCTAAGAATCAATTCTTAGCTCTTCCTTCCTTCAGATGTGGCTGCTCATCTCATCTGACACATAAATGTTCAGTTCAGTCACCAGGATGGAGAATTTGCTGGAGGCAGATGGTAAAGGAGTTTCCCTAGGTCCCTTCCAAGGGTGGGTAACAGTGGGAGTGGAATAGACCATAGGAAGATTGGCGCCCTTCACCCCTCAAGCTTTTCTTTGCCTTAGCTCTGGGGCTCCTGCTAGGATTGCCCCATCTCTAGATTCTCTCAGGCGTTCCAAATTTGGGGGTTGTAAATAAAGAGAAAGAACTGTAGCTGACTTACACAAATTTGGGTAATACGGTATAACTGGCTTGGGGAAGATTATTCTGTTTTCTAGAAATTTCCCAATTTAATGTTTTCCTTCCCATAACTTCCTCTTTCTTGTAACTTTCTTTGGAATTAAAGTTTTTTGGTTTATTTTTTAATATAAGGCAAGGTCTTATCTTGGGTTGGCTTTGAGCTCACAATGCCTCCCAAGTGCTCAGATTACAGGGATGGGCCACCGTGCCAGACTTCTGATTCACGTTAGCTTCCTAAGATGCCATGTATCTCCTCATCTGTAGGAAAAGAGGGCAGAAGAGACATGATAAAGGAAACAGGGAGAGAATGAGTGGAGATGTCTGAGCTGGAAAAGGGCAGTATAGCTGTCTGGGGATTTGGGCAGTTCCTACCAATTACTCCAGTTCTAGGATGATCAAGAATCCTGAGGCATGGGGGATGTCCTCAGATCAACTCTGAGGCTGCACTGGGGTAGATATTGGTCTGTCTTAGATCCAGAGCGCAGCTTCAGGGAGAAGGAGCTGGCTTTAAGTGCATGCTCCAAACCGTTCCACAAGGACCCTGCCCTGGCAGTAGACCAGGACTCTCTCCTAGGATAGAGGGGTGGAAAAAGCTCTGGTCCCTTGCCCAGGAAAGGATTGGAAATGGATCTGTTTTTTTTTTTTTTTCTACTTACAGCCAATGGTCATTGTATGGAAGATAAATGAAGCTTCTTTCAGCTGAAAGGAAACACCTGCTAGAAGGTTCCTACCGGCTGAAGGACTTGTTCTGTCCCCACCATCTTTGCCTCCTCTGATTTCATGAGAGCATCTCAAAGCCCTCTCCTTCCATCTTAGGATCAGGGTTAGGGTTAGGGTTGGGGTTAGGGTATCATAACTGTTATTTGTAAACTTCCCTACTATTTTTTTTCATTTTTATTAGGTATTTAGCTCATTTACATTTCCAATGCTATACCAAAAGTCCCCCATACCCACCCACCCCCACTCCCCTACCCACCCACTCCCCCTTTTTGGCCCTGGCGTTCCCCTGTACTGAGAGCATCTCAAAGCCCTCTCCTTCCATCTTAGGATCAGGGTTAGGGTTAGGGTTGGGGTTAGGGTATCATAACTGTTATTTGTAAACTTCTCTACTATTTTAAACACTATTGATATTACTAGCCTACCAAAGTGATACCCTTTTCCTAAAATGTCCATCACATTGCTCTGTTGTCTGGAGGCCTTCCTTCCCCAGCGTGCCAGGGCCTGAGTGCCCTGGGTGCAGCCTTCCTTCTCACCAGCACTTGCTGGCTTTAGGTCAACTTGACACAAGCTAGAGTCATCAGAGAGGAAGGAACCTCATTTGAGAAAATGCCTTCATAAGATTCAGCTGTAAAAATATTTTCTTAATTACTGATTAGTGTGGGAGAGGCCAGCCCATTGTGGGTGGTGCCATCCCTTGCCTGGTGGTCCTAGATTCTATAGAAAGCAGGTTGAGCAAGCCAGGGAAAGTAAGCCAGTAAGTTGCACCCTTCCATGGCCTCTACATCAGCTCCTGCCTCCAGGTTCCTGCCCTGTCCTGCCTTCCTTCAGTGATGAACAGCAATGTGGAGGATAAACCAAACAAACCCTTTCCTCTACAACTTGCTTGTTTTGGTCATGGTGCCTCATTGCAGCAATAGAAACCTTAACTAGGACATCACCTCTCAGCTGGCCCCGTCTCTATTCCTTCTGTTCCTATTCTTAAGGCTCCGCGCCCCTGCCTGGAGCCTGCCCAACAACTTCACACCTCAGTTCCTTTGCTCCTGTGCATTCTTTCTGCAGGGATTTGTGAAGGCCAGTGTCTCCTCACCTGGTCAGGGATTCGCGATGGTAGTCTCTGCTCCCAGAATCACCCTTTAGTTCCCAGCCTAGGAAGGAGCTCTCGTATATGCAATGACACCTGTCTTCTTTATGTGCTGACCTATCTATTCTGTTTTCCATATAGAAAGAGACAGTTTCTGGCACAGAATATTAGAACACAGCAGATGCCCAAGAAATATGTATATACACTGTCCTGGCTGGTTCTGTGTCCACTTGACACAAGCTGGAGTTATCACAGAGAAAGGAGCCTCCCTTGAGGAAATGCCTCCATGAGATCCAGCTGTAAGGCATTTTCTTAATTAGTGATCAAGGGTGAGAGGGCTCCTTGTGGGTGGTGTCATCCCTGGGCTGGTAGTCTTGGGTTCTGTAAGAAAGCAAACGGAGCAAGCCAGGGGAAGCAAGCCAGTAAGGAACATCCCTCCATGGCCTCTGCATCAGCTCCTGCTTTCTGACCTGCTTGAGTTCCAGTCCTGACTTCCTTTGGTGATGAACAGCAATGTGGAAAGTGTAAGCTGAATAAACCCTTTCCTCCCCAACTTGCTTCTTGGTCATGATGTTTTGTGCAGGAATAGAAATCATGACTAAGATATACGCACATACACTTTAAATCATTTATTTTATGTTTTTAACTATGTGCATTTGTGAACATCTTCAGGTGGGTATGTGAACGTGAGTTCAGGTGCCTGTGGAGGCCAGAGGTGTTGGATGCCCTGGAGTTAGAGTTGCAAGCAGTTGTGGACTATCCAATGTGGGTGCTGGGAATTGAGCTTGGGTCCTCTGAAAGAGCACTAAGTACACAACTGCTGGGCCATCTCTCTAGGACTGCCCCCCCCCCCAGTCCTTTGTGAGACAGTGTCTTGTTATTTATCCCAGGCCAGCCTTGAAATTATGATCCTCCTGCCTCACCCTTCCAGTGCTGGCATTGTTGGCTTGCATCTAGGGAAGACATGTTGAGTGAATTGATACTGTGAATGAGCTGGGGCAGGTGGCAGACCGCAGGTTGTGGACTCAGAGAGTTCTAGCGGTGGCTTGGTCACTCACTGAAGGACAGTCACAGGCAAGTTTCCACCTTGCTCAGCCTATGTCTCTCCCTCGACAGGGAGAATAGCAACTTCCATATTGAAAATTAATCCCAGCACCTTGTTGGTGTCTGCCAGTGTCTGGCAGTAGTAGGAGCCCGTCAAATGGCAGTCATTAATGTAATAAGCACATGGTACTTCCTATGTAAACTGTACCAGGATCGGTTCTGCCCAGGATATCCAGTTTATTGAATGACACAGAGATCTTCAAGCCACGAACAAATCACAGTGGGTTTATATGACCACATGCGGCGAGTACATAGACTCTAACCACTGGACTTTACAGTTTGTTGGTGATTCACACCTACTTCACTTCACCGCCTCCTAAGCGGTTGAGGTCAGCAGGGCAGGCCTCTGAGCTGCCTCGGTTTTACAATAGGAGAGCAGAGGCCGAGGAGCTGGTAGAGAGTAATGCTTCTCCATTGTTCTGCCTGACTCCTAGCACGCAGCCCTGTGGGGCCCTACTTGGTTTCTGGAACACTAGCTCCAGGGCATTCTGCCTTGTACGTGCTTCCTGCTCAGGCTCTTCTGTGCTAAACCCGCTGTTAGTCTAGGTAGAAAGACAATTGAAAGTTAGAGGAGCTTAGTTAGCACAAACTTAAGTTAGCGCAGCTGGGCTTTGAGCTTCTCAATTGAGAAGCTCATTAGCCAGGGAGGGGCTCAACCCTGGGAGTTCAGCCCTGCTACGCACCAGCTGTGCAACTCCGGGAAGTGGCATAGCTTCTCTGTGCCCCACTTCCCCCACCTGCTTGTCAGACGTATGATACACCTAGCTCATGGCACTTTTGAGGCCTGCTCAGAACCACACCTGGTGTGTACAGTAAACCTCAGCATGCATTTGATTCGCAAATTACCACCTTAATCCCAAATCTGGTGTTCATTTTCCATAACCATGGTACAAAGGCTCATGGCTTCTCAATCACCAGCATGTTCAAGATTTTTTAAATAAATAATTATAATACAATGATAGCCATGAATGTAATAAGCATACTGTATGTCATTTTTAAACTGTATCAGGATCTTTTCTACCCCATATATCCCTGGATATATATATATCCAGGATGGAAAAGCCTATTCAAGGTCACACAGTTGTGATTTAGCAAGTGGCTGCTTTGCTCATGACTCCGTAGGTAAGTCCCTGTCTATATTTACTCTGAAATAGGATGTATTTGTTAGCCTTTTCTAGATTTGCAAATCCATTAACTTTCCTCTGATCGTGGACTATGAATGTAAGCAAGGTCAAGGCACCTGTTGATTTAGCGTGAGGGAAACCATAGCAGACTCACCCGGAGTCCCTTCGCCAACCGGTGGCCTCTCCTCTCGAGAAACAGCAGTTTTCATGAGCAACTGTTGTGGATCCAGGACTGTGCCGGAAGTCACAGGGAGAAGGGAGACAAAGAGGAATTTTCACACAGGGGTCTGTGGTCTAGTTTGGAAGAGGGAGGCTGTATCCTCTTGGGCTGGGATTCTCCCACTTTAGTTGGAGATTCGGAGAAGTTGTGAGTATGAATCGTACTCCAATGTCAAGTTATCACATTGCACACAGAGGATTTGATTCCCAGAGTTATCCAGGAAAGAAGGTGTGAAGATAGGGAAAGAATCCATGAAGGTGTTCATTCGTTCATTCATTCATTCATCCTTTATTTATTGTGCCCTTTCTGTCAGTGGAGATCCCAGGCTATGGCTGAAGCCACAAACTTTTTTTTAATTAGAAAATGTTAATTTCTGTAATCAAACCCCAATAGCTAAGATCTTACATACCAAAAACAATATATTATTTCTCATTAATAGACTTAAAACAAGTACCCCCATCAAACCAGCTGTAGGGATGAATGTCTTTAGTCCCAGCACTTGAGGGCAGAGTCAGGCAGATCTCTGTGAGTTCGAGGCCAGCCTGGTCTATATAGAAAGTTCCAGGACAGCCAGAGCTATACAGAGAGACTCTGTCTCAACAAAACAAAACAAAATCACATGCCCCCACAGCTGATTCTCAACTATTTGTTGAGTACCTACTATGTGCTAGGCATGTCACACACAGGCCTGTGTGACTCCTATGATCTGGGTGCGGTGTAGGTTTTGAAAGTGGAATATTTGAGTCATGAAAAGGGCTATGTGCTAACACCCACCTCAGATACAAAGTTTCATGATAAAATGACCTCACCACCAGCTGGAGGGACACAGCATTCCCACTCAGCCTAGCCGCCTCCTGTGTGTCTCCAGTTACCTCACCCTCCTCTTCCTTTTCCTGATTCCCACTGACACTTTGGGTATATAGCTGCCTAGATTTTATGTTTAGAATTTTGCTTTGTCACTTATGTTTTTGAGCCACAAGTAAGAAGACTCCATTTAAGTTTTCTTGACCTGGACTTGACTGCTGTGTTCTACAATGTGTCTCCTCCTCCTCCTCCTCCCTGTCCTCCCCCACCCCGTCCTCCTCCCCCTCCTCCTCCTCCCCCCTTCTCCCCCTCCTCCCCCTCCCCCCTCCTCCTCTTCCGCCTCTTCTTTCTCCTTTGGTGGGCATCCCCACCAGTTCTGAGGGCTATCCCGCCCATGCCTGTGGCCTGCCTCTGCTCATACCCACAGAGTGGAGTTCTGCTGTGGAGAACAACACATTTTTTGTACCTGCCTTTCTTCAGAAGGTTATCTAGGTTATTTCCAGGTTTTTTTTTTTTTCTTTTTCTATTACAAACAATGCCACACAGAAACATTTGATCCTGTCATTTGATGGACCCAGCCGGAGTGTATGTGTGCAGGGTACAATTGCTGCACCTTTGGGCCTATTTTGCTTAATACAGACAAAAAGTAGTTGTCTCTATTTCTATTTAAAACTGAAGGATGCGGGCAGCCGGAGAGCTGGCTCAGCAGTTAAGAGCACTTGTTGCTCTTGCAGAAGACCAAGGTTCCATTCCCAGCACCTACGTGCTGGCTCACAGCCAGTTGCAACTCTAGTTCCAGGCGATTTGAGTCCCTCTTCTGATCTCCACGGGCACTAGGCACACATACGGTGCATACACACACAGGCAAAAATACTCACCCATGGAAAGTAAACAAACCTTTCAAAAGAAAACCAAACACAACTGAAGGAAATTCTTTTGAAGCACGTTGAGCGTAGTTGCCTAGTTAAGGGGGCTCCAAGGTTCTGAGTGACTAGAAAGTTCCGAGACTAACCTTGGGAGATAGCTAAGTGTACCATTGACACGGTAATTCACCGAGCACGGCACACTTTTGATAGTTTATCTCAGAGCTGAGCCTCTGAGGCTGGGAACACGTGCTGTTATTGACTGACCCTTAAAAGACTCTGACCCAGGAGAGCCAAGAATGACTGTGGTGCTCTCACCTGGATGGAAGCTTGGCATTTGTGCCACAGCACATGGGCCTGGAGATTTGTGCTTCCCCTCCCCCTAATTAGAATTCAGCCCATCAGCCTTGGCATCAAGGCTAAGTCCTGGTGGGTCCTGATCACACTTCTCTCTACTTCTTTCCCCTCCTCTCTCTCTCCCTCTCTTCTACCAATTGTCATTTCCCTTCCTTTTAATTGTTGGTTGAGTAATACATTTAAAGACCTGGGAGTTCAAAATGAAGGCCTATACCTTGGAAAGACTTGATCCTGCCTGCCCAGACTTTCCCATGAAAGGTAACCCACATTTACTAATTTCTCACTTATCCTCCTAAATTCTCCTTATGTAGAAGTTGTTATGCAAACTTTCTATGGTAGACTACATAAGGTATTATATACATGATTTTGCTGCTGAATTCCAGTACACCCTGGATTAAGAACAACTGTGTTCTTAAACGGCTGGAGAGATGGCTCAGCGGTTAAGAGCACGGACTGCTCTTCCAGAGGTCTGAGTTTAGTTCCCAACAACCACATGGTGGTTCACAACCATCTGTAATGGGATCTGACGCCCTCTTCTGGTGTGTCTGAAGATAGTGACAGTGTGCTCATATACATTGAAAAAAAAATCTTAAAAAAAAAAAAAGAATAGCTGTGTGCAGGGCTGTGACTACATAAGATCAGGCCAGCTAAAATCCCAGCAAGGATTGGGGTGGGGGTGGGACTCATGAAATCCCATCACTAGCTGAAGGGCTATTGGCAGTCAGCTGAGTGGAGGGGTGGAGTTAGTTTTCTCCAGGGATGCAGCTACTAAGAGGGAGGTTGCCCGTGCTCCAGTAGATGCATCTACACCTATACATATGCAGGCAGCCCTAGATGGACTCCAAGGAGGCTAAAGGGAGAACACATTAAGTTGTGAGGGAAATGTGGGGGTGGGACATGGGGGAGGTGTGGAAAGGGAGGGAATGGGGTCAGGTTTCATCAAAGCACATTTTATAAGTACATGAAATTCTCAAAAGAATGGAAATGGTGAAAAAAAAAAGTGATGAGGTTTTGGTCTTAGTAAAATCCATTTATGTATTTATTTAAAGAATAGATGGGCAGTAGTCCACTAAAACTCATCCATCCCCTACTGTCCGCCAGTCTGTAAAGCTGAGTGCGGTGAATCAAAACACGCCCACCCTAGCAACTGGGAGCCTGAGGCCGAAGAATACCAAGTTCAAGGCTGCGCATCAATAACTACAACAAAAGACAAACCTATCAGCCCCCTCCCCATAAAAAACAACAAAAAGCACCCCTTCTCTCAAAACAAAAACTAGAGCAGGCCCTGTCTTCATGGAGAGGAAGCATAGCGAACAGTAGTGGGCGCTACTCATCCCAGAGCTACCTGTGTCTAACCAACAGCTCCCCAGCACTGCTCTGGAGCAGGGGGAGGGAGACGAGGGTAAGTGAAAGCCACAGAAGTCCTCATCTGTGGCTCTCCTGTCCCAGTCGAGCTGCTGCTGTTGGTCACTGTGATGTGCACAGAGAGAGTGCACACAAGGCTGCTCTTGGGTGCCAGAGGCCGGTGTGGGACTGCAAGCAGAGCCTGAGAAGCTGTCTGTGGCCGAGGGATAGACAGCCCAACCACCAGGCAGCAGTAGAAAAGCTCTGTTATGTGGGAGCAAACGGCAGCAGAAATGGGCATTTTCCCAAGTCCCTGAGGGCAGGGCCTAACGTCCAAGCCTGCTTTGTTTGGTGATAAGATTTGGCTTTGTTCTTTTCCCGAGCCCCAAGGATACATGCTGCGGGGAGTCCTGATCTGAGTTCTCCGTTGACCAGCAGCCAAGGGTGCTCCACTTGAGCGAGGCTGTGGTGAGCCCGATCAATAGAATCCTGTTGACTGGGGTCTTTTTCTTGAAGGGATGACTATGAAGAGGGCCTGGGATATGTTGCCACCGCGCCCAACTTAGATGTCGCTGTGGTGGGGTGAAGTTCCTGTGCCTGCTGGCATGGATGCTAAGGGCCAGTCTCCAACTCAGGGTGACTCATGGTTGGGCTACAGTGGCTCGCAGGGACCCTTACTGTGGGTCTGGTTGTCAGCTCAGCTCACTCTGCCCTGGGGATTGGTCAGCACATCTCCCAGTTGTAATAGGATATCTGTGAGTCTCCAGGCCCACAGGTCCCTGCTTCCATTTGGAATATTTAGTCTGTGCTATGACTCTAAAGAGGACACAGAATCTATGTCATGTGCTTTAAGGCTGTGGCAGAGCCTTCCCTTCAGGCTACAGTGTGTCCAGCAGGGTCGGGCCAGAGCTCTGTTGTTTGAGCTGAAAGCTCACTGCTTTCTCAGGACCACGTCACGGGGAGGTGAGTCCTCAGGAGGGTTCACCTCCAATGTCGGATGCTGTTATTGCTGTCTTGAAGTCTTAATTTTTGAACAATCTCACTTTTTTACGGGGCCCTGGAAATGAAATGATGTGGCTTTTACTGCCTACACTTTAACATCGTTGACATGCCAATTATGCTGACATAGATTTTTTTTTTTAAAAAATTAAAAAGCAAACACCATAGTCTCTTCTCGTCCAAAGAAACTCCTGGACATCCCCCTCCCCCATAGATATCTAAAGTTACATAGTACTAATCCCGCCCCCAGGTGCTATGTTTCCTCCTAGTCACACAAGCGTATGACAGAGTATAATGAATAAATTAGGTACAGCAAGAGATGGACAATAATTGACAATAAATTAAATGACCATGAGTCTGTACAAGTAATAAAAGGCTATAAATGCATATTCTAAAGATACTGTACTGTTCCCGACCTTATCCTCATGTGACAACATGAGATGATGGCGTATCTCAGTGATGAGATAGTGACATGGGTATTGTGGCGTAACTTTGGTTACTATTAATAGAGGCATTTGGAATGATGGCAGTTGATACATCTGAGACAGCTACAAAGTAACTGCTGGATTAGATGCACAGAATAGAGCAAAGGCAACTGACCTGGGTAGGATGGCGCAGCGGTTCACCACACTCCTTCAAATGACACGTGCATTGAAAGTTGTAAGTTATTTATTTCTGGGATTTGCTATTTAATATTTTTGGTCCACAGTTGACCATGGGTAACTGAGACTGGTATCACTGACCAAGAGGGACTATTGTCCCATAAAGGATATAAACAATGGAAACACATACTATTTGCTGCGTACCCTTAGATATGGTCCTTATGTTCATCGTGCTGCCGAATGCACACCTCCCCACACACATCCCTCCACAGTCTGACTTCAGGAGAGCCACACCAATGTGTGACGGGGGCACAGTGTTCATCTCTGAAGGATGCAGGGCTCATTGTTCCTGTGACTGCTGTCCTTAGTAAGTTGCTTTATACCTCAGAGCTAGGCGGGTGCAGACAGAGCCCCCAGACCCCCAGTTATTACCCCCTGACTGGCTTCCTAGAGATTGACACCTCGGATCTGCTTGGAACTCAGGAAAGAAGACTTCTGTGGAGACAGGAATGTCTGTGGAAGGCATGAGGTATGAACCTGACCATTGAAGACCCTGAAAGTTCGTTCTGTCCACCTCCTTCAGAATGAGCCACCCTATCTGTGCAGTGTGAAGACAGAAGGAAAAAAAAATAGGTTCTAGCTTTGAAATGAACAGGACACAGAATCCACAGCTCTCCAAGTACCTCGCTCTGGGATCTGTCTCTGATTTCGATTTGTTGCCTGAATCAAGACATTTGATTTTTTTTTTTTTTTTTTTTTTTTACCCAACTAGCCCAGGTTCAACATTCCTACAGCCTGGAAACAAGCTTCAGCCATTTTCTTGACACAAACACCAGCTTTTCAAGTGTTCCCAGAACTCCTCAGCCTAAAAGCAGAGGACACTTCTGCCCCCTAGTGGCCAGTCATCAAATGATCAAAGTACCTTCTGGGGACAGGATATCCCTGGCCTTTTTTTCTCTGAGATAGCAGCTTTGAGTCCTCAGGGAATGGAATGCAGCACTCTGCCCATTGCCTCAGAGCCTTGGCCTAGCTGCTCCCTCTCCTGGCATGTTCTTCCTGTAGCTCTTCCTGCAGCTGCCAGCCCAACGGTCACCGTCACAGGAAAGCCCTCTTGGCCCCTTTGTCTAAAACAGTACCTTGTTGCTGTTGTCTGTCTTGCTCATGTCTGCTGGCCCTCTCTCTCCAGGTGCGCTTCTGGGAGTGAAGGACTCATGTCTGCTTTGTGTGTCTGGTGACTTCAGTGCAATGTACATCGAAGGCATCAAAAATACTCTCCAAAGGAGTGAGCCTGTGTGTCCACACCAGCACGTGGGATTTAAATGAAGATTATGGTTCTCAGTCGCCCTAGGATATGGGGAAGCCTTGGGAACTCTCATTTGGCAGAGGGCGCACTGAGGCCTGGTCAGTTATGGGAGCTGTTTGAGCACCCAGGAAATAGGTACAACTGTTTTTATCTTGCTCCCTCAGCTCTCCCTGAAAGAAGCTGTGGGAAGTCTCAGGCCTGTAGGCTTCTGCCTGTCAGGAGCGGTCCATGTTCTGACTGCTGAGGGAATCAGACCTGCATCTCCATCCAAACCTGTCGGTCCGTGGTGCTGAAGGGAGCAGTTTGTCTGCAGAGATGAGCAGGACGGTGTTGAGGCAGAGGAGAAAGAGGAGCTTGAGTCATGGAGACGCCCGTGATTTCTCTGGGGCCAGGATTTGCCTGTGACATTCTTTCCTGCTGCAGTGCCCCAGCCTCCTAGCTGAGTACCGGCTGGTGGGATTGCACTTGGAATGGCTGCACAGCTGTCATCGGGAGTCCGGAGGGAGGCCGAGATCAGCAGCATCTGCTCTTTGGCTGGCCTGGAGAGAGCTTGATGGAGTCTATGAGGTGGTTCTCTGCGGTGCCCTGGTACTGGGGAGGAGAGAGGAGTCAGTGTTCACAGCCTGAGGTCTAAAGAGCCCTGAGAGTCAATGGGCCCCGTTGCTGGGCATTCCGTCTTCTTTCTGTGATATTGTTGGGGAACTGAGGCCCAGAGGGGAAGCCCCTGCCTTCCTACCTTCTCTTCTTTTCCCGATCTGCCCTGCCCCTTCCCAGGAGTCCAGAGTATTTCGGTGGAAGGATTTTAGGAGCTCAAGCCTGACTTCCAGGCAGGTCTCAAAGCTCCCCATTCCCCAGAAGGGACAGCTGAGGCTCAGGTGGGCTCGGGCGGAGGTGATTGGCAACCCCTTGTCCTTGATGGATACTTGTCCCACAAAAATTTCACCACCCCCAACATTCTCTGTGCCTTTTCCACTTTTCTTGCTAAGTGTCTGGAGGAGCCCAGATGGCACTTGGTCACCACGCCAGGCGTAGGGAGACTTGCCCTATCAGTTCAGTGTCCCCATGCCACCTTTCTTCCCCTCCACCAAGATCCAAGCTCCTGTTACAACAAACAGCCAGAGATGGCCCCTCTCCATCTAACAAGCCCCTCGGTGCCCACCAGGCTCCCCTCCTAAGAGCCTTCATCCCTTGGCTTCAGAGAAGGCTGGGGGTTCTTCAAAGCCATAAATTTCATTCTTTGTTTCTTTTTTTAAAAGATAGGGTCTCTCCATCCCTGGAAATCTCAGTCTCCCTGCCTCTGCCTGGGTATTAGGGTTATAGGCGATAAGGTCATGGGTCACATAGACAGAAAGGTAGCTGTTCTGCTTCTGGGTTTATTTCATGTGTAGCAGTGTGAGTCTACATGTGGGTGTGTGCGCAGGAGTAATGGTTCTCACAGGGGGCAGAGGGCAGGGGTGTCAGATCCCCTGGAACCAGAGCTGCTGATGCTTGTGACTGACCTGACATGGGCACTAGGAATCAAACATGGATCCTCTAGAAGAGCAGAAAGTGCTGTTAACCACCAAGCCATCTCTCTACCCTGAAAGGTTTCTTCTTAAAGGTTCCAGGTTCTTTCCTGCTGTGATATTTGCTGGTCCTAGAGCTACAATACAGTGCTCCATTCTCACAGTGTTCCATCCACACAGTGCTCCATCCACACAGTGCTCCACCCACACAGTGCTCCACCCACACAGTGCTCCACCCACACAGTGCTCCACCCTCACAGTGCTCCATCCACACAGTGCTCCACCCACACAGTGCTCCATCCACACAGTGCTCCATCCACACAGTGCTCCATCCACACAGTGCTCCACCCACACAGTGCTCCATCCACACAGTGCTCCATCCTCACAGTGCTCCATCCACACAGTGCTCCATCCACACAGTGCTCCACCCACACAGTGCTCCACCCACACAGTGCTCCACCCTCACAGTGCTCCACCCTCACAGTGCTCCACCCACACAGTGCTCCACCCACACAGTGCTCCACCCACACAGTGCTCCATCCTCACAGTGCTCCACCCACACAGTGCTCCACCCACACAGTGCTCCACCCACACAGTGCTCCATCCTCACAGTGCTCCATCCACACAGTGCTCCACCCACACAGTGCTCCACCCACACAGTGCTCCATCCTCACAGTGCTCCACCCACACAGTGCTCCACCCACACAGTGCTCCATCCTCACAGTGCTCCATCCACACAGTGCTCCACCCACACAGTGCTCCACCCATACAGTGCTGTATGTAGGAGTGAGTGTGGGAACAGGTTTGTACCTACTCTGTGTGTCCACAGCTGTGCTACACTGGTTTGAACATAGCCCTCCTACATGCTAGACAGAACTGTAAATTGTGACTTGTCTCAAGTCCCCTTTCCATAGATACTCCAGGGACAGGGCCATGCCTCCAGCTTTTATGTTCTCCACAGCACCGAGGTGCAGGTCAGGCTCCCGGCTGCAAACGTAACCATGAATGTGGCCTCAGGAATTGTTATCAGGTATCAGGTCCGACTGCTGTACTCGGATAATGGGGGTCCCCAAAGGCACCCAAGGGCCAGTCTTCCTTCCCAAAGCATTTCTCGGACCTCCCTTATAGGGTCTCAGCAGAGCATCAGCTGCCCTTAGATACCTCATATGATGGGCATTGACTATTTCTCCTTTGCATTATTAGAATTTAAAATTAGGACGCATACTTAAATAGAAGAGTCAGTGTTTGGGGTTATGTGAGACAGAAGTCTGCCCTCACGGAAGCTTCCGGAATATCCCCACATCCCAGTCTGATATCCTCCTTCACTGTGTCACCCAGTGAGCCCACCCACTCTGCAGCATGCAGCTCTCCTGCTGAAAACCCTTGTGCATGGCTTCCCTTCACAGCAGCCATCTTTAATTAGATGCCTTCTCTCTACAGTGCTATATAAAATCCTCACAAAAAAGTCCCCTAAGAAAGACATTGTTGATGCTGGGCAGCTAGGGCAGCTTAGAAAGGATATGTGACTTGTGTAAAGTCACAGACAGCGAGTAGAGGTAGAGGCAGGATTCTGCAGAGCTCCCTCCCAGCCTGAGGCTCCCTCCTTCCCATGAAGGAGGCAACTCTCTGATTACCTCCTCTGAGCTCCAGGCTTGGTGTGAAGGAAAACACGACCTCTCTAAGAAGGGTCAGGTCTCAGGAAGCATACAATAGCTGTTCTGAGGCCCCCAATGCACACACAGTGGAGGACTGCCTGAGAGAAGTGTGGCATCATTGAGAGAAAATACACCTAACCCTCGAAAGACTTGAGGCCCCAGGGAATGGGGAGCTTTGGTGAGGTGGGGATAGCCTCTTGGAGACAGGGGAGGAGGAATAGTATGAGGAACAGTCAGAGGGCAGACTGAGAGGGCAATAACAACTGGACCGTAAAAAGAGATTAAATAATAATAATAATAATGAGCCAGGTCATTGGAGGGAATGTCAAAATTTGTTTGCAAACATATAAAGATGTTTATGAAAGTCCATATGGATCTTACGTTCCATCCTGTAACACGTTGGTATGAAATTTCTAATTTGTAAGCATAAATATTCTGCTGAAAGATGTGCCCCATTCGACACCAGTGTCCTGGGTAGGCACCTGAGTACAATGGACATCCCAGCGCCACCTGCTGGAAGTCCTGGCTCTTCAGTGTTGAGGCTATCTCCTGTGGCCATAGCCTCAGAAACCTTGCTGGCTTTACCACCCACATGTCTTCTCACCTCATGCTCTTCAATGTTGGATTTCTTTCTCTCATAAACTAAACTCATAGCTGACTGCTTGTATGATCCCCATGAATTGAAGCCTAGGTCACTGTCACTGAATCTCTGCCCTTTTTTCCTACCTCCCCACATCTCCAAAGACCTGCCGTATCTACCTGTAAGCACTTTCCAATTGCTTACATGTTCCCTGCTTCAGCAACATGGCTACCTTGTTCCCTTGCCTCCAGTGGCCTCTGAGTCACCCCCACCTTTACCTCAGTCTCCTGCTTCACTCTGTAGCCCTCATGTGTCACACTCCTGTGTAGAGAGAATAGCTTGGGTATTGTATGGATGCAACACCTGTCAATTTAAAAGCTTTCAAACTTCACGTTGGAACATTAAAATTCTGACATTTGCTAGCTGGGCATGGAGGCACACACTTGTGACCCCCAATATGATAGAAGTAGAGGCAGGGAGACTGTTAATTAGAGCTTAGCTAGGTTGAATAGTGAGACCTTGCTTCAGCCAAACAAAAACAAACATATAGAAGCAAAACCCACAATCGCTTCTAGGCAGCCTTCAGTGACCACGCCCACCACATGGGCTGTCACTCTGCTCCTTCCCTGGACCTAACCTCCAAGTCTACTCTGTCATGCAAAAGTTGCATTGCAATCACTTATGTTCTTCCTTCTCTTCCTTCCGAGTCTGATGGTCCCCTGCTACCTGCACAGTGTCGGGCACACATGCCACACTCTATGCAAGCTTTTAAAGCCAGCACACCGAAGCACCTGGATCTATTTCTCTTTCTGATGAGAGGCTGTCAGTAACTCCTATAGGCTGGAGATTCCACTCGACTAAGTAAATGCTTGGACCTAGGAGACTTCTATCCCACAGTGACGACTGGCCTAGAGATCACTTCTGAAATCCCCCACTGAATTAGACTCTCCAGCGTCAGGCACAGGACTGAAGTTTTTAGATACACCACAAGGTGTTACTGAAAGGATGTGTGCAAAAGCACCCTAATAATTACGGCATCACACGTACATGCTGTACCCTTCATACCTGTGTCAATGCTAGTATGTCTTTACTTTTGAAAGTGTTTATATTCACAGAGCAAGACCAGCAAGCCAGTGAGATTGTCGAGACCATGGCAAGACTCCCCTGTGGCGATGCTACTGTAGAAGCTTGCTGAAAGAGGGTTAAGAAGAACCCAGTGGATGGTGGGAATGATAACTGCAGTGGTTCTAGGAATCATGGCATTAGTTACCACAGCTAGAGTTGCTCTTCAGAAAGAAGTTCAAACTGCTCAATTTGTTAAAGACTGGCGTATGCATTCTCATGAACTTTGGACTCAACAAAGTGAGATAGACAGGGAAATACTTGATGGCATAGCTGTACTGAGACAAGCTGGAATACTCATTGGAGATCAATTAGAACTATTAAGGGAACGAATGAAGTTGAAATGTTATACGAACGTTACTTCTTATCGTCTTACCCTTTAAGATTCAATGATAGCAAATATGATTGAGAGGGGCTTATAAAGCATTCATTGGCTCATACTAATTCTTTTCAACTGATTTATAACTTGTAACAAGAAACTATAGACACAAAGAAGCTGTCTGATATTACAGGCATGGATGTTATAGAACACCTTGTAGGTGTTGTAGCTTCATCATCCCACAAATCATTTTGATAAGTTCTTGCTCTTATGATTTTATAATTCTCTTTGTGGTGTTAACTTTACTGGCTTTGAAATGTATGCCTATTTATTTGCATAAAATGTTAGACAACTAGATTGACAAAAGGCCATATTTACTGAAATGCTATACCCCTCTGCTCCTTCAGAAAATGAAGGCTTAGCACGTTGGTGAGCTTCTCTCTCTACTATAGCACCTATGACCAACTTCAATCAATAACAAGCAATTGTGGTGGCTATCTATATTATGACTCCATAATTTTCCAACAATAATTGTTATCCCTAACAAATCTTAAAACAAAAAGGGGGAAGATGTAGTGAGATGTAGAGTAAAATCTTTATATCTGGCTTTGAGTGAAATATTTCAGCAAAGCTTTTGCTATCTGTGCGTCGATCAGTAGAGGCTGAGAAATTGTTATGAGACTGTTTGAACCTTGAAGAAATGTTCTCTCTCTGGAAAGTCTGCACTTGGTGCTATGTGAGAGCTTGCAGCTCCACTCATGTTGGTCCTAAGACACTCCTGGCCAACCTGGAGTTCCTACTTTTGATAATGGCTTGCCACGGTCAGAAGGGACTGAGATTCGTGTGGGATGTCTGCTCTCATGAGCAGCAAAGGGAAAGATAACTCTGGTAGCTGAAACCTTTCCCAGTCCCAATTAACCTTGTAGGATGTTTCAATAAAGTAATTGGAGTGAGCTAGCTGGGTGTTAATGTTTTTCAAGAGTTTATACCCTTCTGCTCCTTCAGAAAATGAAGGCTTCTTGGTGAGATTCTCTCTCTACTTAGCACCTACAACCAACATCAATCAATAACAAGGGATTGTGGTAGCTGGCCAGACTGCAAAACCAACTAATTACTCACTCTCAGGTACTTATGCCTTTGGCATCTGTGGCACCAGAACTGCTAAGCCCATCCAACTACTGAATAATGAGAAAGATGAATACTCCTATCCCATCCATGTCCCTAGCTATGCCCATACTTTCTTCTTTGAAAGATCCTGAGGACCCTGCTTAGGGCAGTTCTGACTAGTTCCACTACCACATCACTCACCCTCAACAGAGCCCGGCTGGCCAGAACCTCAAAGGCTTGTACCACATTGATGTCATTCTTCGCACTAACTTCAAAATATGGCATATCCTTCTCTTTACACCACCCATGGACCACCTCCTGGGACACCTGAAGGAGAGAAATGATCACTGTTTCTGTATCGCTGTTACCATGGCCACTGTCACTGCTGCAGCTGTGGCTTGGGTGTGGGTTGTTCCCTCCAGAACCCATGTTGAAATTGCTCCCTGCCATGATGGCACTGAGTAAAGGAGGTGAGGCCTCAAAGGGAGATTAAGGCAAGGACTAACATGGCACTAGGAAGATAGCTCAGTAGATAAGAACATTCACTGCCTAAGTATGAGGGTCTGAGTTCAAATCCCCAACACCCACATAAAAGCTGGGTGTGACCATAGATGCCCAGTGCTGTGGGAGGATCCTGAGAGGTCACTGGCCAGTCAGCCTCACAGAGATGACAAGCTTTGGGTGCAATGACAGACTCTGTCTCAAGGGAATAAGGACATTCGTGATAGAGCAGGACAGCTGATGGCTACCTTGGTCTCTGCACATGTGTGGGCATGTACTCCTTCTTCCTCAGCATGCACAGATGCACATATACATATATACACATATGCAAACATACAAACATGCTCATACATTTTAAGAAGGAAGGATATAAAGGGGTCGGCACCCAAGGGAGTAAGTCTCTTTTGTGGGACTGAGAACAGTTTCTCAGGAAGTGAGGCCATCCTCAGGTTTTGATCACCCCCCCACCCCACCCCACCCCATTCTTTTACATTTCCTGTCACCACTGCCCTTGCTTTCTACCACCACCCCAGCCCCATGATCACACCACATGGCTGCTGCCCCTCTTAATGACTGAAGGCCTTCTCTGTTTCTACAGCTTCATATTTTATCTTTTCAGTTTTTAAAAAAGATTTTAAAACTTATTATGTATACAGCATGTATGCCCGCGTATATGCCTGCAGGCCAGAAGAGGGTACCAGATCTCATTAGAGATGGTTGTGAGCAACCTTGTGGTTGCTGGGATTTGAACTCAGGACCTCTGGATGAGCAGCTAGTGCTCTTAACCACTGAGCCATCTCTCCAGCCCCATCTTTTCAGTTCTTATGAATCTGTGAGGTGGGTGTTGCCAGTGCTATTTTATAGAGGAGGACCTGGAACGGTGGTTCTCAACCTGTGGGTCGTGACCCCTTTGCAGTTGAATGACCATTCCACAGAGGCCACCTATGACCATTGGAAAACACAGGTATTTACATTATGATTCGCAACAGTAGCAAAATTATAGTTACGAAGTAGCAATGAAGATACTTTTATGATGGGGATGGGGTCAGCACAACATGAGGAACTGTGTTGAAGGGTTGCAGCATTAAGAAGGTTGGGACCACTGCTCTGGAGAGTCACCTTTCCCTAGGAGACACAGCCAGGGTGGATTTGGACACGGACCTGGCAGAATTAGATCCCGCTTAACTCGCTGGCTTCCTAAGATCTGGCTAAAAGCTACCTTTCAACACTGGCTCCTTCTTCAGTCCCTCTAAAGGAGATGGCCCTATCAGACACAGGGCAGGCAGGGTAGGAACAGAGAGCTTCCTGTCTGACTCTATGCTGTCTGCCTCCATGCCTACTGAGCAGATCCATGCCAGAACTCCGGTCTCTCCGTAGTGGCCTGAACAGCAAATAAGGTTAGCCAGGGGTCAGGCTTTATATTAAGCACTTGACCACATGTCAACTCACCTACAACCCCAACCCCATTACATACTAACTTATGAGATGGATGCTGTTAGCTCCACTTTATAGGCAGGAATACAGAGGCTCAGAGAGGTTCAGAAACATGTCCTGGATCACACAGCTCAGGAAAGGGAGAGTGGATGCAGGCACAGTGGATGCAGGCACAGCTCAGCACCCTGCTGGCATCTGAATTGCTGCTGATGGACTCTACATAAGAACCTTGTTCTTTACTGTCACCCTATGAGACTGTAGTTCCCTTTCTCAGTCAGCTGAGAAAAGACATTGCCCCCAAGTGCAAATGGCTGGATGCGGTTTGGGGCGACTAAGTATGTTTCTGAATTACTTTAAGGGGTGACTCATACCAGAGTGTGATGTCTCATTAGTTATTTTGAGGGGAAATTACCACATATCTTCTATATGCTGTGGCTGGCACTTTAAAAAATATTTAAATGTATTTAAAGGAATCAGGCTGTTTCTCTAGGAGAAAGGATTGTTTGTCCCTTTTCCTAGAACACAGGGCAGGTTGAGGAGACCAAAGGCCACCCTTCTTCACATCGTCTCCTTGTTGCTTGCAGGTTCTGGAAACAGCTGTCTTACTGAGATCAGAGAGTCCCATTGCTTCCACTGACTCTGGTTCTTGCTCTCCTGGTCTCAGGACTGGCAAGAATGCCCAGTAGCTCTGTCTTCTTTTCACAGTGACTCTATTGCCCACCAACATTGCTCTGCCATTGTGAGGTTTGTAACCTAAGATGGTGGTCAGCTAAACAAGAATGTCTAGGCCTCAGTCTTAGCCTCTGATGCTTAAGTTGTTCCTGCTTTTGGGAAGAGGGACCCCAGTGTTGATGAGAAATGTTTCGTCCTATAACTGGTAAACCATGAAGACTCCTTCTACCTTAGGTTAGTCCTTGACTGTTTAGAGTCGTCATTCTGAACCTGTGGATTGTGACCTTCCGCAAACACGTATTTCCAATGGTCTTAGGAACCTCCAACCATAAATTTATTTTTGTGGCTGCTTCATAACTGTAATATTGCTGCAGATTGGTGTCTCAGTTTGTAAGAGCATCAGAAAAGAGTGTTTTCTGATGGTCGCAACCCACAGGTTGAGAACCGCTGGTTTAGAGGGACACTTGAGATGTCTATATTAGTGACATGTATATATTTAATCACCAGATATTAATACCTTACACCTGGATGGCATCTTGAAATAGTCGTTAGATGTTAACATTTTGTACACTGTCAGCATCCTGGGTACTCAACGTGCTATGAATCTTTTAAAGTCTTTGAGGTCTGCACTTTCACTTCCTCATGTTCAGCCCGCTCTAGCTCCCAGCTCCCCAGACCCTGAGTATCTAATTGCTTCTAAGTTATCTGGTCCTCGGCAGTTACTGTCCAGTTCTGCAGAGTAACTCTTTCTCTAGGCTGTAATCTGCAGAGGACACTGTTTTTATATTGGCCCGGGAAAGTGTCCAAGGCTGATCATTCACTGACAGAGCTTGTATGTCACACCCTCTGCTGCAGCTGTAGCCACGGCTCTGCTGTCCCTTCCCTCAAAGCAGACAGTGACCTCGGTGTCTGCCACCTTCATCTTATCTGCCACCCTTCTGATTGGTCTCAAAAATGACTGAACAGAATCTTGAGCACATCAGTTGAGCACCAAGCCACTTCTTTCTGGGACTCCAGCCCCTCCCCCCACAGAGGGCTGTCTAGGAAAGAAGCCATCAGACAGCAGCGCCTTTTAGTTTTCTCTGCCAATTGCAGCTCTGAGTTGATGACATTTTGAAGATCATCTTATCTTTTATGTATGAAACAAAACAGTTATTTATAACTTAAGCTCAGAGGACTTTAAAAGTAAATCTAAGACGTGGCACCTGGAGACACAGTGTTGCTTTTAAGGGCTTTCCTCTTGCTTACAATGGACTGCTAACATTTTGGTTCTGCTCATTCATCAGGAACCAATGTTTGACCAAAACTAGGCCAGATTACAAACATTTATTTATGTTTTTTTATTTATTCATTTTACATTTTGTGTGTGTGGCAATTATGTGTGTGTGTACATGTATGGACAGCATCGACAAGTTGTAGAAGTCAATTCTCTCTCCATTGACTTGTCCCAGGCATCACATTCAGGCCGCCTGGCTCTGTGGCAAGTGTCTTTACTGCTGAACCATCAGGTTGGTTCCAGTTAGCATAATATTAGCTGTGATGCTTTCCCATCTCATATATATTGAAAATGATTGTTATATAAATTTAAAATGAGCAGAGGGGCCAGAGAGATGGTTCAGCAGTCCCTCTTGCGGAAGATCTGGGTTTGGTTCCCAGCACCCACATGGCAGCTCAGTTACTGACGATAACTCCAGTTCCAGGGAAATCTGACGCCCTCTTCTGGCCTCTGCAGGCACTGCGGTGCCTCACCATGCACGGGGTGCACTTACATGCACTAAGCAAGATATTCATAGACATAAAATAAAAATAAAGAAAGCTTTCAAAGAATTAGCTTATCTGAAACTACTTAGTAAACCTCCAAGAACAACAAAGACTGGAAAACACCATTCTAACCAGTTGGTTGTAGGTTAGAACTCACCCCACTGGGCATGGAGCAAAGCATTCAAGCTTCAGAGAATAAATCCCTTGAAGCTCAAATGTTACAGCCCCTTTCTCATGAGCTAAGGTTTTCCCATTATTGGCTTCTGCAGAAGGGGTTTTTAAACAAAGGTGAGCCAGTAATTTCTTTGGAATCATTCTGGCTGTATGTATGTGTTGGCATATATGTGTGTGTGTATTTCTCATAGTAAAATACACACCACATAAAAGCTAACAGTGTAGCCTCATTTAAGAGTATAACTCAGGGCATGATGTATATGCCTGCTCTTGAGGGACCATCATCACCACTAGGGTCCAGAATTTCCTCCTTCCCAAGTCTAGCAATGTACTTTTAAATACTTATATTCCTTTAATTAAGTAGGAAAAACTACTATGTTTTCATTAAGGAGGACACAATTACAACGTTTCCCCTAATTCTCAAATAGTCTAAGGAAACCCATCTTCTGGTTGCCATGGCAAGAAGAGCAAGCTCTTCTTGTTGGAGTAGACCCAGGGCATTCAAGGAGCATGGTGGACCATGGGTGGCCAGCTCAGTCAGGGTGCTGAAAGGGATGGAGCCTGCCCCCTCAGCTCTGTGCCTGTGACTACAAGCTCCCTAGATACCCGTCATTTGGCTAGTCTTCATTTTCCTCATCCCACCCAGGGGTTGACAAACTTTTTGCTAAGTCAGCACCAGAGTGAAGAGAGCCAAGAGCGGGAGCTGCCCCCCCCCCGCCCCCCTGCTTAGTTCGTGGCTTTAACAATATCCATGTTGTGTTAAGTCTCTCTTCATTCTCTTCTCACTTCCTCTTCCACACTTCCCTGAACTCATTTCATTATTGTTCAGCACATCCGGTTCCTACTAGGCCACCTCCCTCCAAATCCTGCCTCTGGGCCTACCTGGCTGACAGACAAACTTCCTTTATCTTCCCCAAACCATCTTTTTTGTTTGTTTGTTTGTTTGTTTGTTTGTTTTTCGAGACAGGGTTTCTCTATAGCCCTGGCTGTCCTGGAACTCACTTTGTAGACTAGGCTGGCCTCGAACTCAGAAACCCACCTGCCTCTGCCTCCCGAGTGCTGGGATTAAAGGCGTACGCCACCATGCCCGGCTCCAAACCATCTTTTATCTGCCCCATTTGGTGGCTTTCCCCTGGGTCTCCATCTCCCCTTTACCATCTCCATTGTGGCCATTCCCACATGTGTCTCTCCAAGAGGATGAAGGGGTTTGGCTTGCCTGGTGCTTGTTGCTTCTTCCAGTCCCTTATTCTTCTCTAAAGCAAAGTTCACTGCCCCCCCCCCCCCCCCAGCTTGGCTCAGACCTATCCTATGATCCATCACCTACTCTACACCCAGCCAGGCATCCGTCATTCATTCATTGAACGTTTGCAATCTTACTTCCTTTCTCCATCAGCACAGCTGCCACTACTCAGAGTAGCCAGAATGTTGTTTATCTGCTATCAACCTCTCTGCTTTTCCATCTTTTCCACAGAATCAGATCTAAACACAAAATTGGCCTTCCTCTCTTCCTACTTCACTCCAGACAGTACTACACCCCAGAGCTCTTATCTGACCTAAGCAGGTGGGATTGTGAACTTGTGAAGCTAACAGAGAAGCTCCCACTGCAGCTGGCCCAGTGAGGAAAGAGACAGAGACTTGGATTACTGTCTGAGACAGGATGTCTGACACTGAGTCTCCAACCCGAACTGGTCGCACAAAACTGAAGACATGTTCTTAGCACACACTTCTCCCCTGAGGTTTTGTTCTTAGGTATCCCAAAGCTTGCAGGTTCCCTAGCTGTTTGAGGCTGTTCTTCAAGCTTCTCAGATTCTGAACACCCAGACTAAACATGTCCTCTCTGAACAGGGATCTTGCTCTTCTGCAGGTGGGGGCAGCTGAAAGCACACCTTCTCTCTCCCCCAATTCTTGTCCACCTATACTTCATGGTACCAAGTTTTGGTTCAGTTCTCCTGAGGTTTTCTGTTTGAAGCACTGTGAAAACAGAGTTCAGACACCATGACTCCATTTCCCATCATGGTTTTCCATAAGAAATACTGAGAGAATGTGGTTCTAACAGCTCCTTTGGGTACTATTTGGACTTTGATCAGCACAAAATACCTTTGTGCCATGCTTTACAAATCAAGACAATCCCTATTCCTTTTATGTATGTAAAGGTTAAAGAACTTTCCACTCAACAGCCCTGTGATGGCTATGAGCTACATGGCCACTGTGGTCATGGGGTAGACCAGTTGTCAAAGGGTTCATTGGCTATCCTGGGTATGCCTAACTTAGTGAGAAATGATTAGTTACCTAGCAAACTTGTAGGTCCCAGAATTGATGCCTTTAGAGCCTGTGTGACTCCACGCAGAAATATGATTCAAAATGAAATCAAATTCCACCAAGATCTGACTCTTGGTTCCTCTGCGGTCTTAACTCTCTGGTTCTCTGCTACTCATGGTTTCAGTTTATGTCATGCTGCTTCTATAGCCTATAACCCACTTCTTCTATCCACTGGCTCTCTATTCTGGACTTAGACGGCCTTCCACTGTAATTTCCAAATCTCCAAAGTATATAACTGTCACTGCTTTTACCATGTTGTACCATAATTGTCACTATTAGATGGTAGATTTCTTGAGGCAAGGACTCTGTCAGCACTGTATGTGAGGCCCAACACAGCATGAGGTATACAGCTGTTGCATACAGTTCATTGAGTGAGTGAAGGAAGGAAGGAAGGAAGGAAGGAAGGAAGGAAGGAAGGAAGGAACAGTACCTTCCTATCTTCCAGATCGATTTTGTTCCCCAGCACCACCATGGGATATGACTGCTCCATAGGGATAATCTTTGCCAGGACATCATCCCTCCAGATATCCAGGGCTTCAAAGGACTCTGGATCAGTAACATCAAATGCCAGGATACAGCCATCGGAACCTTTGTAGAATGTTGATACCATTGAGCGGAACCGCTCCTGACCACCTGTGTCCCAGATCTGGAGAGGAAGAACAGGGCCCCACAAGGCTCTGATGAGTGGCTGAAGGGAAGCCCAGCAAGGTTGTATCATGCTGAAGCTGTCATTTCTGGGTGGGGAAAATCCTGGTGGAAGTGTGCCCTTCCGCACCCAGGCACTGCACCCTCCCCGCAACCCCCAACTCTACCACAGCTCTTAGCTCTCACTTTTTCTCTAATTTATGAGGGTAGAGGTTGTTAGCCCAGCTCCCAACAGTAAATATATTTTTGGCTTTGTGGGTCATCTATCCTTGTTACACTGTTCACTTTTGCTGTAGTAGATAAACAAGTGGGTGTGCCAGTGAAGAGACGAGGCTTAGCTCAATTAGCCCATGTACTTTACTGATCTCTCTCCAGATCCTCCGAGCTTCTAGTACTTGTTGCTGTGTACGTGGGTGATTTTCAGGCGTGTGTGTAGCAAAGAGGCAGAGGGCACGGCTCACCTGCAGCTTCAAAGTTGTGTCATCCAATATGATGATTTTGGAGAGGATGCTGGCCCCCAGTGTGGTCTGGTATTCCTCGAAAAATGTTTTGTGTACATATTGGTGAAGAAGAGAGGTCTTTCCCACGCTGAGGAAACAAAGATTCCGAACATGTGTAAACACATACCTATAAATAAACACACACACACACACACACACACACACACACACACACACACACACACACACACACACCTATGCCATTCTCAGGACACTGTTCTCTCTCTCTCTCTCTCTCTCTCTCTCTCTCTCTCTCTCTCTCGCTCTCTCTCTCGCTCTCGCTCTCGCTCTCCTTCTCTCTCTCCCTCCCTCCCTCCCTCCCTCCCTTCCTCCCTCTCCCCGCCTTTCTTTCTTTGTTTTGGAGTTTAAGAAAGGGCTTTGATGTGCAACTTGAAGTAGGATAGACACACAACAACAGTGTATACCTTAAGTTGGTCTCAGGATGCTTAGAGAGTTACCCAGATTTTGAATTTCTAGTATCTATAGTCTAGAGACCACCCTTTGGGGAGCAAAGGATACAAAATAGTTTCTAGAAGCAGAAACCAACCAAAATGAGCCATGTGGGATAAGGTTAAGTATCCTACAACAGTGTGTAGATTTTGGTTGGGTGTAGCAGAGGGTGGGACGATCCAGAGTTGCAGAAGGGCTACAGAGCTGGACCCAAACCAAGAACCTTTTGCTAGCTTCTTTCTCTCAACTATGCTTCCTTCCTTGAAGAAAGGTGCAATTCTGCTGTCACTCGGACTCAGACAGGGTCCCTTGGGGGTGGGAGCACAGCCTGTAGCACAGTCATGACACTCCCAGCTGAGGCTCTTCTCCAGCAAACACCCAGCAGCCAGGCTTGGCTTACCCAAGTGCACCAACAATGATAAGTTTCAAGTCCACTTTCTTTCGGGGATTCATGAGGGGCTTCAGGGCCTGTGGGGAAACAGAAGTCATTTTTGCACTGGCAGGTCTTGTAGCCATTGTCACAGAGGCTAATCCTCCCATACTCGGTCACTGAAGACTCCCTCAAGTGTCTTCCACTATACCCCAGCAATAGCATTTAGTATCCCGTGGGCTCTGTTTCCCTCTGCCTTACCAGGATTCTGCTAAGGACTCTAGTCCTGAAGCGCACACATGACCCAGCACCCCGTATACCCCTCCCTTGACTTTCCCTTGCCAGAGTTCCAAGATGGACAACTCACTCGCCCTTCAGCTCTTCCAGTCTTGCTCTGAGATATAGCTGAGAGTGTCAAACGGCAGGACAGATCTGAACAGAGACCTCACACAACCCAGCCTAGAACCAGGAATGGAGGCCAGCGTGGGGAGAGGGGATGGGCTGGGCAGGACAAGGGATTCATTGTCACGACTGCCTGGAGGCTTTGGATGAACAAGAAACCCTCCCCCAGGCATAGTGTGTGGCACTTGCCAATCATAGGCTCTTCGCTGCAGCTGGAAGGGGGTGAAATCAGTACACATTACTGGAAAGCTACTTGGCAGCATGTGTGGTGAGCCTCAAAATAGCTTTGACCTCTACTTCTAGCAATTTCTCTACAGAATTCACCAGGAACTTGAGCAAATACTTTTTCTCCTTTCCAATGTTTATTGATCCTTTATGAACTTTACATTGTGCACCCCAATCCCACCCATCTCTCCCATCCCTTTGAATCCACCCTCTGTCCTTGTAACCTACCCTGCAAAAGAAAATAAAATAAGATAGAACAAAAAAGAAAGTGCTGGGGGCTGGAGAGATGGCTCAGAGGTTAAGAGCACTGTCTGCTCTTCCAGAGGTCCCGAGTTCAATTCCCAGCAACCACATAATGGCTCACAACCATCTGTAATGGGATCTGATACCCTCTTCTGGCATGCAAGTATACATGCTGATAGAGTATACATACATGTAAAATAAATAAATAAATCTTAAAAACAATAACAACAAGAAGAAAGAAAATGGTGTTGTGGAAGCTGTAGTGTGTCACAGTGTGTCCTACAGTACACCCTTTTGTCCACACATCTTTACTTGCAAATATTCATTGCAATGAGTCGTTGGTCTATTCCTAGGCCTCTGGCTTCTGCTACGCTATCTATATTTGATCCTCACAGGGACTCCTGTAGGACATCCTGGTGTTGTCTTGTCTCATGGAGATCCTGCAGCTTTGGATCTGCAGGACTGGCTCTTTCATGTGCTTCAGCAGATCACAGATGGGGTGGATTTTGGGGTTGGCCAACTCAAAGCCCTGGATCTGGGCCTGGGAGATAGCTAAGCCTGCCGTCTCTCCTGTGTCCGAACCACCAGGGCAAGCTCTCCAGCATTGTTCTCATTTGTTTACCCAATGCTACAGCCAGTGAGGGGCAGGGCCAGCTCTCTTGTGCTCATGCCCTTGGGAGCAGCACACCTGCATACCTACTACCAGGGTACTGCCCAGGTAAGGTTCAGGGCCTGCTCTCCTGAGTACTAAAGCAGCCCAGCTCTTCCACTCTCATGACCTTGGGGTTGTTCACCAGTTCCCCTGATGTCAGTGTCAGCTCTATTGTGCTGCCTAGGTGAGGGGCAAGGCCAGCTCAGCATGGTGCCTCAGGCACCAGTCCAGACCAGAGACATATGCATGGCCTTTGGTAATAACACAGCCCTGGGACATCATCACAGACCCTGGCTACCATAGGACCATGAACTCAGACATGGCCCTTGGCAGTAGCCTGGTCCCAGATGTCCCCATGGCCTCAGGTAGCCGTGCAGGCAACTCAGATCAGCATGTCCCTCCCCACAACAGCATGTCCCAAAGATGGTCTCTGGTGACACTCCAGACCATGGACACCCCCTTGGCCTTTGATGGTAATTTGGGCTACAGATATCAACATAGACTCCAGCTGCATTAGGACCATGAGCCCAGACGTGGCTCTTGGTGGCAGACAGAGCCAGAACTTCACCATGGCCCCCACATGTCTCAGTGTTGGGGATTGAATTCAGGGCTTTGTGAATGCTGAGCAAGCACCATATGCAGAGATCCCATGAAATGCAAAAGGTATACATTGTAAAATAATTAAATTCAATTAATTAATATTAGTAATTAATAATAATTAATCAATAACTAATTAATTACTGAGCATAAACAAATGTACACCTTTCCTGTGAAGCGAATGCATGAAAGCCTGGACTTGACACTGGGATCACCTAAGATGAAACACAAAGGACTTCCTCTAGGAGACACCAGGGAAGACAGGGACCAAGTAACTCTAGAAAGTGATGCTGGCAACATGGCGGGCCTGAAGATGCGAGGCATGTGGTGTGGTGAAATTTCCTAGGAGAGAATGAAATAAAATTCTGGGGATGGAGAATGGAAAAGGTGATTGATTTGCTTCTGGGGAGGAAGCAAGATTGATGTGGATTATGACTCTCACATCCCATCCATCCATCCATCCATCCATCCATCCATCCACCCATCCATCCACTCATCCATCCATCCATCCATCCATCCATCCATCCATCCATCCATCTGTCCATCCATCCACCCATCCATCCACTCATCCATCCACTCATCCATCCATCCATCCATCCATCCATCCATCCATCTGTCCATCCATCCACCCATCCATCCACTCATCCATCCACTCATCCATCCATCCATCCATCCATCCATCCATCCATCCATCCATCCATCCACTCATCCATCCATTATTCTTCTAGCTACTTAGCAAAAGTTCTCCATCTCCCAGGAATGTGGAGGCAGGGAACTAAGATACCAACCTGGCCTAGTGTACTGCAACAATGTTGCTGCTCACAAAGGCAAGCAACCAAGAAGTGGCTGAGAAATCTCTGAAAGAGGCGGGCCTTTGGGCATCAGTTATCTGTTTAGAAGGGGCCTGAGAGCAATGAAACATTGTTTCCTAACACTTTGGTACAGTGTGTCAACTTAACATAAAAGACCACCACAACAGTTTAGGATTTAAGAGTTTCAAAATAGAGGCCAAGATGAGACTGCACCAGCTGAGCAAGCTACCTGCAGTGGGTTGTACCACATCATGTGCAGCAGGCTATTCTCACCATAGCTGTGAGGTGAATGTAAGCAGGGCTCATAGAAATGACCCCACTGGGATATGGCTCAGTACTACTGCAGGGCTGGCTCCACTTGAACAAGGCTTCCATCCTTACCATCAAAAGGTGTGTGTGTGTATGTGTGTGTGTGTGTGTGTGTGTGTGTGTGTGTGTGTGTGTGTGTGTTGTGGACCAGGGGGAGTCACCACTCACAACTCACACAACACCACACTATAGTAAATGGATGAGCTAGTACTAGGAAGGAGGCCAGAGAAAGCTCTTCTGTGTCCTAGTGCTTTCTGATCACTAGAGTTTGAAGCCTTGGTGTCTGTGTACATGAACATGTAGGGATGAGATTTGGTGTGTTCAACAAAGCCTTAGGCAGACTGGGAAAAGGCAGCCAGAGGGACAAAGAGGTTCTATTAGAGCAAGGGACCTGGGGTTGCTGAACAGGAGCCCTGTGTGAGGACCCACACTCAGTGGACACATCATGTGGAGGTAAAGAGAATGGACCATGCTGACATTTATTGATCAGACACTGTGCTGAGAGCTTTGAAGCTATGCAAATAAATAACAACACATTGTGCGCATTAAGTGAAGTAGTGTGCTATTGTGCTTGATGCATTGTTTTGATATATTTACTGGAACAAATTGAGGTTTCTTAAGAGTGTTAAGGTTTTAGAGTGTTAGCTATTTTAGTGCACACAAAATATTTACAGGGTTGGCACTATTATTATCTCTGTTTTACTAAGAATGAGAGGTTTCCAGGAGCTAATTTAGGGGTTCCTAACAACACACAGCCTGTAGTGGGAGAGCCTGGGTTGGAGCTGAGATTTGGATCCAGACCTAGCTCTATAGACTGCATTTATGGTTGATACTGATCGCCAGTTTGACAGGACCCAGCATCACCTGGGAGACAAACCTCTGTGCACATCTGGGAGTGAGTTTCTAGACTGAGGTGATTGAGGTGGGAAAATACACCCTAAACACAGACACACCATTCCATGATCTAAGATCCCAGGCTGAATAAATAGATTGCAAACTGAGCACGGGATGTTCCTCTCTGCTTCCTGGCTGCAGATGCAGTGTGAGCAGCTGCCCCGTGCTCCTGCTCTTGCTCCATGCTTTCCCAGTCATGATGAATTGCTCTCTCCAATGTGAGTCTAAATAGGTCCCTATCTCCTTAAATTTCTCTGTCAGGCATGTTGTCACAGCCATGAGCCATATAACAAGTGAAACCGGGGTACCCATATACTAGGCAGTTTGTTCTAAATATTAGAAAAATTATGGAAGCCTGGAGCCTGCTAAGCAGATACTCTGTCATAGAGCTGTACTTTCACACCTTTTTGAGGTGGAGTCTCATGTCATTGCCCAGGTTGGCCTCAAACCAGCAATCCCCTGCCTCAGACCCCCAAGAATCTAGGACCATAAATGTGTGCCACTGTGCCAAGAGACTATGCCATTAAGGGCAGTGAATGAGATGAACATAGCTTGACCCACTGAGGCCCTATCAGAGCACTTATTCGCTCTACCTGAATCGCCACCAATTACATACTTTCTTTTTTACAAATTAAATTAATTAAAAATGTCATATATGTGTACTATATTTATACCATTTCTCCCTACCTCAAATCTTCCCTTCAACTCTTCCCATGCTTCCAACCTTGCCACACTCCCTCTCAAATTCATAACCTCTTTAAATGCCAGACTTTCTACACAAATGCCAATCAATCCATAGATATTCTGAAATGCAAGGCCATTTAAAAAGGATGAGGTGATAGTGTACAAACACACATGGATAATTTAAGTTAAACCCTGTCCCCCAGATCTAAGCATTTGACAGTGTATGACTAATCCCAAGTATCAGAGTGTGTCTCTGAGCTTAACCCTTCATGTGTGTGCCCTGGAAACACACAGCTAGAACATGTGTGTGCCCTGGAAACACACAGCTAGAACATGTGTGTGCCCTGGAAACACACAGCTAGAACATATCAGCTATGGAGAGATGAGGAAAGGCAGAAGAGAGGCTAAGAGTTTCCATTGCATCTTAAGTGTGTATATTTAAAAAGTTTATTCTGCAATCTTAAATTGCTTCTGTAATTTAAAAATATCAATGAAAGACTAACCCCCGCCCTCTCTTTCCCCCAGTTTTACCCTGATTTAACATCTCTTTACAAAGCATATGTGACTATGTGGCTGCCCAGGGTCATCTGAGTGTGAGTTCCTATTTGGATGAATCACCATGACAGGGGGGTTGGGGAAGAGAGAGAGAGGCTGCCTCATGCCAGGCAATGACTGTGACTTTGAGGTCAGAGAGCCTTCTCTCTTCCCTAATCTACACCATCTGTGACTTGAGCCATGAGTATTACTATTTTTGAATCCTCTGTTCCCTCCTGGGTAAAATGGACATCACTTATGGCTGTGGCTTCCTCTGCAGATGGCACATGTGTGTCATATTATGCTAGCATAACAGGATCTCAGTGTTGGGAAAGATCCAGATGACAGTTTAACACTGCTGTGGGGTGGGGATTGGTAGAGGAGGTCCTGAGATCTGATTTGCAGGTGGTCGCTATTTTTGATAACGTAAACATGTCTACTAAGGGTTGATGTCAAGCTACAAATATAGAGCATGCATGATACTAGCAGGACCTTGGTGTCACTTGATCGAAGCACTGGGCTCACGGGAGGCAGCCAGATGTGCCCTGGGTGCGTGTTCCTTTCATCAGGGGGACAGGTTTCTTCTAGGGGCCATCCACAGGTGCTGGGGGAGGGAGTGTTAGGGGTGGGGTTGAGGTCTTCCCTTTGGGTTTTACTTGCTTCTGATCCTAATAGCTTCTCAACCCCTTCTGCTGTCCTGATGCCCTTTCCAGATGATCCCTGGAAGTGTGCAGCCACCAAAGACTCCCATACCCTGATCCCCAAAAAGGCAAACATTAATGAGTCTGACATCTAAACATAGCCTTGATCTTTGGTTCAGAGAGTGACCTGGGCTGGCCAAGTACCAGGGCTGAAGGAGTCTGTCTGGGAGCAGCTAGGAGTGGGGCTCTCTTGACTACTACTCCCAGGTTTCAGATAGTAGCTGAGGTCCTCTCCCATGTTGTCTACCCCTGGCTGGGTGTAGCTACAATGTTCTTTGGGGCCTCTTTTCACTGGCTGACTCAGAGATTCAAAGAGGGAAGCAAGGCATCTTCGTATCAACAAAGCCGAGTCATCTTCACTGTTACTTAACAGTGAGTAGCAGGCTTGGAATGCTGGACCTGCCCAGCCAGCCCAGCCCACACAGAGCAGGACTCCAGACAGGACCACCTCTTCCCTAGCTCCCGCCCCACAGCACTTCCAAGCCAGAGCTGGGCCCCACCCATAGCTTCTCTACAAACAAGGAAGACTGTTGCTGCAGAGCTCTTCTTGGGCCTGTGTCTAATCTACCAGAACTCTTGAGGATCTCAGCCTTTACCTTCTGACATCCATATCCCACTGGCTCCATCCAGGAACCCACATAGTCTCTTGCCTTACTTGTCCTGGATGAGGTCCTGTGTAAGTTGTCAGGGAGACCAGTGAACAGCGGCAGCTGAGAATTCTGCAGCAGGCCGGGTTTCTCTGCCCAGTATTCAATCTTTCCCAGCACAGTTTCTCTTCTCCCCCTGCACCCCATACTTTATTCATTCTAGAAAACAGTGGACTTGCAGGCCGAGTGTAAGGTTTTCTGTTTAATGAGATTCTTGGGGCACAGGAGGCTTTGTTGCCTGCCAGGATCACTTGACAGTTGGCATCACCCACCCAAATCCTTGCAGGTCTAAACCTGCTTCCTCTGCAAAGCACACCCACAGTGCTGGTTTCGGAAGGCTCCTCGTTCTCACTCTTTAAGCTCTTTGGGGAAATGTTTGTCCTGCTTCCCCAAGTAGACTACCGGTACCCTAGACAGTACCTCTTATCTCACTCTACCCCGCCTGTCCCCAAAGCATGGTCACTGATGCTGTGGATACAGAAACTTCCCTGAAGAGTGACAATCCATCCACGTGTCCTTTCTAATGCATGTATCCATTCATTCATCCATCCAGGTGTCTGTCTATCCACACACTCACATAGTGCACACCCGCTAAGCAGAAGCACAGTATATGTCTAAGGATACTCACAAACTACTATCTCCATAAGACCTTTGTAGTGGGGGACTGACCTATAAGCCCAAAGCAATTCTTTTTTATCAATAAAGAAGCAGTTTATAGAACACTTACAATTTACAAAATGCTATTATAGCCCAATGGATTCTATAGTCAGTACTAGTTGGTGGGCTGGTAAGATGGATCAGCAGGTAAAAGTACTCGCTAGAACCCATGTAAGGGTAGAAGGAGAAAATCAACTCAACAGAGCTGTCCTCTGACCTCCACAAATGTGCTGTGGTAAGTATGCATGCCTATCATTCACATAAAACGTAACACCACACACACACACACACACACACACACACACACACACACACACACCAAACAACAACAAACTAGGTTAGTAGCCAGCTTAGAGTAGAACCTGGACCTGCCCACTTCTGTTCATTAGCTCCTACATGGTAGCTCTTCACCTGGAGAAATTCTTATGGATTAGAACAAGAGGAATATTTTCCTATTTTGAGAGCTCATCTTTCTCTGATAGCTTCCAAATCTTCATCCTAGATGGCCCCCTGTCTGTGGGCCAAGGAGCTGCCAGATTCCGTAGGACCCAACCCTTTTAGAAGGTTTTGGTTTCTTCCAGGCCCTGCGGGTCTAGAGGCATAATGAGAGCCTCCTTTGAGCTGCCTGTCCTGTCTGGTATTGCTGCCTTTGCAGGTTCCCAGGCTGGGCCCCGCTCCCTGTGATTGGCAGGGAAGTCCTTTCTCCACCTCACTCAGGAACTTTCTGCAGTGCAGGGGTCTTCGGGTTGGATTAAAATTCCGCACCTGCCAGATTCTTAGCCTCATTTCTGTACCTGGTTTCTTTTCCTCTTCACCAGCAGACGAACAGTTCCGGCGCAGATGGGCACATGCAAGGACAGATGGGCTGCCAGGCCCCTTCCAGGCATGGCTGTACGACACTCACCTCACACAGGTGGGAGTTCTAGGTCTGGGTCTCTCTTCTAGGAGTGGCAGTTTCAATCTGGCCAGTATTGAGAACGCAAACGGTTTTGGTGAGAGGCCACTTCCCTCTGAGTTTTCCTCCTCTCTTTCTGTGCACAGACTTGGGAAAGTTGCAAAAGAGGCTGGGCCAGCGTGACCTCAGCTGTGTGGGTGGAGGAGGCGGAGTGCACAGGGAAAGCCAGCGAGGCTTCAGAGCTGTGTGCATTCAGGGCACCAGGCATATTCAGTTCATCAGGATTCTGATCCCAGGGGATGAGGGACGGCAGGTTTGAGTTGGGGAACTTTTGGACACAGGGCTTGAGAGGTGACACGTCCAATTTATGAGCTTGTAGGGACATCTGCCTCTGTCCATGGGAGTCTCAGGAAAGGAGCCCTTTGTTTGTTTCCCAAACAGTTGTGGAGCAGATTGGGTCCAGCCACCAGTGACCCAGTGAGGTTGGAAGATGGTCTGCTTTTAGGCCTTGTCCTCACCCCACACATCTCTCTCTCTCTCTCTCTCTCTCTCTCTCTCTCTCTCTCTCTCTCTCTCTCTCACACACACACACACACACACACACACGCACAGTATATAACACATGCACATGCATACACACAGAAAATATACACTATCCAACACCCTGCCACACTATACATGCATAACACACTTATACTTCATATGCACACCCTTGCATCCCTTGTGCCACACTCCTCACACACACATGAAACAAGATCCATTCCCTCATCACATCCATTCTATACCACCCACACCCCTACTCCATTCATATAGAATATACCCATCACACACGCACACCACACAACATACACATACCATACTACACTACCACATACATACACCACACATGCACACCACACCACACACCATACCGCACCACATATGCACAGCACACATGTATACCACACACCATACCTCACCACATATGCACACCACACCACATCAGACTTGTAAGAGGTGAGGTGTGTCCTGGCACCCCACAATCCCACACTGGGCCTCTCTGGTTAGGTTGTTGCCCAACCTGAAACACCTAGAAGAAGATGGTAATTTAAGATGCTGTTAGCATACAGTTAATGTGGGCATCTCATTTCACTGTTGTGGACTGTGCCTTGCGTATAATTGGCAGATGAAAGGCAGATGGAGTGAGTTTAGACACGACTCCCCAGATCTCAGGGGGGTCCCCTTAAGGTGTATCTAATGCGCTTCACATTCCTCACAAGTTAGGACTTTGTCTCTTTGTAGACATATTCCTTTGATTACTGTCCTGTCAGAAAGTTCTTCCCGGTTCCATAGTGCTCTCTCTCTCTCTCTCTCTCTCTCTCTCTCTCTCTCTCTCTCTCTGATGGGGCTTTCCAGCCACCATGTGTCTAAACCAGCCATAGAACCCTGCATTTGGAAAGCAGATGGGTAGCCTTGGAACCCACACTTGGCCAATTGTGCTGCTGGCATTGGCCCTACCAAAGAGTAGAAGAGAAATTGAAGTTTATTTGCTTCTATCAACTAGCAAACACTTTTGGAAGAAGGTACTTAATGGTTTCCGTACTGAATTCTACACAGGAAAGCTGAGACACTCTAAAGCCTGCTTACCCAAGTGAGGTGTTTTGGTTGCTGAGGAAGCCAAGGCAGTGCGCTGATAATCCCTGGCTTATGGAAGCTCCTTGGTTCCTGGACTATTGTCCTTTAGAAGTTCCCTCAAGCCCATGCCACCTGAATGCTCCCGATCTCATTAGCTAAGCAGAGTTGACCTGGCCAGAACTTATCTGAGAGACGCTTCTCTAATATTACTCTACTCCTCCCCCCCAGACCAGCTTTTATTTTTTTTTTCCATTTTTTATTAGGTATTTAGCTCATTTACATTTCCAATGCTATACCAAAAGACCCCCTTACCCACCCACCCCCACTCCCCTACCCACCCACTCCCCCCCTTTGGCCCTGGCGTTCCCCTGTACCGGGGCACACAAAGTCTGCGTGTCCAATGGGCCTCTCTTTCCAGTGATGGCCGACTAGGCCATCTTTTGATACATATGCAGCTAGAGTCAAGAGCTCAGGGGTACTGGTTAGTTCATAATGTTGTTCCACCTATAGGGTTGAAGATCCCTTTAGCTCCTTGGGTACTTTCTCTAGCTCCTCCATTGGGAGCCCTGTGATCCATCCATTAGCTGACTGTGAGCATCCACTTCTGTGTTTGCTAGGCCCCGGCATAGTCTCACAAGAGACAGCTACATCTGGGTCCTTTCAGTAAAATCTTGCTAGTGTATGCAATGGTGTCAGCATTTGGAAGCTGATTATGGGGTGGATCCCTGGATATGGCAGTCTCTACATGGTCCATCCTTTCATCTCAGCTCCATACTTTGTTTCTGTAACTCCTTCCATGGGTGTTTTGTTCCCACTTCTAAGGAGGGGCATAGTGTCCACACTTCAGTCTTCATTTTTCTTGAGTTTCATGTGTTTAGGAAATTGTATCTTATAGCGTGGGTATCCTAGGTTTTGGGCTAGTATCCACTTATCAGTGAGTACATATTGTGTGAGTTCCTTTGTGATTGTGTTACCTCACTCAGGATGATGCTCTCCAGGTCCATCCATTTGGCTAGGAATTTCATAAATTCATTCTTTTTAATAGCTGAGTAGTACTCCATTGTGTAGATGTACCACATTTTCTGTATCCATTCCTCTGTTGAGGGGCATCTGGGTTCTTTCCAGTTTCTGGCTATTATAAATAAGGCTGCTATGAACATAGTGGAGCATGTGTCCTTCTTACCAGTTGGGGCTTCTTCTGGATATATGCCCAGGAGAGGTATTGCTGGATCCTCCGGTAGTACTATGTCCAATTTTCTGAGGAACCGCCAGACTGATTTCCAGAGTGGTTGTACAAGCCTGCAATCCCACCAACAATGGAGGAGTGTTCCTCTTTCTCCACATCCTCGCCAGCATCTGCTGTCACCTGAATTTTTGATCTTAGCCATTCTCACTGGTGTGAGGTGGAATCTCAGGGTTGTTTTGATTTGCATTTCCCTGATGATTAAGGATGTTGAACATTTTTTCAGGTGCTTCTCTGCCATTCGGTATTCCTCAGGTGAGAATTCTTTGTTCAGTTCTGAGCCCCATTTTTTAAGGGGGTTATTTGATTTTCTGAGGTCCACCTTCTTGAGTTCTTTATATATGTTGGATATTAGTCCCCTATCTGATTTAGGATAGGTAAAGATCCTTTCCCAGTCTGTTGGTGGTCTTTTTGTCTTATAGACAGTGTCTTTTGCCTTGCAGAAACTTTGGAGTTTCATTAGGTCCCATTTGTCAATTCTCGATCTTACAGCACAAGCCATTGCTGTTCTGTTCAGGAATTTTTCCCCTGTGCCCATATCTTCAAGGCTTTTCCCCACTTTCTCCTCTATAAGTTTCAGTGTCTCTGGTTTTATGTGAAGTTCCTTGATCCACTTAGATTTGACCTTAGTACAAGGAGATAAGTATGGATCGATTCGCATTCTTCTACATGATAACAACCAGTTGTGCCAGCACCAATTGTTGAAAATGCTGTCTTTCTTCCACTGGATGGTTTTGGCTCCCTTGTCGAAGATCAAGTAACCATAGGTGTGTGGGTTCATTTCTGGGTCTTCAATTCTATTCCATTGGTCCACTTGTCTGTCTCTATACCAGTACCATGCAGTTTTTATCACAATTGCTCTGTAGTAAAGCTTTAGGTCAGGCATGGTGATTCCACCAGAGGTTCTTTTATCCTTGAGAAGAGTTTTTGCTATCCTCGGTTTTTTGTTATTCCAGATGAATTTGCAAATTGCTCCTTCAAGTTCGTTGAAGAATTGAGTTGGAATTTTAATGGGGATTGCATTGAATCTGTAGATTGCTTTTGGCAAGATAGCCATTTTTACAATGTTGGTCCTGCCAATCCATGAGCATGGGAGATCTTTCCATCTTCTGAGATCTTCTTTAATTTCTTTCTTCAGGGACTTGAAGTTTTTATCATACAGATCTTTCACTTCCTTCGTTAGAGTCACGCCGAGATATTTTATATTATTTGTGGCTATTGAGAAGGGTGTTGTTTCCCTAATTTCTTTCTCAGCCTGTTTATTCTTTGTATAGAGAAAGGCCATTGACTTGTTTGAGTTAATTTTATATCCAGCTACTTCACCGAAGCTGTTTATCAGGTTTAGGAGTTCTCTGTTGGAATTTTTAGGGTCACTTATATATACTATCATATCATCTGCAAAAAGTGATATTTTGACTTCCTCTTTTCCAATTTGTATCCCCTTGATCTCCTTTTGTTGTCGAATTGCTCTGGCTAATACTTCAAGTACTATGTTGAAAAGGTAGGGAGAAAGTGGGCAGCCTTGTCTAGTCCCTGATTTTAGTGGGATTGCTTCCAGCTTCTCTCCATTTACTTTGATGTTGGCTACTGGTTTGCTGTAGATTGCTTTTATCATGTTTAGGTATTGGCCTTGAATTCCTGATCTTTCCAGAACTTTTATCATGAATGGGTGTTGGATCTTGTCAAATGCTTTTTCTGCATCTAACGAGATGATCATGTGGTTTTTGTCTTTGAGTTTGTTTATATAATGGATTACATTGATGGATTTTCGTATATTAAACCATCCCTGCATCCCTGGAATAAAACCTACTTGGTCAGGATGGATGATTGCTTTAATGTGTTCTTGGATTCGGTTAGCGAGAATTTTATTAAGAATTTTTGCATCGATGTTCATAAGAGAAATTGGTCTGAAGTTCTCTATCTTTGTTGGATCTTTCTGTGGTTTAGGTATCAGAGTAATAGTGGCTTCATAAAATGAGTTGGGTAGAATACCTTCTACTTCTATCTTGTGAAAAAGTTTGTGCAGAACTGGAGTTAGATCTTCTTTGAAGGTCTGATAGAACTCTGCACTAAACCCGTCTGGTCCTGGGCTTTTTTTGGCTGGGAGACTATTAATAACTGCTTCTATTTCTTTAGGGGATATGGGACTGTTTAGAAGGTCAACTTGATCCTGATTCAACTTTGGTACCTGGTATCTGTCCAGAAATTTGTCCATTTCGTCCAGGTTTTCCAGTTTTGTTGAGTATAGCCTTTTGTAGAAGGATCTGATAGTGTTTTGGATTTCTTCAGGATCTGTTGTTATGTCTCCCTTTTCATTTCTGATTTTGTTAATTAGGATTTTGTCCCTGTGCCCTTTAGTGAGTCTAGCTAAGGGTTTATCTATCTTGTTGATTTTCTCAAAGAACCAACTCCTCGTTTGGTTAATTCTTTGAATAGTTCTTCTTGTTTCCACTTGGTTGATTTCACCCCTGAGTTTGATTATTTCCTGCCGTCTACTCCTCTTGGGTGAATTTGCTTCCTTTTTTTCTAGAGCTTTTAGATGTGTTGTCAAGCTGCTAGTATGTGCTCTCTCCCGTTTTTTCTTGAAGGCACTCATAGCTATGAGTTTCCCTCTTAGAAATGCTTTCATTGTGTCCCAAAGGTTTGGGTACGTTGTGGCTTCATTTTCATTAAACTCTAAAAAGTCTTTAATTTCTTTCTTTATTCCTTCCTTGACCAAGGTATCATTGAGAAGAGTGTTGTTCAGTTTCCATGTGAATGTTGGCTTTCTGTTATTTATTTTGTTATTGAAGATCAGCCTTAGTGCATGGTGATCTGATAGGATACATGGGACAATTTCAATATTTTTGAATCTGTTGAGGCCTGATTTGTGACCTATTATGTGGTCAATTTTGGAGAAGGTACCATGAGGTGCTGAGAAGAAGGTATATCCTTTTGTTTTAGGATAAAATGTTCTGTAGATATCTGTCAGATCCATTTGTTTCATCACTTCTGTTAGTTTCAGTGTGTCCCTGTTTAGTTTCTGTTTCCATGATCTGTCCATTGGTGAAAGTGGTGTGTTGAAGTCTCCCACTATTATTGTGTGAGGCGCAATGTGTGCTTTGAGCTTTACTAAAGTTTCTTTAGTGAATGTGGCTGCTCTTGTATTTGGAGCATAGATATTCAGAATTGAGAGTTCCTCTTGGAGGATTTTACCTTTGATGAGAATGAAGTGTCCCTCCTTGTCTTTTTTGATGACTTTGGGTTGGAAGTCAATCTTATCAGATATTAGGATGGCTACTCCTGCTTGTTTCTTCATACCATTTGCTTGGAAAATTGTTTTCCAGCCTTTCATTCTGAGGTAGTGTCTATCTTTTTCTCTGAGATGAGTTTCCTGTAAGCAGCAAAATGTTGGGTCTTGTTTGTGTAGCCAGTTTGTTAGTCTATGTCTTTTTATTGGCGAGTTGAGACCATTGATGTTAAGAGATATTAAGGAAAAGTAATTGTTGCTTCCTGTTATTTTAGTTGTTAAAGGTGGCATTCTGTTCTTGTGGCTGTCTTCTTTTAGGTTTGTTGAGGGATTACCTTCTTGTTTTTTCTAGGGCGTTGTTCCCGTTCTTGTATTGGTTTTTTTCTGTTATTATCCTTTGAAGGGCTGGATTCGTGGAGAGATAATGCGTGAATTTGGTTTTGTCGTGGAATACTTTGGTTTCTCCCTCTATGATAATTGAGAGTTTGGCTGGGTATAGTAGCCTGGGCTGCAGTTTGTGTTCTCTTAGTGTCTGTATAACATCTGTCCAGGCTCTTCTGGCTTTCATAGTCTCTGGTGAAAAATCTGGTGTAATTCTGATAGGCTTGCCTTTATATGTTACTTGACCTTTTTCCCTTACTGCTTTTAGTATTCTATCTTTATTTAGTGCATTTGATGTTCTGATTATTATGTGTCGGGAGGAATTTCTTTTCTGGTCCAGTCTATTTGGAGTTCTGTAGGCTTCTTGTATGTTCATATGCATCTCATTCTTTAGATTTGGGAAGTTTTCTTCAATAATTTTGTTGAAGATGTTTACTGGACCTTTGAGTTGAAAATCTTCATTCTCATCCACTCCTATTATCCGTACGTTTGGTCTTCTTATTGTGTCCTGGATTTCCTGGATATTTTGAGTTAGGATCTTTTTGCATTTTCCATTTTCTTTGATTGTTGTGCCGATGTTCTCTATGGAATCTTCTGCACCTGAGATTCTCTCTTCCATCTCTTGTATTCTGTTGCTGATGCTCAAATCTATGGTTCCAGATTTCTTTCCTAGGGTTTCTATCTCTAGTGTTGCCTCGCTTTGAGTTTTCTTTATTGTGTCTACTTCCCTTTTTAGGTCTAGTATGGTTTTGTTCATTTCCATCACCTTTTTGTATGTTTTTTCCTCTTTTTCTGTAAGGACTTCTACCTGTTTGATTGTGTTTTCCTGTTTTTCTTTAAGGACTTGTAACTCTTTAGCAGTGTTCTCCTGTATTTCTTTAAGTGATTTATTAAAGTCCTTCTTGATGTCCTCTACCATCATCATGAGATATGCTTTTAAATCTAGGTCTAGGTTCTCAGGTGTGTTGGGGTTCCCTGGACTGGGCGAAGTGGGTGTGCTGGGTTCTGGTGATGGTGAGTGGTCTTGGTTCCTGTTAGTAAGATTCCTCCGTTTACCTTTCGCCATCTGGTAATCTCTGGAGTTAGTAGTTATAGTTGACTCTGTTTAGAGATTGTTCTTCTGGTGATTCTGTTACCGTCTATCAGCAGACCTGGGAGACAGATTCTCTCCTCTGAGTTTCAGTGCTCAGAGCACTCTCTGCTGGCAAGCTCTCTTACAGGGAAGGTGCGCAGATATCTTGTATTTGGACCTCCTCCTGGCCGAAGAAGAAGGCCCAAAACAGGACCTTTCTCAGACACTGTGTTGCTTTGGCAGTTCCCAGGTGGTACAGACTCTCACCTAAGCAGACTAAATTCCTAAGTTCCTTGGAGTCCCGGGACCAAGATGGTGACCGCTGCTGCTGTGGCTTAGGCCGCCTCCCCAGCCGGGCGGGCACCTGTCCTCCGGTCCGGAAGGTGGCTGGCTGTCCCCGGCCCACAAAGGGTGCTGCCTCAGCGCCTCTGTGCTTCCGCCTGTTCCAGAAGCTGTCAGGTTCTCTGGCGCACCCTCTCACCTGTTCAGACTAATTTCCTAAGTTCGGCGGGTCCCGGACCAAGATGGCGACCGCTGCTGCTGTGGCTTGGGCCGCCTCCCCAGCCGGGTGGGCACCTGTCCTCCGGTCCGGAAGGTGGCCGGCTGTCCCCGGCCCACACAGGGTGCTGCCTCAGCGCCTCTGTGCTTCTGCCTGTTCCAGAAGCTGTCAGGTTCTCTGGCGCACCCTCTCACCTGTTCAGACTAATTTCCTAAGTTCGGCGGGTCCCGGACCAAGATGGCGACCGCTGCTGCTGTGGCTTAGCAGACCAGCTTTTAAATGAACTTGCCTGTGTAGTTGTGTGTCTGCATGTTGTGTGACTGTGACTGGGGAGATGTGAACAAATATCTACTCAGATAGGGCGCCAACAACAGAGCAAAGTAAGGTCACTAATGTCCAGCGTGGTAACCCAATGAGTCTTATTAGGGTGACTCTCAGGGATGTGGGTGAGGGGGTACTTACCACAGGAACAGAAATGACTCATAGATGCCTGCATCATCAAAGCCCACCCCAGCATAGGTGACAGCTCACAAAAGCTTCGAACCTGGAGCACACTGTACAACAGGCTGGAGAGTGACTCTTCCAGGCAGGTTGGCTGGTCTCTGCCCCTCCTAAGCAGCCTAGCATTGCTTACTGCTTATTTATGCTGTGTGTGTAATGTTTACCTGGCCAGTTTCAGGAACTCCCTGAAGCCTTTGAGTTATTTACCTCCTGAGCTTAAAAAAAGCATTCTTGAAGAATGGAATGTCTTACCTCCCTTAGCATCCCTCCAAGATAGAGGGTTTTATCCCAGAGGAAATGACTACACATCTGTGAGATGGTGGCTGGGCATATGCTTCAGACATGTGGCAGCACGTGGACTTGCAGAAGATGTCACAAGGCCTGCTGCTGCTAAGGACCCTTGTGGTATGGGAAGTGCCCTGTCTGCAGCTGGTTTTTATAGCATCTGAAGAGGGCACGGAAACTTGTTCTTTTAGGTACTCTTTACAGAACTATTTCCAGTGTTGCTTGGAAACTAAGACAGCAGCTATCAGACTCCAGGCCCCACTTCCTCCATCCATGTGAGTCAGAAATCAGCAGCTTCCCTTCCCTTCTTCCGTCACGCTGTGCTGGAGAAGGCGTCCTTGATGCCCACCCACTGAATTCACTCAGTAGTCTGAGTAGTCAGACTCCTGGGGGTCTGGGAGGCAAATGGATTCTGGTGTTGACTAAGTAAAGACATAAAGGGATTCAGAGGAAGAAGACGGTAGTCCTAGGGATGGAGTTCAAAGGGGAAGAAGAAGGAATTTGAACTGGAGTTTGAAGGTCTGGCAGGCTGTGTATATGTTGGGTGAGTGGAGGAAACATGTAGGTTCGGTTAAATTGAAGTGACCTGGGAGTAGGCAGAGATGCTACTCTCAATATCTCCAAGTGAAAAGGAGCTGACACTGGAAAAGCACCCAGTTCTGGTGGACAATGCCTTAGCTGTGCGTGCTCTGTTCTGTAAAGTTCCAACTAGGGTTTTATTTGTTTGTTTAGGGAGGGGTGGTGGTAGTGGTATGCTTCTATGTAACCCAGGCTGGCCTTGAACCTCCTGCCTCCCTGCCTACTGAGTTCTGGGATTGCAGGTGTGAGACATCACTTCCCCTTGCAAGTGAGGACGTGGGGAGGGTTCAATGGGTTAAGGTGACTCACATGCGTGGAGGGGAGGGGCTTAAACTGACATAAGGTCCTAGATGATCATGAAAATCGTCCCAGCTTGAATGTCTTGTGGTACTCAGGGGGGACTACAGGAAATGGGAACAGGGGAAGGGTGGGCTTTTAGTGACTTTCAGAAACATTCCTCAGTCAGGCACTCGTATGGCGTGTGGGAAGGGGCACTGGTGGGATCAGAGCATCAGTGAGGATGTTCTTGACAACACCCTTGGGGAAAGGGGCAAAAGGCCGGGTGGTAGCAACACTTTTGTGACAGAGCTAGTGGGACTGGTGTGAAGACAGGGTCTCCATTTTTGTTTTGTTCCAGTGGTGTGGCTTTTGCATCATGTCCATCCTCTGGACTTCCTCTCTTCTCAGTCTGCTGGACACACAGCCCTAGGTCAGCATACTCTAGAGAACTCTTGTCAGGAAATGACCCCAAGGAGCGGACCTTCTGGGGATGCTGTTCCCAAACTGCCCCCCACTTGGCTCTTGGGGTATAAAGCCTTTTGTCTCAAGGGCCTCTGTGTTTCCTGAGAGTTTCCTTGATGGGTGAGGGCCTGCAAGCCAGCTAACTGCTTCTCCGTGCTGGGGAGCTTACAGTTTCAGAAGGTTAGAGTTCATAACCATCATGTCAGGGGGCATGGCAGACAGGCAGGTATTGTGGTGGAGTAGTGACTGAGAGCTGAGATGGGGGAGGGGGCAGGCTAACTAGGACTAAGAATGTGGGCATTTGAAACCTCAAAATCCACCCCTAGTGACACACCTCTTCCAACAAAGCCACACCTCTCAGTCCTTCCCAAATGGTTCCACTAACTGGGACCAAGTACTCAAATATATGAGTCTATGGGAGTCATTCTCATTCAAGCAACCGCAGGCCTGGAGTCCTCAAATGACCTCATGAAGCACTTCCTATTACCATGTCCGTCTCACCAGCAAGCAGGAGTGTGGCTGATGGTGGGAATCTAGTCTGGGCTTGTCCAGCTCAGAACTCACTTTTTTTTTTCTTTGAGACAGAGTTTCTCTGTGTAGCCCTGGTTGTCCTGGAACTCACTCTGTAGACCAGGCTGGCCTTGAACTCAGAAATCTGCCTGCCTCTGCCTCCCAAGTGCTGGGATTAAAGGCATGGGTCACCACTGCCTAGTGAGACAGGTTCTCTTTCTTTCTTCCTTTCTTTCTTTCTTTCTTTCTTTCTTTCTTTCTTTCTTTCTTCCTTCCTTCCTTCCTTCCTTCCTTCTTTTTCTTTCTTTCTTTCTTTCTTTCTTTCTTTCTTTCTTTCTTTCTTTCTTTCTTTCTTTCAATTATTTATTTATTTATTTAATGTATGTGAGTGCACTATAACTGTACAAATGGTTGTGAGCCTTCATGTGGTTGTTAGGAATTAAATTTTTAGGATCTCTGCTCACGCTGCTTGACCTTGTTCACTCTGGCCTAAAGATTTATTATTGTACATAAGTACACTGCAGCTGTCTTCTGACACACCAGAAGAGGGCATCAGATCTCATTATGGATGGCTGTGAGCCACCATGTGGGTTCTGGGAATTGAACTCGGGTCATCAGGCTTGGGAACAAGCATTTTTATTCATTGAGCCATCCTGCTGGCCCTCTCTTTGTTGGGATTTGAACTCCGGACCTTCGGAAGAGCAGTCAGTGCTCTTACCCGCTGAGCCATCTCGCCAGTCCCAGAACTCACATTATTAACACATCTAATCTCATCCTTAGGCAGTTGGTTTGGGATAACAAGCTGTCCTAAATAAACCCCAAAGCCATAAGGTAATAAAACAAATGAAATGAATACAATCTATAAACACAAAACAAAAAGTATGTGTATACCTGTAACAAAAAGCAGAATGCCAGTGTGCATCCAGGGTAGCTACCTACCTCAGCCTTGGTTGTGTCCTTCATTTCTCCTGCCTATAAGTGACAGAGTGGGCCTGTCCTAGAGACCTTGCATGTCTCAGAGAACCCCAGAGTACCTGGCATAAACCAAGTATTTATTGTTTTAGATTGAACAAAATCTCAAAGAACCAAATGAGCTCGAGAGAAGATGAGTTATACAGACAGCAGAGAGATGTTGGAAGACGGAACTATCTGCAGTGTCAGGATCTCCCCCGGATTTACCCTCTTCCCCCATTCTCTCCAGCTCCTCCATTTTTTTTTAAAGACAGTGTCTTGATGTGTAGTGCATGCTGGCCTTGAACTCACTGACTTCCTGCCTTAGCTTCCATATTCTGAAAGGAAGTCAGCAAGTTAGAGAATACGTAGCCCATGATTGCTTCTGTGTAGAAATAAAAACATCGCATACCAATAATGATGCCAGTTTATAGTGTGTGTGTGTGTGTGTGTGCGTGCGCGCGCAGCCACAGAGCAATAATACGGATATTGGAGAACAACTTGGAGGAGCAGATCTCTTCTTCTACCATGTGGGGTCTGGGAATTGAACTCGGGTCATCAGGTTTGGGAACAAGCATCTTTACTCGCTGAGCCATCCTGCTGGCCCTCTCTTTAGTTAAAAAACAGATCTTATCAACAACTTGAGTTAATTCCAGGGTCATGGAATACTTACTGCATTTTATAAGAACAAGATTGTAGATTCTGTCTTAAAAGAATCGAAGAGGAAAGGGAGGAAGAGGGAAGCAAGTGGTGCCTCCAGAATGAGGTTGGCCTCCAGTTCATTTTCTCCCTGGGAATCCCCAGGACATACTTCAGGCACTTTTCCTACCCTTCTTCAAGTCAGGTAGTCTACCAAGTATTTTCATTTATAGTGAACTTTATAGTCATGGCACAGAGAACTCTTTGGGACAAGAGTTGAGGTTACCTGATAGGGTGGAAGTGTATGAGATGGGATGGGAAATTTCACAGGAAATAACTTAAAGGGTCATTGAAAATTGAGCATCAAAAGCAGAGGTTGGAGCAGAGGTTTAAATCCATTCCCCTTTGCCATAGTACCTGCTCATTATTTCTGACAACTGGTAAGTAAGGCAGGAAGGAAGGTCTCAGGCAGTTATCTTTTTTTGTATATGAGATATACTTCACATCGAGCAGAAGGAGGATGAAGGAAGGTTATTTTTATGGGGGGGGGGACAGAATTGCAGAAACCCTAACCAACGAACAAGGTTCAGTGTGACCACAGGGTCTGCTGACAGAAACTTTTGTATTACCCGGTGAAGGCTGACAGCCTTAAACTCACTCATCCACCTTAACATGACCTGTGGAGAGACACCCAGCATTAGCGGTCTCCTAATGAGATACAGCAGAAGTACCAATGCCATCTATGCAACATGTTTTTGCCATGAATCAAGGCCTCTAGTTCTAACTACTGTTTTCTAGGAAGGATGGCTGTAGACATCCATGTCAAATGATAGCTCCCAATTTCTGCTATCCATTCAAACTCTTTTCCTTTGTCTTTTTCTGAGATCAAGTCTTGCTGCATGGTCCTGGTTGGCCTGGAGCTTGCTTTGTAGCCTTGATATAAAGTGGTCCTCCTGCCTCAGCTTCCTGAGTGCTAAGATTATAGGCCTTGATTATAGGCTGAGATTATAGTTGGAACAAGTATCACCATGCCTTGTTCCAACTGGCAAAATTCTGAGTGTGGAAAATTCTGTAGAAGAAAAGAGACTTAAGAGATATTTAAAATCAAATCAGTTTATGGGTTTTTTTTGTCCAGTTATGGATCTGGTTTTAATCCTGATACAAATAAACCAACTGTAAAAACAGGTCCACATTTATGAGAGGGTGAGACATTTAAATTCTGATTTGTAAGGATGTTAGACATTAGATAAAATGACCTGGTGCTTAGAATCTGCTTCCAAATCTAGAGGCGTGGAACCAGAGGGATGGAAGATAGAGAGTCTGGGCCACACATGGATGGGTTGTGACCTGAGGCAGAGGTGTGTGGGTATTTATCTTGCCATCGTGTCTACTGTGTACATGTTTAGAGATTTCCATAATAGAAAGTCAACAATAAGCAGTGAAGACTATAGACAGAACTTCTTTCATCGTGGTGATGGTAGAGGTGGTGTGTGTGTGTGTGTGTTTGCAGTGAGTGGGGTGCACTCTTATGCTTTGATTGGTCTGAATACTCTGGGGTGGCTACACCCCATGGGAAATGACGGCTTTGATAGTTACAAAGGTATCTAACAGGTTAAATGGGTATCAGGCATCCATATGTAGGCATACATCCCTCTTTAGGGAACTGCGGGGGCCAATCCCACTTGGTTATTTCCACGGTCAAAGACTGAGTAGAACTGTCGGATGAAGACATCCCCCAGGATCCAGAGGGGCCCAGCTGGAGGTGGAATGTCAAGTCCTTGAAAGCCACTGCCACAGAACTGCATTCCTTCCACCAAGTCCTAGGGCACAAAAGAAACAGACAGGGGACAATGGATGTAGTCCTGGGAGCTGTACTGTTGGTGGTGCTGGCCGTGCAATGGCCTTGGATGGTTGCTGAGTGCCACGGTTGTGGTTGGAGGGCTTTCTCTCATTTCCTGCTCCTATTCCAGCTTGCTCAGTACAGGGTATGCTTGCTCCCTTCATTATGGGTGTTCTACAATTCTGAGAACTGTATGTTTTTACGGCCATACTCTACCATCAGTTCATAACTGGAAACGTGGAAACAGAACCTTACTGCAGAAGGTTTGGCGTTAGAGCGCATTGGTTTAAACCCAATCTGGTTTAGTTTTAAGCGGAGCTTGACTTAATATCTGTTCTATAAATGGCTAGCTACTACCACTTCCTTCTTCACATCTGGGGAAGAAGCATTTGAGTGGGCTCTCTGAGACACAAGGCAAGCACAAATCCATTGTTCTATGAAGAGACTGTAAACTCCCCCAATCTTTTTTTTTTTTTTTTTTGAGACATTCTGTAACCTCTGTTGCCTAGAACTCCCTTTCCTGCCTCTGCTCCACTGGGATGGTAGACATTCACCGCCACTCCTGTCTTTCAGTCTTATTTTTCAGTTTAGCAAAGATTTGAGTTCTATCAGCAGGTGTGGCCTTCCCAACATCTGACACTCAAAGTTGCTGATGAAGAGGTGGGAAAGCCACAGCCTTGTGAGAGGACTGGGATACAATTTAAAGCTATCCCAGCATCCTTTATGGGTTGAGATCCCTGATTAAAACCTGGCAGGTAGGGCCGGGGTGTGGTTACCAGCAGAGCCTCTTGTTGGATAAAAGTAGGAGAGTAAAGGAGCTGGGCATCCCCCAGAATCCCAGAGGGGGCACAGCTGGAGGGTGATGTCATGTCCTTGAGAGCCTCTGCTGCAGAACTGCATTCTGACTACTAAGACTTAGTAACTTAAGTCCTAGGGTCCAAAGTAGCATGGCAAAGAGACTGAGAGTGAGAGCAGGGCTCAGTTTCAACAGTGGTATGTGCTCAACATGGTGTCTGCAGAGGCTGTTCCAGACTGTCCCTAGAGCTTGAGTGCTTTACCATGAAACTATGCCTTGGAGCAAGTGCTTGTGTTTGTTTGGATGTCTGTTTACATCGGGTGGCTTTGGGAAGGATAAGGTGAAGGTCACCTTCTACCTTGGCATCTTGATGCTGACACAGATCCTGATGTTATAGGGGACTGTGCTTAAAGATCAACACATTAAAGTGTGTTGCCAAAGGAGCACAACATCAAAACCTAGGCCCTGGGGGATGGGAAATGACCTGAGGTTTCCAAAATGTCCAGACTTTCACCTCCACCTCACCCTCAGAACTTGGGAATCATTTCAATAAAAGACGAATTTTACCTTGAAGAAAGGTAATTTGAATGGTGGCCCCTCCTTAAGCAGCTCATTATCTATTTTAAAGTCACTCTTTAAAAATTTTTGTGTGGGGAGCTGTAGAGATGGCTCAGGGGTTAAGAGCACTGACTGCTCTTCCAGAGGTCCTGAGTTCAATTCCCAGCAACCACATGGTAGTTCACAACCATGTAGTAAGACATGATGCCCTCTTCTGGTGTGTCTGAAGACAGCTACAGTGTGCTTACATAAATAAAATAAATTCATAAATCTTAAAAAAAACGTTTATGTGTATGTGTGCAATATCTGTGCACATGCATGAGGGGGTCCCACAGAGATCAGAAGAGGGCATTTGATTTCCTGGAGCTGGAGTTACATATGGTTTGTGAGCCATACATGCAGGTGCAGAACTCAATTGTGGTCCCCTGGAGCATCCAAGTGCTCTTAACTGCTGAGCCATCTCTCCAACCCCAGCAGTCAGATCTGAAGCATTTATTTAACTCTGAGGACCTTAGCTTCCTCCCATGTATAATAGGATAATAACATCTCCAGTTGCACACCGGTAGTGGGGAGGATTAATGTGTTTGTTGATAAATTCCTCATGGCAATATCAGAAATCCCCCTTAAGTGTCTTGTACCTGAGTAGCTGCTGCTTCATAGCAGAACTGGAAACTAGAAGTCCAGGAGTTTCTACCGCAGGCAGCTTCATCTCTTTCAGAGAGAATGCCACATAGGCATCCCCTGGACTAGCTGGGAGGAGCCTTGGAAGAGTGGTAGCCTCATGTAGATGACTTTGAAGGGGGAAGTGGCAGGTGCACGTGGGGAGGGTACTGTGACTCACAGAATAAGGAAACAGCCCTTACCGGCAGGATGTAGTCAGTTGGGTTGAGGGTATATGAAACCTCGTTGATGAGGAAGGTAACGTTTGGCATCGTGTCGAGAGTGGCACAATCCACTGCATACTAAAACAGAGAAGGATCAACTCAGACCCCCACTCTCTCCCCAGACAAGGACAGGATCTCCTGCTCCTCTACCATCCTCCACCCTCGGTAGACACTCACTTCTCCATCAATGGGTGTGGCCCCAATGGCCTCTTGAAGCTGTTTGATCTTGTCGGGGGGGCCAGTGATGAGAGAGGTCCCTGTGTCCACTATGGCCTGGCAGCCTTCGGAGCAGAACATCACAGTGTCTCCCACCTGGATTCTGAGGACAAAGAGTCCCATGGTCCCATGGTTAACACATGATCCTTGGCCATTCCTGCTCTCTCTCTCTCTCTCTCTCTCTCTCTCTCTCTCTCTCTCTCTCTCTCTCTCTCTCTGGGGCCCTTTACTATATTAGGTCACAATAATGGTGTTCTCTTTGGTCTCTTCTACCACAGGAGTAGTAGCTTATTTCAACTAGCATATTTGTTTGTTTGAGATAGGGTCTCTCTGCATCGCTTTGGTGGTTCTAGAACTCACTATATAGACTGGCCTTGAATTCAGAGATCCACCTGCCTTTGTCTCCCAGGTGCTGGGATTAAAGGCATGCACCACTATGCCTGGCCAACTTGCTTCTTTTTAAGACATCTTCATCCTGTCCAGGCTAATCTCAAACCCATAGCAGTCCTCATGGATGCTGGAATTATAGGCATGAGCCATTATACTTGACTCAACTTGCTTTTTTGACTGAGATTTAGGGCAGGAATACATTTAATTCATGATCAAGTATGCACGAGCACATGAACACACACACACTGAAATACATTCTTGAATTTTCTACTGTGCTCTGTTTTTATTCAGAAATGCAGATGGAGAGCTGGGCATGGTGGGGACACCTGTAACTCCAGCATGCAGGAGGCTGACAGGATCCTGAGCGTTCTAGGACAGCTGGGGCTACATGGGAAGATCCTGCCTCAAAAAATAAAACCAAGCAAACGGACCGAGATTCCTTAAAACGATCTCATGAGCATAAATAGGTAAATCTCAGTCGGAAAAGCGTCAGGAGCTACAAAGAGTTGGAACTTTCACTTTTTATCCAGATCATCTGAGGAACAGAAACTAGATTGTTCTCCTTAAACTGTCCCCTTAACTAGCACGGGGCTGGCCATATATCTATCAGGTACGCAATGCTGCTTCCCCATTTGCTTCATGCCCAGGCATGGCTTTCAAGGCTCAGTTCCAGAGTCATTGCCTCCACAAAACATGAGCAGTCTTCAGACAGAGACATCTTGTGCTGTTGGCTGGCCATACCGGTGGCTTTCAGAACACTGACCACATCCATTTTGTGTGGTGGTGATTTGGGACCACACCTCATATTCCATACAGGCTTTGAGTTCAGCTAGCCAGTGTCTTTTCCCTGGTGCTCAGCCCTTGCCTTGTGTATCAATTAAGGCTGCTTGAAGACAGGATAGCTGGTTGTGTGAGTCAGAGGGAGGCCAGCTAAATGTACACAGAAGGAAGCTGCCCCTCTTGTCCTTCCTGTGTGTTTTCACATCTCCAGTCCAGATGTGAGGCTCCCAGCATCTGTTCTAGTGTCCTGCAGCATCACCCAGTTAATCCAGTTTGAGTTGTGGCCACTCTTCCATTCAACCATAGCTACTATCTAGAGGATACTCACCCATCCAGGGCAATCTGCCAATAGGCTTGCTTGGTGACTGGGATCCAGTTGAGGCTCCCAGAGAAATGAGAGGGGTCATAGCCTCCGAAAGTCAGCTCACTGCCTGAGCCACCTTGAGGGTCACTATGCAGAGAGAAAGGCAGGTTGTCAAGAAATGGCCTCTGGAAACACAGACAGGAGTTCAGGGCCCCTTTGTTGCATGTCCGGGCACTCACATCTGGTGGCAAAGTAGGCAGAAACTACCTAGGTAGCCTGCGTCTTTGGGGATCAAAGATAGGAACAACTCTGTCTAACACCCTGTGCATATCCCCTGCTTCTTAGATAAAAAGTTCAGGAGGTAGGGAGTATCTGAACTCTAGATCTAAGGTCAGGACTATCTTGGGTGTTGGGTACAAACACTGTGCAACTGAGGATGCCCCCAAAATACTCTTTCTCACAGTATCTTCCCTGCTATTGATGCTGTGGTGTCTGGGGTTTCTACCGTATCCACTTCTTCAGAAAAGATCATTTGAAAGCAACATGTCTTACTGGGGCTTTACTATCGGCTAATTTTCCTTGGTAGTTATTTCTCAAGTTTTATGCTGGGATTTAGGAGGATTCTGGAAAGGAGGGCATTTCCAGGAGGAAAGAGTCTAAGCCTGGGGTGCTGCAGGATAGAGTAGCAGTAGGGAAGGAAGTATATGTCAGTAGAGAATTTCAGGTTTATTGGGGACTGAGGACATAGCTAAGGGGTAGAACACTTGCTTGCCGGGTTCTAGCAATCTAACCACATGACAGTAAGCCAACTTTTGGCTACTTTATAGGTTCTTTTTCCTGCCACTCTTCTTCACCCCTATTTCACCCTTCCATTTGCCCCCACCCTAAGAACTAGGTAGAGAGAAAGAAGGTTGAGAGGAAAGGGGTCAATGATATTGTTAGATTACTTCCTGCTGATTAGGGGCATAGAGTTCCTTGGGACAAGTTCGATCTTAGCAATCAGGCTATCTAATTTTTCCTTCTTGTGACCCTTTGTGCGTGACTACTTGACAAACCGCATCAGCAGCAACCACCACCAGCAGCAGCTTCTATACCCTCTCAAGAGTCTCCAGACTTTCAAACATCATATACCTGCAGAACCTATCTGCAGCTGGCAAAATCATGCCCCCTCTAGAGCATGCATTGGGTAAATCATAGTTGGCTGCTGTGGACAATCTAAAGCAGCCCCATATGCCACACCAGGGATTAAAATGAAAACAGATTCCGCTGACATTTCTGTCTTTGAAGAAACCAAAATTCTCACTCCACCCGATCTTGTTGAATTCTCACAGCAGCCTCACATTTGCCTGAGGAACCCTAGGCCCTGGGAGACAAACATGCAGACTTAGTTCCAGGCTATGCTGGCCTTGCTACTGACCAAAGCTGCACACTTCTTTAGCAGGTAGTTCAGGAGCCTCTGCAGAGGAAACAGGAGTTCTGACAGCAGGGGCTCAATCAAAACCCTACCCAGGCCTGGTCCCAGCTGCAGCCACTCACTCCAGGAACTTCTGATGTGGGAGGGGGACAGGGAAAGGGGACTTACACTGGAATGTGGCGAGCTCAGGCCAGGCCAGGCCAGAGTGGGAAAGGTAAATCTTTCTGTGTAGGTAGGAAAGTGACTTCCTCAGCACCCCAGGCTAGAGCGGTGAGCTCCATGCTCTTTTTAACTGTAGTGTGTGCATCTTTAAAACTCGTGGCAGTACAGCCATAAGATAGAACAAGCTTAACCATTTTTTGAGTGTGCACTTCAGAATTTCATTCCTGGGAAGCTGTTCTCCAGAACATTTTCACAGTGTAGAACTGAGACTCATTAAGCGAGAACCCCCTTCCTATTTATCCCTCTACCCCGTCGCAACCACCACTGCACTTTTCGCCTATGAATTCAGTTCTAGGTACCTCGCATAAAGTATAATTTGTATCTGTCCTTTGGGCTACTGGCTTAGTTCATTTAGCATAATCCATGTTCTAGCACATGTCTGTGAGGCATTGGAGAGTGAACCCGGAGCCTTGTGTCAGCTAGGTAAGTCCTCTACTGCACACTGCATCCCTCACTGGTTTTCCTTCCAGAGACCAAGTGATATTCTACTACATGGCTATACTACAGTTTCCTTTCCTCGCCCTAATGTAGAAGTTACTTTTAGTATCATCTTGCTGGTTAATCTTTTCCTTCTCTCCCAACCACGGAGACTACTCTTGTTTCCTTGTGTTTTGGTGTCTACTGTCACACTTAGCATATAAAAGGACTTTAGAATTTAATGACCAAATAAATCACTAGCCAATCGCAACGGTCTATAACTTTAACTCACCGTGCTAGATTGTAAAGTGCTCAACTCAACTCTTTTATGAGTCAAACCCCATTTCCTTGAAATCCAAATCGCTTCAGGGTTTTTTTGTTTTTGTTTTTGTTTTTGTTTTTTTTTTCTCAAGATCATATACATCATAGGCCAAGGAAGAGATTCGAGAGATTCATGGGCCTCAGAACCTTGAAGTCTTATGTACCAGGCCATCTGCCTGTAGTCATTCACTGATTGGACCTCAGTGACTTGACTGGCCTCACCTGCTCAAGTAGACAGAAAACATAGGCAGAGCCACAAGGTTCTGGGCCATCATGTTGTCAAACACTGGGGTCACTCCTCCAGCAGCCAATGAGGGGTATCCCAGACCCAGAATCCCATCAAACTCTGCATTCACAAAGGTCTGGCCTGGCTCCTTGACACTTTCTCCAAACTGCTGGCCATCCACAGTCAACCCTTCCACCTGAAGGGAGAATTACACAAAGGTTAGTTGAAGGAGGGTCTCAGATTCCCGGGTGAAGCTAGATCTTCCTTTCTCAGCCTCCTGGGGAAATAGGCACACAGATTTTCACTATAATCCCACTCTTGGACTTTCTTCATGTGACTTTAAAAATCAAAATATAATGTAATGCAGAAAACATGAGTGTCTATTTTTTAATAACAGTCCACATTCTTATGTAACCCTTCTGAAATAAGACAGGACAATCCGAAGCCCCAGCAGGCCTTTCATATACCCTGCCAGTCTTTGTATCCCTCAAGAGTGACTCATCTCTCAAGCAACATTGGTTTTGCCTATTTTTGGGGTCATCAGCCTTCCTACTACTGGGGCAACCTTTAATACAGTTTCTCATGTTGTGATGACCACCCGCCATGACATTTTCGCTGCTACTTTGTAACTGTAATTTTGCTACTATTGTGGATCATAATGTAAATACACACACATATATTACATTATATATGTATATATATAATGTGTGTGTGTGTGTGTGTGTGTGTGTGTGTGTGTGTGTGGCTTATATTTTCATTGTTACAAATTGATCCAAAGAGGTTGCTACCCACAGGTTGAGAAACACTGCCTTATACTATGGGTGGATAGCTGGGCTGTTTCCAATATTTGATTATCAATAATGGTGCACTGGCACTTCCTCTGGTGAACACATTACATATTCCTACAGGATCTCATATAGCCCAGGCTAGCACTGAGCATACTATGCAATGGAGGAAATCTTCAACTTCTGACCCTCTTGCCTCTGCCTCCTGGGTGCTGGGATTATACATATGTATCACCTTGTCCAGTTTATGTGGTCCTGGGGATGCAATTCTGGGCTTTGCGTACACTAGACAAGCACTCTGCTCACTGCACTGGGCGACTGGTTGAGACATGGTCTCACTACATAGTCTTGGCAGTCCTAAAATTCTCTATGTGGACCAGACTGGCCTGACATTCATAGAGGTCTGCCTGCCTCTGCCCCCTGAGTACAGGGATTAAAGGCCTGTGCCACTATGTCTAGCAAGTCTCAGTGTGTATAAGAATCTTTTCACATTTTGTTATCATAGTTGTTCTGGTGAAGTTATGAAGGAATTCTATCAATTCTCTGGAAGATGGATCTGTCACTTCCTTGTGGGAAGTGGGTTTTTTGTTTTGTTTTGTTGTTGTTTTAATAGCAGAATCACCACTTAAAATAGATACCAGATTATTAATCATTTCTATTTTATTGTATCAGTTTTGATAGTCATCTATTTAAAATTATTGTAGTGTATCAATATCAAGCATTTTTTGACATCTTGTTTTGAGATTGACAAGGTCATTGTATTTCCTTCATTTTTCTGGATTAGTTATGCCAGAGGGTTACCAATTTGGTTGCTCTTTGCAAACAGTTAATCTGTGACGTAGTTGATTTTTTTGTTTTGTTTTTTTGTTTGTATGTTTTTTGAGACAGGGTTTCTCTTTGTAGTCCTGGCTGTCCTGGAACTCACTTTGTAGACCAGGCTGGCCTCGAACTCAGAAATCTGCCTGCCTCTGCCTCTACCTCCCAAGTGCTGGAATTAAAGGTGTGCGCCACCACGCCTGGCTGTATGTTTATAGTGTGGATTTCCTATTGTACCGATGCCCTGTCCTTCTCTATGTGATTTCTTTCCCTTGGGTTTGGCTTGCGCCTGTTTATTAACAGCTTGTTTCTTAGTGTTTGTTACTCCAAACCGCGGCTTAGATCACTGATTTTCTGATCTTTACATTTCAGGCTGCATGAACTGTACTAATCTGTGTGCTTATATGCTATATATGTGTTAGGTACTTGGCTTTATACCATTGCAGATGCCAGCTGGGAGTGCACTTAGGATGTGGTTGCTAACCTAGGGTTGCAGCCTGAGGTCTACAGAAGCAGCAGCAGAGGGAAGCTACGTGCCAAGTGGGAAAGATGCCAGCTGCAGCCTGTAGGGATGGACTGGCACCATGATGTCCTCTATATTCAGTGAAGGAATGCTTCACAGTAGAAGCTAACACTGCCACAGAGGCAAATGGGCACCTGCCCCAGAGCCAGAAGTGCTGAAGGAGAGGCCATTGCAGCTGAAGTTGCTATGGGCTTGGCTGCTCTCTGCTCTGTTCAGGGCAACTAGCAGAGAGGCGAGAAGCTGTATGCCAGAGCCCACCTCCTGTAGATCTCAGTCTCCTCCCTGCTCTCCAGACTTTCTACAATGATCAGGTTGACATGCAGCCTTCCAAGTGGTTATTTATACTGTAACATATACACATAATGTGTATTTACATATGCATGTAAAATTTCAACTGATAGCTCTGCTTCATTTATATAATTTTACATAAAAAGCATTTTTATGATAAGAAGACATTACTGAAACTTTTTTCAAGTTTGGAGACAGGGTTTCACTATGTAGTCCTTAGCTGGCCTGGAACTCTCTATGTAGGCTAGGCTGGCCTCGAACTCAGAGATCCATTGGCTGCAGCTTTCTAAGTTCTGGGATTAAAGGTGTGTGCCACCATAGCTGGCTTTACTTAAATTGTTTTTTTAAATTGTCTTTAGTGATTTCTTTTTCTTGTATTGGCTTCTCTTTCTTTGCATTGGTGTTTTCCTGCACTTGTGTCTGAGTCCTGGCTCTGCTGGGACTGGAGCTACAGACAGATACGAGCTGACATTGGGTACTGGGGATTGAACCGGGGTCTTTTGGAAGAGCAGTCTGTGCTCTTAACCACTGAGCCATCTATCCAACCCACTTAGACATATTTTAAGGAGACCTACTACCCTAAAGAGAATAATTAAGGCCATTGACATATTTGCTTTGCTTTATACTATTTGATGACCAGCTCACTACAGTACTCCGACCCCACACACGTCATAAGGGCCCAGAAAGATATGCACCAGGTTTAATGTGAGGAGGGGGACAGAGAAGAAAAGAGAGATTTCTGTTAGCAGCCCTTTTTCAGTTAATCATATATCCCATGTTCAAAGTTTGGAAGAGATGCTGATGAAGACTAAGCTTTGCTGGCCTTTGGATCAGGCTAGATCGAGAATAATACTCACCCATCCGGGTGGCCCATTCTCTATTTCTACCAAGCCCTGGGACTATACACTTGCATAAAGTATCCAGGCAGGACCAGGGCCCTCCTGACTCTCTGATTCCTACAAATCAGGGACATTCGGGACCTCTGGCCATGAGAAGTTCAAGGAACTTGGGGCTTTGATACCTGGCTTCTTCCCTGTCTTGGATTCCTGCCTCCTGCCTTCCCACTCCACTAATGGAGCCCCAGCCTGTCTACGGGCTTCAACATCTTTTTTCTTTCAAGATGGCAGCCTGTTCTTATCCCCTCAGTTCCCAGGGTTTCCTGATCCAGCCCTGACACAAGGCATCATGCCCTGACTGACCCTTGTTCCCTGAAGGAAGCCCCACACTGCTCTCTAGGTTCAGCATCCTGCAAAGATGGCCACCGGGCTATCTCAGGTAGAACGAGCTGTTCCCTTGTGCTAGAAATAACCTTGTCTTCTCGTCCCAAGGCAGAGCTGAAACTGTGCCCCTGAGGCTTTGAATCATATCCTGCTATCCCCAGGCCTAGTTCTGGGGCAAGATGTGGGCATTGTACTCACAGAGACTTGATCAGCTCCAATGATTCCTGTCAGGCTCCCGGTACCATACTGGATGGAGAAATGATTCCCTACCTCCGTGTATGTGTCGGACTGCGATGGATGGAATACTGGGTGTGCCTCTGGAAAGCAAGAATGCTGCTTGAGTCTTCCACCCCATCCCAGGGGGGTGGAGTGGCTCCCCTCTGCTCCCCACACTAGGTTGAAGATGGGGCTTCCTAGACAGGCATACCATGGCTGTGTTCCCTAGCCACAGGTGTGTTCTAGCCAGGGGCCAAATATTTGTCCCTGGACAAACCTGGTTAGTCACAGTGACTTCATAGACACAAGATAAGCACCGTCCACCAGGCGCCAGCAGCAGCCTCAGCCATCAGTGTGGGCCCGACCCACACCGAGTTTCAATTACTACTCTAAGAAATCACTCCTACCTCCTCACCTGACCTTGACAATGTCTGTTGTCAGAGTTTCAAAGAGCTTCTGTCCTTGAGATGTGTCCCACACAGAACAAGCTTTCTCTGTTTAGGGTGTCTGTTTCTAATCTCTATGTAGCCCCTACATTACCTCTGGTCAAATGGACACACCTACACCACTGTGTCCCACGAGCCACACCTCCAAGGGAGCCAGTGCATCAGGGCCTCCCTGGAGCAGGAGCACAGTTTTCCTTAGAATTCAATCTAGCTATCGGTTCAGGTACAGACCGAAGGAACTTTCCCCCATGTTCCTTTGGGTGTTCCAAAGGAAGTGAGTCACCACGTCCTAATGGCTAATTTTCTCTCCATCAATTCTAATGAACATGAAGGTTGTTATCTTAACTGGTAGTTGCCTTTCTTGTCTGTGCTTGGCTCAGGCACAACAAACAGATATAGGAAGGGGAAGCCAGTATGGCAGGGAAGATAAGTGGAGAGAACCTGAGTCTCTCTATGCCACAAGGTACCATCTTAGCCTAGTGAGCTCCCGCCACTGCCAAGTTCACTTACTGCATGCTGGGCTGGTGCAGTACACAGAAGGGACCCAGAGGTTGGATGAACCGGTGTCAAAGATGACAGTGAAGTTCTGCGGCGGGGTGCCGATGGAGATGGTGCCAAAGTATTCCATCTGTAGGGAAGAGAGAGAGAGAGAGTGTGTGGGTGGAGTGGAGGGGAAGGGCACTAAATCATGAAGTACCACAAGCTACAATCTACAGAGCCCAGAAGAGGCAAGGCTGGAGGCAAAGGATGGAAGGAACAGAGCAAGGACCACCAGGGAGGAAACTGAGGATAGCCCAGGAAACTTGGGTCCATCCTTCTCTCATTATCCTGATCCTCACGATGTCATCAGGGACCTGGAGGTGTGGCAAACCAAGTTCTTTGCCCAGAGGAATAGCTAGTAAAATGCCCAGCTGGGCACACAGTAGGGGTCTTTCTTTTTGGAACACATATCATACTTATCTCTTTCCTCTTGAAGAAAGCTCTGCATACTGGGTCATTTAGAAGCCTGCTTTACAGAGTAGATAGAGACTGGGGGACTGTCTGAATCCTCCAAGCAAACAAATCCATGCCTGATCATAATGCCACCAATGCAGCACTGGCCCCTGCTGAAGGCCCCAGCCTTCCTCCCTACACCCAGTGTCCTCAGGCTTCAATTTGAGAAATCTTACATCCAGGTAGTTGATGAGGGGTTCATTGACACTCGAATACACATTACAGGACTCGCTGAGTCGGGTCATGTCCAAGTTATGAGACCTCCAGAATTCTGAGAGCTGTCCTTGGGCCCGTAGTTTCTTCCGAAGGGACTGATGTCTTCTGAGGGGCACTCTGGAGAAAGATCAGGAAATAAAGGGGCATTTATAAATAAAGGCTCCCATTGCCTCTATACCTGTTCAGAGCCTGACTACAGCAAGACCCAGGAGGGAACCTTCAAGACCAGAAGCAGCAATGGCTTTGTCTTGCAGACTCAGAATTTGGGTAGAAATGGCTTTCCCTCCTGGGCACTGGCCTTTTGAGATTTTCTAGGGAATGGGAGGTCAGACACAGTCTATAGTCTGATCATAAAGGGCTGACTTAAAGGGATGGAAGGACCCTGTGGATAGCAGTGCTCAGGCCCCCTTGGGAAAGTATTTGAAGGCTTGGAGTCACAAATCACATCTATGGAGCACACCTTTGAACAACAGAGGGGGAGTCCCTTGAGCTGAGGCAGGCACCTACACTGGAAGGAGAGGCCTGGGGAATCTTCTCTAGGGATTCCTGAGAGATCCCGGTTTCTTCTTTTCATTTCCTCATTAGCTTTCCTCCCCCGGGGCAGCCCTGGGTTGGGGTTGGGGGATGCCTCAATTGAACTTAGTGCTGGAGACAGGGCCTTACCTGTGCAGAGCACCTTGGGCCTGAGCCAGATCCAGGAGCAGCAGCAGCAGCAGCACAAGGAGGGGCTTCATTGTGGTCCAAGGGGTAGCTTCTCTCTCACTCTGCTCCGATCTCCCTTCCACCCTTCTCTCCTCTTGATCACAGGGCAGGGGCACTGGCTCTTCCTGGTGCCCAGACCTGCCCTGCCCAGTCTGAGGACCCAATGATAAGGTCTGGAGTCAATAGCCATGCCCAGAGTAAACACTATGTGTAATAGGACGTCCCTTGTCTGCCCCTGGGTCCCTTTCTTATGCTTGGGGAGCTAAGGGCAAAACCTCTGTGTGTGTGTGTGTGTGTGTGTGTGTGTGTGTGTGTGTGTGTGTGTATACACTCTCTGAAAATGAGGGTGTTGAGGTCTCAGCTTCTTTCAAGTTCTTTGGGCATGCAACATTGACTGTAAGAAACCCCATGTTTATTGTCTAGGTGTGCAAAAGTGAATGAGGGTCCCACCTTGTTGAACTGCTACTATGAATGTTCAGTTGAAGACTCGAGAAGGGCAGAAGCCAAAATGATATAAGTGTAGCATGATTGTGGCTCAAAACATTAGCCAGGCTTTTGTTCTCATATTTCATATTCTCCCTGCATTCCTCCAGAGGCTCTCAAAGCAACTTGTCTTACTCAGAGCAAACCAGTGCTTGCTCACCACAGGTCCTGGAGTGGGACAGTCTGGCTATTGATTTGCGGGGCAAGCTTTCCTGATTCTGGAAACCTGACGGATCTGGCTCTGGGGTTTGTATGGAAGGGAGTGAGGAGGCAAGGGAGGAGCCGAGACTGGAGCAAGTCTGTGTTGGTGTACCAGGGCTGCCATAACAATGTACCACAAGTCAGTGGCTTAAGCAGCATCTACTGTCTCATGATCCTAGAGGTTGGAAAGTCAAGTTTTCTTACCATCAACCCCACCCTGTGATTTTCCTTCTTCAACTTTCCTGACTTAAGAGAGGTAGGGGTGACAGGACGGAAAACCTTCTTGCCCCATCTTCTTAGTCAATGGCTTCTGAGCTGGGATGGGAACACCAGTCCCCCCAGGGAGCTCTGGTAATAAAATAATGGGGTGCCTGGGTTAGGGTTATCGCTGTCTGTGCCAGTTAGTGTTATGGCAAAGTGCCTGCACCTTGCCTTTTATCTCTGATGCCAGAGAAGCCAAAATTGGGTCTGAAGCCAGGCCGAACCTGTTGTGAGATCCAAATTATTGAAGAAACACCCAAAAAAGGAGGGAAATGCAAAACTGACTTTCCTTGTCCCCAAAGCCACCACACCTCTCTAGCATTTACGTTTCCTGGGAGCCCATCCTCTGACTGCCCACAAGGGTGAGGGGCCTGTCTGCTCCCTGAAGAACAGCACGCTGGAGGGGGGCTCGTCACTTGTCCAGAACCAAGCTCTGTCATGGTTGCTCACAGTTGCCTGACCAGACACCTCAGCAACAGCATCTGGGTTTTTAGGAAGGTTAAGTGCAAAAAACAAGGAATGTGGACACACTGAAAACACTTTAACACATCCCATGGTCAGGATACGGTCACTGAGAAAACCTTGGGCTGGAAGAGTGCCTCCAGGTCCTCAAGACCAATCCACTTGCACAGCAGATGGGAACATGGTCAGCGAGAGCTCAAGTGATCTCCAATGGCACAGGTCATTAGGGCTGGGCTAGGGTGACCCAGGCTTCTTAACTGCTAGTCCAGGGCTCTTTCTGCATACATCACTGAGCTATTGATGCCAGCATACCTAAGCCTCTCCTTCTCCATCTCTGACCTTGCCCCATCTGTTTATTAAATGTGTAGGGTTAGGTTAGACCATGTTTAAATGAGACCTGGGCAACTATGAGTTACTTGACCCTGAGGAGGAAGACTCAGTCTGCCTGTCTGTTAATAGGGTCTGCTGAGCTTGGGAAAGTCTGAGAAAGATTGATAGCAGGCCTGTAGGGACTTTTATCAGAGCTGATGGGCTCTGTCCTTTCTGGAAACACCAGGAACCTCACCTAACCTGGCTCACTGGATCCTCCCAGACTGAAACGGAAAACTACTGTGGACCATTGTTAAGGATGGTGCGAGCCATTTCTGGATCAAAAGCCCCTAAGCATTTGAGGGTCTATGTGTGTGTGAGACCTCTGGGAAAAATCATAGAGAACATTAGAAATTGGCACATGGGGCAAAGGACACAATGTAGGCAGCCATCCAGTCTCAGCACGTGCAAAGGAGCCTCGACAAGAGGGCTCTCCAGGAATGGCTGGCTGCATGCAGAGGTTTGACAGTTCCCAGAATGTGGGGAAGCTGTTGGTGGTGACACGTGACATTACCTAATTAGCTTCTCTTTTTATAGTTTCAGATTGACAAGGATAAAATAATGACAGGGGCAGCTGCACAGTGCTATATGGGAGTCAGCTGGTCTGGTGTGGGATACATGCTGGCTCCTTATGGCAGGGAGCTACACTCCAGGAGCCCCTGTCTCCATCTCTGGCAATAGCATCAGCTCAAAATGACCCTGACAAGGAGTTAAGAAAATGTCCTAACCTCTTTCTGCTCAGAGCCGAGGGATAAAGGAAAATCCACTGTGCAGTAGGTGGCAAGGCATAGAGAGACTGGCCCAGGATGCTTGGATCCACCTAGTTTTGCCCTAACTGACCACCTGGCCATAAAGCAATTTCTTTCAGAACTTCATGTCCTCATGTCTAAAATGAAGAGGTTAAATTGAATAATGAGAACAAGAGACAGTGGGGAGGGCGTAGCTGTGTCTCAGATGCTATGTTAAAGGACTTAGAAGTATTTCTTCAGACCTCACGCCAATCCTTCGAGGATATTTAAAGCCGTTTCACACGTGAGGAAATGGAGACCCAGGATGGCTCCCGTGCCAGTGCTGTAACCCCATTCCAAACCCAGGTTGGCCTAACTTTAAAGCTGATGTTCCTAACCATGGCACTGTACTAAAGGATCCAGAGTAGGGGTTCTTAACCCCTTTAGGAGCCATACATCTGCATATCAGATATTTACGTTGTAATTCATAACACCATGATTTCTAACAGCAGGAAAATTACAATTATGAAATGATAATGAAAAAGAATTTTATGGTTGGGGGTCACCACAACACAAGAAACTATATTAAGGGGTCCCAACATTAGGGAGGTTGAGAACCACTCTTCTAGAGGGTCTTATGTTCTAGAACCCCTTTCTGAAAGAGGGAGATAGAGAAGCTAAAGAAAGAGGGAGAGATTAATTTCTGCCATGGCAGATGTTTTGCAAGGTTGGAAGAATAAAAGGTATGTACAGGGCCTGGTGTGGTAACAAATGTTCTCATTCACGTTCATAAAGATGTGCTTGTTCTTTGAGACATGGTCTCACTGCATACCCAAGGTACCCAGTATGTGTCTCCTCATTATGTGTTTTTAAAACTATTCTTTGTCTTGCCTTCAATAAAATGCTCAGGAAGACTCACTACTGTATTTCTTGTAGGTGCAAAAATTACATCTGCAAACCTCTCTGAATTATGAAAAAAGCAAAACTACTCCTTCATCTGTCTAATGCAGAAACAGAGAACTTGGCAGGAAACACATTTTTTGCACAGCTTTGTTTTCTTTGTTTTTTTTTCCCAAGACGCCCATTCTCGTGCAACTGGAAATCAGAAGACTCTGACCTCCCCAGCATCTCCCCATGTCACGAACTCAGTCAATTTGAGTTATTACTACAACCACCACCAGTTGTATTCTGGGACATTGGTTTTTAGACCAGAAATTGAGCAGCGTCGCCAGTAGAGGGCGCAGGCACCATGGAGGTTTCCTGCCCGATGCTTCCGCGACCTGCCAGCACGCGCATGCGTGCCATCCTTCTTGCACAGTGACTTACAGGCTTGAATGTAGACAAAGCAGCGTTTGAGTCCTACCAAACGGCTTGTGATTTTTTTTTTTTTTTTGAGTTTCAGATTCTTCAGTTATAAAAGAGGAAGTGTGTGCAGGACATGGTGGAGCACCCCTGTGGATCTGCTGCAAGTATGAGGGCAGTCTGGTTTACATAGCAAGCTGCAGGCCAGCCAGAGTTACACAGTGAGATGCTATCTGAGTCAGGGAGGGAGGGCCATCTACAGGAGAAAATCACATTCAAAAGAGCGATTAAGATTATGTCTGTTTCAAGATGCTGAGACAGGCATCTGATTAGATTCAACAAACTCCCCTGTGGAAAAGCCTCCAAATGGAGGTCTTGGCAGACATCGGTTATTTATTTACAGGCTGGGGTGCATAATCTCGCTTATCTAATTTCAGAAAAAGGATCACTGAGGCCCCTCTATTTTTCAGTAGGCACAATTCAGGTGTAGGTATCTCAGCGTTGTCTAACTAACCTTAAACATCAAGGTAACCATAGGCTTATGTATTTAAATGTCTGGTCCCCAGCTGGCAGATTTTTTAGGGAGGATTAAGTGTGGCTTTGTTGAAGGAGGTGTGTCACTGGGGGGTGGGAGTGGGCTTTGAGTTTTCACTTCAAAGTCAAATCAGTGAGGTGCAATAAGGCAAGTTGTGCCCTCTGAGTGAACTTTTGGGAAAAAAATTATTTACCTTCTTATGTTTATGCATAGTTGGGCATACATATGATTAACATTAGATGCATTATGGGAAGAGACACGCATAGTGAGCAAAGGCTTTATGTAATTGAAGCTGTCAATCAAAATTATCTGACATACCCCTTAGTAAACAGAGTCCTCTTCCTTCATCCCGTAAAGGAAGTACTCACTTGTTCACCTAGATAGCTTACGGTCATTCTTTTTAAAATTCATGTATTTATTTATTTATTTATTCATTTATTCATTTATTTATTAGTGTGTGTGTGTGTGTGTGTGTGTGTGTGTATGTGTGTACGTGTGTCTGTGTGTTTGTGTGTGATGTCCATATATGCCTTAGCTTGCTTGTAGACGTCTGGCTTGAGGAAGTTGGATTTTTCCTTCCACTATGTGGGTAGCAAGGATCAAACTCAAGTCATCAATAAGGCTTGGCAGCAAGCACCTTTAAGCGCTGAGCCATCTTGCCAGCCCCTGTAATTCCAGTACCTGGGGGCAGGTATCTTTAATAGATCATCTGGGCTACCAGGTGTGCCTGTGCAATGTTGTTAAGATAAATATATCTCCAAGGCATTGTTTGCTCTACTTTTTCAAATGAAGAAACTGATGTTCAGAAAACTCCAGTAGCCATACCACTAGAGGGTCCAAACGCAAACATGTGGCTCCGTTTTGCATTTGAGTCTGCACTGCCTCTCCCGCTATTGGTACATCTGCTATGCCTGCATCTGGATTGGGAAGAAGAACCTAAAGTGTCGAAGAGTTTGAGACGGTGGGGAAGCAGCTAGTTGGGGTCTGAGAGCACTGGCTCACCTTCTAGTCCTGCACCATCCCTAGCTTACTAAGCCTGGGACAAATAACTTCCCACCTCTGGAGACAAAAAAAAACCTTTACAATTTGTGGTCGTACTGTTGAGTGGGGAATCACATTTGGTCCCTAATTCTTTACCACTAGAATTAGAGAAAGTTTTTCTCAATAAGAATATGTTAAACAATAACAAAAAACGATGTGGTAGGGTATATGAGGTAGCCAAATAGGTGAAAGTTATTGCTGCTTAGCCCGAGGACCTGAGTTCAGTTCCCAGGTCCTACATAGCGCAAAGAGGGAACTGATTCCCTCAAATTACCCTCTGACCTCCACACAAGCACTGTGGCATGGGTGTGTACTACCCCTTCTCCCAATAAATAAATTTTATAAACAGCAGCAACCTGGTGTTGTGAGCTGGTAGTCCAGCTATTTGAGGAGCTGAGACAGGAATATAGAAAGATCAAGGCCTGCTGGTTACTTAATCGGACCCTGTATCCAAATGAAAAATGGAAAGGTGGGGTTGGGACTACAGTTCAGTGGTTGGGTACTTACCAAGCATGCCCAAGGCCCCAGGTTCGATCCCTAGCACCAAAAAATGAAAATCAGGTACCCAAACCTGAAAACCTGCTGTTTCTTCATGTCCCTAATGTTGTAGAATGTGTTTGGCACTACATTCTGGGTAGCATGATTCGTGTTACATGGTGGGCAGAAAACCTCAAGTTCATTAGGGGCTTCTGATAGCTGCTTACTCAGGAGGCGGCTTCCAGATGGATTCTTGCTGGAATGCCCTTAAAAGCTGTGATCTGGGTTTTGACAACTGACAAGTAGAACAACTCGAGAGCCCTGCTATCTGCTGAGAAGCCTGGCACAGGGTCGGCCTGCTTACTGAACCTGCCAGGTAGCTGCTTCATTAAAGTGGCATCCAAGTGGGTGGCCCTTGGGGCCCCTCTTCATGGCTTTGATGGCCTGTTCCCTCTTTAGAGTACACCAAGTTCAGCAGGGTGTTTTACAGCTGCAGCAGACTCAAAGGCTGAGCCCTTACACCTGTTCCCCATTGCGGACCACACCCATGTTTCTTTACGTATCTGCTGGTGGCTACTAAGAAGGGCCATAGGGATAAAATTTCCAAATGTGTTACAATTTCTTGTTCCAGATCTCTGGAGGGTAAATTTAAATATCCCAAAGTCATTATTTCTTCTCAATGAGTTTTATGTCAAGTAAAGATGATTTTGGTCAATTAGGCCAAGTTACAGATTCAGTCACTACTAATCTTTTGGGTTTGAAGAGTTTGTTGTTGTTGTTTGTTTAATGTACCTGTCTACATGTGAGTTCTGGAACAGCCAGGGCTATGTAGAGAAACTGTGTTTCAAGAATAAGTAAATAAATAAATAAAAATAAAATAGAAAATGAAAATTAAAGTGGGCTAGGGAACACATCTTTTATGTTTCTCCCTTTGATCCCTGGTTCTCATGTGGGGTAGGAAAAGGGTTGGAATCCACTGTTTGCAAAGCTCTGGAAATCTGTCTGTTAGCATTTCTATCAGTAGCTGGTGCGTGCCTGCTGCTCAGTGCTTACCCAAAGGTAGTCTAGAGCCGTGTCTAGCACCGTACAGCTGAAAGCAAGAGTGGAAATTGTTGTATGAAGACAAAGCCCCTGGGCTGAAGAGCAACTGAGAACTCAGGACACAAGCTCAGCCCTGAGCACCTATGTCGGCCAAGTGCCTGTAACTCCAGGTCCAAGGGATTAGTGCCCCGTCCTGACCTTCACAGGCACACAGGTGGTGCACATACACACACACACACACACACACACACACACACACACATACATACATACATACATACAACACGCACACTATAAAATAAATAAATCTAAATTAAAAAAATATAACCTCAAAGGTAACAGTTTGGGTCAATATAACAGAATCAAAGGTCTTTTTATTTTGCTCATGCTTATTTTTGGTAGCTTCCAACTTCCAAGACACTACGAACTATAGGAGCCATGCCTGAGGAAAAAAAAAAGACAAAAATGCCCTTAATCCGGATGACAAGAGAGTCCCAAGAACGCCAGCATTTTTGGAAATTGCCAAGGGAAGTTTATGTGAATCTCTGTTTAGACCTAGAGTCTTTCAAAGCAGGGAGCATACAGTAAGCACTTAATAAATGCTGATTGCTCAGTCAGCTTTTGCTGACTTGTACTTCTCTTGGGGGCTCCCGAAGCTGCCACCTGCCTTCCTGATGGCACAGAAGAAAGGTATTGACTACTGTCCTGTAGTCAGAAGAATGAACAAATGTAGAGGCCCTCTCCTACAGGCAAAGCTGAGTCTGACTGAGACTCTCACCGAGCAGGATGACAGGATAATGCCCTGTGTAGTATCTGCGATGAAGACAGTGGGGGCCGAAAATGTGGGACGGGAACGGTCAGGAGTGGGCTCACAGTTTCACTACAGAGGAAAGTTGTGGGAGGCTTGGGTGGGCAGTGGAGCACAGATGCCGGCCCAGCCCCCTCCAGGTGATCCAGTGATCTCTTCATACGAACTGACAGAAGTAGAAAGTGATAAAGAAAAATGGACTCAAGTATCTGTCGGGTGATGAGAAGGTAGGTCAGACTCAGTGGAGGACTGGAGGGTCTAGGACTTGGAGCTCCTTTTAGTGGCAGATCCTCTCCAAGGTCCTAAAGATGTCTTTCCCTCTTACGTTACAGTGCCTGTGTGTTTTGCATTTAATGAACATGGCTGAGCTAAAACAAAGTGATTCTGAGGAGGCTCAGATGCTGCGTGACCTGGACATAAGTGACATTATAGAAATAGAATTCTGGGAAAGTAGGGATGATCTAAACCCCCTGTTCATCACATGCCAGAGTAGTTTTTTCCAAGCCACTTTAGCAGTCTACGAGACAGCAGACATTACTGGAAAGGTCAGCGCTGTAAGTTAAGTGAATTTTGCAGCCACAGGAGGGAGGCATTCTCAGGACGGGAGAGGAATCTAAAGGCTGTATTCTATTGTCAGGAGAATCCTTTTTCAGGCTCAGCTCCAGCTCTCTCAGAGTTCTCAGCTCTGTCCTGTGGCCCTGTCCTCTTCAGTTCCCAGGCCAATTGCCCCATCTTTAGCCTCAGGGAGGCCGGACAACCCTGCAGGTGGGGCAGGAACTCCCTCCGTGGCTTCCTTCTTACTCTTCCTGCTTCTCCTCTTCTGTCTCCCTCTTAGTTCAAGATATATTCATTGCAGAGATTGCCCACCTTAACAAAGATGTTCTGGGTGAGATGGTGGGTGCTTATAACCCTAATACTCTGGATGCTGTGGCAGCGGGCCAACAGGAATCTTGAGGCTAGCCTGAGCTACCTAGTGGGGTTCTTAGTCAAAGCAAAAGTACAATGGAAAAAAAAAAACTATGCAAATCACCACTCACAGCTGATCATTCACTTTTAACGTTTACCTCCCCCCCCCCCCCAGGATGTGGAAGGTGTTTCCGTGGGAGGAAAGGAGGGACACACAGGGCCACGCCCTGCCTGAGTGGAGCACATTTGCATCCTGCCTTATGTTGGTGCAACAAGAACATAGACAATATGGGTCGATTCCACGTGAAGTATATATGAAATTATCAAACTCCAAAATAACAGAAAATGTTTATCTCTGGATATAACCATTTGTTGTAAGCTAGCTTTAGCCATAAAATCGTTTCCACAGGAAAGGAAAATTTCCCAAGGCAGCTTTGATGGCTGCTTTTTCCAGTATCTTATTTCTATGGAAACCCCTGCTGTCAACACAGATAGGCAGCTTTTGAATTTCAGATGTCAGGCGTACATTTCCCACTGCTGACTGATACTACCCAGGTCAGTAGTACATGCTGCTAGCAACAATAGCAGTAGAGCTGTGCCCAGCATGCTCTTCTGTGGATAGTTGAGGCACTGTGTGAGCCAATTAGATTCAAGAAGTGACTGACAAGCCGGGCGGTGGTGGCGCACACCTTTAATCCCAGCACTTGGGAGGCAGAGGCAGGTGGATTTCTGAGTTCGAGGCCAGCCTGGTCTACAGAGTGAGTTCCAAGACAGCCAGGGCTACACAGAGAAACCCTGTCTCAAAAAAACAAAACAAAACAAAACAAAACAAAAATAAAAAAAAAAGAAGTGACTGACAGTCTTTAGTTCTCTCTCTCTCTCTCTCTCTCTCTCTCTCTCTCTCTCTCTCTCTCTCTCTGTGCGTGCATGCACGTGGCGTGTACAGGCTGGAGTTGGCATCGGTGGTCTTTCTCTACAGGCTCCCCTTTACTCACTAACTTTTGGTGTGTGTGGTGTTTGCGCACCTTCGCGCAAGAGCACATTTGAAGACTATGTGTCTTTTCTTTCTTTCTCTCTCTCTCTTTCTTTCTTCCTTTCTTTCTTTCTTTCTTTCTTTCTTTCTTTCTTTCTTTCTTTCTTTCTTTCTTTCTCTCTCTCTCTGTCTCTCTCTCTCTTTCTTTCTTTCTTTCTTTCTCTCTCTCTCTGTCTCTCTCTCTCTCTCTCTCTTTCTTTCTTTCTTTCTTTCTTTCTTTCTTTTTTCCTTCCTTCCTTCCTTCCTTCCTTCCTTCCTTTCTTTCTTTCTTTCTTTCTTTCTTTCTTTCTTTCTTTCTTTCTTTCTTTCTTTCTTTCTTTCTTTCTTTCTTTCTTTTTGAGACAGGGTTTCTCTGTACAGCCCTGGTTGTCCTGGAACTCACTCTGTAGACCAGGCTGGCCTCGACCTCGAACTCAGAAATCTGGCAATCTGGCAATCCCCGTACGCCTAAGTGTTAGGTTAGAAATATGGGTCACCATGCTCAGTTTTAGGTGATTGCTGGGCATCTTCACTCAGGACCGCACCCTTATGCAGCAAGCACTTTACCAGTTGAGCCCTCTCCCCAGCCCAGACTTTGGTCCCCAGACCAATGTCCTAATATCACACTTCTGCCTGCATGGTTCTGTGTCAGTCAGGTGTTTTTAATGGTTATGGAGGTTCATCTTTACCGCACATTTTCAAGTTACACATACAATCCTGAATAGTGAAAAGACCATAATATTCTCCAGTATAACAAACCTTTCTTTCAAAGGGATAGTGTTGAAAGACCCCCCCCCCAGGTGGGCAGTCAATCAATCTGAGGAGACCCTCCCAAGGATCAGCGAGTCCACGATTCGGATGTAAACAGCAAGAGGCTTTATTGGGAACACGGGTACCCGGGCGACTCAGTCTATCGGAGGACTGGCGCGCCGAGTGTGGAGTTTTTACCCTTTTTATAGGGCTAGGGCTGGGGAGCAAAAAGCGTGGTTACAGAAGCGAGAAGCGAGCTGGTTGGTTAGTTCGAATAAGGTTTGGGGTACTTCCCGGTCATTTGGGGAAACTGAGGTGGGACTTTTTAGATCTAAACAATGTCTATTTTCAAGAAATGGGTAGGGGAGGGGTACAAGGAAAGAGTCTAATGAAGGTTCAGCAATGGGCACATATCAGGTCAGAACATTGGCAGACACACAGGTTCAAGGAGTGACCAGAGCACTGTGCACCTCTATTTTTCTAAATCAGTGAAGCTAGTTCTGCTAACACTGACGTCTATCGGGGCTTCTGTGTCTGTTGCTGGTTCCGCTTTATCTGAGAACCATCTATTCTTGGCCCTGAGCCGGGGCCCAGGTGCTTGACCACCGATATCCTGTTCGGCCCCTGTCCCAGTGCTATTCAGTCTTGATCTTTAACTGTTAATCTATAACTGAACTTCCTTGTAACTTTTGAGAACCCAGCTCTGGTACTTTTTTTATGCCTTGCAAAATGGCGTTACTGCAGCTAGCTTGCTAAGCCTTATGGTGGGGTCTTTCATTCCCCCCTCTTTCTGGAAACTGAATAAAATCTTTTATTCACGTGATTCCACTTCTTCTGGACCTATTGATTTGAGTTGGTGATACTGTTGGGTCAGAACCAGGGCCTGCACCACCGAAATTCTGTCTTTTACAAACTGGACCAAGCGGTTGAGAATACAGGGTCCGAAGAGTAGGATTAATAAGAGTATTATCAAGGGGCCCATAATGGTGGATATCAAGGTCGTGAACCATGGGGACCTGTTAAACAGTCCCTCAAACCACCCTTGTCCTGATTCGAACAATTTTTGTCTCTGGTTTAACCTTTCTCTTAGCTTTGCCATGCTATCTCTCACTACGCCAGTGTGGTCCGCGTAGAAACAGCATTCTTCTTTTAGGGCAGCACATAATCCTCCTTCTTTTAGGAACAGTAGATCTAATCCTCTCCGGTTCTGTAGGACCACCTCGGACAACGAGGTCAGAGACTTTTCTAGGGCACTGACTGATTTTTCTAAGGCCCCAAGGTCTGTATGTATGGCTGCCTGGAGCTGCTCGAATTGCTTGGTGGCCACTAGGGCTGTAGTCCCTGTTCCTACTCCTGCAGCTATGCCGCCCATAGTAAGTCCTCCCAACAGCAGGGCCAGAGTTAATGACACCGGCTCTCTTTTATATTTGGTTTTTCTCTCAAACTGGCCATAAACATAACCAGGGGAGTGGTAGGTCACCTTTGGCCAGAGCTCAACCAGGACACAGTAATCGGTGGTGAGGTTGAGTACAGTAGTAGATAGGCAGGGAGTGAGCCCGGTGTTGCAAGCCCAAATGGTCCCGGCGGGAGCAGCCAGATAGTAGGACCCGTCGCTTGTATTCTGGGTGGTATTACACAGGGCCTGATGGGTTTTGGGAACTGCTCCTACGCAGAGTCCCTGTCCGGTTACTTCGGACAGGGTCAGCTTGTGTTGGGAGGCCACGGAGCAGTTAGCTGGGGCAGAGGTATGGTTGGAGTAGGTACCTAGGACGGCAACCCCTTCGTAATAGGGGGGTCCCGATACCAGACACAACCAGCACTCTTGGGTTTTGTCAGGACTGGTGAGGTTGAGTGCTTGGTAGGCTCCATCTACCAGGTTCAGCAGTCTGTCTCCCGTCCCAGGTTGTATAGAGGCTGCGCCTGTAGGGGAAGGCTGAGGAGGCCTGGGGAGCATAATCTGCACGGGTCGGGAGGGGGGTAACTGGTCAGTGATCACGGGATTAGGCCCAATGGGGATGCGGGGCCCTATATTGAGGACCTGGCGGGTCAAAGAGAACCGGGTCACCGGGTCGGTTCCTGTGGATCGGTACAGTCTTAGTCCCCATACTTTGGGGCCATCCCAGCTGGCCTTTTTACCCGCGTCAGTGAATTCTAGGACTAGGGGATTGCATCGACCCCCCTGTGTGGCACCCTGGATGCCACTGGAGACCGCTGAGGAATCATAACAGGGGCCCTGATTCCGAGGGGTGTTTCCTCGCTTAAGGGAAATTAGGTCCCATGATGATGATGGCTTCCAGTATGCCTGTCCAGTGGTCTCACAGCCCCATTTGCCACAGTAGCCCTCTCTCGGGCCTCCACACCCTGTTGGTACAGTATGCCCGGGGCAAACATAGAAGTCAAATGTTCTTGCCCTTTTTCTTCCCCCGGGAGTGCGACACCCGAGTCCAGTCTCATCCCAGTCGTCCCCTATTAAATCGCACAAGTCAAAGTACAGTTTGGGAAAGGCATCGGTCATTGTCCCCAGGAGGGAGGTAGCATTAGCTGTTTGTCCTGTCATTAAGTTGGTAACTCTCCAAGTAACATTGAAGACCTGATGAGGGCTGTCATGTGGTACTGATACTCCTGCCCTTATTAAGATCCCCAGGACTATCAGGGGGGCCCACGGGTTAATCTTATCTTTAAGGGGTTTTGAGAACGCTGGACCTTCCATGTCGGTCCTGATGCTGTTCCGGCCGGAGGGGTTGTCGCCGCTTTTACGTGAGCGGCGTGGATCCACGCAGCGATGCCGTCTACTTTGAGAGCGGTGGGGGTGGTCAGCAGGACGGTGTAGGGTCCTTTCCAGCGAGGTTCCAAGTTCTTAGTCTGGTGCCGGCGTACCCACACGGTGTCGCCGACACGGAAGGGGTGTGGTATCACAAGCTGGTCTTGTTGGTCCTGATAGGCAGCGGCCAGAGGCTTCCAGACCTCTCGTTGTACTGCTTGGAGGGCCTGTAAGTGAGCTTGGAGAGAGGGGCTATTAGTAAACTTTGACATTTCAGGATCATGGAAATTAACAAGGGGCGGTGGCGCCCCATACAGGATTTCATACGGAGTGAGTCCATGGGGGCCCGGAGTGTTGCGGGCTCGGTAGAGGGCCAAGGGAAGTAGGAGTACCCAGTCTCTAGTGCCAGTTGCAAGCGTTAATTTGGTCAAAGTCTCCTTGATTGTCCTATTCATTCTTTCTACCTGACCTGAACTCTGGGGTCTGTAAGCACAATGTAGTTTCCAATCAATCCCCAGTAGCTTGGCCACCGACTGACTTACCTGGGAGACGAAGGCAGGCCCATTATCAGTCCCCAATACTTGGGGCATTCCAAACCTTGGAAATATTTCTTCTAGAAGCTTTTTGGTCACAACTTTGGCAGTCTCATGCTTGGTTGGGAAGGCTTCCACCCAGCCAGAGAACGTGTCCACAAACACCAGAAGATACTTATACCCATACAGTCCGGGCCTTACTTCAGTAAAGTCAATTTCCCAATGGGTGCCTGGTCGATGTCCTCTTACTCGCACCCCGGGACCGACCTTAGCTTTACTGGCATTTACTTGGACACAGGCTTGGCATGATTCCGCCACCTCGTGGAGGATCTTATCTTTATTTAGCATGTAATAGGGGCTTTCTTTTCTGTCTAGAAGTGCCCTCATCTTCTGATAGCTAAGGTGGGTGAGCTGGTGAAGGAAGTCTAATAATTCAAAGGTGAACTGGTCAGGCATCACAGGTTTACCTTGCAGGACCCAATATTTTTTCTCTCTATCATATGTGGCTCCCAACTCTTGTAGGTTCTTTATATCTGTTTCAGTATAATGGAAGAAGTCTGGAGTGTACGGGGTTGAGGTCTCTATGAGAAGTGAGGAGGCCTTTGTGTCAGTCCCCATGGCTGCTTCCCGGGCTGCCTGGTCCGCCATTCGGTTGCCTTTAGCTTCAGCACTATTGCCTTTCTGATGTCCTGGGCAGTGAATTATACTGAGTCTTTTGGGCAGAAAGAGAGCTTTCAGTAAGGCCAAGATTTCGCCCTTGTTCTTGATCTCCTTGCCTTCTGAGGTGAGCAACCCACGTCTCCTATATATTTCTCCATGGACATGGGCGGTAGCAAAGGCATAGCGGCTATCAGTATAAACATTTAGCTTCTTACCTTCTGCCATCTTTAGGGCCTGGGTGAGTGCTATTAGTTCAGCTCGCTGGGCGGATGTCCCGGCTGGCAACGCCTTGGCCCAGATTACCTCGGTCTCGGTGGTCACCGCTGCTCCAGCCTTACGTTGCCCCTCCTGCAGGAAGCTGCTTCCATCTGTATACCAGGTGTGGTCGGCATTTGGGAGGGGCTGGTCCGTGAGGTCCGGTCTGGTGCCGTGTGTCTCAGCCAAGATCTCGAGGCAGTCGTGGGGGGTCTCTTTCCCCGGCAAGGGGAGCAACGTGGCCGGGTTTAAGGCTACCACCGGTCCGAACTGAACTCGGTCCGTATCTAGGAGCATTGCCTGATAGTGAGTCATGCGAGCATTGGATAGCCAGCGGTCAGGGGGTTGTTTGACCAGTGCTTCTACCGCATGGGGGGCCAGAATGACTAGCGGCTGTCCCATAGTTAGCTTGCCTGCATCCTTTGTCAGAACGGCAATGGCTGCTACCATCCGTAGGCAAGGGGGCCACCCAGCTGCCACTGGGTCTAGCTTTTTGGACAGGTAGGCCACCGGCCGACGCCAAGGTCCCAGTTTTTGCGTTAGGACGCCTTTGGCGTAGCCCTGCTTCTCGTCGACAAAGAGTTCAAAGGGCTTAGTCAAATCTGGCAATCCCAGGGCTGGGGCAGTTAGAAGAGCCTGTTTGATTTCTTGATAGGCCTTTTGCTGGTCTGGGCCCCAATTAAACAGAGTCCCCGTTTTGGTGAGAGGGTACAAGGGGGCTGCCATTTCTGCAAATCCAGGGATCCAGAGGCGACAGAAGCCTGCCGTCCCTAGGAACTCCCTTAGTTGTCGAGGGGTCTTCGGAGTAGGCTGCCCCATCACAGTCTCTTTTCTGGCCTCAGTCAGCCATCTCTGACCCTCTTTTAGGAGATACCCCAGATACTTGACCTGTTTCTGGCAAATTTGGGCTTTCTTGGCCGAGGCCCGATACCCGAGGTCCCCTAGGGTTTGTAACAGGGCCCGAGTACCTTGTTGGCAGTCGAGCTCAGAAGTGGCGGCCAGCAGTAAGTCATCCACGTACTGTAGCAGGATCAAGTCTGGGTGCTGGATCCGGAAGCCTGCTAGGTCTCTGTGCAGTGCCTCATTAAACAGGGTGGGACTGTTTTTGAAACCCTGTGGGAGTCTGGTCCAGGTTAATTGTCCTGAGATTCCCATCTCTGGGTCTCTCCACTCAAAGGCGAAGAGAGGCTGACTGGTGGGGTGGAGTCTCAGGCAGAAAAAGGCATCCTTTAAGTCAAGCACAGTGTACCACTGGTGGGACGGTGGGAGCCCGCTCAAGAGGTTGTAAGGGTTGGGCACGGTGGGGTGGATGTCTTCCACCCGCTTGTTGACTTCTCTCAGATCTTGGACAGGCCTGTAATCATTAGTCCCTGGTTTCTTAACGGGTAGCAGGGGCGTGTTCCAGGGGGACTGGCAGGGTACCAGTATTCCCTGGTCCAACAGTCTCTGTATGTGGGGCTTGATCCCTAGTCTGGCTTCTTGTGACATGGGGTATTGTTTTATGGACACGGGGGTAGAGGTTGCCTTCAGAGGTATGATCAGAGGAGCTTGGCGAACTGCCAGTCCCATGCCCCCGGTTTCCGCCCAGGCCTGGGGAAAATCAGAAAGCCATGTGGACCCTAGAGAAACATCCGGCTCTTTTGAGGTCTCATGTAGCCGATACTCATCTTCTATGTTTAGGGTCAGCACTTGCAGGGGCTGTCCCATTGGTCCCACAACCTGAGCTCCTGATCCCTCAAAGTGGATTTGGGCTTTTAGTTTAGTCAGCAAATCTCTTCCTAGCAGAGGATAGGGGCAGTCTGGTACATGGAGGAAAGAGTGGGTGACCTTACCGGTAGCTAGATGTACTTTGCGATCCGTGGTCCAGCGATACCGCTTTCTTCCAGTAGCCCCTTGGACCCAGGCAGACTTGTCACTTAGGGGTCCAGGATTTTGGGTCAGCACGGAATGTTGGGCCCCAGTATCTACCAGGAAGGTGACGGGTTGCCCCCCGACTTTGAGGGTTATCCTGGGTTCAGGGGGGGGCTCCTGACCCTGACCTCCCTAGTCACCTAAGGTCAGGAGGGAGGTCTGGGGCCTCGGTCCTCGGGGCCCTCGTGGCTTCTTTGGGCAGTCTTTAGCCCAGTGTCCCTTTTCTTTGCAGTAGGCGCATTGATCCTTATCAAGTTGGGGCCTCTTCCGCTCTCCCCCCTGTCTATCCTGTCTCTGACCAATAACTACAGTGGCCAAGAGCTTGCTCATCTCTCTATGTCTTCTGCGGTCCCTTTCTTTCTCTTTCTGCTCATCCTCTGCCCTACGGCGTTCTTCTTTTTCCTCTGTTTCTCTCCTGATACGTTCCTCTCTTTCTTCCGGGGTTTCTCGTTTATTAAAGATCTTTTCAGCTTCCCTCACTAAGTCTCCTAAGGTCTTGCTCTTTAAATCTTCTAACCGCTCTAACTTTCGCCCGATATCCGGGGCAGACTGCCAGATGAATGACATAGACACATTGGTTTCTTGCCCTGGGTCCTCAGGGTCATAAGGAGTGTACCTGCGATAGGCCTCCTTGAGTCTCTCTAAAAAGGCTGAGGGAGACTCATTAGGTCCCTGGGTTATCCCTTTTACCTTGGCCAAATTGGTGGGGCTTCTGCCCGCGTTTTGGAGACCCGCTAAGAGCAACTGGCGATAGAGGACTAGGTGGTTCCTACCTTCTGTAGTGGTGTAATCCCAATCAGGGCGCTCAAGGGGAAAGGCAGCATTGATTTCATTAGGCAACTGAGTGGGGCGTCCATCATTGCCCCGGACTGCCTTTCTAGCCTCTAGGAGCACCCGCTGCTTTTCTTCTCCGGTCAGCAGGGTCCCCAACAACTGCTGACAGTCGTCCCAGGTGGGCTGGTGGGTGATGAGGACGGACTCAATCAAGGCCGTCAATTTACCTGGATCTTCAGAAAAGGAAGGGTTATTATTTTTCCAATTATATAAGTCAGAGGAGGAAAACGGCCAGTACTGAAGCTGGCCATCTCCCCCCATACGGAGTGGGAATGCCTGGGAGGAGGTGGAGTCCGCTGCGGGAGGGTCTCTCCTTTCCCGCAGTCGAGACGCCATGGGAGAAGGGGGGGAAACCTCGGAGGTGGTGGCTGCCTCTTCTTCATCGTTCTCTCTGGCAGAGGAGGAAGGTTGTGCTCCGTACGGCGGGGGGTCCTCTGTGAGAAGGTCAATGAGAGGTCCGCCGCTATCAGGGAGAACCTGGGGCTTAGGAGGTTTGGACTTTATAGAGGGGGTAAGGGCAGGGTAAAGGGCAGATCGGGACGGAGGTTGCGCAGAAGGACCGGGCGGGAGGACGGGAGCTGTCGGCAAGGGAGGAGGTTTAGGAGAAACAAACGGTTTGACCCACGGAGGGGGGTCATAGGCAAGTGCCTCTCAGGTAACGATATATGGGACCTGATCCGGGTGTCCGTGGGGACCAGGACAAAACACTCTAGACTTAACCTGAGAGATAATACTTAAATTGAAAGTACCATCCTGAGGCCATCCTACATTGAAAGTTGGCCATTCGGCGGAACAGAAGGTAATCCAGCGCCTCTTCCTGACATCCACAGACTGGTTGGATGCAATGCGCTGGACATCTCCCCAGTGCTGCAAGGTTAGACTCAGAGGGGTAGTTACGGTCTGTCCCATGATCTTGAAAACACTTAAAGACAGAAAAAAACTAACGAAGAACAAAAGAACAATAAAACAAATCAGACGCGCAGCGCGGTTTCGGCGTAAAACCGAAAGCAAAAATCCAGACGGGGGCGGGAAGTGTCTCTGTCTCTCGTCCCCCAACAAAGCCACGTACAGTGGCGGAGCTCCAAAAAGTCCGACTCGGGTAGGTTAACTGATACAGAATGGGCCACAAAACGGGCCCCCGAGGCCGCTGGGACGTCTCCCAGGGGCTGCGGCCGGGAATACGAACTCGTCAGTTCTTCCGCGGAACCGCCAGATACAGATCTAGTTAGCCAACTAGTACAGACGCAGGCGCAAACATTAGATGCCGGCACAAACACGCACGGAGACAGAGACAGACACGAAACGACCGCTGGCCAGCTTACCTCCCGGCGGGGGTCGGTGGTCCCTGGGCAGGGGTCTCCTGATCTCGGTGGAACCTCCAAATGAAAGACCCCCCCCCCCCAGGTGGGCAGTCAATCAATCTGAGGAGACCCTCCCAAGGATCAGCGAGTCCACGATTCGGATGTAAACAGCAAGAGGCTTTATTGGGAACACGGGTACCCGGGCGACTCAGTCTATCGGAGGACTGGCGCGCCGAGTGTGGAGTTTTTACCCTTTTTATAGGGCTAGGGCTGGGGAGCAAAAAGCGTGGTTACAGAAGCGAGAAGCGAGCTGGTTGGTTAGTTCGAATAAGGTTTGGGGTACTTCCCGGTCATTTGGGGAAACTGAGGTGGGACTTTTTAGATCTAAACAATGTCTATTTTCAAGAAATGGGTAGGGGAGGGGTACAAGGAAAGAGTCTAATGAAGGTTCAGCAATGGGCACATATCAGGTCAGAACATTGGCAGACACACAGGTTCAAGGAGTGACCAGAGCACTGTGCACCTCTATTTTTCTAAATCAGTGAAGCTAGTTCTGCTAACACTGACGTCTATCGGGGCTTCTGTGTCTGTTGCTGGTTCCGCTTTATCTGAGAACCATCTATTCTTGGCCCTGAGCCGGGGCCCAGGTGCTTGACCACCGATATCCTGTTCGGCCCCTGTCCCAGTGCTATTCAGTCTTGATCTTTAACTGTTAATCTATAACTGAACTTCCTTGTAACTTTTGAGAACCCAGCTCTGGTACTTTTTTTATGCCTTGCAAAATGGCGTTACTGCAGCTAGCTTGCTAAGCCTTATGGTGGGGTCTTTCAGTGTTGCCCAGACTGGCCTCGAACTTGTGATCCTCCTGCCTCTGCCTCCTTCAGCAACTCATACTGGCATGTGCCACCACAAAAGACCAGTAACCTCAACTAACCTGGGCCCCCAAGAGCTCTCAGACTCTGAGCCACTAACCAGGCAGCATACACCCACTGATATGAGGCCCCCAACACACATACAGCAGAGGACTGCCAGGTGTGGCCTCAGTCAGAGAAGATGCACCTAACCCTCAAGACACTTGAGACCCAGGGACCCCAGGGAGTGGAGAGGTCTGGTGAGGTTGGGGTGTGGGGACATCCCCTTGGAGATGGGGGAAGAGGAATGGGAAGAGGAACAGTTGAAGGGCAGACCAGGAGGAAGATAATTACTGAACTGTTAAAAAAAAAAAAGACTAAAGAGTAAAAAAACAAAAACAAACAAACAAACAAACAAAACCAGATAGTGTTACTTCCAATATGGTGTGTGTGTGTCTGATACTGATTTTTTTGAACTGTAGAAGGGCTAGTCATATGACTAAATGAGTTTTCTTTTTCTAGTACTTTCTATCTTGGAGAAGTTGATAGCAATGTCAAGAGGTTGACATTTGTTCAGCATGGACAATACATATTCTGCTTTTATCAAATAGGTAAAAAAAAAAAAGATTTTTTTCCCTAAGTTTCTCAACCTTGGTGTTTTGGAAGACATTCTGTACATCAGCACTTAGGTTCTGCTTATGGTAACGTTTACAGAGTAGAGGTAAGTCTCGCGGGGAAAACACATGCCTAGCATGCACACCGAAGGCCCTGGTTCAATCCCTAATACCGAACGAAACGAAACAAAAGAAACGAAACGAAACGTAATGAAACAAAACAAAACAAAACTCCAACTAACAAAAGCCAAAACACAAAAGCCGTGATGTTTAAGTTGTCATAGATTCGTACTTAAATATTACAGCAAATTAAAGCAGAGAAACCGGGAGGGTATGGGGGACTTTTGGGATAGCACTGGAAATGTAAATGAAGAACATACCTAATAAAATAAATAAATAAAGCAGAGAAACCCTATTTATTAAGTATACATTTTCAACGGTAGCTTTGGCTTGTGTTTAAGAATCTATATACTTATTAATGTTGACGCTTCCTAGAAGGATGTCCCCATGCCACTGATGACTTTAAAGTCACAATGGTTTCAAGTAGATCCTCTGTCCTTCTATCTCCAATTTTTTATTTGACTACTCTGTTTTCAAGGCTTAGCTCAAGTCCGGCAGACATGATAGAATTCACTAACGTCCCCACAGCTTTTTGATATATTATTTTGTGCAGCCTCAGAATCTTTGGGAAACTTATGTCAAAATCTCTTATGACTGCTACACTTGTTTTCAGCTGTGTGTCCCTGTTCTATCAAATGCTATAGCCTAGGTTTGGTTCTTTTTGTTGATAATCTAGTAAAAATTTGTATAATCATCCTCCAGATATATATTTTTACTATGGAAAAAATTGTGTTTTTTAAAATTTATATAGCTAAGGTAATGAATTGTTCCATCGGCATAGGAGACAAACCACAGTGGTATTTAGCATTTCTTATAGTATTAAAGGTGATTTTGGTCAATAAATTTGGTGTATGCAATTGATTTTTTTTTTTTAGTCCAGAATGTATGGGTTATTTAGTGTTTGTATTTGTTTTCTGGACTAATATTCTATTATAATGCTATGGATTTTCTATAATATTCATAAATGAAGAAAATTCCCATTGAAATGTTTGTGGTCTTCTTCCTCTCCTCCTCCTCCTCCTCCTCCTCTCCCTCCTCCCAGTTCTCCTCTTCCTCATCCTCTCTCTTTTTCTTTTTGGTGTCCTTGGGGATGTACAGCTCTGATACAGCGCTCTACTACAAAGCGACATTCTCAACCTTACTTAACTCATTTTGAGACAGGGCCTCTGCAAGTTGCTCAAATGGACCTTCAACTCCTTCTATAACCTGGGCCTTCCTTGGCCTTCACAGCTGCAACTACAGGTTTGTACCAGCAAGCCTGACTCCAGACTTTCTGAGATACTCTTTGGGATGACAGATGTTGTCTTGTCCACAAGAGATTTGTGTTTGTGTGGATAACAGTAGCAGGCCAATTTTCCTTATCAGATAGAATCTGGTTATTAGGAAATAGATATTTCAAAGTCACATTTAAAATTTTAAACTGTTGATGTTTTATTTCAGTTTCTTGTTTACTGGGAAAAAAGTGCTAAATTCTCTTTACCTTTGACTCTTTCTAGTTTTCAGCTGATTGATTTTCCATTGTTGTTGTCAAGGAGATGGTAAAAGCTTAGACCTCTTTGAAAACTCATAATGTAAGAAACAGTTTCTACGTGATTTGTTACCAAACTGTCTGAAAAAATTAATTGCTTATTCTATTTCCCAGACTTTTAACCTGTATTATTCATAGAGCAAAGACTTCTTCCTTGAGGGAACTTCACCAAGGGCACTCGCAGGACGGGTATTTCCACAAAGTGGCCGAGGACAGTCTAGCTTTTGTTGAAAGTCTCAGTGATTGTTGAGAATGAGACCCACAAGTGAATTCACTTTCTGCTCCTGTTTCTAGGACATACCCATGTCAGCAGCTACCAGATTCAATACTTTCTTTGCACAGTCTATCTTGTTCCCTTCATTTAGTCAATAATTCAAATAGTTTTATTTCACTTCTTTCCCCAGACAGATTTTTCATTTTCTGTTTTGAGTCTAACATTTTTTCCTTATGTTTCTTGAAAGAAACAACATAAATCTTATATATATATATATATATATATATATATATAGAGTATATAATGTAAAAATATATTATATATAAATAAATAGAATATATTGTATATTATATACAATGTATATACTAGTGCACATATAATATATAATGTATAATATGTGTATATAATATATAATTAAGATATTATATATAATTAATGTACATATATAAGAGTTTATATTAGAATTTATTTTTAATTTTAAAATGATTTTGTTTTTATGTGCATTGGTGTCTTGCCTGCATGTGTGTCTGTGTACCATGCATGTGCCTGGTATTCAGGGAGGCTAGAAGAGGGTCTTGGGTCCCCTGGAACTTGAGTTACAGATGGTTTGAGCTGCCATATATGTGCTGGGAATTCAACTCAAGTTCTCTAGAAGAGCAGCCAGTGTTCACCATGGAGCCCTCCTTCCAGTTCCCTCTCGAGTTTATAACAGAAATGAGTAATATGCTATGAAATTTTTGCCAGTAGGTTTTTTTGTTTTGTTTTGTTTTGTTTTGTTTTTAAGAGAGTGCCTCACTGTGTTCTGACGAGCCTGGAACTCGATATGTAGACCAGGGTGGTCTTGAACTCACAGAGATCCACCTGCCTCTGCCTCCCAAGTGCTGGAATCAAAGGTGTGTAGCTCCACACCTGGATCAGCAGTTATCTTTGTCCTGAAGAAATTTCCTTTAGCAACGCATTATTAACAGCTATAATGCAATTAGCAGCTCATGTACAGTACACTCTAATTTAGAAATAACATGCAGATGTAGAACATTATATAAACATTAATGACAGTAAGTCATGCCATAATAAAAGTCTTACACACACACACACACACACACACACAGAGAGAGAGAGAGAGAGAGAGAGAGAGAGAGAGAGAGTTAAATCAGGAACTGAAAGGCACCGTTCAGACAATATGACTTCTATTGCAAAACCTCCGATTTCATCAGTACACAAATAGTAGTAGGGATTTTAAAACCATCTAAATAAAGAGTGGAGGGCAGCTTGACCTACCTAGTGAGACCATGTCTCAAAAAATCAACCAAGCAAATAAAACAAAAACTTCAAAGTCCTACGCAAAGCTCCCCGTAGGAAAATCAATCTTACAAACCAAGCAAATGGCAGCCTTCTTAGGAGGTGCTCACTTTTACCTGTGAGGAAATTATCATAATAAATGGATTTTTGTTAACTAAAGCATGAGATTGTCATTTCCCAGAAAAATTTGTAACAAGATTATAAACCACTTACCTTTGAAGTTACCGGATATAACCCAAAATGTCAAGAATTTCGTTTTCTTGTAGTAAGTGGATGGGTTGGGCTCCGAAGCTGAGCTCTGTGTGGAAACCCCGTTTTGTTGTTTGCTAACTCCGACTTTAAGCAACTCTTATCTCTTGGCCACCTCAGCTGCAAATGGAGATAACCACGCCTGATCTTTCTAACCGCTTCTGGAGTCACACAGGGCATCTGCAGTTCTGAGGAACAAATGAAGTTGTGAGACGGGCATACAGTTTTTTGGCACTTACAGGAAGTGTGCCTGCTCTTTCAAATAAACAGGAAACAGACTTTAAAGTCAAGTAAAGGAAGGTAGGCATGGTGGTGCATGTCTCTAATTCCCCTGTGTGAGAGGTGGATACAGACATATCAGGAATTTGGGGCCAGCCTCAGCTACATACTGACTCGAGGCTAGCCTGTGGTACATGAGACCTTGTCTCCATAAAAATAAAATAAATAAAGGATGTGCAGAGGCAGTAGAGGACATTATTTCCATAAACACAAGATTGTTTTTTGTTGAGCCAGCTGTGGCCAGGTGCCAAGGTCACAGTGGAGACCACAATGCTCACAGCCAGATGTTCTTCGAACTCCAAATATCAAAGCAACCATTGACTGTTTGTAAATGAGCTACCACATGAATTGAACATGTCAAAGCCTTCTTTAAGACAACTTCAGTCAATAAATGGGCTCCATAATCAACTTCAAGAGACACAGGAGATTTATTTGGAGAAATGAAATTTTGCGGGTAACAACCAGAAAGATGTTCTTGGTTTTTTTTTTTAAAAGATTTATTTATTTATTATATGTAAGTACACTGTAGCTGTCTTCAGACACACCAGAAGAGGGCGTCAAATCTCATTACGGATGGTTGTGAGCCACCATGTGGTTGCTGGGATTTGAACTCAGGACCTTTGGAAGAGCAGTCAGTGCTCTTATCCACCGAGCCATCTCGCCAGCCGGTTTTGTTTTGTTTTGTTTTGTTTTGTTTTGTTATTGTTGTTGTTGTTGTTTTCCAAGACAGGGCTTCTCTGTATAGCCCTGGCTGTCCTGAAACTCACTTTGTAGACCAGGCTGGCCTCAAACTCAGAAATCTGCCTGCCTCTGCCTCCCAAGTGCTGGGATTAAAGGCGTGTGCCACCACTGCCTGGCCAGAAAGATGTTCAAGCTTCAGAAGTGGTGAAGTGTTTCATCACACGGAGCTGAGAAGGCATGCCCAAGTACCTCTGCTCTGCTCCAAATCCTCTAGGAGCACCTCTGCAGCCACCCTGAGGAAAGAAAGGTGACAGCACCCCAGTGACAGCATCCCAGGTGACAGTCCTGCCCTTCACTCACTCACAGGGCATTTACTGAGGACCCGTTACATCCCAGGCACTGACTAGGTACTGGGGACATAAGTCAGACTGGACAAGATCTCAGGCCACACAGGACTTTTGAAATCTGCTTTGTGAATTGTCCTGGTCACACTGTGTCTACTCAGGTTCTGCCCCCTCCCCACCTTTATTTTATTTTATTTTATTTTATTTTATTTTAATTTTTTATCCTGGGTGACATGATGAGGCCCATTTCTTACCAGTGATTTCAGATGCTCACTGAAGGAGAAAGGACTCTATGGCCTGTTAGCATGCCTGTGTGCCTAGAACCCTCTTACCTGGAACAGGCCAAGGTAACAAAGGCAAGTGCCTCCTCTTGTCATCACAGTTGGAAACAACTGTTCCAGTCTTTGGAAGACAGGAGGAGGAGGATTATGAGTTCAAGGCCAGTCTGGAGAGAAGAGATGGCTTGTAGCTCCTCTCTGATCCAATAGTGCTTCCTTTACAGTGTTTGATTTCTTACTCTGGAACAAACAGCCAAGGTACATATTTTACCAAAGCAGACCTGGCCCCCAGGTTCTCCCAGCATTCCTCAAATCCTACCTGGCATACCCTATCCCCAACCTTAAACTTTCTAGCCCAGGGGCTAGAAAGCCTCAGAGTCTCTTTGCTATATGATCCAGACATTTTTCTTTTTTTTTATTGGATATTTTATTTACATTTCAAATGTTATCCCCTTTCCCTATCCCCCCCAGAAGCCCCCTATCCCATTCTCTCCTCCTGCTTCTATGAGAGTGTACCTCCACCCACCTATCCACTCCTGCCTCCCTGCCCTCACATTCCCCTACACTGGGACATTGAGCCTTCACCAAGGGCCTTTTCTCCCATTGATGCCTGAAAAGGCCATCCTCTGTTACACATAAGGCTGGAGCCGTGGGTCCCTCTATGTATATGCCTTGGTTGGTGGTTTAGACCCTGGGACCTCTGGTTGGTTGCGTTTCCTTGATGACTAAGAATGTTGAACATTTCCTTAGGTGATTCTTGACCATTAGAGTTTCCTCAGTTGAGAGTTCCTTGTTTAGCTCTGTACCCCATTTTTAATAGGGTTATTTGATTGTCTGGAGTCTAACTTCTTGAGTTCTTTGTATATATTGGATGTTAGCCCTCTATTGGATATAGGATTGGTAAAGATCTTTTCCCAATCTGTTGGTTGCCATTTTGTCCTATTGACAGTGTCCTTTGCCTTACAGAAGCTTTGCAATTTTATGAGGTCCCACTTGCCAATTCTTGATCTTAGAGCATAAGCCATTGGTGTTCTGTTCAGGAACTTTTCCCTGTGCCCATGTTTTCGAGGCTCTTTTCTCTTCTGTTAGTTTCAGTGTTTTTTTTTTTTTTTTTTTTTTTTGTGGAGGTCCTTGATCAACTTGGACTTGAGCTTTGTACAAGGAGATAAGAATGGATCGTTTTGTATTCTTCTATATGCTAACCAACAGTTGAACCAGCATCATTTGTTGAAAATGCTGTCTTTTTTCCACTGGATTGTTTTAACTCCTTTGTCAACGATCAAGTGACCATAGGTGTGTGGGTTCATTTCTGGGTCTTCAATTTTATTCCATTGATCTTCCTGCCAGTCTCTGTACCAACACCATTCAGTTTTTATCACTATTACTCTGTGGTACAGCTTGAGGTCAGGGATGGTGATTCTCCCCAAGAGTTCTTTTATTGTTGAGAATAGTTTTTGCTATCCTGGGTTTTTTGTTATTCCAAATGAATTTGCAAATTGCTCTTTCCAACTCTCTGAAGAATTGAGTTGGAATTTTGATGTGAATTGCATTGAGTCTGTAGATTGCTTTCAGCAAGATGGCCATTTTTACTATATTAATTCTGCCAATCCATGATCATGGGAGATCTTTCCATCTTCTGAGATCTTTGATTTCTTTTTTCAGAGACTTGAAGTCTTGTCATACAGATCTTTCACTTGCTTGGTCACACCAAGGTATTTTACATCATTTGTGACTATTGTGAAGGATGTCATTTCCCTAACTTCTTTCTCAGCCTGCTTATCCTTTGAGTATAGGAAGGCTACTGATTTGAGTTAATTTTATATTCAGCCACTTTGACATTTTGCTTTCTTTTTCTTCTTCCCCACTCCTCCTCTCTGCACTTGGCTTTCTCTCTCTTAACTCTCCCCTTTCTCTCCCTTCCCATGGTGACTTCCCTGGCCTCCTTCCTTGGAACCAGTGAACTAGCTCACCCAAAAGACCCAAAAGCAGCTTCCCATTAAACTTGCGAATATATATGTATGTGTGTGTGTGTGTGTGTGTGTGTATATATATATATATGTGTGTGTGTGTGTGTGTGTAATAGAATATATTATATAAAATAATATATATTAATCTGGATTGAATTGGCTCATCTTACAGGCACAGAAATAACTTATCATACAGCACATCCTTTTAGCACTAACTTTTAATCTTTTGCCATATCTTATAAGGCCAATGGAGTTGTGCACACCCCCCCCCCCAGCAGACTGCAGAAGGAGTGGGTATAGGACAGCTGTTGGTATCAATGGCCACTTCCTCTTAGTCATACAGTCCATCTCATGCTGCTAGAGACACAGCATATACTAAAACAAGTTTTGCTGTATTGGATATTTTCTTTGATTTTAGAATTAATTTGTTAATTTACTTGGTTGGTTGCACACAGCCATCAAAGGTGCAGTCCCTCCTCTGCTCCGCTCTCATGGTCTAGTTTTGAGCTTTATTTGTTTGTTTGTTTATTTATTTATTTATTTATTTGTTTGTTTGTTTATTTATTTATATATTTATTGGTTTTCTTGCTCGTTATCCCTCTTGTACACCTTTAATCTAGCTTCCAAATGTTGTTTGCCCTTCAGTGTGTTTAAATGATTCTTGATGTTATCTGGATGGAATTTTGGTTTTGTCTAAGAGAATTCTCTTCATTAATTTTTCTGTCTCTATGACCATGACTTTGGCCCAAGGCTCCAGAAGTGCTAGTTCCTCATGGCAGGGAGAACGTAGTGAAGCAGATCACTCACACCATGGCAGCCAGGAAGCAGGGAGAGAATGTCTGCCTTCCTAGACCTTCTCCTCTGACTCCAGGCAGGCTCCCAGCTTATGAGAGGAGAGCATCCCCTTCACTGGGAGAAATTCCTCCCTGCTTAGTCTTCTCTGGAAATGCTCTCACAGACATACTCTGAGGTACTCTTGACCAGGTCTCTAGGTGCTTCCAAGCTAATCAAGTTGACAATCAAGATTAGTCATCACAGGGACCAAACATTCCCATTGGTATTTCAGGGACCAGCAGCTAGCCAGGAAGAATTCTGGAGCCCCGACCCTCAATGTCAGCAAGTAGTGGTGAACAGTTTGGGCCAGCAAATGACTTAGGCTCCTCCATTTCAGGGCCTTATTTCCCCTCTGGACTTGACCCTCCCTCCCTGTGGCAGAGCCTGTGTGTATGCTGTTACAACGCCAGGCAAGCACCCTGTTGGAGTGCTCACTTCCAGATGACTGCCCTGGACATGCAGTGCTGTCAGAGGACCCTGCTCTCTTCCCTTATGTTTTCTACCTGGTGTTCCTCAAAGGACCTTGTCTTAGTCAGCGTTTCTATTCCTGCACAAACATCATAGCCAAGAAGCAGTTGGGGAGGAAAGGGTTTATTCAGCTTACATTTCCACATTGCTGTTTATCACCAAAGGAAGTCAGGACTGGAACTCAAGCAGGTCAGAAAGCAGGAGCTGATGCAGAAGTCATGGAGGGATGCTCTTTACTGGCTTGCTTCCCCTGGCTTGCTCAGCCTGCTCTCTTATAGAACCAAGATTACCAGCCCAGAGATGGTCCCACCCACAAGGGACCCTTCCCCCTTGATCACTAATTGAGAAAATGCCTTACAGTTGGATCTCATGGAGGCATTTCCTCAACTGAAGCTCCTTTCTCTGTGATAACTCCAGCTGTGTCAAGTTGACACAAAACTAGCCAGTACAATTGACCCCTTGTCAACTTGACACACAAACACATCACTAGTAAGCCTCAACCCTTACATTCTTATTCATCCCCAAGATCTAAATAACTTTAAAAGTCCCACAGTCTTTACATATTCTTAAAATTTCAATCTCTTGATTGTGGGAAGTAGCCATGGTCTGAGGCTAGCGCCTCACCTGTCAGCCGCCCAGGCTGCTACAGTCTCTTCTGGCCCTCGCATCCCGGGCGATCGCTGCTGTGGGGACCCGGGACCATGATACATTTCATCTTGCTCTTCAGTCGACAAGGGAAGCTGCAGCTGCAGAAATGGTACACCACACTTCCTGACAAGGAGAGGAAGAAATCACCCGAGACATCATCCAGACGGTCCTCTCTCGTGGGCGCAGGACCAGCAGCTTCATTGACTGGAAGGAGCTGAAACTTGTTTATAAAAGGTACGCTAGTTTATATTTTTGCTGTGCAATAGAAAATCAAGACAATGAGCTATTGACACTAGAGATTGTTCATCGTTATGTGGAGTTGCTGGATAAATACTTTGGAAATGTCTGTGAGCTGGATATTATCTTTAATTTTGAAAAGGCATATTTTATCCTTGATGAGTTTATAATAGGTGGAGAAATTCAGGAAACATCCAAGAAAACAGCAGTCAAGGCCATTGAAGACTCTGATATGTTACAAGAGACAATGGAAGAATACATGAACAAGCCCGCGTTTTAAGTGTACAGTCTACTTGAAGATTCTGAGCGCTCCATGCTGTGAACCTACAAACAAGCAACTCCTTGCATCCAGTCTCCGCACGGCCTCTGGCACCACGCCAAAAGACTACTTAAAGGGATTCTGTGTTAGCTAGCAAAACTTAAAAGTTGTTAGCATATGTCCTTATGGTTGCTACATGTCTGTATTATACTGTGTATCAATACTCACTGGGGCTCTAAGTGTTTCACATAATTGCTGCAGATTGAATAGCTCCTTGCTGTGTTTTAAGCCCTTGTGGTATTTTTAAGGTAATTTCAAATATTGGTTGCAATATGATCATTTTTGTTGCCATTTGATCTTCTACCTGTAGACTGACAACTGCTTTGTGATAAAACACAATTTTGAATGTAAAGTATATTTTATATAATGAATGCCTTTCCTAAATGTTTAAAAGTATACACAAATTAAGTTTATGTTAATAGCTCAGATTTCATACACGATGCTTAGATATTTTTAACATGTTCAATGCTACTATAATTTCAGGTCAGATACAATGTATATGGCTTTAATGTCTTGAATTCAACTTTTTTTTAAATTGGGATAAAACTTCATAAGAGATTTTGATGTCTTAGAAGGTGCTAGATCAAGTTTTTTACTTTCAATTAAATATAAGGGACATTTCAGTAATGTTGTGGTTTCTACAAACTATATATTTATTAAGGTTTCCAGAGATCTGGCGATGAAATGTTACAGCACCTCCTATTTTTACCATAATCCTGAGAGGAAGAGCTATGGAAACACTTATATAGCAATAATTGTGATCTCTACTACTCTTTTGTATCTCATGTTCCAATTACTCCTTGTGATAGTTTAGATATTTTATTTTCATATATCTTATTCCTTGTGAGCCTTTAAAACATATTTTAATGTAAGATGAATCTTTAAGGCTTCCTTAGGTTGTGTGTATTTCATTGTACTCTTCATGGGAGGCGACTCTTTCTTTCTTCTCTCTCTCTCTCTCTCTCTCTCTCTCTTCTCCTCTTTCCCAGAAAAATATTTTTTGCTGACTGTAATTACTGTGACCATGTCACCTTCATGCTTCCAAAACAGAAGTTCTGCATAGCTGGGTACTGAGTCTGCTCAGACATGAAGTAGGAAGCTGCCTGTATTGTAGCATTTCTTCAAGGTGTCTCTGGCTTAAGTTTTGTATATGTGTTCTCCATGTAAGTGTTGAGGTTTGGTGGCCGTTGTACCTGAGTGCTAGGACTCCTGTGGTTAAGACAATAGGGAGATCTCATACAGTGGACCCTTAGAGAATGTGGTTGTCATCTTTGGTTCATCTCATCAGACATACTTAAGGGAAGATGGCAAGACCAGAGAAGAACAGACAGACAGATGGACCCATTCCTTAGAATAACCATTTATTTAAAAGCAATAATTCAGATTGCATATGAGCTAATAACTGGGCTTTTAATAGCTGATTTATCTTCAAATTAATATAATTTTGGTGGTTTGTTCTTTCTGAACATCTTTGTTTCGGCAGTCTTCAGTTTTGTGCATTAACTTTTTAAAAAAGTTTGGTAAAGGTCTTTGTTTTTCAAACATCTTTGTAAAACTGAACATTCTGTAACTTCGGAGGAAAGTGTCTTTTGAGCTTCACTAAATGTACTACTTACATTCTGGATAATTCCATAGTTGATCTTGTCTAGGTTGCACAAGAATTCTTCCTGTCAAGGTACTCATAGAAAGTGATCATACTTATGTGAGTAAATTCAGGGGATGTGGGGAACAGCTTACATGGGTTTTAGTGGAAAACCATTATGTATGTTTTCTTTATTATCATAAGATTCTAAGAAAAATTACCAAGTGAAAGGAAAAAAACAATGGTGAATTTGTATAAAACAACCAAATAAAAGGTTAAAGATTTAAAAAAAATTTCAATCTCTTTAAAATATCTATCTCTTTTAAACCCAAAGTCTTTTTACAATTAAAAGTCTCTTAACTGTGGGCTCCACTAAAATAGTTTCTTCCTTCAAGAGGGAAAAATATCAGGGCACAGTCACAATCAAAAGCAAAAATCAATCTCCAACTATCCAATGTCTGGGATCCAACTCAAGATCTTCTGGGCTCCTCCAATGGCTTGGGTCACTTCTCCAGCCATGCCCTTTGTAGCATACACGTCATCCTCTAGGCTCCAGATGCCTGTACTCCACTGCTGCTGCTCTTGGTGGTCATCTCATGGTACTGGCATCTCCAAAACACTGCATGACCCCTTCACTCCTGGGCCGTCAATTGCAACTGAGGCTGCACCTTCACCAATGGCCTTCCATGGCCTCTCACAGTGCCAAGCCTCAGCTGCTCTGTGTGACCCCTTCATGCCTTCAAAACAAGTACCACCTGGGTGACCCTTACACATTACCAAGTCCCACTGCAGCAGGAGTACAACCTTGGCTATCTCTGGAACACAGCCTCTTTGTGCTTTCAGAAAACACTCCCCAAAAGGTGTCACCTCAATGATGCTGGTCTCTTCTTAATCACTGCTAATTTCTTAGCTCCAGCTAACCAGCATCAATAGTCCCAGTAATGCAAAGGTTTTGCTTTAGTAGTTCTGGTATCTTGTTGATCACAGCTGATTCTTCAGCCCCAGCTAACCAGAACCACAGAATAATCAAACTCCAAAATAGCAATGGCCCTGAAAAGAGTCTTTAATTTTCCCTCTGAAATTTCACAAGCCAGACCTCCATCTTCTGCACTGTTCTCAACATTATCTTCCAAGCTCCTACACAACATCTGACAGAGCTCTTAACACCAAATGGATCGTCTAGCCCAAAGTTCCAAAGCCCTTCCACAGTCCTCCCCAAAACATGGTCAGGTTGTCACAGGAATACACCACTATGCTAGTACCAATTTGTCTTAGTCAGGGTTTCTATTCCTGCACAAACATCATGACCAAGAAGCACTTGGGGAGGAAAGAGTTTATTCGGCTTACACTTCCATACTGCTATTCATCACCAAAGGAAGTCAGGACTGGAACTCAAGCAGGTCAGAAAGCAGGAGCTGATGCAGAAGTCATAGAGGGATGCTCTTTACTGGCTTGCTTCCCCTGGCTTGCTCAGCCTGCTCTCTTATAGAACCCAAGACTACCAGCCCAGAGATGGTCCCACCCACAAGGGGCCTTTCACCCTTGATCACTAATTGAAAAAATGCCTTACAGCTGGATCTCGTGGAGGCATTTCCTCACCTGAACTCCTTTCTCTGTGATAACTCCAGCTGTGTCAAGTTGACACAAAACTAGCCAGTACAGACCTCTTCAAAGTTGGCAAAATGAAGAAATGCCATGAATCCATAAGTCAGTGGCTCTCAAACTTTGTCTCTAGAGCCCTGTACACTCTTTAAAATCATTAGGAAACCCAAAGAACTATTGTTTTGTAGGCTGCATCTACCTATATTGAGTGTATTCAAAATGAAAACAGAAATTTAAGAATTTAGTCTATTTTTAAAGATAGCATTAGAAGCACTACATCATAACATGTTTTATGCCGAAGGATGAATAATAGGAAGTCTTCTTTGCTGTTCTTGGAAATGCTACTATTGACATCCAACTTTGCAGAAGAGCACTGGACTTCCAGAATTGTTCCTGCATTCAGTCTCCTGTGAATCCCTCAGTGGAGCCTTTGAAAACTTGACTGTGTTGTTGGAGGAACTCTGAGAAGGTAGCAGGTATCATGGTACTCATATGCTTTGAGGTTATATATCCTCTGAAAGGACTCTTGGCGCTTGGAGGGGGGCTAGGTGCACCTTGAGAACTTTGATTCTGTCTGTTCCATCTGGCTTTGATGCCTCCAAGAAGCTGTGATTCCTGGAGTTTGGAACCACAGATTGTATTTCCTTAGGATCCAATATGACCGCAGCTGCCTTTGCCTTAGTGTGTCTGAAGAACCTTCTCCCTGAGAATGTTAGTCCAGTTTTGGTCACTGTGACAAAATTCTTGAAGAAAACCACTTAGAGGAGGGAGAGATTATTTCATCTCAGAAGGTTAAGTCAGTGATTGTTGGTTCCATTACTTTTAGGCCACAACAAGGTAGAAACATCATGAAGAAAACTGCTCACCTCAGAGTGTTTGGAGGGAGAGAGAGAGACAGAGAGAGACAGAGACAGAGACATAGGTGAGATGTCTGGAGCAAGGTATACCTTAATATATGCTCCCAACGACCAACTTCCTCTAACTAAGCCCCACCTCCTAGCAGCCCATTCAGCTATGAGCACATGAGTGGATTTAGCCATTGATAAGGTCGGGGTCTCATGATCTAATTATCTTGTAATAGCGCCACTATCTGGGGGCCACTTCTTCAGAGTATGAGCTTTGAGGGGAACATATCATATCTATACCAGGATAGATGGGTGCTATCTGTATGAAGAGTGGGGTCATACAGCTCTATTTTCTGGAGGAAGAAACATGGAAGGCCTAAGTGCAGGTAAGCAAGCTTTAGGTTGGAAATTAAAAAAAGATATGAGGCAGGCATGGTGGTGCACGCCTTTAATCCCAGCACTCGGGAGGCAGAGGCAGGTGGATTTCTGAGTTAGAGGCCAGCCTGGTCTACAAAGTGAGTTCCAGGACAACCAGGGCTACACAGAGAAACCCTGTCTCAAAAAAAAAAAAAAAAACAAAAACAAAAAACAAAAAACAAAACAAAAACAAAACAAAAAAAAAGATATGGACGTAAATCCTGACTTCAGTACTTTTCTCAGGCTATGAGTTTCGGTGGGTTCCTCTGTGCAGTCAAAGGTTGCATGATTCTGTTTACCTCTGAGAAACTAGAGGCAGACAATGGCTAAAATCGGGGGTGGGGGAGGGGTTGGATATCTTCATCCAGTGAGGAAGAAAGTTTAGAGAACTGAACCTGCTGCTTTCAAATCTTTCCAAACACCTTGACCTCAGCAAAAATCTGTGTTGCGAAATAAAAACAGGTTATCCTTACTGCAAGAGGCCCCTTCCTATAACATACCTTGTTTATAGCTGATAAGTTATTTCTTTGCTGGTGAAATGAGCCAATTCAAGCCAGATTTGATTATAGTAAGTGTAGGTTTGGAAGCTGCTCTGGGGTGAGTTCATTGGTCCCAAGGAACTTCACCAAGAGAAAAGAGAAGGGAGGGAGGGGGAAGAGAAAGAGAGAAACGGTGCAGAGAGAGAGAGAGAGAGAGAGAGAGAGAGAGAGAGAGAGAGAGAGAGAGAGAGAGTCTGGATTATATAGAGAAGAGTCTCCAGGGAAGGGCAGTCCAGCCCATGGGCTGGAAAGTTCAGGAATGTGGACAGGATATGCCAGGTAGGGATTGAGGAATGCTGGGAGAACCTGGAGGCCAGGTGTGCTGTGGTATGAAAAATATGCACCCCAGTCCCTTGTCCCAGGGTCCTATATCTGTAGAGTATTCCTCAATTTTCCTTCTTGTGTCCCAAACCATGCCCTATGAGCATCTCTTAGGATTGATCAGAAGTAAGTTTTGTATCCATTAGAAGAGGTAGCTTCAGGAGGTAACTACTCAGAAGGACCCCAAATACCAGAGCAAATCTATCTAAAAAGGGTACAGAGTGGTCATTGGTTTGCGTGTGGGTGGGCAAGATGGATATGCTCAACCTGAAACCATGATGTCTTTTGTTTTTGCTTTATTTACTTATCTGTCTATCTGTCTATCTGTCTATCTATCTATCTATCTATCTATCTATCTATCTATCTATCTATCTTCCTGTCTGTCTGTCTATCTATCTATCTATCTATCTATCTATCTATCTATCTATCTATCTATCTATCTATCTTCCTGTCTGTCTACCTGTCTATCTTCCTACCTACCTATCTGCCATCTATTGGGACAGGATCTCTCTATGTAGGTCTGGCTGTCCTGGAACTCAGAACTTGCTGTGTAGGCCAGCCTGACCTCAAACTCCCCGAGATTTGTATCCGTCTGCTTCCTTTAATCCCTCTCCTGGATTAAAGGGCTACCATACCTGCCTTCAGCATATCTTTTGACTTGTCCTGATTTCGGTACTGTTGTGCCTGAAGGAGTAGATCGTAGCCAGGGTTGTTTTTCCCACCATCATCTCTTATCCCAGCTGACACTTGCACTGCCTGGAGACTCTTGGCTGCCATACCTGGGTGGGGCCTTGCTACTGGCATTGAATGAGTGGTGAGCAGAATACTTTGAAGCGTTGTTCATCAAAGCGTGGGGATGGGGTGTTGGGGGAGGTGGAAATATCTACAGTCCTGCTGCTGAGACCTGTTGTTCAAGACCCAGGCTCTTGAAAAAGCTTTCCTCTGTGCTGGCTCTGTAGACAACTAGAGGTCCTCAGGCCCCAGGGTTCTAGGTCAGTGGTTCTCAACCTTCCTAATGCTGTGACCTTTGACCACAGTTTCTCAAGTTGTGGTAATCCACAACCCATACAAATATTTTGTTGCTACTATAATTTATAGTGACTATAGCATAACTATAATTTTGCTACTGTTATGAATCATAATGTAAATATCTGACATACAGGATATCTCTATACAGCTCCAAGTGGGTTGAGACCCACAGGTTGGGAACCGCTGTTCTAGATGATGCTAACAATGGGTAATGCTTGATAATGATTGGAACTCTGAGCAAGTGGGTGACCAGTTATCCTGGTGTGGCTGGGATTGTCTCAGCTTTAGTACCGAAGTTCCAGGTCTCAGGATAGCACAGAGGCCAGACTTGCTGTTGTTACCTTTGTAGCTAAGGACTCTCCAATACAGAATTAATCTCTCTGGTTTCAGGGCAAGCCTAATGGGAGAATTCTGGATTTTTAAAACTAGATCCTAGAGGACAAGGGAGTGACAAGCTTCTTGATATTACAATAACTTCTGTCACCTGGTCTACAGGGTCTACTACCCCACCTAGGTCAAGGGGGGAGTCCCGAGTCTCCTTGACTCCATTAGCAACCATGACTGTCCTCTCAAGAGAAAATAGTACATTTTGCTGAATGAGTGACCACGTGCTGCTTTTCTAGAAGGTTCTTGGAAAATTCTGTTCTGTAGGCCAAAGGCATGTGGCAGGTGTTATTTCCCTTGGGAAAGCATAATTCTGCAAGACTCTGGGCACACACACACCCAGGGATAAATTACTGATGCTTTAGCAAGGACTCAGAATGTAAGATGATTTGCAAAACCCTAAGAGAAGAGGAATCTCTGTGTGTCCAGAAATGAGACTACTTCATGTATGACTAAAGATCAGTGTTGAGCATCTATTGCTTCCTGCCTTGTTTTGGAGGACAGGTTCTCTCACTGAGCCCATGCTGGCTAATGAATTCCAAGCATATGACTGGTTCTCCACCCTGCTCCAAGCCAGGGCTGGCATTACAGGTGTACACAACCGTGTCTGACTTTTTATATGGGCTGGTGGTGGAGCTTAGTAGTAAAGTGTTGCCTAATATTATGAGGTGTGTATGTGTGTGTGTTCTATTAGAGAGCTGAAAAGGCCAGTCTTTTGTGTTCAGTAGAGAAAAATATTTTATCACTTACACCATCTATAATACCGTGTACAGGTGATCATAAAAAGCACACTTATTTGAAATAGTGAATGGGTCCTCCCCCTTTAAAAAATCCTTTAGTTTCTTAAAATATAAAATATCCATTTAGAAAATAAAGAGAACCCTCCTGCCGAGAGTAGCTTTGCTGTCCCACACACTGGGGAATGCTGTGACTGGGGAGCCTGAGGCTGAGAAGAGGGGCTGCTGTCTTCTGAGCCAAGTGTTGAGATGAGTGGAGAGGGGTCAGGAAACCCCTCCACAGGACGATAAGCTGTCAAAGCTAGCTTCTTGTTGATGTCACAGGATTGATATCTAATTTCTGCCTCCTAGCCTGGAGCTGGAGCCTGTCAGTTTAAAGCACAACACTCACAGGCTTAGACAGGGGGAATGCAGAAGGACCCTGGTGGCCTCCAGGCAGGAGCTGGGAAAGCCCTTTTGAGAACCAATTACCTTCTCCTCATCTCGGACCATTGCTTGCATTCAAAGTAAGGGGTTAAGAGATGTGTGCATATGCCATGAATATGTAACCAGGCAGTCTAAATGTGTGTGTGTGTGTGTGTGTGTGTGTGTGTGTGTGTACATGCCACAACTTGATTTTGGCGGCCAAAGGGCATCTTGCAGGCAGGAGTCCATTCTTTCCTTTTATCATGTGAGTCCAAGGGACTGAGCTCAGGTTGTCAGTCTTGGCTGAGGTTACCTCACCATCCTGGGTCCCTGTAATTTATACTTACTGATCCAGGCCACACATAGATCTGTCTTGAGCCTACTGGGAATGAGCTGGACTACAGAGAAGAATGAGACCCAGTGCCTTAGGGAACCTCAGTTTGTATTGAGAGCAAAGTCATAGATGATATAAAATACATCATGTCAGCATGGAGGTTTCTATAAGTTGTGACCCAAATCTTGGGTCAAAGGTCTAGCTAGAGAGGTGGGTTCCAATTTTCGGGGTTCAGCCACCAGACCCCAAAGAAAGCAAAGCAAGCAAACGAACGAACAAAAGGGTTAAAGGCAGGAGTGGATTTTAATCAAAATGATCATTTTAGGTCATTGCAAAGTAAACATTTCAGGTTATTTTCAGAGCCCAGACAGAGCAGGTTTAACTAGAGGAAGAATTGGGGCAAGGGTGAGAGGTCTGAGTGGTTAGCAATCAAAGGGTGGCCTGTTGATTGTTATCTCAGGCCTGGCTTTTGAAGGTAGCCTGAAAGAATTCTTACTGCTTGAGGGGACAAGCTGGCTCCCACAGGACAACTGTTCCTCCTGGTTGGGGTGACCCATCTCCCAGGCTTTGTTTTTTCCCTGGTATCCAAGGTAATTGCATTTGGGTGATCGAAAACAAGACATGCAGAAGCCCGGTGCCTCAGATTTCCTTACCTCTTGCCTTCAGCCCTGAAGGAGCACAATATAGTTAATTATAACCAGTTTCTAGACACTTACGTGGTTCCCAGACCTACGTGCCCAGGTTAACAGCACCTGACTCAAGGTTTAAACAGAGGACAGATTAAAAGTGAGGCAGGAGGCCAGGCTCTTGTCCTACTTCCTTAAAACTGCAGCTAAGAGTTAGGACTTTTTAGAGAATGATGTCAGAAACAATAACTATTTCTTATATGGGCTGGGATGTAGCCCAGTGGCAGACCAGATAAACATCCTTATCTGAGCTAGATTTAATTTAATCCCCAAGAGAAACCCCTTGTAATGTCATGTGAAGAAGACATGGTTCAGAAAGGACACAAAGCCTCAGCTCTCCCATCACAGACATTCAAGTCAAGGACAGTTTCTTCTAAGCTCTGGGCCTACATGGTACATGGCTGTATACTACTTCAGCACCAAGTGAGGGAGAACCTGGAGGAGTGTCCACAAAAAAAAAAAAAAAAAAAAAAAAAAGATGTTCAATCATGCCTATCTCAGTCATTAATCAACGAACAGCTCTAAAGCCCTGTGCAGAAGACATGAAACATGGCCAAAGGTCCTCAACATTCAATACATGATACTGTGAGCCTGGAGTAGCATTGTGGAAGGTTCTGGTCCCAAAGTGACCATAGAAGACTAAGGCAGCAGAATGTTAGCTTAGTCTTGAACCTTGTCTGTGAACACCGGTGAGAGAAGCAGCAAACCAAGAATGATGGATGGAGAGATGACTTAGGTCAGGAACACTGGCTGCTCTTCCTGAGAACCAGGGTTTGATTCTCAGCACCCACATGGCAGCTCGAAATTGCCCGCCAGTTACAGGGGATCCAGGGCCCTTTTCTGGCTTCTGCAGGTACCATGCGTGCACATTGGTGCACTGACATACTCAGAGCAAAACACTCACACATGTAAAATAAAATGAAAAGTAATGACAGTTCTTAAGAGGGGGAACAGGTGGTTTATTTCCAGCAGCTAATTGTAGCTCCTGAGGATCACTCACAGTCCATGTCTCCTTTTTAAAATTAGCGAGTCATTTGCTAACTCATACCAACAAAACCTTAAGATCCGAGATGACAAGTGATTGTTCTCGGGTCACCTAGCTACTAAGTGGTATCCTCAGAGTTTGAAATCTCTTCTATGCATCTCCAAAGGCATTGTTCTTCACTGACTAACTTGTTCTGGGTTAGGAAGGAGACCACAGAGGTCATGCAATGATATCTTTTCTGTTTTACAGCTGGGGTTATCTTGTGCTTGTGTTTCTTCATTGCCAAGTGGAGGCCTTAGGGATTTAGCCTAAGATAAACCTTCTTTCCTGACAGTCAAACAAAGCTAAAAGTCACCTTAGCTTAGTGACATTTGATGCTTAATGGCTTTTCTTCCTATCCATATATTCTTAATCATTCGTGTCATTAGCGGCATCACAGAGAGGTCAGAGAAGAGCGTCGGAGACAAGGAGGCTTTGCTGGTAATTGGAGTCTCTTCTTTTTTCTTTCTTTCTTTTATAACTTTTTATTGGTTCTTTGTGAATTTCACATCAAGCTGCAGGATTCTCCATGACACAGGGCAACAACAGGACATCAGAGAGGAGTTCTGGTGAGGATCCAGTAATGATGGTGTAGCAGAAGCCAGTGGCCTTAAATCAGACCAATGCCTTTTGGTAATGAATATTTGCAAGTAAAGCTGTTTGGGCAAAGAGGTACTGTGTGACACACCGTGACACACCACAGCTTCCACAGTGAGATGTTTTTGTTTTTGTTGTTATGTTATGTTATGTTTTTTCTTTCTTTATTTATTTTCTTTTTTGTTTGTTTGTTTTCTTTGGGGGAAGAGGTTGCAAAGGCAGAGGGCAGATGTGAAAGGATAAGAGACACCCAGAGTTCCTTCTTTATTCTAAGGAAAGAACCAGTCCCTGGGAAGTGAGCTGTGGGATCCTGCTCAGTCAATTAGCGATGCTGTGTTTAGACCTCCTGTGCCAACCTCATAGATGCTGCTGCTGTCTGTGCCTGATGCTGTGTGGCCCAGGTATTGGATGGTTCTGGAAGCTGGCTTCTCCCTGCTACCTATGGGACCTTTCTTCTTGGGTCTGAGGTCTGCACAGGTGTGTGGGCACTTGGAAAGATGTGAATCTCAAGAGTGGTTCCGTTTGCTTTCTCGGCTGCGAATGAGCTAACGGGAACAACACCCTCTAGTTTTTATGCTCCAGGTTTGATTTGATTTTGTTCTTTCACCAGCCTTACCTTGTTTCCTTCTCTCTCTCATTCTCCCAGGGCTGAGGACAAAAGCCTAGGCTTGTGAGAACTATGCAAGTGCTCTTTACAACTGAGTGACACCCTTAGCCTGGTCTTCTTGCTTTTTAATCTCATGGGTTTTTAATCTCAGTGGGTCACTGTCCACACAGTGGAAGCTGCTGCTTTGGTGGGGAGATAGCCTCCAGGGCTGGTCACCCCTCTCACCTTCACCTGTCACTACAGGTGACATGGCTTATCTCTGGATTACTTTCAAAGGTTATAGTTTGCTCTGTATTTTGACTGACCTTGGCATGGACCTCAGGGCCCATGGGACCTGGGGTACTGCTCATAGGCTCTCTGTATATTTAGCCCCCTAACCTCTGGCCCAGAGCTTCCCAGAGCCTGACTAGAATCAGAGATTGTATAGCAGACAGCTCAGAAATCCCTGCTCAATCAATAAATAAATATGGCCTGCCCAGAGCCACATCCTTAGCCTGGAACCTGTGCAAGGTTTGCAAGCTTGCATTATTTGCTTTGGGGCTTGCTGTCACCCATGTATCTGCTGACTCTGGTGACTCCCCCATCCCCAAGATCTATCCAACATCCACTCTGGTGTGCCTCTGCTCCTCTCCCCATCCCCCTCCTCTTCTTTCTCTGCCTCCCTCTCCTCCTCCTCATTTAGACAAGGTCTCATTGTGTAAGCCAAGTTGATCTCTAACCTCAAATTCAGATCCTTCTGGCTCAGCCCTTTGAGTGCTGGGATAACAGGAATGCGCCACCATGCTGGCTCCTGTGTGCTTTTTTACCAGTTTGGGGTGTCTCTGAATGAAGATTGTACCTTGGCCCTTGGACGGGTTCCTCCCGTTGTTGGAAGCTCTGCTACTCACCACCTTTTCTCTTCACATCATTTTGGGAGTTCTGTACCTCTCTCTTCTACAAGTTCTGTTTTTGTCTCAGTCTCTGTCCTCTCTCAACACCTCTGCTTGCTTTGGAAGCGAAACTATTTCCAGCTCTCACTAGATGACAGCAACACACACTCAGTAGCTTAGAGAGTTCCAGAGGCTTGGACAACTCACCCCCAACCTGCCAGGGAACTCCATCTTCCTGGTGATCTTACTCTCCCTTTGAGTATAAGGGTCCCTCATGTAAACATGGAGGGCAAGACACATCGTGATGGGAGAGAGCGGCATGGGACATCTTTTTTTTTTTCTCTGCTTCATGCAATCCATCCTGTCTGCAGCTCCCGTCTTTCTACTCCTCCCAGTCCTCCCCAACCTCCCCTCTCCCCAAGATGCACTGCTCCTCCACCTCCCATCAGAGAACAGCAGGGTTCCCAGGGATATCAACTGAACAAGACATGGTAAGATGCAATAAGAATATGCACAAACCTTCATATCAAGGCTGGAGGAAGCAACCCAGTAGAAAAAGGGTCCCAAGAGCAGGCAAAAGAGTCAGAAACACCCCCTCTCCCACCAATGGGAGTCTCACAAACACCCTAAGCCAAACAACCACAGCCTGTATGCAGAGAACATAGTACAGACCCATGCAGAATCTGTGATTGCCACTTCAGTCTCTGTGAACCCCTCTGAACCCAGCACAGAGCATTTTAATGTCACCCTTATGTAAGGCCACCTGTGGCCTTTACACGTGTCGTCGTGTCTCATCCAAAGCCTATGCACCTGAACAAAGCACTAAAGACAACAGGGAAATGCCCTTCTTCCCAAACTGCAGGCACTGAGCCAAACTCTGCTCTGGGAGCTAGCTGACCTGCCTCAGATGGAGTCTGATCTGTCCGTCCATCACCTCTCACCTCCATCCATCACCTCTCACCTGCTCACCCTAAGTCAAGTCCCTGCTGATAAACAGAATGAAGCTCCTCGCTGACCCGTTGTCCTTACTGACTTGTTCTCAGGCGTAACCACCTGGCCCCTTGCCCACAGGGCTTTAGTGAGCCTCTTAGAGCAAAAATTCAGTCCTGAGTTCTTGTCTACCCCAAACAGGACAGAAATCTCCATATATCTGCTTTTTCCTTAGGCCACCAGGGATGTGAAATACACACAAGTGGTCTTTCCAGTCACCCGATGCCAGAACGATGATTTTGTCTTGAATTACAAAAATATGAAGGAAGGTGCAGTTAAGCCAATGTTAACCCAAAGGTCACAAGTCCAATGTCTGGATTGTGGGAATCCCTGTTGTCTCTGAGCCAACAGAAGATACTCAAGAGGTTGTACGAGGTGTAGATATCTAGTATTATTTGTTGGGGGTGCATACAGGGTGTGTGTGTGTGTGTGTGTGTGTGTGTGTGTGTGTGTGTGTGAACAACTTCAGGAGTCTATTCTCTCTTCTATTATAAGTGGGTCTCAGGTCATCAAGCTTCTTAGCAAACACCTTTATATGTTGAGCCATCTAACTAAATTTTAAATTCCAGATTTTAAAAATGCATTTATTTATTTATTTATTTATTTATTCATTCATTCATTCATTCATTCATTCATTCATTCATTCATTCATTCATTTAATGAGAAGGTGTTTTGCCTGCATTTAAGTCTCTGCACCGCATGTGTGTCTGGTGCCCCAGGAGGCCAGAAGGGGGTGCTGGATTCCTTGGATTGGAGTTAAAGATGGTTGTGAGCAGGTTGTAGGTTCTGGTCTTCTGAGAAAGCAGTTAGTGCTCACAACTGCTATGCTTCTGGGCTGTTTTTCAATGTACAGTTCCCTGTGGATTCTTGTATTTATTTCATAGGGTAATTCTTAAAAAAGAAAAAGGAGAGTGAGGAAGAGAGAGGAGAAGGAGGAAAAGATAAATATGAAGCAGACTGATGCATCAGCAAGAAACACCCAAGACAGATTCGAGGAAGAGCTTCCAGAAAGTGTGAGAACACTGAGGTGCACCAGTGAACAAAATGAGGAGATTTTAAAAACCATTTTAAACACACTGTGCTTGACTTAATTTCAGCATTGAAGGAGCTGAGGCAGGGGGAGTGAGCGCAGGGCCACCGTGGGCTTCAGGCTTGGGGCAGGAGGTGCTACTGAAAAGCTTTATTTGCCAGGCATTGTGGTGCACACCTTTAGTCCCAGCACTCGGGAGGCAGTGACAGGTGGGTTTCTGTGAGTTCGAGGCCAGCCTGGTCTACAAAGTGAGTTCCAGGACAGCCAGGACTGTTACATAGAGGAACCCTGCCTCAAAAACCAAACCATTAAAAAGAATTACTTTTTTTTTAAGGTATGTGTTTGTGTGCATGGGTGCCCACAGAGGCTAAAGGAGGACTGGGATTCCCTGGAGCTGGCACTACAGGCGACTGTGAGCAGCCTGATGTGGGTGCCGATACCTAGGCCTTCTGGAGGAACAGTGGGTGTTCATAACCTCTGAGCCAGCTCTCCAATGCTCGCTCTCTCTCTCTCTCTCTCTCTCTCTCTCTCTCTCTCTCTCTCTCACACACACACACACACACACACACACACACACAGTGCAAAAAGTTTTACTCCACTGTAGTGAAGCTTTGTTTAAAGGACTTCTTTTTAAGTTCTTTAGTTATTGACAATAAACAATGTCCTTAAAAGTTAGAGCCGGGCAGTGGTGGCACACGCCTTTAATCCCAGCACTTGGGAGGCAGAGGCAGGTGGATTTCTGAGTTCGAGACCAGCCTGGTCTACAGAGTGAGTTCCAGGACAGCCAGGGCTACACAGAGAAACCCTGTCTTGGAAAAAAAAAAAAGTTAAAACAACAGTTCCTTTTCCTCTTGCCTAATGCTGCGCGTTGAGAGTTGGGTCTTTGCAACTTGTGTATTTTATTGAGTAAGCTTGACTTGCATCTGGATTTTCAGATAGTTCTTTTAGAAAGCCTGCCATCAGTCGGCCTTTGAATATGTTTTTTATTTTGGATTTGGTTTTATTTTCTCAAGACAGGGTCTCTCTGTGTAGCCCTGGCTGTCCTGGAACTCATCCTGTAGACCAGGCTGGACCTGAACTCAGAGATCCACTTGCTCTGCCTCCTGAGTGCTGGGATTAAAGATGCGTGCCACCAGGCCTCACTTTTGTTGTTGTTGTTAGAATGTATTGGTATTTATAAACAGAAGATGGTCAATTGCTACCACTGATATCATAATTCAATAGTGCATAGAAAAAAATCTTTACAGAATTTTAATTCAATCAAGTTTAATATTCATTGATTTTCTTTAATTTGAACCAATTACAAAGTAAAAGATACTTTTCTTGACTTGAGTAAAAAGAGCTAATCTGAGATGGGTGCTTAGATGATGTTTAACTGTGAGGTCCTGGAAGTGCTCAACTTAATCAGGAGCAAAGGAGCCGACTCTTTACAGCCTCCTGGCTCCTTCATTATCTGCTATTGGCTTAAGATAATGGCTCTCAATCCGTGGGTCGCAACCCCCTAGGAGTTGTCAAATGACCCTATTATAGGGTCACTTATCAGATATGCTGCATATCAGATATTTACATTATGATTCATAACAGTAGCAAAATTACAGCTATGAAGTAGCAACAAAAAGTAATTTTATGGTGGAGGGTCACCCCAACATGAGGAACTGAATTATTGGGTGGCAGCATTGGGAAGGCTGAGAACCACTGTCTTAAAGTTCCTTATCAGTGCAAGCCATGTGCTGCTCATAGGCTGAGGTGAGATGAGTTGGACTCTATCGCAGGTAAACAGAGAGACCCTGCCTTAACATTTAAAAAAATGAATAATACATAAATAAATGCTATAAGTACTGGGAAGGCCAACTGCCCTAAAACATCTAAGAACTTAGCTTAGAATTCTTTAAACTTGATAACCTGGGCCCATAGGGGCCCGCAGAGACTGAACCTCCAACCTGGGAGCATGCATGGGATTGACCTAGGGCCTCTGCACAGATGTAACAGTTGTGCAGCTTGGTTTTCATGTGGGACTGCTAACAGTGGGAGCAGGGGCTGTCTCTGACTCTGTTGCCTGCCTTTGGGACCCTTCCCCCTAACTGGGCTGCCTTGTCTAGGCCCAGTAGGAGCAGATATCCCTAGTCTTACTGCAAGTGATGTGCTAAGGCTAGTTGATATCCACGGGAGGCCTTCCCTTTGCTGAAGAGAAAGGGAGGACAGGTGGTTTGAGGGTTGGGGGAGGTGGTGGGAGTGGACTGAAAGGCAAGGAGGGAGGGAAACTACAGTAGGGAAATAAGAAAGTTAATTAATTAATTTTAAAAATTCTTTAGACTTGAGTTGAATTGAGTTGAGTCTCTCGTGTTTCGGTGGGATGGAATGTACAGGCAAGTCCCTGACAGACACTGGCCAATCATCCTAGCCAACTCCAGGATCAATGAGAGACCCAGTCCCAAAGAGTAAGGTGGAGAGAGATTGGAAAAGACACCCAACTTTATCTTTGACCTCTACGTGCACATGTGTTCACATATGTGCACCCACATACATATGTGCACATACCACATGAGCTCACATAGACATACACAAAAATTTCAGTTGGGGAGCAATCAAGAAAAAGACACCCAGTGTTGGCCTGTAGCCTCCACGTGCACACATACAACATGCCCACAAAACTGCACACACATGAACATGCATACACATACATATTGGGGTTCAGGAATCGTCACTCAAACCAGACAAACACTGATCTTAGTTAAGCAAGAATAGCTTATTGAACACACACCATAACACCGGATGTCCAAGATCACAAAAAGGACCATGGTAGCCAAATTGCAGTACTAGGGTGCTCCCAGTGTAGATTTTTTTTTATAGGAAAAAAACCAGGTCCCTTCAAGCTGTTTGGTCCTGAGTAAGGTAAGGGGGTGGTAGGTACGTGGGAGGCAAACAGGGGAATTTCAGAACATTGAGATAACAAAGCATGAGTATTGTATTGTAATCATAACTTTTTGGCTTATTAGTAGCATTCTTCAATGTCAGCTACAACAACCCCAGTGAGCTCATACGTAGGTGCAGGAAGGGCTGCCCGTGGTCAGCTCTGACCCAGGATACTTTAGACATAGCAAGTCATATTGATCTTTGATTTGATGGGTCCTACATAAAGCTTTGTGGAACTTCTTAAGATTAGTAAACCTCGCACAGAACACTCAGAACATGCAAAACAAAACAGGGTATGTGGTCGGCATGTCCTTGAGCCAAGTCACTTCTCTGTGTCAACGACTGGCACAGCCAATTATAGCAACAATATGAAAATAGCTGGCAGGCATGGAAAAGAGTGGCCATAACAATATACTCACAGCCCCACAAAATAATAAGAAAATAAAATAGGACAAACAAGATGGCCCAACAGGTTAAAGATGGCAATGATAAATGATAGCAATGATAAAATGAAACAAGAATAATAAAGCTATATCTCTTCTTTGATGCACGTCACTCTGTTATAATCAGTCTGATAATCAGTGTAGCTAATTGACTGATGGACAGGTAGCACCTCTGCCAGGACTTTGCTGGACAATGTCCATGTCCGAGCCAGGAGGGAGTGGGATGGGACAAGATTTCATCACACCGTTGAGCTTGTGTACCTATTTTGGTTAATGTTCTCAGCTCCAGTTGGCTGTAACTGACACCAAGGAAAGCGAGGCTGTAGACCACAGAGAATGACTGTAAACTCCAGTCACCAGATGCCACCCCACCAGCAATCAAAAAGCTTTTGTTTGTGATGGTCCCATGAACTTAGAGGATCCGTTCCCTTGGGGAGCTATCATGCTGTTCCCCTTGGTCTCCTCCGCTGGGGGAAGCACTGGATAAAAATTTCCCCAACTTGTGTGATAATAAGATGTAGAAAAATGGATGTGCTTTAGCAGCCAGTTGATTGTGTGTCTGGAAAGACAAACGTCAGCAAACAAGGCCCACCTTATCTGGGGGGGGGGGGGTCGAACAAGGCTTGTTCTGAAGGAGCAAGCGTGCAAATGCTACCTCAGAGCTACAGCAGGATTCCACCACCATGCCACTAGTGAGCTGGACGCACCGGGTGAGAGGTGTGTTTAGTGGATCTGCTCCTTGGATCAATATAGATTTCAGGGTTCCGCGAGATCAGAGAGAGGCAGTAAACTGACCCTGCCTCATCTGGTTTTGGAGTCCCCGGACCCCTCCCTCCCTCCAACAGTCCTGCATGTGTCTCCGGTTTTTCCAGCACATTCCCCACGCGTAACCCTTCCACAGCAACAGAAGTCTCTTAGATGTTGTCTTTGTCAGATGCACCTTGTGACCTGTAGAAGGAAGTCAATGAGAAGCCAACACTCTTAAGGCTGTCTTTCCCAGTCCCCCAACCCAGCTGGGATTCATAGTTGCCTCAGGCTGTCCTGAGTAGGGGTGAGGTGCTGAGTAGGAGCTTTAACCTGATTTATTTACTTATTATTATTTATTTGCTTTTTTTAAATGGTATTTTGGGAGAGGGTTTCTCTGTGTAGCCCTGGCTGTAGACCAGGCTGGTCTCAAACTTGTCTGCCTCTGCATCCTCAGTGCTGGGATTAGGGGCTCATGTTACCATCGCCCGACTTCAACCCAACCTGATTCTTTTTTTTCTTTTTTTTCTTTTTTTCCTTCGCTCGCGCACGCGCGTGCACGCGCATGTATACTCACCTCTCATGCAATATATCCGGACCGCAGTTTCCCCTCCCTCTACTCCTCCCAGTTCCCCAAACACACACCTACGCTTTCATGCAGATCCACTGCCCTTCAGAAAAGAACAGGCCTCCCAGGAATATCAATGGAGCACAGTGTATCTAGTTAGTTACTGTAAGGCTAGGCACCTAGCCCAGCCCAGCCCAGCCCAGCTTGGGTGTGGGAGTGGGGAGGTGACATACACAACACTCAGGACCTGCTACTCTGGCTCCACACTGCCACCTTGTGGTTGCAGACCTGGTACCTTCATGACTTTTTTTTTTTTTTTTTGAGACAGCGTTTCTCTATGTAATCCAGGCTGTCCTGGAACTCGCTCTGTAGATCAGGCTGGCCCGGAATTCACAGAGATCTGCTTGCTTCTGCCTCCTGAGTTCTGGGATTAAAGGGTGAGCCACCACCGCCTGGCTACCTTCAGTACTTTGTCAGTGAGCTGCTTGCTTAGAAAAAAAAAAAATCATGTTTTAATTGTATATTGTGAAGCCCATTGTCAGTGCTCATAAGAAATAAATATGGCCAGAATGACCCTAGGTATTAAAGAGTCATATTGGTTCATTTCAACCAGGACTTTGAGGTTCTGGACCCAGAAGAGAACTGTGGCAGCCTGGGCTGTGTTAATAGTCACTTGGTAGACCAAAGACATATTTACATACAAAACACAAGATAGCCACCTGGAAAATCAATAGCTGGTTTTAATAACTTAAAAATCCATCCCAAGGAATCTCCACAATTACCTGCTCAGCTTCCCACATACCCGTATCCATTCTTCCCTCCCTGTACCTGGTGTTCTATTCCTGCCTGGGCTGCCTGTACCTGGTGTTCTAGTCGTGCCTGGGCTGCCGTTTCTGGTTTCATTTTAGAAGGCAGGCTCTCACTATGTGAGCTAGCACTTTCTCTTGTGACTTGCACAAGGAGAATGTACTTGTTTAGGGATCTGGGCCCCAGCTGTCCCTTCCACGAGAGACTGCACTGACTGACTGTTTTTCTGAAAGCAGGTTCTACCACTACACCCATTTGGGGTTTGTTTACTTTTGCAACACTAGGGTCAGGGGTTAAACCTAGGATTTGGTTTGCTTGATAAGGGATTGCTCTGCACTGAGCTATGCCTCCAGCTCTTTTCTTTTTTTTTCTTCTTTTTTTCTTTTTAGACAGGGTCTTGCTAAAACATCCAATCTGGTCTTGAATTTGCCTTGTAGCACGGGAGGCAGCTCTTGCATTTAGAAGCCTCCAGCCTTAGTCTGCTGGGGAGCTGAGTCTGTGGATGCAGGCTCAGACTTCCTGTGTAGATTTTAAGGTACTGGAGTAATGAACTTTACAATCCACAGGATATGCATGTGTGTGTGTCCACATATATCCATATCTCCCACACAGAGCAGCATGACTCAGTTTATCCTGGGGTTAGGGCTCAGAAATGGCTTTGGTTCCCTTCCCATCCCACAGATCCCACATGCTTGTACTCCATACAAGGCAGAAGAGAGGTGGTTAGATGCATGGGACTGCCTTGGCAACAGAAGACACAGGACAGAGAAAGGGGAGGTGACCACCTCCTGCCTTGCACCTTTAGCACTGACACCCCCCACCCCCCGCCCTGTTTCTGTTTGCTGTTCTCCAGTTCTCTAGTACTCCAGAGTTAGAAGTTCTGCTCAGTCCTAGGAATCCTAAGTAGGCTCCCTATGGCAGACTGGTCCTTAAAGAAGTGCCCTAGTTTGTTTTCTATTGCTATGATAAACACCATGACCAAAAAAACAACTTGGGGAGGAAAGTATTTATTTCATCTTATAATTCACAGGTCATGCGCCATCACTGCAAGAAGTCAGAGCAGGAACTCCAGGCAAGAACCTGAAGGCAGGAACTGAAGCAGAGGCAATGAAGGAGTGTTGCTTACTGGTTTACTCTCCATAGCTTGATCAGCCTGCCTCTTCCTCCTCCTCTTCCTCCTCCTCTTCCTCCTCTTCTTCCTCTTCCTCCTTCTTCTCTCTCTCTTCCTTTCTTTCACTCTTCCCTTCTTTCTTTTTAATTTTTAAAGTAATTTCTTTTATTTTTGAGGTTATAGTGTAATTACATCATTCCCCCTCCCTTTCTTCCCTCTACACTCTCCTATACACTCTTACCTTCTCCTTTTCTAAGCCTTTGCCTTTTTGCATTAACTGTTGTTACATACATATATGTACATGTGTATTCCTGAGTACAAACTGCTCAGTCTGTATGGTGTTACTTGTATGTATGTTTTCGTGTCAGCCTTCTTTTTTACACAACCTATGACCACTTCTCCAAGGGTGGCACTGTCCACAGTGGGCTGGGCCCTCCCACATCAATTGCCTATCAAAAAAATGCCTACTGACCAGTCTGATGGAGGCAGCTCCTCAATTGATGTTCCCTCCTCCAAGATGACTAAAACTAGGCACATGAGAAGTATCTTTGCAAAGCCACAGACACTCTTTGAAGCATCCCTAGGATTGAGCAGAGTGAGGCTGTTCCCAGGAATTTTGCTCCAAAGCTTGTAGATCTGCAATGATTGCAAACCACATGTATACCCACTTTGACTCTTATACCTGAGACATCCAGGCTCATCGTCTTACTGACAGTGGTCACAGCTAGGACAGAGTCAGGACCCAGCCCTCCTGACCTGATACTTGCTGGTACGTTTTTTATAATTTTAGCTTTCCCTTGGAACCAGAACTGAGGTGGAAAAGTTCCCCTAAGATTTTAGTTCCCCTGGAGATATTAGGGAGAATGGGGCAAGGCCCTAGCATTCACCTTTCCTTGATATCTCTTCCTACCTTGGAGGAGGACTCACCAATACAGAACTGAAGTCAGAGTACATCCAACCCTTGCACACTAGAGAACTGGAGAGCAGCAAACAGACATGGAGATGGGGGACAGGAGTCAGTGCTAAAGGTGCAAGGCAGGAGGCAGTCACCTCCTCTTTCTCTGTCCTGAGACTTCTGTTGCCAAAGCCATGACAGGACCTACCAGAACTGAGGTCAGGTGTATACTGAGTCGTTATGGAAATGAAACAATTCTAAGAGCCCATTGGTTAGAACACCCTTTGTGTTTGGGGGCTATTACCCAGTTGCAGTTTTGTAAAGCCGTAGAAGGCCAGAGCTGAGAGAGACTTCAGAATCATCTCACTGCTGATGAGGCAGGGGCCCGGAAAGTGGAGGTGGCTTCCCAGGGTAGAGCAAAGATTTAAAATCTTGATTCCAACTTTCCCTAAAACTTCAAGGATTTCTAGAGCCATGATCATGTTGGGTTTTTTCCAATAAGTCTGTTCCACACTGCCCCAGAGGAAGGAAGTCTGGGTTCCTGGAGGAACTAGGGAAGGAGATACTAGCCCTGTGTTCTTTCAGACTTATTCCTGCCCCTGGTCTTTCTTGTGTCCATTTCTATTCCTTCTTCCCTCTCCCCTTTCTGGGTATCTCAGCCGCAGTGGAACATACCACTGAGAACTCACAGAGTGTTCCCACACCACCCATCCTGTGGTAAGGGTGATGGGGAGAAGAGCCAGCATTTACTACATCCCTACTAGGTATCAGGTCCCACATCACCATCATACTAGTTCACTTCTGTAGACAGGTGAGTGTGGCCGGAAGTCCCATTTACCCATCCTCCTTTCTAATAATCTATTCTCTCCTCTCCTTGTTCCACTGCGATGCACCAGTCAGGTTAGAATCGGGACAGTTAGTCAAGTAATGAGATGAGTCTCTGCATTGACAGTACCATCTAAGCTGTCCTAGATCTAGAACACTATATCTACCAGTTGGGTATGCTTATGGGTGCTTTGTCAGGGTGGCAGGAACAGGGGGGTTGAGTTTCCTGATTTCCAGCTATCTAAAATTAAGAGAGAATGGTCCATACCCACACTAAGCCCTGCCTTGACAAAGTAGTACCAGCTACTCTGGCCTCACCCTGCCTCAAACTAAGCTCTACTTTCTACCATCCCTGAGCCACCTAGTCCGTATTCCCAGTGCCTGAGATGCACAGAACCAGAGTCCAGGGACTCTTCTCTAAGAGATGCTGGTCTCCATAGTGGCTTCTCCATCCACCTGCTCCAAATCCTTCAGCGAGCCCGCAGGCTTAGGCTTTGCATGGAGGCTGAGGTTAAGGCTAAGACGGAGAGTAGATGGACCACAGGTGTGGGTCAGCAGTGTTGTGCGGCGGCTAGCGAGGCTGCTGTTGGAGAGCTGCCTGTGCACTCGGGGCTTGGAACCCCTGCAGCAGGCGCGGTGACTCAGGGAACGTGGCAACAGGTGGCTGTTGAAGCCCATATAGATCCAGGGGTTGCAGCAGCTGCTGAGGTTGCCCAGAAGCATCGAGATGGTGAAAGCCACATTGGTAGAATCTGCCAAGACAGAAGCACGTAAGGCATTAGAATCACAACTAGCAAGATTTTGCTGAAAGGACCCAGATAGAGCTGTCTCTTGTGAGACTATGCGGGGGCCTAGCAAACACAGAAGTGGATGTTCACAGTCAGCTATTGGATGGACCACGGGGCCTCCAATGGAGGAGCTAGAGAAAGTACCCAAGGAGCTAAAGGGATCTGCAATCCTATAGGTGGAACAACAATATGAACTAACCAGTACCCCACTGGAGCTCGTGTCTCTAGCTGCATATGAATCAGAAAATGGCTTAGTTGGTCATCAGTGGAAAGAGAGGCCCATTAGTCGTGCAAACTTTATATGCCTCAGTACAGGGGAACAACAGGGCCAAGAAGTGAGAGTGGGTGGGTGGGGGAGTGGGTGGGGGAGCATGTGGGGGACTTTTGGGATAGCATTGGAAATGTAAATGAAATAAATACCAATTTTTTTAAAAAGGGGAAAAAAATCACAACTCAAGAGGGATCAGTGGGGGTGGGGGTGGGGTGGGGTGGGGGTGGGGAAGGCTCTAGGACAGAGGCTGAATCTCCACTGAGGAGATGAAGACATTTCCCAGAAGGGGAAAGAGATTTACTTGGGATTCTATACCTAGATAGGCATAGCTCAGACCTTACCTGTAACTCCTGAGTCCAGGTCTCACTACCTTAGTTTTGGTTGATTTTTAACTTTAGGAATGGTTTGCTTCAAGTTCAGGTTCAAGTAAACTCTCCCTGTGTAAGATTGGTCCAAATAGAAGAAAATGATTTCTGGACTATGAATCTGGACCATGAATCCTCTAATTCGAGATTTCTCTCCCTCCTCTTCCTTTGACCTAGCCTCCCTCTGTAACCCAGTCCAGCCTCAAACTTAAAGCAGGCCTTCTAAACTTTCTCTCTATATGACCCATCTTCACCTAAGAAAATGAATGTTTCCTAGGGTGTCTATATCGGTAGACAAATGGAACATTTGCTGATAATAAACCATAAAGAAGTTAATTTCCTTTCCCAGGGTCTCATGGATGTGTGTGCCTTTCTCTTTGCTATGAAGAATTCCTTCCAGCGTCTTTTGTAGAGCCTGGTGGTCCTGGGTTCCTTTAGTGTGTTTTCCTCGTGGAGAGTTTTCTTTCTGTTTCAGTTACGATGGACTGTAGGCTGAGCAAATACACATCACTCTAAGCCCTCCTTGCTTGTAAAGCCTGTTGAGGAGTCAGCCGTTCCTCTGAGGGTGACTTGGTATTTCTCTCTTGTTGTTTCCAATGTACCTTAACTATAACTGGATTGAGCAAGTTCTTTTCTGGTCATATCCATTTGGAACTTTAAATCCATCCCTTGCCTGGATGTGTATTGCCTTCAATAGATGAGTTTTGAGGCTATAAACCGTATTGGAAATGTTTTCTATGCCTTTAGCATGAGATTTTCTCTCTTTCTTCTATGCCCATGACTTGTGGATCGTGCCTTCTCAGGGTATCCCTTAGATCTCATTTTTTCACTGATCGTGTCTTCTCAGGGTATTCCGCAGATCTCACTTTTCACTGGCTGACTCAGTTTCTCTGTTCTGTCTTCAATCCCTGATCCATCCTTTTGGCGAGGTTGTCCATGGAGCTTTCTAGACTTACTAATTTTAAATTTCCAATATTCAGTTTGCTTTTCTTCAGCATTTTGGTCCCTTTCAGCTCTTTGTATCCTGTTGGAACTCATGAGGGAGATTTTTTGTGTCCTCTATGACTTCCTTGAACATACTTCTAATCACTCTTTAAATCCTTTGCATGGGATTTTTGACTAATTCAGTCTTATTGGAGGTCATTACTGTTGAACTAGAAATTTTTGAAGGAGTTGTTTTTCTTTGGCTTTTCCTTTTCTTTATGGTTTTGGGTTAGGACTTGTGCATTTGGGGTTAGGCCACTGGTTAGATTTTTTTACAAAATCACTCATATTCTATCAATAGAAGCATTGCAAGTGTTCGAGAGAAGCTACGCTATAATAGGGCTGAGGCGCCATTCGCCTTTATTAGACGCTGTTCAGGGCATCATGATTGATCTCCCCTGAGAGCAGAATAGTAGCTGCGGAAACAGCCACTATGAAGGAGTAGGCTCACTATGATAATAAAGTAGTAGTCCAATGAAAACGATCACTTCCTAAGCACCAGTCACGTCAGACAACAAAGGTGAACTGATAGTGATTACAGGCATGTAATCACTTCATCAGACAGTGTGGTCGATGAAGAAAGAGTAAGGGAGGGAACCGTAAATTGGAGGAAGAGCAGTAGGGACAAGCGTGAGTGTGTGGGTGGCCAGAGGTAGTCTTTGCTAAAGGTAGAATGGGCAGAGAAAGGGGAGGAGATACCGAGAGTTTAAAATCACCCCAGCTCAGAAAGCTGAGACACAGAAACCCTGTGACCCAAACCAGCCAGTGAGGAGAGTGGGAGCAGATAGAAACCAAGACAGAGCTGGGTGCAGCTGGCCTAAGGAACTGGCACTGGGTATCAACTAAGGGAAAAGCAGAAGTGAAGGGGAGCAAGCTGGATCAGGGCACAGAGTACAAATGCAGTCTGGTTCATTTGCTCACTCCCTCTTGAGTCTTGGCATTCTGTCCCTGGCACCCAGAAGCCTGTTCCTGCCTTCCAGGCTGTGTCAGGTCATAGATGCTGGGGGACTCTTCAAGGATAGTTCCGAGTCCAGTTTCATGATGTGCATGCTGTTCTCACCTTTGGAGATTGTTGGATGACCAGCTTACAGACTTCTGTCTACTCCACATGTGGCCCTTCACTGGTTGTATCTCAGAGTTTGGTCATTTCTGGGGAAATCCTTCAGGAGTCCATTTGCAAACACTAGTCCTATACTACGGTATAGTTCCTGATGCTTGAAGCTCTGCTTGGAGCCCATATTTAACTTCCCCAGCAGACTGTAGCTTTAGCTAGGTTTCCACTGAACACTGTGTGGCTGGTTCAGTTTTGCCACCGTCTGGTGGTGTTCTGCAGGCCAGGGCCAGCATATAAACCCACGGCACCCGCTCTGAGTTTCTTAAGAGCGAAATTCACAGAAGGTCTCACAGGTTACCAAGACACTGAAACAGCAGAGGTCTCTTTAAAATGTCACTTTATGGCTGCCAAGAAGAGGGGATCTTCCAAGCATCTTTCTTCTCTCTGTTGCTGCTATGGACTTTTGGGGGGTGGAGTGTGGGGAGGGCCTGATTCCCTCACATCTTTTGCTCCTTAAAGTATCTGTCACTCAAATTACAGTGCAGATTTTCTGGGTTTCTCTGCCATAAGATGTAGCTACTGATCTCTGAGGTTCAAGACTTTTTTTTTTTAAGATTTATTTATTTATTATGTGAGTACATTGGTGCCGGAGTACATTGGTGCCGTCTTCAGACACACCAGAAGAGGGCATCAAATCCCATTACAGATGGTTGTGAGCCACCATGTGGCTGCTGGGATTTGAACTCAGGACCTGTGGAAGAGCAGTCAGTGCTCTTAACTGCTGAGCCTTCTCCCCAGCCCAACATTTATTTTAAAACAATTTTTGGTACATGTTTATTAAGGACTATAACTAGTTTTCATGCCAATGGTATGGATGTGTTTGCTTGTTCTCATGTGGGCATATCTTAGCCAAATATTATAGAACACCGAGCATTTTCAGTGTTTCTCGGAGTTGACTAGTATTTTGAATTTTTAATAGCCAATGCTGAGAATGTTGCTTTGTATGAATATGTAATATAAAATAACAGAAGACTGTGTAAGGTCAGATATTATTGGAAATTGGATACCAATCCCAGGTCAAAATACATTCAATGACATTTTCTCCTAATGTTGTTGATGCATACATGTGTAGTGTAGATGCATGTACAGATGTGTATGCAGGTGCACATGCTTGTGCATGCAAGTGTGGAGGTCAGAGGTTCATGTCAAGCATCTTCCTCCATCACTCTCCATATTACTATGTTTTTTTAGACACAGGACATTTCGCTGACCCTGGCGCCCACTGATTGGCTAGACTTGGTCAGACAGCAATCATTCATCATCCTCCTGTCCCCACATGGACCCCACCATCCCACCAGGCTTTTCCCATGGATGCTGGAGATGCAAATCCAGGTCTCATGTGTTTTATGCAAACACTTCACCTACTAAACCTCCTCCCCCGGTTATTTTTTAATATGCAACTCAAGTCAGTAGCTTAAAAAATTTAAAGCTCAAACAAATTCAGTGCAATCCAAGGATATGCTAATTCAATGAATGCTGAGCAGTGATGTTAAAAAAGTATTAAAACTGATTTTGGGGCTTTTTTTCCTTCTACTTTCTATGGAGCAGTCTTGCCATATTTTCTGCTCACCGTATTTTCCTTTGCCTCAGGCTCAAAGCAATAGCTCAGCAGACCTTGGGATGAAACTTGTATAACTCCTTCACTATGGAGGAAGCCAACTGTCATGCTAGAAAGAGGCCTGTGGAGAGGCCTTCATAGCAAGGAACCGATGCATGTGGTCAGCCTATTCGCGAGGCTTGCCAGCCAACCCACGCACAAGCACACTTGAAGCAGATCCCTGCCCCCCTCACCCAGCCGAGCCTTCCGATGACCTGGCTGATAATAACATGACTGCTTGCCTGTGAAAAACTCTAAGTCAAAGGGCCCAACAAGATGGGTCTGTGAATTCCTGACCCACAGAAATGGTGAGGTAAAATGTATCACTCCAAAGACAGTCAGCTCTCAGCTGAATAACTTCAGCCATCTTTATCTGCCTACTCCTGCAAGCCTTAACCTCGTTCAGTGATTCTCAGTCGTCCTAATGCCTTGACCCTTTAATACAGTCCCTCGTGTTGTGGTGACCCTCAACCATAAAATTATTTTTGTTGCTACTTCATAACTGTAATCTTGCTACTGCTATGAATCATAATGTAAATGTTTGTGTTTTCTGATGGTCTTAGGCGACCCCTGTGAAAGGGTGACTGGACTTTGTTTTCACTTTAAAACTTTATATTTCTACAAGAGCAAACAGCTTGTACACACAGTAAAAACATTGCCGTTTGTAACACGCAGCAGTTTTGGGTCTGCGCTGAGGTGCTTCCCGCAGCATTCTTTGGCATTACGTGGCACTGCAGCATGCACAGTGCAGAGCATGCATGTTATACATTCAGAACCAAGGCTCAGTGGACCTGCAGGGCGCAACCCAGGTGAGCATTGCCAGAAACACCTCAGACTCATTACACATTTGATTTTGAATAAATCCTCGTCACTGCACATTCAGAAATTCTTTGCTCTCACCAAGATTTTTTTCAATCCCCAATATGTCGTATCTACCTATGTGACTCCATATGGGGCTCCAACACATGTTTGCAGGACCTTGGCCCTAATGGATATAGACTTAAGATGAGACACTGTCTATACCATACCCAGGGCAAATAAACAAGTTCTGGGCCCTCTTCTTTGCCCTCATTTGCGTTATGGATAATGGCTTCTCGGGGCCCTATGCACCTCCTCCTCCTTCTTCTCTCTAGTCTCAGTCTTTCTGTCATTTGGTCACTGAACATGTGATCACCGACTTGTGCAGGTTCCTGTGCTAGGGACCTAGTAATGAATGAAACTCGGCTGCCCTGCAAGTCTGCTACCGTCCCCAAGTACAACATGGTGGGCAGGTTCTAGGCTCAGAGTGTCTGCTTGGATCCCAATCTCATTCTCAAATTGTCACTAGGAATCTACTCTCTCATGAGAGAAAAAGGAACAAAACAAAATCTATTTGAGGCAGGCAGAGTGTCCAGGTGGAGACGTCTAATAAGATCCCTTTCAGATACATTGTCCTTCCTAGAGTTCAGTGGAAACACTTCTCACAATCCAAACAAGCTGCTAAGATGACCCCGGCCTCCTGCTGCACACATCTGTACACTGCCACAGCTGGCGCACTAGCTTCTTCACAGAAGTAGAAGTTTTTAAAAGCAATGGCAGACCTGGTATGAAACTCACAAGCAGCCCTTCCAGCTCTTCTAGCACAGTCAACAAGAACTGCCACTCCACACCTTCTGTCTCTAAAGCAGATACTGGACCCCGTCAGAGCTACCACCGCTAACATCAAAGGTCCAGCTCATGTGTTTACCCAGTAGCAGTGCAAGGGAAGAGTTTCAGGACAACCATGAGTGACTCCCTTGGGTGTGTTCTGCATATGGCCACCTCTGGGACAAAAAAAGGGGGGGCAGGGGTATAAGGTGAGAACATTCAATAAAAGGCATAGGGGAAGAAGCCAAAGCCATTTGGCCTCGGTGGACAAATTCCATGCCTTAGGAAGCATGTTTGGTTTGGTCCATCTGAGCCAGGCACAGGGAAGGGCTGAGGATGTGCCAGGAGGAAGCATCGGCTTCCATGGAAGCTCTTCTTCTGAGCCCTTGTGGGAAGATTCACCAAATCCAGTCCAGGCACCAATTCAGCTAACCGGGGCAAGGAGACAGATCTAACCAAAAGCCATGGGAGCATGAGGTATACTGAACAAATAATTGTTAAGCTTTTATTTTGTCCTTGAGCTTTTATTTTTCTGAGAGCACATTGTAGGACAGGGTTTTGTCTCTACACTGCTGGGCCAGAGAGGCCCTCAGCCACAGGAAATCACTATCTACGCAGACAATGTATTGGGGACACTCTAATAATAAAGGTAGGTGCTTCAGGCAAACGGGTCTAAACCACACCAACTAATGGAGAAAATAGAATTCCTCTTCCCACACATCCTTCAATAAAGGGCAAAAACTACCTCATCCTTGGCGTCATTGGCCAGCCTGAAATTGCTGGGAGAAAAGCCATGTAACAGATAAAGTTGGCTCATAAACCACTTGTTTCAAGTACCGGCTCTATTGCTTACTAGCCGCGGCATCTTGGGCCAGCAGCTTTAAGGCCACTCTGAGCTCCAAGTTCCTCAGGGGCACTGTAGAGAAAGCCACTCCATAACACCATGCAGATCCACATGTTTGGTGCCAAAGGAGCCCTTCCTTGGCTACATCATTCTGGCCTTGGCTAGTATCCATAGTAAGTTGGATTGAATATGCTCATTGCTTACAGAAAAACTTGCAAACACCTTCGTGTTCAGACTAATGCCAAAAGATAGAACCAAGCATGGTGTTACCTATCTACATTCCTAGTAGGCTGGAGGCAGAGGCGGGAGCATCAAAAGTTGGACATCAGTCCGGGCTGCACAGTAGTTACAAGGACAGCCTGAGCCATCTGCAGCATCCGAAGCTCACAAGGCTGCTGACTACTTCATTCTCTGGTATCATGTATGTAGAGCTCTTTTTTTTTTTTTTAAGAATCTTACTTTGTTTTTCAGATAAAGGGAAAGCCTCTCTTTGTAGATCTAAGTTAAGAACCAGGGTTGTAGGCAAGGTGTGGGTTGCAAGAAAGAGACTAGTCTTGAAGAGGACCTAGGTTTCATTTCCACCACCCATGTGGTGGCTCATGACCATCTATAATCCCAGTTCCAGGTGAGTCAATATCCTTTTCTGGCTTCTGTGGGTACCTAGTACACACATTGGCCACAGGCATTCAGGCAAAATATCTGAACTCATAAAATAAAATAGGAAGAAAAGAAAAAGAAAGACTGGGAAAATCTGAAAGATTGGGCTCTCTAGCTCCTCCTGGGGCTGGGGTAACATGGCCTTGGGCAAGTCACAGACCCTTTCTGTGCCAACCTTTCCTCGGTGACAGAATGATAGAGTTGAATTTGAGATCTAAATGCTGTCCTATGCCAGTCCTAACTAATTAGAAGTGGCTGTTGAGAAAGAGCCACAGAGCTATGTCCAGACACAGAAGGGAAGGGCACACAGAGAGTCCCCATACCCAGCATTGCCACCCTGGACTAGATTATTTGAAACCCCTTTCAGATCTGTTAGTCTATGATCCTCGGGTTCATGTAGCATGCTAGAAGTTGGCTGAGCAAATATACCTAACCCTCTTTCCCACAGGGGCCATGCAAATGATATTTTAAAACTGTCAAATAAGTAACCAAAATTTAAAAATTAAGAAACTTGTGCTCAGAGAGATGGCTCAGAGGTTAAGACTGCTCTTCAAGTAGTCATGAGTTCAATTCCCAGCAACTACATGGTGGCTTAGAAACAAATAATGACATCTGGTGCCTACTTCTGCCTGGGCAGGCAGAACATCACTTACCTAATAAATAAATCTTAATTTTTTAAACCAAGAAATCCCACATAATTGATATTCACTCAACATAGCCTCAGCGGGCTGGGCAGGACTTTATTGGGCAAGACTGTGGTCTGAATGTCTGTCCCCAGAATTCTTGTTTTAGAAACAGATCCCTCAAAGTCCTATATGCCAATGGTACTTTCCAATGAGACCTTTGGAAACTGACTAGATCCTAGGGCCTTAAGAATTAATAGTTTAATGAGTTAGCACGAAAAAAGAAATGATTGTTACCATAAGAGAATATTCACTATAAAAACCAATTTGGCCACTCCCAGGGGTGCCCTTCACCACCCTGGGAATCTTCAGAGAGTCCCCATTTTCTAAAAAGAACCTTCCCAGACTTCCCAATTCTAGGAAAGTGAGAAATAAACTTCTGTGCTTCAAGTGTTAGGTGGGTATTTCTTACAGCAGCAGAGGATGCTTTAAGACAGGCAAGCACCAACTCACTTAGTTACCCCGTTCATTTGTGTCCTGCCTGGTCCTGGGAGACATTGTGATCCTTACCGTGACCCTATTTTCTGTCCCCACCACCTCACCCCACACCCCACATACTCGCCTTCATTAGGGGCATTCTCGTCCCACACAGACCACATCTGGACACTGAAGAAAGGTGCCCAGCAAGCAATGTAGGCCAGCACAATGACAAAGGTCATCTTCACGGTTCGGATCTTTGCCCTGGAGATGGTACTGATGCTGCTGACCCGGGACGGCAGCCCCCTAGTGGCTGCAGCAGCGGCAGAAGATGAGGACTTGGGCCAGCCCCTTCTTTCCTCCCTGCCAGCCTGTGTCTTGACTTTCAGGTTCTTGTAGATCTCGTGGCAGATGAGGCCATAGCAAGCTGTGAGCACCACCACGGGCAGCACAAAGATGGCCATGGTGGTCCAGGTGATGTAGGCCCGCGGGCCCCAGGAAAAGTAGAAATCTGCCCAGCAGTCCAGCACCCCTGAGCCCTGGATCACCTCTCGCAACGAAAAAATGAACACTTGAGGGAGGCTGAGGATGGCAGCCAGCAGCCAGGGAGCAGCAATAAGAGGGTAGGTGGACTGGCTGGGCTGCTGGAGGCTTCGAAGAGGGTGACAGACAGCCAGGTACCGGTCCAGCGTCATGGCCAGCAGCATGTAAGTGGAAGCAAACATGCTGAGCACCTGTAGATATTTGACAGCCCGGCAGAGGAGGTCAGAGCCCTGGAAGCGATAGGTGATGTCCCAGAGCAGCTGAGGCAGTACCTGGAAAAGCGCCACGCCCAGGTCGGTCAGGGCCAAGTGCAGCACGAACAGATGCATGCGGGAGCGCTTATGGCCCTGGAGGCCCAGAATCAGTAGTACAGCCAGGTTGCCTCCTGTGGCCAGAACCAGGACAGTAGCTAGGATACCAATTTCCACCTTGGCTAGCTCTTCATCCCTACCCAGCCAGGGTGTGGTGGTATTGGGGACAAACAGGGTGCCCCCAGGGGAGGGGGTAGCAGTCCAAGAAGGCTCAGAATCCATGGTTAGGTTTAGAGGGAGAGAAGGAGGGGAAGGTGGATGGAGGGACGGTGTGGGTGCAAGTAAGAAGTTGGATAGTGAGAGAGAAAGGTTAGAGGTGGAGGGAAAGAAGGGAGGTGAGGGGTGACGGTGGAGTGAAGGCTTGGAAACAGGTGAGATAGTTCAGCAGACAGGGACAGAGAGAACGAAAGGAGTAAGGAGCAGAACCGGGACCCCATAGAGGCTGGGGAATCAAAGAAAGAAAAGGCGGGCTGGGAGGTGGGTGTTAATATGGGAAGGTTGGAGGAGGTTGGAAGTGGGGGCTTCTGAGAGGTGACACCGAGGAAGCAAAGGGAGCAGCTGCCATCTCCCAAATCCACCCCAAATTTACTTTGTCCAAACTTTCTTTTGGAATCGGAGAGAGTAGCCGTTTCTAAGTTGTCTTGAAGGTGAGGTCCAGGACCATGGGCGGTGCCTGCAGGTATTGGAAACCCCTGCCAAGCCACGGCGTGCTCCCACCGCGCTCTCACCGGAGGGTGAACACAGGCATGAGCAGACTGAACACAGGCATGAGCAGACGCAGCAGCTCAGAGCGTTTTATGCTCTTGGATTCCTAGTCCAGAGGCTGCCGCTTGTCGGTTGGCTCCTGCAGAGGAGGGTGGAGTGAGACTCAGTGGCTCTCTTCAGACAGGGGGTACTGAGGGGAGGGGCTGAGGAGCTGGGTGGGACTGTAGAGGAGGAGGATCAGGGAAATGTAGGAGAAGCGAGAAGCTAGCTCTTTCTGGCAGCCAGGATCCACTGAGCACCAAACTCACCTACACTGCCATCCTGATCCCTCAACTCTCGTTAGACAGGTGAGTTTGCGTGTGTGTGTGTGTGTGTGTGTGTGTGAGAGAGAGAGAGAGAGAGAGAGAGAGAGAGAGAGAGAGAGCTTCCCAAACACAACAGTGCTGCTGCGGGGAGCCCTAGGCATGTGTGAAAGATCTCAAATGGCTGAGAAGCATGCCCTGAAGAAACCCACTCTGGAAAACCAGATGTGACAGCCATTTTTCTTAGGATAGGTACTTGGAGCTGTGGAGGCAGAAGAAAAGTGAGGACATTTGTGACTGGGTGACCTGGGGGTGTGTGTCAGGAGATGATAGAAGGAGCTAGACCCGGGAGTCTGGCGTGATTAGAGAAATTCCAAATAGAGTTTGCATCTCCAGGCTAAATCTGAACTTCTAGCCTCTCTGGGGATACATTTCATGAGCTAGGGGTGTCGTTGACCACTCTGTAGAAATTATGTCACTCAGAAGGTTGCAGAGCTAGTCACCAGCAGCACAGAACCAGAACAGACCAGTGTGCAGTTGTTCTGTGCCACAACAGAAGCTAAGTTAAACTAAGATAATTACATTATTTTCACCAAAGCTGATGTGATTGGAGCTGTCTGAAAGGCAGCAGCTGATTGCAAACAAGTAAATACCACCTGGCCCTGAGAAAGTCTACACGGCAGGCACCACAAGGTATTGGTTGGGCAATTCACTTTATCTTGCGGAATTTCACACTGTTAGGACTCCCTAGGTAGGTTAGAATTCACGAGGAGCTGCAACAGTATGATCAAAGCCTTTCATGGAAGGCAGGATCCCTTTAACTTGCTCTTTAAATCAAAGCTGATTCGAACCCCTTGACCAAACCACGCACCCACATAACCACTTAGTATCTTTTCTAGACTGTTCTTCTTGCCGTGCATGTCACAAATTCTTCATCTTTTGTGCTTTGCAGCCCTGGCTTCTACTTCTTCCAGAATTTCGCTGTTTGTGAGCCAATTATTTTCATCCTCTGTGCTGGATCATTCCCACCTCTATGCAAACTCACTCTAGAAGTGTCCATTAAGGAAAAATATTAGATTTAGTTTATAATTTTCTTTTTAAAAAAAAAAACAACATTATTTCTCTTATGTGTATGAGTACTCTGCCTTCATGCACACCAGAAGAGGGCATCAGATCCTATTACAGAGGGTTGTGAGTCTCCATGTAGTTGCTGGGAATTGAACTCAGGACCTCTGGAGGAGCAGTCAGTGCCCTTAACCAGTCAGTGCCCTTAACCACTGAGCCATCTCTCCAGCCCCGTAGTTTTTCTTATTTCAATCCTTTGTGCCTTATGCTCTCTATTTACAGAAGACAGCCATTCCCGCCTGCGGTAATCCCTGCTCCCCAACCCCCACCCCACACACACCAGCACTGTTTTCCACTTTTAGGGTTGAAACGCTTTGGGAATTTACTTTTGTGAATGTATGATTGAGTCTCTAACATTTTTCTCCCAGGGAATATCAGTTCTTCCTTTCATTTAGCAATTCATTGTTATCTATTACCTGAATAATTATGAAATTTTAATGTTTTTATTGAGACAATTTCTAGGATCTCTATCTAATATGTTCCACCATCTCTCTTCTAATATTTTACTATTTGAAAATAAGCTTTAATATATAGTAAACCAAAAAACGAGCCTACCCTTTATCCTTTAAAATGTAAGTATGTAGTATGTATTCATGTATGTAAGTGTGAGCCTGTGTGGGGATGTGTGCATGTGAGTACAGTGCCCTCAGAGGCCAGAGGCATCGGATATCCCGAGAACTGTGGTTGCAGGTGGCTGTGAGCCACTGGCTTGAGTGCTGAGAATCAGGCTCGGGTCCTCTGCAAGAGCAGTCAATCCTCTTGACCACCGAGCCACCTCTTTAGCCCCTCTCCCCTTTTTCTTGCCAAGCTGTTTTCCAAAACTTTGAAAAATCGTAATTTTTGTCAGTCCAACTCCACAGAAATCTCTGTTGAACTTAGGTAAGAAGCACCAAATCTTGGGGGAAAGCAGTATTCTGTGTGGTCTTAATTAGGTCTAAATACCCTTCAGTAATGTCCCATAGCTTTCTTCACAAGTCTATCCACCTTAAGACGACTTGACTCAATCTGCCCCGAGTTTCTGCTTCCATTACTCGTGTTTCTGTGCTCTACTGTATCTCCTATTAACTCACTGCTCATTGCCAGCATATGGGGACAGTACTGGGTTTCGGATCGTATTCCTATATTTCTAAAGTATGCAAATTATCTAGGCATGGAATATTATCGGCAACAGCATTCACTTTGTTATCTAGCCTCAATCTTTTTAGCTCACGTTTCTTCTTCTTATCATATTACTAAGTCAAAGATTCCAGTACAGCGCCCAGTAGAAGGAAGCACTGATGCTCCCAATGAATCTAAATTTATCTTGAAGCGTTAGGATCACTGTAGCTCTTCTTCAGTTAAAAAAGTTAAGATATAGTATTTTTTTTACCTACATATACTAGTCAAGTGATTCTATAGCATTTGTTACTAATAAAAGTAACTTTCTCAATTACCTCTACTTTTGTTACCCACCAGAGACAGTTATTTTCTTCCATCTTACATTTTTTATTAAATAATATTGAATCATATTCAAAACTAGAGAGAACAGCATAAGGACACCCTGTTTTCATCTCTCAGTGGTTGCAGTAATCAATAGATAAGCAATTTGATTTAATCTAAATCTCTTTCCATTCTTCACACCAGTATTATTTGGAAGCAAGCATCAGACATCATTTTATTTGTTAATATCTCAAGGTCTTTGTTAGGGTTTCTGTTGCTGCAGTGAAACACCATGTCCAGAAAGCAAGTTGAGGAGAAAAGGGTTTATTTGGCTTGCACTTCCACATCATGGTCCTTCGTTGGAGGAAGTCAGGACAGGAACTCAAGCAGGGCTAGAACCTCAAGGCAGGAGCTGATGCAGAGGCCATGGAGGGTGCTGCTTCCAGGCTTGCTTCCTTTGGTTTACTTAGCCTGGTTTCTTATCCAATGCAGGACCACAAGCCCAGGGATGTCACCACCCACAATGGGCTGAGCACCACTATCCAGCTCCATCAATAATTAATTGAGAAAATGCCCTGCTGCCTGATTATAGCAGCATTTTCTCAATCAAGGTTCTCTTCTTCCAGATACCACTGGTTTGTGTGTCAAGTTGACACAAGACTAGCCAGGACACTGACATACGCATTTCTAAATATAATGGTAACTGACATATTACCACACCTGTATCAATCAAGGCTCTTCGGAGAAACAGAAAGTGTGGTATGGGTGTGAGTACAGAGACAGGAAGAGAAAAGACAGGAAAGGACTAGAAGGCAGAATGGAAAGGATACTGGGGATTTATAACAATGACTTAGCTGTATGGCAATGGAGGCTGTAAAGTCTCAGACACTACAGATGTACAGTTAGTGTGCCTCAATGTGTATGTAAGGAGCACTTATTTAGCATACATGAAACACTAGGTGGGATTTCCAGAACCGAAAAACAAAAGCAAAACACAACATTGCAACCAAATGCATACCAAGCTGGAGACCCAGAACTGTTGTATGCTTCTAGTCCTAGCCTGAAGGTAGCAGAATACATTCCATTCTGAAAGCTTACTGGCTTGAAACACAAGAGCTATTTTTTTTCAGTTGGGGTCTAACAGTAGGGAAAGGTCCTTTTATGATTCTGTACCAGCACAATCCAAAATACCCTAACCCATGCTAAGCTGTTAAGGCTAAATAGTATCCCCAGAAGATAATTCTCAATTCTAAAATAGCCCTTGTAATAAAACAGTCTGTAACCCAAAGGGATGATTCTAATTCTAAATTCAGCACTAACAGGGGAAGCCATAGAATGGATTATTTTCTTGGCCAGATTCCGGTCCCCATGCCAGTCTGCAGCCAGGATCAGCCACCATCCTGATGGAAGATTTTTGGATGCTCTATAGCAGACTCCAGCTGCAGAGTGACAGCAAGTGAGAGAAGAAGCAAGGCCACGTGATGCCTCTGCCCCAGTGCATACCCCTGCCTCCTTCTCAGGGTCAAGTCTGCCTTCAACTCTGGTTTTCAACCTATTTCTCATTCAGAACCTGGGTCTTATGAGTACTTTGGCACAAGAAATGTCATTTTACAGCCCAGAGCAGAGTTCAGAGGACTAGTCTAAAAGAGAATTATGGGTCTGCTTCTACAGGGAAGTTTTGATGAATAATAGTGTGAAACAGATGTAGTCAGACAAGTTTACCCACATCTGCATACAGATCAGGGTTCCAAGCTCTTTCCGAGGAAGATCCGCAGAACCTACCTTTCTGCTGTAATATGCTGCTTCTTGGTAATTGGGACAAAAAAGTTGGTAGCATCTCCAAGATCCACTTAATGAAAATAATAACACTGATAACAATGACTACTTACAAAATTTTATGTGAAAATTACTTTGATCACATTATCTTATTTATTTGTGTATTTACTTGTTACACAGGGATATAACCCATTTTTATGAAGGTACATAATGTGCTTTGAGCGTTCCTGCCCTTTATTTCATCTGATTTAACCACACTCTGTCCAAGTAGGTATTTTAGCCCCAACTCAAGGCTCAGAGAAGGAAATTGGCAGGGGAATCTCCCACCGGATGAGGATTGCTGCATGCAATGAGTTCTTGGGGTCCTCTATGTAGGAAAATCCTGGAAGTAGGTGTTTTGAGAAGCCCTGCTGAATCCACCCTACTTCTCAGCTTTGCATTTCTGCCTGCCTTTTCCAGTCTCACAGACCTGGCATGCGGGAATCATACATTCTCGAAGTTGAAAATGTGGAAGAGCTCTAGCAAGTAACTCAGCCTTTGGTTCTAGAAGGATCCTGAGAGTCCCTGGAGGTGCCTTCAGGGCATCTCTGCAGGCACAGGGAAGGCTGAGTGAGTGGGGTGTCATCCATAAAATTAGCACCAAAGTCTCTTTCCTGGAGGAGACTTTATATGTGTTAGGAAAGACATAGTGAGAGGCTGGAGAGATGGCTCAACGGTTAAGAGCACTGGTTGCTCTTCCAGAGGTCCTGAGTTCAATTCTCAGCAACCACATGGTGGCTCACAACCATCTGTAATGGGATCTGATGCCCTCTTTTGGTGTGTCTGAAGACAGCTACAGTGTACTCACTTCATAAAATAAATAAAATATTAAAAAAGAAAAGAAGGAAGGAAGGAGGGAGGGAGGGAGGGAGGGAGGGAGGGAGGAAGGAAGGAAGGAAGGAAGGAAGGAAGGAAGGAAGGAAGGAAGGAAGGAAGGAAGGAAAGAAGGAAGGAAGGAAGGAAGAAAAAACCTAATGAATGACATTGGACAGAGGTAAGACACACTGGACAGAGGTAAAACCCTGATGGTTTATTTCTCGTGGCATCAAGAAGATGGCTACACCTCTTTGTGTGGACACTAAAAGACCTGGAGAGTGGGAGCAGACGAGGGAGAGAGGAAGGAGTGCCCCCACTGCAGGCTGGTGATGAGTCAACTGAAAAAGCACACAGGTTCCAATGGTCTTTGAAGTGCACATGCTCTTGCCATCCCTGCTCCCCTCCATACATAGCCACCTCCTTGTATAAATACATTTAAAAGAGTAGAAGAGATGGTAGGGGATGGAAGGGGGTGGTAGGGGAGATGGTAGGAGAGGTGGGAGATGGTAGGAGAGGTGGTAGAGGGGTTGGAAGAAATGCTGTCAATGTGGAGGTAGAGCTGAAGGAAAATCTACAAACACAGAATGAGCTCTGAGAAGAACTATGAAGGACGAAGTAAGCAAGACTCAGGGCCTCCCACAGGATGTGGGGTGGGATTCAGTCAGGGTCTTCCTGGATCCAGAAGGGATCCATCTGTATGAAAGCCAGTGGAATACCCTGGGTTGGTCTCCTTCCTCTTCCACTCCTATCACATGGGCCATTTGTTTGTTTTCTGGCTGACTGGTTCTAGAATGTGGTTAAGGTCCCAGTCTTTTTGTAGGTGTTGGGACAGAGTTTCCCTGATTATTTGATCATGTCAGGCCTCTCATGCAGTTGCCCTTCTGTCTGAGAGGAGCTGGTCTCTCAGCAACACTCTCCTCTCCATGTTGCTCTGTGTCCCACTTTGTTGCCCTCCTCTGAAGATGCTGTTTGCCTTTTTTTAAAAAGACTTTCATATGAGTATATGCATGTACATGCCTGTGGGGGCCAGAAGAGGGCACTGGGTTCCCAGAGGCTGGGGTTCCAGGTGGTTGTGAGCCACCTGACATGGGTGCTGGGAATCAAACTCAGGTCTTGTGGAACAGAAAGAAATCCTTTTAACCACTTGGACATCTCTCCAGTTGGTTTGCCTGTTTAATTTATCAAATCCTTTGAAACTTCTCATTTTTATAATTCTGGACAGCAGGGAAGTTTCTTCTCAACCTTGGGTTCATGAGAACTTGGCTCTGGGAATATGGACATTTTAAACTTCCCATGACCCCTAAACAGCTTTAAGTGGAATGTTCGAAAATGAGAGGAAAGCACAGTAAATGACGGTCATGTGATCTTGACTGGGTAAGATGTACTGAGTTTCAAAAAAGCTTATTGTAAAATGTATATCACGTGTCAGTCAGGGTTCAGGAAATATAGACTGTATGCCAGCACTGCCACTACAAAATAAATGTGGCAAGGACCCTGCACTGCATGACATAGCTGCATAGTTGTTATAAATTTGGTCCACTGGGGCAGATAGGGGCTGGTGTCCTAGAAGCTGTGCTGGCCTCAAGCTTTCCTGAGTTCTAATGAGTACATCCACTGATGGTTGTTTTCCCAGGCTCAGAACCTGAGATTCTGGGTATCAGTGGCCTCCTTCCAAACTCCCAGTATTCCAGAAGGAAAAGCAGCTCATCAAGGAAGGAAAGGTCACTGTCACTGTGTGCATCTCAAAGTGGCCTAGCTTGATAATACCCAGATTCTCTTCCAGCACAGACCCAGGGCCAACTAGGTCAGGTTCTTTGGAAGGGTAGCAGCAGTCAGCTGGAATAAGCTGCTACCAGAAGCATGGGAGGCATAGATCAGATACCACCATGACAGCAGACCTCATGATGGATCCTATCATGAGTGCTAGTGAGCAGGGTGGCTTTAAAAGCCCAACAGAGATATGAGCATCTTCTAGGGAGGCAGGGGCATCTTCCCTGCTGCAGAGCTAGCAAAGCTTTTCTCTGACAGGAGGTTCCTTCAGGAGAAGGGACACCACACCAAATTTGGGAGCCACTTGGTGATCATGTAGAACCACAAAGAAGTAATCTCAGAAGATCTCCAGAAGGACTCAACAACACAGGTCCACGAGCATGTACTAGTGTCATTCTGAATGAGAAGAGATTTCAATTCCTGCTGGTAAATAGTCTGAGCCAGAGAGGATCTAGTCCCCGTGTGTGTGTGTGTGTGTGTGTGTGTGTGTGTGTGTGTGTGTGTGTATGTGTGTGTGTATTTGGCTTTTAGAGACAAAGTCTCATGTAGCTCAGGCTGGCCTCAAACTCACTATGGGTCAAAATATGACCTTGAACATCTGATCTTCCTGTCTCTGCTTCTGACGTGGTAGGGTTCCAGGCAAGCATCATGATCTGTGGCCTGAGAGCAGGGATGGATATATATGCACCTGGTTGACTAAATGCCATCGGTGCCCGAGAAAACATCCGTTGCTTGCAGCACCTCATCTTAGGCAGAGGTGAGCCAAACAGATTCCAGAGCCTCTAAATCACTGCAAGGCTTTGTGGAAGGTGTTTATTTTACACAGAGAGTCTTCCACAAGCACTTGGCCACAGAAGAGTTAGTCCTGCTATTCAGGGAGATCCTTCTATTTAAGTTTCCCTTTGTCTCTCTAGGTACTTTCTTCTGGAGTTGTCCAGATCCGAGTGCCCAGGTGCTGGCTTCTGGTTAACTTTTTTTTTTTTTTTTCGAGACAGAGTTTCTCTGTATAGCCCTGGCTGTCCTGGAACTCACTTTGTAGACCAGGCTGGCCTCGAACTCAGAAATCTGCCTGCCTCTGCCTCCCGAGTGCTGGGATTAAAGATGTGACCACCACGCCCAGCCTGGTTAACTTTTTAATGTCTTGACTCTTTGTCTTGCTTGAGTCATTGTGATATAATGGAAAGCAGGTAGACAGCTTCCTTATCTATAAAATGGGGACACTAAATACCTACTTTCAGGTCACGGAAGAGATTATGTATACATGGCACCTGTCTGAACATAGCACACAGTAGGTGCTCAGTGTGATGCCAAGCAGAACACACTGCCACAGCTCCTCTCTGCTGTGCCTCCTGCCTCTGGCTCCCCCTTTCTGTTTAAAAAGTAGTACCTGAAATTATTTTCATCTTTTGTACTATCTTCCAGGCATTCTGTTCTGGACGGTAAATGAGGGAGAGGTGGGACTGCCTTGTCTCAGTAGTCTAAGCAGTTTGATTAGAGTCAAACTTCTCTGACCATATATCCACCTCAAATTCTCTCCTTGGTAATCCCCGGTGATTAGTGATATCCGTTTAGAAGAGCCCTCCCCTTGCCTCCTTTGAATGCTGTGCTGGCTAGTTTTCATGTCAACTTCACACAAGCTAGGATCATCTGAGAAGTGGGAACCTCAATTGGCAAAATGCTCCACCAGATTGGCCTATACACAAGCCTGTGGAGTCATTAAAAAAATTATTAATCATTTTATTCATTTTCATTTCAAATGATATCCCTCCTTCCTGGTTTCCCCTCCACAAATCCCCCCATCCTATTTCCCCCTCCCCTTTGCCTCTATGAGGGTGCTCCTCTACCCACTCCCACCTCACTGCTCTACCATCCCCCTATGCTGGAGCATCGAGCCTTCACAGGACCAAGGGGCTTCCCTCCCATTAATGCCAGATAAGGCCATCCTCTGCTACATATGTATCTGAAGCCATGGATCCCCCTTTGGTTGGTGGTTTGTACACCCTGGGAGCTCTGGATGGTCTAGCTAGTTGATATTGTTCTCCTATGGGACTGTGATTCCCTTCAGCTCCTTCAGTCCTTCCCCTAACTCATTCATTGGAGTCCCCAGGCTCAGTCAGTCAGATGGTTGACTATATCTGCATCTATATTAGTCAAGTGCTGGCAGAGCCTCTCAGAGGACAGCCATACCAGGCTTCTATCAACAAGCACTTCTTGGCATCAGCAATAGTGTCTGGGCTTAGAGTCTGCAGATAGGATGGATCCCTAGGTAGGGCAGTCTCTGGGTGGCCTTTCCTTCAGTCTCTGCTCCATTTTTCTGTCCCTGCATTCCCTGTGGACCCTGTGGTATTTCAGAACTACTGGGGGGTCAGTTAGTCTCTGGGTGTGGGCTGGGTGTGGAGGACTGGAGCATAGGATCTGCTTCCAGGCGTAGGTCTGTAGAGGCATTTGATATATGGTAGGACCCAGCTCGCTGTGGGTGTTATAAGAAAGCAGGCTGAGTAAGCAAGCCATGGAGAACAAGCCAGTAAGCAGCATTCCTGCATGGTCTCTACTCTAATACTTACCTTCAGGTTCCTCTCTCCACGGTGTATTATGATCAACTGGGATGTGTAAGCCAAATAAACCCTTCCCACACCAAGTTGGTCGTGGCCTTTATCATCACTCTAAAAAAATCAAACCAAGACAAATGTATTCATTTCAGCCCAAAATTCCCTATCAGATGCTTGTGAGAAGAAGTATGAGAGTAAAGACTCCTCGGAGAAGACAGAAGACATAAGAACACAACGAGCACATGAGCACTGTGTAAGAACAACTCAACTCTCAGGTTTATTTATCAGGTCCTGACCACATTAAAATAGTCATTTTTTTCCCCAGGCCAATGGTCCTGGCTCCTACCTGTGATCCCAACACCTAGGAGACAAAGGCAGGACGATCAAGAGTCCTGTCAGTCATGGTCATGCTAGGCCCTGTAGCCTCCATCTTACTCCAGGCCTATAAGCTGGATAGATCTGCCTTCTGTGCCTTTCACGAGTCTGTCTTCCTGCAGTGTGCCTCCAGAATCATCTCCCAGGCTCTCACGGCCATCGCACCGGGTTTGTCTTGTTTTTTGTTTTTTTGTTTGTTTTTGAACAAGGTGTCACTATGTCGACTAGGCTGGTCTTCCTACTGGGGTTAAAGGTGTGTGCCACCATGCTGGGACTTTCCTGTCTTTTTCTTTTTCTGATTGTCTCTACCGACATTTTCAGCTCCCTAGAGATATAAACTAGATATTTTTATATTCCCTATGTCTCAAACTTTTGGTAGAAATATTTGAAATGTTAACTTCTAGGTTTTCACCTTAAAGACACCCAGATTGTGGGACTTGCTCAGGAACTTGCCTTTACGTCCAAACACAAGCCACAGAAAAGGGTGTTGGTCCTTAGATCACAGACTGAGACATTGCACACACACAGTTTAGCTTATGCATATGGATAAACCAAAAAGGTCCCAGACCTGCCTGTAACTCATTATGAAGTCCAGCCAAGCTTTAAACTCATGGTCATTCTCCTGCCTCAGCCTCCCAAACACTGGGCTTACAGTAAAAGGCAAGATTTCTGCTTTCCCAACATATTTGTTTTGGTCTCATTTAGAGGAGCATTTAAAAAAATTTTTTTTGAGTTGATGGTCAACATTCAAACATCAGGTGATTTAACCTAAACAGTACTAAAAAACATCAACTTGTCTTGAATAACAATTAAAAATCAAATCTAATAACTTCAGATCAGTAAATCCATTCCCCAGGGACACACTCTGCTGAAGCTGACCAGTCATCACCCTGTGAGGGCTGTGACCTACCAAGCACCTCAAAGCCCCTGGGACCCGCTCTCATCTTCTTTCCTCGCTGGGCATTCATTGTTACTATCCTTGAGTTGCTACGGGAATTATTCCTTTATCCAGACTGCATCACTCATTAATGTTATATACATGGCCCCTGTTGCACTGGAGTTTGTAGGCCCTGTGACAACACTTTTAGCATCACACAGAGCCAGGCAAGGAGCTGCCAAACAATGTTCCCCACTACCTCCACCCTTTACCTTGGTACAGAAATATTAGCACACCCGAGAGCATCATTAAGTCACCCAACTTCCCCAAGAATATGGAAGTCACTTCTGGAGAGTGGGAAAATGGCTAGTACAAAGGAAACTATATTCTCTTGAAATGAGGTTAAATGGCTGTCAGAAGGCACGTCAAGAAACGTTTACTCAAGAGACACCAGTGGACCGTGTCCTAGTGTCTAAACGTCTGAGGATGGCCTTTCCTCTGTCTGTTCCACAGCCACACTCACCCCTCCTTTTGATTGATTACATACTCACCAAACAACCTCCTGGTTATACATGCCATTCTAGGAGATGGGTATCTTGGAAAGTGATGATGACTATTTTGGTTGCTGGACAGCTGTGACCATTTATCGCTCACTTTACAATGGCTTCCTGCCATGCATGTTTCTTATGAGGATAAGCTAGAGCAGCCTCCACAGAGGCTGAACTACTAATAAAATGGAGCTCCTGACCTTGCAGCACGGAAGACTTGAGGAGGCACATCCTCACCAAGAGACCATTTTCTGCTGGCCAAGGATCTTTCCTCTGCATCAAGGAATTGGGCGTGTCCCAGTCCTAACGCTGTAGCCTCCAAATTCAGCCATGGTCTGCAGTCAGAGACTAGTAAGTCTTGGTTCTACTTCAAGTTTAGCTGTCCCTGAGAGATGTCACTGTACTTTGTGTTCTGCCTGACACATGGGGCCAATCTGGAAACGTGAAGTGCAATCACTGAAGCAGGAGCCAGGCAACCACCCATCACCCCTACCCTGCTTGAGAGCCTTTTCATTTCAGAGGTCTCTTTCCTTCCCATATGCCATGTGTCTAGGTTCCTGGGACTGGTGGGGAGAACTGGCATGAGCAAGGATAGAACAGAGCTGGCATTCAGCCAGCGAACAATCGCCGAAGCGAGACTCACAATCATTACTCATCATGCATCTGTCAGCTTCCTGGTGGCTCAGAGGCACTCTTCTCAGATTCCTGGATACCAGGAGAGGGAAAGCTCTGGGAGAAGAGAGAACAAGGTTATCAGCTCTGGGGCAGCAGAGCCAAAGTAGCACAGGGCGTAGAGGGTCTAGTGGCCTGCTGCGTACGAAGAGGAGCTTTTGCAGATTCAGAGACGTGCGGGAAAGGTCAGCCCTGCCCCTGATGTTAAAATGGGCTACCCAGGGTTGGAGAGATGACTCAGTGGTTAAGAACACTGGCTGTTCTTTCAGAGGACCCAGGTTCAATTTCCAGTACCTACATGGCAGCTCACAATGATCTGTAACTCCCGTTCCAGAGGATACCTTCACACAGCCATACATGCAGGCAAAACACCAATGTATATAAAATACAAATGAATAAGTGTTTTTTTTTAAATGGGTTTCACAACCCTTATCTAACTGGGTCAAGTAAAGGAGACCCATGAGGGGAAAGGGTTTTGGTTCTTGGCTACCAGCCACAGATGGCAAGGGAGCAGACCCCTCTGCGTTACTTTCTGTGCCCCACTCTTGTCCATACCAAGCCTCAGATCTACATAGTCCTCTTTTTCCTATATTAATTCTGCTTTATGCTAACTAATCTCAGTCACCATGAAATATGAAGCTTAAAACAATAAGGACATTTTGTCATCTTACCCAATGTTATTGTTCCTTAACAGACAAAACAACCCCAAACTATTATCACACCTAAGAAGATGGACAGTTGTTCCTTAATGTCACCTAAGACTCCATCTATGTTCAGTTTCCCCTAATGTTCTAAAAATGAGTTTGTAAGATGGCCAGGGCATTGCAAAGCTTTTTATTTTTATAGTTTCTTTCTTGAGATAGCAGCTTTTTGTGTAGTGCTGGCTGGCTCCAAACTCTTAATCCTGCCTCCACCTTTCATGGGCTAGGGTTACAGGTGTGCAGCACCACACCCGACTTTCTGCAGAAGCCTGAGCCTGAGGGGAGGGCTCAGCCCTTGCTTTAAGCTAGATTTGTTTATTCGTTTATTCTCTCTCTCTCTCTCTCTCTCTCTCTCTCTCTCTCTCTCTCTCTCTCTCTTTCTCTCCATCCTTCCTTTTTTCTTTCTTTCTCCAAATATAATATTTTTATTAATTATTTGGGCATTTCATACAGTGTACCCTGATCACACTCTCCACTCCTCCCAGATCCATCCTCCCACCACCGTGTCTCCCCCCCCCCACCCAAGAAAAAACAAAAAAATGCCAAGTCCAATTTGTGTTACCCATATACTCATTGGAGCATGGTCAAACTCCCAGTGACCAGCCCCATAAAGACAACTGAGTCCAGTCCCACCCACCCCCTGATCCACCTCACCAGAAGCATCTTTTCACAGTTTTTAGTGAGTCTCTTCAATGGCTCCTGTCTGGACTGTTTCTTCCCTTCCCACCCCCTTTTAGGAAGTGGAGAAGATGGGGAGTATTGTCTAAGAAGCCTTCGATGCCTCTCATTCTCAGTTGTGAATCTCAGTTGTGATTCTCAGTGAGCTGGAGAGATGGCTCAGCCATTAAAGGCTAGGCTCACAGCCAAAAATATAAGGGCTTGGAACTGTTTTCATTCATAGATACAGAAAATTGTTTTCTATTTGTTAGAAAATTATTACAATCAGATGCAATATCTCTTGTATTTTCAAAGAGAATACCTGTATGTGCCCCTAAATCTAAGTGATAAATCTGTTAGTGGTGAGGGACTGGGAGTCTCTCCAGGGGTGTTAGTGAACTTCAGGGAGAATGAGAGAGCGGTAACAGAACAGATGTGCTTCCTGGATGGGATGAGCCTGGACTCACAAAGCAGATTTTCCCAAGCCCTTTGCACCTGGCAGTTTCTGCCCCCAACTCTGACACATCCTGATATGTTGCTTTCCCCCTTTGGGGAGCTCTGGATCCCAGTCTATAGAGCCCCTCATAGTTTTTGCTCAGTCACAGACCACTTGGCACACAGTGAGACCACTGATTTGAAGCCCTTCCTCTGTAGGTTTTCTATCCCTTTTTCTCAAAGTCTGCTCTCTGATGGAAGGGAGGTAGTCCTCTGAGATTTTACTCATTACAGTTAAGCATTGCCAAAATAAGGAGCAGCAATTGCGGGCCTATCTGCAACAAAGCGAGCGTGCTCTCCCTGCTGCAACAAGTCAGCTCAAAGGCCACAGCAATTGTTATCCAGCCTGAAAAGAGAAGTCTCGATAGAAAGAGATTCTAGGAAATTCTGACCATGTGTGTGTGGGGGGGTGCATTTTATAATCACAACTTTCAATAATAGCTTGAGACCATTCTCCTCCTTCGGGTTTCACCTCAGATGAGCAGTTGGGTGTTTGGAGAAGGGGAGAAAGAGTTTCATGGCCAGGAAGAGAGCTTCTGCCTGTTTCTTAGATATAGAGATGATAGAAAATATGTATGTCCAGTGGGATTTATCCTGACAGAATTACAGATAATGCAAATAAAGATTTACAAATTACATATCCATGTACATCTATGCCTGTTCTCCCTACCCTCTTTTTCTGTAGAATGTAACAATGAAGTGTTCTGGGACTTTGTGAGAGGGACCTGGTCTAATTGGAGACCACTGAAGACTTTAAGGTCAGGGGTACCAACCATAGTGAGGTCAGGAGACTTACAGAGGCTGTCCTCCCTTGGCACTGCCCAAGAGGAGGAAAATGGTGGCAATCGACAGAATCAGCCATCACATGCTGGGACAGCTACACATCAAAGGAATCCAGGGTTCACTAAGAAGGATCTAGGTTCCTGGGAGAAAGGATGATAATGATGGCAGTGGGAGGGGGTTGTGACTGTGAATTGAGAGTTACTGGGATGTGATCCTCCAAGCCAGAGACAGCACAGTATCTAGAAGTCATGAAGAAAGAGCAGGAGGCCACTACTAGGAATGGCATTGCCAGATAAAAATCCCAGGCAGGAACCCAGTCTTGGAGATGAGGAGAAGGTTCAGACATTGCAACTGCAGAGGATGCTATGACTGGACAGTGATTTTAGAGCCCAGCCTCTGTAGGAAAGGGGAACAAGGCTCAGACCTCAAATAACCAGGTATATACAAACTGTCTAAGCCTTACCCCACACTCATGTAGACCAGACTGCTGGATGCAGCTGCCTAAAGAAACACATTAGATTATGCATGAAAGTGTTTGTACAGAGCCCGATGCATAGCAGGCTCTAAAATAGTTGTTTCCATAGTAATGACTACTGTGGAGGATGAGCAGAGAAGGGGAACACAAGCCGAGGTGAGACACTGATAATGAGGAAGTAGGGAAGGCCTGATATCTAGAATTAAAGTATTTGTGAGCCAGCATTAAAACTGAAGTCAGCATACCAGATCCGAACCTCACTTTTGCTGAAGGCTAGGTATACGGTCTTCAAATTAATCAGACTCTTGCCTCAGTTTCTTCATCTGCCACATGCTAGTATTCACACTCACTCTGCACGCCTCCCAAATGGCCTAGGATGGTTTCCCCAGACCCAGGGTCTGCAACCCCCCACATGTACCTGGTTAATACTTGATGCACGTTGACCCAGTTGAAGGGTCAGGATTCACCACTAACACCAGCCTGCAGCTTGGTGGTTTGTTCTCGGGTTTCCTTGCTTGAAGGAGGGTAGAGACCAGGCTTTGGGACAATTGGCTTTGCCAATCCCCACTGTTTTGGTCATAAACCCTCTCCAAATGATCTGGCTGTGACCACCAGAGAACTGAAACTTCCTCTCAAAACTAATCGTTGGCTTAAAGGAGACCAGGACTCTGCCTTCATTGTGCATTTAGATTTCAGATCTATTTGAGAACTGCAGGAAGTCTGGAGCAGATGATCATAGGGGTTTGGGATTTTAACCTGACTGAGGTCAAATCTCCGGACCTTCTCGCATCCATACTCAGTGAAGTGGAAAATTTGAAAGTAAACACATTTTTAAGGGGCTGGAGTGGGACTCCTGCTGCTCTCGAATGACCCTCCGCTACCAAAGAATGACGTCATTATTTTGTTGCCTTTAGAGCTGAGTGGAAAATTCCATCTTCACTCTCTTCTAAGCCATCTGTGTGGCAAGGATGGTGGTAGTGAAAGTCTCCAAGATTATTTACTTATTTTTGGTGTTTTGAGACAGGGTCTCTCTACATAGCATTAGTTGGCCTGGAACTCACAGCGACCCATCTGTCTCTCTGCCTCCTGAGTGCTGAGGTTAAAGGCATGAACCACTATGTCCAGAATTTTAGACATCTATCTATCTATCTATCTATCTATCTATCTATCTATCTATCTATCTATCTAATGTGTATGAGTGTGTTGCCTGCATGCATAAACCCTCTTCAAATGACCTGGTTGTGACCACCAGACACGCCTGGTCCCTGCAGAGAGGCCAGGATCCCGTGGAACTGAAGTTACAGGTGTGGGTACTGAGAATTGAACTGGGGATTTCTAAAAAAAAAAAAAACTAGAGTTGTTAACTGCTGAGCCATCTCTTCAAGCCCCATCTAAAATTATTTTTAAACTACTGAATTTAAAATAGTCCTTTGAAAAACACATTCTGGCTATCCACTTACAACATTAACGGGTGGGCCTTAGCAGAGCAACACAGTGTTTGCTTTAGGCAGATCTCTGAAGTGGGAGCCATGGTGACCAGGTACATCTGCTGGCTGACATCTCTGCCCCAGGATTTAGGCTAGCCATCACTGAGCCACTGCACCAAATTAACATTTTATAGCCCACCAAAACACTTTACTCACTTTAATTCAACTTGTCCGGTAGAGCTGGTATTTGAGCTGAAGGGCTTTAAAGAGCAGGTGCCAACTGTCGTGATAGCTGGGGATTTCCGGAGATGTAGGAGTTTGAGTTAACCCAGAACCATCTGACGAACTGGGACAGTGTTCATCCCATTGCACAGCATCCTGTTTTCCTATTGTTGGTGTCAGCAAAATGTGACCAAGTGAAGGGACAGACAGCACGTGCCCTTCTACCAAACCTCAGCCTGCACTGGGGTCTCTGGGGCAGGGAGGCTCACTAAAGTGCTTTGGGTCCACCTCTGAGCTTCTAACTCAGCAGATCTGGGTAGGAGCTAGGATGGAGCACATCCCTACATCAGATTGATACCACTGGACCAAAGCCATTTTTAAGAACCACTGCCTTAGATTAGGAGTTCAAGGTAATTCACAAATTTAAGGCCAGCCTGGGCTATACAAGATCCGGTTTCAACAAACAAATGTGCACATTCGTCTATACGTGGATGTGTAGTTTTACAAAAGTAAAAGAGAAAAGGAAACACTGCTCTAAATCACCTAAATTGGAATGACCTTAGAATTTTTTTTCAAAAGATACATGTGCATGGGTGTTTAGAGGGGCTGGAGAGATGACTCTATAATGTCCAAAATTAACCTGTAAACCCCATCTGCCCAAGAACCAGGTAACTTCTTGAAATGCTGGCAAATGTAGTTCTTAGAAAATAACAAAGCACCATGGGAAAGTATGGTGGCCTGTAGATTTATCCTTATGAGTCCCTACCACATGTGGCTCAGGGCCAATCCAAGTGGGAATTTTCAGGGAATGGTCTTGACATCTTTTGGTCAATATTTAATAGTTAATAAACTTGCTTAAAATTTGAAATTTGACCCCAAATGCAGGAATTGATGTTCCCCACCACTACCACCCCAGCAAATCTTACGATTTGTTAGAAGCAGTGACTGCCCTTCCAGAAGGCCCAGGTTCAATTCCAAGTATCCATGCTCATAAAGCAAACTGCAACAGGCTGAACAGATAGCTGTCACACGTGTGCCCTTCCCAACCTCCGAATGTTAGTCAGACCTCCGAGTTCTGTTTCAATTGCCTTGTGAGATTTTAAGCCTCTCCCAAGTGATTCTAACGTACAGCAGAGGCTGAGGCCACTGCTCTAAGTTTCTGCTACCACTGTGTTGAGAGAGCTGAATTTATTTCTTAACATTAATTCACTTGACATTGCACATGAGTTTGTTAAACTACTATATATACACCAGGTACTATGCCAAAGGCTGTGTTGGCTAGAAGACATATGAGATTTCTCCCCACCCCACTCCTCTCGGAGTTTAAAGTAAGCAGAAACAACATAACCAATAAAAACTAAAGCAGTTTGCCATTAAAAACAGAGGTGTCTTAAACCTGTAATTTCAGTACCAAGGAGACGGCAGAGGCAGAAGGATTGCTGGTCTGAGGTCAGCCTGAACAGTGTGGCTATATGTCAATAAATAAAAAAATAACGAAAGTGCTGCATAAAAAGATCAAGCAGCCAAGGATCAAAGAGAACACAGAGCAGGGAAGGGGGGGGAGGTAAAGGGGTTGGGGAGTGGGGGCAGGCACTTAGAAAGCTATTTTTGGCAGAGATGTTATTGAGGGTGTCTTAAGGGTGACATACAATGACAGCTGAAAGACTCATAGTCAGTTGCACTGAATGGAGGGAGAAAAACACCAAGGAATAGAGACGGTTCTAAGAACCAGAGAAAAAGAGATGTACCTGCAGGACCAAAGAGAGAGCAGGTAGCCCGAGGGAAGGTCAGTAGGAGAGGGCTTCTGGGGCCAGGGAACTCGCTGGCCTTGGAGTTGTGTTCTAAATGCAAAGGAAAGCAGTGAGTGAGAGAGCCCATTTCTGTTTATGCTCCCAATCTTTTTAATCTTTTTTAAATCTTTTAACACGCCCATATCTTTGGCTTACAGCATGCTATTTTGATACATGCATCTTTGTCATGACCTTGTCAGAGTAATAAGCCTTCCCTTCATCTCCAATGTTTCTTATTTCTTTGTGTTAGTAGCATTCAAAATTCTCTTTTCTAGCTGCCTTGATACATAGTAACTTGGTTTTAGCTGCAGTCATCTTGCAGCCTGTGGAGACCTGGAGCTGCTATTATTTCCAGTTAGTACTCATTTTCCACCCTCCCTCTGGCCTCCCTGGCTTCTACTTCTGGTGGTCTTTATTCTACCTTCTCCTTCTAGGAGCTCCTTTTTAAGTACTGGAGATATAAACATTCACCTTGCTGCAACATTCGGAGGTTGGGAAGGGCACACGTGTGACAGCTATCTGTTCAGCCTGTTGCAGTTTGCTTTATGAGCATGGATACTTGGAATTGAACCTGGGCCTTCTGGGAGGGCAGCCTGCAAGCCAATCCTGATTCACTAAAGATTGCCAGCCTAGGGGCACAGCCAGAGCTATGGGGCGGGTTGTGGGAGGGGGCCTGAGTAAGAGTCAGGAGGGATGAATACAGTTGCCGGGTTTACATCTCTTTTGTGCAATCTCACCAGATTTCAGGTTACATACAAGAGTTTTAACACCTGCACCTCTTTGGGGGATGGACATGGGCTGGATGCCGTTCTAATGAGGAACAGGCTTTGCAGTTCTCTGCTAGATGAGCTACAAGGGCCAAGGCTAGCTGCCACGCAGGGAAGTCCAAAGCCAGGCTCTGGGGCCTGGGGACTTGGGAGTCCCAGGTGCACAGCCATCTGCAGTGAATCTATTGCCCAGATTAAAGGAGTGAGTGACAGAACCTGAGGTGGGAGGATCGCTCTGCTCCGGGGACAGTCTGTGCGAGTCTGTTCTTAGTGAGCAGGTGCGAACTCCGTTAAGGCAGGAGAACTTCGTGGTACTAAAAACACTGAAGAATACATTTGTACAGAAACTAAACCACGCCCTCCAAAGTAGCACAACCCAGGACTCTCACTTTGCCCTGAATTGCCTGTCGGGGAGAAAGAGAAATGGGGACGTTAAAGTACAATTTCATAGTCAGGAGTACAAAGTAGGAAGCCGAGACAGGAACAGGACTGCCTCCAGTGTAGAATGAAGCTATCAGATCGGACACCGGCTTACGCGAGATAACTGTTCCTTAAAGATAGTACCCCCAAGAAAGTTGTTAGACCTAGGATGTGTCTCGGAACTCCTTGTCTGGTACTTGAGAGGGTGGGAGTGGGGCTATGAAGGTGTTGAGAACAAAAAAGATCCTGGCTCATGCAAGGGAAGGGCATTGGATCTTCTGGAGCTGGAGTTACAGGCAGTTGTGGGCAGTCTGCTGTGTGTGGGTCCCGGGACATAAACTTGGATCCTCTGAAAAGTATCATGTATGCTTCACCAGGGACACATCTTTCAAGTCCCAAGAAACATGAAAGTTTCTTCCAAGATGACTCTGAAGGAGATGCTACGGAGATGAAGGAAATTTGGGGCGGGGGGGGGGGGGGAAGTGAGGTGAGGATCTTGGCAAATAAAACAACAGGAAACTCAGAGCCTGGGAAGCGCAGGAAGACGTGTGGCCGTCTGCGATCGATGTGCACTGAATGTTCTACGGCCCTCCCCAGTACTGCAAGGTCATAAACAAGTCACACTCCATCAGGAAAGTGGAAAGAGGAGCTGGGTGTGAAAGAGGCCAGTTTGCCCGCTGCAGGAGATACGCAATGACTGGAATGGAGAACTCAATGAAAAGGATGAGGCTGTCTTTTAGGTATATGAAACCAGACGTTAACAGTGGTTGTCCTTGGACAAAAGAACAGAAAATACCACCCTGAAGACTTATATCACTCTTATATGAGTCTGATCCCTTCTGCTTGGACCCATATTAGTTAAGTCTGTGTGGCCATGTGTAATATGGCTAATGAAGGGTGGACTGCTACCCCCCAGCCCCCAAGGGACCTTGCAAAATCAGGATTTTTTAAAATGGAGTTTGGGTTTCTGAGTAATGGGAAATTCCAACCAAACAAAAGCTCTTCTTGGGGGCAGCCATGAAGGAAACTACAGTGAAGAAAACCACAGGAGAGAAGAAGGGTCAGGGTTAGAGAAAAGCTACTCATTGGCTTCTCCTTGCTCCGAGGACTCTGTTTGTCTAGAATAACTCAGCCTCTCCCAGCTTGAGAACAAGGGAAAGAGGCCCTTAACAGAGAGAAATGGGCTAAAACTGATCTCAGTAACTAACCATCATGCCTGGGTCCTTCTTTTCATGCAGTGGAGGTGTGATGGTTGAGCAACTTGTCCGTGGTGCAGAGAGGCTGAGCTGGCAGCCTGCAGAGTTTGCCTGCTCTGCCTCCCGCACAGGTAGTCATCTCTTCCCTTGCAACATCACTCGGGTAGGCAAGATGAACAGAGCAAGGAGCTGGTCACAGCTCAACAGAAGTTGGTACCAGGGACTGGGGTATTTCTGTGATAGGCCTGACCATGCTTTTATTTGAAAGAATGTGGATTTGGGGACTTTGGATTTGGAACGCAGTGAAATGCTTTAGATGTGGCTTAATTGGTCATCCTAGTAGGAATATGGAAGACTTTGTTGCTGGGAGTAATTTGAACTGTGTTGACCTCGCCCAAGAGATTTCAAAGGAGAAGAATTTCTGAATGAGGCATAAAGACTGTTTTTGTGGTATTTTGGTGAAGAATGTGGCTACTTTTTGCCCTTGACTAAAAAGTCTACCTGAGACTAAGGTGAAGAGACTCAGATTAATTGCATTGACAAAGGAAGTTTCAAAAAAGCCCAGCAGAGATTTTTTTCCCCTGGTTAAGTCTTATGAAGGGAAGTTTGAACAAGCATAGCAAGCTTAGAAAGGAAAAATATAAAATATGTGGTTTGAGTATTAAGTGATTGGATGATAAGACTTGCTTGGTCATGGTGTCTGTTCACAGCAGTAGAATCCTAACTAAGACAGAAGTTGGTTGTTGAATAATGATCACTGGCTGGATCCCCAGACCTGGGTTCTGGCCCAACTCCACTGAAAACCAACTCTTTAACCTTGGAAAGGCATTTAACCTTGAACCTTAATCTTCCCATTCATGAGATAGGTGACAGGCCATTAAGTTCTGGTTCCAGCTTCAAAGAAAGCCAATTTCCAAACTTTCAGAGAGATTTTATGCTCATGTCTATCTAGAACCTGTACCCAGAGGACAGAGGCCTATATGTTAAAGTTCAGCTTCTACAACTTGTGAACTGAAGTTTCCAAAACAGAAAAATGACACATACATTAAAGGTTCTACAATACCTGTGGTTGTTTGAACAGGTTTGGCCCCCATAGACTTATGTATTTGAATGCTTGACCCATAAGGAATGGCACTATTAGTAGGTGAGGCCTTGTTGGAGTAGGTGTGGCCTTGTTGAAAGAAGTGTGTCACTACGTAGGTGGGCTTTAAGGTCCCCTATGCTCAAGCTCTGCTCAGTGTAGGACAGTCTCCTTCCTGGCTGCCTTTGGATCAAGATGTAAAACTCTCAGCTCTTTCTCTAGCACTATGTCTGCCTGCCTGCTGTCATGCTTCCTACCATAATGATAAATGGATGAACCCTCTGAAACTGTAAGTCAGCCCAATTAATTGTTTGCCTTTGCAAGAGATGCGGTAGTCATGGTGTCTCATCGCAGCAATAAAACCCTAAGACACTACCTTTGCTGTAAATAATCAACTGGAGTTGATTAGAACCTCATTGTCATTTAAGCTAGCTGTGGTGGTATATGCATGCAGTCCTAGCCCCTAGATGGTGGAGACAGGAAATCAGAAGTTCAGATCATCCTTGGCTATATATCTATAGAAAGTTAGAGGCCAGCTTGGGACCATAAAAAAACAAAAAACAAAGCTTCATGAGTTTAGATAGCTGGTATACCATAGAGCCCCAGCCAGATTTCTTTCAGTTATTTTTACTTCCCTTAGTAACCATTTGTGAACTACATCTCTATCTTATATACTATCCTTATGACTATCAGGTAAAAGCTTGTGGAATGTATTAATTACAGACCACTAGTTTCTATCCACTCAAAAGCTAAGCTACCAAAAGATAATATCTGATGCCTACAACAGAGACTTTCCTAGTTTGCTCTAACCTGCCTATCGGTGTTTACACATATTTGAGAAAATGCTTTGATTTATGAACTTCATTTGTTCTGTGACTATGAAAACTTCATGAAACCACTTCCACACTGGAACAGGTCAACCTGAATCTGTGTTTCTTTTTTGTTTGTTTGTTCTTTTTTTTTTCTTTTCTTTTCTTTTCTTTTCTTTTTTTTTTTTTTTTTGAGACAGTGTCTTTCTCTATAGCTCTGACTGTCCTGGAACTCAATATGTAGACTAGGCTGGCCTCAAACTCACAGAGATGGTCCTCTCCTGTCTCTGCATCCAGAATGTTGGAATTATTGTCATGCTCCACCATGTCTGGCCGAATCTGTGTTCTTAACCACCAAGTCACCTCTCCAGCACCTAGAAATAAATATGTATTTTTTAAAAAATCCTAAGATATATAGCTATAGGCTGGAGAGATACCTTAGCAGTTAAGAGCATTGGCTATTCTTCCAGTCCTGAGTTCAATTCGCAGCAACCACATGGTGGCTCACAACCATCTATAATGTGATCTGATGCTCTCTTCTGGCATGCAGGTATATAGGTATATATACAAATAGAGCACTCATATACATAAAATAAATAAATAAACCTTTAAAAAAAGATACGTAACCATGGCTACTCAAATTTGTCTCAAGAATAAACCACATCTTATTCTCTTGAGATAATAGCTGTGCAACACAAATCACTCCCTGACACCAGATTTTAGCAGAGACTATGTATAAATAGATAAGTGTCGCCACACACCAGACAAGCAAGCACACAATTCTATAGCAAGTAACAACAGAGTGTCCTCTAATATAAGCTTGTTCAGAAGTGATTTGGAGAGAGCATCAGATGCTTCAGATTGGGGGTGGGGGGGCCTCAGCCTTCAAGAATGTTTTTCCCACTTCCAATGCCAGTCATAAGCCCTGGGTTGTTGTCCCTGTGCTTCTGCTTTTCCAGATGATCTTGTGGTTGCTGTTCTACAGATCAGGCTCACTGACCTGTGAACCTTGTCTTTGTGCATACAAATGCAGACTCCATGCTTGGAAGGCAAGATTCTAGGCCTAGATGGCAAGTTCAGTGTTTGGTTGACCAGATGAAACTCAGGTTCTATCAAACTGCCATAAAAGAGCAGTAAATTATGAACTGGGAGAAAGGTTTCATATACTTTGCAATGTATGTCATGTCTGGGTACTCAAAGTCCACACGGTCTACACATGAAAACACTAGATCTACACGTGGTGTGTAGTTTATGTACCCAGGAGGCATTTCTATGCACAGAGAGCCAAATTCTGGCTGAAACCCTAGTCTCCATATCTGGAATTCTAGCTTCTGTACTTTTGTGATCATGTTTCATTTACACAGGGACACTGAGATTACATGAATGGAATACCACACTCCTATATGTGTCACCAGATGATGTAATTAGTGATTTAAGAGTGTTGGGTTCCCGTGCAATAAATGGACAAATGCTTATTTGAGATCTACTTTATGCAGAAAGCCTTTTTTTTTTCTTTTTAGGTCAGATTCTTAAGCTAATTCCAGCTCTACAGATCAGTTCTCATAAATTCGAGGTTTAGGTCCTGTTGAAAGCGCTAGGTTCTGTATTTGAAAGGTGAGGCTTTAGGATAGGCCCATACCTGGGCAGCCAGATGATACATGACTTGTGTCTCTGGTTTGATACAGGAGGTCATGACTCAATCTTGCAGGTAACAATTCATGGTATATAAAGAAGTCCTGACTTTATGGTAGAGGTGCAGGATCCACCGAAACAGCCCATGTTACATGCCCAGATGCCATAGTTTATGCCAGGGGGAGTGGGACTTACATTTGAAGAGATAGTTCCTGTCTTTCGGAAAGTCGGATTCTGTACTTGAACAATAAGATTTCATATTCAGAGGACAAAGCCCCCAAGCCTATATAGAGGGTTATGTGGAAGACCATATTATATGCCAAAAGAGCAAGAACAGTACTTAGAAAGTTCAAGCTGAATATAGAACTATAGGTTTCATACTTAGAGGTTGAGGTTCCTCACGTGGATCGACAATTTCCAGCCTTGATGAACAGGTTCTATATCTTGAGGTTGTTGTTGTTGTTGTTTTCCTCCGGTTGAACTGCGTGGACCCCACCCAAACCTCTTAACGGTTTCACGCCCTCTTGAACTCTCTCTTTAAAGTTCTTTTCAACTTTCCCTTATTATCAGTCTCGTGCCGGTATTTAGCCTTAGATGGAGTTTACCACCTGCTTTGGGCTGCATTCCCAAGCAACCCAACTCTGGGAAGACCTGATCCCGGCGCTACCAGCCTCACACCGTCCACGGGCTGGGCCTCGATCAGAAGGACTTGGGCTCCCCTGGGTCTTCTGTACGCCACATTTCCCGCGTATCTTGAGTTTTTAAGAATTTCTATTTCCAGGGGCTGGAGAGATGCTTCACTGGTTAAGATCACTGTCTGCTCTTACAGATGGCCAAAGTTTGATTCCCAGCACCCTTATGACATCTTACCATAGTCTAACTTCAGTTCTGGGGGGATCTGACATTTTCTCCTGGTCTCCACTGGCACCAGGCATGTATATGGTACATATACATTCATGCAATGTAATACACATAATGCAATTTAACACACAATAATACACATAAAATAAAAGCAATTAAAAAACTTTTATTTCCAATTTCCTAAGCCACAAAAGCACACTTTCTTAAAAACAAATGTCTCATTGCTTGTTTGTGGTCAAGGAGTGATACAGTCTCATCGTCTTCACGTCCCCCCACATAACTGCAATTCCTCCTATTACTAAGCATGATAAATAGATGAATGAATGTGGTGGTGGTTTAAATGTGCTTGGCCCATAAGGGGGTGATAATTTAGGAGGTGAGGCCTTGTTGAAGGAAGTGTGTCACTGTTGGGGTGGGCTTTGAGACGCTTCTCCTAGCTGCCTGAGTGTCAGTTTTCTCCTAGTGGCCTTCAGATCAAGATGTAGAACTCTCAGCTCCTCTTGTACTATGTCTGCCTGGCTGCTATCATGTTCCCGCCTTGATGATAATGGACTGAACCTCTGAACCTGTAAGCCGGCCCCAGGAAGTATTGGATGGATGTAATTGTGAAGTATCACATTAGAATATAATAACCTCCAGAATAATAATGGGACAATTCAATATGCTGTAGTTACAGAAGCCTCCTTTATTTGAAATACTGAATCCTGCACCTGGGCTGACCTTGTGTCTATCTTTTCTATATTCCTTATGAGGTTGAAACACAGACATGGCATTGTTTGGGGATGTCCTGAGTTCATCTCTCCTGAGGAGTAAAGTGACAGGTGTGACGGCAAATTTGCTTAATGATCTTCCCTTGCCTAATTATCATCAAAGAGCACATCACGGCTCTGGGGGGATCTGGAAGAGAAAGAATCAGCACAAACCAGCACATTTAGCAGAACTCTCATTTCATCCAGGTGACAAAATCAATCTCTCTCTCTCTCTCTCTCTCCTTCCTTTTATCCCTTTCTTCTTTATCTATCTATACATCTTAGAATCAAAATATTAAAAATGTGCAGGTTGAAAGAGTATATTAAAGACTAGCGGTATGCTATGACCCTTCGTCTGTGCTTACTCATGTCCTAGTTGAAAAGATGAGAAGTCCTCCATTTATCTCCAATATACTAGTATAGTATCCTCATGTTAGGAAAAATGATTGAAGATAAGTAGTGGTACTTGATAGTCCCTGAAAGCCTCGTTCAGACTTATCGAAGCCGCATTTTCATTAAATTTAGCCAGAAGAGTCTTTATTTTTATGATACCAGGGTTGGAACCCAGGGCCTTCTTCCTGCTGGAAAAGCACTCGGCCGCTCAGCCACCACCCAAGTCTTCGTAGACATTCCTGATACCATGCGATCATTTTTGTTTTCTACATGGACATACCATCCTGCTTTCATAACAACCCTTTTCTCATTCCGTGTACTCTTTAGATTGAGGCTAGCTTTATAAAGGCATATTGTGACTCAACTGCAAATCGTGTGCTTAATAATTACTGTATCTTCTGTAAGCACCACCCTCACCACAGGCTCAATACTTCCTGCTTCCACTCTTTGTTTCCATGAGGTAAATTAAATCTCCTATTAACAGTGGGATATTTACTTATACAGAACAAAACGTCCCTAAAGGTAATCTAGTATGCAATGATTTGGAGGCTTTAGAAAACTCATCTTGTTCATTTTGTTTGGGGAGTACATATATAAAAACGTTATAGGTGTGGAGAGTCACACCTATAATGGCAGCACGTGGGAGGCTGAGGTAGAAATTGGGAAATAGGATTCCAGGTGAGTCTGAGCTACACAGCTGTATTTAAAGAAGAAAAGAAAAGAAAAGAGAAGAGAAGAGAAGAGAAGAGAAGAGAAGAGAAGAGAAGAGAAGAGAAGAGAAGAGTTTAAAAACTATATGAATTTTAAAAAGGATGTGAGATTATTTGCATAATTGCTAAGGGAGAGAACCAGAGGCCCAAGTTTGGGAAGTGCAAAGTTGTTCCTGGGAATGGATGTGGGCCATAGGCACACGGGACACTGTCACCCCTGCCTCTGCTGCCTCTGGAAGCCAGATGCCCTCTTTTGTGTTCTGACCTGACTGGGTTCTACTTACCACCCTGTCTTCCACTCTCAAACCACATCAGAAGCACAGCTTGGCAGGGTCAAGGGATGATACACAACATATAAAATATATAAAGCATGACTTTAAACATGAGTTTTCTTTAGCTCAACATGTGATAAAAATATATTAAAATGTCAATTTTGTTATGCTTTATTATGTAACACTGAACCAGTTTTTTTCTATTTTCTCCCTTTTAATAAATAATTTATGGCCCTTAATTTATCTTAAACCACTTGCATAAAATAGATGATTGGTTAATAATAAATCTTAAATAAATGTACGCTGTAATGTTGGGGTTTGGCATAATAATGTACATAGGGAAATTTATGTTGCAATATGAAAGATGATTTTCCAAAGCTTGAGATTTGATTGTTGCAATCTCTGTGACACAGATAGTTGGAATGGTATTTGACAAATCCAGATTTGCCTAGCTGCCCTGAGCTCCAGCTATCAATCATCCTTCAGCTCAGCCAGCCCACTGACAGCAATGAGGACATGACTACGCCAAGGTATGGTCACGGGGAAGGTCTCTATTGTAGCTGTGAGGGAGAGAACAACCAGAGGCATCTGGAAGAGTCCAGAGCAAGGGAAGAAAGAAGTTCATTGAACATGGCCAGTAGACTGAACCAGGCCGTGATGGGGGGAGGGAGGAAAGGAGGAGAAGAGAGAGAGAGACAGAGACAGAGACAGAGACAGAAAGAGAGCAGAAGACCAAGAGAACACGTGGTCAAAACGGCAGGGTTATGTGGGAATCAGAAGCTGGGGGTCAGGAAGCAAAGCCCATGAGTTGATGAGGTTTAGGGTACTGGGCTGGGGGAGAAAAACTGAGAGGAGCCACAGGTACTGAGTGAGCCTAGAGGCCAGCATGCACTCTGATACGCTAATAAGCAACTCACATAGACATTTGTCCTGAGTTTCTTTGGGACCTGACACTGTTGAAATTGCATCACAGGCTTGAACCGATCAATGAATGGGTGTAGCAGTGCTTGCTGACTACGCATGTGTAAGAACCTGGTTTAAACTCTAGGACCACAGGAGGAAAGAGTATGACACTGACATAGTGATGTAGTAGAAGCACCAGCACTTGAGAGGCAGAGGCAGGTGAATCTCTGAGTTCGAGGCCAGGCTGGTGTGCAAAGTGAGTTCCAGGGCAGTCAGGTCTACACAGAGAAACCTGTCTCAAAAACAACAACAGCAGCAGCAGCAACAACAACAACAAAGAAACAAAACAACAAAAATGTTGATCTAAACTAGGAAACCAGAGGCCTCCCCTGATCAAGGCACCCCCATTGGTTCTAGAGTTTCCAACAGGCTGAAACTGGAACCTTGGACCTGGCCTGAAAGATCAAGTACAAGAGGGCTCAAGTAGACCCAATACTGCCCTCTCGGGAGACTGGCTTCTCTCTTTTACTAGCGCACCCACAAGGTGTTATTTGCTGAAAAGTGCTTATAAATAGCAACCTGAAACCTCTTATCTTATTTGTTCATTTAGAAACAAAACAGTTGAGGCCTTATCTTAATGCATGTGATATTCCGGTTGTAACACGCAGAGCTTTTAGTTCCAAGAAGTGACAGCAGGCTCGGAGGGTTCGATTTGCTCTCAACCAACCCATAAAATGGAGATGAGAGACTAGATTAAATACTAAAGCCAGGAGCTAATCCCTTAGCAGCCCTGTGTGAATTAGAATTGGAGGCTTCTGCTATTGAATAAACACCCTTTTGAGGCAATGAAGGATCATGACTAGACTCTTTCGAAAGGCCTCCAACCTAGAACAGCTGGTCCTATGGTGCTGCAGATGGGGCTAGAGAGGCCCAGAGGGCATCGCTGAGTCCATTCACCAGGTCATGGATTCAGCATGGGCCACATCTGCTGTGTGTAGAACACCTGTGGCGTGAGTCTTCCCATCATTCTCTAAGTTGTCCATGCCAAGTGTTGCTCAAGGCTCTATGGTGCCCTACTGCCTGCTCCAGCCCATGTTATTCAGCTCTTTCAGTTTCTGCTTCTCAGCTGAACCATTTTTAACATTTACTTACATGCTGCCCTGCCCTATTAATCACTTCATATATATGTATTTATCTTTCTTTCTTTTGAGGGAATTATTGCATTAAAGCCAAATCATGCCATGGTTGTTTTGTTAAATTTTGTTACATCGTACACCAGTAATTATTATTTCTACAGGAACAGCATAGAATAATCCAGAATAGAATAATTTGCATCTCAGACCTGGAAAGATGTTATGATGTCATGAGACTCTGTTGTCAAAATTATTTAATCCCGACTGGGGTTTCTACCCTGCCTTAGACCATTTAAGTTCCTGGATAAAAGACACACACAACCTTTATATTTACAATAAACCTTAAACAGCACAATGGGTATATTCTGCTCTCTATGCTATTATGCTCTACTTTCTTATCAATAACTCTTAGTTATTACTTACTGCTTCATCTGGGGCTGCTCTTAACTCCAATTGGCTAGACCTCAGGGCTTAACTCCTAACCCATGGCAGCTTCTCCCTCTTCTTCCTGCACATTGGCTGTTAGCATCTTTATTTACCAATCAGAAATGACTTCGGGTCAAGGTGTTTGTGCAACTCTCTCATCTCTGGAACAACCAGGTCTTGGGGGCCCACACTTAGCAAGCAATACAATAGATAGCAAAAAGCCAAACCTCAACAGACATGAGTATTGGAATCCTATTTCTTTTTTTTTTTAAGATTTATTTATTTATTTATTTATAATGTGTAAGTACACTGAAGCTGTCTTCAGACACTCAGAAGAGGGAATCAGATCTCGTTACGGATGGTTGTGAGCCACCATGTGGTTGCTGGGATTTGAACTCAGGACCTTTGGAAGAGCAGTCAGTGCTCTTAACCACTGGGCCATCTCACCAGCCCGGAATCCTATTTCTTACAGCAGAGTGTAGGATCTTGGTAATCCTGAGATTCCCAGGAGAAAAAAAAAATCAGTTTTATAATTTTGAGTCAAATTTGAAGCAAGATTTAATTAAATACTGATCAGGATAGACTTTGGTCAGGACCACTCTCTGGAATTTCCAGTAAGTGGCCCTGAGATACGTGTTGGAGCTGCTTTTAAGGACAAAACTATACAACCATCGTATTTTCCCATGTGTCTTTGTAATTTTCAAAGAACTACATCTCCCAGCATTTGAAGAAGTTACCTGGCCCTTGGGCAGGTGGGCTTAGACTACAACTCCTAGCATGGTAGGAATATCCTCATCCTTGGGCAGGTGGGGCTTACAGGTTAACTTTGGGTCTTACAATCTAATTTTAGAAATGTTGTAACTGAGTGGGAAGGACTTCAAAGAAAGAAAGCTGTACCTTTTTAAATATGAAGGTGGGAGAGGTTCTTTATCCAGAAAAATGACAGGATATCAAACAAGCTAGAGAGTCTCAAGAAGGCAAGATGGCAGCTACCTGTCTTCTAGCTGAGAAACTACTGGGCATAAAACTAAACAACCCCCACCCTACCCCAAAAAGGATCTATGCAGGTACCTTAGGGACAGAAACTTGCTTTTTGGAAACCTGACAGTGCTTAAACTTTGTATTTCCAGTTTTGATCCCTCCTGGTATCAAAGGACAACATACTGGGAACATAATGGGACTATGCTAAGAGGACCCAAGGTAAGGTGCTCTGCAAACTTGAAGCTCCCCTTTCATGGAGAACAGAGCTTTGACTGATCAGCACTGAATTCTCTGCAAGCCTGACCTTTTATTTGCATGAAGAACCTGGATGTGTGTCTTTGGTGAGTTCTCTCCCTTTGGTGACACCTCCTTTTCTTTTGTTAGGAGCTGCTGGTCTGACTTGCTCTTGGACAGAGTTGCATTTGGCTTTATACTCAAGCAGATGTCCCAATAAAAGCCTTGCCTGTATTCATCTGGACCCAGTCTTGTTTCTAGCATGTATGGATCCAAGAGTCTGGATCCAGTAGCCAATAGTACCTATACTGATTCCTCATAGCAGTCTTTAGGGGGTCAATGAACAATTTGTGAAAGATCTATGAACACTACAAGGTACATTAAAATTAAAAGTGTTTGTTAGTATGGATAAAATATTTATTTGTCTTTGTATGGTAGCATTTAAATTTCGTGGCATTAGAGATTAAATCCAAGGCCCCACACATGCAAGGCAAATGCTAATTTTACTGTATTTTATTTTTATTGCATGAATTGTTAGTTCCTTCTCTCTAGCTTCTTGGGTTCCCATCCCTCCACTACCCAGGTTACAAGTATAACTGAACATCAGCATATAGGCCACACCCATTCTTACTCAGAGGATTTAGACAGGTCCAGGTCCATGTGGATATGGCAAGCTCTGGGCATAGGGGAGAGATGGGCCCTCCAGGAAGCTATTCATGGCGAGCAGAGAGACCTGCGTCAGGGCATATGATCGATACAGGTGGTGTTGTTTTACATCCCTTATCTCCCAAGAACCAAGACTAAGGGTATCCAACCAGTTAAACAACTTTCAGCTGTCCATCCATAAGAAGGGACATATCACTAGGATTCTAACACAACACTAATAATAGATCGTAGAATGATTTGATGAGAAATTCTCAAACAGAGACAAAATGGGATTGGAGGACATACTTTGCTAAATACTGCAATCCTGGGCATGGGGAAGCAGGAGTTTGGAAGGCTAAGGCAGAGGATTCTCAAGTTTCAGGCCATCCTGACCACATAGAGAGACTTTACTGAAGAAGAGGTGGGGAAGGAAGAAAAAAGGAGATGGAAGAGAAGAAAGAAAAGAAAAAAAGAGGGGTAAGGCTCTGTGGAACATTCTTGGTTAGCAGTTAATGGTTCTTAAACACCCATGGAAGGAGCTACAGAGACAAAGTTTGGAGCTGAGACAAAAGGACGGACCATCTAGAGACTGCCATATCCAGGGATCCATCCCATAATCAGCTTCCAAACGCTGACACCATTGCATACACTAGCAAGATTTTGCTGAAAGGACCCAGATATAGCTGTCTCTTGTGAGACTATGCTGGGGCCTAGCAAACACAGAAGTGGATGCTCACAGTCAGCTATTGGATGGATCACAGAGCCCCCAATGGAGGAGCTAGAGAAAGTACCCAAGGAGCTAAAGGGAACTGCAACCCTATAGGTGGAACAACAATATGAACTAACCACTGTGGAGAGCCGCAATAACATTTACCATCATAAGATGGCGCTGGCTCCACAGTGCCTTATGCCACCTAAACAAAGAATAGCTATGTGCGCATGTACTAAGAGCAAAAGCCCGCCAAAGTCACTAGCCCACCCTGGGGCTTGGGAGATCGTGGGTGGAGCTACCAGTCGTAGTTAGACACGTCACTTCAGAGGGTATTTAAGCCACACACGTTTCTGAGCCTTCTTTGTCTACCTCATTATGTTGTGAAATAAAGTTAACCACGGAAGGATCTGTGTCCTGTGTGCGTTCCTGCTGGGCGGGGACAAAAGCTCAGGACAAACCAGTACCCCCTGGAGCTCGTGTCTCTAGCTGCATATGTATCAGAAGATGGCCTAGTCGGCCATCAGTGGAAAGAGAGGCCCATTGGTAGTGCAAACTTTATATGCCTCAATACAGAGGAACACCACCAAAAAGTGGGAGTGGGTGGGTAGGGGAGGGGAGGAGGGTATGGGGGACTTTTGGGATAGCATTGGAAATGTAAATGAGGAAAATACCTAATAAAAAAATTAAAAAAAAAAAGAAGAAGCACAGTCAAGTGAATGACACAGTCACTGTCTTGGAAAGGGGTCTGGAAAATTGGGAATAGAGTGAATCTCCCTATATTTTAGAAGCTTTGCATCAACAGTACTCACTGTCCATTTACTGGGTAGAAAAGTGATATCCCTAAGAAGGAAGAATTAAGATGTACCAGTTGGCGGTGGGGGTCCAAAGGCAGAGACACATGTTCTCTGTCAATCACATCAAAAGACACTGCTAAGATGGGCCTGCGCTCCTCTCCTTGGACAAGCACGTCACCAACAGAAGAATGTTTAAACTGACAGCAGCATCCTCTGGATGCTTTGTCTCTCTAGTCAGCTGGAAATCTCTAAGGCTCAGAATAGATGCCTTTCCTCCCACAAGACTTCTTTCACCTCCTGAGTATGAGCTGGGTGTCATTTGTTGGTGCTCTGACAGACCCTGTTGTAATTCTCTGTTACAACCCTTACATGTATGTTGTCATTGCCTGGTTATATGACCAGGGTCTTTGCTGGGCCACGAGCTCCAAGGATTAGGGACTCTGTCTGTAGTCCACTACTGTGCTCTTGGGTAATGAACACCTAAGCTAGTGCTGTCATGTATTTATAAAAGTCGGGGGTAATTTAATTGGAGTGGAGTGTCACCTACTGTAGCCAAGCATTGGTATAGAGGCCAAAAGACAAGAAAGTAACTTGTGGATCTTGAGAACAATCATGGCATGACACAGTCTGATGGTTTAGGAGCAGACAGGAGCACCCTCAGAATCAGGAGCAATGTAGATGCAAGACAGTGGGTAAAGATATCAGCTATGTGATACCCTGGGGATGTTACCTTCTCTCCTAGCAATAATTCAAGGAGGAAGAATTTCTACCCTGACTTGATCCTTAGTCTCGTATTCCTGGAAAGGTGCCAAACACTTGTGGCAATACCATACGTACATGATTTCATGATTTTGTATTCATGGTTGCTTCCAGCTTTTACATAGAGCCATTTGAGAATGCAATGAAAACTCTAAACCTCCTCAAAGAGGGGTCACAGGTGTGCACTCTACAAAAGTATCTGTTTCAGGCTGAAGTGATGGCTCAAGCAGGTTCGGAGCACTTGCTGCACAATGTTGAGGGCAGATGTAGGAGATTGGTGTGATTGGTGCTAATGCTTTGAATCTGTGTGTCTAGTTGCTGAAGATCCTTGTCCCCAGTTGGTTTTTGTTCTATCAATAAAGATGTCAGCCGGGCTGGTGAGATGGCTCAGTGGGTAAGAGCACCCGACTGCTCTTCTGAAGGTCCCGAGTTCAAATCCCAGCAACCACATGGTGGCTCAAAACCATCCGTAGCGAGATCTGACTCCCTCTTCTGATGTGTCTGAAGACAGCTACAGTGTACTTACATATAATAAATAAATAAATCTTTAAAAAAAAAAAAAAAAGATGTCAGCCAGTGGCTGGGCATGGGGCAGGACACTGAGAGTTGCTTGGGTAGGAATCAGGAGGACTGGGAAAAAAACAATAGCGACAGGAGATAAAGCCAGCCAGCCATGTGAGTTTTCAGGGAAGTGGCCAGTGGTGTAACAGGGGAAGGTTTAGGAGTGCCCAGCCTTTGAAGTAGCCAAGGCATTTTAAAATTAACTGGTGTGTGTGTGTGTGTGTGTGTGTGTGTGTGTGTGTGTGTGTGTGTTCTATTCATGGATCTGAGATAGCTCCTGGGCTGGTAGTGCAGCCTACTCAGAAGCATAAGGTGGGGTAGCAAAAACTACAGACAACAGCTGGAGCCTGGATCCCAGCATCCATGGGAAAGCCATGAGTAGTCCCACACATACATGTATCCCCTGTTCTGGGGGTGGGGGGCAGGGCAGAGATAGAAGAATTGCTAGAGCTTGCAGGCTTCCAGCCTAGCTGGGAAAACACAAGTCCCAAGTTTGGGGAGAGACACTGCCTCAAAAGAATACATGGAGATTGGTAAAGGACATTCTGTACCCTCTTCTGACCTCCAAACTCATGCACAGGCACAGGCATTAACTAGCACACACATGTAGGCCTACACTCATGAACACACACAGCAAATAAATAAATAAATAGATCTGCATGTACATATAATGTACAGCCCCATTAAGTTCCTTCACAGATGTCAGCTTTCATCCTAATCCATTCTAAATTGATCTCCATAGTGCCACCAGGATGAGCATGAAAAACAAACGTAAGGAGATTTTTTTTTTTAACTTTTCAGGGAAAACTGATCCTTTATAATAGACATGAACCACATACTTCCTCCTGGCCCTCCTTTCTCTCCAGCTGTGACAAATAAAAAGCAACACCTGTCCTTCCAACCACATATCTTTCACTTTTTCTGCCCAGACTTCTCTGCTTGTGGGACACTTACTTATAAACTGACTCAGATTATATTGATTACTTTTCTACTGCTGTGGCAAGATACCATGAACAAGGCGGCTTATAAAAGAAGCAGCATTTAATGGGACTTACAGTTTCAAAGGGCTACTGTGATGGTGGAGGGAAGGCATGGAAGTGGGAACAACATGAGGCAGAGGGGCACACTGGGAATGGCATGAGTCTTTTGAAACCTCAAAGCAGACCCAGTGACACAATTCCCGTAACAAAGTCATGTGTCCTAATTCCCTAAGAATAAAGGAATTACTTATTCCAACATTCGAGCTTAAAGGGTCTGTCTTAGGATTTTACTGCTGTGAACAGACACCATGACCAAGGCAACGCCAAGGACAATATTTAATTGGGGCTGACTTACAGGTTCAGAGTTTGGTCCATTATCATCAAGGCAGGAACATGGGAGCATCAAGGCAGGCATGGTGCAGGAGGAGCTGAGAGTTCTATATCTTGTTCCAAACACAAACAGAAGACTGGCTTCCAGAGAGCAAGGATCAGGGTCTTAAAGCCCACATCCACAATGACACAGTTTCTCCAAGGCCACACCTACTCCAGCAAGGCCACACATGCTAATAGTGCCACTCCCTGGGTCAAGCATATTCAAACCATCACATTTCACTCCCTGGCCCCCATAGGCTTGTGGCCATTTAATAATGCAAAATATATTAGTCCAGCTTCAAACATCCTCATAGTCTCTCATAGTCTCTGTATGGTCCAAAGCCTATGCCTCTAAAAGCCATTCCATAGTATTAAACCCCAGTAAAAAGAAAAAGCAAATTACATACTTCCAACATACAGAGGCACAGATATGCATCACTATTGTAAAAGGAAGGAGTTGAGCATAGTGAGGAAAAACTGGTCTAAAACAATAAAACACCCAGCAGAGAGAACTCTAGATTCTGGAGCTCCATGTCTGTTGTTAAAAGGCTTACTTAGACGGTTCTTCCCTTCTAACTTTACTGCCTGCAAGATACAGTGAGAGGACTGAGTCAGGCTGACTCCATGACAGCCTTCAAATTGGTTCATGAGACTAGGCCTAGATCTTGGTTTCCCAGAACTGGGCAAGCCCAGGCAAATCAGTTACTGGAAAAAACCCAGGCCTCAGGCGGCCAATCAGAAACTGCCCCACCTTCAGAAGCTGCCCAGCCACCTGGCCTGAGGTGAAGACAATGGGTCAGCAACAGTTTCCAGGCTTTCCCAGCAACAGTTTCCAGCCCTCCAGCCCCCTAGCAATGGTTCTGGAATGTCCTTACCTGTAGAGCCAACCAATTAAGATAAAGGTCACCTCCCTGGAATTCCCCTAATGTGCCTAAGTTGGGCCTTCGAGCTCACTTGGTCATCTCCATCTTGGTAAATGGTAGACTCCAACATGTTGGACTTCTGCAGAGTAAAACGATCTTTGCTTTTGCACACTATTTGAGTCTGGGGTGTCATTCTTTGGCAAATCATGGATCCTTACAACGTCTTCTTGATCTGCTCCCATCCCCTGACTACAGCTCTCCTTGGCAGATATCACATGACTCTGGTAACTCTAACACTCTGGGGTCTCGTAAGTAACTCAGACTTTGCTTTCACAGTTCTTTCACAGCCTTCCATGGCTCAGGGGCTTCATGCAGGGACTGCCCTGCCATACTTTGCCTCCTCTGCTCCTACTATGAGGACTCATTAAACATGGAGTTTTATTTACAGTGTTCAAATGCTTTTCTAGCCCAAAGTCTCAAAGTCCTTCACATTCATCCAAAACAAAAACAAAAAACAAAAAACAAAAAAACCCAAACTCCTGGTCTAGCTCTTTTTAGCAATAGTCTACTTCTTAGCACCCACTTCTGCATTCATTTCTATTGCTGCAATATGATACCATGGCTAAGGCAATGTGTAAAAGGAAGAACTTAATCTGGATTATGGTTCTAGAGCTTTACAGTGTGTGATGGCAGAGTGAAGGCAGGGTAGCAGGTATCCAGAGCAGCAGCTGAGAACACACATCTCAACTCTAACAGGAGGCAGAGAGAAGTAACTCATAAGGGCATGCACCTTTTTAAACCTCAAAGCTTATCCCCTGAACATACTTCCTTCAGCAAGGCCACACCTCCTCATCCTCCCATACAGCTACCAAGTGGGGACCTGGTATTTTAAATGCCCAAGATTTATGGAAGGCATCTCATCCAAACTGCCACATAGACAAACCACCTTGTACATGTCTAACTTGGAATCATGAGGAAATTATCATCCCCTGGGACACTTTGGTCAAGTGGCTTTATCTTAGTCAGGGTTTCTATTCCTGCACAAACATCATGACCAATAACCAAGTTGGGGAGGAAGGAATTTATTCAGCTCACACTTCCATACTGCTGTTCATCACTAAAGGAAGTCAGGACTGGAACTCAAGCAGGTCAGGAAGCAGAAGCTGATACAGAGGCGGTGGAGGGATATTACTGGCTTGCTTCCCCTAGCTTACTCAGCTTGCTTTCTTATTGAGCCCAATGTGGGACATACTAAGGAGTAAGCCTGTAGTGGGTGGTTTTATGTGTCAACTTGACACAAGTTGTAGTTATCACAGAGAAAGAAGCTTCAAAGTTGGGGAAGTGCCTCCATGAGATCCAGCTCTGAGGCATTTTCTCAATTAGTGATCAAGGTGGGAGGGCCTCTTGTGGGTGGTACCATCCTCAGGCTGGTAGTCTTGGGTTCTGTAAGAGAGCAAGCTGAGTAATTGGAACTCTGAGTGCTATCTCTCTTAAGAGAGGAACTGATACTTGCCAATATTACTGGATTAAGAAATGTCTCAGCCTGCTTCCTTTGTGCTACATTAGGACATCCTCCATTGACAGCTGTTCCTTATCCCATCCCTTTTAAAATGTCTGATGCCAGTCATAAAACTTTTCCCCCAATTTTTGAAGTATCCTTGTTTTTGATCCCTGAACAAAAACTGTTTAAATTCTGCTATACTAGTCCCAATGATAATTTGTGCAATCAAACTAGCTCGCCTAGTCAGGATCTGATTGCCCCTGAAGGGTACTTTTTTTTTTTTTTTTGGTGTAATGGTACCCTTACTAAAACTCTTTCCAAAAACATAAATAAAGAATTGCTGTGTCTTCCCGTGACCCTAGTTCCTCAGTTGACCTTGCCAACTCCCCCTGAGTATTTGAGCTGGAATAGCCCCACCCCACCCCACTCCCCAGATATTAGAATCAAGCAAGCCGTTTTCCCTTGGTAACCTCTGTTGTGGTTGCCAGTTTGGCTGGAGGATCTTTAACCCATTCTCTTCTCACCACCGCCAAATTATCTCAACAATTTGCATTGGCAGTGGAAGCCTCCATTGAGTCATTAGCTTTTTTACAGAGACAATTAACTTTCCTTGCTCAAGTTGCCTTACAGAATCGAAGAACACTTGATTTGCTGACTGCTGAGAAAGGTGGCACCTGTCTCTTTCTGCAAGAAGAATGTTGCTTTTATGTAAATGAATCAGGTATAGTGGAAACATGAATCCAACAGTTACATAAACTTAAGTTGGAGCTCCAGAGAAAACGGTTTTCAGCAGCTGCTGATAATTGGTAGAAGTCCTCTATGTACACCCTCTTGATGCCCCTCCTTGGACCTTTAGTAAGCATTTTATTATTAGTAACTTTGGGGCCTTTTATTTTTAATAAAATTACTGGTTTTATAAAAAAAAGCAGATTGATTCCTTGGCATCGAGACCTTTGCAGATTTATTATCATAGACTTGATTTGGCCTTGCTGAACCTGGGGTTGATAATTCTCCTTCAGGAGCTGCATAGGATTCAGACCTGTGCATACTGGTTCTTGATAAAAATGAATCCAGTATGGGCACCAGCGTGGGTTGCGAGGCTAAGCACCTCAGGGGAAGGTCTAACACGGACCATCTCTGAATTCCCCGTGAGACAAACCTGGTTTGCAAGGAGGTTGGTATCTGTTTTCAACCTTATCCTAAGGATTTTTCTAAGGCTCTGCCTCCCCTCCCCAAAAGATACCAAGAGCCATGACTGTGGGTTATGATGGTACCCCCAAGAGGAATCAGGTCAATGCTCCCAACCCCTGATGGTTAACGCCCACTCATCCAAGGATGAGATGACTATTGATCACTCCAGCTCCGTAGGGCCTTATTGAAAAGAATTAAAAGGGAGGACAAAGCCAAACATGGCAAGATTTGGGTTGAGCTGGGGTTCCTAGGGAAAGATTTAAGAGTCGATCTTGTCAGTATTCTACTGATGTGAAGAGACACCATGTCCATGGCAACTTTTGTAAGGAAAGCATTTAGATGGGCCTGGCTTATAGTTCAGAGGTTTATAGTTCATTATTGTCATGTTGGAAAGTAATGGAAAGCTGGCAGGCATGACTCTGGAGAAGGAACAGAGTTCTACATCTGGATCTCCAACCAGCAGGAAAGAGCATGAGTTGTTGGGCCTAGCTTGAGCTTCTGAAACATCAAAGCCCACTCCAAGTGACTTACTTTCTCAAACAAGGCCACACAGTACTCCAACAAGGCCACATGTCCTAACCCTTTTAAATAATGGCACTCTTTATGCACCTATGGGGGGTGGCATTTTCACTCAAACCACCACAGAGCCCCAACTCAAGGTTCTGGCTGTCAACTGGCTTTTATGCAGCTGAAGCTTTTCTTTCTTTTGTCAACTGATGCTGCATCAATAGCTATGAGCCCTCTGTTCTTTGTGGATCCTGAGCCCTTAGGGCTTGAACCTAAGAAAACTCCATATGGAGTTCCTACCTATCCCTGAGTGGGGCAAACGAGCCCTATCCCAGGTATATTTATCTCCTACTATAGAAGAATGACTCCACCACTAGGACAAGCTTACTCTTTCCTCCATGAACTGTTCCCCAGGCTTTTCCAGGCATATCTAACCCACAACCCATGAGCTGCATGTGTCCCAGGACAGCTATAGATGTGGCACGAGACACTTGTAAACACAATGACATATCACAATGCCAAAAGGTTGAAGATCTCTTATCACTGCAGAGACTGAAAGTAGGGCCTGAAGACCTAATTGAGAATTCTTAGTTTTTATTCTTCCCACCGGACTTGATAGCCTTCCCGGTCAGTCTCATTTTCACCTCATTTGCATACTCACATCCAGCCAATTGGAGCCTAAGTGATCCCTTATAAATTCAAGCACCTGGGAGGACCTTCAGCCAGTAGAATCCCTGCAGAGCTCAACAGAAAAGGGAGAAGGCTGTCCTCACAGCCTTCATCTGGGAAGGCCTGACTGATTTCCCTAGACCCGAGGCTTCTGTTCTGGGCAGGATGGTCATTTGAGTCCACCTTCAGGACTCAACCAGAGGTTGCAGTCAACCATTCCTGCCTCCAAGACACTACATCTCAGCTCCAGAAGGCAGTTTGTCTCTGCAGCTGCTTCCAGCCTTCAGTTCCCACTGCTCTCCAGACCCGTGGCTCCAGGCTACCATACAGGCTTACAGCCTCAGAGACCTACAACTCCAGACTTTGGGGCTTGCTACTCCCACTGACCTGCAGACTTGCACTGCAAGGGACTACTTTCAGCTGCCACCCCAAAGTCTAAGCAAAATTGCATTACCTGCAACCTCTTTTTATTAACATCCTACTGAGGGTCTCAGAACTTTTACTTTTCCCTTTAAGTTCCTGCTTCTAAGCAGCAGTGAAGGCTTCCTTGTTTTCCTTTTGCTATCTGACCACTCTGAGGGACCCTCAGGGCTTTTCCAGTCCCACACCCTTCTTACAGCTTCCCCCTCCTGTGAAGCTAGGCCAAGTTCCATTCTCCACCCACATGATCATTCTTAAGTAAAAATTTCTCAGAGTGGGGATGGGGGGGTGAGGACTGACCAAGGGTCAGGGTCTTACAACTCCATTCTTGGAGGGAGGGAGGGAAGAGAACTAGATTGGAAACAGGCAATGGTTTCCAATGACTGCTTCACTTTCAGCAGCCAGGTATGGTTAAAAGAAAGGCAAGGGCCATGATACTGGCCTGGAGTCTGTCAGAACCAAAAGAGCCAGCCCCAGTGGGCTGCAGGCTCAGCAGGAAAGAGTTTAGCTTTTCTCCCTTTTGAGTGTGAGCCTGACCTAGCACAGCAAGTTACCCCATAGAGACTATTGGAGGGAGGAAATCACAAGTGATGTCATAGCAGCAATAATCTAGGACAAGGAAGCCATATGGGTCATTGAAAATGATTGTGGGTTAAGGAAGCTAGATGGGGTAGCATCTCCCATCCACATCAGTGTATTGTGGTGCGTGTGCACACATGCACATGAGTGCATGCTTTATTTTTTTTTTAAGCATCCCTTAGCTATCCAAGATCAATTCACTCTTGCTGAGATCAGAAAGAAGTAGATCTTCAGAGATCTTGCAAATCTCTGTAAAAGGTTTGTTTATGTGATGGTATTCCTTGAGTGTCTTATAGGCGCGTACCTGTGTGCACCATGGATAAACAATCTGATTGAACGTATAAAATATCTCAGTGGATAAAAGTGGCTGCTACCAAGGCAGATTACCTGAGTTTGAGCCCCAAAACCCACATGATGGAGAGAGAACTAACTCTCACAAGTTGTCCCCCAACTTTCAAAAGCATGTTGTAGTATGTTGGAGATTGGTTCTAATGCTTTGATTCAATTGGGAATCTGCATATCCAAACACCAAAGGCCCTTGTGCCCAGTTGGTTTTTGATCTATCAATAAAGATGCCAGTGGCCAATGGCTGAGTAAAGGGAGAGGGGCGGGACCCTTAGAGTTGCACAGGCTAGGATGCAGGGGGGAGGAGAAAGGAATCTCCATGACTCAGAGGAGAGATGCGGAGGGAAACATGTCAGTGTGCAGGCCGACTTGGTGCTGGAGCAGCTGAGAGTGCTATATCTTGTAGTAATTGTTGCAGTAATTCTCTCCATCCCTAATATGCCCTGGCAATGAAAACACGACTCAATTAATATGAATACATTCTGTGCGCCTAGATTAGGTAGATCTACTGCTACACTACCACCTTCCACATCTATGAGACCCCTTAGAATCCACAGGCAGCAGAAGGAGACTGTACCATGCTGGGTACAGCTTGAGCATAGGAGACTTCAAAGCCTGCCTCCACAGTGACACAATTCCTCCAAGGCCACATTTTCTAATGGCTTGTAGTGGTTTGAATATGTTTGACCCAGGGAGTGGCACTATTTGGAGATATTGCTTTGCTGGAGTAAGAGCGTCCTTGTTGGGGTGGGTTTTGAGATTCTCATCCTAGCTGCTTAGAAGACAGTCTGCTCCTGGCTTCCTATGGATGAAGATATAGAACTCTCAGTTACTCCAGCATCATGTCTGCCTGGATGCTGCTGTGCTTCCTGCTATGACGATTATGGACTGAATATCAGAACCCATAAGTCAGTACCAATTAAATGTTGTCCTTTATAAGAGTTGCCATGGTCATGGTGTCTTCACAGAAATGGAAACCCAAAGACAGGTCAAGCACTCAAACACATGAGTCTATGGGGCCATAGCTATTCAAACCACCACAACTAATTTTTCATAGAAAGATATCACTATATACATGTATTGAAACTTTGTGTGTGTGTGTGAGAGAGACAGAGACACAGAGAGAGACAAAGAGAGACAGACCTACACACAAACACATACACAGACATACAGAGAGACAGACACACAGAGAGACAGACAGAGATACAGAGAGAGACAGAGACAGACCTACACACAAACACATACAGAGACACACACAGAGACAGACACACAGACAGAGACAGAAAGAGACAAATAGAGACAGACAGACCTACACACAGACACATACACAGACACACAGAGATAAACACAGACACAGGGAGAGACAGACTTACACACAGACATATATTATATATGTATATATAAATATATATATGTATATATAGAGAAACAGAGGCATATGTATACATATATATGTTATGTATATATAGAGAGACACACAGACAGACAGAGGCAGGCAGGCAGGCAGACAGACAGACAGACAGACAGACGCACGCACGCACGCACGCACGCACGCACGCACGCACAAGAATAGAACTCAATACGTAACTGTATCACCGGGAACAAAGCCTTCTCTATTCCTGTTCAGTGTCTGGCTAAAGGACAGCAGGTGGCAGCAGAGTCCAGCCTGGGGTTGTAGGAGCAGCTAGAGAGAGAAGCAGTTTTTGAGTAAAGCCTTCCCTCTGAAAAATCTTAACACGAGAATAAAAATAGAACAATGAAGAGCTGGTGCCACGAGCTCCAGTCACTGCAGAGCCTGATGTCATTCACTGTCTGCCATCTGCAGAGCCTTGTCCTTCCAGGAGAAAGCAATGGTCCCAGGCTCTGAGTGGCCCCTCCCCAGCTTTGCTCAGGTCACAGGATGAAGCTGGCTCAGCAGGAAAGGGGCTCTGGGCAAGCGGAGCTGGAGGAAGGACTGATTTTTAGGAGACTGCAGACAATAAAGAGAAACAACAGAATGCTAAGTCAAAGGAGGTTGTCGCAGGAGACTACAAAATGCATGGTGCCACTGGAAGAAAAGTTCAGAAGAGGCAAATCTAGAGACAGAAAGAGATTAGTGGTTGTCCAGGGCATGGGGAGGTGGTAACTGTGGCAGAGCTTCTAATGAAGACCTACTTTCTTGACAGGATGGAAAGATCCTGAAATTTGACTATGTTAGGGGTTGTAAAATTCTCTAAGTATGCTAAGAATCATTGAGTTCTACATTTGAAATGGGTGAAATTTATAGAATGTACGTTTTCTTATAAAGATAGATCATAGGCCTGGCTTCTCTCTCTTACTTGCTATGGTCCCTCAGTTTCTTTTCTATACCTACAAAAATTAAGTCAGGATAATCTAACGAAGGCTATAAAAATGTCAGTCCATAGTGAACATGGAATTCGTGTCATTTTGTTTTCCTGGTAAGATGACATTTTATCTCAAAGCTTAGCTGTGTCATGTTTTGCTTTTGATACAACGACAAATGTCTCCACTGCCTTCTATTCCCACACCAGATATTTTCAATGAACAACTTTGCTTATTACACAACATTGGGAAGTCTCTGAGAACAGAAGTTAATAGTGGTGTTGTGCTGGGAAGGGTCTGAGTAGGAGGGAATATCCCTCCCTTCGACTACAAGGAGAACAAGACAGAGTCACTAGAGCATCCCTGCAGTGCAGCCTGTGCAACCATTGCACAATGGGATCCCAGTCCCCACCATTGCCAAAGGTCTCAGATCGGAGGATCAACGATGTTATAGTAAAAACCATTTTCAACTTGTAATTACTATTGTAATGATTCAGTTTCTCGAGAATGGTAATTGTATAAAATTGCTCTTGCAGTTTTCTTTTCAATACAATGTGCCTGTAAACCATGGATATCCCCTTTGTAAAAAGACACTGTAGATAGTTGAACATTTGATTATAGCAAAGTCATTAGTTTCTTGTTACACATTATTGGGTTTAATATTGTTCTTGAAAATAGTTGATGATTATGTTAAGTATAACTTTTCTAATAAAATTTGTGTTCAAGTTGTACATTTTGGAATATACAAAAAAAAAACATTTTCAGAAACTAGAATATTAGAAGAAAAACCAACACAGTACAACATTGTTCCTTTAAATTCATGTGAATTTCTATACCACACTTGTGAACTATTAAAAGATTTCAAAGTTGGACTGGAGAGATGGCTCAGCAGTTAAGGGTGCTTATCCACAGGACTTGGGTTCATTATCTAGCATCCACATGCTGGCTCACAACCATCTGTAAATCCAGTTCCAGGGGATTTTCTTCTGAGTCCCAAGGGTACTAGGCATGCAAATGGTTCACAGACATACAGGCAAAATACCATACACATAAAATAAAATTTAAAAAGACTTTTAAAAAAAGTCTTCAAAGTTTTCAAGTAAAAGAAAAAAAAATCTGCCTTAATCCATCACTATCTGTAACCCTATTTATGTATAAATGTAGTCTTAAAAAACATGTTAGCATAATCATGTGTACTCAGTAACTCCAACCCTGTAGCACTGTCTCCCTTTAATTGATCCCATCACTGGGTTCCTTCTTAGGGGTGTTCTGTTTTGCCACATTCAAAGTGTATGGCCTTCAGCACCTTTTGCTTTAACCGCTGCCCTACAGAATTGGATGATCCTTGGTGTTACTCTTTTATCTACAGGGCCATCCCTCTGCTCTAGTGGTGGAAATATTACAGCCCACAAAGCAGATTAAGTCTCTGTTCCCCTGGAGTTTGCTTCATGGTAGAATGAGTAATGGCAACGACAAATGTATATGTATTGCTGTGGACTGAATTGTGATGCCATATGTTGGACCTCTGACTGCCAGTGTGATCGTAATTGGCAATGGAACCTTTGGAAGGTGATTAATAGTGACATCATGAATCTAAGATCCTCTTGAGAGGAAGAGGAGATGGTTTAAGTTCTATGCACACCACACAAAACAGGGAAACAGCTGTCTGCAAAACAGCAAGGACCCTACTGGCACCAAAGAGTGGACTAAGATGGCTGATCTTACTGCTGGAACGAGTCCTGGACAACACCAAGGTGAGGAGCAGGCTAGGGAAGCCTCTTGACTCTGATCAGACTCGGGCCTCCATAAAATACTCATCTGTAAAAGGTACCTGGAAAATCCACGGTTCTGCCCATCTTACGGTTGGGAGAACTATTCACCTAAGCACACACGCAAGTGTGCTAGACTTAAGGTGTTGGGTAGGGCATCCTAACCATCCTGGTTTAAATTTCAAACTGAAGATTGTGCCCCTAAATTAGGATCTGGCTTCCCTAGTCCACAGTGTTTCCTTTCTGGAGGAGAAGCAGCGGGTGTCAGGCAGAGCTGCTCCTTCTCAGCAATTCTCCTTCCTTACTATTGGCTCTGCAGAGTTGCTCTTTAGAGCCACTCCCCTTTGAGGTAGCAGCCCAGAGAACCAGGCTGATGGCTTCCCAATGGTCCTTTAGACTGGGATGAGAGCTGACCAATCCACTGTGATGTCACTATTTTTATCTTTCTCAGAAAAACCGTAGTGAGCATCACGGCACAAAACCATCACTTAAAAATTATGCAGACATTTTGTAAAATTAGATTTCTGCTTCTCTCATCTCTGAAAGGTTTTGCTGAGTGTTTCTGATATGGGGCGGGGGAAGTTTTATCCAAGCCCCCCCCCTTTTTTTGTCATTGTTGTTGTATCTTGGATTCTCCAAAACAATGATGGCATCCAGTGATGTGTCCATGGAAATATCTCATTTTCAGCTTTTGCTCCCTGGGGACCCTCCCTTACTGACTGTGCAAAATAAAATAATGCTCTTCTCCTGATGACTCACTCCCTGGTGTAGGACTGAGGGATAACCTCAAGGAATTCAGAGTACACCACACCATGGATCTCTCCAGCAGCTTGTGTTGGCACACATTTCTCCAGGTGGCCCCGAGACTAAAGGGATCCTCATATCCTCATGTAACTGGCAGGTAGACTACTTTCACTTCTGAACAGTCCATTTACGGAAGCTATTTTAGAAAGGAAACATAAATGGGATTTTAAAATATAAAAATATGATAACTGCAAATAAAAAAATCACAAGAGGGTACTTAGTAGACTGACAATAAATTTCTTTCTTTCTTCCTTCCTCTTCCTCTTTTTCCTCCCCTTTCTCTTTCTCCTCCTCCTTCTTCTCTTGGTTTTTTGAAGCAAGGTTTCTCTGTGTAGCCCTGGGTGTCCTGGAACTTACTTGGAAATTACTCTGTTTCCCTAGTGCTGGGATTAAAGGTGTAAGCCACCACTGATTGACAATGTTAAAAGTAAGTGAACCCTCTGTTGGGATTTTTACATAAAGGTGGTGGAGTTTACTTTGCTGTAGAAGGGGCAATTTGATCACATCTATCAAAATTTTATAGTACAAAAGTTTTTGAGCTTCATGGTGGCACATACTTTTTTAAAAAAGATTTGTTTGTTTATTTATTTATTTATTTATTTATTTATTTATTTATTTATTTATTTATTATGAATAAGTACACTGTAACTGTCCTCAGACACACCAGAAAGGGGTGTTAGATCTTATTACAGATGGTTGTGAGCCACCATGTGGTTGCTGGGATTTGAACTCAGGACCTTCGGAAGAGTAGTCAGTGCTTTTACTCACTGAGTCATCTCACCAGCCCAGCACATACTTTTTTTAAAAACCTTTTTATTAATTCTTTGTGAATTCCACATCATGCCCCACAAACCCACTTATCTCCCTGTTCCTTCGTATCCAACCTCCACCCTTGCACCCCCCAAAAGAAAAGAAGATAGAATTAATCATCATCATCATCTCATCGTGGAAGCTGTAGTGTGTCATAGTGTATCACACAGTTTACCCTTTTATCCACACATCTTTACTTATAAATGTTCATTGAAATGAGTCATTGGTCTGTTTTGAGGCCTCTGGATTCTGCTACACTATCTATATTGGATGCTCACTGAGATACCTATCAGATAGCTCGTTGCTGCTCAGTCTCATGGAGATCCTGCAGCTTTGGATCTGCTGGACCAGCAGATCATAAATGCTATATATGTTGCGGTGGGCCAACTCAAAGCCCTGGATCTGGGCCTGGGTAGTAGTTGAATTGTTCAGCCCGTCAGCTCTCCAGCACCCACCACCACCAGGGCAAGTTCTCCAGCACTGCCCTGGCTAGCTCATCCAATGCCACAGCCTGAAAGGGGTAGAACCAGCTCTCCTGCCAGCAGTAGGGTAGTATGTAATGAGGGGGGAAAGGGAGGGCATGATGGTTCACACCTTTAATACCAACACTTAGGAGGCAGAGGCTAGTGGATCTCTGAGTTCAAAGTCACCCTGGTCTACACAGCAAGATCCAGGACAGCCAGGGATACACAGAGAAACTCTGTCTTAAAAGAAAACAAACAAACACAAACAACCCCTCCCCAATAAACAAAATTACTTTGGTAATTCCACTTCTGGAACTTATCCCACTAATATTCCAAGCATGTTTAAAGACATAGTAGAAAAATATCCTTTGCTATATTATTTATATGGGCAATGGAGTCAAGAGAATCAAGTGTTCAAGGTCAGCCTTTGCTACTGTTATGCCAGGAAATGTTCATGAACCCCAAAAGACCACTAAATTGCTGAATCCAATGCAATCGCTTTATGGTCTCTGTTCAACCTCGAGCTTGCGGTCCCCACCAACCCCGACACAGCAGGAAGGTGGAGTCCTGAGCCTAGTTTTAGGCAAGCATTTAGAGATGCAAGAAGGGAGTATCTAGCCTGGTACAAATCTGATTGGGGAGCCATTATGGCCTTTAATATAATTTGCTGGTGCTGGAAGCCAAGCTATAAACTTGGCTTTCTGCTTTCTTCCTGTTTGGTGGCTCTTAGGAAGTGAAGTGTCCCAGGTAGGCTTGTAACCTGGAGGTGCAGATTTGCTGGGGAATAACCTAGAAACTGGTGCTAGACACAGGTTTTGATGGGAGGAAGCCTGGAACCTGATGCTAGATGCAGATCTTGTTAGGGGGTAACCTGGAAACTGGTGCTAGGTACCAGAGTGTTTGTTTATTTACCTTAGGTCAGGTTCTCTAAGATGGAGTCTGAACCCAAAAGATTTGGTCTCTCACTACAAAGTGAGTTTGAATTTTAGTATCTGGTCCTAAAGTTTCTATGACACCAAAGCCAAGAAGAAGTCCCATAGGTCATCATTCTACCCTAGATGAAAATCAACCTCTTCTTCCTCTACTTCTTGAGACACAGTCCTACTATGTACCCCTAATTGATCTAGATCTTGGTATGTAGACCAGACTAGCCTAAAACTCACAGAGATCTTCCTGCCTGTGAGTGCTGGGATTAAAACATGAACCATCACACTCAGCAATGAAAAATTTCATTACCTTTTTGGGAAATTTTCTCCTTCCTTGTTCCTTCTGTTTTCAAGGTCATAGATAACACACACACACACACACACACACACACACCCCTTCAGTGAGTTCAGATTTTATCCAAAGATGCATGATCATTCTGTAAAAAACACTTTAAGGTGATAAGTTACTAAAGACTTACCTAACCTGCTTAGATTAAAGACAAAGGTAATTAATAGTTCAATAAATATTTCCACAGCAGAGACAGAACAAGAAAGAAGAGTTATTTTGATTTGAGAACTCCCCTTTTCATCAAACTTCCCTCTGTAAGTGTTTGGACTCCAGTGTTATGAAATGTTGGTAACAGATTTGGACTGAGGCATGAGATAGTTAACATCTGCAGTTTGAATGCAGGGGCCACGAGAGGTCGCTGACAGGAGGGGGTAAACAAGGGTAGTCTCCCTTGGCACACTGTCTTCACATAGAATCAACCAAGTTCCTGGCCTCTGTTCAGCTAACCAACCCCTAAGCACAGAAAAGAACGAAAGATTGCAACCCAAGGAAGGAAGTGTTAGAATCCAAGGGCCTGGAATCAAAGAAAACATATTTAAATGGAAACCAGGCTGCTACTAGTGCTCGGGAATGGCTAGAGCAGGCAGAGAAAAGGGGGTGGATGATCTAAGCTTAGGATCTCTTGGCTATAGGACCTTGGTAAGAGCTCTGCCCCTAAATTCCATCTGTCACCAATGGAAACCGGAAAGGAAATCTGTAATAAGAGCCAAGCCTGCGAGGGGTAGGGCGTGGGGAGGGGGAACTAGTCTCAGATGGGTGTGCCCTCTGTATACTTAATACTGTGGCCTGCTCAGCAAATTTGTGCTTCTCTATTCCTTGGACTACTGTCTATTTTAATGACTAGGAAACATTTGATCTCAAGCAGTTCAGGAACTCAGTCTCCTGCTTGCGTTGGTCTAGACCTAGAGGCAAGGAACAGCTGTACTAGTTGGTTTGCTTGTGGATACTCTTGGGCAGCAATTCCTGGTCCTTTGCTCCACCTAGTGGATTTCCAGGCTAGAAGAGGCTCTAAAAGAGACCTGTGATGAGTGAAGTGTGCTTTTGCTGGAAACTCTAAACTTCTGTCAGGTTCTTCAATACTGGATTCCATCTGTGTGCTCTTGTTCACAATGATTGCATTTTCACTGAATCTGAATGAGTGCTTGTGTGAGTCATCAAAATCTAATATACTCTTTCTTCTTCTATAGAAATAACATTATATAATTAGGAGCCTTAAGCCAACACAGAAAAGCATATTTCATTTATAATTATATCCTCTGATGTCCAAATCCAATCAAAGCTCCATAGGGTCATTGAATTGAATAATGGCCTATATAGTACTTCAGAGACTCCTTTGAACAATAATTGGTCAGATAGTCATAGGACTATTGTTCAAGACGTTTCACACTTAGTTATAAAAACAGATGAAAGAACATAAAGATGTGTGGCAATGCTGAGAATCTTAGGTTCTGAGGGATTCTGAACAGCTGACTCACAGATCCAAATGCAGAGATCAAAATCACTATCAGCGTAGGCTTAGGGCATTAGTGTCCACGACAGAAATTCAGCAGTCTATACCTACTTACTAGTCACCTGCATGCTTCTGTCACCAGTATCACAGCTAGTCAAGCCATCACACTTTATTCTCTGCTTATATTCAATATGTAAGTCTTATTATGAGCTGAATTTTGCTGTTGTTGTTGTAGACAAGGCCTCATGTAGCCTAGGTTAGCCTCAAACTCACTATGTAGCCAAAGATATCTTTGAAGTCCTAATGCTTCTGCCTTCACCTTTAGTGCTGAGGTTGCTGGTATGCATTACTGTGCCCAGCTTCTGGGTTTAATTTTGTCCCCACTAATCTACATCTGTTAAAGTCTGAACTCTCAGCATTTCAGAATAAGGACTTCTTTGGAGATAGATGCTAGTGTCCTTATTAAAACAAAACAAAACAGAAATTGGAGACAGACATGCACGAAAGAACACCATGTGAAAGCAGCCATCTACAAGCCAAGGAGAGAAGCCAGGAACAAACTCTTCCGGCAAAGCTCTCAGAAAGACCCAGCTTGCCAACACTCAGATCTTGTGCTTCCAGCCTCTAGAACTGTGAGACAATACATCTCTGCTGATTAAGTTCCCTAGCTTGGAGTGCTTTGTCACAGCAGCCTTTGCAAATGAATATCATTAATTCCGGCCAATGAATAAGAAGTCCTCTGGGGGTGGGGGTGGGGGTGGGGGGGAGAAATGAATCTGTGGAATGCTAGAGTTGGAAGGGCATCTCAGGAAGCATATTGCTTAATCCTTTTGTTTTGAAATAACGTCCAAGGCCACAAAGTGATTAGGGCTTAGTCCCCTTTTCAGCTCAGCTTCCAGTCTATCAGTGTTCTATTACATTCTGCCAACTAAGTTAATGATTGGTAAAATCTGCCAATGATGGTGATGACATCCAGAGCGTTGGCATCTTCTGGGGGAATAGTATCTAAGTCTTTGACCTTCCTAAATATTTGCAAATAGAAATATATGCTATGTAGGGAGATTACTTGCTAGCTGGTTGACATACAGAAGCTCAATATGCTAACCCCGGGAACTTGACCTCTGGCTGAGCACATAGGCTCCAGCATTCCGTCATCAGGTGACGGTCCGGCCCCATCCCACTGAGGATGATTCAGCAGAGCGGCTTATCACCTACACATCAGAAGCTCGGCTTCTTACGATCAGAGAGGGGGGCGAAAGGATGCAGAGTAATGTTTCATAATGGGTGTGGACGCTTGCTGGCCTAGTAAGCATGCTCCTGATTAAGCACCTGACACACGTCATTGCTAGAGATTCCAAACCAGCCATCATCTGGGATCAGAGTTCTAATCTCAGAGCAAGATTCTAGCTTCAACTCTGCAGCAGAGACCTTCAAAAAGTCTTAGGCACTAAACTCATGAGCTGCTAAAAGGAAAAAAATGCATCGATATAATTCGATCATCAATTACACTTGATTCACAGTCTCAGACTCAGTAGGAATGGAAATATTTACACATTTCCATATTTAAGATACAAGTTCTTTTATGTCACCAAGAACTCAGTTTTGTCTGAATTGTACAGACAGCGATAGTTGTTTTCCCTTTACTGAGGACTAAGCAATATTATTTTGGACAGAGAGTAAAGCTACAGCAGGCTGCTAAGTGATTGCTTTTTCTTTAACCCTCTTGCCCCTCACTGAGACACTGGCTGTTCTCTTCCTGGCATGTGGAAGGTGCACCCACACAGTTTATAAGTAAGACAAAGAAGTGCTGACCACTGTTTTACTTCATAAAGAGACCAATGGTGTCTCTCGGGTATTTAAGGAGGATATAGCTTTCTTTGAAAGTATGAACTACTTGTAAGTGTATATGGTTTTCCCAGCAGGAATGGTCTCTTGTCCCATAAGGGCAAAGGACTAAATATAGTTGTGGTAGGCAGATGCTGCAAGAATCCATCCTGTATTGTGTGACTTTTGGCAGTATGATTTAGCCACAACTCCCATAAAGAGATGGAGTCTATTTTTTTTCTTCCCTGAATCAAGACCATCCTTATGATTGACTTTGACCAACAGAATGAGGCAAAAGTGTGAGTTCCAGATTTAGCTCACATTTTTAACCTCTTAGAGGGCAGCCACTACATAAAAACTAGACAAACCCTCAAGCTAGATTACCAAAATGGTAGGAAGATGAACCTAGGAAAAAGGGCTTAGCGTTTAAGGAATCCCATCTTGTGAGTTGAATCTTCTAGGGCCCACTAGACCAGCACACTTGATTGCTGAATACAACCACACATACAAGACCGTGTGAGATCAGCTGAACTGCTCCTGATTACGTTTGGGGTGGTGGTGGTGGTGGTGGTGGTGTTTATTACACAATAATTGATAACTGAAAGATCAGTGGGTTTCAGGCTTGCTGATTCTAAAGAGGCAAGTACGAGGCATAGTCTCTAGAAGTAAGAAGCCATCCACCTCTTAAAAAAGATACCTTTATCATTTATTTTATTTCATTATGTGTGTTTGATTACATGAATTTAGGTATACCTCGTACATGCAGGAGCCCTTACAAGCCAGACTCCCTGGAACAAGTGTTGCTGGCTATTGTGAGCCTCTATGTAGGTGGTGGGAACCAAACTTGGTTCCTCTGCAAGAGAAGTAAGTACTCTTAACCATTGACTCGTCTCTCTAGCCCTATTACTACCATCATTTTATTATTACTGCTTTTTCTTTTTTGAGAGTCTTAAATAGCTGGGGATGACCTTGAACTCCTGATAATCTTTACTCCATCTCCAAAGTTCTGGGTTCATGGTTATGAACCACCATCCTCGGCTTTCTTATTTTCGAACAGGGCTACTGGAGATTGGGCCTCCAACTTTCTGTGTATCTGAGCCTGTCCTTGAATTCCTGACTTTCTTGTTTCCATCCATGTAGTGAGATTGTAGGTGTGTACTACTTTCCTGGCAAATCTACCGTATCACCTTAGTCACGAGCTGGGCATCTGGAAGCAACTATATTTCAAGCCATATCAAGGAGTTATGTTAGATTAGCAAAATGGGTAATCAGTGTGTAGTCACCATCCTTTTCTCCACTTCAGTTGGTTCTGGAATCAAGACTGTACAAATGTATATGTGCATCTAGCTAGCAAAAAGTAAATTATATCTGAACTGCTAGCTGCAAAGGAGTCTGGAAAATAAAGCAGCTTAAAAAATGTATTATAAAAAGGAAGTTTTTTTTCCCCTTTAATGAGTTGTAAAAAAAACTGTAATATTTAAAAATAATGCCCATATAAAATATGTTTATTAAATGTGGGCTAAGTGGTTTAACTAATGCTTGATAAATAAAAGGTATAATTTAGAGATGGTGGCTTCAAGTTATGACATTCTACATGCCTAGAATCCTGTGTTTCTGTCATTTCCCTTTGTGAATATACACTAGAAATGTTCAGAATTCTTTCTGAGTCAACGTTATTCCAAACTAATAGTTTCTACCACTGCTACTACTATATACTCATCTTAAAATAAACATGCTTGATCTGTTTGTCTGCAGTAAATTCTTATTACAATTTGGGAGGGTGGACAGAAGCTCCAAAGGCCAAACTTCTCATGCCTCCTGTGGCTTTTGCCATCATCCTTTGCAGGCTTGTTCTTGAGGATCCTGACAGCTTGGTTTCTCTGGGTAATGTCATACAAAGGAAATTAGCTCAGTATGTCTTCTACTGAATTCCATCTGTAGCTCAGTATTCTAAGGTATTTGTGAATGTGGTTACAGAGCCATTTTGATAAGACAAGGCAATGTTCCAATGGCTGAGAATGTTTCTCCTTAAAAAAAACATTAAAAAAAATTTCACTGAACACCCTGGGAATCCACCCACGCACAGGCAGTCTCCTGCAATACTCAGGCTGCTTTTCAGGTGTCATAGCCATAATAACAGGTGCTTCCTCCGGGGAGAAAAAAAATATGGCAATGAGAGAGAAGCAGAAAGCAAACTGTTGGGATATTCCGGGTACAGCTTCCCCTACGTGAATCACTCACATACGCTTGCTTCTGCTGGGGGCTCCTTGGCAGAGGAAATGATTTGTGTGAATGGAGGTGGAGAGACACATTCTGGTGGCAAACTTCAGCTGAGCCCATCCGTGGCAACTCCAATGAACCGTTAGCTGTTTGTCAAGGCACTCTGCCATAAATATCAAAATGCCAAGTTGAACGTAGATTTGATACCTGGTTTTGCTCTTTAATACATGCATAATCTTGTATGAAAGTCAAGCAGTACTCATTTACAGCAAGACAGATTCTAAAATTATACATAAATACACTTCAAATGTAAGCTTATAAGAAAATGGAGACTAGGGACATTTGCAAAAGGTGGTCATTGGATTCTGTTTTCGAGAACTACACATATCTTAAAGCATTTATTGTACCGTGAACTTTTGTTACTTGAAAGATGAAAGTCTAAACTCGTGAAAATGACTTCATTTCCAGATAGACATATAGCAAGGCTGGGAATTGGGAAATGCCCAACTCCAATAACATATAAGACCAGCTTTCTAATCAAGTGTAGTTAAACAAGGCCCTCTTGCTAAAACGTGGGATACTGTTCTCATCTCAATTTATAACAAACTCAGTGAAGGATAACAGGGAGACATGCACAGGAAGACTGCTAATGGAGAACTTGACTTATGTGAGTGGAAGTCAATGGTACTGGGAGCATAAGGAAACATAGCTGGAAGCCGATTAACTAGAATAACCCCCTCTGCATTTTACAGTGCTGTTATTTAGTTGTTCTGCCAGCTTTGGAAAGGTATTTCTTCAAAACCTCTCTCTGCCTCACTCTGCTTCTTTCTTTCTTTCTTTCTTTCTTCCTTCCTTCCTTTCTTCCTTCCTTCCTTCCTTCCTTCCTTCCTTCCTTCCTTCCTTTCTTTCTTTCTTTCTTTCTTTCTTTCTTTCTTTCTTTCTTTCTTTCTTTCTTTCTTCCTTCCTTCCTTCCTTCCTTCCTTCCTTCCTTCCTTCCTTCCTTCCTTCTTTCTTTCTTTCTTTCTTTCTTTCTTTCTTTTTTTTATGGCAAGGGTAATAAGGAACTATCCATTAGGGCTTATGTGCAAAGAAAGTACTCTGAGTGACAGCTGGCACACAATAAACACTCAGTGAAGGTTCCCTGTTTTCTTCCTTCCCCTCAAATAACATGGCTGTATTTCTAGCATCTGTTTTGTGCACAAGAAGGTTCACAGTTATTTGTTGAATGGATGAACTAAAGTAACTGAATATTGAAAGTCAGAGAAAGTTTGTCTTTGGAGGGGGTTGTAGCTCAGTGGTAGAGTGCCTGCCTAGTGTGCATGAGGCCCTGCATTTGATCCCCAGGGGCTGGGGAGTGGGGTGGGGAGGAAGCACACTTAGAAAACTTGTCCTAGGTTTCAAAGCTTGGGAGGAAAATAGCTTTCAGTCCCACTTAGGAAGGTAAGAGAGATCCCTAAAAAAGGGGGGAACCCCAAATCTAGTTTAGAGTCTTTTATTTCTTTAGGTATTTGAATTAAGATTTTCTCTAGCTTAGCTAGGCAGAGTGGTGCAAATTTGTAATCTGAGTACTTGATCAACTAAGGCAGGAGGATTGCTGCAAGTTCAAGGCCAACCTGTGCTAACCAGTGAGGCCTTAGGAGGCAGGGAGGAGATATTCTTAATTTGTGAAGTGGAAATGAAATGATGACTCCAAAGGGATTCCAAGAATTACAGGACATGTGACAGCCCTCAATAAAATATAAAAAAGGTGACACTGTCAATTTTTACACCCGTGAGTTTGTACATCCAATAACAATAAAATCATTCTTTAACATTGGAAGAAAGAACCTTTCGCTAAAAATTTAAGTACTAAAAATATTCAACCCCAGAGGTACCACAGACATAGACTAATTTTTTCCATCTGTGCAGTTTAGGGTAGATTTGGCATACACTCAATACCAGGAAAGAAAGAAACTATGGTTTAGTCTGCTTATAAAGGAGGGAGGGTGAGGGAGGGAGGGAGAGAGAAAGAGAGAGGCAGAAAAGGAAAATATTTCCTTTTATGAGCATGAATGTTAAAATATAGAGGCATCATCGTGTAATCCACCACTGAAGAAAGAACATTCAATCCGTTTCCTCCCTACCGCTGCATCCACCGTTCAGATTCTCCATAGCTAGTTGTTTTCTATATTATGGTTTAGATATTATTGTCACTGCCTTCTTACCAAAGGAAAGTAAATATAGATAATTCTTAATCAGTCCCATGTGACTCAGAGGTCAAAAGATCAGTTCTTAATAGGTAACCTCCTTAAAATACTAATATCTAAGGACCTGAGTTTTAGAGCCAGGGGCTATTAAAAACATTATAGTTAAAGATTGGGTTTCACCCAAGATGCCTCCCCAGAGCCTGGGGTTGAGAAACCGGCTCGAGGATAAGATAAAGTGGCAGCAAAATCCACAGCAAATGGGTGGATGACTCATTGTCCCTACTCTGAACTTCAGGAATGGTGAGTTGGAGAGGAGAAAAAGGCAGGGGCTCTCTGGAAGAAGAGAGTCAGGGAGCTTCAGGAATTCCACGTGTTTAAAGGGGGAAGAAAGCATTCTCACAGCCAAGGGAAGCCCTTCAAGGAAAGGATATTAGAAAACTGTAGCTTGATTATGCTTTAAGAGAACCACTGTTCTTGAAAATGGTAATTGTATTCTCTTCTTAACAACTCCAACAACTCCATTGCTTCTGGGTAAAATCTAAGCTGATGCTGACAATCTGTGCTTTATCTTGAATTAATCCTTAATATTTCCTTACAATATTTCCTTACAAGGGATAGGGGGCACTTATAATTCCCCAAGTAAGCAAGATCATTTCATCCCCCATCCACTTCTTCACATGTTCTCTGCTCTGAGCTCTTATCCCAGCTGGCAAACTCCTGGGCACTAAGTCTGCCTCAAGAATTATTTTTTTCTTTAAGAATTTCTCCACTCCCACTCTTTCCTCTTAGTCGGTCCGATGGTGCTTTGTCTCTGGAGTCACGGCACTTTAAGTGTGCTTTGTTCCCTCACTTGCTGTGGTGAATTAGAGCCTCTCTCTGACCCCTGCAGTCTCCCTCAAGTCACGTGCAAGCAGATAATTATGCAGTTCTTGCCACATGATAGGATCATAATATAAATTGTTGAATAGATTATTAAAAGATGACAAATGCATAGACAGTTTTAAAACTATCAATTATGCCAGAACCAGAAATCATACGCTACACACATCCATGATTCTGCTTTGGCCTTTCCAGACTATGTAATTTGCTTTTATTTTAAAAGGTAGCTTAGTGGTAGAGTCCTTGTCTAACATGCCCGAGGCCCCAGGTACAATTTCCAGTACAAAGGGGAAAAAAATTTAAAAATAAGCATCATGAATGTACTTCTCGAGGTAAGAATGTATGAATGAGCTCATTTGCTGTCTAAAAGAGTCATTTAAAAGTAGCTGAGTACTCTGAAATACTGTCCAGCCATAATGGAGCATTTTGGTGTATTTCAGTCAGTGTGCCCCTGTCTGGTATTGCCTCTTCAGAACACACAAGTCAAACTCAGCATATGAAGACCTGCACTGAATAGGGACCAGAAGAATTCTAGTGAAGGTTAGCCTTGACTTTTAACATTCTCGACTCTAGCATTAAACTGTTTCTTTAACTGGAGCGTTATAAAGTCATTTTTGTTGTCTTAAAGCCTATCCAAGTATCCATGTTTTTTCCAGTACAAGATTTAAGAGGCCATGAGAGTGGGAGAGCTGAGACTGCCCCTAGCTGGCTGCTGCATTCGGTGAGTTAGCAGGGCAGTGCTGCAGAGCTCATTCTGGGTGTGGGTGCAGGAGAACTGGTGAGCTGACCAGCTCAGCCATCGCCCAGGCTCAGATCCAGGGCTTTCAGTTGGCGACCCAACATCTACCCTATCTATGAATTGCTTGAACATGTGAGGGGTCCACGCCTACAGATCCAAAGCTGCAGGAGCTCCATAACACAGGGCAACTACAGGAGATCTGAGAGGAGCGTCAGCTGAGGAGCCAGTAGTGATGGTGTTGCAGAATCCAGAGGCCTGGAAACAGACCAATGACTCATCGCAACAAATATTTGTAAGTAAAGAAGTGGGGCACCCTGTGACATGCTACAGCTTCTACATGAGATTCTTTTTTTTTCTTTTGGTGAGGTTGCAAGGGTGAGGGTGGGTATAAAGAGACAGGGGGGATGAGTGGGACTGGGGTGCATGATATGAAATTCACAAAGAAGAATAAAAGAATCTAAGAGCAAGCCAGGCCTGGTTATAGGTCTGTGGTGTTAGCTCCTGAGGCAAAGGATTGTACATTTAAACTCAGCTTGATCTACACAGTGAGTTCCAGGGCAGCCAGGGCCACACAGTGAGACTTAGTCTTAAAAGAGGGAAAACTCGTTTATAATGTGTGTTGGCTTAAGTAATCACTTCTTTAGTTTATTTCTATTATAGGCTTTGGATCTAGACTACTCATCAAAAATTTGCTATTCACAGAAAAATCCCTAGGGAATGGATAACTTAAAGATGAAGGTTGACTTTACCCGGATCACATGGTACAACATCTATAATGGCTTCAGAAGAATGTAAGTAATTAGCATTTGTAACAGCAAACTGATAATTTTCTGTCAAACTCATGTGTAACACCATTTTCAATACTAAAGTAGTCATTATTAATAAAGCATATGATAACCAGTACCCATGGAAACCTGACTGCCTGATCTTTTTTTAAAAAAATCCTTATTATGTGCAGTTGAGCCTCTTATTTTGGGTGGCTGATATAGGAGGGGCTATTAATGTTCTTATTCAGGAAAATAGAATCTGGCATCAAGTTATAGAAAAACTCTCCATTTGGAAGGTAGCTGATTAACATGTGAAATTTCCTATTTGAAGTTAGGGGAGAGTAAGCAGTAGAAATAGAAGAAAAGAGTTGGCTTAAGTTGAATTGAAGTCATTGATTTGAAATCGCAAATAAAACAGTAAACGTTCCACTGGCATTTTAAACCACCGGCAAATCTTTACTAGCAATGTTAAAATTTACCAATTAAATACTTTAAATAGAAAAATTATAAAATACTTCATATACATCATAATTCTTTCATCGAATATACTCTTCTGCTGAAATCTCTAGCGTTTCTTCATCTGTACATTCTTCTGTCTCTGGCAAATTGCCCCAAAGTAGGAGGTTTACACCTGAAAATAAAAGGCCATAAAATTCTTTAGAGTTTATTACTACAGTTCAGAACATGACATATAAAACTTTATATGCCAAGCTTATCGTGTAAACTCTAGCATCACTAGTGAAGACAGTGGCAGAGAAAGATGTCTTACAAATAAAACTATTATTATCCATCTATGACATGAACATTTTTTACCTAATTTTTTTAAAGATTTACTTATTCCTGCATTTTATGTACATAAGTGCTCTGTCTTCATGCACAGCAGAAGGAATCAGATCCAATTACAGATGGTTGTGAGCCACCCTGTGGTTTTTGGGAATTGAACTCAGGACCTCTGGAAGCGCAGTCTAACCACTGAGCCGTCTCCCCAGCTCCCAACATGAATATTGTAAAGACTCTTTTAAGCAAAAGCTCGAATGTCAGACTTTTAGACCTTAAAAGGAACTCTGGAGTCCCCATCTGCTCCAACTCTGTCTCCAGCCACACAATTCCATTCTTACTCCACGTTGATACTTTTAAAATACATTTCAGTAATTTTTAGAATAGAGAATGCACAAGATTCTTTTAGATTAAGTACCTTCTTGTAGGGTACAAGGGAGATTTCTAAATGAGTCATTTCCTCAATATATGGAGCAGTAGCTAATATAATTTTTCTGATCAAGACAAGAAGGGCCTGCTGGTATAGGCTTTAGTCTCAGCTGTTAGGGTAATTGCAAGTTTTAGGTCAGCTTGGACAACCTACTGAGACACTGTCTCAAAAAGTAAGAGGCTTTGGGGGATAGCTGAGTGGTGGAGCCCTTCCCCGGGAGGTGTGAGGTCTGAGGCTCAATCCCTAGTATGTTGGTAAGCAGTCAGTTATAATGTAGTTTCTTAACGTAAGTGGGCTTTAGATTACAGGCTATCAAAGCAGAGCTGCAGACTTTAGACCTGGGTTCCAGGAGTCACTATAACAAATGGTACTCTAAAGCAGCACTGACAGGGAATAATCAGTTTCATGTCAACTAGCCTAGCACAAGTCAGGCCAAACATACTGAGGAGAATGAGATGACTTAAAGTACTAAATTAGGAGAGAATCAAAACCATCCTGAGACAATCTCAAGCTGTCTAGCTGGCAGTGTGAGCAAAAGGAAGACGGACCAGCTCAGGGTGTCTGCTCTACACTGAGATAGGGGCCACGGTGGCACGGAACGAGCCAGGGCTTACAGATCGGTTTGAATTTAGCTTCTGCCACTATTGGCATTGTTTTCCTCTGCCCAGATATAGACTCAGTTATTCTTCTTATCTACCATATTGGACACACAGTGACCACTAATCACTTGCAAGGGATAGGTTAAAATCACAGTCTCTAACTGGACTGATATAATATTTCATCTATACACCATCAGCATTTTTATACAAGTATATACAACTGTAGATAGAGATTACTGCTTTGTGTTATCTAAAATTCTGTTGTTGTATTTTGTCTTTTTAAGATAGTCTCATGTAGCCTAGGCTAGCCTCTAATTCATTATGTAGCTGAGGATGACCTTAGAATCCCAATTTTCTACCTCTATGTTCCAAGTGTTGAGATTACAAGCAGTGCCAATATATCTGGCTACAATTTTTATAGACTGGTATTATACTGTATGTATTTTTCTAATTTATCTCATTCATCTTATTTCTAAGTTTTATCTGTCTGACATGTGGTGTAGCTTTACCTCATTTACTTTTTTATTCTTCAGAGTATTTTATTGAAATATTTTATTTTTAATGTAACTGGTGTGCAGGGCATATGCGTATATGCTATAGTGTACAAGTGGAGCCCTGGAGGACAGCTTTGGGAGTCTCGCCTTCCACCTTGTTGAGGTGGGGGTCTTCCTTGTTTCTACTGCACGGTTCCAGCTATGCTGGTATGCGAACTTTCAGGCAATTCTCCTGTCTCTAACTCTCACTGGGACTGAACTCAGATCAGGCATGTACAGCAAGGTGCCTTTATGTGCTGAGCCACCTCATCTGTCTAAATCTTTAAAATACGTTGAAAATCCAGCCTGCCATTGCCAGGCCAAATTTGCCTGAGCACCAAAAGAGATGTGTATGAAAGATGTGTACATGGTTGAAGCACTGGGAATAAACACGTTTATCTTGCTGGACAGAGATACTGCGATCTAATCAGGCAAGAAGTTAGTCCTTATTTGAAGTGACAGAATCTAGAGATAAGTATTATGTTCTTTTCCTTAATGGTTTTGTGCCTGAACTGCTTAGTATAAAAGCATTTCCCAACACCCGTTCCAAGAATAAATGGCGATCTGCTCCTGGTAACATGTGCTGAGGGCTGACCAGATTGCAAAGAATTGTTAGGCCAAAAAATATATAAGTAAAAATTAGAATCCATAAAGGTAAACTGAATGCCTTGGGAGATAGTCTAGGGAATCTAGGCTGATTTCCCAAGTGTATTTGGGAAAGCTCTGGGAAATTAGATTGATATGTGTAGGCTAACCTAGGACATAAACCTTTTAGAAAACTTTTATGCTGAACATTCTAGAATTTTATATAACTTGTATATGCATTCCTTTAGTCTACTTATTCAGGTGATTCAAGGACAGTTCCAAAGCCATTAGAAATCTCCTTTTGAGAAGCATCTAGGAAATCTTACTTTAAATCACAGTATTAGAATTACAAAGGAGAAGTTTGATATTCTTGGAGTCTGTACTCAGGAACCATGAAGCAGCTTAGCACAATTTGTTCAAAGGAGAAAAAAAATAAAGGAGGAGATTGGATCTGACAGAAGAACCACCTTCCTCTCTCTGTTAGGAGGAAGGAAATCCTGTGATACATCTGTTTCTCATGGATTAGAGTCAGTGCAAATGAAAGAATGCTGCTCTTTTATGTTTGAGAAATTGACCAATATTCTAAAGAAAATCAAAACTGAAAAATCTCCACCCTGTGTTTTGAATCCTGTGAAGCAGGAAAAACTGAATCAAAGCAGAAACTTTCTTTAATGTGTCCCATGGGCAACACAAATATAAAGTGAAAAACCTAAATAGGGAGCCTATATTTTACTTGGGGGAGTTAGAGGGGTCCTTGCTTGAAATCTGAACATATATAGTTTTAAATTAAAAGGCCAAAGTGGTGGGCTAAAAGCCACTGTTGAATCCCAGGCAGTCGAAGAAAAAAAAAATCAGTCTTGAAAACACAAGCATAATTGGAGGGTTTCAAATGATCTCTTGGTCTATCAAAGTAAATTATACACACAGACATAGACAGACAACCACACAGCCACATAGGGACACACACAAACACACACACACACATACACAGAGACACATACACAGATGCATACATATACATATGCACACACACACACACACGCACACGCACGCACAGACAGACAGACAGACAGACACCCTTTTAAAGGAACATGCTGGGCTAGAGATGTAGTTCAGTCAGTAAAGTACTGGTCTGGCACACAAAGCCCTGGGTTTAAACTTCAGGACCTCATAAAACCAGGCTTGGGTCAAGCCATCCTTGGCTGCTTAGTGAGTTTGAATTGAGGTCAGCTTGGGCTGCTTGAAACCCTGTCTAAAAAGAAGTAATAACCTGAGTTTTCTGACTGTAACCTACACGGAGCAAAGAGAGAATTGACTCCCACAGGTTGTCCTCTGTTCTCCATATGCATGCCATTGTGTATGCACATGTATATATACACACAGCACACTCTAAATAACATGTAATAAAGATGTTAAAAGTATAATGTGTCTATAATACACATTGCATATGTACAGAGGTCAGAGGGCGACATTGGGTGTCCAGCTGTATTACTCTCTACTTAAGTCTTTGATTGAAGTGGAAGCTTGCTATTTTGGCTACATTTGGTGGTCGGGGAGATCCTGTTCCTGTCTCCCAGTGAAGGGCTTACAGGTACAGGTACACTCAGTCACGTCTACCTTTCACATGGGTGCTGGGGGTTCAAACTCAAGTCTCCACCCCTGTGCAGCTCCCTCTTATCCACTGAGCCATCTCCCTTGCCCTTAGCATATTTTATTACTAAAATAATTTGTATAACACATTAGAATCAAATATTTCCCTCGGCTAGAATTCTACTGTAACTCAGTGATATACATGTTAATACATATGTATATATAATTTACAATTTATTAATTTCATTTTATGTGTATGTGTGCTTGCCTCCTTGTCTGTGTGCACACCACAAGCATGCAGGTACCCGTGGAAGTAAGAAGAGGGCACTGGATCCCCGGGAACTGGAGTTCCAGACAGTTGTAAGATGCCTAATGTGGATGCTGAGACCAAACCCTGGTCCTCTACAAGAGTGGTAAGGCTCTTAACTACCTAGCCATCCCTTTATCCCTGGAAATGTATTCATCTTAGAGAATTGCTAAAGAGAGGCTACTCAGTTTTCTTCCTATTCCTCACTGCCATTACCCTTTCCTCCTCTCTTCACACACATGTGCGTGTACACACACCCTTGACTGTCTGTGTAGTGTCTTCAAAAGCTGTCTGTAATCAGAATGTATATTAGTGTATGATTTCACAGAAATAAAATGTTGCTTTAGAAAGACAGTGTGTGGTGGTTCGTGCCTATAATCACTTTGGAGGCTGAGGTAGAAGGACTGAGCATTAGAGGCAGCCTGGGCTACTTAGTATGACTATGTCCAACCCCCCCCCCCAAAAAAAAAACCCAAACCAAAAGGACAACAACAAAGCCTAAGAAATGTAGATAACCTGAAGCCTTCCCTCAATTCAATGATAAGTGGTGATGAGTTTTGGCTGATACTTTTCATAACTGAATATGTGTGGGGGGAAGGGACCAGTGATTCACTCTTGCTAATCCAGTCTAGCTGTGAATGTTGCAGGGGTTCCCCTCAGGTACTGACAGAAAAACATTACAAGGAAATGTATGAATCAGTTGTTTCTTACCAGTGGCATCTAGTCTGTTTATACCATAAACCGCCTGACTGTGAAACATCCAGAAGTGTCCATTGTTGCAGGAAAGAAGGCAGGAACTACATGGAACAATTACGTGGTAGCCTACAATGTTCCCACTTAAAAAAAAAAAAAAAAGGAACTGTTAGCATATGGTGCCTGTAGTAGGTAACACCTGGACCACAGAAGCAATTGTCTGCTAAGGTAACCAGACCATGTAAGTTTCACACCTCTCCTCTAAATGACCACTGCACTCACAGGCCTGTTAGTGAAACAGTACTAATATATTTCTGCATTTCTTCGCTTACATTATTTTATTTTTGCTCTCATCGAAGGCTAGTTTTGTTCTAGAAAGTACTTAAAACTAAAGATGTGATTTGTTCTAGAAAGTATTTAAAACTAAAGTTGCTATACAGAGAAAGTATATGAACACAGATCTCAAGGTTAAAGGATTTTGCTAGCCTTGGGACTATGACAAGGTGAGTTTTTAATATGTCCAAGCTTTTAAAAATTATTTCAACAAAGCAGAGAAGTAGGCGAGGGCACGTGCCTGCTAAACTAAACATAAGATGGCAACTCTCATTTAGCTGCAGTGATTTTGGAGGAATTGGGAAGCTAAGTAAATCTCCAGCCCCTGGAGAAAATTGAACATGGTTTTACTGTCTTCAGCAGGTCACCAGGTTTCTCATTCTTACAGCTTCTTTCCCCAAGCCTCACGCTAACTATAGTGAACACAGAGAATGACTTGCTTGCCCGTGAATTGCACCATGAATTGTTTATACCCTGCTGTTGAACATTCTTACTATAGCTCAGTACCCTGTGAGATTTGGGGAGCAGTTACTTTCACAAGACCTTACAAAGAACATTGTAAACTAAAACCAGCCTGTCTTCCAATCACAACACAGGGAGCAGGCAAGTAAGTGAAAATCAAAGTTATTCTTGGACCAGAACTACCAGCTATTTGTAAGGCTATGCTGCAAGAATATACAGACTCAGTTATTACCTACAATCATTCACTTGTCTATCCATTCACCCATGTAACTAATATTTTTTGAACACTTACTATATGTTGGGTGCTGTTCTAGGTGTTAAAAAAAAATCCATCAATGAACAAAACCAAGCCCTTGGTTTTATGGCACAAACATTTCAGTGGGTTTATAGTAGATCATTTTGCTCCCTTGCCAACCCCTTCAATGGCTTCCCACTGGCCAAACAGTTTAACATATTTACAGGGCATGTTAAATTTCTTCCTGCCATGGATCTTTGCAACGTGCTATTCCCTCTGCTCAGCACATTCTTCTTATACTTAGGACTCAACTCTCTTCCCTCATAATGATGTCTAAAACGACTCTTACTTTCTTTCTCAATTTCTGGTATTTTTTATCATGTATTGTTATTTTCTCTGTAGTACTCCCACTGTAGTAGATACCCTATTTATCTTAGCATCAGATTGGAATGATCATGTTTCCACTAGAATATTATGCCCAGAGATCAGTAACTTGATCTTATGGTTATATATCCTGGGTTTCCAGTCTTGACAGCTGTAACTGGCACATGGTAGGTCCTCAATACAAGCATGGCTTGAATTGGTAAGGTCAAGTAGCCACTAACACATTAACAGTCTGCTGACTTGTAACTCTCAAAGTCTCTGTAATGGAATGACACAACTTCATTCATCTTTCAGAGATATTAGTAACAGATCTCGTCTACCTTCCACTTACACTCCATGTAGCTTTTAACATTCAGCCACTCATTTCCAGCTCACAGCTTCAGAGGCTAAATGCAGATTGCTTCTTAATTCCTATCTTTATAAAGCTAAATATTCAGATAGAATTAAAGAGCTGGTCATGGTGGCACACACATGTAACCCTAGGGGTTGGAATGGGAAGCAGGATGAGTGTGAATTGGAAGCTAAGTGTATAGGAAGTTCGGAACAGGCTTGGCTGCACAGGGCAGCAGTGTTTCAAACAAGGAAGGAAGGAAGGGAGGGATGAAGGGAAGCAGTGAGGTGGGGAGTGTGAGGGAGGGAGGGAGAGGAGAGTTGGGGAGGACAGGAATTAAATAAGGAGCTGGTATGGTGGTTGGTGCACTCAGGTGGCTGAGCCAAAGGAGTTGCCAGAAATTAGGGGCTCTTCTGAGCGATACAGTGAATTCAAGATCAGCCTGAGTTACAGAGTAATATCCTGCCCCCAAAAGAAAAAGATTTTGAGCATTGTGGCACACACCTTTAATCCTAGCACTCCAGAGGCAGAGACAGTCAGTGGCCAGCCTGGTCTACAAATTGAGTTCCAGGACAGCCAGGGCTACACAGAGAAACCTTGTCTTAAAACACTAAAACCAAACAAACCAATAAAAATAAAATAAAATCCTAACTCTACAAGTTTCCTAACTTTAGAGGCTTAAAGGGTTTATTCAAGATCATGCAGAAAACAAGGATAGGGTGGGGCTCAAATCTGATTTATATGTGGGGTCAAGTAGTGTGATTATGTGCATGCATGTGGAAACCACAAGTCACTCTGGGGCTCAGTTATTCAGGAGTCTCTCACTAAAGCCTTAGGCTTGTCACTTAGGCTAGGCTGGTGTTGAGGGAACTCCTTAGATCCTTGTGCCTCCAGATCCCCAGAGGGGGCTGGGACTGCAAGTGTGTGCTACTACATCCAGGTCAAATTCAGAGCCTCACATTCCACAGCAAGCACATTACCAGTGGAGCCATCTCCTTTGCTCTCTGATTTTTATGAGTGTAAATTCCATTGATTTAATTTATTAATTGATTTAATCTTTTAGATTGCACAGGTTTATTGGGGAGCAGATATTTGCAAATATACTTTGAAAAGCTACAAATCGTATTTGTAAAGTATCACAAAGACTCTTTCAAAACAATAGTTCTAGGACTGGCAAGATGGCTCAATGGGTCAAGATGGATCTTGCTTCTAAGCCAGAGGACCTAAGTTCAATCCCTGCATCCCTAGTGGAAGAATGAAAGAACAAATTTTCACAATGTCATGGCACACATGTTACATATACATACCCATGCACATAAGTAGATAAAAAATAGCTCTATAAAACACATGCTCTTTTAATGGCTCAACGCCTAAGTTATATCAATGCTGATGCAGCCTACAGAATCTTTCTGTGGGTTTTTATGTCAATATCTACCTTCCAAACTCAGGCTATTGACAACAGTGCCACAAATTACCATTTCAAACATGCGATGTCCTTCAGTTTACATTTGCAGATTCCTGTGAAATAGCATCTTCCAATGAAATCCACTGTGCTGGAGGATAAAAAAGTTTACAGACAGTCAAATATACCAAGACTTTTAATTCTAAAATGAGATAAAAATTTGTCATATGTCCTCTCTAAAAACTGTGTGTGTGTGTGTCAGTAGGGATAGAACTCAGGACCTTATAAATGCTAGGCAATCATGCTATCATTGAGCTATATTCCAAGAATTCCACCTTTCTTTTAAATATGTACAGTTTAAAAGTATTAAATATCATCACACTGTTGTGGGATGACTCTCCAGACCATTTTCATATTGCAAAACTGAAACTCTATACTTACTGTATAACAACCTCCAATTTCCCCTCTCCCCACTTCCTAGCTATCACTATTGTTCTTCAGATACTTCAAATAAGCAGAGTCATACCATATTTGTTGTTTAGTTACTGGTTTGTCCCATTTAGCATAATGTACTCAAGGTTCACCCCATTACAGCGTGTGACAAGATCTCTTTCCTTTAAGGCAACCTTCTGGGCACCCACTTATGGGACGAGTCAGTGGGGACTTAGATGACTTCTATCTTTTAAATTGTGGGTGCTGCTGCTATAAATACAAGATGCTCATCTGAATTCTTTGGATGGATACCTATAAGTGGAATTAATATGGATCATATGGTAATTCTGATTGAATGAAGAACCACCAAATCGTTTCTCTATAGCAGCTTTACCATCTCAAAGTCCTGCAGCCAGGGCCCTGATTTTTCCACAGTACCCCAATGACACTTTTAGTTGTGATTTGGCGCAAATTTCATAAATTCAGAGCTGAATTAGACTCTCAACTATAATCATAGTTAATTTTGTAAGAGTTGGGTAATATTTGTGCTTACTATAGACATTTGGCAGATTTATTCCTCTTGCAGAGAACTGCAGGTCACTTCCCAGCACCCATATCATGAAGCCCACAACTGTCCAAACCAGAGGACCTTCCATCTCTAGCCTGGAGAGTACCTTCCATATCCACCCCTCCTCAAACATACACACAAGTACACAGAGTGACAAAATAATAAGATAAATCTTAAAAATCAATGCATTCACTGATCCACACCCATCTTGGCACATGAATCCACTGTGATTATAATTCCAATAGAGAAAAACAAGCAATACAGAAAACCTGATTCTATGCTAGACTCCAACATGTAACAACCCAACCTGAGACTTCCTTATGACCACAGTTTTATGTTGAAGAGATAGAATATTTCAGATTTTTACGTGAGCATATCTAACTAAAACAACATTGGGATCATAGAACCTTTGGGACATTTGGTTTTACGGTTTTATTATCTACTGCTATTTCGTTATACAAGTGCACCTACACAAACAAAATAACACCTCATTTACCTTGGTAATAAATGATGACTACCTAAGCAAATTCACAAAATATTTCAAAGGGGTGCAGAGGCTCTATGTATAGTTTTACTTCCTTATGTTTTAAAATGCTCAAGTTTGCTATCTTTATTAACCATGAATTTCACTTTAAATGAATCATTACACACTTCTTTCCAAGTGGCTGTTAAAGACTTGCTTCAGTGAGGAAGGGTGTTTGGACATGGCATTGAGCCTTAAGAGTCAACATAAGGGATGCACAGACACATGACTCTAAGGGCCTGGAAGAGTGACCTCAGTACTGACCACGCTGGGCAAACCACAGGCTTTGTCCAGACAGTCTGCCCACTTAGATAAACTCCAAGGGAATCATCAGACTGGTGGGAGTGGCTAGAACACCAAATGATAACCTTGACTCCCAGGGACCCATGCCATCCACTGTCCAGCTAAAGGGCCACCCGTCAGACTTACTTGGTAGGAGGGATGTCTGTAGAGAAAAGGTCTATGTCAGTATCAGCCAGCAAAACAGCCTTCATTCCCCTAGAGCTGAGAACTTGTTTACAGAATTTGCAACACAGGATGGATACGCATCGGTCTTTGAAAGTACAGTTGTTGGTAGACATAGCGTCCCACGTTGAAAGAGGTGCAGAATTTTGAAAGGGGAAACTTTGATTTCCTCAGGCTAACAATCAAGACGGAAGGCCTCTCGTTCTCTACGCTCTAAAACTGGGAAGAGAGTCCTATTTTCCTGGTGGAAAGGGAAACTTAGTATTTATTGAGTAGGAAGAGCAAATTTTACTTCCTTTTGACTTGGGGAGGGAAGGGAAATGGAGTTCAAGGTGGGGAGAGACAAGTGGAGTTGAAGGGAAACTTCCGCAACAGGTTTAACTTTCTCTGGTCTTCAAGAATCTTCTACTCTTCAGCTCCGACCCCGGCTCCGGAATTGGGCGATTTCCCAGTTCCCAGCGGGCTTCTTCCCTTTAAAGCCTCGCCTCTCTGACCACTCCCAGCGCGAGCTCCGCCCGCAGAGCGCTCCAATTCTTGCTCAGCTCCACGCGGCTTCTTCGTAGGATTCAACGCCCCTCAGCCCTTTCCACGCGGGCTCTGGCCCCGTCCCGCTCCCTCTTCTCGGAGCTCGCCCGTGGGCTTTCTCCCTTGCACCACGGCTCTCGGCGTCCTCTCCCGGCCGAGCTCTCGCACTTGCGGCCCGTAACCCGTAAGGTCTCTTCCACAGCGGTCGCTCCGAAGTGAGCAGCGGTGTAGCGAGGTGGAGGGGAGAAGCCTCGGAATAGGCTCAGTTCGCGCTGCAGTCAGTCAGCGAACACGCCGGGTTTTGCTCTTTCTTCCGCTTTCTCTGCTTTTTCTAACCCGCTGTCAGTTTGAATTGCCTGCGCCGAGCAGGGATTGGGAGGACTAGAATTTGCCCCAGACCCACATTGGAAGGCCAAGGGCCTTCTCCTGACGTGAGCTCAGAGGCCACGCCCCAGTAACGGTGCCGATATCAGATCGGCTCTCTGATTGGTTAATATTAGCTCAGCCCCTAAGATCATTGGCCAGCATCTGCTCGGCTTAAACCCTCCCCCCTGTGAACTTGGAAGACACACCCCGAGTTTCTTATTGGTGGATACACTAAGGTCCAGGCCGTTCTCTACTATTTATTGGCTGAACTTCCCTCCTCCCTTTCCCGGTCCGATTGGTCCCGTCTTCTCTTGAGAGTTTGTGTTTGGCTGTCGCTTCCATTTTATCCCGCCCATCAGCTTTACTTTAGGCTTCCACAGGCCGGGGAGGAGCTCACTCTAGGACTGCGCCTAGGCAGCTAGTGTTCGCCACACCTCTAAGTTTCGTCAGCCCCGCCTCTACTCCTGGCGTCTATGGATCAGTTGTTCCTATTGGCTATAGTCCCCGTCAGTCGCTATTAGGCGGGCGGTGATTGGCAAAGGGGTGGGTTCAGCTTCCCGGCGGGGTCTTGCGGAGTTGGCGGAGTCTCCTTAGGGAACTGGGGGGCCGAACTGCGTAGAAGAGGGTGGCGGGGAGGAGAACGCTAAGTGGGAAGCGGAACCTTGGGCCTGGGACCGGTCGCGGCAGAGCCAGGTAAAGGCTCCTTCTCCCCTTCCCTCCCCGTACGCCCGGCTGCTGCTGCTCTGACTGAACAAACCGGGACTGGGCGGGTGGACGCGTTGCGGATGCTGCTGCTTTCGGCGCCGCCTTAGCCGTGTCGCCGCCCGCGGTCCTCATACCGCCCTCCCCGGCCCTCCAAATCCCCCAGTGCAGCCCATAATACTTCTCGGGACTGTTCATCTCTCCGCCCATCCCTGCACTGCCGAGGACGGTCCTCACGCGGCGACACCGCCCTCCCGCAGCCCCTTTGCACACGGTTGGCCGGGTCCACCTAGGGGCCTCGCCGTAACGGTCCGCTGGTCTCGTCCCTGGTCTCCTAGCCTTGGCTGCCAGCCCAGGACCCGGAAAGATGGGGTGTTCCTCACGGCTTGCAGGGTGCTTTCTCCGTCCAGCCCTCCAGTCTGTCTCCCAGGGCTTCTCCACCCACTCTGATACCCAAACCTCATGCGGGTCCCGAAAGTTGCCAACATCCTACACTTCACGTTGCAGCGGTCCACCGCGGTTTCCCTCACTGCCTCGCCCCCAAAGCCGTCCTCTCGGCGCCCTCTCTGGTCGTCCAAGCTTGGGCGGCTCGAGCTGGCCCGGGCTCTCTCCTGCCTCAGGACCCCACCTCACGCCCGCCTCCTGCTTCCTGTCCTCCCGCACCGCGCGGCCTCTGCTCGCTCTTCCTGCGCGCGGCCCTTCCTCCAGCCGCCGGGAGTAGGCGACACTGCCTGGAGCCGCTTGTGCGCCGGCGGGGACAGGGCGGCCTAGGAGGCAGGGGCCCGCCGCAGCATTGGAGCTCTTCCCTCAGCCTCCTTGCCGCCGCCTCTCGCGCCTCCCGGAGCGACTCTCACTGATGCCTCCCACCCGACTGGGATTGGGTGCGGTATTTGTGATCCCTAGGCTTGGGGGACAAAAAAAATACTGGGGGGGGGGTGCCATTTAGAGTCACTCTCATACCTGGCTTGGGGAAGGCTACCGCCGCCTGCCGCCTCCCATCTCCGGGTTTTCCCGGTTTAGACCCTCGCCTCTAGCTCGTTTCCTGCTTCTGCCGACCACATTGTTTTCCTGGATGTCCCGTGCGGAGCGGGCCCTTCCTGCAGCGTCCCCCCTCCACCCCCCTCACCCCCCTCCCCGGTTTTGCTGCCAGGAGAAGCTAGTTACCAAAAACAAAACAACTGGGAGGAGGGGTGGCAGGGGAAGAAAAGTTGTGCCCATCTGGTTGTCCCCTCTGGTATGGATCCTGTAGATGTCTGGGAGGTGCCCCAGCCGGAGGTCAGGGGCCGCGTCGCGGGCTAGGCGGGAGGACCCCTCTTGGGCTAGCAGGGTTGGGAAAGCGCCGAGGTGCCGCAGTCCCCACCCGCAGCTCAGCTTTCCCGCCGCAGTCTCCGCCCGGAGCACGCGCTGCCGGCTGCTCCAAAGTGTTCTCTTTCTGCCTTAAAACCTGGAGGGAACATTTTTCCTCCCTACATTGATCGCCACGCCGGGTCTTCGGGCGGAGCGGGCGTTGTTAGGCCAAGATGAATGGGCCAAAGCTGGACTTGGAGTGTCATCCCCGACCCCACCCCTGTTGCGATTAGGATCTTCCCTCCGACTGATCGCCCCCTCCCCCCTTTTCTTGCATTTACAGGCTAGTGAACCGGAGCAAAGACTTCCGACCCACTCTGCGCTGCAGCGGCACCCTTTTGGGATTTGATTTGCAGAATCTTTGAGCTGGTAACACACACACACACACACACACACACACACACACACACAATCCCGCGAAGAACGCCTAGCCCTCCTCTGGCACCCCAAGACAAACCCACTCCCTCCTAGGGACACAGCTGGGCGCGTCCACACCCCCGCATCCCCTACACCATGTTGTGCGGAAGGACTTCCACTCCCAGCCTGTGTCGTTGATGTCAGACCCCAGGCCAGCCTCCGGGCGCTGCAGTTCTCCTGGTTAATGCTGCGGTTGTGGTTAGGGCTTTAGTACTTAAGCCAGCCGCCGCCGCCCCCCACTTCCCCACCCCCGGCCTCAGCGCCCACAGTCTGCATGTGTGTGCAGTAGCCGGCTGCCCATCCCGCCGCTCGTGTTCTCCTGGAGCTCTGGATACCACCGCGGGGCATTTCTCTGCCTGTGGGAGAAGTGGCCTTGGAGGCATTGATATCAGTGGTTGGATTTTTCCCGTGGATCTATCAATTCACAATTCGGATTTGGAAGAAAGAAGGAAAACATGACGTCTCCAGCCAAATTCAAAAAGGATAAGGAGATCATCGCAGAGTACGATACTCAGGTCAAAGGTAAGGATTTTGAAAATTAGCATAAAGCATATGTTCTGCGGACTGGTGAAGCATGCGTTTCCACCCCAATTTTCAGGGCGTTTGTTTCTTGGGTGGAGCAGGTGGTAAGTTGACCCCAGAGGTGGTTTCATAGGTGGATCAGCAGTGTCAGGGGCCATAGGCACTAGAAGAGGGCTTTAGGAATATCTTTGTGGGGCTGACCATTAATTTGGCAGTTTTTTCCCAAAGGCTGGGCAGGGTGGGGGAGGGGCAGGAGGTTCTCCGGGGAGAGAGAGAGAAAAAAAGCTGCTATTTGCCTTTGGGTGTCTTGAGTCAAGCTTCCTTGAAGGACAGCTGAAATCTGACAGGTGTTTGGACATTTATTTCAAAGGTTGTAGAGAAGCCCAGGTGGAAAGGCAACCTTGGGAAGGGGAAACCATTTGGAGAGACCTGGGAGAGGTGGGGTTTTTCTGGTACTGTATTAAAGCTTGAGATTTGCCAAGACACTGAATTCAGGAAGTCCCTAGCCATATTGGGTGTACCTAGTACTTGTCTGGCCCGTGGTCACCCTGCATACAATCAAAGATCACAGACCAGAAAGAATAAGGCCATCCAAACTGGTTTCCACCCCTCACTTAAACCTTAACAGAGTTAGGCTGTTAGGTTCTCAGAGTGGTGCTGAAACTGGAAAATAGGAAGACATAATTGTTTAACCCTTCTGCGTTGTTGCCCTCTGCTCCAGAATACATGCTTTTTAAAGGTCCATTTCCTTTCAGCAAAAACGTGAAGGGATAAGGCAGAATGTGGACCTGGAGAAATCAAGTGTTGTCTCCTCATCTAGTCCACTGCTTAAATTGGCTTCTCAAATCGAAACCTATACCCACATGGCTTTCCCTTCTCGGGCATTTCCCTTAGGAGGTGTCATGCCAGTGAAGGAGCCCTAGTCTGTGTTTGTGCAAGGCACTGCCCCTTTCTGACCAGTCACTGGGAAGAGCCATGTGGCTACAGTTCATTGAGACCTTAGCTGGGAAGTGGGAGAGGTGGGTGGCCTTGAATGTTAAACCACATGGTTGGAACTCTGGGTTTTTCCTTTGTTTCAGAGTAGAGAGGGAGGGGCCCCTACTCCATTCCCTGCACCAATGCAAGGAGACCTTTTTCTATCTTAGAGGACTTGGTAAAGACCATGTCTCCCCTCTGATGATTGCCTTGGATGTGGGTTAGAGGGAGAGTGTGAAATGGGTAGTCCCTTTTATCTCTTAGAAGGTTGAAAGGCAGTTTGAAGTCATCATTGTGTCTTCAGGATTTTTTTTTAGAATATATATTATCAGTTTGGTCAATGCAGGAGATGCCCTAAGGGACCTTCAATCCATTTGACTGCAAATATTGGTCAGATTTATTACAAGAATGGGGTAGTTGAATGCTGAGAGCTCCAGTTGGATTGGAATTGAGAGAGGTGTGGTTGTGAGTTATAACTGAGGTCCTGGCCTCTTGTCATTATTCATAATCCCAGCCTGTTTTTGTAAACAATGGCCACTGGCCTCTATGTCCTGTCCAGATGCAGCACATTCTGCTCTTGTAATGCACTCCCTGTGGTTTTAGCCAGATATATCATTGAAAAAATACATCCTATTCTTAACTGTTGCCATAGGGAGTGTTAATAACTTTGTCTTTCCCAGGTGGTTCTCCATAAGCACACATTTGACTAAGATGAAAAGTGATTTTTTTATATGTTGGTGATTTTTTTTTTTAAGGTTCAGGGCTAACAGGTATCAGAATTTGCTGATTTTTTAAAAATTGGTAATAGGCTTCTTATGAGTGTCTCAAAAATTAAGTACTTTGCGTATTTACAAATATTGCTCATTGAGATGATGTAATGCACTTAGCTATTTGGAGTTTCTCTTCAACCCTGCCACAGACTAGAGACCGTTTTGTGTGTGTGTGTGTGTGTGTGTGAGTGTGTGTGTGTGAATATTTTTCCATTGACTATTCAGGAATGTAGAATTTGGTAGGTGGCTGACCCTGAGTTCTCGCTGGAGGAGGTACCCATGAATGCTTTTGGAACTGACTTGGTTTAGTCCCTCAGTTTACAGCTGAGGAGGAGGTAGAGAACTGGAGAGGTTTGTTCAAGGTCACACAGCTAGGTGGTAGCTGTGTAGAAGGTAGGAGTAGTTTGACAGACTTCTGTACCTTCCCAGTAAAAATATCATCTGTTCATGGTGAAAACAATTCTTAAGGCAAGTGTGTGTGATCTGTAATAGTGATGTATAGCAGCCGTGTGCTAACAGTTTACTTTGGGTGTTCATCATGTACCATGGCACCCCAGTGAGTGGTCTATGTAATTGTCACCTCTCTCCAGGAAGTATTGTCATCTAAGGAAACTGAGGTTATGAGAGGGAAAAAACCCTTTCAAGGTCATACAGTCAAAAGTGGCACCTTCCTTGTTTTATTTATTATTTGTTGAGTGCTTAGTATGTGTTCTAGGCTTTTCTACATCAGTCAAGAAGACAGAATGCCAGACCCCTATGGAGCTTACATTTCTAGAACCATATATGGTGGAAGACTCTATAATTTAAATTCAAGGGATCTTGGCTTGGGGTTGGCACTGTGACTTACTACCTCACCTGTCAGAATTAAGAATTTGGGCTTTCAAAAAATTGTGTTCTGTTTGTTCGTTTTGCTTCTTAGAGACAGGGTCTCAATGTGTAGGCTGTGGTAGCCCAGAATTCACTCTGTAATTCAGGTTGACCTTGAATTTATGGCAGTTTTCCTGAGTCAGACTTGTGAGTCTGGGAATACAGGTGTGAGCCCCTACCCTCTACAAGCAGAGTTTCTGAGTTTTATGAATTCTGTGGAAGTAACTCATGATACTGCCAGACTTCTCTTATAGATGCCAAGAAATTTTTTTTTAATGTTATACAGCTATCAATTTGGTGTGTCCGTTAAAAGTAAAAGTGTTAGAGGCAGAGAATCCAGGTTTAAACCTTTGTTCTACTATGTTACATGTCTTGTCCGAGTCTCAGTTTCTTAATTGGAAAATTGGCAAAATAGTGTGCGTTTCCTATTCCTATGAGGAATAAAGGAGCTAGCTAGTCTGCAGATTTCTTGTAGCTCAGTATCTGGCACCTGTGAGTACTCAATGACTGTATAGTCTACTTGCCAATTAGTCAGGCTGCCTTGAGAGTTCACTCTCTAAGCACCAGCTGTTAAATGATAGGAAACCATAGTAGGAATGAATCAGTTCTAGTTGAAGTTTGTTGAGGAATAACAAAATGTGTCATGTACCTGTCATTTAAATCCTTTGGCCAGTCATGGTGGCTCATGCCTGTAATCTTGGTAGTTGAGAGGCTGAGGTAGAAGAACTTTGGAAGTTTGAGGCCAGCCTGGAGTAGAGTGAGGCCCTGTTTCAGAAACACAACACAACACAACAAAAACAAAACAAATCCATCTCCACTAAAAATCTCCCATACTCTTTGAACATTAATTTCCTTTTATGCATGATAGGCAAATTGTCTGAAAATATTGTATGTATCTCTGTTTTTTTAGTCAGAATTGTTTGAACCAAGTAGACTTTCAGTAGACTTTGGACTCTCTTCTATGATTTTGTTCTCTCATGCTATTATTCCTTAAAAGCACCTGCTTGCATGTGCTCTGAGGAATTTCTGAGGTTTCAGTAGCAGTCCTACCTCAGTATGGTTTTCAGGGGCAGGAGAAATGCTCCCTTAATCAGTCTGCTATGTGGCTATGTAAAAACAACCACTGTTTCTGCTTTGTGGGTGTTTGGATTCCTTTGAAAAGTTCATGTCTTTCAGTGTCCAACCCAAAAGCACTAATATTCTTAGTCTTCTTGCATAGTTTTCTTATTTCTATTTTTTATTTTATAAAGTACTTTTATGTACAGGAATTTCTGGAAATTCTTGACAGCCTTGATGAGATTCATGATTGGAAACTGGTACATTTGACCTCTAGCCTGTTAGCATCTTTATTGGCACTTAAACACTGCATAGTGAAGAGTGGGACATAGAATAGAGGTAATTGTCTGGGTGGGACTTGGGTGAATTCATATTACTGTCCACAATACCTCTAGGTACTCTCTTAATTAGGTGTTAAAGGTTGTCTCCCCACTCCCCCTCTATTCACCTTTGTGCACCATAAAGCTAAGGAGTAAAATTATTATCATTTTTATGTTTTGAAACAGGGTCTTTTGTTGTTGTTCTTTGTTTTTTTTTTGTTTTTTGTTTTTTTTTTTTTTGAGACAGGGTGTCCCTATGTAGTTCTGGAACTCTCTGTATAGACTAGGATGGCCTCAAACTCAGAGATCTGCCTAGATTGGGTCTTAACTATATATAACTCAGGTTGGATGAACTCACAGTGATTCTCCTATCTTAGCCTCCCAAAAGTTGGGATTACAGTGTATACTATTATAGACAGAGAGAAATGAACTTTTTATAATTTGCTCATGGAGCATTTTGATAGGAAAAGAACAAATCAGTTTCCTGGAACAGTTTAACTCTTTGGTACCCTTTGGGAGCCGAAGATGAGATTTCAGTTCTAGCCATATTGTGTGTGCACTCATGCTTGGGAATGCCAATTGGGGGTATTAAACAGACTTGTTCTCAGGGGAGGGCTGAGAAGTTCCTAGCTTATGCCAGCAAAGGTCTTTTCCCTAAAGTGTCTTTCCTCCCAACCTCCACTAGCTTACACCCCAAGGGAACTTTAAATATAATCAGTTTGTGAAAAGCTGCAGTAAACCATCTCTTTGGAATCCTCGAACAGATGCTATCATCTTCCTGGGAGATGACTGAGTGCTCTTCCCTCATTTAGGGAACATAGAAACTCAGCAATAATGTGGACTCCTAAAAGAAAATGAAACTCTTTGGGAAAATTCAGGCACCCAGAGTTGCAGGGCCCTGTAGGAAAGCTAGGAGCTAGGCTATGCCATACGACTATGCAAACCAGCAGTGAAGGGGAGCTGCCTAGCAATACTCCTTACCTTTACCATGACAGGCACTCATCTCTAGGAAGGATAGGACGGACATTTCCTTGGGAGAAGCCCTTTGGGATCTCATTGATTTTATACCACTCAGGCTAAAAGCTAAAGATAAGCCCTTGTGAAGTTTATAGAATATGACCTGGTTTGGTCTATTTTCAGCATCAGCTAGCTCCCAGATGCTGACTTTTCAAATCCTGCTGTCTGCCAAGTGTGGTCCCTGTAAAGCTCCCCTTCTGCAATAAAGCCTTTTTTTTTAGGGGAGTCATGTCTACCCCACATCCTAGACTTCTGATGGCTACATTAGGAAAATACACCGTTGTCCTGAAAGGAAAAACAGTCAGTGTATGATTTCTAGTAATAAAATTCAAGAGAACTGTTAGCTTCAGTGGGGAATCTCAGAAAGTTACTTTTGAAGAAACTTAGTTTGAAAAAAAATAAGGAGAGCTTTAAAAATTGAAGGTGAATGACAATGTGTAGAAACTCTCATTTCTTTTTTTTTTAAACTGTGGTTAAATGCACATAAGTTTCTTATATTAACCTTTCTTGAGTTTACTGTTCAGTGTCATTAACTATGTTGACATTGTTTTACAGCCATTATCAATCATCTATCCATGAAACTCTTTTCATTTTTGCAGATTAGAAGCTCTAAACCCACCAAATAGTAACCCTGTACTCTCCATCTCTTGCTCCAGGCCCCCACCCCTCTATTGTCTGTCTCCAACTCTAGGCACCTCATATAAGTGGAATCATACAGCACTTCCCATTTGTAACTGGCTTATTTTCCTTAAGGCTCAGCCATGTTGCCATGTGTTTAAGGTGGAATGATACTCATTGTGTCACTGGATCTGTCACATTTGGTTTTTCAGTCATTTATTGATGGGTACTTGCTTACTTCTACCCTTTACCTGTTGGAATAATGCTGCAACGAACATAGGTGTTTTCTTACTCTATTTTTAAAATTTAACATTTTTATTTTTGTATGTATGTGTGTTTTGCATGCATGTATGTCTTTGCGCCACATGTGTGCCTGGTATCTACAGTGGCAAGAAGAGGGTGTTGGATCCCCTGGAACTATAATTACAGAAGGTTGTGAGCCATCATGTGGGTACTGGGTATCAAACTGAGGTCTCTGGAAAAGGAGCTGAGCCATCTCTCCAGCCCCTAAGATTCTCTCTCTCTCTCTCTCTCCCTCTCTCTCTCCCTCTCCCTCTCTTTCTCTCTCTCTCTCTCTTTACTTTTGGTTTCTCTGTGTAGCCCTGGCTGCCCTGGAACTCACTTTGTAGACCAGGCTGGCCTCGAACTCAGAAATCCGCCTGCCTCTGCCTCCCAAGTGCTGGGATTAAAGGCGTGTGCTACCACTGCCTGGCTAAGATTTTCTTTCTTAAAACATGTTCTATACCAATATTTTATAAGTCTGCACATCTATATTTTTATAATCACTATCTCAATAACTTTTAAAGTTTTAATATATGCATTTATATTTTTGTTATGTTCTTAATATGAGCATTGTATTTTATTAACAATAAAATTTTATACTTTTAGTAATTATATTAATTAATATATTTTCTATGTCTTAAACAATTGCTGAATTGTTTTGTTTGTTTAGAGAGCAGGTTTTTTTAGATAGCCCTGGCTGATCTTGAACTTTCAGTGTATACAAGGCTAGCCTCAGACTTGCAGTGATCTTCCTGCCTCTGTCTCCTGAGTGCTGGGATTACAGGTATATGTTACCGTTGCTAGCTTGGCTATGTTTTCAAGTTTTAAAAGGCATTTAATAGGCTGTACATATTTAAAGCATGAAATTTAGGGCTGAGAATGTAGTTTAGTTGCAGAATGCTTGCCTCATATTCATTAAAACTGTGGGTTTGATTCTTAGCACCCCTGAGTTTGATCTTCAATGAATGCTACATTATATACATCTATGGAACTATTAGTGCTAAGATAGTGAATACAACCAAATGTTAGTATAATATACCCTTATGTTTTTATAGTATAATATTTTTAAAAAGGAGAAATGTAATAACTGTGCATGGGAAAACAAATAAGATAAGATAAGACAAAAAGGTAAAAAGCTAGGAATTACCAAGTTTTAAAAAGTAATAAATAATACTGCAAGTTACTGAAACTGGTTCTGAGAAAATTGGTTTAACCTTAATGATAAGTGAACTGTTTCTAGAGGGTTGGGTTAATAATTTTATCTCAGCCATTACTTTTTAGGAGAGAGTGTACAACAGAGAGAGAAGAAAGGAAAGTCTTGGCCTTGTTAGGAGCTGACAAATGACAATATCTATTTTCCTATAGACCTTGCTAGAACTAGTCCTGAGGGCATTACACCTCATAGAAGGGGTCATAAGTGAGCTAGATGACAAGGGGAGGGGACTGCCATGGGAGATTCTCTCTGAAGGCTATGGGTATGACATTTCCCCGAATGGCTGATTACCCATTGCCTGCTGAATAGAGCCCAGCTTTCTTAGGTAGGTTATGAACTCTGTCTTTCATCTGGTTACACCTATCGTTCCAGCTATGCTGGCCTTTTGCTCTTTCAGAGAATTGGGGACCTATCTGGACTGCTTGTTGTTCCTTTAATGTATTCACTACTAGCTACAATATTGTTTGGGATTACTGTTGTACTCAGCATTATCCCAAATACTTCATATTTCATAATCCTTACACAAGGACTATATTACTGCCATCACATTTAGTTAAAGAAGAAACTGAGGTATAGTTCATTTGGTGACTTGCCCAGAGTCTGCCCCCTGTGAATGTTCAGTCCCCCTGCAAACAGGCATTAGAACTTTGGTTGTCATCAGAGTCTGAGTTCTGATTGCTCTCATGGAATGTTCCTCTCTTCCTGCCCAGCCCCACATGTTCATCTGCTGAAATCCCACCCTTCTAGTCTCATCTATTTGGGATGCCTTCTGTGGTCATTATAACCAGAAAGACTCCTCTATTTCACCCACATAGTACTTCTCAATAGATCTCCCAGGAGATTGATTTTGTACTGTACTGTCTTATGTTTTGAATATTTGTATTTCAGTCTTCTACTAGGAGTTACTGTTTTTTTTTTTTTCTTTTTGTGTGTGTGATAAATTTATATATGTGTTTGTGCATGAATGGGTGCATGTGTTAGTGTGTTGATGTCAGGAGTCTTCCTGATTGCTCTTCTGCTTTTTTCTCTTTAGGTATAATCTCTTAAACCCACAGCTTGCCGATAGATATAGCTAGTGTCACTAACCGACTAAATCCTTAGATCACCTGTTTTTCAAAGCTACAGTTACATACACCCAACATTGATATGTGTTCTGGGAACCTGAACTCTGGTCCTTTTACTTATAAGGCAAGCTGTAACTGCTGACCTATCTCCCTCGCCCTCTTTGCCTTTTGAGATGTAGGGTCTTCACGTTAGCCTCAGACTTATGATTCTCTTGCCCTTGCTTTCTTTGTGTGGGCATTAAAGGTGTCTGCCACCCTAACAGCTTGTAGAAATGTCTCAATGTTGTCTTATATAATGCAAAGAATATAAGTGTTGGAATTACTTAGGTGATGGAGTCTTATATCACCTTTTTGTTCATTACTGAAGTTCTGTTCCAAGCATCTTCTATTGTGATATATAGTGAATGAAGGCTTACCTTATTGTTATTACAAGTGTACTATAAAAATATTAACTCAATGTATGACAACTATTAAATGCTAAATAAATAGCTCTTATTATGAGTCTTTTCACATAGGAGAGATGCCTAGAATATGATTATAGCTGAAATGGTAGATTTTAGTGAATATTTATTGACTACGATGATGAATGACTAAAAGGATGATCCAGAAATATACTTTCTTTTACAAATAGTTTTTAAGTTTGACCTTGATAAATCACCGAAGTGATTAGAAACAAACAAACACTCATTCTTCTGCTTAGGTCATGACATGTAAGGTTGTTTACAGTCATTATTTCCCATCTATCCTCCTCACATTTCATACTGCTGCGGAACTTAACTGTCGCTAGTTTCTGTACTATCACGTAAGGCATGCTTTGTCCATGTTCTGTCCTCTCCTAGAATTGGGTTCTCTTCCTTGGTAAACTTATCTATCCTTTAAAGCTCAGCTTAGATACAGTCACCTCCCAGAAGCCTTTTCTGCTTCTCTGAATATATCTGCCAACTTTATTTGCATGTGTGCAGCTTCCAGCACATGCTAAGCACTTTAAAAACATTTACAAATTAGGGCTTGAGAGATGCCTTAGACATTAAAGGCTAGACTCATAGCCAAAAACTATTCAAAAACTAAATTGAACTATTGTAATTGAGTTGAGGTTGGATGTGACATAATGCATGTCACCACACTTCTGCATTTTTCCTCTTTGTTGCATAAAGAGCCCACTCCCTTCCATAATGTTACTTGAAATTAAACATAGATTAAACATAAATATTGTCATTTCATAAGGACAAGTACTGATGATCCAGCATGATGGAGCTCCCCAGCAAGTGAGAAATGATTTGTATTTGTTACACACACCCTTTTAACTCTTTTGAATCTAATGTCCTAGAACTATTTGAGCTGTTCAGATTTCTTTAATCATATATCCTACCTTGTGGGGGGGGGTGGAAAAGAAAAGATATATCATCATCATCATCATTACTGTTGTTATTATTGACAGTGTCTTGCTTTGTAGTACTGGAACTCACTATGTAGCCCAGGCTGTCCTGGAACTCACTATGTAGCCCAGGCTGTCCTGGAACTTGTAGTAATACTTATTCTTCAGTCTCCTGAGTGCTGAGATTATGAATGCGAACCACTGTACAAGAAAAATATTTAGTGTGATATTCTCAGGAGTTAAAAATATAGTTAAACCTTTGTGTAGTTGAAGCAAAATACATTCTGTACTTACCCAGGACTTATGTATCATTTTAAACAGATATTCAAAATCCCAGTTTGAGAAAAGTTTGGTCTGTCTTGACAAGGAGTTGAGAGCACTAACTTACAGAGGCATTGTCAGGATTCTGTTTCAAAGCACGGGTTTTGCAAGAGCTGTTACCTGGCTAGAAACAGCTGTGTGGGGAGGAAAAGTCCAAGCGACAAACAGGAAAGCTCTCTTCCTTAGTATTTCAAGTCATTTGGTATTTAGTAGCCTTGACCTTATTTGTGCATTGTGAATGGATGTTCTTAAAATTGAAATATATATTCCTGAGGAAGGAAAACAGCTAGGATGTGTGCTGCTTTCTTTCTCTTCTCTTCTCTTCTCTTCTCTTCTCTTCTCTTCTCTTCTCTTCTCTTCTCTTCTCTTCTCTTCTTTTCTTTTTTTTTTTGGATACCATCTGTTGGTAGAAGGCAGACCCTCTCCCCCACATAACTGTTTTGCTTTAAATGCATTAATCAGTAGGTAGGTAATTCAAAAGGCATTGTGGAAGTTGGCATTATCTATGCTGCTGTAAGCCTAGCTTGTGTAGTTAGAATCATGACACAGAGGGCAGGGTCTGCATGTTCTTCTCCCTGGGGAAGACTTCATCATCCAAGGGTAGCTGGAATGGCCAGGACTCCACAGGATGCTAGAGCACAGAAAACAAAGGGACCCAGCAAAGAGGGTGAAACTTGTCAGGACATGTCATGACAGGAGCTTTAAAAAAAAATTCCTGTTTCTGAAGAATTCCAACCCACCCCCCTCCGTGTGTGTGTGTGTGTGTGTGTGTGTGTGTGTGTGTGTGTGTGTGAGTGTGTGTGTGTGTGTGTGTGTGTGTGTGTACACATACTGGTACCAGAGCTTGTTGGATGAAGAAGCTGCTCTTTGGGAGGCATCTTGACTACAGGTAATTATTTTGGAGTTGTGTTTCTTATCTGCAAATGTGGACAGCAGTTCCTGGCTTTCACTAGTAATGAAAATGATGGTTAGCATTTATTAAGGGCCTCAGAATTCTAGGCGGTGTTTTGAAAGCTTTACATATATTAGTCCAAGAATTTCCCAATTGCTCTATGAGGTAACTATTATCATCTCAGTTTCACAGGTTAAGCAAAATGACGTTAAATGACTTGCTCTAAAGCACACCACTAAGTAAGTGATGAAAACAGGGCACTCACCCAGGCTGACTTAATACCGCTGTGAGGCTCAAATTAAAGTACTCATTTGGATGCTGGAGACGGTGGCACATGCCTGTAAGCCCTAGCATGTGAGAAGTAGAGGCAGGAGGATTAGAAGTTAGACATCTTTGGCTACATACTGAGCTGAAGGCCAGACTGGACTACATGAGACTCTGTCTCAAAATACCACCACTACCACCAACAAAAGAATCCATTTGAAAACTCTTTGATATTCTGAGATATTATACATGTTTAGTCGACTTTTCTTATTTCCCAGTCTCTTAGCTAAAAAAACAAAAAGGATTTAATATACTGTTCTAAATGTCTTCATATTTAATGTGTTTATGCCTTGGGTTTCTCATTTGTGAAATTAGGAGTTAAATTAGAACATCTCTAAGTTTTTTGTTGGTTGTTTTTTTATTTTTTATTTTTTAGCGTTTAGAGCTTATTATTCTTGCTTATTTTAAAGATATCTCTTGTGGGAGACATTTCTACTTGTGGGCACAAAAACTGTTCTCAGAACAACACTCTCCCTAGCTCTAGTGCCTATGCCTGGATGGCACAGATCCAGAGAGCGCTTGCTGTGGTATTTGCTTAGGTATTACACTGATAGGAAGATGTGCCTCATAGGTGGACAGATTGAAGGAGGAATAGTTGAAATATTTTCACAGTTATGTTTTCTTTCTACTCCATGAATAGGCCAAGCAGCAGCCTGTTGTTTTAAAATGAGCATCATTAATAATTATAGCTCATATTTTCATTGTTGTAGCATTTGAGAAATACATTCATGGGAAGAGCGGTTTTAGGGTATTGTAGGATGAGTTGCCTGATCCTGAACAAACCATTCCACCCTCAGAATTTTAGTTCTCAACTAGAAAGTGAAAAGATGCAATACCATTTCTTTTTAGGATGAAAAGAAGTATGGTTTGCATTAAGTGAGTTGTCACAGAATTGAGATACTGATTATTGTCTCAGGAGAAAGATAGAAGACAGATTAGACTTGTCCTGGGCTTTTCTTAGAGTTTCTACTCCTGGTTTAAGTTTTATCTTTAAGTGACATAAATAGGCCATATGTTTTAGGCATCTTTAAAGTCAATTATGCTCTATCTCTTCATCTATATTCAGTGATTTGTGGTGATGTAAGTTGTCTCAGCTCTTTGCTGTCAGCAAACATTGTAGCATTTGGGGTAGATGGCATCTGTTACTTGGATTAATGAAATTTTTGATATGAGTATGTTAAGACTAATAATAATAGTTTTAAATACCTACTTCCTCCACAAACAGTAATAGTACTCTGACCACCAAAGGTTGGATCTGGTTAACTGATATGTGCCAGTTACATCTTTCTAAGTGTGTGTTTGTGTGTGTGTGTGGAGGGGTATGTGTGTGTGTGTGTAAGTTGAGAATTCCTCCCTTCTTTCCTTCCTTCCTTCCTTCCTTCCTTCCTTCCTTCCTTCCTTCCTTCCTTCCTTCCTTCCTTCCTTTGTTTTTCAAGTCAGAGTTTCTCTATGTAGCCCTGGCTGTCCTGGAACACTCTCTGTAGACTAGGCTGGCTTCTGGGGTTAAAGGCAAGGGTCCAGAAATGCCAGTTTTTCTGGATTCAGCAGCAGAAGAATCAATCATTATCCTGGCAGAAACAGAAACTGCCTAGGTTTTTAACCTTTGTGCCCCATTTCTCTTTTCTTTTGGTCTTAAAAGAAAAAGAACATGAATATACACCTCAACACATACATGCATCTTAATCTTTCATTCAAGACTTGACATTAAATGATTTAATGCTTACGAGAGCAGGAATTACTTGGAATGGATACTGGGTTCTGTGGGCTTAGCAGGCATGATGTGAAAGCAGGCCTGTTTGGCCTGTGAAGATTGCAGATAAGAGTGATATGTAATTGAGTAAGAATTTGAAAAATTATCCGATAACATTAGGAGCAGCAAAGCAACTGCTTGTGCCTTTTTATGCTTAAACTATTTGGAGTAGGAGTGAGGAGTTCTCATTGTTTTCAGGGCGTGGGAACCCTCTCTCTACTCCACCAGCCAAATATGTTTGCCCAGACACAGAGTGTGAGGTTTCTGAGTGATCTTAGTGTTTAGAATAGTCTTCTGTCCCTGGGCAATTCTTGGGTTTAATCATTTCTGGAAAAAGGCTGTCAGCCAGCCTTTAAAATTCTTTCTAGAAGAGTCTAGCCCAGCCCACCTTTTCATTGTGTTCTTCTAGTGACCCAAACTAGGAATGGGTAATTCTGTCACTTGCCGAGCTTGAAATCAGAGAGAGAGAGAGAGAGAGAGAGAGAGAGAGAGAGAGAGAGAGAGAGAGAGAGAGAGAGGAAGAAGAAAAAGAAGAAGAAGGAAGAAGAAGAAGAAGAAGAAGAAGAAGAAGAGAGGAGAAGAGAAGAGGGGGGAGGGGGGAGAGAAAGAGGGAGGGAAGAGGGGAGAGGGAGAGAGAGGGAGGGAGGGAGGGAGGGAGGGAGGGAGAGAGAGAGAGAGGCTTGCTGAATGAACTTGTGTCTTCACTACTGCCACCATGTGCCCTATGCAGACTTTTATTCATGGAACTTGCAAGGCCTTGGCTTCTGGCTGTTGACTACTGGGTTTTGTTCTTCCCAGTCCCCTCCCATCCTTACTTCCTCTAGTATTGGGACACTTTGTATGAACAGGAAGAATGAACTAACTTCAACCAACACCCATTTATATGGAACTTACTATGTGCTTGGTGCTATTAGGGTGTGGGCATACACATTCTGTCTTTAAAGTACTTTAGCCTATTCTAGGTATGGATAGATAATACAGACACAGTGGAAGGATCGCAGTGGATGGCCATGTGGATAGGGGATGGTAAGTCATGTTGATGAGGTTGGTTGATAGGGAAGGTAATGATTGCCATCTAAGTGATGAAGATATAGATATTAGTCACATTGCTTTTTGGTGATTTATTTTATTTTATTTTAATTAGTACTACAACAGGCTTCTTTTTTTGTGTGTCATTTTTGAAATGTTTTATTGTGAGATTTGTATATATTTACTTGTAGTTATAAGAATATTAGAGATTGTATACAACTTTACTTTTCTTCAGTACTTAATAACTTACAAAATGATAGTTCAGTGTCACAACTAGGACCTTGACATTAATCTAGGTAAAATACTGACAAGTTCAACCAGTGTAAAGATCCTTCATGTTGCTTTTGTAATCTTGTCCTCTTCCACACTTTACACTGGGCCTTCTGTGCTCCATCCCCAGTCCTGTAGTTATTGACACCATAATCTCTATTCCAGATCTATAATTTTACCGTCTTAAGAATATTATAAAAGTAGATCTGTGAGCATGTAGCCTTCTAAGATTGACTTTTTCAGAGCTCAGTGAGTAAAGGAGCTGGCTGGCAAGCCTGGCGACCTGAGGTTGATCCTAGGACACATGGTGGGAAGAGAATTGACTTCCTCAAGCTTTCCTCTGATCTCCACATATGTGCCGTAGCAACAGCTGGTATTGCACACACACACACACACACACACACACACACACACACACACTCACACACCACATACACAACAACTAAATTTAATTTTAAAAATTAACAAAGAGGATTGAGTTTTTTCAAGAGTGCATTCCTTTAGGCTGGTGAGATGGTGTACTGGGTAAAGGTGCTTGTCAGGCAAGACTGGCAAGTTAAGCTCAATCTCTGGATCTGGGAAGATGCAGAAAGAGGAGCCAACTCCACAAAGTTCTTCTTGGATTCCTACACGTGCTCTATGATGCATGTGCCTCTTGCCTAATCCCAAGCACATATCACATGCGCCCGTGAACCCACACATACTATACACACGTGCACGAATGCACACAAGCATACACAATAACAGTAATAATAAAATAGGGCTATGAAATGACTCAGTGTTAAGTTTTGTTAAAGCCTAATGAGTTGACTTCAATCTCAGGGACCCATGTGAGAAAGGGAAAGAACTAACTCCTGAAAGCTGTCCCTTGAACTTCTCGCTTGGGTGTGGCACCCTCTTTCCAAATAAATAAATGTAATTTTAAAAACAGAGTACATTTCTTTTTCATTGCTAAATACTGTCCCATGGTGTGGCCGTTTGACTGTTTAACCATTTACTCATTGAAGGAGCCCTGGGTTGTTTCCTATTTTGAGCTGTTATGAGTAAAGTTACTATGAACACTCAGGTACAGATTCTTATATAATGAGATTTAAAAAAAATAATATTGTGGATTATTAATAGGAAATTCAAAGTTTTTGCTCATCTATAGAAGAACATAATATAGGATATTATTATTCCTACATCTCAGAGTTTTGTATATAAACTGAGATAGTATGAAACAATAAATGTCATAATATGTAATGAAATATAAACATATGAGCCAAGATGCTAACTCACTGTGCTCTATCCTTTAATCTTAGACATCAGAGTAGTACTTTTAAAGATTACTCACATACATTTATTTATTTATTTATTTATTTATTTATTTAATTTGTTTGTTTAGTGATGTGTGTGTGTGTGTGTGTGTGTTCATGCAATTGCATGCATATGTACTGGTGTGTGTGTGTGTGGAAATCAGAGGACAACTTGCAGGAGGTGTTTCTCTGTCTTCAGCATGTGGGACCTGCAGACTGAATTTAGGTTATCAAGCTTTGTAGAAGGTGCCTGTACAGGCTGAATCATCTAAGAGGCCCATTGTGGTTAAATTATGATTCAGAGAGCTTTTAGGCTGCCTTCTTTTCTTATTACTGATGTATAGGTAGTCTTTATATACTCTGGCTGTTGATGATTATTGGTTGAAATACCTTCTGTCAGAGTTTATCTTCTTTTTATTGAATTCATTAATGTGTGAGTAATGTAAATTTTTTATACAACTAAATTGTCTAACCTCTTTATAGCATGAATTTGTTCAAAACATATATACATGCATATTTTTCCTATTCTGAAATTATAATATACTTGTATTTTCTTTTAAGAGTTTTAAAGAGTATTACTTGTCATATATCTTTGTTGAATACACCAGGAATTAATTTTTGTAAATGCTGTGAGCTAGGGATCTAACTTTATTTTATATTCAATATGAATGTTTGTCTTACCTTCATAATCCTTTCTCTCCACTGATCTGTAATAGTCACCTATGTGCTTACTTCAGATTTATACAGATTTGTGGACAAGACCAATTCTCCATTATGCTGAAGTAGTATTGCCCCCTGAATGGATATAAGGTGTCGCTGTTTGTTAAGGGACTCAAATGTTTTCTCTCCTACAGTAGACAACACTGGGCTGACACCACTGACACAGAATAGCTCTGCAATTATGGTACTGTATGTGGCATCTATTTACTATTTTGTTTAAATTTTTTTCATTTAATGAGTATGGGTATTTTGTTTTCATGTATGGATATGTGTCATGTATGTGCCTGGTACCCATGAATTCCCCTGGAACAGGAGATACAGTTGACTGTTAACTGCCCAGGTCTTCTGAAATAGCAACCAGTGCTTTTAACCACTGATCCATCTTTTCAACCCTTGTTTAATTTTTAAAGATAGAGCCTTCATTATTCAGTCAGGTTAGCCTGAAACTCACTCTGTAGACCTAGCCCATGATATATTTTTTTTGTTTGTATGTATATATAGTTGTGTGTGTGTATGGGGGGGAGGATGTATGTATGTTATATACATACCTATGGAGGCCAAAGGTTGACAATGAATGTTTTTCTTGACCATTCTTGATCTTTTAGCTCTTATTTATTGAGGTAGGGACTCTCACTGATTGGCTTTTCTAGCTAATTAGCTTGCTCTGTGTGGATATCCCATTTCTGCCTCTCAAATACTAGGATTATAGATGGGACATGAGGCCTCACTGATATTTACATAGGCACTGGGGATCTGAACTCCAGTTCCCATGTATGTGTGCTTTATCTATTGATTCTTACTTTCAATCTACTACTTAAGAATTTATTTGAAGAACTTATACATTTTAAAAATTGAAATCTGGCATCATTCATTTATTCATTGTGTGTGGGTCTATATGTGTGCGCATACATACATACCATGTGGGTATGCATATACATGTGGAGGCCAGAGTCATGTCAGACATTGTTCCTCAGGTACCATTTACCTTAACTTTTTGAGACAGGATCCCTCACTTTCTAGGGCTACACGATTAGGCTAGGTTGCAAAGCTGGGTAGGCTGTGGCTAGCAAACCTCATGCCTCTGCCTTGATAGTCTAGTGCTGAGATTACAAGTGTCAGACACACTTCCTTACAGAGGTTTTGGGGATCATGCTTGCATGGTAAATGCTTTACTGACTGAACAATCTCTCCTGACTCCCCTGCCTTTTGGGGGGCGGGCAAGGTTTTGTGTGGTCTAGGCTGGCCTCAAACTCACTATATAGCTGAGTTTAACCCCCAGCCTTTGAGTGCTGGGAGTACAGATGTGTACTACCACACTTGAACATTTTTTTTTCTTGTTATTGTGAGACAGAATCTCACTAAACAACAACCCAAGTTGGCTTCTTAAACTGTTCAGCTCAACTTGATCTCAAACTTGTAATCCTCTTGCTCATGTTGCCCAAGGGCTGAAATTACATTATATCCAGCTTAGACTACTATTTTAGCAGATTTTACTTTGGAATGTTTTTAGTTATTTTTACTGTCAAGGGTCTTCTCTCTCATTTTGGGTTAGATAGAAAGGCTAAGAAGTCAGGTTCTAGCAGTGAGGGGACAGTGTACTTTTAAAAATTGAAATAAAAGTGTTGTTTTGTGTCTGTATGTGACTTGGTGACTGCCTGTCAGTAGTTCTATGTATATAGCCTTTGCCATAATAATTATTATATAGCTCCTATAATATCAGGTTATCTAGAATTTTGTTCTTTTCCTCTGTATTGTGTAAATCAGGGAAGGAAAACAACTTGCATATAAGAAAAGTAATTAAAAAAATTAACCCACAGAAATACAAGATATGACGTCAGCCTGGGATGACTAAAAATGAGTGATGTTGATAAGCACTTGAGGAATTCTGAGATGGGAGAGGTGTTGGCCATAGTGAATAAGATCTTCGTTTGTGGAGTGGGACTTGGTTAAGCTGAGAGTAGGAGGGAAGAACAGAGGCTGTGTGTCTTCCCTTAGTGGCATTCCCATAGCCCTCTGTGTGCTCACCACTCCTGCCTCACTTCCTACACTCTGATACAATGATGGTTTTATGTACTCTCACCCCCTCTCATTTCTCTCTTTTAGACACACATTCTGTATTAGAAAACTTATGAGTTATATTGGATGGCGAGCAGTGGGTGCCTTTCATTTCAGCATTCCCAGCATCCAGAACCATGTTTGCATATGGTAGGCACCCAGCAAGTGTGCCTGGCTGGATGAGTTGAGTCATCAACAGGAGTAAGATCAGGCTGGGCTCTGTACTTGGGCAGTGGAGAACAATGGAGACAGTCAGAGCTGAGGAGTAGTGTGATGATGATGTTGCATTTCAGGTCTCCTTGGTTGCTCTGGGCAGCCTGGCTGGCCAGGGAAGGGAGGGGAAGGCCTGCTTCTGTCCATACAGGGCATACTAGTTAGTCTGTGTTGGGCCCTGCCCTTGGTGCTACAAGTCTTTTGCTAGCAATGAGTTCTTGGAGCCACTGATGAGCAAAGTGTGATTCCTGATTGATAGTTGATTTGCAGTCCAGTGGGGGTTGCACTGCAGGTCAACTCTGAAGCCTTGTTTGTTTTTTAACCCTTGATACTACGTTTGACCATACTATGTGGGAAGATGGAACAGTGAGCTGTGGGGTGGGGACTAAGGGTGGGAAAACAGTCAAGGATGCCTGAAGTTTCTAGCTTGAGAGAAGCAGAGACCATGGCAGAAAGAGACAGAGGAAGAAATGCTGCAGTTGCTAAGAAAATGAACACTATTTTAGACATCCTGACTTTGAGGTGACACAGTGACAGTGCCACCTTCAGTCCCTTCATTAAAACTGTCATTTTCCTTTCTTCTAAATTGGGGATGTTGCAGAGAAACCTGCAAAAGAGATGACACCTCCTGTACTTGTCAAACACCTGACCTAATTTGCAGCTTCTTTACATTTCAGCCTGAGAAGTGTTCTCTCTTGAAGAGGATTTCATTTTGTGTTTGTGTTTGGGATTAAGTAGCATTTTCTTTCCCAGTGCTTTGTAGAGGAAGAGCACAACTAACCAAAGGAAAGGAAAACTTTGAGTTCTGAGCTGCCCTGCCTTGAGAGTTATTTAAAAGCTTCTTCAGAAAGTCAGCCGGGAGCTTAAGAGAAGTCAAGTCAAGCCCTGTTACCACCTGAGTGCCTATGGTCCAACTACAGATCTGGATAAGGACCAAGTTATTTTAAAGGCACTCCAGGGAGTGTTGGGAGAGGCTGAGTTCAGCAAAACATGCCTGGGTGGTGCTAGTCTTGTTTCTGGGTGTGGAGGCAGGAGTGGCTAATCACCTTAATTTTAATAAATCTGGGATGGTGAGATGATTCTCTGATAGAGGATTTGATTAGAGATTGTAAAGTATGATTTGCTGAAAGAGGGGATCATGCTAAAGATATTAATAGAAAAATACATTTCAGGTATTAATAGTTGAACTTAATGTATTTTGTCATCATCTCCAGAGCTTTTGAATTATTAGTGTTATTTTTTTGTTTGTTTTGTTTTGAATGAAGTGGCTTGTAGTATCTCTTGATCTACTTGTTGTTGGATCCTAGGAGACTATAGGAGTTTACCCCCTTCCTTCTTGTGAGTAACAAAGCTGGCTGGGCTGGGAATGCCAAACCAGAGTTCAGAAACACAATAAAACAAACAGCTAGAGGTTGAAAGGTTTGGGTATCAGAGGGAGTGTCATTAGATGCACTTACGCCCCTCCATAAATCTCAAACATTACCTGGCCTCAGCTTTGCCAGCCACAGGAATTGTAGCCACAGTATCTACAATTAGGGGTTGTTGTGTTGATTCTGTGAGATTATGCTTATATAGGTGTATGAATTTCTATAATTCAGGCTTTGTAAATTACACAGCTCCAACAAACATGAATTATGGCTTTATTTGCTATTACAGAAGAGTGTGGATAGTCTCTTGGTGTTTGTTTTACTGGGGCTTGACCTATATAGCACTGTCTCAAGGATGTTTGTTAATGTGAATCACCTATTGCTTTCTGGGCCATATCTGAAATGACATGCTATGTTTTGGTGAACTCCTTTTGTACCGCCCCAGTTTAAGGTTGCTCTTACACAATTTGGGTGAAATTACTGAATATACATATTCTGTCTTGGAAACAAAACAGTGAATTGGGCAGGGTATACACTGGGAACATGACTTAGCTGGTAAGTATGTGATTAATAATGTACCTTTGGCCTAAGTGTTGGTTTGGGCCTCAGTATATGATGGCCAAATGATAACTAGCCAGTCAACCAAGTCCAGCATGTTGGGGAACCTATTGGCTTCTGTTCATGCTTGAAGAGTGACTATGCCAATGCTATGCTAGTTAATTAACAACATGAGCACATCCCAGTAACACTGTTTGCATTCATCTGTTTATATCTCTTTGTCAATTGCTAGGCTGTGAGCTCCTTGAGAACAGAGACTGTTTTTGCTTATTTTGTTTTTCTAATATTCAGTGCAGTGTTTGGCATATGGTAAATGTTTATTGGGTGAATGAATGAAAGGATAAATAAATGAATATATAATCATCTGGTAACTTCATAGACACCTTCTCAACTGTGAGGGAGAAACCCATGCTTATTCACAGGTAGGTTGTGGCTCCTGGCCTGGCCTAATATGATAGTGGTGAGAACTGACTCAGTGTCTATTCTTTTCTTAGAATACCTGGCCCCTCTATCTCTCTCTTCCCTCTTTGCTTTCCTTTCAAAACTTGAAACTTACTTAATTTTGCTCTAGATGACATACACTTCTTTTGTGTATGTGCACATGTGTTGTGGATGCACATGTATGCATGCATGTAACCTACTTTTTGATACACTTTCTTGTTGGTCTGGGCCTTACTTGCTAGACTAGGCTACCTGGCTTGTAAACATCTAGAATCCACCCATATCTGTCTCCTTAGCAGCAAGGTTACAAGCCCCGGGCCACTATGCCAGACCTTTTTTCTTTGCTTTGGGTTCAGCCTCTGGTCCTTATCCTTGTGCAGCAAGTGCTTTACCAGCTGTACTATCTACCCCGTCTCCCACTTCTTTTTTCCAAGTGCTTTCCCTTTTCCTTACCTCCAGGCAATCTTTTTAAACCCCTGTTGATTCTGTACATTTCTGTTCATGAGTTAAAACCAAATCAAACCCCTGCTCCAGGGTACCTTTGCTGTGGCAGATGAACTTGAAAAGCTCCAGTGAGGGGCCTGCAAAGACGGAGGCCTGACCACAAGTCCTAGAATGTGATGAAAGTGACAAAGCAGGAGTACTATCAACCTTGAAATCACCTAAAAGTGCTCCTGATCATGAAATCTGAGTTGACGCCCTCATCTCCCTTAAATGAAATTCCTTAGACTTCATTTTTAAGAAAACAAAGCAGGGGCTGGAGAGCTAGCTTAGTGGATAAAAGTGCTTACTGTTCTTCCAAGGGACCCAAGTTTGGTTCCCACGTTCTGTTCGGACCCAAGTCTAGCACTCAGACAACTCACAGGTGCCTGTAACTCCAGCTCAGGCGATTCAACACCTCTGGTCTCTGAGAGTACATGCACTCACATGCCCTTGCTCACACACAGACACATATATGTCCAATTTAAAATACAACTAATCTTTAAAAAATAAGCAGATAAAACCTTCTATATTTCTTTTTTTTGGTCTTTAGTAATGCAGAGAAAGTGGGATTTAGAGTTAAGAAGGCCAACATTATAGGCCATTCAGTAGCTTTGCTATACTGAAACTTTTCCAGGTTTTCTGTGCTTCTGTCTCTTTTGAACATATGACTAATATATGATGGAATAGCCACCAATCCATAGTGTCCTTGTTAAGTTTATATATGAAAAATTCTTTGTGGCTAACTAAAGACCATCTACATGCCAGATATTTTTCATATTACATCAGTTTTCTGTGTTGTGTTTGATTTGCATATACTTGATGCGTTTCAGTTGCAGTATGGTCTTAGGAGTTGCCATCTTAAGAACTGAAAGGAAACACATAGCATACTTTTCATGGCAAAGTGTGTTTGAACTCCATCAAATTGACAAATAATGTTGTTATGCAGTGTACCCTATTGGTAAATTAATTGAGGTTGTCTTCAAATTTGGTGCAGATGGAAAGATTTATTTCGTACTTCATTTGTTCCTGTCCCTGGTGTTTCGCAATGTTGGGCACTTAAAGGGTGATTATGGTATTCTGTTGGTAGTTCAAGAGTTGATAGTTTTAAGCATGACCTATAATCATTTGTATTTAGTAATAAATCAAAATACCTTGAGAATATCAAACCCATTGATTTTAGAAATGAGAATGGGAACTCAGATGTCCTTCTTACAGGTCAATTTTGGTGTTGTACTACTTTTTTTCCTCTAAGTTTGATAAATTCAGGCTTGTAAAATCAAATTTGATTGTAAAATACTATATAAAGGAAAGGCACATGTCTTCTGGGTGGCTTCCTAGCAGGGTACATTTTTTTCAGAACCTTTCCCCTCCCCCCTTTTCAAGATGACATTTTCGACTAAGTAAGAAACCATTTCCAAATTCTTTCTTGGGGGAGAAAGCTATCTCAGAAAAATATATGAAGAGGGAAAACCAGGAAGGATAGAATGTTTATAGTCACTTTTACTTCCTGGAGATGCTCCTGGTTTTGAGACAGATTCTCTCAGAGGATCCCAGGCATACCTTGGTACTCACTGTATAGCTTAGGATAAAAGGTAGGCTCCTCCTGCCTGTACTTCCCACTGTTAAGATTCAAATAGGTATTTGTTAGTGTTGACTGTAAAACATTTTTCTACAGGGAGCATTCACATTCCCAGAGTCAAGTAAGTGTTTGTAGAGCAACAGGATACAACCACAGAGGCAGCTTGTCACATATCCTCTCCACAGAGTTTAAAGAAAAATGTGAACTACTTTGTTAGCTAGCAGCCAGTGGGCTTGAGTACTTTAGGATAGATTTTTCATTTTTGTTCCTCTCTGGGCAGCTTCTTTCATTTCTGCAGGGATTATGTAATGTTGGAGTCACCCCATATCGAATGTATTCTTGGCTTGATTTGGTTTCACTGTTCTTAGGTTCCCTTTGTCTTATCTTCCAGGCTTGTCACTCTGAATGCTTAAATCATTAACAATTCATTTAAAGTCTTAGCTCTTTCCATTTTCTACCACCCTACAACCTGGGTGTGGTGGGAACCTGTACAGGCCTGCCTGGCTGGGCCACACCTGAGCTCCTTAGTATTTTGGTTGTCAAAAGGTCTTGGACTAAGCAGATTGATTGGCATGGAGAACAAGCTACTGAAAGAAAGCCCTTGTGAGGAGAGGACCACAGGATAGAGGACCATGGCCCAGAGTCAGTCTCCTGGACCTGAAGATCTGACCCTTAGCACCTAAGCTGTCTTTCCATGGAGCAGCCTTTGTTCTCTCTGCCTCTGTTTTTGTACTTGTGTTTTTCTTCTTTTAGACAATCAAAAGCACTCTTATTTCTGTCATTACATTTATTTGTTGTAGAGACAAGAATGTAAGTCCTTTCCTCCCATGGTGCTAGGATTGAACCTCAGGACCTTTACATACTAGACAGATATCTACACTGAGCTGCAGACCTGCAGGAAGTAAAGTTTTGATAGAATGACACGATGTATCACTTGCTGGGCTGTGCAGTAACAAAGATGTTCTAGTGGTCTCTGTGAAACAATAGGAACATGTAATGAGAAATGCATTCATTGGCTGATTTTTGTCATAGTGTGACTGTGGTGGACAAACCTAGATGTAGGTGTAGGTTAATTATTCACTTCTTGATGCTAAGTAAGAGGTGTGGTAAACACATAGATGTATGCATCTGCTGCTACTAGTGATACAACATGCTGTTTTACAAGAAGTTTATTTTTACATAAATAATATATTCTAACATAAAAGTATAGCTTAGAAGATGACAAGCAAAATAATTGTTGTCATTATCAAGTATTATATATGTGGATAATTATATGTGCTGTACTTTTATATGGATATGATTGGCGATGCAGTGGGTTTGTTGACACAGCATCACCACAAACATGTGAGTAAAGTGTTAAGCTATGTGGTAATACAAAGGCCACAATATCATTAGGAGACATAAATAGTTGAGCTCCAGTATAATAGACATATATAGTCCATTGTGGTCCAAACTGTGGTTATAAGGCATATAACTATTAGATGTGTGTGTACATACATGTGTATGAGCACAAATCCATCCATCTTTTATTCCAGAGATAGTTTTAATCTGCATCTAATCTTCCTCCTCTTCCCCCCCCCCCCCCCAGATAGGGTTTCTCTTGTAGCCTTGGCTGTCCTGTAACTCACTCCATAGACCATGTTGTCCTCAAACTCAAGAGATCCTCCTGTTCCTGTTGGCTCCTGTTGGGATTAAAGCCACCACCTCCTTCTTCTTTTTAACACAGGTTTGATCTTTACAAATACACATTATCATTAGTATGTGACATCTTAGTGTCTTTTAATAGAGAACTTCAAGTACCAGTGTTTTTATATACTGAGTTGTTTTGTTCTTGAGACAGGGTCTCACTCTGTAGCCCTGGCTGGCCTAAAACTTGCCATTTAGACCAAGTTGGCCTTGAACTCAGATCTATTAAACACTGCATTGCTTCCCAATTGTAGGGATTAAAGGCATGCAACATACTGTAACCTATCAATATTTTTATATATATTTAATATCCTGTTTTTAATACATCAAGAGGAAATATTTTTTGGAGATAGATTTGATTTATCTTTGTGAGCTGATCACTTGCAATTTGTATTGAGAAAATGGAGTTCAATCAATCAAAATGTTTCTGCTGCATAAGCATATTTTAAATGGAATTGAAGTAACAGCTCTTTTTTTTTTGTCAGTTTAAATGAAAACGTTTCCTTTGGTCATTGCAAAAGTTGATAGTTATCTTAGCCTTTAAGTACTGATGATTAATTATGGCAATGCCTGATGATATTTGATCTTTTGCATCTCTTAGATGTTTTTCCTGTTGAAGCATATGCCAGAATTGACATTTCTTAACAGTTTTAATATTTCTTTCTTGCAAGTGCAGATGTGACCCAAGACATGGTCTCTGTTTATTGACCTGAGGGTCTTGCCTTGTCTTTAAATACCTTCAATTTATTTATTCAAAACCACATTCACTTGCCAGGCATTGGTGGTGTATGCTTTTAATCTCTGGTGGATCTCTGAGAGTTCCAGGCCAGCCTGGTCTACAGAGCAAGTTTCAGAACAGCCAGGGATACACAGAGAAACCCTGTCTCAGAAAAAAAAAAAAATCAAACAAAAAACCACATTCATTTATTCATTCGTTCATTCATTCATTCATTCATTCACATAAGTACTCAAACCATGATGATGCTTGTCCACTATATACTAGGATCTTGTTTGCTGTGAATTATTGGTAAGAATGAGCATGTCTCTGCTTTTGTGGAACTTTAATCGTAGAGAACTATTTAACAAATGGGTAAGTTAATAGGATGTTTTAAGCTATTATGTTGGTGCAAACATAACAATGGTTTTTGCATTGTTGAAATCCATTTGAGGTCAGAATACATTTTTAGTAAACAGCGTTATGTTCTACATAGTTTTATTGCATATTTTTACTTTATGTCTTTGCTAATGACTTATTACTTTGTATTTATTTTATACTGTGGACGTGATATTAGATAAAAAGCAAATTCAGATGGTTTTCTTATTCATGTTCAAAATGGGTCCTAAGCAGTGGAGACCAACTCACATCATGGACAAGGCCCTGGAACTGCTAACAAAATTACATTCAGTTGTGGATTAAGAAGTTTTGCCTTGATGATGAGGAGTGCAGTAGCTGGCCATCAGAAGTAGCTAGTGACTAACTGAGAGCAGTCACCCAAAGCTGATTCTTTACAATTATGTGAAAAGTTGTTGAAGAACTCAGCATTTTGACATTTAAAGGAAATTGGAAAGATTAAATAGCCTAAAAAATGTGTACCTCAATGAGCTGACTGGAAAAAAAAATCACTATTTTGAACTGTTATTGTCCTTTCTTATTCTATACATAAGAAACCATTTATTGATTAGAGTTTGTCATGAAATGAAAGTAGATAGAAAGTAACTTGCCATGGCCAGCTCAGTGGTTGGACTGAAAGGAAGCTCCAAAGTGCTTCAGAAGCCATACTTGTACCCTAAGAGGGCATAGTCACTGCTGCTGCTCTGGTCTACAGCCTCTTTGTTCCTGGCAACATACATCTGAGAAGTGTGCTCAGCAAACTGATAGGCTGAACTGAAAACTGCAACACCTGAAGCCAGCATTGGTCAATAGAAAGGTCTCAGCTCTCCACAATGCCTGAATAACATTGCATAACCAAAGCTTCAAAAATTGAATGAAACTGGGCGTGGTGGTGAACACCCTTAATCCCAGCACCAAGGTGGGAGAGGCAGGCAAATCTCTTTGAGTCCCAGGCCAGCCAAGGCTGTATTACATAGTAAGACCCTATCTCAAACCAAAACATGTTTAAAAAAAGAATGAATTAGGCTGTGAAGTTTTGTTTGTCATTATTTACCTTTATCACTGACGACTGCTTCATCTTGATAGCTTCTTTTTCTTTTTGAGACAAGAAGATCTCACTGTATATATAGATCAAACTGGCTTGGGACTCACAGAGATCCACTTGCCTCTGGCTTCTGAGTGCTAGGACTCAATCAATGGTGTGCACCACCACATTCAGGCATCTTTTGCAGGAAAAAATGCTTTCAGCAGGATGCAGGAAATTCTTTCCAAGAGTTCATCTAATCCTGAAGTACAGATTTTTACACTATAGGAACCACACTGGTCATTAGCAAAATGTATTGGTTGTAATGATGTCTGTTTTGATTGATAAATATATATTTGAGTCTAGGTATAATAATTTAAAATATTCATGGTCTGAAACTGCAATTCCTTTTGCACCAACTTAATATCTGAATGTTCTGAGGGAAATAAAACGAGGTGTGGATTGTGACTGGAAGGGAAGAGGGAACTTCCTTAATCACTTGTAGACAGAGAAGGCCTCTTGGAGAGTATGCCTGAGCTGACATTGATGAAGAAAAGGAGCTATGCAAGGGGAGATGGGGGTGGGTGGCGGGTTGTGCAGCAGGTCCAAGGGCTTGAAGTGGATAGAACTATTTATGTTTGAGAAACAGAAAAAGGTGTGGAGAAAAGTGGGATGGGTAGATGTGATGAGCAATAGGTAGATATGGCCAGACTGTGCAAAGACTAGAAAACACTCTAAGGATTCTGTATTTGCTTATGCAGTAGGGAAACCAGGAAGGCAGTAAGTAGAGGAGTGACACATCTATTGATTTACATTTTTAAGGTTATTCTGCTTGTTGTGTAGAAAGTGGGTGTTAGTGGGTGAAAAGATGGAAGAAAGAGTACCAGTTGTAAGGTTCTTACAGTACTTGAGAATGTGATGGATTAGAAACTAGGTGAGCAAATGTGAGCCTTGTTTCCTCTTTCTATTATGTAAAATAGAAATGAGTGCTATTCTCAACATATGGACCTAAAAGAAATGCTTGCAAGGAAGAGTGACAGTATGTGGTATATGTGGAACTCCAAATCTATTTAGGCAAGATGTATAACATCTTTTCCCAGGACAGTATTGCTATGTACAGAACAGGCTCTGTCAGGTTTGCAGGTAACACCCACAGTTCTGCAAGGTCCTCTTGAAACTTGCAGATGATCCCTAAGTAGATACTGTAAGCCTGCTTGAACTTCCCTGGGAGAACACTCTTCTAGTTTGACTGCTGCTTCATCTTGACAACATTTTTGTCTTTTTGAGACAAGATCTCATTGTATAGATCAAGCTGGTGGTATGGTGGCATATGTCTTTAATCCCAGCATGTGGGAGGCATGGACATTCATGCTAATCTCACTACATAGTGAGTTCCAGGCCAGCCAGAGCTACATATTGAGGCCTTTTCTCAACAAACAAACAAACAAACAAACAAACAAATAAACAAACTACACCATGGCCAGAAGCATGGGAAGAAAAAGATTTATTTGTCTTATACTTCCTGGTCACAAGCCATCATTGAACTGAAGTAGTAACTAAAGCACAGACCACAGAGAAACACTGATTACTGGCTCTCTTGGGACATGCATTTTTATGCCTGCCCAAGGAATGTACAACTCAGAGTGGACTGGGCTCTCCAATGTCAGTTAATAATCGGATAGCCCATCATAGACAAGCCCACAACCAACTTGATGCAGGCAATTAATTCTTCAACTGAATTGAGGTCCAGTGAGAGACCTTGCCTCAGTAAAATGCAGAGTAATAAAGGTAGAAGACAGCAGATGGCCACTTTGGTCCTCAGGATCCCACACATGTGAACAATGCCTACACAGAAGCATCCAAAATTATCTTACTTTTATGTGGTGTGTTTGTATGCACATGTGTAACATTCCTATTCATTTCCCTTGGAAGAGAAGAATCCACAGTTTGAGGAATGGAATCTGTCTGCTCTCTACATTCTGATCTGATGGTTGTCCTCAGTCTCTAGGTTCCAGTGTTTGGATGCTTATGTGTTGCAGCCAGAAGGCCTATAAAGCCACAGATAAATTTTCATAGAGTTTGGTAAGCAAGGAGGGAGAATATGTTGACTAAAGTCTTCCAGAGGAAATATTTTAGAAACAACCAGAAAATAGGCATAGTTAAACAGAACAGAATTGTCATTCTTTAAGATCACAAAGCAGAGAAGATCCAACTGTTTAGTTAAATAGTTACCTTATATTATATTTGCTTAGTATTTGTGCTTTTAAAAATGGGATCATATATGGGAAGATAACTAAGTTGGTAAAATGCTTTCTGCAGCAATCTGAGGACTGACCTGAGATTAATCCCCAGAACCCACATAAAAATGTCCTTCATGGATAGTAATGAATGCTGAGAGTTGGATACATAGAGTCTCCTCAGTTTGTTATCCAATACTGAATGGTCAGCCCTTAAGTCATAAAAGTGACATTATAGGGAGCAGCTTGTATTTACATATTTAAGATTATATATATATATATATACATATATACACATATGTATATATATATTCTTATATATGAGTGTGTGTGTGTGTGTGTGTGTGTAACAACAATTAATGAAATAGAGGCCATGAATTTGAGATAGAACAAGGGTTATATGATATATGGGAAGAGTTGGAAAGAGGGAAGGGAAGGACAGAAATGATGTAAATATATTTTATTTTCAAACAAAATGCCCTATACAGTAGGCTTGCATTTCTCTGAGCTGGGGAGGCAGAAACAGAGGATTTCTGAGCTTCAAGGCTGCTTGATGATGAGCTCCAGGCCAATGAGAGACTATATCTCAAAGAAAGTGGTCAGTGTTCCTGAGAATGGCACTCAGGCTTGTCCTCTGTCCTCTATGTGTTTATACAGACACACATGCACATATACATGCACATTCACATTTGTCCACACACATCAATCTTAAAAATAAAAATGAGGTTATATGTATTATTTCATTACAGAAATTATTAGTCTCATTTTAAAAGGTGAGAAAACTGAAGCATTAGGCTAAGTGACACTGACAAGTTAAGTAGTAAGGGTAGGAGTAGAATGTAGGACACCTAGTTCTTTTCAAAACAACTTAATTGCCAAGTACCATGGCACATACCTGTAATCCCAGCACTCAGGAGTCTAAAGAGGGAGGATCTAGAGTCCCAGGCTAGCCTGGGCTACATAGGAAGCCTGTGTCTCCAAACCAACCAACCAACCAACCAACCAACCAACCAACCAACCATCCAACCAACTTTATTGAAATGTATGTGATTCTCTCTCTCTCTCAAGCATAACCTTTTAAACTTAAAGTTCAACAAGTTTTCACTAGGATATGTTCTAACTACATATTGAACATTTGTGTCATCCCCCCCCCCCCACACACACACCCTAATGCTTCTTTTCCCTTTGTTCATTGTTTTGTTGCCTCATCCAGTGTTCTTTTCGCACTCCCATACTCTGATTTAACATCTTTCATCTGTATCTTTCTGGAGCAGTCCTGGCTGGCAGTGTGCCAGGTTCATCATGTTGAATTATGAGACTGAATAGGAAGCTAGTGGGGTGGTTATACTATTGAGTTCTTCCTTGGAGGTTTTGCAGCTTCGGGGCATTGAAAGATAATGTGGCTTCTTTCCAGGTGAGCTTGAGAAACTGGACACCCACTCATTGTCTGCACTTGCTTTCCTGTAGCCTGCAGAGTGTTGGAGGAGAGTGGTGGGCTGGTGGAGAAGATGACCTCTAGAGGATGTTCTACTTCTGTATGTCTATTCAGCCTCCTCCTTGGAAACCTGCTCTCTGCTGCTTAGTTGCAGCACCCTGGGGCCTTAATTAGTCTGAATTCCATATCAGGTGACTGAATCCCAAGGGCTTTAAAGATCCCAGCTCTGACAAATGAGCAAACCTTCGGTTTCATAGCTATGTAAAGCAGGTCCTAGAAAAGCCCTTGCTCTGTGTCCATAAGGTTGTAAGTGAGGACAGACACTTTCCAATGTGCTGTTCTCATAGTCCTGGAGTTTGGTCATAGAATCTTGAACATTGCAGAGAATCAGAGGTTTTTCTTCCCAGAAGGTTTTGGCCCTGGACCATAACTGCTCCTAGAGCTGTTATGTGTCAGTATGCTGGCCTTGTTCCTAGCAAAGCGAAGATATGAATACTTTAGCTAAACCTCTATAATGTTCACAGAAAGTAACTCAGAATGCAGTTTTTACTTTTCTAGGTGTGGTTTGCTTCCATATGGTAACTAATTCTGGGTGTTGGGGATCTCTGTGCTATGAAGGTTATCACCTTCATTTGTTTTGGGGCTCTTTGAGTTTTCTGGACCCATCTTTTTAGCCATCATTTCCTATTTGGTACCTTTTGTTAAGGTGAAGCCCCATCTACAAGGTAATAATAGACTCAGATTGCCACTGTAAGGACTCACTCACCTTACTCTTGGTCCCTACAGAATGAATTTTCTTCTAGTTAGCTTACACATTTCTCTGACTCTGAGAACAGTAAAACAGCAACAAAACAGACTAATGCTTCAGCTTCAGGTTTCTCCCTTGCTGGCAACAATCAGAAATAATATTTTGTAGAGAACCTGAGGTACTGGTTTCATTGTACTCCCTTGAGTCTGACTGTCAACAATTGGTGGCCATTCCTTGCTTTCCTCTTTAGTGAGCTGGCTACATTGACTTGGTGAATCTCTGATATTGACTCTTTGACCTCACTGCCCTCTTTCCCGCTGTAGGAACTTTTTGTATTATGGAGACATGAAAAGAGTTGGCTTCCTGTGTTTTTTCTATCAGTAAAGCTTGGTTCTCAGAAGTCTGTGTACTGACTCCGTTGTGCTTTAGGAAGACACAGTGGTGATAAGAACAAAGTAGTTTAAAGCACCACATGTGTACATTGGGGATAACTGCACAGAGAAGGTGTGTGTGTGTGTGTGTGTGTGTGTGTGAGAGAGAGAGAGAGAGAGAGAGAGAGAGAGAGAGAGAGAGAGAGAGAGAGAGAGAGCAAATGGTTGATCATTTTTGCAGGCAAAAAAGACAGGTCTACTTTTGTAGAGGTCACAGGCTATTGCAGTGATTTCTTCTTCATTTCCCACTGGAGTTATGTTTCCAATGGTCCAGGAACATTTCATCTCTTTCCATACTCCAAGAGAGCATATTGTTTCTATAACAATGAAAGAAATATTAAATATTAAGAAAGAAATAGTAAAGATGGCAGGGGAGCTTGGAGCACAAATAGCCAATGCAGGTAGCAGGGAGAAGAAAGGAGGCCCTGGATTTTAAAGGGAAACTTCCCAGAGATACTCTGTAGGTACTGTTGGTTACTCAGGGAGATTGTGAATTTATTAGACAGTTCCTGGTTTTCATTTGGGCTTCATGTGTACCCTTCTTTGGGAACTAGAGAAGGGAACAATAACTCCTCAAGGAGCTGTGGCCGAGCTTCTTATCCGCTGGACCAGACAGAGCTGCTGTCAGTAGCAAGCAGGTTGGTTCAAACATCCACATAGATCTCAGAGTTAGGTGTTATTTCATGTGTTTGTTTAGTGTTTGTTTTTGTCTTGTCTGTTTGTTTCCTTTATTCTGTCCTCCCTGCAATCTAAGTCTTCTCTTTCCACAGGAAGTCTTTGCCACTTCCCTTTTCTGCAGCTGTCCCTGGGTTGCTATGGGCTTCTGTCCCTTCCTTTGTGCTGCTTAGCCCTATCCCTTCTTCACAGACACCCTGGGTGGACAGCGGGTTCTGTTCTGGTGCCCTCTTTCTGGAACGGCTGCACCCCACCAAGACAGATGGCTGTCTAGACTATTTTTAACTGTGTCTGGGGAAGAAGATTCTACTATTTTGAAATCCTTTCCACTGATTGACAGTTCTCAAGTCAGAGTTTCTTGCTAATGCTTGGTTTAAAATCTGACGGTTATAATTGAAAATCTTTTCCTTTTGTTCTTTTAAAATCACGTAGTCGAAGGTGGAGAGGGAGTTTGGAAGTCATTTAGGCCCACCCCTAATGAAGAAAATGAAACCCACCAATTCTTAACTTCAAATTGAAATGGGAAATGTCTTTACATCCTCCCATTGAGAATCCCATCTGTTTTGGGATCTGCTTCTGAAAGCACACATTTGGGTATCATTTTGTGAGAATCAATTTAATTTTCTGGAGAAGAAACAAGTGCTTGTCGAGTTGGAAGTGTAGAATGAAGGCATTAACCGACTTACTCTATTTTGTGTCTAGTGAGAAAGTTAAATGGTGCTTGTAAAATTACCTTGCCATAAAGGTAAAGATTAAACCAACCTTCTAACATATGTGGCCCTTTCTAGTTTCTTCTTTTTTCTATTCTCTCAAACCTTTTGTTTAAAGGGAAAAGGGGGTAGCAGTAGTTGTTTCTCTCCTCTCCACCAGTGTGAACCTCTGTGTGTTAAATATTTGCTGTAATGGCTTTGTCGGGTGACTGAAACTCCTTTGAAGCCCCCTTTACACACAGGGCTTTCTGCTAGTATACACTTCCCTTGATACAAGTCTCTGTACTGCCTCCCTTGACTGACAGCGTCACGATAGCAGATAGCTCTGGTGAGAAATAATGGTGCCTCAGTTTCAGTATAGGATTCTTGTTACGTAGTGTGGACATCCAGCATTCCTTGTAAACCAGCACAACTATCTTAAGTGACACTAAAGGGGCTTGGGAAGGGCTCTCTCTCTCTCTCTCTCTCTCTCTCTCTCTCTCTGTCTCTCTCTCTCTCTCTCTCTCTCTCTGGGTACTTATAGATTTTCTACTTCACCTGAGATGTTTTTAAATAGCAGAGGTCATTTCACATGTGGCCAAACCTTAACACTTAGTACAGGCTGCCAGGAGTCAGTGTACAGATTCTTTTTTACAGACATTAGCATCTCAGTCTCTGGAATAGGGCCAAAATTCAGTATTTTTTACCTGTACTAAAACTATGTGAGGTATTTAATATGTCTCAGGTAATTTTTCTCTGCTACATAATTGGCTTTGTTTAAGGGACATAACCTCATTTTGCTATCAACTTAAGAGAAACATGGAAGTGTATTAGAGACATCTTATCTAGGGCAGTTAGGCTAGTGGTGTGTGTCTGTCACTCTTTCGTTTTCTGGGTTTGAACCTATGATCTCAAATGTGCAGAAAAAGAACTGTACCATTGGAATATCCCTAGCTGTTTTTCATTTTACTATTTTGAGACAAGGTCTCACTAAGTAACTCAGACTGACCTTGAGCCCCTGGTCCTTTGCATCAACCTCCTAAGGCTTTTTTTTAATGAAATAAGTTATTAAATATATTTGAACAGTGAAATGCAGAATGCGTCCAGATTTCTAAGTTTTACCACTGTCCTTTTTTATTGCTGTCTTGCTTACCTAATTCAGCAGCAGTATTTAAAAATACCTGTCTCATTGAATCTTTGCAAAGCATTAAGCTTTTTTTAAAAAATATCTATGGTGATTTTTCTGCACGTCTGCCTGTGCCCCTTGTGTAACTGGTACCTACAGAGGCCAGAAAAGAAGTCAGATTTTCTAGAACTGGAGTTACACACAGTTGTGAGCTTCCATGTGGGTGCTGGGAATTGAACCAAGGTTCACTGGAAGAGCAGCCAGTGCTTGCAACTGCTGGGCCATCTCTCTAGCCCCTTACCTTTTTATTTTTATTTTAATATTTTTTTAATTCATTGCTAATTGGTTAATATGAGTTAATATGTAATTAATGGGTATGCCTATGAACTACTGGCACTAGCAAAGTATGTAGCCTGTTTGTTTGGAGTGCATGTGAGCACATACACGCAATAAAGAGACATATTAGCAAATATCTCAGTGTATATGTGTCTGTATATACACACATTTGTATATGAATATATCTTAACTATATGTATATGGTTGTATGTATGAATGTGTGTACACAACATTCACAAACATAGCTACACACACATACACACTTAGTACAACATTATATACATAGTTGGTTTAACAGCTTTTTTTTTTTTTTTTGCTGTGTATGTAGCACAATATATATAAGATACTGAAAAGCCATGAGAATCTTTATGGTTTAGGAGTCTTGTTAGACCACTTCCTTTTGCTTGCAAGAGAAGCTGAGAGAAAACTGTGGGTCTTTTATACATGGGTTGGAACCACACATTATAGGGAGATCATCTCTTAGTAATAGCTGCCTCTCATTCTTAGAATAAATATAGTAAAAATAATATCAATAACCATTAATATTTGTTAGGCAGTTATTTATGTTCTAGGCACTGTGCTATATGATATATTAATCTCTATGACCATGAATGAAAATACAGCAAGGCATGTTGTGTTATTATTCCCGTGTATAGATGAGGAGTCTTTAGGAGCCAGTGAGGATGTAATAATATAAGGTCTAACCCTTGAACATTCAAATAATTGGTACTGTTTATTTTTCTAGTGGTATTGCTTCATTTTAAGGGTCTGAGGTCCTTCTGGACAGAGTGAAAAGGGTCCTTATGTCCTCGGAGACTGTCTAAAGGGAGAAACTACTCTTGCTTCAGGTTTGCTGGGAGCCAGGGTAGGTACCCAGTTGATTTCAGAATATGAAAAGAATCCTCAGGGCCAGATATTATGCAGAGTATTTGGATTCAGCTTCTGGTTCAAGGGAAGTAAAGCCAAAGAGGCAGTGGAAGTAAGCTGGTGTGGCACATTAGACTTTGTCACTTTCCTTTCAGGGTTATCCCTGTGGCAGGGCCCATGTAAAATTCCCGTTGCTTTGGCAGCCTAGATGTGCATGATCCAGCCATTTGATGATGCCAAGACAAACAGTAGTGTGGGTCTTAGGGCGGGCGCTTGGTTGGGAGTTAGGCAGAAAGTGGAAAGGCTGCATTGAGAGACAGAATGATAGAAGTGATTTTCCTAATTGCTATTCCAAGGTTGGTTCTGAGCTGAATTTAAGAGAGTTGAGGTCTTTTGTCTATCCACACTTTTGAAGCCTGCAGATAAGGCAAATTATCACCAGAAGGGAACGTAAGAAACTTCAGGCCTCTTGATCAGGACAGCAGTTGCAACAATACCCAAAAAATAAAACAGGGTGACTCTCCTCACCTAAATCCAACTTAGACTATTTCTGTGTTTGTTTGTTTGTTTTCCAAAACAGAGTTTCTCTATGTAGCCCTGGCTGTCCTGGAACTCACTCTGTAGACCAGGCTGGCCTCAAACTCAGAAATCCGCCTGCCTCTGCCTCCCAAGTGCTGGGATTAAAGGTGTGAGCCACCACCGCCCGGCTCACTGCCTGGTTTTATTCCTGTTTTTATATGTAGAAAGTAACAGCAGTGAGGTAGATATTAGTCGGAAGCCACCTTCTCTAGGGTCCCTTCCTTTTTTTTTTTTTTTTTTTAAGATTTATTTGTTATTATATCTAAGTACACTGTAGCTGTCTTCAGATGCACCAGAAGAAGGCATCAGGTCTCATTATAGATGGTTGTAAGCCACCATGTGGTTGCTGGGATTTGAACTCAGGACCTTCGGAAGAGCAGTCAGTGCTCTTAACCACTGAGCCATCTCTCCAGCCCTAGTTTCCCTTCCTATAAAAAATACTTTGTGTGGTTTAAATTGATAGAAATACAGTGTGGTCCAGAAGTTAAATGAAAGCATTCCTAATGTACTTGTCAGCCTTCGGGAGTTTATGTGGTTTTGCTACTTATCTGCAGTAGTTTTTGACAATTGTCTTAGAGTATAGATTTTGATTGAAGGTAAAATTGCTAGCAAGTCTGATTCATCTTAGGATAGATTCTCTGAAGTCTTTCTTGGGTTATTTTACATACTTTGAAGAAAAAGACATTGATCTGACCAGAGTTCAGGTTTTATTCTGTGTAGTAAATACAACTGGCTAACTTAGGAATTCTGCACTACAGCAAGAACTGTGGAGTGTGTTGAGTATGTCTGTAGAGGTGCTTTGTTCTCATCACATTGTACCTGCCTCAATTTGCCCTTAAACTCTGGAGCTAGTATCTGAAACATGGGATCACAACTCTACATGCAAGCAGAATTTATTGCTATGTGTATCATGTTGGGCACCTCCAGAAGCCTTCTAAATTCTTGTGTCCAGGAACAAAATATTAGGCAGATGTGGATGGTACCAAGCAGAATGAGAGAATTTCCTAAGACACTTTCAAGGGAGGAAAGAGGTCAGAGCAGGGAGAAAGTTCAGAAGCCCAATAGGTTCCTGCTACACAAAGGACAAGTGTTCTTACATCACACCTGGTAGGCATTCTGGCTCATTTCTATAGAGCTGGCTTTTTGGATCATTTGTATAGTGTTTGTCTTGAATGTTTTACCTATAACATTGGTTTTTACATCTAACCTCATGAACTGCAAGCACCTTATTAGCGTCTTAAATCTCCCCCTAGAGGTGTGCATTCTAGAATTACGAAGAATCACTGATCACCGACCCAGTGGAGGGCATCTGTCACTGTACCAGTGGTTTATCCAGATCTAGTGCGCCTCACCCTTGGAGTTCCAAGCTTGTTTTTTCCTGCTAGTTTGTAGGCCCGGGGAAGACCTTCTATCTTTGTTTTGTATCTTGTTCTGACACCTCAGAATTTGTTCATACCTAGACAACATCTGAACATCCTTCAGTTTCATATCCAGGTTTCTACTTCTCTGAGTTAGAATAGAGTCATGTAGTCCTCCCCATATCTGTGGCCTTAGAAGGTCCAAAGGTAGTTCACAACACTTTGTGAGGTGGTTATTTTTATTCACAATCTGGATAAGAGCATAAAGCTCAGAGAAGCATGTTCAGGATCACACAGGTCCTGGGAAATGAGGTTCCAGGGACTATTTATGTAGTCTGTGCTTTTCTCATAGGCTTCTGAATTAGCCCTTGACTCTTGACCATTTATTTCACCTCTTGGAGTCCTTGGAATTAAGTTAACTAAGAAGGGCTTAAGAGAGAGACTAGAGAAACTAGTACCACGGATGTTTACTTGATAGTGGAGGATTCTCCATTTCCACAGAGGAGTAACCAGCCCTGTCTGTTTTCCTTTATGCTCACAGACTTCCTCCTCCACTTCTGCTGCCTTCACTGGGTAGAAACAGAGATGCTGAAATAGTGGGGAGGGAGTGGAGTGTACTTTACTATAATTTACATAATAAAATCAGAATCTCCCTAGTGGCTTTTCCTGCCTCCTGACATCTGTGATGAAGTGGGCCACCCTAGGGACTGTTTAACTCCAGGGCCTCCCCGGGGTTATTAGGCCCACAAAGGGTCTCGGGATCAAATGTGCAGTTAAATTGAGGAGATCAATTCATTAGGATAAAGACTTCCTTTTTTTCTGAATCAGTGTTGTGTTCTATCCCGTCTGTCTTTAGAAGTTAATTTGTAATTGGTATTTGAGTAGTGGCAATTTGAGAACACCTCTAATTTATTTCTCTAAGGTTTAGATTAATATACATGTATTACATATTAGTACATGTATAATATATACACAGTTTATATATGGAAGCTTATGAAGTAGACTTCCATATGGCTTTTTCAAATGCCCTTAGTGTTTGTTATCCCTACCCCAACTCCTCCTCTGCCTGACCCTCCCACGTAAATACCTCTTCTGTTATTCCTTCTGCCCCTTCATACCGTGCATGCTTCTTATTGTATCTACTTCCCTTTTCTAAGTTAATTAAGTGTTCTGTGATAGGGTTCCATGTAGCCAAGGGTGACTTGGGGCTTCTGATTGTTTTACTTCTACTGTCCAAGTGCTGGGATTACAGACGTGCTCCAGGACGCCAGTACTGGATTTATTCAGTACTGGTACTCTAACCTGAGGCTTTGTGTACCTTCAAAATAGACCACATCCCTAGTCCTAGATCTCTTTTACTGGTACATTTCATTCATTTTTATAAAACTACAAAGAAGTACTTGGAGCATGGTCACTTACATAGATTTTTACCAGAGTGCAAGGGTAAACATCACTCAGTAGCTTTTAAAAATTAATCTGGCCTGATAGGGGAGATGACCTAGTGGGTAAAGCACTTGCCTCACAAGCATGGGGACCTGAATTTGAACCCTAGAGTCCACATAATGCCAGATGAATTGGAAGCCCGTTCCTAGTCCTAGTGCTTCTGTGTCAAGATGAGAGGTGGATATAGGAAAATCTCCTGAAGCTCACAAGTCAACTGTGGGCCAACAAGCCTCTTTTACACAGCAGTGAGCAACAGAGAGACTTAATACAAACAATGGGGGGGAGAGGGAGGAGGAGAGGATTGACACCCAAGTTTGTCATTTGATCTCCACATGTGCACTGTGGCACACATGTGTGGCACCTGAACTCTCACATACACATACACACACATCATATATGCACACAAATAAAGAGAAATACATAAATAAAATATAAGTAATCTGATCATATGCCACATTGATCTTTTTGTGAAAATAATTTTGATGAATATTGCATCTTATTGTCAATAAGCAGTCTTTGAGATGGAATGAGATAATTATTCTAAGGTTTTGTATCCCTAAGCTTACATTGTACCTGAGATAACATTCTTCACTGTAGTAGAGCATATAGCTTGATACCTTGAACCAGGACTCTTTTCTCTAAGACTACTTTTTCCTAATGCTTAATTCAATAAAACCTCTCTAATTTCCCTAAAAAGGAAGCAATTGATTAAATTCTTTTAATCTCAGAATTTATATATTATTCCTTCTGTAATATGTATACTATTTAACCAAAAGAATATTTTTAAAAATGGAAATGCTAATTTTTGTCATACGTAGTATATATGTGTTCATGCAGGGATGTGTGTGTGTTGGTTAGAAGTTGATACTAGTGTCTTCCTCAGTTGCTCTCTAATTACTCATTCTTCAAAGCAAGCTTTCCCTTTAGTTAAAGAAAAATGAAAGCATTATTGAAACAGATCGCCGAGTAAAGAGGCATATTTACTACAAGTTGATAAATGTTTTGCAATGTTTTAAGAACCATGAAGGCCTGGAGCAGTATAATAACATGGCTGTATTTTTATAAAAATTGGAAAAACCAAACGAGCAAACATAAAAACCTCTGTGAGTAAAACGGTTATATATTTGTCATTTCAGAGCCCTTTACCTGACAAGCCTGACAAAATAAGTTTAATCCCTGAAACCTATGTAAAGGCAGAAGGAAGGAACCAACTTTACAAAGTTGTCCTCTTACAGGCTATAGCAACTATATAACTAATACCAGTATAAGTTACCCAGTAATAATAATAATTTCATAAAATAAAAAAATCCTTTTATCTTTGAAGCAAAAAAGAGAAGCTAATATATAGATAAAAGCATAGCAGGATGAGATGTAGGCTGGTGTTTTCTAAAACCTTAATTATTTGAAGGATGGGAAAGGCTATATCAAAATAAGAACTCTAGAAGATGAGCTTTTGGGGGGAGAGGGGTCAGTCTTCTCTAACCCAGTCTGTCTGCAAACTAAGTAATTAAGATGCTTGTGAAAGTCTGATCTTTGTGCTTCTACCTCTAATAGGCCTGTGCTATCATTCCCAGTCTGATATAGTCCTAAAGATCAAACTGAGAGCCTCTGTCATGCTAGGCAAGCACTGTAGCAGCTAATCCAGGCACTGCCAACCCAAGATAAACTCCTTTGAGATTTACTTTCAGCCACTTTTTTTTCTGTTAGAAAAGTGGCTCTAGGGGCTGGAGAGATGTCTCAGTGGTTAAGAGCACTGACTGCTCTTCCAGAGGTCCTGAATTCAGTTCTCAGCAACCACATGGTGGCTCGAAACTATCTGTAATGGGATGTGGTGCCCTCTTCTGATTTGGTGTGTCTGAGGACAGTGGTGGTGTACTCAAATACACAAAATAAATAAAATCTTAAAAAAAAAAAAAGGAAAAGAAAAAGTGGCTATAATAAAGGGTGACTTAGTGACTGCTCTCCTCACATGTGTCTCTGTGTGTTCTTAAACTCTGAAGACCTAGCAGTCATCTTGATTCTTTAATTTAACATTTAATTACCCATTTTGTTGCTTATCTGAGTGATATTAATTTTTTTACACCTTATTGAATCCATAAAAGGTAATCCCATTCCCCAGAGGCGAATAGTGCCTGTTCATTTGTCCTGTCAATGGATGCCTTTCTAAATGACCAACAAGAAGTGTGGTGGTTTGAGTTTGTCCTCCCTTGCTTTAAATCATAGAACCCTTGTACTTCCTTTACTATATTTTTCTGTACTCACCAAGCAAAGAAAGTCAGTTAAAGATTTAAAATGTTAAACTCAGAAAGATGCGGCAGTCCTAGTTAGGAGCAGATTTTACCATGCAATCTCAGTCTTCTTTTTATTATTACAATGCGTAGTGTGTTGTATCCCCCTTTTCTTTGTAGTTCTATAATCAGGAGCCTTCTATTTTCTTCCAGTGTTGTGCTATAATTAGTAGTCTAGTCTGAAGTATAAAATGAAAGGTTTTTTTCCCTAGCAGAAATGCTGCTTATTCACTTTATTTTACAAAGAGCCTACTCAGTCTCTACGAGTCATTCAATAATCCAAGAAACATCAATTAGAATGGGCTGTGTAAAACAAGTGCTGTGGGACTGGACAACTGGTTAAGAAAGCTTCCTGCCCTTTCAGGAGGGCTGGAGTTTGCATCCTAGCATTCACATCTGGTGCTTCCTAACTGCCTGTAACTTCCGCTCCAGGGAGTCAGACTTTTTCTTCTGGCTTCTGCAGGTGCCAGAAGAGATACTTCTCTTCTGTGTGCATATGCTTACACACAACTCAACTCACATACACGCACAACAGAAACACTGTTTAAATGCTGAATTCTGAGTATTCAAGGACAAATTCATGCCCTAAATGTGCATCATCTAATTAGAGGCATACATACAAATAACGAGGTGACCAGAGGCATGAAGAGAGTTCTGACTTGGTACTTGTTCATTAATAATAGTTTTCATATTGCTCTATTTGCCTGTTCACTTGGCAGTTCTGTAAGGGCTCAAGGGCCAGGAAGGACTATGAATATGGATGTGGAGTAAATGAGAGAGTGAGTAGATATCTCTTAACAGTGCCAGGCCTGTGGCTTACAGGCTCTCCTGCAAGTCGGTTCACTTGAGTTTGAGAGAACAGTCTGGTCGGTTTACATGGCAAGTTGCAGGCCAGCCAGGACTACAAAGTGAGACCCTGTTTCAAAAACAAAAACAAACAAGAATAACAATAACAATCCCCCCACCCAAAACCTGACAACAATAAGAATAACAGTAACAACAAAAAACACAAGGTGTTCTGCAAATTGTTTGAGCACTAAAGATATATAGGAAATTGTTTGGAATAGAGATGGTTGGGAAACAGTGGATTTTGCATTCTTGCTTATCAGCACGAATCTTACTTGATTTTTAGGGTTGTTTTGGTTAACAATGAGATCAGCATTTTGTAGGTGATTTCACATTGCTTGACCTGTTAAAAGAGACCAATTTTACAGCCTCCTGACCTTTTTTAGGCTCAGAACATGTCCAGAGATATAAAGTTCTGGGTGGATGTGGATATGCTATGTTTTGCTGTCCTGTTGCTGTCTGTCTGTCTGGAGCTGTAGATAGGGTGCTTATGGCCCCTCAGTTCCTATGGGTCTTAGCTCTGGAATGGAATTCCCCCAAGCAGTGCTTTTTGATAGACTGGGCAGGAAATAAATCTGTTGCTCTGTGCCTACTTAAAAAATATTTCCATTTACCTTGGATAATGTACAAGAACAGGGTTTTACACATATTTAAGAGAAAACTGCAAATAAAAAGGATGTGTACACAGTAGCATGAATGGAGTACTATTCTTGGCCTGGGCTGTAACCCAGAGAACAGGAAACAAGATGCTTCAGGATGGCTCGAGCCAAGAGTCTTCAAGTCATAGGGAAACTCATGACAGCTGGTAGCATCCTCCAGACCTTCCTGTTTGGGTAGAAATTTATCCTCCTATATTGAGATGGAGGAAGAGATGCCTCTTTTTTAAAAGATCTTGGAGAAAGGAGATTAAATATTAAGAAACGATCTCCCGCTTGGCCCATCTCTTGTGTAGAAATCCACTTGGTAGAGGGAACTGTTTTTCTCACATTTGGAAGGTTCAGCTTCTGATGAGAAAGACTAAGTGGTCTAAACCTTCAGCAATTTAAATACCCTTTCTTTTGTTCAGACTTTGTCATTATGCTTGAATTCCATTGAACTTTAAAAGTTAAAAGGCTGGACTTGAAATGCATGATGCGTAACTATAGCAAACCACAGTGAGTAGCTAGAAAGTATAGACAACTTCTGGTCACTCAATGGCTACAGATTAATTGACTTGAATATATTAATGTCTGTTAATGGTCTAATCATTTGGCTTCTCTGTCTGATGTGAGATAGAGAGTAATTTGCCCAGGTTGCATCCTCCTGGAACCCCCCCCCCCACACACACACCTGTCACTGTCCTCAGATGATCATTGGTTTAACTTGATCTAGATTAAGTAAGTTAAATATATATCACTACTTATTATTTAATACTAACAATTACACACCATCAGGGTATTAATAAAAAGATACATCTTTAATTTGAACCTGATAAAAGATGGGTGTCTTCAGAGGGCCTGCTATGGCATTTCCTCCAAGTACATTCTCTGAAAAGGACCAGGCCTGGATATAAAACCATTGCACTTCCTCATTGCTTTATGTATAAAAAGACAATCTCATTTCCCCTTTTTTTCTTATTCTAGATACCACATTTATCTGGCTACTCCAAAAGATCATGAAAGAACAGAAATTTTTTATCTTAACAGTGGTACAGAGAAACTTGGCATCTCTTTCACCATTGATAAAAAGTTTTGAGAAACAAGTGTAGGGAAAATACTGCCTATAGACTTGAAAACCATTTACTTAGTTAACAGAATGCTCTTAATTATGTTAACTATGTGCTTTGATTATTCAAGGTCTCTATGCTCTTAATATTTCAGACAATGTTCTGTTGATGCTATGAATTAGCCAGTAGGTGTCTTCATTTGATGAGAAAGAGGGGAAGGTAAAATGAAGACAATCAATTGCCCGCAGATGGAGAATTTACCTAGCATGTATAAGATTCTGAGTTAATCACCTGTACCTCAAATCAGCAACAACAAACTGTAAGCCAGAAAATCCATGAAAGTCACTATGAGTAGCTCCTGTAGATTCCCATACCTGAGTTAAGGGAAGTATATAGACCTCAGGCAAAATAATTTCCAGGTGGTTATAAGAGCATACTTTGGTTTAGAGTATGTCACACTTAGGTTTTCTGGTTTACTATTGCTACTAAATTTTTCTTGTCCTTACTCCGTCCCCAAACTGGTAGCTTTGATTTGAGAGACAGCAAGGATTCCACTGTAGATAACTTTCTATAAGAAATTTGGAAGGAAGTAGGCTAAAGAATTAATCTTGCTTAATCTTCCAGATTATGATTAGTTCTTTTGAGTATGGTGAAGCTCAGAGTTGTTATTTTGGAAGTGTTCTTGGACTGAAATTCAGAGAAAGGTATGTAGTAGAGAATCTGGGCAAGAAAGTGTCTTTACAAACAAAACCTTCCTGTTCAAGCAGTCTTAAGAACTTGCCTGTGAGTTAGTGACTGCAGGGTGCCAGGCCAGTCACTGGTGGGATTCAGAAGGTCTGCTTTTCATAACCGTGGATGCATATTCAATCAACCACATGCTAAAGATAGGTGGGAAAATGGAGCCTGAGAAGGCTGAGGCAGAAGGGCCACAAGTGGGAAAGCTTAGACTGCCTAGCAAGACTATCTTTCTTCCACAAAAGGCAAAAAGCTCCAGGAAACTCCACAAAGAAAAATTTTACTTGTGCATTGAGTTCCTGTGTGCCTGGCTAATGAAATAAAATCACAGTATATCCCACTCCTGCTATTTCACATAACCTCTCTGTAGCATTTATTTGGAGCATTGTTCACCTCGTATTCTAAATAGGTTTATGATAATTGAGTTTGTCTTAAATATATACAGACTTTTTTCTTGCCACCATTCCCTAAACAACATAGTGTAACAATGATTTATATATCACTTATATTAAGTATTATAAATAATTTAGAGATGATTGAAACCATATGGGAAGAACAGGGAGAAGGCTCAGTGGGTGAGGGTGCCTGTCCTGCAAGCCTGACATCCTGAGCTTGCTCCCCAGGACCCATGTAAAGATGGAAGGTGAGAACCAAATTCAGAAAGTTTTCCTCTGGCCTGCACACTGTGGGATGTGTGCTTCTATGCTATCGAGCATGTGTGCACCAGTGTGCAGGTGTACACACACACACACATACATACATGATAAATAAGATTTTAAATGCAAAAAAAGAATTTGCATTTCAAAATGTATTACAGAGCATGGCAGATCGTGTGTAAATATGCCATTTATGTGAGGCTTGAATATTCTTGGATTTTGGTATCCATGCCTGTTTTGGAAACAACCTCCCATCAATACCAAGAAGTGACTGACTGTATATGAAACTGTATTAAGTGTAGGCATTTCAAGATTAGAGAAATGACAAGATAAAGGCTCAAGGTCTTCCATCTTTTCTAGAAAGAGTCCTTTGACGTGAAGTCTTTATCTGTTTTTTTCTAGTTTATTGGGATTATGGTCTGGTTTCTGTCCATAAAGACTCTTCTGATGATATTGGACTGCTTAATTCTCTCTACTTGACATCAGTAGTAAGGCATGCAGCTTAATATTTAAACTGTGAGGTGCTTGTTGTTTTTGTTGTTGTTGTTGTGCCTTGCATTCTTAAGAGTATCACCTAAAAAAGCTCTAGCAACAGAGATTTAAGCTATTTTGGCCATGCCATGTAAATTTTATTGTGAGAGCAAACTGCTTAATCTTCTAGAACCTCCATGTTCTTATTGAAGAGTGTGAACAAAGAAGATAAAAAGAGCCGAGCACACAAAAGCTCATAGTGAGCTTTAGCTGTTTCTGTTACTAGGTGGAAAGTGTACAAACCTGCTCTGTCCCTCCACACTTCCTACTTTGTAAAGTGAGTTTGACATTCCTTGTGCAGTGGCTGATTGGAAGCCAAGTGAGAGATTTGAGCTAGTGAGGAGGGATGGGTATCTCAAGATCCACATTTGGTCTGTGCAGCTTGTAGTGTATTTATAAATTGTATAAAGTAGTATATTAAAAACATACCCTAGCTGCTTTTTCTTATCAGTCCTCTACTTCCAAGGAGTGCTTTCTGACCACGTGCTTTAAATAACCTTCAAATGGTAATGTGGCTGTTAGATGAACACAGTCCTTGTGAGTCCATTTGCCCTATGCTTAGGAGTTCTATTCTTAGATTACAATGGCCGGAATAGAAAGCCTTTGACCCCACATCCCACTGCAGTCATGTGTGCCTGGCTAATGGAATTCTTTGGGAGCTTAGGACAAAGGACAATCTGCTTGTGTCATTGACTAGACTGGCATGTAGTAGACCATTAAAAACCAGTCTCTTGTTTGGGGTTTATGAGCCTGGGTTACCTGGGACATCCCATGTTACAATCCTAATTAAAACTTGGTCTATTTACTTTGCTGTAATCTAGGAGTAGTAAGGAAAATAAAGGGTAAACCTTTCCTGTTTTATGTTTCCTTGGATCTGTGATTAAAGTATTAACTTTGTTCACTATTTGCTAAGGAGAGTCCTGAGAAGAAGGGCTCGAAGCATGTATTTTGCTTCTTTACTGAGCCTAGGGCCAGACCACCTGTTTTATAGACATTATCTTGTTTAATTCTCAGTATTGTAAAATCAATAATAGAGGTAGAAATTGAGGTCAGAATTTGCCCAGGAGTCATGATCATGGATTTTCTACTATTGCATACTGCATAATGCTTTATCTCATGACAGATGACAGTGTGGTCATTTCAGTAAGAATGCTCATGATTTAAGAGTGTCACTAAATGTTTATAAAACACCTGAGTATAATTATTCCATTTATACCTAGAACTCCTGACAGTCTCTATAAAGATGTTTTGTGAGTATATTTGGTTGTCTCATTCTGAAGCCAAATGACTCTGGGGAAAGAGAGACTCTGTACCACAGGGAGTATGGTGGATGTTTCCAGGAGCATCTTGATTTTTACTTATCCTGCTAATGACCAGATACTCTGTTTTTGAAGTTCCTTTCTCCAGGGAACCTTTGCAACTTCTAGAGACATGATCTCAGCTTCATAACATCCTTGTTCAGATAGGAGAGGGCTGAAGTACCTAGTGAGTGGGAGAGTCAGGCACAGATGGAAGACAGAGACCCTCAAGTTAGATAATTAGTCCAAGGTCACATCAAATAATTTGTAGCTCAGGTGATAAATGGGTCTAGGACCTGGTCTCCTAGATGTTGCAGCTTCCTTTACAATATAATTTGTGCTCAGATATTTATCTGTCATAATCTTTTTCCTTTTTTTATTTTGGTGAGTAAGATATTTTCACACTTAAAGCCTGATTAATGTTGGGTTTTAATTTAGCCCTCATGATGATCAAATGACCTAGCTGAGAACTGCTTTCAGAATGTGGTTTCTAACATACCGTTATTTTTTTTAATTGTTTCCATTTTTACTTCAATTAAATAGTCTTATAATTACTCTTCTGAATTCATCTTCTTAGATTTTACTTAAGTCACTTGCATCAGAATCAATTTCTTTCTTTTTTTTTTAATTGGATATTTTCTTTATTTACATTTCAAATGTTATCCCCTTTCCTGGTTTCCCTCCCTCCGGGAAACACCCTATCACCTCCTCCCTCCCCCTGCTTCTATGAGGGTGTTCTTTCACCCACCCACTCACTTCCACCTCCCCGCCCTCGATTCCCTTACACTAGGACATTTGTCAAGCCTTTATAGGACCAAGGACCTCTTCTTCCATTGATATATGACAAGGCCTTCCTCTGCTACATATGTAGCTGGAGCCATGTGTACTCCTTTGTTAATGGCTTAGTACCTGGAAATTCTGGGGGGGTCTGGTTGGTTGTTATTGTTGTTCTTCCTGTGGGTTTGCAAATCCCTTCAGCTCCTTCAGTCCTTTCTCTAATTCCTCTATTGGGGACTCCACACTCAGTCCAATGGTTGGCTGTGGACATCCGCCTCTGTATTTATAGGGTTCTGGCAGGGCCTCTCAGGAGACAGCTATATCAGACTCCTTTCAGCATGCACTCTTGGCATTCACAATAGTATCTGGGTTTGGTAACTGTATATGGGATGAATCCCCAGGTGAAACAGTCTCTGGGTGGCCTTACCTTCAGTCTCTGCTCAGTACTTTATCTCCATATTTGCTCCTGTGAGTATTTTGTTCTCCTTTTAAGGACCGAAGCACCCATACTTTGGTTTTCCTTCTTGAGCTTCATTGTGGTCTGTGAATTGTATCCTGGTTGTTTGGAGCTTTTGAGCTAATATCCACTTATCAGTGAGTGTGTACCGTATCCTTTGTGATTGGGTTACCTCACTCAGGATATTTTCTAGTTCCATCCAATTTGCCTAAGAATTTCATGAATTTATCATTCTTAATAGCTGAGTAGTACTCCATTATGTAAATGTACCACATTTTCTGTATCCATTCCTCTGTTGAGGGACGTCTGAGTTCTTTCCAGCTTCTGGCTATTATAAATAAAGCTTCTATGAACATTGTGGAGCATGAGTCCTTATTACACATTGGAGCATCTTCTGGGTACATGCCCAGGAGTGGTGGTATACCTGGGTCCTCAGGAAGTACTATGTTCAACTTTCTGAGGAACCACCAAACTGATTTCCAGAGTAGTTGTACAAGCTTGCAGTCCCACTAGCAATGGAGGAGTGTTCTTCTTTCTCCACATCCTCGCCAGCATCTGCTGTCCCCTGAGTTTTTGATCTTAGCCATTCTGACTGGTCTGAGGTGGACTCTCAGGGTTGTTTTGATTTATAGTTCCTTGCATACCTTTATTGTTATTTCTCCAGAATAGTAAGTTTTCTTATCCTATACTTTGCATATGTTTAGTTTCCAGGAGTTGAGAGCCTTGGGACTTCAAAGGTTTATTTTGACAGAAGAGCTTCTGAAGCTGAGAGTTGTTGCCTCTCTAAGCAATGCTTTAGGTCAAAAAGGTAGAAATTCCTGTTTTCAACTTAATACAGAAGTGGAACATATTCTAGGATAATCACTGGCCTTCCATCTAGAAATAGTACAGATTTGGTGTTTGTTATTATTTAATTGTAATATTATTTACAAATGTACCTTTTTAGCAGCCCCCATTACTCAGTATTTATTGAAACATGAACTTTCTCATGGAATATTTCTTTTTGTGTTTTAGTTGGAAGGTACTGAGGCGCTGTAAAATCCAGTGACTACATGTGGTCTCTTCAGGAAGTAGCTGAGTTGTTTAGATTCTCAGTTATTTATTATGAGATTTTCTGGAGGTTTAAATATTTAATATGATGAAACAAATTACAATGGAGAATCTTTTACAAAAAAAGATTCATTCACCTACAGGAGAGGATCACTGGCCACTAATGGTGGTTTCACTGATCACTAGTCAGTGAAGTATGATTTAATGCTTTATATTCTCTAGTCTGCTGATGACTATAGAGCTTTTGGATTTATGATATATTCCATTTGATCTTTATTCATTTAACACTGTCTGGATACCATTTTCTGTGCCAGGTACCATGTTGGACACTGGGTGACAGACACAGCTAATTTCCTCATCCTTGGATCTCATAGCAGATGTTTGAATCTTTAGAGGCTTTGGATTCTGTTGTAGAGTTTTCTTAGGTTCTGTGTGGCACTCACTGTCTTGTACTTGAGCAGATGCTGCAAAGCCTGACTCACCATTCCTCACTGCTGCTGCTGTGGCCCAGAACTATCTATCACCTTGTACTGCACTGTGTCAGTAGCCTCCTAACTGCTCTTCCTCTCTTGTCCCTCCCATCTCCTTTTAATAGGACATCTCAAACAGTCTTAAAGAATGGAATTCAGGGAGCTGGAGAGATGGTTTAGTGGTTAAGAACACTTGTTCTTGTGGAGAACTTGGGTTCAAATGGTGGCTCACAACCATCTATGTAATTCCAGGTCCAGGAGATTTGACTCCTGATCTATGAGGACACCAAGCACACACATGTTGTACATATATGCATGAAAGCAAAAACACTCATATACATAAAAATAAATAAATAAATCTAAAACTGGAATTCAGCTCCTCATTCTCTGTGCATGTCTACCTGTGCTTTTGCATACAAGATTCTTCCTCTTCTTCCTCCGCAACCATGCTTTCTCTTACTCTTCACCTTGTGCTCTGCTGCATAACACTGGACTCCTGTTGCTTCCCTTAATCTGCCAAGCATGCTTAGCAGAGTCCTGCCTTGAGACTCTGAAGCTTCTTCTTCCTAGCACACTAGCATTTTCATAGTTCATTTCTCTGCTGTCTTGAATCTCTACTTGAAAGTTACCTTATTAAATAGCCTTTGTGACAGTTCTCTAGAAAATGTACCCTGACTTGGTATTTTCTTTTTCTTTTTTTTTAAATGGAAATCAGAGTTAGTTTTTTTTTTTTTAAGATTTATTTATGTATATGAGTACACTGTACACACCAGAAGAGGACATCGGATCCCACTACAGATGGTTGTGAGCCACCATGTGGTTGCTGGGAATTGAACTCAAGGACCTCTGGAAGAGTAGTCAGTGCTCTTAACAGCTGAGTCATCTCTCCAGCCCTGACCTGTTGTTTTCTGTTCGATTAATTTCAAATCACTTTCCCCCACTCCCCACTGTCCTCTAATGTTCCTGTGGGAAAAGGATTTTGTTCTGCTCTGTCTTTAATGCTTACAAAGTGCTTGGTAGGTATTTGTTGATTGAATACATCAGCCTATTACTGATTCAGTATCCTCTGTAGAAGGAGTCTCTTGGACCAGTGTTGCAGTATAGCGTTTGGAGACGGTATGGACAATACAGCTCTATTTGTTTAGAATAGGAATTTTCTTAATGTAAAAGGTATTTATTAACTTAAGTCCCAGTTTTAGCTTTAGGAGTATCATTTATTAATCAAAAGTCAAAGGATGGATTAGAAAGGAACTGAGAGACCATTTGATCATTTTCTGCCTTGCTGTCTATGTGAGAAGATAAGTGAACTGTCCAAAGTCATTAAGCTGGCTGAGGGTCAGTCTGAAAGTAGGCTTCTCACATCTGCGTTCATAGTCTTTCTTACATTTGTTTCCCTAGCGGTGGGAGTTCTTGAACTTTGAGATTGACATTTTTTTCTCCAGACTCTAAACAGGAGCCTTTCTCTGCACATTATAGGTCAGTATAGATGGGTAATGACTCAGTAATATGTGGAAAATCCCAGAGACTGACTGATGAGAATAGAAACTACCCAAGATGTGCTATGAACACCAAAACATGCTTCCTCTTTTTATTGGCAGGAGATGTATAGGGTGTAAAGGAAATGAGCCTTTGACACCCCAGTTGTTTTGTTACAGGCCACAGTGAATGTGTCTGCCATTTAAATTCAGATTTTTTGATGACTGGCCAAACCAGCTGCAAGCCTAGTCCTTTGGACTAGAAGCCTTGATTTTGCCAACTGTTCATTTTCTTGATAAACTTCATTATTTCAGGCATTTGTGTATAGCTAGCTTATTGTGGGGTTGTCAGAGAGGTATAGAGCTATTTCTTAGAGACAGTCATTCCTCCCCAAGTAGCATGTGTCCTGAAGCTGGCCCATCTCCATTCTTTTTGTAAGCATGTAAGGTCTTTTGTTTTAAATGATGATGTGAGCACAGACTGTTTAAAAAGGAAAAAAAAAAAAAGCAAACATTGGTAGGAGTGTGCTTTTAAATTGACCAAAGTGTAATTGGAGTGAGATTAATAAAAAGACAAGTTTATTTAACTACTTGCTATCTGGTTTGTGATACAGGGTATCCTCATTTGATTTAGAAGACACTTTGATCATTCATGAAGGAGATACCGTCTCTAATTCTCTCTATAGCGTATTATACTTGCAATCATCTTTATACCCATGCTTCTACTACATGAGTTTTATCCAAGCAAAGGTTCTGAACTTGACAGATACATATTTTGAAACAAGTGAAGTTCCAGTGTAGCTGTGCCACCTAGAAAGATTCATTTTGCTTTAATTACAAAGCCCATTTTAACTTAGTTTTTCTAACCAAAATACAGAGCAGAAAGATTTAAGGCTATGCTTTAAGATACTCAGTAAAGGGCTAGAGAGATGGCTCAGTGGTTAAGAGCATTGACTGCTCTTCCGAAGGTCCTGAGTTCAAATTCCAGCAACCACATGGTGGCTCACAACCATGTGTTATGAGACCCTCTTCTGGTGTGTCTGAAGAAAAAAAAAAGATACCTAGTGAAACAAAACTCATAAAATTAGGAACCAGGAGATTGTCTGTAGACGGTTTCTTGTTTAGGTTGGGTATCTATTTTATATCTCCTGACTTTGTAAGGTTATTTTTTGGGTGATTCTCACATATGAGTCTCAGTCACTTGTGGAATCTTTTGATAGAGAGAAGTCAATCCTTGAGTAGCTGAGTTTTGGTTCCTATAGATTTTCTTATAGAGAAGCTAGAGGAGCTGTCAGGATTAGAAGTCGTCTGATGGTTTTGGTGGCTGGAATTGTGCTAGATTCTGACTTACCTTCTTTTAACCCATGGCGAATTCCCTGATCCTTTTGAGGTAAAGGCAACTTACAACATAAATAGTGAGGCAGTTAAATCCTCACCAATTCTTATTTTCTGTGTTAAAATATCTTAGAGTTTAGTCCTGCTTTTCTCCTTTTTTTTCTTTTTGTTTTTTCCTAGTAGTGTTTTTAATTGGCAATTTCATTTACACATAAGTAAAAGGATATTAACCCAGCTCTGGAAATAAAACTAAGCCTGTATATTAGTTCCCTAATTATTCTTCCTGTTCCACTTTTTTTGCTATTTTAGAAGTAGGGTGACTGATCTCTCTCTCTCTCTCTCTCTCTCTCTCTCTCTCTCTCTCTCCCTCCCTCCCTCCCTCCCTCCCTCCTTCTCTTCTTTTTTCCTTCTTTCCTTCTTTCTCCTTTCCTGCCTCCCTCTTCCTCTCTTCCTGATGTTGTCTTTGACATTTTTGTTTTGGAAGAACAGATGACAAGCTGTGTTTAAGACTCTATGAGAGGGTACAGATGGATGACAATCTTTGATAATGGTGACCAGAATTAGGATAAATTAAATGAAGTAAACATTGTCCCCCAGTGATAGGAACAAGTGACCACAAGTGTTAAACAGATCTGGAATGGGATTCTCACCTCATCTCCAAGATTCTGCAGGGAATACACACTGCCTAGAGACCCATTTCCCCCTGACCCTATAAAGATTTTTTAAAAGAGTAACGTCCTAAGTGGTTTTCTGGCCTGATTGCCTGCTTGTTATTCTTTGAGAGAAAGGAGGAAGGCAACTGCCTGTGGCGCCTCACAATCTCCAGAGGTGTGTAGATTCTGCCCTGGACAATACTAATCCCCTGGTGAATGCTTTCCTCTATTCATTGCCCCTATACAACTTCCTGGGATCCAGCATTGGTAGCTCTTTCAGTGGACCACTCCTTTCTGCTAAAGTTGCCTGGCAGTGGTGCAAGTTTTCTGGTTGCTTTGCTGGCTTGTTACTTGAGTGGTAGTTAGGGAGAGGCTAGACTGAGCTTTTGAGACTAGTGTCTTGATCCCTTGTAGATGATCTGTTGAGAACTTTGTCTTCACTCTGCCACCTTTTGTGGCACTGTATGTGGTTCTCGAGATGAGAATGGAGATGAACTGGAGTCCTTTGTTGGTGTTTTGGTAAAGAAGTTGTCTTAGTAAGGGTTTCTTTTGCTGTAATAAAACACCAAGACCAAAAGCAATGTGGGGAGGAAATGGTATTTCATTTTACAATTCTGAGATCACAATATATCACTGGGGGATGTCAGGGCAAGAAATTAACGCAGGAACCTGGAGGTAGAAACAGAAGCAGAGGCCATGGAGGAGTGTTCTTATAAACTTGTTCTTCATGGTTTGCTCAGCTCTATTTTCTTAAACCATCTAGGACCACCTGCTCAGGCATGGTACCACACCAATGGGCCGGGCCCTCCCTCATCAATCTTTAATTAAGAAACTGCACCATAAGTTTGCCCATAGACCAGTTTGATGGGGCATTTTCTCAGTTGAAGTTTCCTCTTCTCATGTAATTCTAACTTGTGTTGACTTGACAAAAAACAAACCAGGACAATAGTCTAGACTATGCATAGGTGGGCTTTTTGCTTTCGTATGTGTGCTTATTTTTGTTTTTTGTTTTGTTTTGGTTTGGTTTTTTTTGACCCTTTTATCATCATCATCATTATTTTATTTATTTATTTATTTATTTATTTATTTATTTATTTTTATGGTGTCTTTGTTTGCATGTATGTTTGTGTGCCTGGACCCAAGGAAGCCCAAAGAAGAAGTTGGATTCCCTGGAGGTGGAGTCACAGATGGTTGTGAGCTGCCATGTCAGTACTGGGAATGAAACCCAGGTCTTGTGGAAGAGGAAGTGCTCTTAACTGCTGAGTCATCTCTCGGCCCTTTTCTTAACCTGTGATATTTCTCCATGAGCTCTTGCTACATTTTTCATGCCTTTGGATTTTCTACCTTCTCTTGATTGAATTTACATAATATCCACTTTTAAGATCAGGCACTTTTGCATTTCTGGAACTAATTATTAATGAATGGTAGTTTATAAGCACTCTCTAGGAAGCCAGTGTACAGAGAATTAGAATTCCAGATCAAGTGCTAGGCAACTATAAATTTGACACCTCTTAGTTGACAGCTCGAGAGGGTTTTTAATTACCCTTCACGTTAGTCTCTCTCCTGTTCATAGAAGCCTTACTTAAATCTTAAATCCTAAGTTACTTGACTTAGGTTCTGTCTTAGTATGATGGTAAGCTTTGTAAACTTGACACAGCCTAGAAGCATCTGGGAAAGAGAGGGATTGTCTACCCTGGACTATGGGCATATTTGTGGAGGGTTGTTTTAATTAACTTAATTGATATAGGAAGACCCAACCCACCTGGCTTTGTGTCTGTAGTGGAGACAGTGAGTAGTAGGCACACATGCATTTGTTTCTCTCTGCTTTTGGCTGAGATGTGATACGATGTTGATGGGAACTTCCTGTACTTGCCTGTAGTGGTGGACTATAACCAGGAACTGTGAGCTAAATAAATTCTCTTCCCCGCTAAGTGGCTTTTTGTCAGGATATTTTATCACAGCAACAGAAGTGAAATTAGGACACTTGGGGTTTTGGCTGAGTCCAAGGGAGGAAAGTATTTCTTCTGTACATACATAGAAGAAATAGAGTGCTGCTGCTCCACGTGCCCAACAGTCAGGCTAAGTAGTTACTTAGCAGTTACTTCATTCTATCTTGTTGCTGGGAGGGTCTTCTGGACCAGGTGTTTCTAGGGTCTTGGTGTCTTATTTAAAGAAAAAGAAGAACAATAACAACAAAAAAGCACACACAAATTGTAAAGTAGTAAGTAGTTTTATTAAAGAGACCACAGGGCATAGTGCAAAAGAGCAGGGTGAATCCTTGAGCTTGAGTGCTCAAGAGCAATAGTTACTGTTTTGAACTTTATTACAGGATCCACCAGGAGGAGTTGGTTGCTAGGGAAATAATGTGGGCAGTCCTCTGTTTTGATGGACAGGCTTGGGTTTTATACTGCACATGTTTTGTTTTGTTTTGTTTCCCCATGATGCACATTTAGTCATATGCACATACTGTTATGCCCAAGTAAAGGATAAATAGAAGATTTTACATAAAAAATGCACCTAGAGGACATAGTTTTCCTTGTTACACACTAGTTATCCCAAACTGGCTCAGGCTAGATTACCCTTGACCTCTAGTCCTTGAATATGTTCTGGGATATGTTTCAGTGAAACTAACCACAAAAGGGGAATTATTAAGGAGTGCTAAGGGTAAGGATGACATATTGAATTGTTTGGAGGAGGTTGTAGATGCAGCTAAGTGCATTGGTTAAAAAAAAGGGATGTGAGTATAGCTTAAGCCAAGTGGAATTCCAGGTCACTTAAACTATCTTTATGCTTGCCTGCTTCAATCTATTCTAAACCACTTCCCTCAGTAACTAGATAAATCTATAATTTTTCCCACACTTTCCCCCTTTTTATTAGTTTTTGGAATATTGAGTTAGTGATCAAGTTACTTTCACTAATGTATAATATGCTTTGACCCCTGAATATCATAAACTTACATATCTTTTTTGTTTGTTGGGGCTCTAGGAGTTAAACCCAGGAAGTCCTAGATTATTTCATGGGTATTAACCCATTGTAAGCATTACTTATTAATTGCTTTAGATTTTCATACTGCCTGAGATTAGTAAGTAACCTTTCCAGTTAACTTCATATTTTAAAAATATATTCTTTTAGATTTATTTTATGTATGCATGTTTTACCTTCATGCATGTATTTGTGCCACATAAATGTCTAGTGCTCACAAAAGCCAGAAGGAGGAAAGTGCTCTTAAGAGCTGAGCTCTTTCCGGCCCCTGATTTGGAAATAAGTCTTGCTATGTAGTTCTGGATAGCCTTAGACTCCTAATTCTCCTGCCTTAGTCTCCTGAGTACTGACTCCCGCATGTTTTTGCCATGGTTCCATAGGACTTTAGTTTCTATTATCCCTCTTGTAAAGATCCATTCTGAGAGTATTGTACTTTAGCCCTAGCTCTGGTCTACTTGATTCTTACACTTTTGCCTCAGTTATGTGGGTTTTCTTTTGAGATGAGATTTTCTTTTTTTGTAGCTCAAACAGGACTTGACCTTGCTGTGTAGCTCAAGATGGTTTTGAACTTCTGATCTTTATGCTTCCACTTGTCAAGTGCTGTAATTACATACCTCGTTCTGTTCATACCCAGTTTTGCTAACCTTGTGCATGCTGTGCCTTGGGCTGCTGAGTTATCCTGCTGGGGCCAGTTCCTCTGACTAGTATAGTTACTTCAGCCCACATGTGTCTAATAGACCTAGTAAGCATTTTCTGCTTTGACTGAGTTAAGTTCTGCCATTGTAGACCCTGGATTCTATCAAGTTTCCATTAATCCCCCTCTCCACTAAGAACCTATCCAATCTTATATACTGCTGCTTCTTGGGTTCTTAGTTCCTGTGTCAGTTTGAGAACCTTAGGTCTGGCTCATCAGCTTGGCTTTAGCCCAACTAGGATTAAGCAGGAGCTGTGGAGAGTTGTAATGTACTTTTGCCATAGCATGTATCTGACTGATAAGTTCTTTCCTTTCTTATACATACCCACATATTTTAGCATCTTCAGGATGGTATTTGCTAGGCCATTCTGATGATTTTAGTCAGGGACTAAGATTCACTGCCTCTGAACCATTGGCAACGAGTGTCAGAATGGATAATGGGCTGCAATTTTGTTAAATGTTGTATGAGGAGATAGTCTTGTAAATGACTTGGCAGCAATCCTTTGTATAATTGCTTCTTGGCTCTTGTGTTGATATAAACAGATCCTTGACAAGAATATTACATGGTCTTAAGTCTGGAAGATCCTGGTATATCAATTAGTTTTCTTGAAGTAGACTTTGGGAATGTCTTGAATGTAGATTGTAGTTCTAAGAAGTCTGCAAATAGGGCTGGCCATTTTGTTAGTTTAGTAAATTTGTTTAGCTTCTTCATATGAAGATTCTAAATGTAAAGGAGGTGCAGACATCAGGGGAAACCTTGGAGCCTTGTTTTCCCCTTTCTTATATTCTGTAACTGGACCATTGGTAAATGAGAAGATGGCCAGATATAGCTTTGGTTTGTGTTTCCTCCAGTCCTTTATTCAATTTACATCAGAGAACTCAGAGTAGAATATAGAGTGATAATTCAGACTGAGTTACCTTACACTTTATTGTAATGAACAGGAAACACAATGATTTATTGCCATTTCTGGAGTCTGGAGATGGCTCAGCATATGCTTTGTTGAAACAGACTGTGTAGCATTAGAAGAGAGCTCAGCTAGCTACACCCAACCCCCAGCCTTTAGATGCTAAGCAAGAAAGTCATGTCAAGATGGCAGGATGACTAGGACTGAGTCTTCCAGCTGACGGAGAGAATGATGATTTTCTGAGTTGGCCTTTTTTCATTTTCCTTTGGTTTTGAGAAATACGTTTTTTCTTCTTCCCTAACTAGCTGGGTAGTTTGATAGTCCATATTTCCAAGAGAGACTATTCTTATAACCCTCAAACCCAATTTGGTGAAAATCATTTGGTCTTACAAGGGGCTAATAGAAAGTTTTCTAAAAGCAATAATTTCCATTCTACTAGTCACAGAAGTTCTGAAAAACTTACCCGATTCTCTTAGGTTAACAACAAAACATCCAAATTAGGTTTGTTGTTGTTTTCGTTGTTGTTGTTGTTTGCTAATAGATAACAGAGACTATGAACACTTGGAATCCTTGAAGACTCTTTAAATTGCATTTGGGACCAAGTGTTAACTCTTTTTCTAAAGCTGCTTATAGGATATAAAATAGATGAATCTGCATTACTTCTCTTCCTGCCTCCTTTCATTAAAACAAAGTGTCTTGTGCAAAAGTCCTGCATCATTGCCTTCCAAAATTACCATTATGCTGTTTGTTGTATCCCTGTCAGTTGATTTCATTCTACATTCATTTAACACCAGCAGTGTTCCTAGTACTGTGATGGGCACTTGAGATAACAAACATAGTATGTCCTTGCTTAGTGTACCAAGAGAGCATCAGAAATGAGCTGTAGCAGCCTTGACACATAATTTGTAGTTTTGTTCTGGAGCCTTGGGGAATCTTGAGGTATTTTAAGCAGAAGATTCTCTTGTGTTTTAGAAAGATTACTGGTATAAGAGATGATACCCAGAGGTAAGTGGATGAGACTGGAGGCAGTGACAATTCTGACAACAGATACTGATTGAGCTCCTTGCTAGGTGTCCTAATAGTACCGCCCTGGGCCAAGCATTCAAACTATCACAGGGTGATGATTGGGAAGACAGATCAACAAAAATACGTGATATTTTCAGTTGATGATAAATAATTTGAAGCAGATAAATAAAGTCATGGGAATTAGAACATTTGGGTCTTTGGGTGATCAGTAAAGGCCCCTCTGAAGAGGTGAGTTCAGTCAGCTAAGGAGCCCCGAGAAGAGGGTAGTGATGGGAAAATAGCCAGTCAGGAGCCCTAACCGAGTGGATATGACACAGTGTGTAAGCTCTGTAAAGGTCAGGGTAGCTGGAATATAGTGGACACACAGGAGCAGCTGGTGGTCAGCTGAGGTTGGAGGCTTTTCTGGGAAGGAGTTTGGATTCCTTCCAGTGGAGCAACAAGTACTGTAGTTAATTAATAATTTGGGATCAGCAGACTATAGTCCATTTGACCCATCTGGCCTGTGGTCTGTATTTCTGAAAATTACTGTATTGGGATGGCCACACTCATCGCCTTCTGTGTTATAAGCGGTTGTTTTTACATTACTAGAACAGAGTTGACTAGTAGTGACAGAGAAAATAGGACCCAGAAGTCTATACTGTTTACCATTTGACCTTCACAGGATAAGTTTGTTCATTCCTTACTGTAGCAATTTAATTTAAATTTTGAGGAGATAGTCTGAGTACAATGTAAAGAATGGGAGGAAGAAGACAAAGCGTATGTGAGTAGTGTGGGTAAGAAATAATGAGATGCGACACCTCCAGGAAGCAGGGATTGTGCTGTTTTTATTCTGTTTAAAAGCACCTAAGTAGCTAGGTATGGTGGGACACATCTGTACAGCCTGCTCTTGGGAGGCAGAGACAAGAGGATTGTAGTGTTTGGGACCAGCCTGAGCCACATAACAAAACCTTATCTCAAACCTTCCCCATCTCCAAAGCAGTTCCTAGCTGTGATCTCTTCTTACTAAATGCTGCTGAATGAAGCAGGAAGTAACAAACTAAGAAGGTGTCATTGGAAATACTGGGAAGGCAAGGCTTTGAGAGGTATTTGAGGAGGTTAAGAAATCAGTACTATTATTTTTAGCTAGTTGACTAGGAATAGGGGTGAGGCATTACCTTCAAGGGGTAGGCTGTGGATGGGAGGCTGGCACCTGAAGCCCCTAGAGTTTCCTCAAATTTGTTCCACTTTCCCTGTGCTTTTCTCTCTTGGATTCTAGATTCTCAGACCCATAACCAATTTTCTCTTTTTGTGCCTTACAAATTCATGGTAAGTTTGAAGTTGATGGGGGAGATGGCAAAGGTAGAAAGTAGGATGTTCTTTGCTTTATGGTTCATTGGTTGTGATATATGGAAGAACCATTTACTGAGAAAGGGAAAGGTCAGATAGAAACTGTTTATTGCCAGGGAAAAGAAGTCTTTGGCCAAGGGATATCTAGGTTGAAACATCCAAAAGGGAACTGGGAAGATCAGGCCTGGAGTGTAGTGGCTTTAGTTCTAGATGACAAGAATTACAATCATCAGCTTATGTGGGTAATACTAAAGGAGTGTATAGGGCATAGAAAGCAGGGACAGATAACACAGGCAATCTATGACTATTGAATATCTTTCTGTACTCTGGTGGGCTTTGATGAAGGCTTGCTTATGCTGACATGTGCTCTCTCTCCATCTCTGTATCACTCTCCCTCTTTCTGTCTCCTTCCTTCTCAGTTGCTCTAAATTTATATCTTTTGTATGTGTGTGTACATGCGTTTTATCTTGTGTGTGTGTGTGTGTGTGTGTGTGTGTGTGTGTGTGTGTGTGTGTGTACGTACATACACGTGCGTGCCAGTGCCAAAGAGTCCATTAGAAGGTATTAGATGCCCTGGAGCTAGAGTTCTAGCTACTAGGAGTGGGGACATGGGACCCAAGTAGGGTCCCCTGAAAGCAGCAAGCGCTCTTAACTGCTGAGCCATTTCTTCAGCCACCAATTCTTTCACTTGGCTGGGGCAGCTCTGGGACTTCCTTCATCTGAGCTCCTGCTGACAGTGAAGCCTGTGACCTTGTTACTCTGCAGTTAGTTCATCTCTACATCTATCTATAGCTATCTAGTTGTCTTTGGTGCTAGAATAAGAATTCTCTGACACTAGTCTTAGACAGGTAACTTAATTGTATTCATTTTGATGGCATTTCTTTTAACCTATAAGGCTAGATAAAACTTTAAACAACAGCTGCCTTTTTCCTTTCTTCTGGTATGAGAAAGAGGAACCATGGACGTGACTCCAAATCACACTTGTGTTGAAAATAGCTTTAAGAGAGATCTAATCATAGACTATAAACCTCATATACATGTAGATGTACGTATATGTATACTCTCTTTGAAGGCCCATTATGAAAACCCAGGAATAAAACAAGAACTACAAAGGCAGTAGGGAAGGACTCCTCTCTGTGCTGTTCTCCCACCCCCTTACTTTTCTTTTGTATTGAATTGAATCGGGGCTTCATACGTGCTAGGAAGTATTTCACCACTGAGCTATCATTGCAGATCCGCTCCTCTTCACCTCTGTGGTAGAGGACCAGTGTGTTTTATTGTAGATGGTCAATCTTCTGATAAAAATCATCCCTGTCCTAGGTGGCTTCTGACAGGCATAGATGTGCTTCATCATTTGGTTTCAGGGTGGTAGAAACTGTCTGCACCCTGATTCCACCCCCGTCCTCCCAGGTAAATTAAGTAGTAAAGGCAAATTAAACTATGAAAAATATTTGGTTTTTTGGTTATTTTGGGCTTTTTCTTTTGCCAAGAAATATTTTCTACCACATTCTAATCCACTGTGGTGATCACCTACCCCTGTTTCTTATCTATCTGGTATTAATTTATGTAAATATAAGCAAGAGTGAATATATTCTTCCCCTATTGTTTTACACAAATGCTAGTACAGTATATAGTCTACTTAATACAGTTCTAGCATTCTGATGAGTAAAGTGTCTATTTATTATAAACACACTGGGCTATTTTCATTTGAGTGGATGCCTTTGGTCTTTGCCATTATATCCTGGGGAATATTTCTGTATTAATACAGATAAGGTGGTCATGTATCATTTTTTTATAGAGTTGCATACTATTCCATTGTATGAATCTGTCCTTCTCAAATAGACACAAGTCATTTCTGGTGCTTGCTGTTATAAACAGTGGCTCAGTGAACAAAGGCAGCATCTTAAAGGCTTGCATAGTGCTGTACCTCTAAATGAGATTATTAAGTCTTCATTCTTAGAATTCTGGTTGGTTTTATTTATTGCTAAATTCCCAATTACTGATATTCACCAGTGAAACATTGAGACTGGGACAAACATCCCTTCAGAACTCAAGAATCATTAGAATGACTGCTCCATAGAGACATACTGGCCTATCTTGGCTTATTTTAATAATAAAACCTTTAGAAATTTTAATAATGGAACCTACTTAAAGCCCTTTGCTCAATAAGTCTGAATCACTGATCACTGTGATTACTGCCACAGCAGCTGTAGAGCAATTTAACAGGGTGATAGTGAATAAGACAAATTACACTTCAGGTTCTTAATGGATTGATATGCAGAAGTATGCAAGGGGAGATGGGGGTGGGAAAGGAGTGCCTTTGAATTTCAGCACATAGCTATAAAATAGGGAACGAGGTCACTGTAGCCATTACTACTCAGAATTAGTCATGCTGCACCAAACTCTAGAGCTCTTATGGGTAAAGTGGCCTGTTCATTATAGACAACAAATTGGGCTAATTCTCTTGTTTGTGTGCCTCTGTGGAGTGGGTGGCAATGCTAGGTGATTTGCTAATTGTTTTCTTTAGAATACTCCCCTTTCTACTGCACAATGAGTAAGTTTTTGATGGGAAAAGAGGGAGGCAGACTAGTTTCACAAATAGCTCCTGGCCAAGGGAGTATCAGTTTATGCCCTGTGAATGTGAATGGTTGAAAAAGGCAGACTGGGAAAATAAGTGGGATGCTAAATGTTTCAGTCTTGCTTACAAAGTAATATAAAGTATCCCTCTGTTGGGAGCTGGGGAGAGGTGGATCAGTGAAGAAGTAAGTATGGTACTTTGTGTGTTTCTGATTTATATTTAGGGGAGACTAGTGAGGATATGGGTCATGTGGGGGTTGAGGGCAAGCTTTGAGTGGGCCCAAGAAGATAATCCAGGGGATTTGGGTGTAGGTCAACCCTTATGGACCTTTTTTGATACCTGGTCATCTTGTGGATGCCTCAACACCTGTGAGGTATTATTGATCTTGTACCTTCATTCTCTGTAACAAACACTTAGCACACATTATCTTGTTCTCCATGGAAGCCCTTGGAGACAAACAGGAGAACAATCTATTTTTTTGTTGTTGTTTATTGTTCAGGCTTCTATCTTGATGAACATGTCTTAAAATGCCATCATATTAAGAGTACTGTGTGTTGGTATAAAATCAAGCTCATGTCTTCAAGTATATAATACCCTTTTGGAAAAAGAAGCAGAGGTAGACTAATGAACAAGATATGTAGTTCACTCCTTTAATCTGGGCAGTCTAGTGCTGACAGAAGATACCTAAATCATCTTAGAGACATTGTGATCTGAGAATTCTCAAATCCTGCTTCTGTTCCTTGACCAAGTTGTATGACCATAAATTTATAGTTATTTTATGTGTTATATAAAATAAGATGAAGCCGGGCGTGGTGGCACACGCCTTTAATCCCAGCACTCGGGAGGCAGAGGCAGGCGGATTTCTGAGTTCAAGGCCAACCTGGTCTACAAAGTGAGTTCCAGGACAGCCAGGGCTACACAGAGAAACCCTGTCTTGAAAAAAAAAAAAAACAAAAAAACAAGCAAACAATAAATAAAGTGAAGACTACTATGCAGTGGTTTTTTTTTAAATTATTAAATGATGTAATAGGTACAAAGTTGATTCTTGTTACAGATAGCTGCTTTGGTTACTAACAGAGTCTTCTAAAAGGCCTCATTTATAGGTTTGAGGAGCAAGCAGGTGCTAGGCAATTGTTGCTTTTGGCAGTATATCAAGAAGTCTGTCTGTAGGGGAGGGAAACATATTGACAGTATTGGAGGAAGGTGTTGGTTACCATAGCAACTTGGGAATTCATTTGGAGAAAGAGTTGTGTGACTAGAGGTTATCTCACTGTAAGAGACTGAATGATGGAAGAGAAAGAAAGATGAAAGAGAATCCTTGTGGAACAGGAATTGAGTCTCACTTGTCCTATATCTGCAGGAAATACTGTTAGATGTGCTGTAGAGAAAGCTTCAAGTATGAGTCATAAATGCAGGCCTTCTGTGGTTTAATAGGTGGTTTTATTGTAGTGGGCAAACACCACGCAATCTATTTACTCTCTCTCTCTCTCTCTCTCTCTCTCTCTCTCTCTCTCTCTCTGTGTGTGTGTGTGTGTGTGTGTGTGTGTGACATCACTTAGCTTAAAACAAATAACTGTGTGGTGTTATTTCTCTGATTATCTGAAAGCCTGACATCATATGGTCACATATTTCCCCTAAAGTTGTTTCTTTTCTAGGGTTTTTTGTTGCCAGGAGCACTAGTGTGGAGTACACTTTAATCATTTGCTTTGTTCCTAAATTAAGTGGCGTGATAAATACAGATGTCTTCTCTTGATTGGGCAATTCAGATATATTTTCTTTATGAAAAGGCTCTTTCTGTTATTTATTTATTTTGTAATTGCAACTTCAACTTTGCCTAGAAACAGGAATGGACCAAATGAAACCTTTCAACAGTATACTTTTATTAATAAATTTTTCTGTTTAAGTCTCCTTAGGCCTCCAATACTCATTTGCATCTACTTGAATAAGTAGTGGCTGTGGCCTATTCTGAACAGCAAAATATGGTTAAACTCAACACTGCTAAGCAGAAGCAGTTTTCAGGATGCAACAGCTTAGTGCTCTATTTTCTTGCTTTGGTATTGTGAATGTTTGTGATCAGATAAAGCCTCTGTTGGTCTGGGCCAGTGATGAACAGATTCCCTACTCCTTGCCTTTGTTGGACATATACAAGAAATGAGCTTTTATTGTGTAAAGCCATTGAAATTTAGGGGTTGTATGTTCCTGCAGAGAGTAATACATATCCTATTTTAGTAGACACTTCACATTTACCCAGTTAGTGTCTTAGTTAGATTTCTCTGTATTTTGTGATAAATACTGTGGTAAAAAGCAGCTTAGGTAAGAAAGGGTGTATGCATCCAAATCACAGTTGGTCACTGAGGGAATTCAGGGCGAAGCTCAACTGAGAATGGAACCATAGAGGCAAGCTTCTGACTGACTTGCTCCCCATGGCTTGCTCTGTTTGCTTTCTTATACTTCCTGCCCAAGGATGGCACCATTCATAGCAGACTGGGCCTATTTACATATAAATCATTAACCAGTAGATAGATAGATTAATAAAATAAAACAAAAATGCCCTTACAACCTTGCCTCCAGACAATCTGATGGAGGCAATCCCTCAATTAAGATTCCCTCTTCCCAGATGACTGGAGCCTGTGTGAAGCTGAAAGCTCTAACCAGCACAGTTAAGTTGGAGAATGTTACTGTGAATGAGACAAGTGGAATCTCTACCTTCATGGACCTTACATTTTAAAAAGGAAGGTAGTTAAGAGATAATAGAACAAAAGTAAGCTGGGGATGGTGGCTCATACCTTTAATCCTAGTACTGCTGAGGTAGGCAGATCTCTGTGAGTTCTAGGCTAGCCTGGTCAACAGAGACAGTTCCAGGACATCCAGAGCTACACAAAGAACTGTTTCAAAACAACAGTAAGAACAACAACAACAGCAAAAATACTAATTGGTAAAAGAGCTATGAAAGAAAATAATTTGAAAGTTATTATCATAGGTAAATCTCAGAACAATCAAAGAGGAGGAAAATGGGATCCTTCAAGATCTTTGTTATCATTTTAATATTTCTCTATGTTAATACTTTTGAGTGTTTCTAGAGTAGTTTCTTTGCCACAGAAAGGAGCTAAAATTGAAAATTAGAGAGACTTGTGTTACTTGATACTATTGTGTCAAAAGAAAGTATCTAGTGTACTCCAAAATAAATGACATCCAGGACTATTAGTTTGCTTTGTGGTCTTAGAAAACTCATTAGTATCTCAGTGGATTTAACTGGAGATGAAATTCTAGCTTTGTTTGTCTGCTCTTAAGCCCCTCCCCAAGGATACTCATCTTCCCCAATGACATTGTTAAGATATCTACTGGCTTAGCAGAGATGATCCAGTTTAGTCAGTCATGTTAAACAGGCTCTTATACTGGGATAATTGGAATGGAAATGGATATATAATCCACATATTTTGTCTAATATGATTTTGGAAGTAGATTGATAAAAGCGTTGATATGTTTTTCATTTTTCCTGGAAAAAGGATAGCCCTGGGGCTTAGGTTTGCTTGTTGAAAGACATCACATCTCTAGTTGTTGATTAATTTTTCATGACTATGAAATGTCTCCTGTTATAAGGGCAGGCAGCACTTATTCTGTCTTATGGAATCAGGTGAGAAAGTGCTGACTGGGAATTGTAATGAAGGAAGGAGAACTTTAGTGCTATAAGAATGAAGCACCTTGTTCACAAACTTCTGGCAGCAGGAAAGCATGAACTGCATACACACTTGTCTGCTCAGTTTCAGAACACTTCTGCAGCTTCAGTGACAGGGAATCAGAGAGTTGTGTGTAGTAGTGTTTTTTCCTTATTGGTCCAGGCAGTCTTATGGTCATCCCTAGAGGAAGAGGGAGAACTTATACATTTAAACAAGACTTTTTTTTTCTGTTCTGAGTATTCTGATCATCTCATGGAGGCACATGTTCTGAAAATTTGATGTGGATGAAACTCGAGGCCAGTAGGAGAAAATGTGTAATAATAAGAACTCCCAGCACATACATTCATTCTTGCAAATATATGAGTGTCTTGATACATTACAAATTTCCATGCCAGGACACATGCCAACAGTTTAAGGATATGTATAGCAAGTCTCTTGTTATACCTGTTCAGAATTGCTAAAATAAGTTGTGAGAATGAAAGTTCTGAAGGTGTGTGATCATGTCACATAGGGTCTCATGCATAATTCAGCTGAATTTAATATTTTTTTCCATGGTGGAAGTAAAAACTGAACTGTTTGACATAATGTAGGCAAGTTGTATCCCCTTTAGGGGATGAAGGTTGGTCGTGGGAATATGAGGAAGGGTAGAAAAACAGAAAGACACTTCATATTTCATTTAACCAAATGTATGGGACTCTCAGCATTCTGCCTCTACAAGAAGTAAATATATAAAAGTTCAAATTGTAAATCTAATGGTGTTTGTTTTGAATGCACATTATTAACAGCTTTGGGCTTGAGAAGCACTTAGAAAATTGCGCCAACATTCTGACCTCCACAGACCTACCCACAGTCTTCCCCACCCCGCTTTGAGTACCCTTGATTTGATATTGCCTATTTAGTTTTTTTTTTTGTTGTTATTTTTATTTTTATTTGAAATGTTTTCCCCTTTCCAGGTCTCCCCTTCGGAAAACCCCTATAACATCCACTCTCCCCCTGCCTCTATGAAAGTGTTCCCCCATCCACCCATCCACTCCCATCTTCCTGTCCTGGCATTCCCATACATTGGGGTATTGAACACCCTCAGGCCCAAGGCCTCTTCTCCCACTGATGTCCAACAAGGCCATCCTCTGCCACATATGCGGCCAGCGCCATGGGTCTCTCCATGTGTATTTTTTGGTTGGAGCTTTGAGGAGGATCTTGTCTGTTGACACTGTTGCTCCCTCCATGGGCCTGCAAATCCCCTCAGCTCCATCAGTCCCTTCTCCAACTCCTCCATCAGGAACCATCTCCGACCCCTACCCCTGTGCTCAGTCCAATGGTTGGCTTCGAGCTTCCACCTCTATCTTTGTCAGGCTCTGGCAGAGCCTCTCAGGAGACAGCCATATCAGGCTTCCATCAACAAGGACTTCCTGGCATCCGCAGTAGTGTCCAGGTTTAGTGACTGTACATGGGATGGATCCCCAGGTGGGACAGTCTCTGTATGGCCTTTCCTTCAGTCTCTGCTCCACACTTTGTCTCCATGTTTCCTCCTGTGAGTATTTTGTTCACTCTTCTAAGAAGCACTGAAGCATCCACATTTTGGTCTTCCTTCTTCTTAGGCTTCATATGGTCTGTGAATTGAATCTTGGGTATTCCAAACTTTTGGGCTAGTATCCACTTATCAGTGAGTACATACTGTGTGTGTTCTTTTGTGACTGAGTTACCTCACTCAGGATAACATTTTCAAGTTCTATCCATTTGCCTGTAAATCTCATGAAGTCATTGTTTTTAATAGCTGAGTACTATTCCACTGTGTAAATGTACCACATTTTCTGTATCCATTTCTCTTTTAAGGGACATCTGGGTTATTTCCAGCTTCTGACTATCATAACTATGGCTGCTATGAACCCACATTCTTTTATACCAATACACACATGTGAAATGAACATGTATACACACACCATGTGAACATGGAAATAAATAAGTAAAATTCAAAATACATATACATATCTATAAACTCTCAGGACTTTACTCTGCAAATGTACTTGCATTTACATTTATTACAGCATTGAGAATAGATGATAAAAATTGTAATAATCTTCAAAATGGGAGTAGTTGCAAAAACAAAAGCACAGCCGTTTGAATTCTTATGTAGCCAGTAGAAAGAAGAAGCAGATTCATAATGTACTATTTAGAAAACTCTCCAAGATACACTGTACGATTAAACACACACACACACACACACACACACACACACACACACACCATGGAGGGGAAGAGATACAGTTGTTTGTATATTTCTAGTCTAGATATATATGATATTTCTAAGGGTACAAGCTTTGGGACAGAGTAGGGATAGAAGGACAGACATATCCTTTTTATTGTTTACTGTTTTGCATTATTTTCAAAGTATTTCTCCAGGTGAATGAATGCTAGACCTTTTTAAGGAAAATGTAAGCCAAAGCTAAGAAAAACGTAGTTTCTACTACAGTCCATGGGGATTATTTTGTGGTTGCAGCTCTATCTTTGAAACAGAATCGCTTTCTTTGCCCAAGTTGATTGAAAACTCATTGTATAGCTCAGATTGACCTTGAACTTTTTTAGCAATCCCTTTGTCTCTGCCTTCTAAGTGCTAGGATTATAGGTGTGATTCTTAGCTCCCATAGTGATTCTTAGTCTAGATACTGTTGGAATGTTGAATGTGTGGGAGCATCCACATATTAAAGAACGTTACATTTTTTTCCTTTTATACTAAATGCTGGAGTCACCTTTTCAGACATTGTGGCAAGCTCAAAGTACCCTTGTAAATTTGTAAACATATCAGGGGTTTATGCTATGGTGATACTTTTTGAGTTTAAAGTAATGTAACTTCTCTTCAGGGGAACCCTTCTGTTGTCCTACTGGGTTCTTAACATGGACATCTGTGAGCTTTATTTATGTAGAAGAAAAATATCAGTGAACTTCTTCTATACCCTGATTTTCAATCAGTTATGTAGTAAGTATATGGACCTGGACCAGTGACCAACTAAGGGTGTAGATTGCACGTTGATGGGAGGAGTATGGTGATCAGACAGTTGGTAAAAACAGGGAGTAAAAAATTAGGATTTTGTTTCCCTTCCTTAAAGAAGATTGATTGGTCAGTTTCTCTGTGGTGTGTTGGAGCCCCGCCCCTGAACAGTAACAAAAACCATCTTACTGCATTATTCTCTGCCAACAGATATTTTTCCAAGCTGGAAGGAACAGGGGCTTCTTCTAGAAATTGGCATCTGTCTCTTGCCTCACTGCAGTGTTGTTTGCTCCAAGTCCGGGCTGTGTAACACTGAATTCACATTAGAAAGCCATCTCCTGAGACTCATGGAAAGAACCATTAAGACTTTAGTCTTCCAGGAGCCATAAAGAGATGAGCTGAGATCTCCTCATGTGAAAGCAGTGAGTGGTCTGTCCTCCCTGCTTGGTGGTGGCCAAGAGCCCTTAGTGAAACAAGAGACAAGCTACTGAGACACAGTAAGCTTTGGCTTTTAGCATTGTCTTTCCAGGCTTTACAGATCTGACCCAGCTAAGGATAAAAATCACCCAGATAGAAATCTTTTTCCCAAGTAAACATTCAGAAAGGACTCTGTTTATTTGGAGTACTTTGTTGTTGTGCTGTGAGTGCACCTAACCGACAGATGCCTTCTATCATGATTTGTTTCTTTAGCCTCAGTGTGTGCAGACTGAAGCAGTCTCCAAAATTTTCTTCATTTTTTTTCTTTTATTTCCTGTTTGTTTGTTTGTTTGTTTGTTTTCCTTTCTTAAAAAAATTTAAGTGGAACTTTGCCTTTTCTTCCATCTTACCATTTCCTTCCCTAAAACATTGTCCAAAAGCATTCTGGGTAGCACTCCTGCTGATCTTACTTATATTTAATTGTTTGTTGGGGGGAGGCAAGTGTGTGCAGATCAAAGGACAACTTTTAAAGAATTGGTTCTTTCCTTCCTCTTAATAGGGATGGAATTTGGGTTATCAGGTGCCTTTACCCACTTAGCCATCTCACTGGCCCTATTCCTGCTGATTTTAAAGTGACATTAAAGAATATTTTTTATTAATTACTTGAGAGTTCTATACAAGGTATTTTGATCATATTTACTTCCAGTTTCTCCCCTTATCTCCTCCCAGATCCACCTGTACCTCCTTACCCTTCCCAGCTTCACGTCATCCTTAAACAAAGCAAAACAATCCATCATGTGCAATTTGCACGTCCATATATGTATTTCAGGGTGTGAGCCATGCACTAGAACTTGGTTGCCTACCAGCCACACCCTAAAGAAACCTGACTCCTCCTCCCCCAGAAGCCAGCACTGTCCATAGCACTTCAGGCATGGAAGCTCATGAACCCCTTCCCACTCCATGCTAGAATGTTGACTGGTGTGTCTGTGTGGGCAACCACAGCTGTTGTGAGTTTATGTGTTAAAATAACATTTTATTGCTTTCTCTAGTGAAACATGATTGTCATAGACAATTTGGAAAATTGTCCAAGCAAAATGAAGAAAATACTCATTAAGAAAGTCAATGCCACCCTTTTTCTCAGCCATTATTCTTTTCTTCCTCTTTGTTCAGTTTTCACATCTTATTGTAGCTGTGGGTTAGCAGATGATAGAGGTCCACGAACCTCACCATTGCAAAGACACTAAAAGGAAGCAGGTTCTGGTGCCTTTGCCCTGAAGCTTTGCAGACTGAGAAGAGTCCTGAGCTCCCTGGAACACTTGAGGAGAGTGGTTCTTGGGAGGAAGGAGCAGGGTGAAGGATGTGCTGGTGACCTCCTGTTCTTCTGGCAGGCTTACTGGATATCTGGGCATTTTTATTTTCCACCAGAATCCAGGCTCTGTCACTTTGGCTCACTTTGTGTATGGTTTTTGTTGTTGTTTTCTGCTTGGAAGCATCTTTGTTATGAAATGTTGACTGAATTACTGGGTCTTTCAAATTAGTGTTGGGGTCCAAAGAGAATATTTCTTCTTGAGGAGTTTAGACTTAGGCTGTTGGCTAATTCCTGAAAGTACTTTATTCTTTGGGATGTGTCTGTGTGTGTGTGTGTGTGTGGGGGGGTGTCCCCGTGTCTCCTAGGCTTATAATCATGTCCCTTCCTTCCCTCACCATCTGCCCTTCAGTACTTGGCCCTTGATTTTCCATGTCCATTCCTGACACTCCTACCCCCATAAAAGTGCAGCAAAAAAGCCATTAGCTTCCTGTCTGCCCTGCTTTTAATCATCTTCCAAGGGCAGCAGTGAGTGCAATCCTAGCCCCCTCTATGTGGGTGTCAGACTGAGCGTTTAACTTCTCTTTCTTTATGAAAGTGCACATTAGCCATTCAGAGACTTAATCTCCTAATGATTTGTGTGTGTTGGTAAAAAGGAAAAGCTATCATCCCTGACTGGTATACTCAGATGTTCCCTTTGGTACACTGATGGCAGGATTTCAAAAAAGAAGGGCCATTTAATTTAATTTTGCAGATGGCAGGAGGTGCTGCAGAAAAGCTTGGTCACAATATGCCCCCTCCTAGGACAGTAGCTTCAGGAAATTCAAGTTGCTGGAGGGATTTAGATATGAGAAATTTAACCCTCTGGCTTCTTTCCACTTCCTTTCATCATAAAATATGGATTGGGATGGGGGACAGTAGGAAGGTGGAGTGCAGAAATTGCTAGGTTGAGTGACTGGTAGGAGATTGCTATTTGTAATGATGCTGTTCTTGGACATATGGATTATAACTAGCTACAGATTAACTCATTTCCTCATTAATTATTTTATAGCTTCATCTTTCTTAAATTGCCCCTAGAGGCCTGAATTTTTTTCTTAGGCTGGAGACTGCACGTGGTGGTTAAGAGATTAAGCTGCCCGTTCTCCAGGGCACTAGCACCTTTTAGAGATTAAGAGGGGTTTTCTCTAAACTTTTTATTTCTAGGGACTGCCTTTCCACAAAGAAGCGAACCCATGATTCTGATTTGGAGTACAGAATAGCTGGGTTTTTGCTGCTCAGTTCTGTGAAAGTTTTAAGATTGGCAATCCAAACTTCATTTGTAAACCAGTAGACAGACTTAGAATCTTGGTGCCTTTTATTCTGGCTCTTGAATAAATTTCATGCTTCAAATCTTGGCAGAGTGAGGAGGAATTGGTTTTCTCTCTGTTTTAAAGTCATGCTGTTCTATAAGGATGTCTGTTTTAAACAAGTGTCTTTTCATCATTCTAGATGGTATAGGGTAAAATATCTTCATAAAATATCTGCTCTTCTTGGAGAAATCAAGTTGATATCGACTGGGAAGTTTCATCCTTGCTGTCTAGCTTTCATAGTGCTAGAAGGTACTGTGTCTGCTACTGGAGGAGCAAGGGATGGCCAGTCTTACCCAGCAGTGAGCACAGGAAACTACAACCAAGACTGACCTGGCAAGACATACAGAGGCTTGAGTGTTATGGGAGTGAACCATACATGATTGAATCTGAGGCCACCTGGTCAAGTGACATACATATCTGGCACCATTATTAGGGCCGTAGATGGTGGATGACTACAAGACACTGTTTTCTGGATGCAGCAGGACAGTTGCATATATGAATTCACATCAGTTGAGATAGCATGTAAAGACCTCTAAAGGCTTAACCAGACAATATTCCAGCTTGGAGAGGGGCATGACGTTTCAGCCCTAGTTAAGGAGCAGCTGGCAAGTGATAGCCACTGGAAGAGGAAGAATCATTTTTCTTTAAGGATGCAACCCCTAGTAGGTAGACCACCCTCCAGTAAAACACACACACACACAGAGACACACTTCAAACTGTATGAACAGAATAAACTGTTTTTGATGAGTTACAAAAAACAGAGAGAGACACTAAATTGTTTGGTAGAGAAGGAGAAATGGATCTAAGAGGAGTGGACTGGATATGATCAAAATGCATTATATAAAACCCCCAAAGAATTGGACACAACAGGTAAATAAATAATTCAGAGATGGACTGTGAACTTTTAAGTCTATGAGATCTTGTGTAGATCTCTGTTGCTTTTGCTCTATCCGCTCCTTTATGATTTCTGCTAACCTCACCCTATAGTCATTTTTTTCTCCTTAGGAATAGAGAAGAGTCTGATACCATTCATTTATCTTAATAGGTTGGTCATTAGATTTTAGTGATGAACATGTGCATTTCAGTCATTTATCTGCTTCTATGTTGAAGGCCCTGTTTCTTTTTATAGCCATAAGCAAGCAGTAAAAGAGATAGTTACATCCTATACCATGTACTTATTTATTCTTCTGTTAATTCAACATCCTTTATCATGTATCACCATTCTAGGGTCTTTAGTTTGGTTATTAAGATGGATATTTCTGAGTTAGCATTCCAATAGAGTTTGAGGAAGGAGACAAACCCTACATGATTGCAGTACAAGTGTGTAGCATTAAGGAGATAGTATGTGAAGTAAGTTGGATATCAGTGTAAGAGAGTGAAATCAGGTTTTATTTCAAAATTGGGATAGAGAATGATTAGGTGAGTTTTGTAGCATAGGTCAGATTTGTGCAGAGATTTGAAGGTGGTGAGAATTTAACACTTATGGGAAGAACATTTCAGGCAGAGAACAAACATCTTGTAGCAGATCCCTGAGGCTCAAATGTACTTGATGCGTTTAAAGACTTAATAAGAAATCAACTGTAGCTAAAGCAGAAAGATCTAGAGGAGATGAGGGGGCAGTCCTATAACTTATCACCAAGGCGTGAGGTAGGCATAGGAGTTTGTAGAGGACAGAGAAAGAAATGACTGAACATGTTATGCCATATTAGGACCCTGGCTTTATTTTGTTAGGCCCTCTGGTTTTGTCCCTGTACCACCAGGTTTTACAGCTTTCCATCTCTACCATCTTCTCAACTCAGTAAGGGCTCTCTTAAAAAACTGGATGGACCAGAATGGGTGACTATAGGGAGAATACAGAGGAACTTACACCAGCGTCTTAACCTGGATCCTCTGCTATAAATTGGTAGGATCCTTCCCACCTTCCTTCCTGGCACATACAACAAGAAAACTACACAGCATGCTTTAAACTCAATGCCTCCCTTTGTTCTAATTCAAGGCTCCAAATATTTATGATTTTGACATAGTTGGCATTACTTTAGACAATTTTTGAACGTGTTTACCACTGTTGACCCTCTTATCTCAGAGAACATCCTGAAATGCTTTTTTTGTACTACCTGCTTGATACTTCTAGTTCTAGAAATGAACTTGCTAACAGCAACTCATCAAAACAGCATAGGTGAAAGCATGGAGAAACACACACAAGAAGAAATGGACAAGCTGTAGCCATCATTTCTTTTACCACTGTCAAACCTCACAATGAGGAATGGAGGATAAGTTTGCTTTTGTTGGCAGCAGCAGTTCTTTCTGGCATGGTTGGACATTGTTCATATCTGGTCTAGTTAATCCTCACCTTTTTACCAAGTCTAGTAGTGTTTTGGTTTTCTGAGTGAGGGTTAGAGGGTTGTTGTTGTTGTTGTTGTTAGGTAGAAATTTTATCTTGTATCTTGTATCTATTTTTTGTTTTGTTTTGTTTTTTTTGTTTTTCGAGACAGGGTTTCTCTGTGTAGCCCTGGCTGTCCTGGAACTCACTTTGTAGACCAGGCTGGCTTCGAACTCAGAAATCCTCCTGCCTCTGCCTCCAGAGTGCTGGGATTAAAGGCGTGTACCACCACGCCCGGCGTATCTAAATTTTTATTAGTTTAGAGTTAGTGTTTTGTTTTGTTTTGTTTTGTTTTGTTTTGTTTTGTTTTGAGATAGGGTCTTGATAAGTAGTCCTGGCTGTTCTGGAACTCACTATGTAGACCAGGCTGGCCAAGAACTTGTTGCAAATCTCCTGCCTCAGCTTCTTTAGTGTTAGAAATATACATGTGAGCCAAATATGCAACTATTTGTTTTGTTTTTAAGAGTTGTATGTTACCACTTAAAAGTTTCCAGAGTGAGGGCTGGTGAGATGGCTCAGCAGTTAAGAGCACTGACTGCTCTTTCAAAGGTCCTGAGTTCAAATCCCAGCAGCCACATGGTGGCTCACAACCACCCGTAATGAGATCTGACTCCCTCTTCTGGAGTGTCTGAAGACAGCTACAGTGTACTTACATATAATAATAAATAAATAAAAATCTAAAAAAAAAAAAGTTTCCAGAGTGATTCTGAAACACTGTTCACAGCACTGTATGTTGCTTATTTGACTAGAGCTTTTCCACCTGTAGATTGTGATCCCTTTGCAGGGCAGGTTATGAAGACTGTTTCTTTAAAAACTTAAATGAAATAATTTTTTTAAGCACAGAAAGAATAAAAGAAAATTGTATATAGAAAACAAATATAACTGCATCAAAAAATTTAAGAGTGATTGTACACATCACATGTATGTGCTCTGTTTTGTATATGTGCATACTTGGTCAGGGTGTACCACTTATCATGGGGGCTTGACCAGAAAGAGTTCAAAAAAGTTATACTTGCTTATTATAAGACTATGGAAGATAGAAATGAATGCCTTCCAAGGAATATTTGTTATTTTTCTATCAACTATCAAAGCAAGGAAGGAAGAATTTGCTTTGGCTTATGATTTTAAGGGATACAGTTTATCATGGTGGCAGGGAGCTCCATGACAGTCGGAGCATGAGTCTAAGACCCCTTAGCTCTTGCCATTTCAGTGGCTGACATTCAGCTGATTTCCTCCTCATGCCCTTTGTTTTCAATCTGGGGCCCCAGCTCATGGGATAGGGGCTACCCATACTCAGGCTGTGTCTGTCCCCTCAATTAATCCTCTCTGGAAGCACCCTCATAAAGACACACTCAAAAAGATGTGATGCACAATGCCTAGTTGTTTCTAAGGAAGTTGGGGAAAATCAAAATTAACTATCACAGAAGATAATATTTTGATAAAATAAGAGTGAGTAGTCCTTCCAGTGGTATTTTTACTTTAAAAATGCTGGATTGGGTTTGCTGCTCTTCTGTGAAAGTGGACATGATGGTTAATATTATCAACTTGACTATCTGTAAAATCACCTAGGAGACTATCTTCTGCAAATATTTATGAAGGAGGTCTAGATTGTTAGCCTCCAGGCGTGCCTGTGAGGGATTATTCAGATTGAGTTAACTGAGGTAGGAAGACCTGCGCATTCTGAGTAGCACAGTTCCATGGGCTGTAGTCCTGGACTAAAGAAAAAAGACAAATTGTACTGAGCAATCCTTCTTCCTTGCTTCCTGACTGTGCAGCATGACCGGCTGCCTCATGACAAGCCCTTCTTCCATTAACTTGCTTCAAACGTTTGGTTGGAGAAATGAGAAAAGGAATTAAGATATTGGAAGTTCTTGTGCCAGAACATCATGCTGCCCAGATCAGCAGGAACTAAACTTGTTGCTTCTCTTTGCACAAAGAATTGTGCAATTTCCAGTGGGAACTCCCTGCTGGAGGTGGAGAAGCAAGGAAAAGAAGAGTGGAGAACGAGCCAGATACACAGAAATCTTTATTATACGTCTTTGCTAACCTAGCACCTGCATATGGTTAACTCTGAGACTTTGTTGGAATCTTCCAAAGAGTCGTTGTTGAAGATAGGGAAGGCATAACCTATTTTCATTAATTTCAGTTCAACATTTATACCAGTTTTGTGGTATATTCCTGGGGTTGTGAAAATAAGACATGGTGTTAGATTTGAGGTGCTTCTAACCTAGCTGGGAAACAAATGTCAGTTGCCAGTTACCTTCCAGTGTGCTGAATGTCAGAATTGTTCAAGATGCTACAGAGTGAGATCATAAAGTAGAGGAATTATGCTGTAAGGTGTTTTTTTTTGTTGTTGTTTTTGTTGTTGTTTGTTTTTTTTTTCCTGAAAACTGTGCCATTAAATAATAAAGATCTAGGGGCCAAGGAAATGGTGGCTCATTGATTAAGAGTGCATGCTGCTTTTGCAAAGGACCCAGGTATACATGTGGTGTACACACATACATGTAGACACTCACACATATACCTAAAATAAAACAAATAAATCTTAAGAGACTCAAAATAGGGATTTTCTTTATACAATTTGGGTAAGTCTACTCTGCTGAAAAAGAAAATGAAATTTCTGAGGCACTTAGTCTGTCTAGTCCAGTCATGGTGCTCACTGGTTTGTGTCTTTAATTTATTTCTGATGTTTTGTTAAATATTAAAATCAGTTTGGGACCTTTGTCACTGCCAACATCAAGATGGCTGGGAAAATCTCCACCTTCCTCAAGAATGACTGGGCGAAGGAGCCGCTGCTGGTAGTGTTCATCTCTGTCTGGGGCCTCGCTATAATTATCCCCATGGTTAGCCCACAACACCAAGTATGCTGCCATGATCAATCAGGCCACACCCTACAACTACCCAGTGCTTATGAGAGATAATGGGAACATGCCTGATATGTCCAGTCACCCACAGGAGCCTCTGGGCCCAAGTCTGCAATGGCTGAAGGACCTGTGAATGCTTCTGCTGGTGGAAGAGGCCCCTTCCCTGTTACCCTCTAACAAAAAAATGTGAACACCCCCCCCAGCAAAATCAGTTTTGACATAATCCTTGCCCAGTCTAGAGATGTATAAGATCATTTTAATTATTTTTCTTATAATGCCTTTTAAAAATAAAAGCATATACTAGGAGCTTGAGTATCTTTTTCTGATGGAACCCACAGTACTCTGCTTTTATTTTCTTGATCTTTAGTATCAGCAGTAACTTTTTAAGACTTGTGAAATCATGACTAATTCTGCAATAAGTAATACCACCATAAGTCCCATACTCTATTCAGGGACTTTAACTCCAGGCCTTCCAGTGTAAAGTTGATTGACTTCTGTCAGCTCTATTAGCCTAAGCCTGGCGTATGACTGTGTGAGTTGACTGAATCCAGACTTAAACTTTGATGTTTTGTATTTGGTTTTAATTTTATTTAGTTCAGTGTTTTTTATTCTTAGCTGACTTGGCTCTGAATATGCCCATCTATGGATTTGACCACGAGGATGTCTCCTCCCCTCTTCTTGAGGTGTGAAACAACCAGGCAAAGCATTTTCTTAGGCCAAGTTAAAGTCTCTTCTACTTCTGTTGTTGAGGCATGTGGTTGAGACATAGCTTTTGGTGTATAGTGGGTAGGCAGGGCAGAAACACTTAACCACAGATTCTCAGATGGGGAAAAGAAACCTAGGCCTAACTGGCCTGACTCATGCAGTTTTCTTGCTGTTGCTGTAATACCTAACTCACTGGACTGATCTATTTGCAAGATCATAGCTTTCGGTTATTTCTCGATAACCTTTGGTTCACCATGCTTCTTGCGCTTTGGAGGGATTTTAGTTTATATGGGAGATGCCAGTTGAAGGAGTCATTAGAAGAAGACTGTACCCCTGACCTCTCCAAAACCGAAATGGTTCATGCTTTCTTGTGTTTAGGCTCTCCAGAGGGCGTGCTTACCATCTTTGAAAGCAGTTTGCTGTATAACTTCTATATGGGCTCTATAATGGTTTGCCATTGCTCTTAGGAGCAGTTCTATGCTTGTTCAGTATCTGGTATTGGCCAGCACTGCGACCTCTGCCTCTATCAGTCTGTCTTCGTCCATCCTCTTACCTAAAGTTGGATGTTCTAGTTAGTCTGAATTTCTTTTGCTATTTCAGTTCCTCCAATGTGTCTTTCTGTCCTTTTTCCTCTGGACCATTGAAATACACTCTTCCTTTTGGCTTAGGGAACCTTTCCTGTATTCCTTTTCTGGGTAAGCCCAATCCTTAAAGTCTGGCTTCTGGAAGCCACTTCCTGAGCCTTGGACCAGGTAGACTTGCTTCTTTACCTAATAATGAGCTTATCAGGTTGCAATTCCTTCTTCTAGTCTGCTTTCTCTTGAGAACAACATTCCTTTAGAAGGCAAGCCCAGGAAGCTGCTTAAAATGAGAAAGACTTATACTGTCTTGGCATTTCCCAATATTTAAAAATTTATAAATTATTCTGAGGATAATGTAATTCCATGGTATCCCTCAGGAATTTAAATAAGAATTATCATTTATAAACTACAACAAAGATGTGAATTTAGGCAAATTTTTCTTTTAAAGTATATTAAAACATGTATTTTAATATATATTAAAATATATAATATATTTTTAATATACTTTAAAATTTAATAACTCTTGTTATATGTAAACCTATCTAGCAAGTGATATACACTATTTAACTCTTGAAATAAAGTTTGTGAAGAAAGATTTGATTTGTAAAAAAAAATTAAAAAGATATGTTTGGTTTGGATCAAATACACATTAATGTACTTAGAAGTTTAACTATTTGTTCACTTGTTTAAAAAATTGTGACTGACATTATATTGATGTGGGCTAGTTTGGAGGGAGGAAAACAGGATGTTTTCTTGATGGTACTTGTGTGTCTGACTGACAAGGGCACTTTGAATATTCTCATTGGCCGCTGTGATCTTGTGATTCTGGTCATTACCTGCTTAGAAATATAAGCATAGTGAAGGTGATAACCTTTATTTTCTACTTAAAGACATTACAGACCATCACACTTGTACATTTGCAGAATGGTCACATGCTGGATGCTGGTAACAGTTATGAAAGAGATTGTTATAGCGGGCTATGAGATTTAGGAAAAACCTAGCTAGTTTTAGCTCTGACTGAGATAGTATTCATGGTGCTTGGCCAGTCCTGGGGCAACTGAAGCTTTTGTTCATAAAGTTTCCTCTTAAGAAGATTTCATTAATTATAAAAAAATGCCCTGTGGGTATATACATTGAGTTCTTTTGTATCTGTCATAAATAATGGAGAGAAAACATTTGTCAGAATAGAACAGAGCTGACTGGATAATGCATCTCTCTCTTCTGACTTTTTGTGGGATTTCTTTTTAAAAATTTTAAAAGGTTAATTTTTATTTTTGTGTGTTCATCTATGAGAGTATATGCTTTATATATGTGTGTTTCTACAAAGGCCAGGAGAGAGCATCAGATTTCCTGGAAATGGAGTTACAGAACATTGTAAGCCACCGACTGTGGGTGCTGGGATCTGAACTCAAGTTCCCTGACTGGCTGGGCCATCTCTCCAGCTCTTCTTTCTTTTTAAAAGGAATAGCTATTGACTTTTGGGGGTGTTAGCAAACAATCATGACAATAAGTCTTGAAAAAAAAACAGTAAATTGTCTCAAATCTTATAAAATCTAAGCAACTCTTTGTTCACTAAGTGCATACTCTTTGGAGTCTTTTTATATGTTGGTCATTAAGGCATCAAGATTTAACAGAGAATGAAACAAATTCTGTGTGTCATCATGGGAGAGAATGAAACAAATTCTGTGTGTCATCATGGGGCTTGTGTCTAGTGAGAGGAGAGCACAATAAATACCTAGAGTTATCCATACGTATAGAAGCTAGAGTGGACAAAATTAAAATGATGTTAAGATTGGCACCTCTCAGGTGGAATGGCTGTGAAGGCTGCTTTGAGAAGATAGCCTCTGAGCAGATAACTGACTAAGGTGAAGGAGCGAGGCATGCAAAAGTTGTCAAGTGTGCTTCAAGCTAAGGGGAGCAAATGTAAAAGCTTCCCTTACTTAGCTGAGGTAGGGGTGGGCTTGCTTGTCTTATGGCCTGAGAGACCCTTGTGCCTGGGATCTGTAAGGATGAGTTCCAGAGACTGGAGCAGCTGGGCCCTGCAAGGGTTTAGAAAGCTTTCACCCTTCTTCTATGGAAGCCATCGGAGAGTGATGAGTGGAGCTGCCAGTTGTAAAATAGACTGCAGAGTAACAGGAGTGGAGAATGAGGAGTCAGGTAGGAACAGTGATTCAGAACAAAGTGATGTCACATTACACTTAGCATGTAAGTAGAGAGTGAGTGGGTGGCTAGGCTAAGAAGAGGTTGGATTCAGGATGCAATTTAAAGGCAGTCTCAGTTGACAGAATATGAAAGAGAGATGTCTCAGCAGTAACTGAAGGTTTTTTGTCTGGCAGGTAAAAGAAGTGCCATTATTGGGATAGAAACCAGGAGGGACAGTGGCCAGGGCTTGTGTCAAAAGTTACAGTTTGGGCTTAAGTTGTGGATACCTGTTAAGAGAACCAAGGAGAGATGGTAAGTTGGTTCTAGGAGGCTGGAGAGGTCTAGATATATATAGGAATGTGAATGTCACCAGGCACAGAAATCAAAACAGGAATTCCAGAAGCAGTTGTTTAGATAATTCTTGCCAATGAGGATTTCTGTGCCTTCTGAGGGAAGTAATAAGAGAAAAGCTATTAGTCACTTTCTTTGAGGGAGAATACTTGTTGTTTTCTTGTTTACTAAAAGCAGCTCGGAGTTTTTTTTTTTTTTTAAAAACATCAACTACTTATAGATAAGGACCAGTGGCTCTGGCAGAATGTGGTATTGCACATAGATTGAACATGGCGCCTGCCTCTGCTTTCACAGCGCTGTGCACGGCCCCACTTACTTGCACTATTTCACTTTCTGTAGCTTTTTGTTTATTCCCCACTGTTTTGCTAACTTTGAGGAAGAATTTTTGTCTGTGTAATCTCAGAGTACTAGGAAATAATAATAATAATTGTTTAATAATAATAAATAAATGTTTATGATGACTGTAAGGAAAAAGAAAGCCTGAGAGCTTAGCTACTCAGGTTCCAGTTCTGAATCTACAACTAAACAGTGTAATATTTCTCAGTACTCTTCCCTTCTCTGGGCTTTGCATCATACTTCTGTCCAGTAAGACTTTTTAAAAGCCCTGGAATTATTAAGTTTGTAGAAAGGCAAGTGAGCAGAGGCAAGAGCATGACTTGGCAGGGCATCTTGGCTTTGTTTCCTGGGGATCAGTTTGGTAGGAACTGATTTCTGTTGGGATCAGAAGTCTCTGTAAGCAGTAATGGGGGAGAGAACCTGATGAAAGCTTCAATTGTATTCTTATATAACACCTTCTGGAAGGTACCGTGAATCAATATTCTTGAGGTAGCTGAGGTGACATCATATGTTTGTGAAAGGACTAAAAGCAGGTGAGGTAGATTTTGTGGAAAAGACTGGCGATTAGGCCAGGTTCCCAGTGGGAAGCATGGGCTAATATTATGTTTCATGTTGGCAACAGAGCCTGTGGGAGTCTCAGCACCTGTCTCCAAGATGCCAGTGCACCGAGAAGGGAAGGATACACCTGTGTGACTTTTCTAAAGAATGTGTCTCTTTTTTTCTAATCTGCCTTTCCACTCCCATTTTCCCCTTAAATATGTGGGATTTATGACAGAATTTGAGAAGGTTCTGGAATATGGAGATGAATTTTGGAAGGCCAACGAAATGAACTCTTATTTCAGGATTAAAGCATTAGGGAACATAATTCCCATCTGAACCTTGATGAATTCACCAGGTGTTCTCTAAATCAAGGACAGTTTCCAGAGGACTGGTTCATCTGCGCTGGAAGGTGCTATCATTTAAAGGCTGCATGAGTGTCAGTGAAGCAGAGCCTTGACTATTTTTGCTAAAGGATCAGCATTGTCCAATGATATCCTTACTGAAATCCATCAGCATCTTTTCTAAGTAAGATATAAGTCTCTTGCTGACTCCCAAGACATGTGTAGTTAGTAGTGTCTCAACTGTAACCAGGAATGGACAAAGAGGCAAAAGTGCCCAGGGGAAACTCTGTTGGCTATGTCTGCTGATTCTGAGTTTGAACCTAAAATACCACTTGCTGTGGTTCAATTGGGTATCCATTGAAAATAGTTGAATAATGATGTTCTAGGCAGTGGAATTTAGTTATGACCAAGCCTGCTGCCTAGACATACTGCTTGGACAATCTGCTGTAGTAGTAATATTCAATGCAGAACTAATTTCACTCTAAAAGTGGAGAAATAGAAACCAAGAATTCTTTATGGTGTCTATTTGGAGCCATTTCCCTGTTAGTTAGTAGAAAGGAACTCAATTTCAAAAGAATACACTGTACCAGTTGGTGGAGTTAAAGACATTCAAGTGTGTGTGTGTGTGTGTGTGTATGAGAGAGAGAGAGAGAGAGAGACAGAGACAGAGACAGAGAGACAGACAGAGAGACAGGAGAGTCAGAGACAGAGAAAAACAGACAGAGAGACAGAGTCAGACAGGGAATTCACATACCATAAAATTCATTCCTTTTGGTGTCTGTGAGCCTATTTCCCTGTTAGTTGGAGAATAGTACTCAAATTCAACAGAATGCATTGCACTATTTAGTGGAGTTAGATGTGTGTGTGTGTGTGTGTGAGAGAGAGAGAGAGAGAGATAAAATTCACTTCTTTAAATTGATTCAGTATGTTTTCATATACTGACAAAATTGTGCAAAAGCAAACCAGCAAAGTTAAATTTTGATTTTATCAATGAATGAAATAGCAAAGGTTGCTCTTGAGCACATGCAACTTGCTTAAAAACTTCAGTCCTTCTTGCAAGGGAAGCTAATTTTTTTCATGTATTATTTTTAAATATGGTAGAAAAACAGTTATTTTTCTTAAGACTTACAGTGTGATTTCTTTCTGTTGTTGGCTATATTTGACTCTTAGGTTTATTGGAATTTACTTCTGTGAGTTTGTTAGATAGTAAAGAATAGCCGGGCAGTGGTGGCGCACACCTTCAATCCCAGCACTTGGGTGGCAGAGGCAGGCAGATTTCTGAGTTCGAGGATAGCCAGGACTACACAGAGAAACCCTGCCTCAAAAACAAAAACAAACAAACAAACAAAAAGTCAAAGCATATCCAAGACTTAGGTGCCCAGAGGAAACTACTTCCGGCACTCCTCCCTTTATGTAGCTAGTTCATGGTGACCTTAGTACTTGGTACTTTATAGATATCCAGGGAGCTTTCATAGCTCAGAGGCAGCTGCACTTTTAGAAAGTATAGCTTGGCTTCTCCCATATAGTCTGGAGAAAGAAGCTTAAAGGGCCCTGTCATCTCTGTGAACTACAAAGGAGACTTGTAAAGTCTTGATTTGATATGGTAGAACATGATGTGAATAGTGTGTCTTTGAGTGTGTTCACATGTGCACATGAGCACTTGAGCACACAGGGAACTTTGAGAAATTCCTTGTGCTTTTATAAATTGCCCCTTTTTCTTTCTGCCCTTATGGTCATCCAGAGTATGGAGGGGTCTCCGGCCTGGGCACATGGCCCAAGTGTGCTGACAATCAGTGCCCTATTGTTTCTTTCCCCTTATGTGCATGGACAGAGGCTGGCACAGCTGCCTTATTGAGGACCACTGTTTGTTGTAACAACAGCAGCAGTACATTCTGTCTTGGAAGACTGGACCCCAGGGTAGCGGGGGCCAGAATCTTTCTTACTGCCTTCTTCAATGTTCTGAGGATGATAACAAGGGAGAGACTTCCTTCTAGGCATGTTGTAGGGGAGAGGTACTATATCACTGACCAGTGACAGGTGGTGTCTATTAGTAGTCTCCGCTGGGTTGGGAAAGGGATATCACTTCTCCCCTTCACTTCAGGATGTGCTCACAAGGGAAGGGAAGGACTTTCTCTGAAGTTGCCATGGAGCACAGATCTAGGAGATAGAGAAGAGATCCAGTCTGTTTGTGGATTACTCAAAATATGTGATGGCTTATAAATCAGTGACCCAGCCTAAGCTCGATCTTGGGGCCCTGAATCTTACTCAGCAGGAAGATGAAGTTGAGATTCCAAAAAAATTAAAAAACTATTCACCCAGAAATACTGTCAATGAAGTGTCTGCTTCTCACTTCTTTAACAAGTCAGATAAAGGTCAAGTTAGCTTCAGCGGTGTCTTAGTTACTTTTCCTGATGCTGTGACCAAATATTTTGATAAAAGCAATTTAAAGAAAGATGGGGTTCTTTTGGCTCAAGGCAGCAGGAGCTGGAAGCAGCTGCTCACATTGTATCTGCAGGCAGAAGAAAGAGAACAGTGAATTTTGGGTTGCTTCCTCGTTTTATTTTGTTCAAGACCTTAGCCTGTGGAATGGTGGCTCGCTTAGTCAAGGAATCTCCCAACCTAACTTAACTTCATCTGGGTTATGCGTCCATCAAGCATTCGCCACCATAAGCCCTGATAGTACTGTTTGTATGGCTCTTCATATATTATTTAATAAACCTTCAGTTTTTCTCATCTGAAATACCTTAGAAACTAGTAACTTTGAGTTTTTCTAATCTGAAATATGTTAGAAGCTAGTAATGGAAATAATTAAATGAGCTGTAGTGTCCACACCCTTTATGTAATGTGTTTAGTAAATACAGACCCTTTCTGTAAGGCTCAAGAAGGAGGTGTAGGGCTGGTGAGATGGCTCAGTGGGTAAGAGCACCCGACTGCTCTTCCGAAGGTCCAGAGTTCAAATCCCGGCAACCACATGGTGGCTTACAACCATCCGTAACAAGATCTGACTCCCTCTTCTGGTATGTCTGAAGACAGCTACAGTGTACTTACATATAATAATAAATAAATCTTTAAAAAAAAAAAAAGAAGGAGGTGTAAGGATGAGATACAGCTCATGCTACACTGATTACTCATTGACAATTCAGCAAGGAATCTCATGCTGGCGAACTTCTAAGACACATTGATAAAGCTCACAGGTGGCCCCTGTGATGTATTTATCTTATGGATAGTACAATTTCAGAGCAGCCTACTTCTTGAATTACATTAGTATCATGGGACATTGTCTATAGTTCCCACAACAGTCTAGAATGTTTCTGCATTCCTGGCTGAGAGGTTATTGAAATGTAGTCTTAAGGGAGTCATAGATGGCTCACAGGGTCTTGATAGCCTCAGTATACTTCCATTTCCCTTTGTGTCTTTGTTCCTGAAAAGCTGTTTTACTCTAAGAGATGATTCTTATTTAATGGACAAGTTTTAAGTAGTATTGTTGACCCACACATGCTCTCTACCCTCAATTTTCCTACCTATTGGCAATTACTGCTAGCTTTTCATTAATATATGTACAAAGGGGGCAGATGCTTCTGGAAGTGATCATAACAAGGGTTTTTACCCATAAGAAACCCAAAAATGCCACAGGAACCATATTCCTGACATGACCTCCGTAGATCTCTTGCACATGCACACGCGTGCGCGTGCACACACAAACACACACAATCTCCTATACCCCGTTGTAATCAGACTCTAGAATACACAGAACAAGAGAGCTTTGATGAGTGATGATGTAGGCAGCTTTTCTGTGAAGCATTCTGCTTGCTCAAGACAATCCTGCAGTGCTTAGTTTCAGTTCAGGTTGGGTTACTTGAGGGCTGGCCAGCATTCGCGGTTGGCAGGGGAAAGAGATGAGGAAGAAGATTGCTTTTGGAGATTACCTAGGGTCACTTGCAAAGAGCTGGCCGTGTCTGTCGTACACTGATACCTACAGAAACAGAAGCTTTATAATAAAGAAGGTCGGGATAGATTTTGGATTTTAAGTATTCTAAGGCAAAACCCAGTGCACCTTTGTCAATCCTCGCTGCTTTAAGAAAGGAGGTTACAAAGATTTCAGCGTCATGGCCCTTATACTAAAATTTCATCTAGGGCTTAGATAAAAACTTCATACTTCTCTTTCCCCATCTGCCAGTGCTATGGGAAATGAATTAAAGCATGTGTCATAATATAGATCCTTCCTTTCAACCTCCATTGGAGGCTTGCTTGGAGGTGAGTGTGCTGGCAGAGAAAGGGGATGAAAATAATTGCTCTATTTTGATGCTAATGGGGACTGGATGTAAACTAAGCTGGACATGCACTGTGTGCCTACTCTGGGCAATGAAGCTGCCCAGTGTTGGCAGGCTGTGTGCCATGACTGCCAAGTCTCTTATCAGTAAAACATGTAGTATTGTATTCAAGGCAGATCCAGTTGCATCTGAAGCTGCCATTGCTGTGGTTCCACAGTGATAGCTTTGCTAGCCCTGTGCAGGAACTGGGTAGAATTCTGCCAAGCAGGAGTGTAACTGGACATAGTTCTACCTCTGACAAAGAGACTATGAGGCAGGTAAGGGTGGAACAAATGAGAAATAGGTGAAAAGATCTAAGGCAGCTTATCATCATCTTTATCTTCATCATCATCATCATCACTAGTTTTTGCTGCTCCTTCACCTCTAAAAATAGGCTCATTTTTTACTTTTTTTGTTTTGTTTGTTTGTTTGTTTTGTTTTTTTGTTTTTTGAGACAGGGTTTCTCTGTATAGTCCTGGCTGTCCTGGAACTCACTTTGTAGACCAGGCTGGCCTCGAACTCAGAAATCCGCCTGCCTCTGCCTCCTAAGTGCTGGGATTAAAGGCATGTGCCACCACGCCCGACTTAAAGATAGGTTCTTGAAGATTCACATTCTGTGATATCGGAAACTATGAAACCAATTGACCTCAAATGTGATTTTCTAGAAGTCATGGTGAATATTTTGTTCTTGGTTGCTGCTATTTGACCTTAGAAAGGCTTCTTTCTACCTCCATGAAAATATAATGTCCCTTACCCTGCTTCATAGTTGCTGAAAAATATTTTGAAATGATGAGGAAAAGCGTAAAAAATAAAGCTAGTCATTTGCTTAGATTTGAATCCCAGCTTACTGGGATTTAACAGTTTGTCTCTTTAAGACTCAGTATTCAGCTGGGCATGGTGGCGCACGCCTTTAATCCCAGCACTCACAGAGTGAGTTCCAGGACAGCCAGGGCTACACAGAGAAACTCTGTCTCGAAAAACCAAAAAAAAAAAAAAAAAAAAAAAGACTCAGTATTTAGTTTTTAAAATGGGGTTAACATGATTCATCTGATTTCTCATTTGGGTTCCTGGCCAGAAAAGAACCCAAATTCTGGATGGGATTAGCTCGAGTAAATTGCTTTGTAAATATTTAACACTGACTATTACTTTGTCTCTTATGCAACTTAGTCTACCTAATTGAACAGACTCTTGGTTACAAATAGTTTTCGGTGGTCCAAAAAGAGGTGTTAGAGATTTTTAGAGGTACCTCATAAAATAGGGCCAGTTTCACAGGCTATTTATTAAGGGCTTTGATACCCCAGGGTATAGGGAACAAGTGAATGGAAGGCAGGTAAGTATCTGTGTGTACAGTGCATATTTAGAGCTGTCTGTCTGACCACATTCTTCTGTTTTCTTGCAGAGATTAGGGCTCAGCTCACAGAGCAGATGAAATGCCTAGATCAGCAATGTGAGCTCCGGGTGCAGCTGTTGCAGGACCTGCAGGACTTCTTCCGCAAGAAGGCTGAGATTGAAATGGACTACTCTCGAAACCTGGAGAAGCTAGCCGAGCGCTTTCTAGCCAAGACACGAAGCACCAAGGACCAGCAATTTAAGTAGGGACTTCATAAAAATTGCTTTTAGAAACTTCGAGAGTGAGGTCTGGGGTACAAGGAAGAAGAGGGTACCACTTAGATCCAGGTTGATTCTAAAGTTGTTGAAAGTCTTCAAGAATTCTTCCTTTTCCACATTACTCTTAAGTGGCAGTTGTTTGTCTAAAGCAGATTAAAATACATGGGGGAGCCAAGCTAATGAGTTTTATACCTTTCCTGTATGTCAGCCACTGGTCGAAGAGGGGTGTGCGTGTGTGTGTGTATGTGTGTGAGTGTGTGTGTGTGTGTGTGTGTGTGTGTTTTATTACCATCTGTACATATATATGGCTAATAGTAGGTTTCATTATGATGTATATGCATGTATATACTGTATTTCAGTTATATTTACTCCTACCACTACCATACTACCATACTACCCTCTTCTGTTACCTGCCACTCCTACCAGTTCCCTTCCTCTTCCTAGCTATCCCCAAAGGGAAGATTTCTTACACATTCATGCAAATAATACCTTATTGCACATCCCTTGAACTCCTTCCTAGTGCTTTAAAATATGGCAGAGAGCAAGCATTTCCTTTCCACATGGCACTTTAATTAGGATGAGGAGGTGGGGAGTAAACAAATTACAATCAGGTAATTTGACGTTGAGGTGAGTGCTGTGAATGTGTAATGAAAGTGGTGCAAGGACTTCAAGGGGGCCATTTCTATTCCTTTGACCATTACTTTATGCTTGATGCATTCCAGCTTATTCCTGTCTTATCTTATTCAGAGTAATAATGCAGTTGTTAGCCCCCCTTTTAATTCCATCTAGATACTGTGTTCTGTGCTGGTTCCTCTGGGAATAAGATAAGCTTTGGAATACTTGGTTAACAGGGGAAAGAACTATAAACTATAGAGAAAAGGGGGCTTTAATAGAGATAGAAGAAAAGAGATATTTTCAAAAGCCGTGAAAAACAAGGTTAAGTAAGTAGAATGGGTCCCAAAGGATAATGCTTTGATAGCAAGCATAGAATTTCACATTTGACATGCTCTGTGGTAATGAACCTTTGAGGATATTATGTTGAGAGACAGACCCAAGGAAAAGTATGGGCAAAACTATGTGTGGGTGTGTGTCTGTGTGTGTATGGGGTCTGTGTGTGTTTATCTCTGTGTGTGTGTGTATGTCTGTGTCTGTGTATTGGGGGGGGTCTCTGTGTGTATCTGTGTGTGTATGTCTGTGTATGTGGGGGGTCTGTGTGTGTATGTCTGTGTATGTGGGGGGGGGGTCTGTGTGTGTGTGTGTGTGTATCTGTGTGTGTACATGTGTGTGTGTGTGTGTGTGTATGTGTGTATGTGGGGGGATCTGTGTGTGTATTTGTGTGTGTGAGTATCTGTGTGTGTGTGTGTGTATGTCTGTGTCTGTGTATGTGGGGGGATCTTTGTGTGTGTATTTGTGTGTGTGTGTCTTTGTATGTGTGTTTGTATCTTTCTGTGTCTGTGTATGCGTGTATTTAAATCCAAGAGAAGGATATTAAATTTGGGGGGTAGTGCATGTAAAATTGGATAGCATCTAAAACAGAGCAATAGGCGTGTGTTTGTGTTAGTCAGCTTCCAGTTACTGTGACCAGATAACTAAGACAAATAAACTATGAGGAGAAAAGTTTTCTTGCCTCATGGTTCCAGTGGTTCTTAGTCCATAGTTGTTTGATCCTATTTTGTGGGGTTGGTGGTGGCATGTGACAAGAGCATGTGGGGGAGGTATGTTCCTTTGTGATGGTCAAGAAGCAGAGAAAGGATGGGGCTAGCAGTCCATCACGGACAATCTCCCAGTATAGCAACTTCCTTTTCCTGGGTCCTACCTCCTAAAGAATCCGCTACTGTCTAGTAGTACCACAGCAGTAAACAAGCCTTTAACAGAGACCCTTTGGTGGATATTTTAGCCTTATATGATTGCACTATTCAGAAGTTATTTGAGAAATTAAACAAGATTGATAACTGATTAGATAAAAAGAATCTTACTGGTCAGAAGTAATCTGATGTCTCTAACTTGGATAGCAGAATAATTGTGGTGTCTTTTATAAACATGCAGGCATTGAGGAAATGGGTGTTTTAAATAGTGACTCTCTCTTTGAGCATGTTGAGTTTGAGGCATTGTAAGGATTTTATGTTCCCAAGTTGAGATGTGGTACTGCCAAGCCAAGTGGTTTTGAGTGGGAATATCTATTGAAATCTGTAGTGTAAACGATATTGTAAATGTAGACGAGAGAAGAAGAACCAAGAGCTAAATAAAAACCTAAGGTTTAGGAGACGTCCCAATGCTGGTAGGCAGTAAACATTTTTGGTAGGAGAAAGGAAAGTGCCTAAAAGAAATGAGTAAGAAAGTTAGTTCCTCCTCCCAGGCAGGAGGGAGGTGTCTCAGGGAGTTAGAAATGTTTGAAGGAGTGGTTGATTGAGTCAATTTCAGCAGTTTCTTACTAATAATCTTGGGCTCAAGGCATTCTGAGAGAAGCAGAGCAGGGGATGGCTTAGTGGTTAAGAGTACTTGCTGCTCTTGAGAGGATCCAAATTGGGTTCTTAGACCCCTATCAGGCAATCTAGAAATCTGTTGCCCTTTTCTGGCCTCTATGAGCACTGTACTCAATTACAACACACACACACACACACACACACACACACACACACACACACACACACATGAAATAAATCCTTTTTTAAAAAAGCTTGAAGACAAAAAGCTTTCTTCTCTCAGAATGGAACATCTGAATTGCTGGGTTTTATAGGTCAAAAATGGTCACATAATAGCACACTTACTTGGTATAGTGTACTAGAAGAGGTGTTGGCTGAGTTGTATGGACAAATGCACTTAATAAGAATAAGATGCTAACCCCAGTGAGCATCTGAAGAATCCACAGAAGTGGCTAACTTCTGTCTTGTCTCACTAATGTGCTGATGGGGCCTCTACTTCTCACTTTAACATTGCGGATGGAATCTTCATTTTCCCATCTCCCCCTCATTTCTGTGTGCTCAGATGTTTGTGTACTACAGGCATTGCTGCAGACAGCTGTGCTCCTGCAACTGTGCTGCCAGTTTGTAGGTAGCATGAAAAAAAAATAATGGCCTTCTCATTTCTGATCTGTTCTTGCTTGCTTGTTTGCCTACTTTTTTCTTTCTTTCTTTTGATGCAGAAAAGACATTTTAGCCATGACTAGTTTGGTTAAGATAGATGTGGCTGCTATAGTAGACTTTATGTAGTGTTAGCTTATGCAAGACAGGTGCAGATTTTTCTATACATAACATTCTTTTAACCAGTCAGGACAGCGTCAGGCTCCTTATCTCACCCCTAGAGTGTCGTTTATTGCTATATATCCCAAAGTAGCTCATTGTCACGATGTCAAATTTCCCCCATTGGGAAAAGCAACAGGGCAAGAGGGAAACATGTCTTTATTCTTTAAAGGTATAGTCTGGAAGCAGCACATACATGCCTTAACTCATCCAGCCAAACACTACAGTCACATGGTTATCTACACTGTTGGGGGGGGCAGGGTAGACAATATATTTATTAATTTGGGTGACCTAGAAAGAGGAGTTTCTATCACTATAGAAGGGGAAAATGTCTGTCACATTGAGGGACAGTGTTTATAACATTGCCTAAGTTTCATGGTGTGTGGAAGGACAAGTGTGTGAAAGAACAATGCCCCCCATCATACATAGTACACATAAAAGAGTAATTTGTTCTGGTTGAGGCCAAGGAAAAGAGACTTTCAGAAGTTCAGTGGTTAGGAATGGAAAAGTAAGACTGCCAAGGCTGTGTATCTTTCCTAAATATTTAATATAATTGACACAATGGAAGAAATTGGAGAATGAAGCATTTTAGATAGAGAATAGTGTTACCATCAGCCCTGAGGTAAGAAAACCATGGCTGATGGATAACTTATTTGCTTTTCTGAACTATATGAACTATAATATTGAGTAAATCTGGAAAAGGTAAGCCAGATTATAGAGGTTTGTAAATACTAGCCTATAGAGTTAGGGCTTTGTTTTGTAAGTATAGAGGAACCACTGACAATTTCTGAGCAAGGAACTGAATTATGTCCATGCTTTAGCAAGGACCTAGATGATTATGGCTGGGGAGATGTCTCAGTGGTTATGGGCGCTGGCTGCTTTTTCAGAGGACCCAGATTCAATTCCCAGCACCCACATGGCAGCTCACAACTGTCTATAACACCCTATCCAAGGGATTTGACACCCTCATACACACACCACACACAAACATGCAGGCAAAAACAGCAATGCAGAGAAAATAAAAATAAATAAATCACTTTAAAAGGAAAGAAACAAAGAACCTAGATGAAAGGACATAGAAGGGATATAGGGTAGTCCATTGGTGACAGTAGTAATATGAGCCAAATGAAAGTCATGCCCTTGGGAATAGAAAGATTGAGCTGAATGTAAAGGCAAGAATCACCTGAGTCAAACAAGCTGGGGCAGAGAAAGCACTTTTTGGTTTTCTAAACTTTGGAGTAGGAAGTATACTGTATCTTCATTCAGCCAGCAAACTGTAGCCTCAATTTTGCTGACTCTATGACTGGTCCCAGAATAGCTCATTCTCAGCAGGCACTTGTCACTTCCCCCAGAGCTGTAGCAGCTGTTGGCCCAGTAATGCCATGAATTTGTCTGCCTGTGCTGCCAGGAGAACAGCTGCCAGCAGCAGCTCAGATAGATCCCGCTCTGGGATGTGGAGTTTATTCAACTTCGGATGGAGCAGGTTGGCCAGAGCTGAAGACAGTACACATGGATTCATCCCACCCTTTTCCAGGCCAGTCTCTTACTCTGGCTCCATCTCAGCCATTCATCCTGGGTTAGGATGGTTATTTTTGTTATAGTTTTAAGTAGCTGCGTTTAGGGGCAAATGTTGCTGAACTCCGTATTTTCATTTTCTTTTGGAAAAAAATGTTTCCTCTGGAAGTCATTACGCTGTCACCCTGTGACTGTGCTTTCTGCTCTTTGTCCATGTTCACCTTTTGTCCTTCCCCACATGGCTCAGTGAAGATAGCCTCATTACAGCCCTTACAGCATGACTCATGTAAAATCTGACCTGATGGTCCCATCCCTCTGCCCCAGACAGTGAAAGAAGCTGTAGACAACTATACTGATTATTCCATTCTACCTTCTGCTAAGTAATGTGGCCTCCCTGTCCACTGATTGTTACAGCCTTGTTTGATTAAAAGTGGAGATAAAATCTTATGTGACAGTAGGAAGCCTTCTTATGGAAGATGTTTTGGCATTTTCTTTGGCTCTTTGAAGAGCATAAATGTATTCCTATTTGTTGTTGAGCCTTTGATTGTCTCTTTAAGTGGAATTTGTGTTAATATTGCCCCACAGGATTCTGAAGGATTCTAATTAATAATGTGCTGGCTTTTCTTTTCTTCTTTTCTTTCAACAAGCTTGCTGTAAATTACTTTTCAGCTCATTTGGTTTTGATCTCCTGCTTTTAATAACTAATGTCTTTGTTTTAATTTGAAGTAGTTTCTCTCCCCCACCCCTACCCCATGTGGAGCTTTAGAGAAACACCATGCTTGGCTATCCTGCTGTGCTTCTTACACAGACCTTATGCTATTTTGTAGCCTGTTGTCAATATTTTCTTATCTTTTCCTTCTCCTTAATAAATATTTGTTGGACGTTTTAAAATTATATTCTAGACTCTTAGAGAAGGATGTCCAAAGAAATTAAAGGGACCTTAACTTAGGACTACCCCCCTCAAAAAAAAACCATAAAAAATAAAAAAATATTTTATTTTTGGTAACATTAAGTTAGCAGTACATGAAGGTTGGGCACAGGCAAAGTAACTCTGCCTACCTGATTTCTGTGAGTTGTTACTCTTGGGAAGGTCGCAGGAGAGCCTGGCCTTGGGATCTCATGAACTAGTAGAGGCTAGAGCACTGGTTGTTCTTCCAGAGGTCCCAGCTTCAGTTCCTACCACCCATATGATAGCTCACCACCTCTGTGATTCCTGTTCCATAGGATCTGATGCCCTCTATTGACCTCTAGGGCATCAGGCACACACATAATATATACATGTAGGCAAAGTACTCAAACACACAAAAAATATAAAGTAATAGAATTTTTTAGATATTCAACTCTCAGTACTCCCTTCAGTAAAAGAATAAGTACACAATTAAAATTCTTGTAGAGTCCATGTTCTTGGTCTTAGGCCTAGCCTATGTATGTGCAGGTTGCTGCAGGTACTTCCCTTTTTTCTGCTAGTGGAATCTTCCTTCAAAATCAAGTTCAAAGCTATTTGCCACCCTCACAAGATGACATTGGGTTGAAAAGCAGAGTCTGCTGACCATAGAGAACATTACAGCTCTGGTTGCAAGTGAGAGAAAAGTGGAGAACCAGAGAAAACCGATTCTCCTTGAGTATGGGACCACCTAAGAGGGCAGCAGTAGGAAAGATAAAGTTGCTAGAAGGAGCACTTCCTGACTTCCTGGGACTTGCACATCATTCACTCATCTTGGACATATTTGGCAATTGTTTGTTTCCCCCCAGGAAAGTTTTGCCCAGATGTAGCAGCATCTGGTGTTAAGCATGGGTTGGCTTCCCTTCCCTGTGGCTCAAGTTACTTTTTTATTGAGAAATTAACAGGAAATTCCTTGGTATGTTTTCCACTAGCCCATTCCATATAGAACTTTAGGTGACGGTTGGTCCTTTTTAAAAGATGGTGTTAACATCTGGCAAGAGAAGAAGAGACTGCAGAGTGCTCAGTCCTAAGTGAAGCATATATTCTGCACTCCCTCCTTCTGAAGCTCAGGGAGCACTGCAGAAGAGGAGTGGAGAGAATGTGAGAGCCAGTGGATGACTACAAGAAAACAGCATCTCCTAGACACAGGGCAGCTGCACATCTGAACTCACTGTAGTTGTGACAATATACACAAGACCTGTGCAGACCAAATTAGACCAAACCCCAACATGGAGATGGGAGTTGGACACAAAATCCCTCCCTTTGCCATGAAGCTATTGGCAGTTGTTAGCTGCTGGGAGAGGGAGAGACAGTGTTCTCTGAGTGTAGCTCCTATTAAATTAACCATACTCTAGTGAGGACTACTACATCCAAGAATATTTGGGCAGCACAGCACAAATTGTCTTGATTTTTTTTTTTTTTAATGATGCCAAGTTGGGTGGATAAGAACAGGAATAGAATAGATCTGGGAAGAGTTGAAAGGTGTATGAAGCTCATATGGAACTCCCAAAGAACTAATGAAAAATGAAAGGTGTTGGGAAGGCTCCTTACACAAGGACAGAGGAGAATGGGAGTCATCAGAAGATAACTTGAGTGTAGGCAAGACAGGTTGGTTGACCACTGTTTGGAACTGAAAAACAATTTTGGTGCAAGCTTTTCAGGAAGCTTTGCAATTTAGTAGAAAAACAAAACAAAAAAAAAAGCCCCCTGAGCTTTGAACCAGGTAAATTTGAGTCTAAACTTGATCTCTACTGCTTATAGCAATGTGATTTTGAACTAGTCATTAAATCCCTTTTAGCCTCAGTTTCCACATCTCTGAAGTGTGGACTAATACCTTGAAAAGTTGTTCTTATGATTGGATATAGTATGGGAAGTACTAGGCTAGCATCTGCACTAAGTAGATATTCAGTAGAAATTAGCTGATAGAATTACCACTATCACAGAAGAGTGTAGCAATAAACTGTTGGGTTTTCTGCAAAGAGCAGTGAGACCTGACTAGGTAGATGATCTGTTCTGTTCTGCCTCCTGCAGTGCTTTCCATGGAGACCAGCAGGCCACTGGCCATAATGAATTAGCTATGCTGGAAGCAGAATATGGTTACTGGTTTCCAGATCTCAGGAAGCTTCCACACTTGTACTTAAATGGTGTTATTTCATCCTCCTGGGACAGAGAATGATAGAGGGCAGGTCAACAGCGAAACATGCTTTTATGAGCATTTGGGAGGATGCTGGACTTCCAAGAGCTTCCTATGCTTCCTAGGATCTGACACTAAAGGGTCAGCAGACCACACTTCAAGCTTTTAATTCCCCAGGCAGTAGCATGCCCTTTGACAGCAGTACAGGGGGTCAGGGAAATTACAGTCGTCTCTCCTCCTATAAGTATTTCAATAAACCTAGGGAGCAGTATGTAGCTCCATCTCTGGATCTTTTAATTCTTAAGAACTCACAGCCTCACAGCCAATTAGATGCATTGTCTTTGACCCAGTTCTCTTTTAAAGACAAAAGCCATGCTTTGGGATTGGGAGCTGATTGTGAGGTGGGAAGGCTACCAAGATAAGAAGAAAAGACAGCTTCTGCTATACAGACTTTATTTATTTATTTATTTTATTGTTGATTGGGGAAAGCCAGACAGGCTATAAGAGAATAATAGCACATATCCACACAGGCACATGAATCTAAAAATAGAATCCTATTTAAAGCAGGTACCAATAGTTCCTGAGAAGGGAGGAAAAGTGGAATATTCAGGAAAGGACTCGTGCTTGGTTCAGTCACAGAAAGGTAGAAGATAACACAATTATGTTCTCAATTAAATTTGGTCCCATGTTAACTGAAGTAAAGACTTTAATATCTATGTCCTGTGCTGTGATGAAGTATCATACTGTGAGGAGATACAGAATCATGAGGGAATGGCTCAGTATTAATGAAAGATTTAAGGAGGTTGAGAAAAAAAAAGAGTTCGGATTTTTCATTGCAACAAGATAATTTTATTCTGTTAGCTTCTGTTTCTTCTACTTAACTGACCCTCTGCCCCTTGGGTCTGACGTTCTGAAAGGATCAATGAACAGGTTTGCATCTTAACATTTTTGGCACATGGTTAAGGACTCAGGATCAGAATGAAGCAAACAAACTAGGATTGTGTTCAGTGGCAGGGTGCTGGGCTGTATTAACCTAGTTGTGCTTAAGCGATTGGAACAGGGCATCCTTGCATGAAATTCAGACATCCCTCCCTGGCAGCCTCTGGTGTCAAAGTAGAGGTTGTAGAACAAGTCTGGCAGCTCTCAGTCTGAACCTTTGTAAACAACAGATGTTCCTAACTAAGTTCTAGGGGTGGAGGTTGAGGTTTCTGTTGATGCTTGAAATTCTTTGAATTTATAGGCAGCGTCTTGGGGATTCAGCAAAAGGAGGAAGTTGTAAGGGACTGATTTTGCAATGTACAGGTGGAAATGCCTCTGACAGATTTCCTTGGAACATAAAGCACTATTGAATGGACTCTGAATAGAGAGCGAGGTACCCAGGGAAGCAGGCATAGTTAGGAAAGGCTGAGCTTCAAAGGCGTATTGATTTCCTGCCTTCCTCCCCTTCAAGCTTGCTCATTTGTACACATGTGACTTTGTTAGCCCCTTCCTTGTATGGATAGAAATGTGTGCCCTTCCTACTACAACATTTTCTGACAGCTGCACAGCATAGACTTTCATTAGTACCTTCAAAGGCGTTTGGATCTTTCAGTGTAGAGATTTCTGGGTTATGGGCTTTTCTGGGCTTTTTTTTTTTTTTTTTTTTTTTTTTTTTTGAGGTCAGCATCTCACTTTTGAACCCATGGTCCTCCCTCAGCCGCTTGAGTACTGGGATTGCAGGCATGCACCACCACATGACACTTTTCTTGGATTCTGAGCTTATTTTTTGCACTTTCTTGGTGCTGCTTTTGCGAGATTCCCATTACATCATTAATCACCTTCAGTTATAGATAGTGAGACTTAACAGCAATTTCAGTTCTGCCCCTCTATCTTTGTCCTCCCTTCCTTTTTGTGGCACTAGGGCTGTAACCTACAGCCACACATCTGCACACAGCTAAGCAGGTGTTCTGCCTCATTTCCAAACCTGAGGGCTGGCTCTTCTTTATCCCTATCACCCAAACTCCAAGTACATGGTACTAAGCAAAATGAATGCTTAGAAACTTTATACTTCACAATGCAGTCAGGAAAATCTATGTCTGTAGTGTAATACAAACTTAAAATATGCTTAGAAAGGTTCTCACCTTTAATCAAATGAAGAAAAGACAATATATCAGGTTTGGACAAATGTTTGTGCCACTCTAGTTAGCCAGAAACAACTGTTTTTATAATCTTTGGTTAAAACCATTTGTTGTTTGGGGACTATTAACAATACTCTTACATTGTTAATAATTCTGGAAAGCAGGTCACTGGCTGTTTTGTCCAGAAGTTTAGGAAATAAATAGTATTTCCTAGTTGGCTTAATTTTTTAAGCAAACATTAATGAACACTTACTACTTGCTAGGGATCTGCTAGGAATGAAATATAACCAGAAGATTAAGCTGACACTTTAACTAGTGGAGGTTACTGATTAATATGAAATAGTGTAAGTATGTGTGTATACAGTTTCTGATTAATATGAAATAGTGTAAGTATGTGTGTATACAGTTTTGTGTTCTGATAAGGCATGGAGTTCAAGATGAGGAACCCGAACTGTTGAGGGATGCTTTTAGACACTCGAATAAACACTTGGCTTCATTTCATCATCAAAAGTGAATAATTTTGCACAGGTTCTGCCCAGGCTTTAGAGTCATAGAGAGGACTGACCTCCCCTTTTTGCAGGAGGCTCATAGTGCTGTGGGGGAGATAGGCTTATATGAAAAAGCAAAGTAACATACTTACTGCCAAAGGAGAGGTGAGGACAATGGCTTCACTTTCTGCCAGAATGGAATCCTTGATCATTTTTTTATTTTGACATATTTTATAATTATAAAAAATGTAAGAATAATTCAAAAATATCATATACCAGTTTACCCATATTGAAAGTAAGATTAATATAGCACACATTTGTTTAATATACTCCTCTTACTTTTCATGTGCAATTTTCAGTGTTTGTGTTCCTGAGACGCTTCAGAGTAAGTTTGCAGACATGGTACTCTTTTATCCCTACATACTTCAGTGGGTGTCTGTTAAAAAGGTCATTGTTTTCTAACATGATCACAGTGTACTTGTCAAAATCAGATCATGAAGATCACCATGATAATACCTAATCAGTGGCCATCCAGATTTTACCAATTATTTGAAAAGGAAAGTTCAAATTGTGTAGATCTTAAGTTGGCTTGTCTCTGAATGTCTTTTAATGTAGAATAGATCTTGAGCCTCTGTATTTTATTACACTGACTCTTTTTTTGAACATTTGACCCAAAAATTACTACTTAATTTGCTATTTCTAGAATGAATTATTTTTGTTTGTTTTTGTTGTTGTTGCTGTTGTTTTGAAACAGGGTTTCTCTGTATGATGATGGCTGCCCTGGATCAGGCTGGCATCAAACTCTGAGATTCACCTGCCTCTCTGCCAGTACCTCTGCCTCCTGAGTGCTCAGACTAAAGGCAAGCATTACCACCACCCTTAATATTCTATTTCTGATCTTCTGATGATCCCATCTGTGATTTGATTCAGGTAACACATGTTGGTAGGAGTACACCATAGAGGTTGCTGTCATGGTTTTCTCAGTGTGCCATGTCACTTGCTGGTGATGTACTCTGTTACTTGTCCGTTAAAGTGGTATCTTTCAGGTTTCTCTGTTTTTGATATAATTCGTAAAGCTACTCTGTCTGTGCTTTATAATTGAAAGGCATGTGGAGACATACTTTTCATCTGTGTATAAATACTAGTAGTTTTGGTACTCCAGACTACTAATATTTGGAGGATGATCACCAAAAAATCATTTTCCCAATTCCTCTAATTCTGTTTATGTTTTCCAGGTGGGATTTTGTAGAAGCAGTGATTTCTCACCTTTTTTTTTTTTTTTTGGTCTTGTTTATGTCAATGTGAACTGGTAGATATCTATTTTCTTTAATAGTTTATGATCCCTGAATATTTTTATTTACTTTCATGTTCATGGTGTCCTATACTTGATTGCTGGATCTTGTGGCCTTATGAAATCTCTCCTATCCTTTTGTTGAGTACTTTCATACTGTGTGGCATAAGATGGTCCAGGCTCAGACTGAATTTTCCTTGTTTCTATTCTAGAAAGCCGTTTCTTTAGAGAGTCCCAGTTGCATTTAGTAAGGAATTAAGTCTAGAAACAACAGTTGCTTATGCGTGCTATTTTTTACTGGAGTTTTTAACTATGTAGAGTCACTGTCAGCAAAGGTAGTAGTAGACAGATGTAAGGCCAGAAACCAATTACTTTTTCTTCTCCATTTATATTTAGATTCTCTTCTACTTATGGTAGGACTGCATTCTGATAAATTCATGAAAAGCTGGAAATGTAAGCTGAAAGTGCATTTAATACGCTTAGTAAGCTCCATAACTTAGCGATGTAATACACTCTAGAGTATTATTTACACTTGTGATCACATGTTGGCCACTGACCAGAATCACCAAAGACAGTCATACTGGTTATACCTAACCAGGAAGAGATTTAAAATTCAAATTTCAAATATAGTTTCTACTGAATGCATATTGCTTTGACACCATTATGAAGTAAAAAGAAATTAAGCTCAACCATCATTAACCCAGACCTATATAAAAGCCTGTGAGTTTGCATCAATCATCAGTTCTGTTTTACTGCCACATGCTCTATTTAAATGTCTCCACTCTGCATATTTGTAGTTGTTGTCTGAGCAGTGAAGAATCTGGTTCTATTATTCATAACATATTAGTTATTTACTCCTCGACTGAACAGAATGCAGTTTCAAAATTCTAACCTCTAACCTCTGAAATACACTGACCCAGTTACTAGTGGCTTAGCATATTCAAGGTTCTGTCTCCAGCCAAAACATGATGTTCCAAAAGTTGTTCCTTAGTACTTTCTCCTTTAAAGCTCAGACCTTAACTGTGGCCATATTATTTATTTGAAATACAGTTTTGTTTACATTTAATTTTTCTTCTCCAGGTTGAGAGTTTGATAAACATTCTCCCTTCCAAATCTTTCTCTTGATGAGAAATGAAAAAGCTTAAGGAAGTGTTGGCATGGTGGCACATGCCTTTAATCCCAGCACTTGGAGGCCGGGACAGGCAGATCTCTGATTTTGAGACAAACCTGATCTACAGAATGAGTTTCATGACAGCCAGAGCTACACAGAAAAACCCTGTTTCAAAAAACAGTACAAAACAAAACAAAACAAGAAACAAAAAGAAAAAGCAAGAAGAAAAGCAAAGAAGCTTAAGGAAAAGCAAGAGACATGATCATCCATCCATAGATGATATCAGGATGTTAGCATAAGTCAGTTATGGTGCCAGAAGGCAGTTGATGAGTGTCTATGGACTTGTCCTCCTATTTCTGAGCCAGCTGTGACTCTAGGACAAGCTACTCTGTGGATGTGAACTCTTTGGTCTTGTGTCTTTTAGGATGACCCTGCTAATATTCTCCCTCCCATTCTTGGCAGTCATGTCTTACACTTAGGGAACCAGAACCAGAATTCAGCTTTTAATCTCAGGCTTGTGCTGTGGTTGTGTAGACCACTTACCAGTGGCTCATGTCACATGCCTGATGTAGGACCTTTTGCAATCTTGATCTGGCCGAGGGCCCGTTTCCAGGGACTCCCTGCAACTCCCTGTTCTGATGTCCCTTACTTTTCTGTGTTAGCTTTCTTCACCGAGACATAGTGGCTTCTCTAACAACTCTTACACTGATTTTGACCTGGTTATCTTCCTCTCTGGGGATGACTTCCAGATTCTCCTTCCTATGTCTTCCTTAACCCTCATCCCTCTACCTCCCACACACTCCTTTTATTTCTTTTCCCTCCAGATAGCTGTAACCTGGTCAGTGCTGCTGTTTCCAGCTGTTCAGAATCTTCTGCAACCTAAGCTCAAAAACAGATGGACTCAAAGCTTCAGAGGCTGTGCTGTTTCTACATCCTGAAAACAAATTACTAAAAAGCATCAGAATATTGTAGAATAGCTTTGGGGGTTAGTCTTCTCAGTGGCACTTCCTCTTCCATTCCTCCATTTCCCTACCTCCTCCCTCATAATCTTCACCACTTTCTATTTTTCCTTTGTATGCCTTCCTTAGCAAAGGCTAGTTCCCAGAGCTTTCACTCTGTTTCTATTCTTCCCACATGTTAATGGGTTTAAACCATTATGTATGATACTATTGACAACCAAGCTGGAGATGCTGGCATTTTTCTAATTTTGCTGTTTTTGAATCATTTAGGGCTGTTTGTTTGTTTGTTTGGTTGGTTTGGTTTTTTTTTTTTTCCTTTTGGTCATATAGATGAGGCTCAGCTCTCAGTGATCAAGAAGTTGTCACTTAAGAACAAAAGTGCTCTCCTACTGATTTTATCCATAGGGATACAGAAGGGAGCCTCCCACTGCATGCCTGCCTGCCTTGCCAAGTGTGTGTAGAGACTTCCTATAGATAGCAAGTGTTTCACTTAAGAGTCAAGTAGCATTGTGCCCACATCATTATTTTCAAAATCTTTCTTCTTTGAAATTGCCAACTACTTTCTTCCCATGTTCTTTAAAAGGTTGTCTAACTCAGCATTTCTAGTCACTGTAAATATAAGAAGAAACCAACATAGTGGAGCTATTTATCATATGGATGCACAACAAAGACAGTGGTTGTCAGCTATAGAGCATCAGGAAGAAGATAGTGCAAAATGTGGTCAACTTGGGATGTCTGCTGTGACCAGAACACTAAATACCTGTAGGGATTGTCCTGAAAAGAGGTTCTTAGGGAATGGGCTTCCAGAAGCTCAGGGAATTCTGTGCTTACATGGAAGTTAGGAGATTTGTTCTTGATTTCTCTCTTTCCTCCTGATTCCTCTGTGTGTGTGGTGTACAACTGTAATCTATATACTGGAGAAACTGAGGCAGGGGAACGTGAATTCTAAGCTAGCTTGGGCTACATAGTGAGTCCCTGATTAAAATAAACAACTAACAAAACAAAGCAAACAAAAGAACAGAAATACAAGGCAGTATACATTTGTATTATTAACTGAGGACATCCCTGTCAAAAACAAAGATAAATTTTGCTATTTACAATATAAACTGTGATATTTTCTTTTTAAAAAATATTTATTATTGAGTTAATGTGTCTATGTGTTGGTACCTGAATATTGTACCCATGGAAGCCAAAAAGAGAGATTGGATGCCCTGGAGCTAGAGTTGTAGGTGGTTGTTAGCTGCCTGACAAGGGTACTGTGATCCAAACTTGGGTCTGCTCTCTACAAGAGCAGGACTCACTCTTAAACACTAGCCATCTTGACAGCCCCAGGACATTTTCTACTATGTTCTGTTATTCTGCTCTACTGTTTTCTGAGTTTTAGAGATTGGGAAGCAGAATGCTAGTTTTAAATCTATTATTATTTCAGCTACATTAGTGCCTTGTATCACATAGATTGAAAAATATTTCTCTAAGAACATTAGTTGTAAAGTGTTTTCACAGTGTGCAGAATTACCTGGAATGCTTATTTAAAAAGGAAGATTCCTGGGCATTACTCCAGCTCACAGTTTAAGCAAGCACTCCAGGTGATTCTGTTGCAAGGTGATTTGGGGTCACTTAGAGAAAAGGAATTTAGGAGCCTGGCTATCTAAAAATTCAGTTCACATACTAGCTTGGAAATGGTAGATAACAGGATTCAAATCCTGATTGAGAAGCTTCCATTTCAGAATGACCCTAATCATCTACAGTGCCTCCTGGATCTTACCTACTATGCTTTGATGGCTCTCTTTTTAAAATGTCTATTATGGTTCTTATACAGCAGAAAACATTTTAACTGAAGCCAAAGAATAGAATGAAGGAAATGAAAGGTCCTTTTACAGAGTGGCCGGGTATGGCACAACCCTTCGGTAGGTGCCCAGAGCCAGTCCCAAATTAGAATGGGTGGGATTCAAAACTGTTTTCTCTTCACTAGCCTTTCATGTGTAACCACATGCAGTGTGTCAACATGTTTCCTGGCGCCGCTAGTCACCAGCAGCTTTGCTCCCTCTGGGTTCATGGACCCTTGGTATTCCTGTTATGTGTTGTCTTAGAATAGCTTTGTGCTCTGGGCAGCTAAGCATTGTCCATTAACTCTTTCAGCACTAGGTCTTTGTAGACACTAAGTCAGGCTTTATAGTTGAAATATAGCAACCACCACAATGAAATAAGAAAATGGCTGCCAGTCAAGAGACCTGGCTCTTGTCTTGTTCCACCACTATTTGTGTGACCTCAAGATCCATGAGTATCATTTCCCTCCCATGGAAAATGATGGGTTTGGTTTAGACTCTTCACCATCTTGAAAGTCCCTTCTAATTCTGAAATTGCATGATTCTATTTTTTTGTACCCTCTGGCTTTTCTCTTTACACTTTAAACTTTTCCCCTTTCAAGTCTGGGCAAGGTTGGGTGCAAGAGATTTTCTAAACTTGGAATTTCCCTAGAACCGGATGATAAGTTCATAATAGCAAGACATATTCTTATTTAGTGCACTGACATAGTCTAAATGTATCAAACATATTCATTGTAGTACTTAAGAGAAGATCTGAGAAGTTTAAAATGTGTTTGTCTTTAGGAAAATTACAACTTTACTGAAGCCATTTTGTGAGAGTGTAGATTCATTAAGTGGGCTGTCAAGTAGTAATAACAGTTGTTAAAGTAGTAAGTATTGATGATACTGATTCATGGCTGGGGAACACTTCCTGTGAGTAAAGCTTTTTAATGGACATCACCTTGTTTGATTTAATCTTAACAGAAGCTGGATGAGCTAGCCATTGGGTCTGTTATTTTCATTTATACTTTTAAATAGGAAAAGAAAATATGAAGGCCACAGTACATTTGTCATTTACTAAGATTATCTGACTATCAAGTAGCAGAGCTGAATCTGGGTCTTAGGGTGATTTACACAGAATACTTTCTCACTGGGATAGAATCATTTATTCATCCAAATTCCATATGGAACTGAACTCAAAATTTGACCTACTAACCTGGAAACTGACTAGGGCATCCTTATACTACCCAGCCTTTTAAGTTTCACTAATAAAGTAGTAACCTGGCTAATGATATGCCTGAGTTTGGAGTGCACAAGCCAATGAAGATACAAATTCAGTCACTGGGCTGCTACTCAGAGAATAAACATGAGATAACAGCACATGGGAAGTAGTAATGACATATGAAGCTGCTCTGAGGACTGCATGACTTTGTTCTTCTTAACTTTGGTTTCAAACTGCTTTCCTCATTGTTACCATGAGCCATAGAGTAAGGACTCCCTATCCCACGAACATACATTAGGAAAGGGAGGCACTCGGCATGCTGCTTATCTCCTTCTGGCTGGCAATCAGTCACTTGCTGGCTGTAGATCAAATTTCTGCACTTGTGCTTGGTGCCTGCGAGATGCCTGTGCCTAAAGGGAGCATTTGATGCTTTGAAATAATGTGTGGATTTCAGAATGGTGCCATTCTATTTTGGCACACATAGGTATTTAGTTCCCTAGCCTGAATGACCAAGAGTGACCCAGACAATATGCCTCAGTCATCTTTCAGGGTTTTATTTATTTTAAAAAATATGCTAACACATCTGTGGTTTTCTCTATATAGTTGTCATTACTTACAGGGCTTCTGGTGACATCTTAATTAAGTAGAGAAGAAAAAAAACTGAAGATTTAATTGTAGAATTGTTCACAGTTCTTTCTATAGAACACAAGGATCCAACTAAAGATGTAATAGTGATGGTTATAAACTTTTCAGCTGAGAAGCCATATGAGTTTGTGCTGTTTGGTTATTGCTCATCTCTTTGCTGTGTATTTCTCTTGCTATATTTTAGTTTTGGTGATTATTTGTACTTTAGGCCTTTTGATGTGATCACTGCTCTTTTTTTGAGACATGGTATCATTGCATAGGTCTAGCTAGCCTGGAACTTGCAACAATCCTCCTGCCTCTCCCTCCCAAATTCTGGGATTATAGGGATAAACTATGTCTAGTATTGATCCCTGCATATTTCAGTATGCCTTGAGATGGGTCTGTCTAGTGTTCAAATGACTTTCCAGGATAAACAAGGTGTGGGTTTCACCACCAGGAACAGTTTAGGAGAAGGAAGGAGAAAGAACAGAAAGAAAGAAAGAAAGAAAGAAAGAAAGAAAGAAAGAAAGAAAGAAAGAAAGAAAGAAAGAAAGGAGAAGGGAAAGAAAGAAAGAGAAAGAGAGAGAGAGAGAAAGGAGAGAGGCAGGGAGGTAGAGAAGGAAGGAAGGAAGAAAGAAAGAAAAAGGTAAATTTCTAAAGCTCTCAGCTCTTGGGCATGTCCCTATCTGAAGGTTACAGCTGAGCTCCATGGGACTGCTCCACTGCTATAAACCCCATTCACAATAGCTCTTGCCCTAAACCTGATTAGAGGGGACAGTTAGACTGTTTTGAGTAAGGCACATACACAGCTTCTTGAATCCTTTCTAATCGTCTGTCTAGGCAAGCATATGGTCCTAACTTGACATTTTGAGAGCTTATTTCTTCAGTCATAGTGTATATTGGTTTTGCCTTGGGTACCTCTCTGTTCCTGTCTCTAAGCTCTCCTACTCTGATCTCATTGTTGGCAGAGCTGAAGCCACAGCTGTGATAAATCCAGAGAAGTGTGCCCACCTCCTGTCTGCTTGCCTGTCTTTGAAAGGTACCTCCAGGCTGCCACTGTACTACTGTGTCACACAACCCGCAGCCACCATTCCAGGCAAAATCTTTTTAAGTCAGTTTCTGCCTTGGCGATTTAATTTTTAAATTCTCCCCTCCTTTTAACACCTTCTCTAGCAAATCCAATCCATCCTCTGGCTTATCTGGGTCAGCAAGGGTCTGATTTTATGCACAGCACTGTCAGACCACAAATCCGCTGCAGCTTTTCCTCTATGAGCTCGTCTGTTTCTGTCAGCATCAGCAAAATGCATAATAAAGAAAATAAGCCAGAAAGGCTAATAACACTCATCTGAATAAAATAATCTCTTTGGCTGCTTCAGTTCATTTCATTTTAATCAAGGTGCCAAGAGGGAATTTGGGTTTGCATTTTTTTTATTTATTTTATTTCTTTGAATTCAGCTTCTCTCTCGTCATTCGTTTGCTGTCAAACCATCACCAAATGAGCTCTTTTATCACACACATACCTGCTCTTTTTCTCATTGGAGCCTTAATAACATATATTGAATGATGAATTTAAATCATTCAGAGTTTTGTCTATCATCACAGAACTGTTATCTCAAAGTGAGAAATTGTGTTCTTAGATGCAGTGACAATTGCCAGCTTTTTAGAAATTGGCAGGTCTGATAGGGATTCTTCTCTGGAGTGGAGGCTTTGGAAGTTGCTGGTGTTACTGGGATTCTGGGCTCCCTTTGAATTCTTTCTTGTCAGCCTCGGCACACAGTTCCCACTGAGGAACACAGGACTATTGTTCTACCTTGTCTCTTTGGGAAGAGATAGTGGAATACTGAAGTCAGCTCTCCTTTCTTATTTCTCTCATGTCTTCCTAGAGACATGCAGCTGCTTGGTTAATTGCCTGTCGCTATCTTATCCAACTGTGATTTGCTAAGGGTTGTGCACTTTTAGTAGGCTGCACTCTTGGCTGTGACCCGGTGCCTGTTGAGGAACATGTTGGAACTGGATGAAAGCTAAGTCTTTGTTTGTTTGGAAATGAAAATACTAATATTTCTCCCATTTGCATAGTGTTTTGTGTTGCTAAAGTTCTCTTGCAGCCATCATTTCAGCTGATCTACAACAATAGCCCTGAGAAAGGGCAAATAATAGACTGTAAACCCAGAAGGAAACCTCAGTCTAGCAAGGCAGAAGCTCTAGCCGTCCAACACCAAGATGGAGCTCTGCAGGGCCATAGAAGTGGCTGTAGCTAATGAATTGCCATCCCATACTGGAGGAGCTTCTGGGTCTTAGCAGTGATCTATTGACTGGGTTTCAGAAGGTAGATGGGCACTGTCCATTTTGTAGATGAGCTGGTAGGAAACTGATGGGACAAGTGTTTTTGTATGTGAGCTTATTGAAACAACCAGAGGAAATATGGGGGGGGGGGATAGTATATAATGTACAGATTTTATGATTGTGGGGCTGCTTTTTATCTTGGCCATCTTAGAAATCTTAGTAATCTGTTCAGAAGTGTTTGAGCATCCATAGGTGTAACCTCTATTGAGGGAGAAAAACTGGGCTCTTGTCTTCAAGTTAATGTTCGCAATTCATTTGTGCAGGTTTATCTTGGCCAGTGCCTTTGTAGTGATAATCTCTTTTGTAGTTGTACACTGGTTTATGACTCTCTGGGTTTCCTTTCTTTTGACTAAAGTCATCTTTTCTGCAACACAGTGTGGTATTTTCTTGGTCTTCCTCCTGAATTTTTTAAAGTAAGGAAAACACTTCTGAATATTTTGTTTGCTTTTTAAGGATCAGTTTAAGGAGGCTCACAGCTGTGTTCCAGCATATTCCTAAGAGACAGAGACCCTTTAAATGTCCAGGAATTATACAGCCTGAGACTTGGAGTTGGGGGGGGGGGAGGAAAACAAAGACATTATACTAACAAATGTTAGATGGAAAAGATATATAGACAGATTTTGATCTCCTAACCAAAGGAAGTTCTCCCAGTTTCATTGGTTCCAAATCAAGTAAGTCTGCAAAGCTACTAGAGTAGGAAGCCGTCCTTAGAGCCTTGTGGCTCTCCTAGGAAAGCTCATTGGCTTGCTTATTTCTAATCTGAAGAGTAGTGCAGCTTTGTTCTCAGTGGCTGGGAAAATTGCCTGTATAGTATGCTTATATTTCCTTCTTCCACATTCTCTTCATCTTCCTTGCCCCACCATTGCCTTTATAGAAAGAAAGCATCTATTTGTAAGAGGATAGTGTCTAAGAAATAATATAGATTCAGAAGATCCAAATCCTGTGTGAAAAGCTATAGTAGTATTAAGAGGCTAGCAACTCCTGGAAGAAACAAAGTAACTGTTGTTGATATTGGCTTGTGTCTGCTGTTGTCTTCTGAGGCAGGGTCCTTCCTGTCCCTCTGTGTCCCTCTGGTCAGCCCAGGCTAACTTCAGTTTCTTGATCCTTATACCTCTACTTTCTGAGGGTTGGGATTATAGCCACCATGCCTGGGTCATAGACTATGCTTTTAAAATAAACAGTTGCTCTTTATATGTGGAATACATAAAGGTGAGAGAGAAGGTGAGAGAGACAGTAAGAGAGAGAGAGAGCGCGCAATACTTTTAAACTACAGAATTTTAGAGTTTATTAGAATCAGTCATTATGAAAAACGGGGCTTTGTTTATGAACTAAAATATTCATATCAGAATTATGAATAAAAGTTGTAGTTTTCTGTAGTTTCATCATCACCATTATTTCTGTGTTTGGTTTGGATTTTTCACGATTAATAAAGTCCTGCAGGACAGAGATAGCTCAGCAATAGAGTCCTTGCATGACCCTGGCTCAGTCCACAGAAGCTTTTGCCACCCCTCCAATATTTTTTTTAATTCATACCTGAGTAATGGTACTCTTGGTATACTTTCAAATTGATTTGGGTGTTTGCAAAAGAATAATATTTTTGTTTTAAAATTAAGCCATTAATATTACCTAGAGACTGTTCCCATTACAAATATTAATTATGTGAATCCTAATATTTATAATAAGCATTGTAGCAATTGGATAATGAAATGGCAAGATTCATGTGTCGATTCCCTAGCTACTCATGATTTACCATGAACCCAGCCTAGACCACCAACTTATCTGTCTACTCTCATAAGAAGCACATAGAAACCAATTATAAAATTGAGTCTCATAAGACCTTCCCCTTTAACAACTATGTGTAATAGCCTGGTATATTCTATACTTACAGAAGACATGGATATTCTGCCAAGAGAAATGGCCTGAAAAAAATATATATTAGAGTTTAATGCTGTATCTTTTAAAAAATTATCATTGTATATGCATGTCACAGCACACATTGGAACAACTTTCGGGGGTCAATTCTTTCCTTACACTGTGGGATCCAGGGATTGAACTCAGGTCATTAGGTTTACATGGCAAGTGCTTTTACACTGAGCCATCTTGCCAGACCTCTTTAGTACTTTTTAGGGGGTGGAAAAGATGACTCAGCACTGGCTGCTCTTCCAGAGGACCCAGGTTCAATTCCCAACATCCACATGACAGCTCACAACTGTCTTAACTCCAGTTTCAGGGGCTCTGACACCCTCACATAGATATACATGCAGTCAAAATATCAATGCACATAAAATAAAAATAAATAAATTATTAAGTAGTAGTTTCAAAAATTGTGTTATGTTTTTTTCAGAATACTGTTAACCAGAACTGATTTGGGAATCACTTTGAAAGTTTCCTTGAATTAAGAAGATAGGATATCATTGAATACACATACTCAAATCTGTTACCATTGTGAATCTAGGATTGTTTTCTATTTACACCCCCATCCCATTCTAAACATTTTAAAGAGAATAGATTAGTTATATGTGTCTTTACCCCCTTAACTAGGTTGACTTTAAATTTCCACAGAAGTCTTTTTATTTCCCTAGAAAGTTAATGGTCATTATGGTTAGTGGTTAGTACTTAACATTGGTAATTTTGTCTGAAGAAGTATGATGGGAGGGGGCGGGGCCAGGCTTAAAATAGTTTCAATTTGGACTCAAAGGGTTGCCGATTTGAAGCAGCTTCTTAGATTTGGTTAGTAAGTGTTTGGTTTGCTGGTCAGGGGTGTCCTCAAGCCCAGTGAGCTGTAGTGGCATTACTTGCTAATAGCTGTTATTGCAGAATTTAAAAACCTCTGAGTTGAGTTCCGAGCTTACAGGTTGCTTGGCAGCCTCCAGCTCTGAATGGAGATAATGTGCTTCTAAACTCACTAGTTTTGTGCCAGGAGTCTGAGTGAGGGAAGGAAAAGAAAAGGGGTGAGTTCACAGGTTTGACTCCTTTCCATGGCCACGCATACCCTTTGAAGTTGCAGGCTTGTCCAGTGCCACTGTTGCCACTTTGCAGTCTTCACTTAGACAGAAGCTCTCACGTTTCTTTTTGCTTTGCCTCTCCTCAGCTTTCAGATCACCTCTTGACAAGTTGTGAGCTATAAATTAAACAGCAATGTAAAGTACATTGAAAAGCAAGTCAAGCACATAGCATCCCTTTAGTGGCACCATAATGGATGCTGTTTTTTCTCTCCTTAAAGAAACCCAACTTCAGTACATATAGCTATCTGTAAACTGAGCAGGTAACTGATATGCTTTGGGGACCACATTGTTTTTATTTGAAATGAACATATAGGTTTAGAATTTATGGTCCCACCGAAGCATGAATATTAGGAATGCATATATTCAAATAAGATTGTTTTCTTAATAATACAGGACATGAGATAATGGCTCAGTCAGTGATATCAAAAACCCCTTTATATGTGTTCCACAGAACTAGAGAGTCTTCTGTGAATTTTTCATGGCAGATATCTTCAAAGTTGTCTTTATGGACTCCAACAGTAGGCAAACTTGTAGTATTCCAGTGATTTTTTTTTAATCTCTGGTAAATTATTTTTTAAATTTATTTTTAGTTACGTATATGCGCATGTATATGGGTTTGTGTACATGAGTACAAGTGCCCATGGATGTGAGAAGAGAGGTCAGTCCCCTAGAACTGGAATTACAAGTAGTTGTGAACTGTCTGATGTGCTGCAGGAACTGAACCCAGGTCCTCTACAAGAGCAGCAAGTCTTTTCATCACTGAGCTATCTCTCCAGCCCCTCCTGTAGATAAGTACTTTATCCTTGTCTCAAACTCTAATGATAAGCCAGGTGACCCAAACTCTAAAATGTAGACTATGGAGATACAGTCTGATGTATCCTAGTCAGACAATACAGAACTGTGGTCCCCTGACTTCCTCTTGCTCTTTACTTGTATGAGAGTTTCAGTTTTCTAATCATGAAAATGGTGGTAATTGAACTGGTGAGATGGCTCAGTGGTTAAGAGCACTGACTGCTCTTCCAGAGGTCCTGAGTTCAAATCCCAGCAACCACATGATGGCTCACAACCATCTGTAATGGGATTCGATGCCCTCTTCTGGTGTGTCTGAAGACAGCTACAATGTACTCATATACATAAAATAAAATAGTAATAATTAAAAAAAAAGACTCAGGAGCCAGAAAAGGCCAGGCAGTGGTGGTGCATGCCTTTAAACCCAGCACTTGGGAGGCAGAGGCAGGTGGATTTCTAAGTTCCATGCCAGAGTGAATTCCAGGACAGCCAGGGCTATACAGAGAAACCCTTTCAAACAAAACAAAAACAAAAAACAAAACAAGAGTTCAAAAATGTTCCTGTCTTCCTCTCCCATGTCTCTTTTCCCTCTTCTTGTTCTTTACCCCATTTAAGAGTTTTTCAAAAAATAAAAAAATATAGTGATGTAGGTGTGCTAGTTTCTTACTACATTGCTATGGTCAGACAATGACAAGAAGCAACAGACAGGAAATATTTACTTAACTCATGGTTATTGTAGGGCTCATCATGCCAGGGGATGCATGCAGGTGCTGCTTGGTTGTGGGAGCATGAGCTTGCTGTTGGCTCTCATCTCAGAGAGAGGGTATAAAGTATAATAGCCTGTAGACCTTAAGGCTCATTCCCACAGTGACCCACTTCCTCCTGCTAAACCCAACCTCCCAAAATAGTAGCTGGGGTACAAAAAGTGCAGAAATCTAGGTGTCTGGGGCTGGAGGCATGTTGCATTTAAACCCTAGCAGTAGGTTTTAGGGAAGATACCCTTGTTTCTGCTCCCACTTTGATTACTGTGATTTTTGTGACATGGACTATAATCGTAGCTGCTAGCTCTGCCTGCTTGCTAACACTTTTTTTTTCTTTGATTTCTCTGTAGGAAGGACCAGAATGTTCTTTCTCCAGTCAACTGCTGGAACCTCCTCTTAAACCAAGTGAAGCGGGAGAGCAGGGATCATACCACCCTGAGTGACATCTACCTGAATAATATAATTCCTCGATTTGTTCAAGTCAGCGAGGACTCAGGAAGACTCTTTAAAAAGGTATATGGAAAAAAAAAAAAGGTATATGGATAGCTAGCTGTTCCTAATCACAAAGGCTCTTGGCTGGAACAATGACATGACTTTGTAAATAAAAGAAAGGATATTTTCTTGACTCACATAACAGGTTTTCCACTGACCATTCTATCCTACATAGTCTTTAAAAAAACAATATTTGAAGTGGCAAACGTTTTAACCTTCCTAAGCTGAATTGATATTCCCGGGAAGACACAGCCGTGTTTCCATGGACCAGCAGCATTATCTATCAGCTTTATATATTGATGCTGTTCTGGTGGCTTCCTGTGTGCTTTGAAACCTCTTGGGCCTCTGGGCTCTTTAGTGTTGTATCATGTTTCCTCATCTAATTCACTTAGTAATTCCTCTATGTTTGTATTTTGAACTTAGCTTTCTTTCCAAGTTCTATCTTAGCCAACTTGGACTAGGGAATTGGGTTACTCTTAGCATGGACTCCTCACTGCTTTCTGAAGTTTGTTTGTTATCTCCATTTGTCACATGTAGAATGAACAATTAGACTAAAGAATACCTGAAAATAGTTACCATAATTTTAAGACATTTGTCAAATATCCTTTTTCCTCTTAGTGCTGGAACTAGCCTCTTGGGAAGCCAGGAACCCTCTTTACTTGAGTTCTCTGTGGAGTTGTTCTTTCATGAGGATTGGTTATATAAGTGGTAGCAGAGACCCTGACTACTGTGCACAGTAGCTGTCTTAGTCAGTGTTCTGTTGCTGTGAGGAGACTCCATGACCACAGCAACTTTCAAAAGATAACACATTTAATTGGGGCTAGCTTATAGTTTCAGAGGTTTAGTTCATTCTCATCATGGTGGCACACAGGCAGATAAGATGCTGGAGAAATAGTTGAAAATTCTAGATCTTATTCCATAGACAGCAGGAAGAGAGAGACAGAGACTGGCTGGCTTGGGTTTTTAAAACCCCAAATCCTACCCCCAGTGACATATTTCCTCCAACAAGGTCACTCCTAGTTCTACAAAAAACACACTTCCTAATCCCTCTCAAGTACTGCCACTCGCTAATGACCAAGCATTCAAATTTGTGAGTTTCTGGAGGCCAGTCTTATTCAAATTACTATATATACCATGTCTGACTTTCAATCTTTGACATTCCCCAGAGAATTTTTAGAAAGTGAATGTCACAGAAATTCACAGAAAGTGAATGTGTGTATGTAAATATATGTATAAATGTATGAAAATATATATATTCATTGACTTATAACATATCTAGAATTAAAGTTAGAGATTGAGTAAAGAATCTAATAATCAGAATTATCATTGCTATATCTATAGCCCTTAATCAATTACCTAGTTCTTAACATTGAAAAATGTTTCAGATTTGATTAGACTTAAAATTAGTTCAGAATTTCTTCCATTTTTACTGGCTGGCCTGAACAAATGGCTGAGTATTATACTGTGTACTTAACTGCATCTATGAAGGAACATTCTCTGTGTTTAGAGGCAGGGTATTGAGGGTACAACATCTGAAAAACAGGAAAGGGTAACTGCCCTTAATGCTCACTATAGTCTGGTTGTGACCCGGCTGTGCGGTGACTGGAGCTTCCTTTGTTTTGTTTGGGTTGGGGCCACTTTCTATCATCTTCATGGTTTCCAGCATCTGCTCTGGCTTACTTATTGTTAATCTGAATTTCTGTGTATCACAGAGTAATGCATGTCCAGTAATATCAAATAGTAATACATGTTTCTATGATTGAAATAACTTATTTCAGACTCTGATCTCTTTTGCTTTTTGTGATCTTAACACCTGCTTATCTTAGCCCTGCAAAAGTTAGACTGGTAGTTTCCTCCTTCATTTTCTCTATCCATGTGAGAACAATACTTCCATGAGAGGTTTTTACCTAACTCAATTTCAGACAGTCTCTCAGCTTCCTTTTTTCTAGCTTTAGAGTATATTAGTTCCTTTTCTGCCGCTGTGATAAAGTAATACAACCAAGGGCACCTTACAGAGAAGGGCTATTTGGATATATGGTTCTAGAACAGTAAGAGCCCATCATGGTGAAGCATAGCATTTAACATCAGGCATGATGGCAGCAGCAGGAAGCTGAAAGCTCACATCCCAATGCAAGTGTGAAGCACAGAGAGTGAACTGGACCTGGAGTGAAGCTTTACCCTCAAAGCCTACCCCTTCTGACTACTTCCTCCCACAAGGCCACAGCACCTGAACATCCCAAATAGTAACACCAGCTGGGAATCAAGTGCTCAAATGTCCAAGACTATGAAGAACATTTCTCATTACATCACCACAGAGAGGCATAAGCTGAGAGATTTGTAGCCTCCACATCCCAGAGAAGTCTGTGGTAGCAATAGCCAGATACCAAAGCCACTTATTCTGGCTTTTCCAGTACTCATCTTCATTTCACCAGAGACCTGGGGCATGTTACCTTTAGAAGGGAAAAACCTTCCACCAATGGCATTGCTAGCCAGGGCCTCTGGGTTGACCTCTATAAAGCTGTGTTTCTAGACTGATGATAGAAGGAAGAATTTACTATTGTTTATGATACTTTGTAGAAGAAAAGCAAACATATGGTAAGTTTGTAGTTAGATGCATTTTCACAAATGGAATACACCTATGTAACCAGTTCCCTGGTCAGGAATCCAAACATTTCATTACTCCAAAAGCTCCATCTTCCTTTTCCAAATTCTGAAGCCCTAAGGACAGCCACATCTGTGATTGCTAACAGCAAACTTTGGTTGTGCTTGGATTCATACTTTGTTTGAGTAGAATCATACAGTAGTATGGACTTTTGGGTATGATTTCTCTCATTGTCTTTAAGTATATTATAATTGTGTAAGTGCAGATCATAAGACTGTTTCTCGATTGTTGTTACTTGGTTTCAATATATTATTAGAGATATAAATAGGATTGTTACATTCAACTATTTAGTGATTCTCTAAACCCCAGTTTTCCATTGTCTTGTATAGAGTATATTACACCTGAAGAATTAGAATCCCACTGATAAAGATATAGTAATTAGATAAGAGACCAAAGGAATGGCTATGAGCATCTTTTCTATAATATGAAGCTTTGATCTCCATGGTACCTTTTGTCCTATGCTAGAGGTTTCTTCTGAATGTTGGGTAACTTCAGTTGCATTTTGAAAGGTAAATTTTAGTTCCAGAAAATAGCAAAGATAAGTGGGGTCTAGGGCTAGCTGATTTGCACAATAGAAAGCCAAGTTTGGCAAGGAATGATGCATCATTTCAAAGGCCATTACGATGACCAGTAACCAAGAGATAGCAAACTGGAATCTTAGCACAGATAGCATCTTTTGTTTTACCAGTAAATTTGGATCTAGTAACAAAGAAAAAGTTGATTTCTTCAAAGATGTGGGCTTCAGAAAAGGTACCCTTACTCCTGGTTTTACTGTGGATGCCTGTGTTTAATATAAGTCTATGAAAGTTAATGGCAAAGGTTATGATAAGAAAAGTCAGGCTTTTTAATCCATATGTGCCGAATATTGTGCTAATCATTTTCCCACATACATACCATCACCTTTGATTCTTACCATGTACCTGTGGTTACTATTATTATCTCTTTTATAAAACAGAAAACTAAAGCTCAAAGATACTAAGCAAGCCAAGCACTGAGGCTGGATTCAATCCTGCATCTGGCTCTAGAAGCTGGTGGTCCCTTCACAAGCTCTCTCAGGAGGCTGTAGGGCAATGTGCAAGGAAGAGGCCTTACTCTCTGCCATTGACTCTAGAAAGCCACCTAGAGTTGGACACGAACCTCCTGAAAACATTAACTCTATTGTTTCTCTATTGTGATGTGGGCAAGCAGCTCAGGGTTGTAATAGAAGGGGAAACTTGTTTTTTCTCTCCGGGTATAGAATTGTTAGCAAGAGGAAACAAGATTCGTTAGATGTGAGGTATGGCCAAAAATCTGGCTCATAGCTAATTCAACTAGTTTGGGGTTGTCAATTTGGCTACACAATTGGCCCCTCTATGCTACCAAACCCTCCTAAGGGATACTCCCTGCTGGCCCTTTGGTTTGTGGTTATACCTACTGAGACATATTATATATTTTTGCATGAAGCTGTGTTGGAGATTCCTTTAAGCTAAATATAACATCTGGAAAGTAGCCTCCTGTCTACTGCTAAAAAACAGAACCACTTTGTCCAGGATTCTAGGGAAACTTGAGTCCATTCAGTGTTCCTGACCGCTCCTTCATTTAATGAAAGCCCAATCTGTCTGACCCCTGTTAGAAGCAGTTTGGATAAATATTACTACTACCACCTTCGTTTATTTAATGTGGTGGCTTCAAAAATGGTGACTCTCACCCCACATGAAAGAGGCATAATTTTTCCCATTTTATCAGTTAAACCATAATACATTTGAAAGAGGAATTTTTTCCATTTTATCAGTTAAATCATAAGAAGAAAATGTTGCAATAGTATAACACAATAGCTGAGACTGAATAATACATTTGGAAGAGGAATAATTTCCCCATTTTATCAGCTAAACCATAGTACATTTCGGTCTGCTGTTTCCCACATAGGAGAGGACATTCCTCTAGGCTTCCTCCTTTCACCATGCAGATGTCACTTTAAACACCTCTGCCTCAATCTTGTATTCTAGCCCTTGGCAGATGCTCTCACTTAAGCTTGGGAGCTGGTGGGTTCAGGCAGTCCTACGGCTCTTGATTGTATCCTTGCAGTTCCAGTTAACTGTACTTCTAATTTAGTTTCAGTGCTCTATTTCTCCTCTGGCAGCAACTCAGTTTAAATTAAGAAAGCTAGGTCACATTCCCCACAGACTAGTAGTTCTCAACTTTGCCTGTGCATAAAAGTTATTTGGGGAATTTTAAGAAAAATCTTTGTGACCTTGAATTGACAAAGATGCCTCAGAATATTAAAAAGTGTGCACTATAAGAGAAAAAAATAAGTCAAACTTCATCAAGTCATGAACTTTTTGAAAAGATATTTTAAAGAAAATGAAAAGCCACAGACTAGAAGAAAATGTTGCAATGGTATAACACAATAGCTGAGACTGAATAATTTTTTCAGAATAGAGGCTTATTTCTTGATAGTTGTGGAGGCAGAGTTCATATGGGGCTTGCCTTTGGCAAGGGCCTCCTTCTTATGGGAGAAAGCATGGCATGAGTGATGGAGGAGAGAGGGGAGAAGGGGATTTATTGTCATCCTTTTATCAGAAACTCACTCCTGAAATAACTAACCCACTCCATAACACATTGATCCACTAACCTAATCAGCTCTCATCATTGCTACATTGAGGATTAAGCACGTGAACTTTGAGGGGCACATCAAATCATAGCAGCATATATCTGAAAAAGACTTGTGTCAGAATGGAGAATTTAAAAACTTACAGCTCAATAATTAAGACACACTACCTAATGTTTTTAAATGGGCAAAACATCCTAGTAAACAGTTTTCTAAAGATACCTAAGTGACCAATCAGTATATGAAAAGATGTTCTGTCGCCCATCACCAGGGATATGCTCATTAGAGTGATTAGGACATATGCTATCAAGTTCCTAAAGTGCTTAAAATGAAAACAATCTACAATACCAAATGTTGTCGGTGATGTGTAGACAACTCATGTTGCTTGTAAGAGTGTGAAATGATAATAATCTTGGAAAATAGTTTGACAGCTCCTCAAATATTATATACTTACCATCTTGATGCAGCAGTTCCAGATATTTCTAATCATTTATCAAAGAGAAGTAAAAGCATATGTGAAGGGACTCTGGCATGGCTCTGGCAGTCCTTTCCCTTCTCCCTGATTCCTGCCCTTCCTAAAACTATTAGATTAATATTGCTAAGGCTAGCCACCAAGTTCTATCTATTTCACCACTTCTTCCTCGCTAGGCTTACTACTAAAGTCCAGCTATCAACGTATTGAATGAAGTCCAGCATCAAAAGCCCCTTTGGCTCACCCAACTAACATGCCCAATTAAAATTAAATACCTCAGCCTAACTAGCACAGGGATTTCCCCTTGTACCTTTATAAACTGCCATTTCCAATGTACCACATCTGTCTCCTCTCTATCCAGAGGCAGTCCTTTATTCCCCCCAGGGATAAGTACCCCCTTCCCTTGTTCTCCCCCCTGCACCCCGCACACACTTCCCACATCCTCTATCTCCCGTTTGTTTCTTATTCCCTGTCCTCTGATTCTCTGGGGCATTTAAATCTCCTTTGTTCTGAGAACTTGGTCTTGGTTCCAACTGATACTTTCCCTCTCAATATGTTTGCATCAGTCCTGCACCCTAGTAGTCATAGCATCTCCTGATATGGTTAAGTTAAGGATCTTATGATGAGGATGTATGCTTGAGTGTCCAGGTGGATGCTAAGTGCAGTCAGGAGTGTCCTGATGAGAAGGAGACTAACAGACTTCTCTCCAGAAGAAGGCGATGTGACAGTCACAAAGAGAAAATGCTACGCCACTGGTTTAGAATATGGTTAAAGGTCATGAGGTAGGGCTAGATGCTAGAAAATTCACAGATTCTTCCTGAGAGCCATAATGTAACCCTGCTGGTACAGAAATCTATTCACAACTATGACTGGACAGATGTTCATTGACACCAAGTATCTTGGCTTAGTTTTTGATTGCTGTGATAAATTAAACACCATGACCAAAATGTGGTGGAATGGAAAGGGTTTATTTCATTTTATAGTTTATAGTCCCATCAACCAGGGAAGTCAGAGCAGGAACTCGGAGGCAGGGACATACAGATGCATAATACAGAGGCCATGAAGGAGTGTTCTTACTTACTGGCTTTTGTTCCTTGTAGCTTACTCAGCATGGTTTCATATACAATCCAGGACCACCTGCCTTGAGGTGGCACCACCTACAGTGAGCTGCACCATTCCATATTAAAAAACGAATTAAGAAAATATCCCACAGGCTTGTCTATAGGCCACTCTGGTTGGAGGCATTTTCTCTTGAGGTTCCCCCTTCTCTGACTAGCTTTCGTTAAGTTGACATGAAAATTAACTAGTATAATAATGTACAAAGATATATTTCTTTGTATAATAATATACAAAAAAAATAGGGTTGGTAGTAAAAGAGGATAAAAGAGATTTAAAGTTAAAAAATGGTACATGTTATTCCTTGAGTGGTAACATGGAAGGTGATTATACTATGAGGCATGTTCTATAGTGTTATTATCATAAGTAATACTAGAAGAACTGACACATACTTGTATATGTGTTGATAAATGCCTCTAGCAGGTATATCTGGCCTTCTGAATCCACATTTTCAATTGCAGACTAAAAGTATTTGGGGCAAGTGAGCATGTGTATTGTCCATGAATAAGTTTTTTTTTCTTGTCATTTTCTTAAATCATGTAACAACTATTCACCCAGTGTTTGCATTGTGTCAGTAATATAAATCCTCTGGAAATGATTTACAGTATAAAGGAGGTATAAATGCAGGTAGTTTGTATACAAATTCTGTGCTACTTCATAAGAGACTTTAGCATCATCGGATTATGTTATCCCCAGGAGTTCTAGAAACCATTGCCTGAAGACACTAAGGTATGACTATGCTATTGACTGAATGGGAAAAGAGTGGTTCCTAAATGTTACCACCCTGTATTCTGCCTCTCTGAGAAAAGGATTTAACATGGAGATGTCTCTAGGAGAATAGATGAGTGATTTTTACACCTCCCCCCCCCCATGTTCACCACTCTCCATCACCTGCCTTCCACTGAACTCAGTATCTGTAGGTGACTGGATTTCTTCCCCATAATGATATGGCCACTGACAGCATTTTATGATGTTCCATAGACAGCTGTTTCAATTGTAATTTGTCCTCTTGGTAGAAAAGGAAAGAATTTGTTGTGATTACTTGAACTTTATTCTCTTGTTTCTGATGAAGAGATTGTCTTTGGAGAAACAAATAGGATGTGAAGCTGAGATGATCTGAGTAGGGACTGGAAGGCTACCGGATACTTCAAAGGTTTGCCTGCTGATAAAGCGGTCAAAGCCAGCACACAGGCACAGGAGAGACTGAAGCCAGTGCTGTTCCTGGCATTTTAGCTTTGGTTTCTGTGACACTGAGCAGCATCTGTGCTGTCCCTAGAGGTGTCTCCCTGGGTGGTCCAGTATTATTTTGGACTTAGGTAGCTGCAGGAGTTTGCTTAGGTTAGCTTGCATGTTGCCTTTTTCATTTCTTAGTTCCTTGCTATCTAGTCGTTCTTCCTGAAGGAGCCCACAGTTCTAGATATAAAATATTCCAAGGTATAGTGGTACATCAGTTTTTAGAAACTAAAAGAATAAGAGAATTTGAAGACACACAATAAGGGGGTATGAGTTGTAGATACAAGAAAAACAAGTGTCTAAGAACAACCTTGTAAGTTGCCCTAAATTAGAAAACCAAGCAACCATTAAATATATTAGTTAATACTGTAAACAGTGCTATGCTAAGTATTAGAAACTAGCTCAAGAACCCAATTTAGTAGGAAGATTTGCCACTAGGATCATTAAGGCATTTCGTCTCACTTAGAACTGCTCAAACTTCGTAAGATGGTGAGGGTTAGTACTAACTGCTTTTCATTCAGTGCCACTCAGTATAGTAAATGGATATTTGCTATAATCCTTTTGTCTTCTTATAGAAGTAGTAAGTACTTTAAAAGTTTGCATATTTTAAAGCATATAGGTCAGTGAATTTTTACAAACACCTCTTTTGTTCCTTTCTAGTCATTAACTCCTGAAGGGTTGGCTTCTGACAAAATAAAAGCATTTGCCTCTTCAACTTTTAAGTAAAGGAAATCTTCAACTGCTCTTTCAACAGTTTAAATTCTTTTTTTTTTTTTTTTTTTTTTTGTCTCCTGGTCACTATCATTTATACAATAGGTATAATAAAGGTGCTTATCTTTTCTAAAGTGTTAAACTTTGTTCTAAAAGGCAGTTAGATTAACTGATTGATTACTTTGAACTTGTGGGGACTTGGCTTTCTGTTTTCCTATGGTAGATATATTTTGCTTTTATTCTTAGTCCTTGGATAGTCTGTATATTTAATGCATGGCCTTTCTTGGATTTCTATAGGAAGCACAGATGTTAATCATGGCCTTTAAGATGGCAGCTTCAAATTCTGTTTCCTGTATCTCTCCTACCATGGGCAGTCCCTTAGATGGACAGCTAACCCAGTGTGAGCAGCTCCTGAGACTGGGTTTACAGGGTTAACTATTCTGCTTCCAATGGCACTTTGGCAGGTTCTACCTTGAAACTACTGTTAGTAATATGCTATGAACATTACATTGGATTTTTTTCTTCCTAATGTATATCTGGCAAGTTAAAATTATCATTGGTAAATTCTTGTAAGATCAGGAAAAAGTAACATTGAAATTTGAGCTCCTATGCCATTTCCACCATAACATACTGCAACCCTACGTTTCAGGTGTTGCACCTGATCACAAGCCCGGCTTTCAGGCAGTGAATTACAACCAGAGCCTGCTGCTTGCTCACTCCTCTCAGTCCTTTAATTTCTCTACTGCTTCCCCCCCCCTTCGTCCCTTCCTCTCTTCCTCCCTTCCTCCCTCCTTCCCTCCCTCCCTTCTTTCCTTTATTTATTTATTTTTCCTCTTTGTGTTCTTTTCCCTTTAGCCCTATGAATAATCTTTAAATCTTACATATATGTACACTTTAGGAAGTTAGGAAAAATTCCTAGTCTAATGCTGGTCTCTTTCAGTGACATTAATTTGTTGAAGAGTTTGCCTGTAAAACTTACTATTGTTTAGCTTTTGCCTATAGATTAGAAATTTGTTCTAAAAGCCTAAATGAAATTTTGTATTTATTATTATTGTTGTTATTGTTGTTAGTAGTAGTAGTAGCAGTATAGTAAGAAGGGGAGAGAGGGAGGAAGGGGAGGAGAGAGACAGAGGCAGAGACAGAGACAGAGACAGAGACAGAGACAGACAGAGACAGAGACAGAGAGTCTGAAGCCCAGGCTGATCTGGAACTTGAGATCTTCCTGCCTTGGCCTCACAGCTGTTTTGATTATAGGCTGTGCCATCATGCCTAGCATATTTAAAATGTGTAGTGTATGTTGTATCAATTATGTCATGTTGAATTACAATAGGAAATACTAGTTAACCCACTGGTATTGATAATAACTTGACATCCCATAAGACATTCACAATCTAAACCCTCAATTTTGCAATAGCCTTTTCTTACATGAAATAGAAGTTATATAAGTAGTTATAGAAATATAATACACACACACACACACATATATATATATATACATATACATATATATATAGCTATCATAAGAAGGTTAGGTGATAGTTTATCTATTTATCAAGTAGTTTAAATATCAACTGATAATTACTCATGTTGTCATTTACCATCTCTGTGCCTCTTATATTCTGAGAAAAGGAGCGGGTTATTAATATAGCTCACCAGGTGAGCAGACAGTGGTTTGTAAAAAAGTACGAATGGTATGCAAGCCAACTCAGCACCATTTTTTTTGATTATAAGGTTCACAACAGTAATAAAAATAATAATTACAACTAGTACTAAATGAATACTAGCCATGTCCAGGGACATTGCTACATATTTATTTGTGTGTAGTCCATTTAATCAACACAACAGGCCTTTGCGATGAGTAGTCCTTTTGTCATCTGTATTTATAGATGCTCATAGGCAGAGGGGTTAGGCAATTGCTTCAAGGTTGTACATCTGGCTGACAGGAGAATTGAGATTCGAGCCTAAACAGTCTGCATCCCCTGAGTCATCTCTTCACACCACTATGCTCTGCTGCTTTGTGTGCATGGGAGGTAGCACTCATGTGTGTAAGCTGCAGAACCAGTTCTTGTGCACGGAATAATGGCTTATGGATCCCACAGTCATACATTTGGATGCTATTATCAAGCCAGGCTTTCCACTGTGTTACATTTATTGCTCAGCTTGTCCAGAGAGAGGCAGCACTCTTGATTTTAGCTCCCTTCTTGCAGAACTAGCTTCTTTTGATTCTCCAATTTATCTTTGTTAGAAGTAATCTTTTGAAATTCTATAGGCATGTCTGAGTTGATTTTTATTTAAAATGATAACAGAATGCAAAATTTTCCATCTTCTGAAACAGAATCTTCATGTTTCTTTGGTAATGACATCTTTCTGATCCCCTATTTTTTCCCAGTCAAATCTTTTTTTTTTTTTAATGTCCTCTACCTCCCTTCTTTCCATCAGACAGGGTCTCAATGTATCATCCTAGGTTGGCCTTGGACTTGCTGTGTAGTCCAAGCTGACTTAAAGGCTCCTGTGCCTTTGCCTCTTAGATACCATGATTTCAGGTATGTGCCCCTGCTTTATTTTTTGGATTTTTTTCCCCTCTGTGCTCTAAAAATTATTTATACAACCAGCTTTCTCCAGCAGTTAACCAAATTTAAACATACAGCTATTGATTAATTTTAACTATCTGTACTGAGATTCCAGCTTTGACATATCACATCATAGGAAACTAGAAGAATTCTTCTTCATAGTTTCTGACCCCTTAGTTATCCAGGCAGTTACTGTTAAATCCCAGGGACAAGAATAGTGATGTTTTCTGGTATTTTGTTTTTGTTTTTAATTTCATTTTTAATAGACAAACCCCTGGACCTTAGTTGCATTTGATTTTATTTTGTGTTGTATAAGTAGTACATACAACTGGAGTCACATGTGTAATCTCAGTCCTTAGGAGGATGAGCACAGGAGGGTTGCTACAAGTTCGGGGGCAACTTAAGCTACAGAGTGAGTTAAGGCCAGGCTGAGTTGCATAGTAAGACACTCAGAGGAACAACAAATAAGAAGTCATAATTATTTTGGAATCATTATGAACAATTTAATATATCTTTTCAAAATTTTCTGTATATTTTGTAGAAAATGATGATTATATGATGTCCACGTTGTATAATTTTCAAATTTTTCATTTCTCTTTAATAAACATATTTTTCCATGTCATTGCATCTTTTTATAAAAACATCACTTTCTATAACTGTGCAGCATTCTTTCTGTCTTCCTTGGTGTCCTCATGTTCTTTTGGTTCTTAGGTCTCTGTTGACTCGATTCTCCATTTGGATAGTCCTATATATGTAGTCCTATATATATGCAGAAGCAATCTAAATTCTGTTTGACATCTTCAAGGAGTGACTTGTTTTTGAGGTGATTAGGTAGCCTACAGTTTCATTTAGTATTACTCTACTTCCATTTAATGTAAAATACGCAGAGTATAATTTTACTTTTTCTTCCTTCATTGTTTTCTTTGATCTTAGGTGAGAATGCTCTCACAGCTTTGCTTGAGCCTGGGCCCTGGATAGCTCAGTATAGTTGTTACATTGTTGGGTATCAGTTTCTCATTTCACATTGAACAAAATCACTCACACACTTACTTGTTCTTCCTCAGATGTCACTGGAATCAGTAAAAACCTGAGAAATTGCTGTACAGAACTTTCATGGCCAAATGGTATCTGAGTGTTTGTGTAGAAAGTATACGTTGTGTACCTTCCCCCAGCTGGAGTGGTCTTAACATCTCTAAGCTAATCTTTGAAATAGTATTATTATCACATATGTTAGGAAGGAAATAAAGTAGACAGACTAAGAGATCCAGTGTCTAGCTCTAATTTTTCTTCTCCAATGTCTAGATAAGCCAGTCCTTGCACCCCTGCAAGCATCACATCCTTCCCTGCCTTGCCTCTTCCCATGGCCTTGTTTTCCTTTTGATGTTCCTGTTGAAAATGGAGAGTAGAAGTGAGGGGGAGGAACGGGTTCTTTATTTGGTCATTCTCTGAGTCAGTGTAGTATGTCTGGGCTTTAGAGTTCTTAGGGCAAGGAAAAATTCATGGCCTACCTGACCCTTCTTTTGGAGACTCCTTAAAATAAATAAGTAAATTAAAAAAAAAACCACACACACACACACACACACACACACACACACTGCCTCATTTAAATGCAAAAGCACAATTAACCACCACTAGTTTGTTCTGTCCAATTCCAGAGTATTATGTGACTGTCTACAGTTGCTCAGTGTTCTGACTTGCATGATAAAATTGCAGTAGAGGTCAAGGTCTTCACTTCTCAGCTACCTAGATAGGCTTCTGATGACTACTAAAGACAGCAGCTTAATTAATGGTAGTTTATAATTTGTTATCTATAGGAATTGGAAAATAAACAGATTCTTGAAAGTTGAGTCAGGTAAGATCCATTGGAGGGAAAATAATTGAGCTTTTTAATTCTTTTAATTATCCACTTCCAGGATTCTCAAGTATCTGTCTCCTTATCTGATGGAAATATCTCTTGAATGTTGCCATATTATCTGATACCAATTTCCTATCATGATTTTTTTTCTGTGTTAGAAATACCATCCATTAGAATCATCTGACAGCACCAAAGCTATATCTTGGCAAGCAGTGGGGAATGTGTGGGAAGAGTTTAGAGTGTGAGTGTGAAGAGCTTTGAGTAGAGTTCAGGGAGTCTGAAGTATATATAGTCAAAGAGAATCATGGGCATATTAAGTAGAACAATGACTTCTTGAAGAAGGTATCTTAGTCACATTGGTGGTAGTGTTCCATTGGTTTAGATGAAAGAAAATGTTGAGAATCCTGCTGGAGTAATTCAGGGAGATAATGGAAAGGGAAACAGTGAGATCTACTAAGAGACAGAACAAGATAACAAGAGATTATAGATGTGCCTGAGAGAGCAAACAGGAGAGGAATTAAAATTCACTTCATTTAACAGATCCTTATAATTCATATCCTATGTTCCAAGTACTGAGCTTGCACAAGAAAGCAGCAAACAACAAAAAGTCCTTGTCTTTGTGGAGTTTGTATTCAATAGGAGAAACACCATCAGAAAGTTTATGGTCTGTGTGTGTGTGTGTGTGTGTGAGAGAGAGAGAGAGAGAGAGGGAGAGAGAGAGAGAGAGAGAGAGAGGGAGAGAGAGAGAGAGAGAGAGAGAGAGAGATAGACAGAGAGACAGAGAGACAGAGAGAGAAACAGAGAGACAGAGAGAGAAACAGAGAGACAGAGACAGGTAGAGACAGAGACAGAGTAAAATGAGTTAAATAGCCCATAGGTCCTGGAAATGTAGAGTGGCCATGGAAGCTGCCATTCAAACTGACTCTTGGAGAAAATGAAGAATTTTGCTGTTAAACTGTTTGAGGAAGATATTTCTAGTAGATAAAGATATTTCAAGTAGACTGAAGGAAAAGTAGAATCAAGGAGAAAAGATGAATAAAAGAGGTTTCTGGCCGGGCAGGGGTGGCGCATGCCATTCATCCCAGCACTTGGGAGGCAGAGGCAGCCTGGTCTACAGAGTTAGTTCCAAAACAGCCAGGGCTAAACAGAGAAACTCTACCTTAGAAAAAAAAAGAGGTTTTTGTAGATAAAGTCAAGTTAGAGAAAATAGATTAAGACAGCATGGTGGCTGTTAGCCTTGGCTTTGAGGATATATTTTGAAAATGGAGCCAATAGGATCTGCTGCTAAATCGAATGTGGCACATGAGAAAAAGAAGTTAAAGATGGCTCCCAGCATTTGGCTTGAGCAGTGGAAGTTAGACTTCCTGTTTGTTCATAGCCCACGTAGGAAAGTATGTGGGACAGTCTTTGTGGGACAGCCACTCCTTCTAATCCAGTCTTGTAATTAGTGAGGAATCTGAGAGCCAAGAATGACCTACCTTCCATCATTCAGGTAGTGGTAAAGATAGAACCAAATATTCCAGGTCTCCTGATTCTATTTAAAGCTCACTCCAGGACTTAATACTATACTTTCTGGGTTCTGTTTCAGATGGGAAAGGGAAGCATTTGTAAGGGCAAAAGCTGGAAGGAATATTCCAACACAAACTATAGAAAGTAAAGTGGACGGTCGAAACCAGAAAGTAAGGCCATTTGAGAGAAGACTGAAAATCTGCCAGAGATTAGAGAACATGGACAAAAGGAACATGGGACTAAGGTTCATAGACTTAAGTGTGAGGGTGACTCGATACTGGGTACCAGGAAGAGGTCAGGAAGGACTGGACAGATACTTCAGACTGAATTTGAAATCTTCTGAAACTGGTACTTAGCACAGCCTCCTTCTCCTTTTCTTTTTCATGTAAGACAGTAGGTGATGATGTAAGCCTGAGATAGTGCTTTGTTGTTATCCCTTCCAATGGCAAGAATTCTACCATCCTGTACTTCAGTGTATGAACTGAACAAGAATCATCCTTCTTGCTCACTTTGCCTCCCAGAGATTGTATAAACTTAGTAGGAACACAAGAACAAAATGACTTTGGAAAATAAATATTATTTAAATGAAGATATCCTTTCTTAGATTATTTAAATTTTTTAATTTAAATATCCCTAATAGAATAATACAATCTTTACATTAGCTATCTATTAAACACATGACCAGTAAACTACATATTCTTTTTGGAAACAACATCAAGTATCCAATATTACTTTGTTTAAATATTGCTTCAAAACTGTGTCTGTTGGATTCATGTCAAATCTTACCTGGGCTTTGAAAGTTTTGTAGTCATTGTTATCTAACCAAAAGAAAAAAAGAAAGAAAATTATCCCTGTTCCCTAGCCCACACAGGTCTTTCAAGAGTTTATAAACTCAGGCTTTCTGTATTATATTCTGGGCATTAAGTTTCAGAGCTGCAGGCTGGAGCCCAGTGAGGTTTGATACTGTCCATCTAACCCCTTTCACAGAACAGTATGTGAAGAGTGGGAGGGTAAATGAATTGCACCCTGTTGACAATATTAAAGTCATCAGTATATATGCCCTTTGGGGCAGGAAAGATGAAAAGGGGGTGTTGTAATCAGAATAGATGATTTCTGACGTATTGGGTGGGCTTATCCACAGGTTAGATTTAAGGATGTGATCTGAGTTTGTTGCCTCTGACCTTATAACTCCAGGCTATGAAGTCTCCACCTCATCCTCCCTCTAGCCCTACAGGAAAGCCAGACTCCCACTTTTTCTTAGATAGAGAATCATACCTTTTCATTTAAGACAAGTATAATTCTGGTGGCACATTCCTCACAAGATACATGCATTCATGTGTCTTAGTTAGACCAGAGCTTGAAGTCTTCCCTTGTTCAATTTCATGAAGGGCTTGCCCCTGGTGATTGATTACATTCATTTTAGTGAGTCTGAAGTACCACACGTGTTCCAGACAGTTCTGTCTATGTGCTTGATTGTCTATGTCTACAGTGTTTTCTGGTTGGGTGGAAAGATGCCATCCTTGAAGTTTATGACTGAAAAAGATCTGCCACCATGACTCCTATTCAGGTTTTCATATCATCTTTTAGTGGGAGTAGGGGACTGGGAAAAGGACCCAGCTGTTAAGAGCACTTGCTGCTCTTGGAGAGGACTCTGGTTTGGTTCCTAGCATCCACATGGAGGCTCACAACCATCTGTAACTCCTGTTATAGGAAATCTAATACCCTCTTCTGGCTGCTAAGAGCACTAAGCGTAGTGTGATAGATATGCATACATGTAGGCAAAACACTCATATACATAAAACAAACACTTTTTAAAAAATTATAATCTAAGACTTATTTTTCTAACCTGTTTGGCGTGCACACGCGTGTGCACGTGTGTGTGTGTGTGTATGTGTCTTTCTGTCTTGTCTGTCTGTCTGTCTATCTGTCTTGAGTTTGAACACATAGTCGACATACACTCTATCGCTGATCCGCATCCCTAGCTCTGAGGGCCTTTTACAAGGGTTACTTTGAGAAGTTGAGCATTAGACATTAGAAAAGTGAGAGCAATTAGAAAGCCATTGTAAGAGATGATGAAGTCTGATCTAAAGCAACAAGAGGAGTAGAAGAAATGGAAGAGACATCACATCTCTATTTGCATTAGAAGGAACAGGGTGTTCATTTTTATGCTACAGGTATAAATATTGGGGAAATACTATGACAGGAAGACAAATCTTAGCCTCTCTAGATTATCAAGTTTCTAAATAATTTCTGACTAACTTTTCTAAGAACTAGAGCAGCTGTGTTTATTAAACATACTATAAATCTTAGTCAGCTCTCAACCTGTTGAACCCAGAAATATCTGTAATCTCCACTGAAGATGTGCCACTTGGTAATAGGGTGTGACCAAGTGAGCTGGCTACTTCTGTCCTCCTTCCCTAAACTTGTACTTCCTAGTTTAGTAGTGTCCTTCTCTTTTAGATTCAGAATCAGTATTGGCTTTCCTTACCCCAAACCTAGATCAGTAGGCTATGGCCTTATAATGTCACAGAAGCATTTCTTACTGGCTTTTCCAGGAATGGGGGGGTGGGGGGTGGGAGAGAGAGAGAGAGAGAGAGAGAGAGAGAGAGAGAGAGAGAGAGAGAGAGAGAGAGAGAGAGAGAGAAGAGAGAGGGGAGAGGGGAAGAGAGAAGGAGCGAGGAAAGAGGAGAGAGGGAGAGAGAATATGAGAATAAATAAACCAACAAAGAAAGAGGGAAATAGAAGAAAGGCTTAGTTTTTACCTTGGAAAGGAACCTAGGAAAGACTACTGTTTTCTTAAGGGGGTGAACATTTGCAGAATAGGCTTGTAAGGAGCTAAAAACAATATTTTGGGGTTTTCAGAACTCAGTTTAAGTTTATGAAGCTACTTGAAGACAATTTTTGAATTGGTCTAAGCACTTAAGGTTGTTTCTGCTGAGGTCAGTGGTGAATCTGAGCCAGGCAGACAGGAGAGAAAGTTGAGAGAGAATTGAGCTTTTACTCTAATAGCCCTTCTGCATTCAGGAGACCTGCTGGGCTTCTGGAAATCCCTTGTAGGCTATATGAAACAATAGTCCCTTGGATATATTTCTTCTTCCACTGCTGATTTGAATATATTAAATTGTCAAATGGATGATAAAGAAAATAGGCTACATGTCCCAGGAGAGAGGTCATAACAGTTGGATTTGTGGTCAACAAAGGAATTTCAACACACTTTCAGATCATTTCTTCAGCTGAACTTAATTCTCCAAGCCTGCCTTGTGCCTTCCTCAAATACTTTTGACCCCCATTAGACCTGTGCTTCAGAAATTTGAATTGGCATTCACAAGTCAACTGTGCAACATAATAAAGAATAGTGAATCTTTTTGGAAGATAATGCAGAATAGAAAAAGAGTATCAGACCAGGAATTAGCCTGGATTGTGGCACAGGGCTCCAGATGGTTGCTTTATTTATCTTCTTATTGGTTTAATTTCCTACCACAACTTTGACATTATCTTCTGGATATCACCTGTAGACTAAAGAAATGTTTAAAGAACTTTGAATTAAAAGTTGGTTCTAGGATATTCATTCATGTTTTGCAACATTTAAATGAGTAGATTGAGCCCAGGCTCAAAAATACCAGACATGGTTGTGACAAGCTTACTTCTTTTTTCTTATGCATTCTAGAAGTGTGGTTGTTATCTAAAAAATATTTAAAAATCTGTACTTATTAATTTTCATTACTTGCTTTGGATTTTTGTACAATAAAATATTTCTCAACCTCTTCAGAATATTTGAGAGTAATTTAAAACTGGTGTAGTTTACTCCTTCTGGCTAGGTTTATGCAGAATATTGACATGCTCTGGGTTGGAGATCCTAGTCTCAGCTTTTCTTTTCTGGTTTTTTTTTTTTAATTCTTTTTCTTTTTTATTAGATAGTTTCTTTATTACATTTCAAATGTTATCCCCTTTCCTGTCCTAGTTTCCCCTCTGAAAACCCCCTATACCCCCTGCCTTCTCGGCTCACCAACCCACCCACTCCTACTTCCTGGACCTGGCATTCCCCTACACTGGGGCATAGAGCCTTCACAGGACCAAGGGCCTCTCCTTCCATTGATGACCAACAAGGCCATCCTCTGCTACATATTCCACTGGAGCCATGTGTCCCTCCATGGTACTCTTTGGTTGGTGGTTTAGACATTGGGAGCTCTGGGGATATTGGTTGGTTCATATTGTTGTTCCTCCTATGGGGCTGCAAACCCCTTCAGCTCCTTGAGTCCTTTCTCTAGTTCCTCCATGGACCCTGTGCTCAGTCCAATGGTTGGCTGTGAGCATCTAGCTCTCTATTTGTCAGGCACTGGTGGAGAGCCTCTCAGGAGACAGCTATATAAGGCTGCTGTCAGCAAGCACTTGTTGGCATCTACAGTAGTGTCTGGATTTGGTGACGGTACATGGGATGGATCCCCAGGTGGGGCAGTCTCTGGATGGCCTTTCCTTCAGTCTCTGCTCCACACTTTGTCTCTGTAACTCCTCCCATGGGTATTTTGTTCCCCTTTCTAAGAAGGGCCGAAGTATCCACACTTTGGTCTTCCTTCTTCTTGAGCTTCATGGTTTGTGAATTGTATCTTGGGTATTCCAAGCTTCTGGGCTGGTATCCACTTATCAGTGAGTGCATACCATATGTGTTCTTTTGTGATTGGGTTAACTCACTCAGGATGATATTTTCTAGTTCTATCCATTTTGCCTAAGAATTTCATAACTTCATTGTTAATAACTGAGTAGTACTCCATTGTGTAAATTTACCACATTTTCTCAATCCATTCCTCTGTTGAGGGACATCTGGGTTCTTTCCAGCTTCTGGCTATTACAAATAAGGTTGCCATAAACATAGTGGAGCATGTGTCCTTATTATATGTTGGAGCATCTTCTGGGTATATGCCTAAGCGTGGTATTGGTGAGTCCTCAGCTAGTAATATGTCTAATTTTCTGAGGAACCACCAAAGTGATTTCCAGAGTGTTTGTAACAGCTTGCAATCCCACCAACAATGGAGGAGTGTTCCTCTTTCTCCACATCCTCACCAGCATCTGCTGTCACCTGAGTTTTTGATCTTAGCCATTCTGACTGGTTTGAGGTAGAATCTCAGGGTTGTTTTGATTTGCATTTCCCTGATGATTAAGGTTGTTGAACGTTTCTTTAGGTGCTTCTCAGCCATTCAGTATTCCTCAGTTGAGAATTCTTTTTTTTAGCTTTGTACCCCATTTTTTCATAGGGTTATTTGGTTCTCTGGAGTCTAACTTCTTGAGTTCTTTGTATAATTAGATATTAGCCCTCTATCAGATTAGGGTTGGTAAAGTTCTTTTCCCAATTTGTTAGTTGGTGTTTTGTCCTATTGACAGTGTCTTTTGACTTACAGAAGCTTTGCAATTTTATGAGGTCCCATTTGTAAATTCTTAATCTTAGAGCATAAGCTATTGGTATTCTGTTCAGGAAATTTTCCCCTGTACCCATGTCCTTCCTTCCCCACTTTCTTTTCTATTACTTTCAGTGTTTCTAGTTTTATGTGGAGGTCCTTGGTCCACTTGGACTTGAGCTTCGTACAAGGAGATAAGAATGGATCAATGTGCATTCTTCTACATGCTAACTGCCAGTTGAACCAGCACCATTTGTTGAAAATGCTGTCGTTTTTCCACTGGATGGTTTTAGCTTCTTTGTCAAAGATCAAGTGATCATAAGTGTGTGGATTCATTTCTGGGTCTTCAATTTTATTACATTGATCTACCTGCCTGTCACTGTACCAATACCATGTAGTTTTTATCACAATTTGGTCTGTAGTACAGCTTGAGGTCAGGGATGGTGATTCCACCAGAAGTTCTTTTGTTGTTAAGAATAGTTTTCACTAACCTAGGTTTTTTGTTTTTCCAGATGAATTTGCAATTTGCTCTTTCTAACTCTGTGAAGAATTGAATTGGAATTTTGATGGGGATTGCATTGAATCTGTAGATTGCTTTCTGCAAGATAGCCATTTTTAACAATATTAATCCTGCCAATCAGTGAACATGGGAGATTTTTCCATCTTCTGAAATCTTCTTCAATTTCTTTTTTCAGAGACTTGAAATTCTCATCATATAATTCCTTCACTTGCTTAGTTAGAGTCACCCCAAGGTATTTTATATTATTTGTGACTATTGTGAAGAGTGTTGTTTCCCTAATTTCTTTCTCACCCTGTTTATCCTTAGAGTAGAGGAAGGCCACTGATTTGTTTGAGTTAATTTTATATCCAGCTACTTTGCTGAAGTTGTTTATCAGCTTTAGGAGTTCTCTGGTGGAATTTTTGGGGTCACTTAAATATACTATCATATCATCTGCAAATAGTATGATATTTTAACTTCTTCCTTTCCAGTTTATATCCCTTTGACCTCCTTTTGTTGTCTAATTGCTCTGGCTAGGACTTCAAGTACTATATTGAATAGGTAGGTAGAGAGTGGGCAGCCTTGTCTAGTCCCTGATTTTAGTGGGATTGCTTCAAGTTTCTCTCCATTTAGTTTGATGTTGGCTACTGGTTTGCTGTATATTGCTTTTCCTATGTTTAGGTATGGGCCTTGAACTCCTGATCTTTCCAAGACTTTTATCATGAAGGGGTGTTGGATTTTGTCAAATGCTTTCTCAGCATCTAATGAAATGATCATTTTTTTTTCTTTGAGTTTGATGCAGTGGATGTTTCTTTTAGAACCCCATATTGCCAATAGAGAATGTTCTTGTTAAATATCTGTGACCTACAGTTCCATATGTGCTAGAGGCATAGCTCAGGAGCTGTCCACAGGAGTTGATGGATAGAAATGACCAATGAGAGGCCAGCTAAGGCCATGCTGTCCATTTCCAAGTTGAGAAACCAGCCTGTCAGAAAAAAGCAAAAATACAGAGAAGCTGTGGTTACGTTCTTTCTGTCATCACTCTGACTAACAATTGATATACAAACTATATTCTTTTTTGTCTAAATACTATTTTTATTACTTTGAGAATTTCTTACAATTTATTTGGATCATATTCACACGTTTTGGACCCATCCAATATTCTCCCTCTTCTTGCTACTCACCTAACTTTGTGGTTTGGGGATATTTTTAATCCACATCTAGCCCAGTTTGTGTTCCCCAATGACTCTTGGGAGTGGGGTGTACTCTGGAGTGTGGTTGACCTACCAGGGGCCACATTTTTATCCAGTTTTCATCTGGTGAGGCTTCTTTAAGATGGAAATACACACATGACAAAAGAGTATGGATAGTGTGGAACAGTTTGTGCGTTCAAATTCCAGTCCTTCATTTAGAAGCTGGGCAATTGCTTGACCTTTCTAAGACTTAGCATCTATAAAATGGAGATAGTGATAACAACTATTACAACAGTTAAATGAAGTCATGCCCATCAATTAGCACATATTAAACACTGAGTAGAAGGTATAACTATTATTTTTTTAAATTACTAATTGAACAATGAAGTCTAAATTATTCACAAACTTGATAAAAGGGAGGAAAATATTTTCATGAATAACTCTTATCTAGGCAATGTAGGTTTGAAAGGGGCTCTGTAGATGCTATAGATAATAGTTGCCCAAGAGTGAAGTTCAAGTTTTAAAGGAAAATTTCTTATATAGCTTGCTTGCTTAATGAAGACACAGAGCCAATGAATGGAACTCAGGTTGGTAGGCTTGGCAGCAGGCTCCTTTACTCACTGAGCCATCTTTGCCTGCCCCTCTACCATGGTTTTTGAGGCAATGTTTCTCACTACTTCTGAAGCTCATCAGGTTAGCAACATTAGCTAGCCAGCAGGAATTCCTCCATTAGACAAAATGTAAGCCACCAAATAATCCTAAGATTTGATTCTAGATTCTTAATCACTTAGGTGATTTCAGAATATGTCCTTTATTTGAGTTATATTCATCCTCCTCTTTATAGATTGGGGGTTTGAAAGTTCCAGGGGAAATCAGAGGAACCATATTTAAATTCTGAGGTTTGTTCCTCTCTCGTTTTCCCAGAATGTCCTGAAAAGGGAACAACTTGAGAATCTGAGGGTGGCAAGCCTTCACTGTGGCCAGTGTCCATTCACTCTTCTATGTAAAGCACATTGCACAGAGCTTATTGAGAATTTAGAATTGCACCAGATCTGCTGAAGGCTACAAAGTAATCTCTGTGCTCCGTGTTTATACTGCCATTTTAGGTAATTCGGTCCAAATTTTATGCTTCATGATCTACTGTCATATAAGAAGCATCTTCCAATCCTCGAAGACAGCCATGGGGCATGAAGCTGAATGGAACTTTGAGTAAACTTGAAGGGCTAGACATGTAAAAATTGAAACTGAGACAAAGAAAGAGCCAGGCCTACTCTGGAGGTCTAAGGCAGATGGAGTTCAAGGTCAAGGCTTTCTTGTGCTACCTAAGGAGTTCAAGGTCGTTCTGGACATATTAATGAGAGTTTGTCATTAAAACAAAACAAGCAAACAAAAAAAGGCAGGGCTGGGACAGTAGCTCAGTGGTAGAGAACTTGCTAGCATTCATGAAGACCTGAATTCAATTCCCAGTACAAGGGGTCTGTGGAGAGCAAGGATACTGATTATGATTCCCCAAGCTTTGGCACAGCACAGGAATGAACTGAGAAGTAAGGATAGGGCATAAGTGACTCCAGTGATCTCACAGGGGCTGAAATCTAGCTTCAAACTGTCTTCATCTCTAACTGAGATGAGGTGATCCAAGATAGGTAGTGGCTAGAATCAGATTTAAATCTTCCCTTAATGAAAATTCTGATTTATATTTCAGTTTGTTAAAACCTAGTTTGACTTCCAATTATAAATAGGTACATGTAGAAATCAGATAACTATGACCAAAAACTGAGAAATAATAGCCTCATGGGAGACCCAAATAAGGTTGTTATCAAATATACTCTTTACACTATGTTTCATAGTCTAAAAAAATTAAATGATAACAAAATTATAAATGATAACTTTAAATGAGATACCAATGTACAAAACTTTCTGAGAATACTTTCAAGGAAAAGAAAAGACAGCCCCATAGAATAAGAGAAAATATTTTCAAATCACATATTTTCTAAAGGGTTTATATTTATGATATAAAAAGAACTCTTATCTTAACAATGAGAGGCAGTCCAATTTTAAAATGCATAAAAACTGGAGGAAACTTTTCTCCAAAGGAGATCAGTAAATGGCCAGTAAGAATTATAAAGATCTCTGCAAAACCACAATGAAGTAACAAGTCATAACCATAAAGATGACTATAACGTAATAAAGAAAAAGAGAGGGAAAGTGAAATGTTAGTGAGGAGCTGGGCATGATGGCACATGCTTATAATTTTAGTATTTGGGGACTAAAGGCAGAACTACCTAGAGAGACCCTGTATTTAAAAAAGCTTGATAATTCTATAAAAACCAAAGCCTGGAGTTAACCTACAATTCAGCACTTTCACTCCTGGATATAAACTGACAAGAAATAAAAACATACTTCCAGAAAAACTTTGTACACAGTAGCATTATTTATAATGTCAAGAAGTGGAAATAATCTATATTCATAAAGCAGTTAAGCAAATGTTAACAAAATTTGTTGTTCATTTGTAATATTAATCCATTGAAAAGAAAGATACAATTTGAGGCAGGGAATGTAGCTCCCTAAAGCAGCACTTGTTTATTAACATGTCCATGGCCCTGGTTCCATCCCTGTCATTGTCATGCCTACAAAGAAAGGAGCTTCTAATACATACTGACAGGATGGATAAACTCTGAAAGTATTGTACTGAATAAAAGATGCCAGATACAAAAGACCACATACCATAAGATTCCCTTTATAGGAAATATTTAGAATATTCTAGTTCATAGAAACAGAAAGTAGATTAGTGGTTGCTAGGAGCTGAGGGGAAGGTCGAAAAGTGATTACTAACAGTTATCAGGTCTCTTTTAGTGTGATGACAGTATTCTGAAATTAGTGGGATGGTTTACAAGTTCTTTGTGACATTAAATTATTGAATTTTGAATATTTTAAACTAGCAGATCGTATGTTATGTGAATTACATATCAATAATAAAAACAGAACCAAATTTTATGATGGAAATGTAGTAACTAAAAGAAAAGCTTAATATATAGATTAAACAAAGCTGAAGATGGGTTATCCTGAAGATCGGAATGATAAAAGAATGAACATAGAGAAAAAAAAGCATCAGACATGAACAGGCCTAGTGTGATTATTTGAAGTTCCAGCAGAAAAAAAAAAAAGAATGAAGAAAGCATTAGTTGAAGAAAAATGGCTATAAACTGTCTACAACTAATGAAGTTATTACAGAGTAAAAACACATTATGAACTCCAGGTAGGATGAATACAAAGAAAGTTGTGTGTAGGTGAATTATGGTTACATTGATGAAAGCTGTTAGAGAAGTGTCTTACAGCTGCACTCAAAGAAGCAACAACAAAGTTAACTGTTAGGTTCTCAATAGAAAACAATGAAAGATAGGAGGCAGTAGAAAGACGTATCCTTAAGAAGTGAAGGCCAACTAATGAGATTTCCAAATAAGAAGATATGAAAAACCTATCACCAGCAGACCTACACTGAAAGAAATAATAAAAACTTATGTTCATGCTATGTAGCCAAAGCTAGCTTTGGACTTCCCTCCTGCCTTAGCCACTGAGAAATGTTGGGATTACAAGCCTGTGCCACCATCCTTGACTCTAAATAATATTTAAATGGAATGGAAATGATCTCAGAGAAGGTTGGATATTCAGGAAAGAATGTGGAGTATTCTTGAAAAGTGCAGCTTTGAACTGACCAAAATTAAGACACATGACAGTACATACCATCACCCACCAAAAACGTGGTGCTACCCTCTGTGATCAAGTCCTCCTCTATTGACAACTAGAATTCAGTCTGTTTGCCCGAGTAACCCATTAGCAGATGAGTTCGTTCCTTCTTTTTATATGGTTTACAGAGTTTTCCTCCTCTTAGATTGCTAGTGACACTATCTCTTTAGTGGTTACCATAAATTACAACTTGTATTCTCCTTTTAATATTTTGTTCTGCTTTCCTTTTTGATACAGGGTCTCACCATGCAGCCACGGCAGGCCTAACTTCCCATCCTGCCTGAGATTCCTGAGTGCTGGGATTATTATGGTGTATACTATCAAACCCAGCCTATAGCATGTATTCTTGTTTCTTTATTTATTCAAAAATCCTGGCTGCAGTTTCTCCTCTCAGTCCTTCCCCTTCCTCCCACCCCATTTCCCAGCTCCTCCTCCATAATATTTTCAGAAAAGCACAGACCTCCTATGGATATCAACTAGCCATGGTATATCAAATAGCAATAAGCCTAGGCACCTCTTCTCCTATTAAGGCTAAGCAAGGGTCTCACAGGCAGGCAACAGAGTCAGAGAAAGCTCTTGCCCCCACTGTTAGGTGTTGCACAAGAATGCCAAGCTACACAACTGTAACGTATGCAGAGGGCCTAGGTCAGTCCTATCTAGGCTCCCTAGTAGCCAGTTCGGTCTCTGTGAGCCCCTATGGGTCCAGGTTAGTTGATTCTGTGGATTTTCTTATCTTACATCATAAATTCTTTTAGAAAGTGTTTTTTAGTTTAGTTTTTGTTTTTTACATGGGTGTGTGTGTGTGTGTGTGTGTGTGTGTGTGTGTGTGTACAGGTGCTTATGCCTGGTGTGAATGTGGAGTTCAAGGGACAACTTGCATGAATTAGTTCTCTCCTAATACTTCTTGAATCTTAGAAATCAAATGCAGGTTTTCAGGCTTGGTGGCAAATACCTTTATCCACTAAGCCATCTTGACAGCCTATGGGGCTATATTCTTGACTTGCCAACGTTTACTATAGATTAACCCTCTACTGCTTATTTAACAATATCTTTTCCCTGACTCCCACCCAGATTCTATTGCTGATTTACTATTCACTAATTTTACATATATATTATATATATATATTTAAAACCTCACAAGAGGTTACTAATTTTGCCTTTTAATAGTAAATATTTACACACACACACACAAGCCCAAACTCTGGCCTTTTCCTTCTCACAGTTGAATGATTTTCATGTGAGAAGGTGCTAGTGAGAAGGAACGTGCTATCCAGAAGGATACAGATTTTTAAAAAGTGTTCATGGGCCATGACTGATGGTAATAGCTGCCACTGTAATTGGCATGCACAAAGACAAGAAGATATAAACCAGCACAGCACCTGGGGAGATCTACTCAGTATTCTAAAGTTGGCATTATGTTCCTCTTAGAGCCAACCATGGTACCTGAAGTGTCAAGAGACTGTTATATTCATGATTAAACCCCTGGAGCCTCTTCCTTTCTCTAGACTGGGATTCTAAGGCAAATGAAGACTTCTAACAGTACACTGATTCCTGATGAACTGGCTGTACTGCTAAGTTCCTCTTTCTCGTTTGATCAGCAGTTTTCTCATTTAGGCATTTCCTGTAGAGTGCTGCTGACTGTTTCATTTCCTACCCGGGTGTTTCCCTCCTCTCGGTGTTCACATGCCAACTTTCAGATGAGCTCTGTCACCTCATGTCTCAGCCCAGCCATCTGAGAACCACAAGGCATTCTTCCTACTTTAACAGCTCCTGGGATTCAATACTGTAGGAGGGCAGATGCTTGCAAGCACTTACTATGCTGTTTCTTTTGCTTTCTTAAGCCTTTGCTTGCTTTTCTTCCTGAGTTGATGTTATGTCCTGAGATTTGTGTCCTCTTTGCCTTTGTGTCTTTTGTTCCTTGTATGTCCCAGTCTACTTGAGGGTACCCAAAGTCACCTAGACACTGTTTCTATGCCTCTAATGTCCAGCCTTGGAAATAAGTAGACATTCGCCTTCAGCACCTAGGACTGGAAGAGAAAGAGCTCTTTATTGTATATTACTGTTCACTGCTTTGGGGTTTGACATATTCTTATTTTTTCTAAGGTCCCAAAGCACATTGTTAGCTTTGAAGGTTTGATTGTTTATTTGTTGTTGTTTCATATATTTTTAATATAAGTACTCATAGCTATACACTTTCTTCTTAGAACTAGCAAATTTCCTGGTATGTTGTACTTTTATTTTCATTTGATTTTTAAGAATTTTTAAATTTCTGATTTCTCATCTTAGAGTGTTTTTCCACATACATACTTTAAAATAATTTCTATGGTTTTTCTTACTATTGTTTTGTTGTTTGATAGAATAAGATACAATTAATCATTCTAGTTCTTTTATATTTTGTAAGTCTTGCTTTATGGCTAGAACATGGCATAGTTTAGAGAAGGGTACGTGGGATGCTGATAACATCTATTCTATAGCTTTTAGATGGAATATTCTGTCTATCTGCTAAGTCCATTTGAACCATGGTGCAGATTAGTCCTGAGGCTTCTTTGGTGATTTTTAGTAGGATGCCTTATTTAAAGAGGACAATGAGGTATCAAAATCACTCTGTATTATTATTGATGTGGGACCTATCTGACCTTTTATGTCCATCAGGGTTTACTTTATGAAATTGGAAGCTAGAATGTTTTGTATATATTTTACAGCTATATCTTCTTAATGATTTTTCCCTTTATTAGTATGTAATGGCTTTCTTTATCTCCTCTAATTTTGATTTGATTTCTACTTTGTTGGATTTCAGAGTAGATATGCCAGTTTGTTTTCCAGCTGCCATTTCTTGATAGATTCTCTTCTGTTCTTAATCTCTTTACCAGTAAAGTGTATTCCTTAAAGACTACAGAAATTTGGATCTATTATTTTAATGTATCCATCTAGTCTGTATCTATTTATTGGTAAGCTAAGCTTATTATTAAGAGATGTTCATTCATTCTTATAATTTAAGCAGCAGTTTCTAAAATTAGGCATTCTAACACAATCCAATCCAAAGTAATGGTGGGAAAATAGGAAAAGTCTTTATCTTTCATTACTGGACTCTGATGCAAAGGATAGTAAACTTGGTACAAGCAAAACACTGCAATTGCTAATGAATGTAACACTTTTGAGTCTATGCCAGACGTAAGCTGCTCAAGAGAGATTGCTCCTCCATTAGTTCTCAGTGATTTTATATTTTAATAGCTTTGGGCTCTTATTTTGTTTGGTTGGTTTGGTTTTGTTGTTGTTGTGTTTTGTTTTTAGCTTTTTATTCTTTGTGAGTTTCACATCATGCACCCCAGTCCTGCTCATCTCCCCATCCCCTCATGTCTGCCCTTTGCCCTGACAACCTTCCCCACAAAATAAAACATACACAAACAAAAAACAAGCAAAGCATAGAAAACATCTCATTGTGGAAGCTGTAATATGTCACAGTGTGTCCCACAGTGTATCCCTCTGGCCACACATTTCACTTGCAAATGTTCATTCCAATGAGTTACTGGTCTGGTCTGGTCCGAGATCTCTGGATTCTATGATACCATCAAGATTGGCTCCTCACCAGGACTCCTCCTGGTTATCCTGTTGTTGCTCTGTGTCAGGGAGATCTTGCAACTTTGGGTCAGCAGGCCTAGACCTTTCACACATCCTAAACATTTTCAGATTATTCAAATTTTGAGTTGGGCCAACTCAGAGCCCTGGATCTGTGCATGGGTGGTAGCTGAGCTGGTCAGCATGCAGACTCTCCCTTAACCATATCACCAAGATAAGCTCTCCAGCACTGCTCCAGCTAGGCCATTGAAAACTTCCATCAGCAGGAGGCAGGGTCACTCTCCTGCTCTCACACCCTTGAGACTGGCTCACCTGCACCTGTGCCTCTGGAGCCAGCTCCACCGTGCTGCCCATTCAAGGTGTGGGGCCTACTCTCCTATGTGCTGCAGCCTTCAAAGGGGTGGGACAGTGCTCCTGCTCTCACTCCCTTGGGGCTGGCTTACCCGTGCCTTTGCCATCAGGACCAGCTCCACTGTGTTGTCCAGGTGAAGTGCAGGAAAAGACCCACTTTCCCTGTGTTCTACCGCTAGTGAGAGGGCAGGGCTTGCTCTCTGGTTCTCATGCCAGCAGTACCAGCTCTCCAACTACGATGGGTGGCAGCAAGGTAGGGCTATCATACTTGTACCCACGCTGCTGCATGGCAGATGAGTGGGGGGCCAGCTCTCCTATGCTCTTGCCTTCAGCCCTGCTCACCTGTGCCTCCTCCACCAGGGCCAGCTCTACTCTGCTCCCAGGCAAGTGTAGGGCCAGCTCACCTGCTCTCTTGTGGCTCCAGGGCCAACTCTCCCAACTGCCGCAGGTGGCAATGGGGGAGGCTTTGGGATACTTTAATACTATGTTTTGTAAATAATTCAACAGGAATCTGAAACAAGTAGTGGGATTTATAGTGTGTCAGGTTTCTGACTTTTTTTTTCTGTAATATGACTTCCCCCCTCCCCAGGGAAATTTAGCTATACTCATTAACTTCCAAGTGAAATGGTTATTGGTAAAATTAGCTTTTATGGTGCTTACAAACTCAAAAGATTCCAAACATTTTTTTAGCCAGTATATAAGCTTTTGAGATCCACTTACTCCAAAGCAGTGTCATTATGACTGAAGCAGCCATTTGTAATTAGAAAGGCAAATGCAAAGTAGAAGGATTTACTGTGTAATAGCTGGATTTTTAAAAACTCCAATTTCTGTTTCTGGCAAGCAGGACAAGATAAGGAAAAAGAAATCCTTACCCTAGGATCATCCCATTTCTATTAATGTCTTTGAGATGGATAAAGACTTACATTCTGATAGGCTCGAACGTCAGGTCAATATCTATCTTTCTCAGCAGACTGTGAACTTTTAAACTCTCTGTTTTATATTCAAGCCACAAGTACATGACATATAGTAGATGTTCTATAAATATTTGCTGATGGATTTTTTTTTTGTATATTCCCTAAAATCCAGCTGTCTTTCTGCCTTGCCAGAATTCAGTAATTGAGCATAAACCTACTTTGAACTGTAATCAGCTATCTCAAGAGGGGAAGTTATTTAGCGCCTGTCTTGGTTGGTGGGCTCTAATCCTATCACTGCTACTTTAAATTTAGTGAGTTATGACTAGTATTTAAAAATCAGAAGAGAGTAGGAAATACAAGAAGGCGCTACACATAAGATTTTCATTGTAGACATACTGGATTATAATTTCAAAACATCCTTGCCTCCTACCCGTATTCAAAATGTCAAGCAGTACCAGTGTTTCTCACATGGCAACTCCAAGCCAGCCTTTCTTCACAATATTTGTGCTTTGATATAATTGCTGCTGTTATCATTTGACATGCTGGAGATTCACCACCACCAAGGCCTTAAGCTGCTGGGCAAGCCTTCTCCCACCAAACTATCCTCCTAGCAGTATATATATGTATTGTATGACCTTGAGTTCCCCAGAGTTTAAGTTCCAGTAGAGCACAACTTTGGTAGTCATTGTTGGTTTCTTCATCTGTGGATGAATGGAGACTAACAAGGTCCTTCCTACACACAAGTAAGGAAATACGGTTGAAGGGAAATTCAGAGTCATTTCTCAGCTCTGACCTGCTAGATCACCATTCTCTGCACCCCTGTAACAATAGCCCCTACTGAACCACTGTTTGTTTAGTTTTCTGTTTTGTTTTTGGTTTTTGGATTAAGTTGGATGGGAGAGGCCAGCCAGGTTCAGTTACCACCATCACCTAACATTGGCTTGATACCTAATAGCCCACTCCCTTAAACCCTATCTTAACCATTCAAAGCATTCTGGGCAAAGTGCCAGCTCAGGAACTCGGCCTCTTTGAAATAGAGTGCCCCTGAAACCTCCACCCTGGATCTGGTGGCTTGTCTCCTGCTGCAGAGCTTAATAGAACATTTATATCCCTTTCCTCTGAGATCTGGAAATGTCCATTCAGTTTTAAATTAGATATTTTTTTCTTTGAACAGTTGGCCTCTGATACATCTTTGGGGGTAAAGAGATGATGCTAGCACTGGTAGAGATCTGTGCACTTGAAAATTTGATTCCTTTTTGGAAAACTGCTGACCCAATCTCATTGTCACAGAATTAAATGACCCTGCTGTTTCTACCTACTAACAGCTTCGGCCCTGGGACCCTGAAATTAGCTTCTATCACATGACAAAAACATGCTTTCATAAATATACACACATCTAAAAATAAGGAGAGGTTTTTGTGCCTAATAGAAGTTCTGTAGTGTAGATAGGTAAACTATGCTGGTCTGAATAAGTAGGAAAGTAAAGAATCAGTGCTCCTCCTGGTGCAGACTAGTTTTAGAAGCCTTTCATATTGGTGGGTTCTTTGTTCATTTGTCTGTTCATTTGTTTTGTTTCTATCTAACAACAACCAAAAAAAAAAAAAAAAACCCATTGACATTCAGGAAATGTATTAAGAAAGTACAAAGTTGGGGCAAGTAGTACACAGATGGCTCAACAGTTCAGAGCACTGATGCTCTTGCAGAGGGCCCAAGTTTAGTTAGGTCCCAGTCATCTGTCAGCTAGTAACTTTAACAGCAAACACAGGGGATTTGGTGCCTCTTGCCTCCCCGGAAATCTGCACTCACTTCCACATACCCACATGCAGACACACACACCTACACATAATTAAAAATAATAAAATAACCTTTTAAAGGGGCAAGTGACAGTCCTACATGCAGGCTGAGCAGACCACACCTTCTGCTACCTTACACTTGGGTGGGGTGATGGACAGTGTGGAGATGAGGCTGTATGTTCCAGTTCTGTCCAGCCCTTGTCTGTTAGAAAAGGAAGGCTTCTTGCTGGTGTTTTAAGCACACAGCTGGAAGGAGCTGTTGCAAACTTATTTCTGATGAGACCTGCTTTTGTCCCAGGCAGAGTGGGGCTCCCACTCTAGCCAAAAAGGTTGTGATAAGTTTCAAAATGAAAGCTCCAGATATGAGTACACTATTGCACTTCCGAGTCCATTGTTAATTGTGCCACATTTCTAGTCTAAATTTAGCTACCTTTCTTTTTTCTTCTTCTTCTTCTTTTTTTTTTTTTTTTTTTTTTGACAAACACTTAAAAGAAAAACTTTACCCAAAGTTAGCCACCCCCAACTTCTGTTTGGTTTCCTGCAATGTTTAGATGACTCATTCTCTTCCAAGAAATCTTAAAGAAAAGAGATCAGCCATGTGTTGGTGCACAAAGACTACACTGTAAATTCCTTTTCTTCCCTGCTTAGAAACCCCTTTGCTCCTTTATAGAGAAGGGAAAGCTCTGCAGTCCTCATTGTCTTCTACTTGGCTTCATCAGTTTTGTTGTCCCTAGGAATAAATGTGCTCCTTGTCTTTGGGTGGGGCTCCCTAGTAGCTTCCCAGCTCTTTTAACCCCTCAGTGGAGATCCGCACGGAAGCACTTCCTGGGGCCTTGCTTTTCCCTGAAGGCTACTGTTAAGGCTTCTGAGTTGGAGAACAGGTGGCCTTTTATCATCTGTGAAAGGAGAGACACTGGCCAGTTCCTGCCTCTCTTCTGGGTCAGAATTGCTCATTAGGAGCTTTAATTGTATATTTTAACTGAGCTAACTAGAGCTAGCTACAACGTGTGTTCCCAGCCCAGCCAGAGGGAACGGTAAATCTGATTGCTTCAGCAGCTTGTTCAAATAAACAGGGATAATAGTTCATCGGGCCTCCCAACTAATCAGAACACAAAAGGAAACAGCTGCCTGTCTTAATTGCTGTTTTATTGGTTAGACTTTCCCTCCTCTTCCCCTCCCTTCCTCTTTCCACTCCTGGACTCCTACTAGTTTATTTAAGTCCTGGCTAAGCAACCTAGCACAGGATCAGGTACCATCTCATTTAACCTTTGCCATTTAAACCTAAGAATGAGGTGAGAACGGCTGGAAAGCTGGCAAGGAGAGCTTCTGGGGCTGGAAGGGTGGGCAGCTGATAGTGATACTCATGCTCACCTCTGACCTGGTGACTCTGAGGCAGATGGTGAGTCATTTTCTCCTCTCTTTGCCTTCTTGCTCCTCTGTTGCTTCTGTGGAACTCAGCCTTCCTCTTCATGGGAGGAAATTCCATGGGAAGTTGTAGACGAACAGTTGAAAGCTACTGTCCTCCCAGGTGACTGAACCAGAGGAACTAGGAATGGGAAATCTGCCCTTCCGGTCCCTGCCAGCACCGGGGTAGCTTGGGTGAGGAGTCTGCGGACACCTGCAGGCTACCCACAAGACCCCCCCCCCATGGGATCTTAAGACCTATGGTGAGTAGAACACAGCTGCTGCTCCAATCCAATCACGTGGGACCTAAGACTGCATTAATTAGGGAAGCAGAAAACCTGGCCTGATCAGGGGCACAAGTCCCTTCCAGTCCCCGCCAGCACCGGGGTACCTTGGGCACAGAGTTTGCGGACACCTGCAAGGTACACACAGGACCCTCCAGGGGATCTTAAGACCTCTGTGAGTGGATCACAACTTCTGCCAGTAGGCAGGTTCGAACATCAAATATCTGGGCACCTTCCCTGCAAGAGGAGAGCTTGCCTGCAGAGAGTACTCTGAACACTGAAACTCAGGAGAGAGCTAGTCTCCCAAGTCTGCAGATAGAGGCTAACATAAACCCCTGAGGAACAAGATCTAACCAGAGACAACTACAATAACTAACTCCAGAGATTACCAGATGGCAAAAGGCAAACGTAAGAATCTTACTAACAGAAACCAAGACCACTCACCATCATCAGAACTCAGCACTCCCACCCCACCCAGTCCTGGGCACCCCAACACACCCGAAAAACTAGACCCGGATTTAAAAGCATATCTCATGATGATGGTAGAGGACATCAAGAAGGACTTTAATAACTCACTTAAAGAAATACAGGAGAACACTGCTAAACAGGTAGAAGACCTTAAAGAGGAAGCACAAAAATCCCTTAAAGTATTGCAAGAAAACACGACCAAACAGGTGATGGAATTGAATAAAACCATCCAAGACCTAAAAAGGGAAGTAGACACTATAAAAAAAACCCAAAGTGAGGCAACGCTGGAGATAAAAAAACCTAGGAAAGAAATCTGGAACTATAGATGCAAGCATCAGCAACAGAATACAAGAGATGGAAGAGAGAATCTCAGGTGCAGAAGATTCCATAGAGAACATCGGCACAACAATCAAAGAAAATACAAAATGCAAAAAGATCCTAACTCAAAACATCCAGGAAATCCAGGACACAATGAGAAAACCAAACCTACGGGTAATAGGAGTAGATGAGAATGAAGATTTTCAACTTAAAGGGCCAGCAAATATCTTCAACAAAATTATAGAAGAAAACTTCCCAAACCTAAAGAAAGAGATGCCCATGAAAATACAAGAAGCCTACAGAACTCCAAATAGACTGGACCAGAAAAGAAATTCCTCCCAACACATAATAATCAAAACAACAAATGCACTAAATAAAGATAGAATATTAAAATCAGTAAGGGAAAAAGGTCAAGTAACATATAAAGGCAGGCCTATCAGAATTACACCAGACTTTTCACCAGAGAATATGAAAGCCATAAGATCCTGAACAGATGTTATACAGACACTAAGAGAACACAAATGCCAGCCCAGGCTACTATACCCAGCCAAACTCTCAATTACCATAGATGGAGAAACCAAAGTATTCCATGACAAAACCAAATTCACACATTATCTTTCCACGAATCCAGCCCATCAAAGGATAATAACAGAAAAAAAACAATGCAAGGATGGAAACCAGGCCCTAGAAAAAGTAAGAAAGTAATCCCTCAAGAAACCAAAAAGAAGACAGCCACAAAAACAGAATGCCAACTCTAAAAACAAAAATAATAGGAAACAACAATTACTTTTCCTTAATATCTCTTAATATCAATGGACTCAATTCCCCAATAAAAAGACATAGACTAACAGACTGGCTACACAAACAGGACCCAACATTCTGCTGCTTACAGGAAACCCATCTCAGGGAAAAAGACAGACACTACCTCAGAGTGAAAGGCTGGAAAACAATTTTCCAAGCAAATGGTCTGAAGAAACAAGCTGGAGTAGCCATTCTAATATCGAATAAAATCGACTTCCAACCCAAAGTTATCAAAAAAGACAAGGAGGGACACTTCATACTCATCAAAGGTAAAATCCTTCAAGAGGAACTCTAAATTCTGAACATCTATGCTCCAAATGCAAGGGCAGCCACATTCATTAAAGAAACTTTACTAAAGCTCAAAGCACATATTGCACCTCACACAATAATAGTGGGAGACTTCAACATACCACTTTCATCAATGGACTGATCATGGAAACAGAAACTAAACAGGGACACAGTGAAACTAACAGAAGTGATGAAACAAATGGACTTAACAGATATCTACAGAACATTTTATCCTAAAACAAAAGGATATACCTTCTTCTCAGCACCTCATGGTACCTTCTCCAAAATTGACCATATAATTGGTCACAAAACAGGCCTCAACAGATATAAAAATATTGAAATCGTCCCATGCATCCTATCAGATCAACATGGGCTAAGGCTGATCTTCAATAACAACATAAATAATGGAAAGCCAACATTCACGTGGAAAATGAACAACACTCTTCTCAATGATACTTTGGTCAAGGAAGGAATAAAGAAAGAAATTAAAGACTTTTTAGAGTTTAATGAAATGAAGCCACAACGTACCCAAACCTTTGGGACACAATGAAAGCATTTCTAAGAGGGAAACTCATAGCTCTGAGTGCCTCCATGAAGAAACGGGAGAGAGCACATACTAGCAGCTTGACAACACATCTAAAAGCGCTAGAAAAAAAGGAAGCAAATTCACCCAAGAGGAGTAGACGGCAGGAAATAATCAAACTCAGGGGTGAAATCAACCAAGTGGAAACAAGAAGAACTATTCAAAGAATTAACCAAACGAGGAGTTGGTTCTTTGAGAAAATCAACAAGATAGATAAACCCTTAGCTAGACTCACTAGAGGGCACAGAGACAAAATCCTAATTAACAAAATCAGAACTGAAAAGGGAGACATAACAACAGATCCTGAAGAAATCCAAAACACCATCAGATCCTTCTACAAAAGGCTATACTCAACAAAACTGGAAAACCTGGACGAAATGGACAAATTTCTGGACAGATACCAGGTACCAAAGTTGAATCAGGATCAAGTTGACCTTCTAAACAGTCCCATATCCCCTAAAGAAATAGAAGCAGTTATAAATAGTCTCCCAGCCAAAAAAAAGCCCAGGACCAGACGGGTTTAGTGCAGAGTTCTATCAGACCTTCAAGGAAGATCTAATTCCAGTTCTGCACAAACTTTTTCACAAGATAGAAGTAGAAAGTACTCTACCCAACTCATTTTATGAAGCCACTATTACTCTGATATCTAAACCACAGTAAGATCCAACAAAGATAGAGAACTTCAGACCAATTTCTCTTATGAATATCGATGCAAAAAATCTCAATAAAATTCTCGCTAACCGAATCCAAGAACACATTAAAGCAATCATCCATCCTGACCAAGTAGGTTTTATTCCAGGGATGCAGGGATGGTTTAATATACGAAAATCCATCAATGTAATCCACTATATAAACAAACTCAAAGACAAAAACCACATGATCATCTCGTTAGATGCAGAAAAAGCATTTGACAAGATCCAACACCCATTCATGATAAAAGTTCTGGAAAGATCAGGAATTCAAGGCCCATACCTAAACATGATAAAAGCAATCTACAGCAAACCAGGAGCCAACATCAAAGTAAATGGAGAGAAGCTGGAAGCAATCCCACTAAAATCAGGGACTAGACAAGGCTGCCCACTTTCTCCCTACCTTTTCAACATAGTACTTGAAGTATTAGCCAGAGCAATTCGACAACAAAAGGAGATCAAGGGGATACAAATTGGAAAGGAGGAAGTCAAAATATCACTTTTTGCAGATGATATGATAGTATATATAAGTGACCCTAAAAATTCCACCAGAGAACTCCTAAACCTGATAAACAGCTTCGGTGAAGTAGCTGGATATAAAATTAACTCAAACAAGTCAATGGCCTTTCTCTACACAAAGAATAAACAGGCTGAGAAAGAAATTAGGGAAACAACACCCTTCTCAATAGTCACAAATAATATAAAATATCTCGGAGTGACTCTAACTAAGGAAGTGAAAGATCTGTATGATAAAAACTTCAAGTCTCTGAAGAAAGAAATTAAAGAAGATCTCAGAAGATGGAAAGATCTCCCATGCTCATGGATTGGCAGGATCAACATTGTAAAAATGGCTATCTTGCCAAAAGCAATCTACAGATTCAATGCAATCCCCATCAAAATTCCAACTCAATTCTTCAACGAATTAGAAGGAGCAATTTGCAAATTCATCTGGAATAACAAAAAACCTAGGATAGCAAAAACTCTTCTCAAGGATAAAAGAACCTCTGGTGGAATCACCATGCCTGACCTGGAGCTTTACTACAGAGCAATTGTGGTAAAAACTGCATGGTACTGGTATAGAGACAGACAAGTAGACCAATGGAATAGAATTGAAGACCCAGAAATGAACCCACACACCTATGGTCACTTGATCTTCGACAAGGGAGCTAAAACCATCCAGTGGAAGAAAGACAGCATTTTTAACAATTGGTGCTGGCACAACTGGTTGTTATCATGTAGAAGAATGTGAATCGATCCATACTTATCTCCTTGTACTAAGGTCAAATCTAAATGGATCAAAGAACTTCACATAAAACCAGAGACACTGAAACTTATAGAGGAGAAAGTGGGGAAAAGCCTTGAAGATATGGGCACAGGGGAAAAATTCCTGAACAGAACAGCAATGGCTTGTGCTGTAAGATCGAGAATTGACAAATGGGACCTAATGAAACTCCAAAGTTTCTGCAAGGCAAAAGACACCGTCAATAAGACAAAGAGACCACCAACAGATTGGGAAAGGATCTTTACCTATCCTAAATCAGATAGGGGACTAATATCCAACATATATAAAGAACTCAAGAAGGTGGACTTCAGAAAATCAAATAACCCCATTAAAAAATGGGGCTCAGAACTGAACAAAGAATTCTCACCTGAGGAATACCGAATGGCAGAGAAGCACCTGAAAAAATGTTCAAAATCCTTAATCATCAGGGAAATGCAAATCAAAACAACCCTGAGATTCCACCTCACACCAGTCAGAATGTCTAAGATCAAAAATTCAGGTGACAGCAGATGCTGGCGAGGATGTGGAGAAAGAGGAACACTCCTCCATTGTTGGTGGGATTGCAGGCTTGTACAACCACTCTGGAAATCCGTCTGGCGGTTCCTCAGAAAATTGGACATAGTACTGCCGGAGGATCCAGCAATACCTCTCCTGGGCATATATCCAGAAAATGCCCCAACTGGTAAGAAGGACACATGCTCCACTATGTTCATAGCAGCCTTATTTATAATAGCCAGAAGCTGGAAAGAACCCAGATGCCCCTCAACAGAAGAATGGATACAGAAAATGTGGTACATCTACACAATGGAGTACTACTCAGCTATTAAAAAGAATGAATTTATGAAATTCCTAGCCAAATGGATGGACCTGGAGGGCATCATCCTGAGTGAGGTAACACATTCACAAAGGAACTCACACAATATGTACTCACTGATAAGTGGATATTAGCCCAAAACCTAGGACACCCAAGATATAAGATACAATTTCCTAAACACATGAAACTCAAGAAAAATGAAGACTGAAGTGTGGACACTATACCCCTCCTTAGAAGTGGGAACAAAACACCCTTGGAAGGAGTTACAGAGACAAAGTTTGGAGCAGAGATGAAAGGATGGACCATGTAGAGACTGCCTTATCCAGGGATCCACCCCATAATCAGCATCCAAACGCTGACACCATTGCATACACTAGCAAGATTTTATCGAAAGGACCCAGATGTAGCTGTCTCTTGTGAGACTATGCCGGGGCCTAGCAAACACAGAAGTGGATGCCCACAGTCAGCTAATGGATGGATCACAGGGCTCCCAATGGAGGAGCTAGAGAAAGTACCCAAGGAGCTAAAGAGATCTGCAACCCTATAGGTGGATCAACATTATGAACTAACCAGTACCCCGGAGCTCTTGACTCTAGCTGCATATGTATCAAAGGATGGCCTAGTCGGCCATCACCGGAAAGAGAGGCCCATTGGACACACAAACTTTATATGCCCCAGAACAGGGGAACGCCAGGGCCAAAAAGGGGAGTGGGCGGGTAGGGGAGTGGGGGTGGGTGGGTATGGGGGACTTTTGGTATAGCATTGGAAATGTAAATGAGCTAAATACCTAATAAAAAATGGAAAGAAAAAAAAAAGAAATTAAAGACTTTTTAGAGTTTAATGAAAATGAAGCTTCAACATACCCAAACTTATGGGACACTATGGAAGCATTTCTAAGAGGGAAACTCATATTCTGAGTGCCTCCAGAAAAAAACTAGAGAGAGCACACACTAGCAGCTTGACAACACACCTAAAAGCTCTAGAAAAAAAAGGAAGCAAATTCACCCAAGAGGAGTAGACAACAAGGGCGAAATCAACCAAGTGGAAACAAGAAGAACTATTCAAAGAATCAACCAAACGAGGATCTGGTTCTTTGAGAAAATCAACAAGATAGATAAACCCTTAGCCAGACTCACTAGAGGGCACAGGGACAGCATCCTAATTAACAAAATCAGAAATGAAAAGGGAGACATAAAAACAGATCCTGAAGAAATCCAAAACACCATCAGATCCTTCTACAAAAGGCTATACTCAACAAAACTGGAAAACCTGGACGAAATGGACAAATTTCTAGATAGATACCAGGTACCAAAGTTAAACCGGGATCAAGTTAACATTCTAAAAAGTCCCATATCCCCTAAAGAAATTGAAGCAGTCATTAATAGTCTCCCAACCAAAAAAAAGCCCAGGGTAAGATGGGTTTAGTGCAGAGTTCTGTCAGACCTTCAAAGAAGATCTAATTCCAGTTCTGCACAAACTATTCCACAAAATTGAAGTAGAAGGTACTCTACCCAACTGATCCTATGAAGCCACAGTTATTCTGATACCTAAACCACAGAAAGATCCAACAAAGATAGAGAACTTCAGACCAATTTCCCTTATGAATATCGATGCAAAAATACTCAATAAAATTCTCGCTACCCGAATCCAAGAACACATTAAAACAATCATCCATCCTGACCAAGTAGGTTTTATTCCAGGGATGCAGGGATGGTTTAATATACGGAAATCCATCAATGTAATCCATTATATAAACAAACTCAAAGACAAAAACCACATGATCATCTCCTTAGATGTGGAGAAAGCATTTCACAAAATCCAACACCCATTCATGATAAAAGTCTTGGAAAGATCAGGAATTCAAGGCCCATACCTAAACATGATTAAAGCAATCTACAGCAAACCAGTAGCCAACATCAAAGTAAATGGTGAGAAGCTGGAAGCAATCCCACTAAAATCAGGGACTAGACAAGGCTGCCCACTTTCTCCCTACCTATTCAACATTGTACTTGAAGTCCTAGCCAGAGCAATTCGACAATAAAAGGAGATTAAGAGGATACAAATTGGAAAAGAAGAAGTCAAAATATCACTTTTTGCAGATGATATGATAGTATATATAAGTGACCCCAAAAATTCCACCAGAGAACTCCTAAACCTGATAAACAGCTTCAGTGAAGTAGCTGGATATAAAATTAACTCAAACAAGTCAATGGCCTTTCTCTACACAAAGAATAAACAGGCTGAGAAAGAAATTAGGGAAAGAACACCCTGTTCAGTAGTCACAAATAATATAAAATATCTTGGCGTGACTCTAACTAAGGAAGTGAAAGATCTGTATGATAAGAACTTCAAGTCTCTGAAGAAAGAAATTAAAGAAGATCTCAGAAGATGGAAACATCCCCCATGCTCATGGATTGGCAGGATCAACATTGTAAAAATGGCTATCTTGCCAAAAGCAATCTACAGATTCAATGCAATCCCCATCAAAATCCCAACTCAATTCTTCAACGAATTAGAAAGAGCAATTTGCAAATTCATCTGGAATAACAAAAAACCTAGGATAGCAAAAACTCTCCTCAAGGATAAAAGAACCTCTGGTGGAATCACCATGCCTGACCTGGAGCTTTACTACAGAGCAATTGTGATAAAAACTGCATGGTACTGGTATAGTGGCAGACAAGTAGACCAATGGAATAGAATTGAAGACCCAGAAATGAACCCACACACCTATGGTCACTTGATCTTCGACAAGGGAGCTAAAACCATCCAGTGGAAGAAAGGCAGCATTTTCAACTAATGGTGCTGGCACAACTGGTGGTTATCATGTAGAAGAATGTGAATCGATCCATTCCTATCTCCTTGTACTGTCAAATCTAAGTGGATCAAGGAACTCCACATAAAACCAGAGACACTGAAACTTATAGAGGAGAAAGTGGGGAAAAGCCTCGAAGATATGGGCACAGGGGGAAAATTCCTGAATAGAACATCAATGGCTTGTGCTGTAAGATCGAGAATTGACAAATGGGACCTCATGAAACTGCAAAGGTTCTGCAAGGCAAAAGACATCCAGAGCATGGGGCATTAGTTTGGCTTTCCTGACAACATACACTCACTTCAGATGCTAAACTAGACAGATCGATTCCTTTACGCCATGGACAGCAGTGATGGCAGCAGACATGTCTGATACCCGGAGACATGATAGAATCCAGTTTCTAGAAACAACTCCAGAACCACTCATACTACCATTTTCACTTTAAGAAAGCAGTGTAAAGTCAGCTATTGGATGGATCACAGGGCCCCCAATGGAGGAACTAGAGAAAGTACCCAAGGAGCTAAAGGGATCTGCAACCCTATAGGTGGAACAACATTATGAACTAACCAGTACCCCGGAGCTCTTGACTCTAGCTGCATATGTATCAAAAGATGGCCTAGTCGGCCATCACTGCAAAGAGAGGCCCATTGGCCTTGCAAGCTTTATATGCCCCAGTACAGGGGACAAAAAGTGGGAGTGGGTGGGTAGGGGAGTGGGGGGGAGGGTATGGTGGACTTTTGGGATAGCATTGGAAATGTAAATGAGGAAAATACCTAATTTTTAAAAAAAAAAAAAAGGAATGGTAAATCTAAAATAGGCGAGACATCCCTGAAGCTTTCATTTTGCTAGCATCTGGGTCCTGACAGAGAACTTGTGCCTTGTCTTTTACTCTTCTCTGAAGCCAGTCTGCTTAGCTCTAATATGGACCCACAGGTAGAAATAAGGTTGAGCCACAAAGAAAGTGACCACAATTCCAACTGAAGTGTCTCAATAAGGCAAAACAAGAGAAATTTTATTCTTGATTAAGCACACAAGTCCAAGAAGTGTTGTTGGTTTTTATTCTAAAGCAAGTGGTGACTGTCTTTTCCTGTGGGATGGGATTCTACCTTAGTCCTTCATGATTGGCTAGTTTTTATAAGAATCCGCACAAAGGAAATACAAAGGGGCCAAGAATGCTGCAACAGGGCCTTTGTATAAATAAAAGCTTTACTGAGTTGGAGACGAAAGCATTTACATAAAGGTTTTATAAGGTGGGGAGAATCAAAAGTTTTGAATTCTTCCTTATAGACAAAATGTGTTTGACAGAAATAACTAATATTTAATGTTGTTCTTACAATAAAGAGACAGGCAAAGCATCACGTAGAACCATAGAATGGTAGAAATTGGTGTCATAGTAAGCTTCAGCTGTCAACTTAACACAAATTGACAACACAGACCTAAAGAATCAGCTGGGAAAAAGGAGCTCAGAGGTTGTCCTTAGAGTGTCTGTGAGACATTTTAAAGTTGCTAATTGATGTAATGGGGTTAGCCCGCTGTGGGCATTGCCATAGGCAGGTAGGCCGGATTGTGTAAGAAATGCAGCTGAAAGTGAGCATGGGAGCTAGCCAGGAAGTGGTATTCCTCAGTGATCTCTCTTCAGTCCCTGCCTTGAGCTTCCGCTCCGGCTTTCCTCATTGATGGACATTGGCTGGGCTATGTAAGCCAAACAAACCCTTTTCCCCCAAGTTGCTTTTGACCAGTGTTTTGTCCGTAGCATTAGAGAAACCAACACAGACATTAAGAAAAGGTCTTTTAAAAAAAATAGTATTTTAGGCTAGCATATAAAGTGATGAGTTCCACCCCAGCATCTTCATACACGTGCATCATTACATTTTGTCCTCTTGTTCCCTCCTATGTTTCTCCTTCCAGCTGTTTCCTTTTCTTCCCCCAGTTAACACCACCTTCTGCTTTCTGATGACGAGTATCCCATTACTCTATTTCCCAGCTTGCTTAAAATCTCTTCCTCCCCTTTCATAATGCCCTGTCTAGTTAGTTTGTTTCTTTCTTTCTTTCTTTCTTTCTTTCTTTCTTTCTTTCTTTCTTTCTTTCTTTCTTTCTTTCTTTCTTTCTTTCTTCCTTCCTTCCTTCCTTCCTTCCTTCCTTCCTTCCTTCCTCCTCCCCCCCCCCTCTCTTTTTGTTTGTTTGTTTTTCAAGACAGGGTTTCTCTGTGTAGACCAGGCTGGCCTCGAACTCAGAAATCTGCCTGCCTCTGCTTCCCAAGTGCTGGGATCAAAGGCATGTGCCACCAACGCCCGGCTCCTGTCCAGTTTCATAACCTACACATGCAATTTTAAATCTGGATTCTCTATGAGAGAACAAATGTGGTATTTGCTTTTCTGAGTCTGACTTATTTCACTTCACATAGTTTTCAGTTACTGCCATTTTTTTTCTTATTTTCTTTCAAAACTCATTTCATTTTTTTTTTGACTACATAAACTTTTTTGTGTACATGTACCACATTTCATTTCTCTATTCATTTGTTGATGAACATCTAGAATGGTTTCATTTCCTGGCAATTATGAATAATGCAGCAATAATCATGTATGTACATATATCCCTGGTATGTTTACCCAGAGTCCTTTAGTATACTCCCAAGATTGGTATAGCTGGGCCTTATAGCTCCATTGTAGCTTTTAAAACTCAGCTTTGTTGTTACTGTTTTCTTATGACACCATTCTGACTGGGGTATGATGAAATCTAAAAGCAATTTAATTTGCATTTTTCTGATAGCTAAGGATGTTGAACATTTTTCAAATATTTACTGGCTGTTGTATTTTATAAAAAAGAGAAGGGCTAAGGATATGTTTGATAGAATGAGATATGGTGAGGTGGAGGGGTGCCTCTGTGGGTCCATACTGAGGCATCCCTTTCCCCTGAGGGACCAGCCATATGATGGATATAGTATGGAATAAAGTTTATTTAGGACATGAGAAGGGGAATTGACAAGGAAGTAGAGACAGAGAAAGGCAGAGAGAGAAAGAGAGGGAGGGAGAGGAAGAGGGAGTTGGGAGGCCATCCAGGAACAAATGGAGAGAGGGAGAAGAGGCACAGAGTAAGAGAGTAAGAAGATAAGAGGATAAGAGAGGAGGGTACAAGCAGCCCCCTTTATAGTGAGTCAGGCATACCTGGCTATTGCCAGGTAACTGTGAACATGGCCTAGAGGGAATGCTAATACTAGCCACTTGTATTTCTTTAGGAACTATCTATCTGTTCAGTTCAGTAGCCCATTTATTGACTAGATGATTTGGGCATTGAGGTGTTTAAGTTTTGAAGGTATTTGTAGATTCTAGATAATCAGATAGTTAACCAGATAGTTACTTGGAAAAGTCCTTTCTTCTGTTCTATGCCTCTCTTCATTCTGGTAGTTGTTTTCTTTGCTATACAAAGTCTTTTTAATTTGATGTTATCCACTTTCCCAGTTTTTAAGTTTATTTTCTGTGCTATTAGAGTTCTTTTCAGTCCTTGCTATTGCATATATCTTGGGATATCTTCCCTGGATTTTCCTCTAGATATTTCAAAGTTCCAGGTCTTACAATATGACAGAAAGACTTTCATTTTACAGAAAAGAAATTAAGCCTGGAGAAATTGGCCAGAACAGCCAGATTACAGCAAACACTATGATTTGAATATGAAATGTCCTTCATAGGCCCATGTGTTTGAGCACTTGGCCCCAGATGGTGGCTCTATTTGGGAAGGTTATGAAACCTTTAGGAGGTGGAAACTTCCTGGAAGAAGGGGGTTCATGGGGGACAGGACTTCAGCCTGCTTATTGTCTGCTTTGTGATCTGCCCACTTCCTTCTTCCTGCCACCATTCCTTCCCCAACAAGATGGAAAGCACCTTCTTGAACTGAAACCTCAGTAACCTCAATTGCTTCTTGAAAGGTCTTTTGTCAACACAACAATGAACGTAATAAAGACACAGCAAGTGATAGGAAAGCTGAGACTAGCAGCAACTGTTTTAGTTGCTAATTTGTGGTCCTTCCACCCCATTTTTAAAATTACCAAATACAAAACAAGTAAGTATTCAAGATAGAAGTCACACCTATGTTATATCCTTATATCCTGGGTAAGTATTCATGATAGAAGTCACACCTATGTTATTCCCATAATGAATACACTAATAGAAAAAAATTAGCCAAAGAACTTAATTATAAAGTGGCAAAATAGTTTTTAAAATGCTCAGGCTCAGGCTGGCAAGATAAGTCACTTACTAACAATCCCGACACCCTGACTTTGATGCCCAGAAACTTTATGTTGGAAAACTCAGGCAAGTTTTCTCTGCCCTCAGTGTGCCCTGTGGGTGGTATACATGTTCTCTCCTCTCTCTCTCTCTCTCTCTCTCTCTCTCTCTCTCTCTCTCTCCCTCCCTCCCTCCCTCCCTCCCTCCCTCCCTCCCTCCCTCTCTGTCTCTGTCTTTCTTTCACACACACACACACAGAGAGAGAGAGAGAGAGAGAGAGAGAGAGAGAAGAGGGTATGAATGAAAGGACTCTTCCCTTGCTTCAGAAATGAGCTGTGGTATGTTAGGGGCTGGAGATGCAGCTCAGTGGTAGAGTGCTTGCCTGGTACCCACCAGATCCCAAGTTTAATTCCTAGTATGGAAAAGTAAAAAGAGTGTGCTCAGCTGTTGTAGGTATCTGAATTTTTGGTTCTGAAAACAATAACCAATTGTTTTTATTCTCTGCATTTTTGGCTATTAACATTTGGTATAGAAAATACATTTCTTTCCTACTTCCTCATTCTTCTAGTTGTACTATTTTTTTATAAGTCTTTTTTAAAGATTATTTACTATATGTTAAGTACACTGCAGCTGTCTTCAGACACTTTTTTTTCTTCTCACTCTGGCCCCATTGCCTTGCTGTAGCTCTCTTCAGATATCCCAGAAGAGGGTATCAGATCTCATTACGGATGGTTGTAAGCCATCATGTGGTTGCTGGGATTTGAACTCACAACCTTCAGAAGAGCAGTCGGGGCTCTTAACCGCTGAGCCATCTCTCCAGCCCTATTTCTACTATTTCATGGTCAGATGCAACCTAGGGTAGGCAGCAATAAAGGATCAGATAGCTACTGCTGCTCAGAATTAGTCTTTTGGAAACTCCTTAATATTATCAGAATCAGGTAGCAGTAACTGCTGTTGCAAGACATTTTTATTGAAGAGCCACTGCCTTAGATAGCTGGGGAAGAAGTGAAACAAGTGAGAATTGGGGGACCTGAAGGTCTTAACATCTGCGCCAGAAAAAGCAAATGCACTCAGTTTTAGGTGCTTTCCCTTCTGTGGAGAAGGAATGCGCAGCCCAAGCCTGCGGACACTAGCCTGCTGAGGTCAGTGTGCTGTCAGTACAGTACCTTCCTGCTTGGAGTTTTCTGCTGAGTTTAGGGTCTCTGAAGTCCTTGAATGTTTATATTCTTTTACTGTCTAATCATGTTGGACACCTTATTTTCCTTAGGAATCCAATGGAGTTTTGCCTCCAAATATCTGAGAAAGCATGGTCTATCTAACCACAGTTTCTGGGTAGGATGTTGCTCTCAAGCCTGCTTTTGAGAGCAATTTGAAAAATCAAGGGCTGTAACCTATTTTCCCTCTACATGATTGTCTCTACTGGACTATAGAAAAGGCCCATTTCATTTCATTAAAACTCTGAGTAAACTGACATAATTGGTTATCTGATTTGCTAGGTTAAATACTGGGCTATAATTGAATTTGTGTCATTTGTAGAGCCTATGCTGCTCTTGTCTTTGCTGCCACCTCCTATCTCCTTCTGGTTTTCAATTAACCTTCCTTCCTCTTTTCTTTACAGAGTAAAGAAGTTGGCCAGCAACTCCAAGATGATTTGATGAAAGTCCTGAACGAGCTTTACTCGGTAAATCAGATGGGCTGCCTGGCTCTTTTATCATAGAGAGAAGCAGCATTTGGCTGTTTGCAGCCATACTCACGTCAGCAACAGAACTCAACTGAGGCTGAGGACAGTGCCTATTCCCCATTGGGGGTGACCCACCCACTTTTTTTCCACGCTAATTTTTTTTTTCAAAACCAAATAAGCTAAAAAATATTTTTCCAGTTGTGCAATTTTATTCTGGCTTCATCTGGGGCACCATTGAAAGAGACCAGCCAAGGTCTAGGTTACCAGAACAGCTGGGGTACAATTACCAGCAAGCCAGGGACCCCAAACTTGATGACAAGGAATGTAGCCTACATCACACTTCTGCATATTGGAAAGCGTTTAGGTCTTAAACTATGCATCAGAACTTAGATTAATTGTGGTTTGAGATTAGAGCAGATGCTGTAAATGGAAGCACAGATTCCTAAAGTCTTCAATGTGCAGCATCATTTCAGGCGAAGAGAACATGGCAAACACAACAGAGAGGTAAGCTTCGGCCTTGGAGAAAAGAAGGCAGTCTGCTTTGAACTCTTCAGACTGTGGTTTGTAGCAGTGTGCCTCAGGAGCCCTGGTGTTTGTTTTCTCTCAGCCATGTTTTGTTAATTACATTGAGAACACACACCAAGGAAGTTCCTTCTGCCAAAGGAGGAATACTTCAGTTGTAAACTTGTAGCTTTTCCAACCCTTTCCAAAGTTTGGATGTGCCAGCACTATGTGTCATTTTCTAGGGTGCCCTAACCTATTTGAAGGTGAAAATGATCTTCTGTATTTACTTCTTCCTCCCTCCCTCTACTCCTCCTTCCCTCTCTTCCTCCCTCCTTCCCTCCCTACCTCCCTCCCTCCCTGCCTTCCTCTTATCTCTCCATGCTTTACCCCCTTCCTTCACAGGATGGGAGGATAGTGGTGATGTGCTCCACAAGCGTCTGAGATCAGAATTCCAAATTCTTGATCCAGAAGTTTAGGTGTGGCCAGTATGTCATGGTAACTGTTGGTAAATAGACTTGAGTGGTCATCTAATTTGTCTCCAGTGATGCTCCAGTTGTTTTGAATTTCTACTCACTGACTCTTAATCTCTGAAGCCAAGTAATAGGTGGTACTCTTTGTCCCCTAAGTTTTTATTTCTCTCAAATGAAGTTAAGACTTTTTAAAAATAGAAGCATGGTATTGTGAACCATTTTCAGAGTGGATGAGTTTCCTGAACCTTATCTTTTCATTGCTTAACTTCTCTTTATTTTTAGACCATCTTCTAGGTACCAAGAAGAGCTGAGTCTTGCCTCTGTAGATCTCTCTAACATAACAATGGCACATGCTATTCTAGGACTCCTGTTTTCCCAGTAAATAAGCATCTTGAGTCTTTGCTATTTGCTGTTTACCAGAAGTCGAGCAACATCCTCAAACCAACTCAGACCCAGCATACTGCTTTTGCAGTGAGGTAGCAGAGGAAGAAGAGTCTAAAGAACTGTTAGCTTTGCCTTACTTCATAAGTGTTGATTTAGAAAGCAAATGGCAATATGTAAGCTGTGGTGGAATGAGGATGAAAACCATGGAGCTTGCTGCTTTTTCTGATGAAAGACAAGATGGAAGATTCTCCCCACCCACCCCAGCCCTGTGCCTACCATCCCCTATGTATTATTTTTAGTATTTATTTTGAGTGTGCATAAGGGATCATTCTTAGAAGTTTGTTCTCTCCTGCCACCTTGTGGGATCTGGGGATCAAACTCAGGTCATTAGGCCTCTCTACTCAGCCATCTCCCAGCCCTGAGACCTCTATGCTTAGTCTTCAGACCAGTATTGGCGATGGCTTCTGTGGCCACCATGAGCCCATAGTTAATAGAGAGCATAAAGCCTAGCATCCACATGCAGAATCAGTGCGTGTGCTGCTCCCTGCTTTGAGGTGAATTATTATACTTAAGATTCATCAAGTCCCAAATAAGGCTTAGCTATTTACATCTAAATGGAAAAAGAAAAACAGAAGACACCAGGAACTTCCAGAGAGGACAGAACAGACTCTGGTACACTGAGCCTTATACATGGTGGCCTCCCCCATTCCTACAAAGTAGAATGTGTGTCAGTGTCTGCTGATGTTTTTAGTTGTCGTGACTGGAGGATCCTACAATGTACAGAACAATTTGCCGCAATAGTTATCAAGCTCCAAAAGCACGGGTGTGCTGAGCCTAGACTGCTAAATTAGACACCTGAGAATCTGTCCTGCTCTGACTACTAGATGCATGCACTTGGAAGTCATGCACTGCAAGTCAGCATGATGATAAAAGTTGGTGGGAAGTTTGTTGTTTTCCACCCAGCAATTCCCCAGAAGCAGCAGCAAGTGACATGCTCTGATACCTGTATGCCATATGGCTGACAATGATTGAGGAATTCATATTTTCAAAATATGAGACTATATAAATTTGAAGGACCAAATAAATTTGAAGATTCTGTATAGATTATTAGGAAAGTTACAGACTAGAATTAAAAGTTGTTGTTTATGTAGGGTGAGAATATCTTAGGACTGGTCTGAGATTTGGGTGACTATATATCCTTTTTGCTGATTAGCCTAGTGCTCATGAAGAGAGAGAGAGCCACATTTTATTCAATACTTGAGAAGCAGAGGCAGGTTGAGTTCAAAGTCAGTCTGTTCTACATCGTGAGTTCCAGGCCAGCCAGTGTGACACAGTGAAACCTTCTCTTAAACATCGTGAGTTCCAGGCCAGCCAGTGTGACACAGTGAAACCTTCTCTTAAACATCGTGAGTTCCAGGCCAGCCAGGGTGACACAGTGAAACCTTCTCTTAAACATCGTGAGTTCCAGACCAGCCAGGGTGACACAGTGAAACCTTCTCTTAAACATCGTGAGTTCCAGGCCAGCCAGGGTGACACAGTGAAACCTTCTCTTAAACAGTTTCCTAGGACATATTTTTAGTGCTGAATTGGTAGTCTTGAGGAGAGCAGGATGTTAGTCACCCTACATGAGATAGTGGCTTCCTCAAGCAGGAACTTGATACTACCATGTGCTGCTAGCTTTGGAAAGCTATTTGCCATATATATACTCTTTGGGCATTAGGAAGAAATACGGAGAGTTTCTTCTAAAGAGCATTTCCCTATTTGCTCTATTTAAGAAAACAGGAAAGAACTGCTTTCACTGATCCTGTCAGCAGTAGAAATCATATGTGGCCAGGCATTGGTGGTGCACACCTTTAATCTCAGCAATTGAGAGGCAGAGCCAGGCAGATTTCTGAGTTTGAGGCCAGCCTGGTCTACAGAGTGATTTCCAGGACAGCCAGGGCTACACAGAGAAACCCTGTCTCAAGGGGGAGGGGGGGAAAGAAAGAAAGAAAGAAAGAAAGAAAGAAAGAAAGAAAGAAAGAAAGAAAGAAAGAAAGGAAGGAAGGAAGGAAGGAAGGAAGGAAGGAAGGAAGGAAGGAAGGAGAGAAGAGAAGAGAAGAAAAGAAAGAAAGAAATCATGTGTGATTTGTGGGTCATTGAAAGAAGAGATGAAGACCACTGTATTTTTCAGTGGTCTTCTTGCAGTTGCCCCTAACACCCATGAATACTTCTTTTGAGGGAACCAATTACTCAAGGGTTGATCATCTAAGTACTTTTAAACTTTGATGAGCCAAGAGGCAGAGCCCAGGTAGCTCTAAATAAAGATGCCTTTGAACAAGAGATCCAGAACCCCATGATAAGTAGCCAGCTATTCCTCTGCACCTTCTTCTTCTGCCTGAAGGGGCTTTGATTTCCCTGAGTTAGCATTATGTGCCAGGGGGAGTTTCCCACAGCTGTTCTCCCAGAGAGCAATCCCAGAGATTCTTGCACATATGTATGCTGGTCCATTATCCCCCTCTCCATCACAATGAGCTGGCTAGCTTGTAAGCCATAGTAAAGTGGTTTTCATTTTCTTTCTCATGTTGTAGGAATGCCTTTGAAGTCAGAGTGCAGTACTTCCTAAAGAACTCTTGGATTGATTGTCTGCCTCAATTGTACAGAGAGGCAGTGTCTGGAAAACCCAGGAAGCCCCTACAGGAAAGAGTATATATGGAGACAGGGAAGCCACATGGATTGGCCATGAAGAGTCAAAGAAACAGTAACATGAGAGAGGGCGGGGAGAGAGATAGTGAGACACTCTGGGGCTATCTTTACTCCAGAGGTTTTATGCTTCTGTATTATCTCTGAAGATGTCTTCTTGACTTGGTGCAGCAGCTGGTTGCAGGGCTGTTTCAAATTGAAATTCAGCACCTGTTCCCTTGAATCAGTGTCAGCTAATAGTCCCCTGATACTGTTTGTCTATTTGACCCTGGCATTAGGCACTAGCCATATAAAGACAAATAAGAGTTAGTGCTAAACTCAGGACATTTGGTTTTAATATGGAGTGGGGGTGCAGCAAAATGAGGCAGCAGATGAAAATAAGGTGCAAACTCTTTTACAAGTCTGTGGTAGAAGGGCATGTTCTTGAAGAGGTACAAGAATGGAATCTTAATTGCCAGTTGCCAGGAAGTCTTGGGTTTTTCACCTATCTTCTCCCCAACTCCCTTCATTGAGTTCTTACTCAAAGATATTGCTATATCTTTCCCATTCTCCATCTCTCTTGGGCTCTTACTGATAAACTGTTTTCAGTCTTTTTTTTTTTTCCTATATATACTGTTTCCACTGAGTTACCTATTTGGGTCTTACAAATTTTAGAAAACATTGGAAACCTCCTCAAATGTCTGAAAATCATTCTATGTAAATATACATACATATATACATACATACATACATACATACATACATACATACATACATGTGGTTTTGAGGCAGGGTTTCTCTGTATAACCCTGGCTATCCTAGATTCTCTCTATAGAACAGGCTGGCTTCAAACTCAGAGATCCACCTGCCTCTGTCTCCTGAGTTCTGGGATTAAAGGTGTCCACCACCACCCCTGACTGCTTACTCATATTTTGGAAGTGAAGCATATACAACATTTCCTAACTATGAAAATTTTAATTTCTTTTCATGAGAGGCTTCCTTGTATTCTTTAAGGGCAAGTTGCTGTTTTACTACATTTGAGTGCTTTGATCTCCCATGTTTATTTGCCATGTTTCCTCTTTAGCCTGTACTTCATAAAATAAAAATTCACTGTTTTATAATGCTTTACTCTAATGCTTGAATTCCTTTGTCTCATTCAAGTGAAAAAAGAGAAAAAGATCCCCTTGTCTGCCCTTCTTCAGGCAGCAGGGCAGGTGCCTTTCTAACTTCTTAACCTGGACAAGTAATGATCTGGTCAGGTGTCCTAGAAAAGCTTTGTTAATACCATTGATTGTTGGTATACAGGGTACGTGGAAGGTGAAGCTTCCAGGAAATGATGCCAGGTTCACTGTGAGGTGAATATTTAAATTTTTCTCAATCTAAAATGTGACATAATTGAGGCTGTACTGTACCTCTGTATTCCTCTTCCAACTCCAGGTGAACCTCCACGTACCCACAAGGTACCAGGTTTTCCCAGCCTGAGCACCACTGAAATTCTAAAACAGACATGTTTTTGTTATGGACTCTCCATGTCTCTCTGTCTCTACCTACTAGCAACTTCTAAGTTCTAGACATTGCCAATTGTTATCTGGAGTCTAAAACAGCCCCTAAATGAGATGCTGCTCTCATTTGATCAGTTTCATTTCTAAATGAGATCAGCGTCTTTCTTAGGATTTCCTTGCCTGTCCTTTATCTTTCCTCCCAGGTAGTCCAGCTTCAGTCCTATTTAGAGGATAGTCACGGTCCATTAGTGGATAAGATGTAGACTTTGGAGTTAGATAGATCTAAGTTTGAATTCTGACTCTGCCATCTACTAGTTGTAAGACTTTCAGTGCCGAGGTAATGTTGTTGAGCCCTACTTCCTTATCTTTAGAAGTAGAAACGCTCGCATGTCTTTCATGGAGTTGTTCTGCAGATTGAGTCTGCATATATAGAACTGACACACAGTGCACTGAATGAATGCTAGAGATTGTTCGTCATATTGAGTCAGTACTTTTCTCTGTTGTCAGCCACTCACAACTCCTAGGCTTTCTGCTCCTCCTCTTCAAAGAAACCTCATGACATCAAAATTTCAGCACTTGTGAATTTCCAATTGCTTGATTTGTTATGAAGTATTTTAATCCCACATAGAATCTGAAAGCTGCCTATGTGGAAACAGGAACTTCCTGCAGAGTAGAGTTGGCCCCTGTTTAGCTGGATGTAATGTATTTCAGAGGACTAGAAATGAGCTGAGACTCTATCTTCCTGGCCTTCTTGCTAAGAAAAAGTGTTCAATTCCTAGACAGTAGCTCTTTTGAAAAAGTATGTTCCTTCCCCACCACCCCCACCCCCACTTCCCCACCCCCACCCATAGCCCTGGCTATCCTCGGGTCACTTTGTAGATCAGGCTGGCTTTGAACTCATTGAGATCTTCTTGCACTACTTCCAGACTGCAGGAATTAAAGGCATGCACCACCACGCCTTACCCTGGGTCTCTCCTTTTATGTTTCTTCCTGCTTGTGACCAATTCCAGTTACACTTGATATGAATTGTCTTCTTTCCCAGCCTCTTATCTGAGTTGAGCAGGTCTACAGACTTCATTGTCTAGGGTATAGAATTGTTACATGAATGAAATTAACAAGTGTATGTGGGAGGGGGGGACTTGGCACAAAGCCAAAAATATATTAAGTACTCAGTAAATTGTAGGTGGCATTGATATTTCTGTGAGAAACATTGGGTATCTAATGGAGATAAAGCAGACCCTTAGGGTCTAAGAGAGGTGTTCTTATTTCTTGTCTACTTAGTACCATGAAGTGACTAAGCAATAGAAATCACTGGTTCAGTGTAAGAGTCATGCTTACAGATAATAATGAATAAAAGGTTTTGAAAAGTGATGAAATTAATATGGAATCATTTCAATAAACTGTCCTACACTTAGGTGTAGACCTGAATATACATGTGCTGAACCAGACATTACTGGATTTTCCCTTAGAAAGATGTGAATATTACTTCATGTAGGAGAGGCCCTGCTGAGTTTTGTTAGTCTGTAACATGAAGTTGAATCCATTGGCTTAACCTCTAGGGGAAATATCTTACAGGTCATGAAGACATATCACATGTACAATGCCGACAGCATCAGTGCTCAGAGCAAACTGAAGGAAGCAGAGAAACAAGAAGAGAAGCAAATTGGCAAATCAGTAAAGCAAGAGGACCGGCAGACCCCTCGCTCCCCTGACTCCACAGCCAATGTCCGCATTGAGGAGAAGCATGTCCGGAGGAGCTCAGTGAAGAAGATTGAGAAGATGAAGGAGAAGGTATAAGTGCTCTGGCAACTGTAGAGACAGAAAGGGATGCTTGGAAGGCAAGATTGATAATAATAGGTGCTGTGAAGAGCTGAATAAAGCAGTTCCTTTCGTTCCTAATAACCAAAGAATCCTTCTGTGTCTTGCCAGGAATCCTGGCTATTGGAAAAACCTAACCATGTGAACTCTCAGATTTTCCCTTCCTTCCTTTCTTTCTTCCTTTCTTTCTTTCTTTCTTTCTTTCCTTCTTTCTTTCTTTCTTTCTTTCTTTCTTTCTTTCTCTCTAAGAGATCTGTTTATTTATTTCATGTATCTGAGTACACTATCGCTGTCTTCAGACACACCAGAAGAGGTCATTGGATCCCTATTACAGACTGGGAATACTCAGGACCTCTGGAAGAGCAGTCAGTGCTCTTAACCACTGAGCCATCTCTGCAGTCCAAACTCAGATTTTAATGTCAAGTTTATTGACAGGAATCTGTAGTCACTTTTCTCATTCCATTTTCCAAATCAAGTGAAATGCCCTATTGACTTGAGAAATAGGGCAGACTTTAGACCTTGTATTTTGGCTTCCAATACCAGGGTCTGGGGTAGAGTTTAGAGGCACCTCTTCAAGGCCAACAACAGGGTGGAGAATAGTGTGTGAAGACAGGATTGTTGTAGCATGCACATCTGAACCCTTCCATCAGAGTTAGGATCCACTTGAAAGCAGGGACACACAGGGGATGGCAGCAAAGGGAGCCCTTGATGTTCTGGCCTTCATCTCTCCCAGAACAGCCTTCTCTTTAAACCAAAATCATAACAGTAACAGTGACAGGTCATCAAGATGGCTCATCAGGTAGGGTTGCCACTTAGCCTGGCAACCTGAGTCCAAACCCAGGAGCCCACATTGTAGAAGGAAGAGATGACTCCTGCAAGTTACCTTCCAACATCCACAGAGACATAAAGGCATGTGTGCATACGAACATACACACTGCTTCACATGTATATGTCAAAAAATAAGTATATGTTTTTAATTTTTTAATTAAAAAAACTAAACATTAACTTGCATTTTCTTTTTAGCGACAAGCCAAGTACACAGAAAATAAGCTGAAGGCCATTAAAGCCCGGAATGAGTATTTATTGGCTTTGGAGGCAACCAATGCATCTGTCTTCAAGTACTATATCCATGACCTGTCTGATATTATTGATGTAAGTACCTAAAGCTGGGGTGGAAGGCTGAGACCACCTCTTGCCTAGTTTCAGAAACATGGTCACGTGTTCCTCATTTCTGCATTCAGGCATTTTGGCCATTTTGAGAATAATGTGAAGATAGCAGCCATGATCCATTGTAAAGGTGGTGTACCTTATACACCTTATATCATTCGCTCCTCACAGCACTCCATGAGAACAAAGCAATACCGTCTATTGCTGTTGACTAATAAATCAGAGTTTAGTGATTTACCCAGAGTTAGTAAAAGGCTGAAAAAAATTTATACCAAATTCTGATTCCTAAACCCATGTTCATGACTTTTGTGTTCTGTTTGTCAAGAAATGGTCTCTTACATTGAAGCTTGTAGAAAGAAGCAATGACAAGAAGAGTTAGAATGCCTTCCTTACGTTTATTAATCAGTTCATGTTTCTTGGGATCTCCTCATTCATTGTCACATCACCCCTGTAGATACACAATGCTGTCTTAATTTGTGACCCAGGGAATTAAGAGACATACTTACCTAAGGTTTGGGTTTGCAGTGTGCTGCAAACTAGGATCTTGACTAGAAGGTATACAACTGCTACTCCTATCTGCCCTGTTCTCTTTTGCGATGTGGCACAAAAAATGAGAGAGAGGAGGGGGTTAGTATGCATGTGTGCTTTGTAGGCAGCAGGCACAGCCATTTGTCTTTGACTTTATGGGTTAGTTTTTGCTTTGATCTCTTACAGCTTCTCCTCAATTCCTGTCCTAACATCTCTCACATACAGACTGCAATCTGACCCAATACCCTTCCTCATGTCTTCTTCCAGTCACCAGAGTGGCTCTGGAGCCAGCTGATTGAGCATCAGCAGTCCAGTCTCCAGGGCATCAGCAATATCCTTTCAGAGACCTGTTGTTTGCCTCAGGTTCTTGGCAATGGCTGCTGAGCTGTAAGACTCTAGCCAAACTGCACATGATTTTCTATCACGGATTCTTCACAAGCACACCTGCTCTGCTTTACATCATGTAGGGATCTGGGCTCAGATTCACTATTATGTTAGTAGTTAGCATATCTTGGGCTTGCTACTGAATTATTCTGAAACTTTGCTTTATTTCCTGCCCCTCTGCTCCTAGTAAAATAAAGACCTGGACTGTTTAAATCTGGCCTACATCAGGGAACTTTTCTAAAATACAGACTTTCAGCCAGGGAGTTCTGATGAGTAGGTTTTGGCCTCCTAAGGCCTTCGATGTCATCGTCTCAGCTGGTAAATGGAGCCCTGGTCTCTGTTCAGACTCCTCTTTGTTCTCTCTGCTTGTTGATGCCAATCTGAACACTGTCCTTCAGTGAGGTCAAAACCCTAAACCAGTCCCTTCATTCTTCTTCACTGTTAGCAGAGGCCCATTCTGAACACAGGGAAGTCACTTTCTATGCTCACTTTCTGCTGTTTATCTTACATTTGGTAAAAACAAGTAAGATAAAAAAATTAGACCAGACAGGTATTACACCCCTTTTACTAGCCTGTCCTCTTCCTTTTGCCTCTAGAGAATATTTGTACCAACTTCAATAAATTGCTTAATTTAGGAGAAAAAAGGCATATATATATATATATATATACATATATATATATATATGACTTACAATCTTTGATCTCACTTGGTAGTTCTAAGGACTGTAGGCTCATTGGAGTGTAATTTCCTCACCTGCATACTTATCTCTTAGCCTCAGAGCAGATGAGTAAGTGAAGTGCAGGGCATTGCCATTATGGGTAGCCCGAGTGTCATGAGTATACCTAGAAAGTCTGTGATGCCACATACACTGAAACTGGACATGAGAGAACTTGGTTTTCCCATTATGGAGTTTTATTGAGAACAGTTGTTTTTCTTTCTCCTGTAAGAAATTGAAGTGATACGAAGCACTCATTTTTTTTTTGTTTCTAGGTTTTCTCTAGATTATCTGAGAGAGAATCTCAGCCGGTAAGGGAATCATGAGCTATGGACTTAATGCCCATACACTGAGATGCTCTGTTCTTCAATATTTTCTAAAAATTTATTTCTCCCAAGTTTTTATAGTATTTGTGTAGCATTTTATAGTATTTGTATAGCATTTATTTCTGGTATAAACAAAACTGTGTGTTCTCTCTACCTGTTGGAATTCTCATGGGAAATACTCAAATTTCAATTAACCCTGCCAGATACGGCTTCTTTTTTGAAGGCTGAGTTTTCCCCCTACAAATATGTAGATGACCAAGGCCCTTTCCATGTCTCCTGGGTTAGCTGAAAGCATGGTAAAACCGGAGGGCACATTGTATGTTTGACCCTGACTCATTGGCACAGAGAAGCTACAGAAGGGTGATAGAGGTATTGCTCCCTGATGTTCTTAGACTATGCAGCAGAACACATGGGTCAGCACTCAGCCCACTAGATGATTTCCTGAAAAGCTTGAGTCTTTGCCTGTGGTATCCATCAGTCAACTTTATTGAATGTTTTCCATGAATAAGACCTACTAGGAAAAATTGTAAACAGGAATAAGATGCTGGAAAACTCTAAGATACCTGCATTCTGGGTGGGGTGATATGAAATTGCAGGCCTCGGAATGACTGCGTGTATTGGGGGTCATATGAGGATGAATGCAGTTGAGTTCAAGTGGGACCAGGAATGCAGGGCTGGTTGGCTTCCCAGAGTCTGAGAATTTAATATGGATCTTAAAGAGTGAGTCCAATTCCAGCAGGTGAAAGTGAAGGGTAATATTTCAGGAAAAGAAATGTGAGAAGCTGAAAGGTAGAGGTCAGTAGATTGGAGGATGCTTGTGATTGGTGTTAGCTTCAAGTCTACACAGTACCAGATATGTGTGAAGTGTATTATCTGTTTAGCACATAACCAGCAACAAAGCTGGTATTTTCCCCTTTTTCAGGCCAGAGGGATAAACTAGCTTTCTAGGTTAGAGGCCTATGCTTTTTCAACACTCTGTCCTCTGCAGAGAGTACGGCACTGGAATTCAGCAGAGGCTAACTGGGGGCATGAAGGGAAGTGATGCTGAGTAGATGGACTGCATGCAAATTACAGTTTAGGTGTTTTATGTGTTTGTTTGCCCATTTAACTTTGCTAACTTCATTGAGCTTTTTTCTTCCTTGTGTGGAAAACTAAGATAATATAGACTTTGGGGGGTGGGGGTGATTATGAGGATTAAGATGTAGAATATACATAACTGTTCACTGTCTAGCATGTAGTGGACATCCTTAACAAACAGTAGCATTCTTTACAAGTACAACCTGAAGGTGAATTTTAGCTTAACTAGAGATGAGTATTTTTGGCACTTCAATAGGAGCATGCTAAAAGCCATATTCTCTGACAGACCACACTGTTATAAAATAAGGTATGGATTAAGATAGAGATAGAAGAAAGTAAAGTTTCAAAAATATATAAAGATTTCTGAGGAGCACCCTGCCTCTCCCTAATTCGTCTCAGTCTCCCACACACTCTGTTGGCAGTGTTACCTTTGTTTACTACACTGATAAGTAGAGAGCTCATCTTAAGAACTGTAGGACATCTTAGAGATAGGCAAGAAGATTTACAGGTTCAAAGGCAGACTGATCAATTAGTTTAAGAGCATCTCCTAGAGGAGGAAGGGACCCTGCACGTGCAGCCTCCCAATCAGCCGCCTTTGTCTAGATTCTGTTTGCTCTTCTTCCGACTGAATTTAGTGTTTTCCTATCCTCTGGCTACAGTTATGCTGTCACTGCTGTTACCCCACTGAAGCCAGGCACCTGCCAGAGTCTGTTGGCACTGAATCCAGAGCTCAGCTCAATGTGCACTCCATTGCAAGCTTTGTGTCAGATGCCTGGAAGGAGGCGGCCTGTCACATGGTTTTTTCTTCCCCAATAGAGGCTGTTCCTGAAGTGATCATGATGAGAGGGAAAGGCTGAGGAAATTAATTTGATGCTTATTTATGCAGTGAAATTACAATCAGGCAGATGGCCTTACTCTATCCAGAGATTTTTCTCTGACATTTCCTCTCAGGCTCTGGACATCAAAGCTGTGTAAATAATAGAGGTGATAATTGATGGCCATGGAATTTGGATCTCGGGGTCTTTATTGGAGGGGTAGGGAATATTGTCATAGTATTACAGAATGCCTTTGCTGAAAAGAGCGCTGGGGATTACATTTAATCCAAAGGGGTTTTTCCTAGACTTTTTCTTAAGAACTTATTCTTCAAACCACATCACACATAGAAGCCCAGTTTATTGAATGGAAAAATGAGCAGAGTTGTTTTCGTTGAGGTAAATATAAAAAGGCTCCAAGACCTCCTAACTGGGTCACCGCCTATCCCCTTCTGAGGGATAACCTGGGCGCTAACATTGAACTTAGAGCTGTGAGCTACAGCTTGACAACCACTGGACTGGTCACATTTGTTCACTGAACTGTTGAGGACACAGGTGTGAGGATGGGATAGGAGTAGCTTTTCCAGGGTTGCTTGATTCTGCCTCTACTATTTTGTTTTGTTTTGTTTGTTTGTGTGTGTGTGTGTGTGTGTGTGTGTGTGTGTGTGTGTGTGTGTGTGTGTAAAATGAATATGCACAAGAGTACAGGTGCCCATGCAAGTCCAGAAGAGAGTGTTAGATTTCCTGGATCTGGAGTTACGAGCGGTTATGAGCTTCAGGCATGGGTGCAAGGAGCCAAACGCAGGTCTTTTGCAAGGGGAATAAGAACTCTTAACCACAGCAATCTCTCAAGCCCTGAACTTGTTTTTTCAGACAGGATTCTCAAAAGTTTATCTTAGCCAGCTAACCATCAAGCCCCTTTCTCGACCTCTTCAGTGCTAGGATTACAGACACCTGACCCATAGGCTTGTGATCAATCGTAATTCCTTATATTTGCACCACAAGGACTTTACTAATTGAGCTACTCCTCTAGCCCTGGTTTTTGTTGTTTGTTTGTTTGTTTGTTTGTTTGTTTGTTTGTTTGTTTAAAAACAGAGGCTGGCTTTGAATTGATTATGCAGCTGAGGTTGACCTTGAACTTCTGATCCTCTTAATTTTCCCTCCTGAGTGCCTGAGATTACCAGTCTGCTTCCCCACAGTCCGTTTACACAGTGCTGGGGGAATCAAACCTAAGTCTCCATGCATGCTAGACACACCCCTTTCCAGTTGACCTACATTCCCCAACCCCTACAATTGCCTCTTTCATTTTCTTCTTTTCATTTTTGTTGTTGAAAATCAAAAGCATGATAAGAATCTTCCCAGTTACACTTATATTTAGGACTTTGTGGTTTAGCTTTCTTCAGCTCAGGCTTGTCCCAGATCACTGAAAGTTAATGTCATGACTCAACCAACCTTCTGTTCTCTCCTTCTCCCACCTACCTAGAGTTGAGTATATGTGAATTTACTGCTGGTACAGCACTCCAGATTTTTGACTCCTGGCTGCTCCATTGGCCTGGAAAGCTTGCTATGTAGTGACTTCTAACCACAGGAACCCTCAGAGAATCATAGCAGGCAGTATTATTATTGTTGTTGAATTTTGTTGTTATGGCATTCCCCAGACAAACCAGAAAACAGAACGGAATTCTCTAACTTGTGGACATTCTCATTTTTATGAAACATCATTTGGTTAACTCTTATCATTGTTTTTTATGAATCTTCTTCTGTCTAACCACCTTAGTGCCCTGCATGGTGTGCTAACCAGTGAACTAGGGAGCAAGAACTAAGGAATCTTACCCAGGTTTTGACATTGTAATCTCAGCTTCCTTCCTGTTACAGTCAGTCACCTTGATATGGTCAGATCTACCCCAAGACCACTTCCCTTCTTGTCAGACCTTGAGATGTCTGTGGTGTGCTTATGTGCCTTCTCCTTCCCACAGCAATGTTGTGACCTAGGCTACCATGCTAGCCTGAACCGGGCTCTACGCACTTTCCTATCTGCTGAATTAAATCTGGAACAGTCAAAACATGAAGGTCTGGATGCTATTGAAAATGCAGTAGAAAACCTAGATGCCACCAGTGACAAGCAACGGCTCATGGAGATGTACAACAATGTTTTTTGCCCCCCTATGAAATTTGAATTCCAGCCCCACATGGGAGATATGGTAAGGCCATTCCCTATATTGTACATTTCCCCCAAAGGGACTTGAATGTACTAGAGTGTGGGAACTAAAAGGGGGTGTGAGGAAAGAGGAGGGAGGGAGGATAGCCCACGTCTGGCCATAGTTCCTCCTATGCTCTGGACAGGCAGACGTGGGAGGGCTGCCAGATGCTTTCCACTTGGCCCCGGGTGGGCATCTAACCCACTGGCCCCACTGGACTGGGGATGAACAAGGGGAGGGGGTGAGGGAGAGGGTAGAGGGAGAGAGGTTCCCACACAGGTGAGAGTAAGCGCAGCAGGCCTTGATGAACAGAGACAGTCCGGTGGTTTTAGAGTTTTATTGTAGAAAGGCAGGGAGAAAGGAGAGAAGGTAAAAGAGAGAGAGAGAGAGAGAGAGAGAGAGAGAGAGAGAGAGAGAGAGAGAGAGAGACCAGCCATGGCCAAGAGGAGAGAAGGGGGAAAATGAGAGAGAGAAGAAAGGCTAGAGAGGAAGAAGAAGAGAGTGAGAGGAAAGGAGAGGAGAGGAGAGGACAAGGAGAGAGTAAGAGTAAGGGGAGTAAGAGCAAGAAAGCAAGAGAGTGAGGAGGGGCCAAACAGCCCCTCTTATGGTATGCTGTTATCTTTACTGTTGCTAGGTAACTGGGGAGGAGTTTAGCCTGAAGGTCAGAAGCTTGGGACTGAGACATTGCCTATGAGACTACTAACCATGCTTCTTCTGTGGGGTCTGAGGGGATGGTAACTTCGACAGGAGCCTTGAGTCCAGGAGATATGAGAGAACTCCTTCCGTCCCATGTAGGTGAATTATCACCACCTGGTCCTAGGGTTCAGACCTCAACTCGACTGGAAACCAGACTGTCTGTGTGTAGCCCAATACCCCACACTAGAGTTGTATATAGTTTTATTACATCTGAAGGAGAGGGTGTTTCCTGTCAGATAAACTGTTCTATTCTTTCAGACCCTGTAGTATATCTCTTTGATTTTAACTGATATGCTTATCCTTGAGCCTAGGTTCATGTTCCATCTAATCCAGCTGTCCTGAGCTGTAGGGTGGATGGTTCTCCCAGAGAATATTCCACCCTGTCCCAAGTAGCTGTGTCCTAGAGACCTGACTGGGGTGACCAGGGAATGAAGAAAAGCAGGCACATGTACAGAAAAGCTGGGGTCGGGTAGGTTCTGCTAGCTTGGATGGAGAGTATGGCATTGGTCCTTGACATGACCATGCCCTTGTCAACAATACACATTCATTCAGGACTTCATCCACTCTTTTAGACTCTCTCAAAAGCTACCTCAGCTCCCCACAGTAGTTAGTGAGACCACAAGGAGTAGATGAGAGGACACCACAAATCTGCAAGGTACTCTTGCCAGGAGTAGTGCTTGCCTGGATTAGAATCTAGACTCTTTAGAAACCTTGCTCTAGCCTGATAATCAATAGTATGCTAATCAGACAGTTTACTGTCATAGACTGACCACAGTGGAGTGGTACTTCTCTGTTTTATATATAAAATATGAAGTGGTTTCTCTCCTCTTCTTCTTGGGGAAAACCTAACCCATTACAGTTTGTTTCCATTGCTGTGGCTGAGTAGATGTCAGCATCTAGACCGATGGAAAACTAAGACAGCATCGTGTTACAGTTAGGAGGGGGCATCACCAACCTCCAGGAAGCCCCATTCCTCACCTGCTTTGATTTCTGTTTATAGTTGTCTTCTAAACCCATTCTCCAGCTGCCATTGAGATTCCTTCCTCTGAATAAATGGAACTTGGGACTATCTGAGTGGATTGGTTGATTTTCTGGTGTTATCTGAGTTCTCTTCTGAGCCAAACAGCATGTCTCCATAAATGGGAATCCAAATGATGGGTACTCAGTCCCCCTCCTTGCCCAGTCAGAACCACATTTCCATACTCTAAAGCACAGATGGAGTGCATTACCTTGCATCCTGGCTAGAGATCACTGACAAAGCATGCATCAGCAGCTTTGCTGCTCCTTAAAGAAACAGGATTGGAGACATTTTTTTTTCTCTAATTCTTCCATTCTAGGCCAGGGTGACTTTAAAAAATAATAGTTCATTCTTTTGCCCAGTATGTGATACAGCTGATTCATGGCTTGGCCAGAAAAGGGGCCAGAATTTCCCATTCTGGCTTAGAGATGAGATGTCAAGTTATTCTTGCATCCTGCTAACAGGCATTCTGCCTCATTGTGGGATATTTGTAGGCAGAAGAAAGGAGCTGCCTGGAAGTCCTTTAAATGGGGCCAAAGTTCAGGTAGCATTTTAATGGAAGCTCTGGAATTAGCTACACTGGTGTTCTCGGACTGCAGATATGGCAGATGGCAGCTGCTCTTGGATGCACTAGGACTTGGTGCCTGTTTCAACTCTTGGTGCACCCAGAGGTTTGAGGGCACTGGATGCACAACTGGTGACATCAGGGCCAGAAACAGAAATTTCATTCTTGGCAGTAACCCATCTGGCCAACAAGCTTTCTCCATTATGTCTACTTCTAAAAGCCATAGTGAAATCAGCTCCAAATCTTGAACAAGCCTCTCAGATGAAGAAGAGATCAAATCAGTTGGAATCTTAAATACCAAAGGGGAAAAAGGTCAATTTCCAGTCTCCTCCATTTAAAGAGAAGTTTTATTTTTTTTTGAGTAAGAGAGTGGTTTACAAATATATGAATATACTCAGTCTTTGCTGAGGATAACAGAGCCAAATTCTATCCATATGTCTCTTCTGGTAAGAGCTAAAGGACACTTGATAATAAAGTGACAGGCACTTCCTCCACATGGGTCCTATCCTTCACTTCCTAGCCTTCTGCCTGTCATCCGTCATCCAGGAGATCGGATTACCTCATACCATAGCCTCACCTTTATCTATAGACTCTACGTCAGCTGTTCCTTCACAGAAGATAGAGTTGGTTAATTGGGGATGGGGGTACAGGGGATCTCACACCTAGTGGGATACAATGATGGCTATTTAAAGATATCAAGTTCCTCCTGTCAGATCTCATGCCCTCTGGGGCTCTCTAACTTGAGCTTATGAACTTGCTCCCAAATTCACATAAACTCTTTCCCATTGGCTCAAAGCTCTCGTGCATGACCCAGATTTATAAACATACATGCTGCCAGCAGCAGCAAGTTAGCTTCTTGGCCCACTTCTCTCCTGCTTTTTAACTCTAGTGTATGAAGTGGGAGGAGGGAAGAGCCAGAGAGGTGACCACTTGGACCTTTGGCAGGAACTTCACTGTGCCAAAGTGTTGGGTTTCTGAACCAAGGGCTTCTTGAAACACTCTTGTCTAGCCTCCTCAGAATTCCCTGAATCAGCAGCTGCTGCTAGACCTACCCTGCCAACCACCTGCCTGCCTTTGAGTTACAAAGAGAGAAACAGTCTTTCCAAATAGATTCTCCTCCCCTTTCACATATCCTTTGGTCTAGAAGTTCACATGCATACTTTTTTTTTTTTTTTTTTTGCTCATAGAAACTGCAAGCCTTCCAGTAGTTGGGATGCAATACAATGTAAATTGTTTTGAGCAGTAGTGAGAACTCTGGAGTCCTCAAAAGATATATGTCCTCTTCCTGACCTTCTGTTGCTTTTTCTGACAGGCCTCTCAACTCTGTGCCCAGCAGCCTGTCCAGAGTGAGCTGGTGCAGAGATGCCAACAGCTGCAGTCTCGCTTATCCACTTTGAAGATTGAGAATGAAGAGGTGTGTTTCCTTCCTAGGAAGCTCGGAGCCACTGTTTCCTTGTTGAACTACTTATGGCTGTCCATCAGGGGCAAGTAGAAGGAGCATGCAGAGAATGTCCAGGCTATTGCAGAGATTTCCTGGCCAAATAGAGGCTAGCGCTTTCCCTGCTGCTACATCCTGCCCTTGAAATTCAGGAAGTTGTTCGTACATTGCCAAAGGTTGTGCTCTATTTTAGGCTTTTACAAAATGCCCCTCCCCACTACACATTTAATCAAAGTGGCACTTGGCCACTGTGGGAACAATATCAAGTCTCTGAAATGACCCACTCATGACTGGCTTTTTCCAGCATTTTCAAAAAGAAACCTTTTGACTTTGACACTTCAGACATCTCTCTCCTCTTACAGGAGGGTGACTTTTTTTTTTCTAAACACAGAATATTTTCTTTTAATATCCAGTTTAAAAAGGCAATTTTTAAAAGTTTAAAAACAATCCAGTTTAAAAAGGTAATCCAGGTTTCCATTGAGCTCAGATGGCTTTTTCTTGTATTTTAGTAAGTCTTAATTTTACTAAGAAGTAGGGTTGGGTCACTTAGTTTGCAAATAGGAAAGCAAACCCATTCATTGATTGAAGGTCACGAAACAGTGCCAGGAACATTGAAGGACAGGATCTATCACATATTTTCATCAGCTCCAGTATGTTGGAAATACTGTTTTGCAATTATGTTATTCTGTTTCCCTTTGCACTTTCATTATAATAAAGAAATAGGTTAAAAACACTGGTTGCTCTTGCAGAGGACGCAGGCTTGGCTTCAGCACCTGCATGGTGGCTCACAGCCATCCCTACCTTTAATTCCAGCAACTCCAACCCCCTCTTCTGGCCTCCACAGGAACCAGGCATCACATGACACACTCACATGCAGGCAAAACATCTACACATACGATAAGTCTCTTTGAAGAAAGTAAACATTACATAAAAGGTACACAGCAGAGAAAGAGTGGAGTTTAGGTGTTTGCTGGAGAGAGCAGTGAGCTGAAACTGGGTTCCTGTGATGTTCATCACTCAATCACTCAGTACTGTTCAGTGAGAAGTGCAGCTGTGATCTGCTGGCATCCTTCCTTCCTACCCCTCTCTTGGGAAGAGAGACATTCCTCCTCTCAAGCTCCTCCTAGTTGCTCTATCACCTGCCATTTTAAAGCCTGCTTCTCATGATTATTTTGGCCATTATGGTTATAGGTGAAAAAGACAATGGAGGCCACCCTGCAGACCATTCAAGACATTGTGACTGTTGAGGATTTTGATGTATCTGACTGCTTCCAGTATAGCAATTCCATGGAGTCTGTCAAATCAACTGTCTCTGAAACATTCATGAGCAAGCCCAGCATTGCTAAGAGGAGAGCGAACCAGCAAGAGACGGAACAGTTTTATTTCACGGTAAGGGCACTCTTTGGCCTTATAAGAACATCAGTAGACACTGACGCCCACAGGAGCTTTGGAATCAAGAGTTTTTGCCAACTGTCTGAAAAGCAAGCTTTAAATGCACAAGATTTGAGCCTGGCATACTTGGACACCACCTTGACACTTAAAGCAAAAACATCTACAAGTTCTATGTGTCTTCTGGGGCCCTCAAAGAAAGGGATGCTCCTAAAGAAATCACTTAGAAAAAAATCAGGGAAACTTTTAACCAGCTAGTATAGAAGCCCTCTCACTCACAAGAGATCATGGCAAGGGAATTAAGTTTATTGGTTTTTGAGAACTATATTCAAATATCTTTGCCAATATGTATATTGTTTTAAGAAATTTAAAGTCTCTCCTAAGTGATTTGAATACATTATCATATAAGTTCCATTATTAGGAAGTTATTTTTTCTAATTATTGGTGAAAGTTAAAGAGACTTAAATGAGCAACTTGGTGGGTTTGTAGAGAATTCTAGAGCAGTATATTTTATTCATTTCTCTCAGATCTCCTTTTAGATGAGTAGATGTGTATCTATGTGTGTCTGTGTGTACAAAAGTTAATAGTTTTTGTTTGTTTGTGTTTGTTTGTTTGGTTTGGTTTGGTTTTTCAAGACAGGGTTTCTCTGTGTAGCCCTGGCTGTCCTGGAACTCACTCTGTAGACCAGGCTGGCTTTGAACTCAGAAATCCACCTGCTTCTGCCTCCCGAATGCTGGGATTAAAGGCGTGTGCCACCACGCCTAGCTAGTTAATAGTTTTTAAAAAGCTGTTAGCTGATCTTTTGTTTAATAATTAAATTGTTTTGAACTTGCCAAGTCTGACTTTTGCCTGTACCAAAATTTATTTCCTTATCTTATGATGACCAAGAAAAGAAAAACTGACTTTTCAGTTGTAAGATACCACATGGCCATTGACAATCCACACTGAGCAAATGAAAGGACGTCAATTGTCTTCCAGTCATGAAGCACACTCAGCATGGAGCAAATTAGATTTGTCTTCCAGCTGGGACAATTTGTTTAATTTTTTTCTTTGTGCACTCTCCTTTTTTCTTTAAGAGCCCTAACATGATTGATTGGTGTTTTTGTAAATCTGTTTCACTTAGTTAAACTCCAAATCCTTGGTGTTTTTGTAGTTTTAAATCCCAAAGAAGACTTTTAAAAGAATATGATTTAAGAATATTGTTCTAAAACAACTCAAAATTTTTTGTTATATAAAGAAAAACATTTTAAAACATGGTCATTATGTAAAACTTAGAAGCAGAAAGAAGAAAATAAATTCATATGAGGCATGTATTTAAAATTATATTTACAAAAATGAGATGTTGTATATATTGCATTATAAACTTAAGTCATTTAATTATATTTTCAAATTGCTTGGGATGCAGTTGTTTGTTTCTTGGTAGAACTTTTATGTGCTGGGAAAGAAGTACAGCTCTGTCTCCAGTCTATACTACATCTTCTAAGCATGTGCAAATCTATACAGAGGATGGAGTGACACATAGCCTAGTTCACGGCACTCAGTAACTGCTACTCATTTTACCATCATCATTATTAATCCATGCATCAACCATTAAGTTATTCACTAATCATTTATCGTGTATTTACTGTATGCCAGATTCTATGCTGCAAGTTGGGACTGCTTAAAGTTGAGGAGAAAGGAGAGAATGAGGGCATAGGCATACAGGGAGAGCTTTAATTCTGACTTCCTGTGTTTCTAAATAAGAAAGGTACAGTGTGTAAGTGCGTGGATGTGCGTCAGCAACAAGGACGAATGGTGCTGGGGGAAGCTTTACACAAGCTGACTTTTAATTTTAATATGTGTAGCTTCTTGACTCCAATGGGGGCTATCACTGTCCTCCTTTCCAAACTATATTATCTTCTAATAATAGAAATTTTTGGCAACTCTTTCTGAGCTGATTAAATATCAGTGACCTAGTCTTATTGTATTCCATTTTTAAAATATATTTTTTAAAATTTTAGATTTATATATATTACATATGTAAATTTTATATTTGTATTTTAAATTTAAACTTGAGAATTCCTCAAGTTAAGAAATTTTAGGGCTTAGGGTTGGGGAGATGGCTTAGTCAGTAAAGTGCACGCCACACAAACACGAAGACCTAAGTTTGAATCCCAGTAACCCATGCAAAAGAAACATAGACACTTGTAATCTCAGAGCTGGGGAGTAGAAACAAGGAGATCCCTGGGTCTTGCTAACCAGCCAGTCTAATGATTAGAAAGCTCCAGGTTCAGTGAGAGTCCTTGCCTCAGAAAATAAACTAGAAAGCAATTGAAGGAGATACTGTGACTAACACAGACCTCTGGCATATATGCATGCATGCACACACACTCAACAACAAAAGAGAAGAAGGCAAGAAATTTTGGATATGAAAAATCTATACTTAACCAAATCTTTCTCAGAATTATTTTCTTCTTTGAATAAATCTATAACATACATATTCAGAAGTTGACATTTGTTCCAAAACAAGAAGGCTGCTGAGATGCTTCAGCACGTTTAAGAGCTTATATAGTACTCTTGCAGAGGATGTGAGTTTGACTCCCAACACGCATGTCTGCAGGCTCATAACTGCCTATAGCTCCAACTCTAGGAGATCCAGTTCTCCTGGCCTCTGTGGGCACCAGCACTCACATGCACATGCCCACACATAGACACATAATTCAAAATAAATCATTTTTAAGAAAGAAATAACTTTACCCTAACTTGTGACTTCTAAAATCCTACCTACCTGTTCCCCTTTTACCTCAATACATTGGGGTTCTACAACCCATTCCTGAATTTGTTAGCCATGGTGCTCCTTGTCAAAAATTGGGCACATTGCTTTAACTAACAGCAATGAGTTTGGGCTTTGTTACAGATTTGCAAGAATTCATTACTTTTTGTGAATGGATATGATATGTGTCACGTAATTTATGTCCTGGTAGCAAGGCATTTTTGGTGGTAGTAGTAGTGAAATGGACATTCTGGTCTCCATATTAAAACAGAGGGCTTGCCTATGCTTGTCAAACAGTGAAGGAAAAAAATATCAAAGCAGCATATGCTAGAAGTTCCCTGCTCTTGGAAAGTGGTGAAGATATCCTTCATCATGGCTTGACTCATAGCTAGTATGTCTAGTGACCACGTGGGCTTTTGGATAGTTTTATGACTGCTTGCTACTGTCATCAGATTAATCTGTCCATGAGACATCAATTAGAAATTTGAAGTATGTCTTACAAAGATCAGTTGTTTGCAATAGTCTGTGGAAAATTATAGAATTTTAAACTTGAAGCATCTTTTAATTATCATTTAACCCAGCCTTCTCATTTGAAAGCTTTGGGGAAAAAGAAAAAGGAAAAAAACGTGCAGCGGATGGATAGCTTGAATAAGGCCTTCATCAAGAGCTGAACCCAGAGCTCAAGTCACTTGCTGGCACGGGCTTTCCCTCTGTCCCCTGCTGAGGAGCTAAAAGGAAAGACTCAGCAACTCTCCTCCCTTATTATAAGAAGGGACTTGTTTTCTGACCTCCTTGTCTTTTTGGCTGTCACTCAACTTATATAGTACATCATCCCCCAGTGTCTACCTCTTTTCATTGTTGTTACACCCTTTTAAAAAGACTAAAATGTATCAAAAGGAAACTAAAAGGAGGTACACATGCCTTACCTACCCCTGACACCTACTTTCCCTCCCTGTAGCCATGGATTAAAACTGGTATATTTAGTCCTTTCAGAGGTTTTCTATGCATAGGCAATTGGTGATCTATCAGCGAGTGCCCTTAATACAATCAATTACACTGGAATTGTAAAAAACGGGGCTGGGAATGTAGCTCAGAAGTTAAGAGTGCCTGCCTAGCTTGTGTGACATTGTGAGTTCCTTCTTCATCCCCACAAAGCAAAATGATAAGAAATAAAGTGTGACAAGCAAGTATGCCACTCTCACTGTCCCCACTAGGCTGTCATCACTTATTCTGAATATTATTCATGTTAGTCTAAAAAGAGTTGTCCCATATCTCACAGAAATCATTTTCCAATGGCTGGACAGAATTCCATTGTATATTCGCATCATCCCCTTTTAGCCATTTCTCTGCTCTGGTTAGCCAAGAATCATCGAAGCCCTAGGAAGCTGGAGTCTCCTAAACATTTTTTTGAAAAAATGGAGTATGGGGTTCTTTTAAAAAAACAAAAACAAAAAACCTTAAAACAAAACTTTTTTTTCAGATTTATTTTTGTTTATGTGTGAGTTTTTGTCTGCATGCAATTGCTTTAAAGGTCAGAAGAGAGCACTGGAACCCTAAAACTTTACCTTGTGAGCCATCATGTGCATGCTGGAAACTGAGCCCAGGTCTTCTGCAAGAGCAGTAAGTGCTCTTAACTGCTGAGCCATCTCTCTAGCCCCAAGTATGGAGCTCTCAAGTGGGAAGTAGAATGAGGAAGGGATTGAAAATAACAAAGTCAAACTATCTGAATTCTTAGGGGTAGATTTGGGTAAGACAATAGGAGAGAAGGCAGGCTTTTGTCCATCAGGCAAGCTGCTAGACTTAGAGCTGTGGTCTGGTATATTACAGTGTGTGTGTGTGTGTGTGTGTGTGTGTGTGGTCTGATTTTATATATAATCTTGATATTATGCTAAATCACCAAAGGGCTACTTATTCCCCCCCCCCCCCCAGCTTCAGCTCTCTAAGCTCCTTGTCTGTTCAGCAGCAACTGAACCCTTCAACCTCCACTCCCCTGATCAAGACAGGATTATTTATCCCCAGCATGTCTGTCCTGACTTCTGGGTAAGATAAGGAAGTGATGGATAGTATGTCTGCAGACTCTGGGATCTTTTTGCCTTCTCACCTAGATGCCAAACCTGAAGTTGTTCTTCCTACCCTTATATTAGGGATTCAGAGCATATCTTGCTGCAGTTTGGTCCTTTAGATTAATGGAACCTGAAAAGGTAACTTCATACTTCTTTATCAGATTGTTACTTGTTTTCATGGTTCACCAAGTGACAGCTGAAGTTACCCAGTGAGCTGTGAACATGAACTTGGGGTTGGGAGTAGAGAATAGAAACGTGAGTGAGGTAAAGGAATTTTTAATCCATTCCCTTTCAGAATTTTGGCTGTATACTGAGCATTCTGGTCTGAGTTAGAGGTTATAGCTTCTTGGATTTTCTTCTTTAGGAAACCCTTGAGACTTCTGGGATAATCTTCCAAAGACAGGCCTTTCAGGACATGGATATTTCCTAGAAGCTTTTCCACTCTGGGTCCTAAGTATGATTCCAAACCTGCAACTAGGCATTGGATGGGGATTAGGATATCATCCAGGGAAGGCTGACAGCAAGTGAGCTGACAGCTGGAACAGATGGAAAGAGAAAGGTGACAAGAGAGCCTATTTTCATGCAGATGTTCTCATGCAAAGGCATAAAGGATCTGAGAACAGGCCTTAAATAAGGCAGCAGAAATGACTTAGCATGGCACTTGTTTCTGGTTTGTTTTATTTAGAGTAGAGGCTGGGTTTATAATCGCAAGGAGCAGTCTATACAGAAGAGAATGAGATTGTTCACCATTTATTCTTTCTTCACATTTATTAAGTTTCTACTATCTGGCACTAAGCATCATGAATTATCAGAATAGTCAATGAGATGGTCTCTGGATAGGAAGACAGCAGAGGGGTAACCCTTCTGTGATTGAGCTATATGAAAATGGTGCCATGGGGATTTATAAGTTACCCATGGGGCCACATGGGCAAGCATAAGAGGTTCTGAGGCCATCTCCCAGAAAAGCAAATTTCCCTTTATTTTAAATGGGAAAGAAGGGAGCAAGCTCTTAGTTAAAACCTCATACTGCACAAAAAGATGTAGAGTAAGAGAATTCAGAACTTTTCACTTTATATTTATCATTAATGAAATGGTAATAGTCATAAAAATCAAGGGCTTGGTTACAGTTCTTTTTCTTTTTTTAGTTAGTGTACAATAAAAGACAGAACTATTATTATTAAAATGTTTATTCATTGGAGCAAAGCCTTGTCTTTCTATGACTTATGGATCATGCTCTGAGAGACCTTCCCATTCACTTTTAAGTTAAACACCATCATATGAACCAGTGCATCAGGAGATAGCCAAGGCAGACTCAGATCCTCAAGCATGGCTGTAGAGGAGGGTAGAGAAAGGACCCTCACCTCCATTACCACCTACTAGCCTGCAGTGGTGCTCTCCCTCTCGTAGGATTGTCTTGTCTCCAATAAAGAACTACTGCATCTTCCTCAAATATGGGTAGAATTAGTATGAGAATCAGATGAGAGACTCTGTGCTAACATAGTCTAAAGCCTTCTGGGTTGCTGTTAATGTAAAAAGAATGACTACTATGAAAGTCTGTTCTGCTTCTCTTTGGCTCTTGAATGTAGTAGATGGAACATTTTATAATAATGCTTCAGAGCACATACCATTCTGTCAAACCGCATGTTTGGATACTATTATGTGTCAAGATATTCCTGGAAAGACACATCACACAACTGCTTACTCCAGATAGAGAACTATGACAGACCATAACAGGGATACCACCAATGTCCTACTTGTGAACCAGTGAGGTTTGGGGGACTTGCCTATAAGAGCAGGAGTGACTCAAAGACATCTCCATCCCAAAAGCTCTCAAAAGCTGGGTACCTGGGGAACACTGCATAGCCTGTGGGCAGCTCAATGGGTTGAAGAGTATCCTTTCTTAGTCTGAACCTCTTTCAGGCAGCTCAGCTGGTCTCTGGTTCTTTTCACGCTGCATGGCTGTCCCCTGCTTCTTTGTAGCAGTTGGGCTTGTCTGAAGTGACTCAGTAGTCTATACTGTTTACTCTTGGGAAAAGGGCCTTCTGGATCTGGCCAGTTTTAGAAACTTCCTGGGCCTGTTTTTGAGTTTTTAACTCCCTCTCTTATGGCGCTTCCCTGGGAAATGGGTTGTTTTAAGGGGGTAGGGGTGTGGAGAACACCTGCCGCCCAACAGATAGTGACTCCATCAGTCTCTTTTGACCTTTGAGCAATTTCATTAATCTCTTCAAACCACACTACCTTCTTTCATTACTCAAGTAAAGTAATGATATTAGTAATTTATGTAGTTGTTTTGAAGATTTGAGGAATTATCCAGTCAAGCATAGTCACTCACAAGCCAGATGAGATGTCAAAATGGAAATTACAACAGCAGTCGTATTGCACCTGCTATTGCAAGTGTGGCGGCACGTCTTATCTTGTGCTTGGCATCTGTAGTTACATGTGCAAGGTGTCAGCCGCTCCAACTGAGTACCCCGAAACTCCCAACTTTTCAAGAAGCCTAGAATAGAAGGTGCAGCTTCTTAGGGTCTGGCTTATACAAGGGGGCTCTGCAGGTTAGGCTTACCACTGATACAGCTGCTAGAGTGATGAAATGCACCCTGGGGCGAGCAGGATATCAAGCTAAGCGGCAGACAGCAAGTGCATGTCTTCACACCAACAACACTGATGCTCAGGAAGGTCGTCCACGCTCCCTACCCTCTCATTCATTACTGGGACTGAAGGAGACAGATGGAGGACTTTACTTAGAGAACAGTTTTCTTATACAGGCTAACATGAAATTCATAGGAAAATCCTATATAGGATATGCACCTACCATGAAAATCATCACAGAGAGAGAGGGAGAGCAATGGGGAGGGAGGGGGAGAGAGGGAGAGAGAGGGGGGGGAGAGAGAGAGAGAGAGAGAGATTTTTTTAAATCTTAATGTTAATGGACTTGTCTGAAATTTGAGTCAGAAAGTGAGAAATCAAATGGCCTCTCAAAAGTAATATTCCAGCTGGACATTTATATCTTGTGTTTCTTCCGGAATCTAAGTTCTCTTGTTTCTCCTCTTCCCTTACAGAAAATGAAGGAGTACTTGGAGGGTAGGAACCTCATCACAAAGCTACAAGCCAAGCATGACCTCCTGCAGAAAACCCTGGGAGAAAGTGAGTGTGAGCATGCTCTGCTGGAGGTTGGTAGAGCAGTGAGGCCCAGGGCTCTCTTCCTAAGCACGTGCCTCCAGTCCTCAGCCAGCCAGCCCCAACTGGTTATATGAATGTATTTCTCTTCCTAGACTATTCAGTGGCTGCTTGAGCAGTGGGAAAACAGCAATGTGTAAGACGAGCTAATGTTCATCATGTTTCTTTAAACAGAACACGTGTACTCTCTACCCAGACCCTTCACCTTTCTGCCACATATGTAAAGGAGCATGGGGCCATGGCCTCGCCAGACACTTGTTAAGACTCCAGGCCTGGGGAGAGAGAAGGCCCTCGAATGAGGGGGATGGACAGACTTGTTTCTTTAGCTATCAGGGTGAACATTCATTTCCTTTTACTTAAGTGTCAGCCTTCTCTCTACTGTAGCTGTACTAAGACCAAAGTGCTAAATGTATTCTCATGTCTGGCAATAATCTTACCCAGACACTGGAAAGTACTGAGGCAGAGAACTGGACAGACATTCTGGACTTTCTCTCCCTAGTCAGCCGTCAAACAGAAGGTGGAGGTTGAAAAAGAAGCTTCCCTGAGGTAGTTTGGCACCCTGCCCAGGTCTCCTGCCTAGCTCTCAGCATCCTATGATTAATGGGATTTCCAGGTTGGGGATGCCCCTGAATGCTCTGCCCCTACCCCCTACCCCACTGGTCTGTCCTCCACAGGGAGCACGAGCTCTCCTCACTGACAGTGTGCTTGCACTCATACAGAAAAATTAACACTTGGAAGTAAATTCTCGAGCACTCCACAGACAGACTGTGATGTAAAGCAGAATTTACAAGACACATTGACTTTTTAGCTCAAGAATTGAAATATCCCATTTTTCAGACCAGACTAACCTACCTACTCTTCTTGCCCTGTCCTTGTCCTGCCCTGGACAATTCCCCCAGACCATTTCTTTTCTCTCTAGCATCTTTGACCTTGTGATTTTTTTTTAAATGTTTGCTTTAATGTGAAGGAAAAAAAAAAGCCTTTTAGTAACTTCTGATCTTTTCCTACCTAAACAGTTCAAGTCTAGGCATGAAAACCAGATCTGCTTACAGAAAGTCTCTACTCTCAAGCTACCAGATTGCCATATGGCAAGTAAAGGAAAGATGGCCCAGAAAAATTACCTGAAGAAACTTATTATGATTTCTTTTTCTCAAAACAATCTCAACACAGCCTGGAAGGCAGGCAAAAAGGCTTTGGAACCATGTGTATGTGCATGTTTATACACATGTATGCACCAAATCATGCTACTCTAGAGGGGTGGAGGTTGACCACTGGGGCACTAAATTGCCATAATTTAAAGATGACAAGTTCCAGAGATAGAGAAAAATAATAGCCATAAATCACCCTGTGTGCACATCATCATGTCCCTGCCTTCTGTAAGTATTTGTCACCATAATGCAAGAGCCTCTTGTTCTTGCCACAGAGGGATAATTGATATGTATGAATATTCCAGAATGGAAATGGGACAGATGTTGAAAATAATGGCTCAGAATAATATTTTTGCAAATGAAAGCCAAGCCTTTCAGAGCTGTTAAAGATTGGGGGATGGTGTTTTTGAAAATGAGCTGAACTATCTTAACAATTAGCAACACTAAATGAAAGAAAACCCTGCCTTCCCCAGTGCTCCGAGCTGCCTTTCCTGGATCTCGAATAAGGAAGATGAGTTGATCTCGTCCTTCCTGACTCAGGGCCCGCCCAAGTCTGCCACTGATTTAGCTAAGGCAGATCAAGCTTCATAACTGTTAGCCCAAAAAAGGCCACATATTACATCATGGTTTATGCATACATATGTGCATAGTTTTGTTAAATTTTTTCATACCAACTTTAAGGTTTTCTATTTCATTTTTCAAAACTCTCTCTGGCCGGTGAAAATCTTACCCCCTGTCATTAGATTGAAAGACATCATTTGATACCCATGTGGGTATTGTTATCCCTGCCTTACTATGCCAGTTAACAGGGGAATTTAGTATGCTTCTAAAAGTAGAACCTACATATCTTCTCCTTCCTCTCTCCACGTTTCCTCTTCTCCTCTCCAAAGTCAACTGTGTGTGTGTGTGTGTGTGTGTGTGTGTGTGTGTGTGTGTGTGTGTGTGTTCATAAAGTGACAAGCAAGTTTATCCCATGTCCTATATCCCAAAACCTACATCTCGCCACCATTACACACATACTCAGCACATAACTAAGTAGCTGAATTGTATGGGAAGGCTTACCATAAGTTTTTGTTCTCTAAGGTATGATTTGACTTGTTCTTCCCACACATGCATGCCTATTTTCTCATTAGGAAGTAGAACTGATGAGGTTCAGAGAACCTGGAGCAGTAAAGTTCCTGCCCAAAATGAGGTTGGGGCAGTCCTTTTCTTTTCGGCCTCTGGCTCCCTAGGAAGATACGAAGGGCATGGTTATTCTTAGGGTATACTGGTCTCCCCACCTCTTCTGCTTCAACAAATGCATGTTGCCCTTCTCTTTCCACAGGTCAGCGGACAGACTGTAGTCTTGCCAGGTAAGTGACCCTGAGAAGGGATAAGGAGAGGCCCCTGGGATAGAGCCACCTGGGAAAGAGCCGTAGCTGTGCTTGTAAAAGATACTGGATGGCTTTGCAAAGGAGTGGCCTGAGGCACAGTTGCTTCCTTCTCTTTGCCTTACTAATCCCATCTCCTTTCAAGTGGCTGTGGAGTTGCTGCCATTTAGGGTAGTCTGAGCAAAATAATGTCATGGGAGTTGTCCCTTGATTAAAAATCTTCCAGAAACTCCCCAAAGCTACAGTACTTCAAAGAAAATAAACACTAGACTCTGGATCTTGATAACCTCCTAGTTAGAAGACTTCAACATGTAACCTTAGAGAAGTCTCTGATACAAAGAAGACTAGGTGATAGTGTTTAACCTGAGATTTTTTTTAAGTGTATGGAGAAGATGATAGGCACTAATTAGTGACTGTTGTGGATAAGGAAATATTACATTGCTTTGACTTGACAAATAGCACTGGGAGAAATCTTTGCTGTTCAAGTATGCAGTCCTTCCAGTCTTCCTCCACCTTCTCTCCCTCTCCACCTCAGCTAAATATTTTCCCTCACAGTCATAATGGTGCTATGAGCTGGCAGAGAACAAGACATTCATTCAGCCAGCACCCTGAGGTGCCTGAAAATGTGCTGCTTTAATGACGCAGATTGCCTTCTCTCAGCTCATACAGTCGTGAGGCCACTTACAGTTACAGGCTCACTATTTACTGATGACTTAATCTGATTTTCATCATTTTGTCATAGTGGGTTAGAGCTGAAGTCCTGTTACTATGCCATTCTTGAGGACTGGAGGGAGCTAAGAAGATAAAATTCTGTAGGACCTGTCTCCTGATGGTATAGTCTTAGCTTCTTCGTCAGAGGTACCACATCTCTGGAAAGGCTAAGAAGAGCTGCACTGATTTCCCATGCTGTTTATCCCTTTCCCCATGTGTGACCTTGGACTATCATCTCTCCTCTCAGAATATCAGCCTCCTCTTGTTGAAGACAAGCATTTTGTTAGCTCAGAAAAGCGCTATGATTTCAGCAAGGAGCCTTAAGAGCAGGCTGGCGGCAGAGTGAGAACAAGGCCCAGCCTCCCAATCCATCTCCTACCTTCCCAAAGCAGGGGGTGCCGTCCACCTCGTTGAGTAGTGTGCTTCTGTGTCTGATACCCTTAGAGAAAAAGGCTCCTACAGCTAAGCACGGCTTGAAAAGCACCGACAGAGGCCCTGAGTTCCTTTCAGTCTGAATGTCCTGCCATCTAAATCAAAAACAAAACTTAATTAATTAATTTAAGTGGTCCTTTTCTTTTTCCCAAGAGACTCAAGAGAAGATATATCACTCTTTGGTGTTTAGTTTTTGTTTCCTTTCATACAGAAAGATCTTTAGATTGTCTAACATGACTCTACTACAGAGTAAACTATTTGCTGCCTGTTTAAGTTTTGAACAGTGATAGGCATTAAACCAGGGACCTCTATGCTTTTATGGAAGAATAAAGTTTATTAGGCTTTTGTTGGGAAATAACTTGGCAAGTCTCTTAGCTTTTTCTGGAACTGATCTCAAAATTATGATATGTTTCATTACCTGCTGTTACAATTGTTTTACATGATTTAAAGCTTTAGTTCTGGATTTAGGAGTGATTGTCTCATTCTGTCCCCTTTTTCTCTCTTTCCTTCCTGTTGCTGGACTGGTCCTTTCTGATTTGGTGGGGCAACCACAGGCGAAGCTCAACTGTGAGGAAACAGGTAAGAGCCCAGCAGAGCCAGATTGTCCAGCCCGGCTCATGAAAATTGTGTACCTCCCTCAGCCATGATGAATTCCATGCCATGCCTCTGACCTCATGCTCATACGTGGCTGCACCTTTAGTTACAGTATAGTTAAGATTGTGGCAACCACCAATTCCAAGTTTTTGGGAATTATCATAGGCTTTGTAATCCAGTCTTCTCCTTGTCAGATCTCCAGGAAATCCAACACCATTGAACTTACAGATTAAGTTTGATTTAAACTTGGACAAATTGTTCCGTAACAGCCAATGATGTCCTTCTCTGTGAGAACATAAAGAGGCCTCACACTTCCTTACATACACATTAATAACACCAGCAGCTCAAGCTAGCTGATCCTCAATCTAAAACGTCCTACTTACTAAAATTTGTAGGTCATCTTAGATGTATTCCTGACATACCCTAATAATATAGATATGAACCTGTTTTGGGAGTGAAACAAAAGAAGTGCTCAGCTCGACAGGTTTGCACTGACTTTCACCAATATATTTAAATTCACCGCTGAGCCAGTTCTTACCCATGTTAGGAGGGATCTTAGCAGTGGCCTTGAGTAATCCACACCAGGGGAAATCTCAGTACAATTTTTACTTACTTTAAAAGGAAAAAAATTTAAATGAAGTATATTTTTGCAGTAGCAAAATTCCATTCACTAATTATAGTCTGTGGTAAGTAGTGAAGTGACTTCATGTTCCCTAAGCTTCTCACACCAGCTTTGCAGGAGGGAAAGTTAGCAAGTACAGGGTGGAAGGCAGGGCTCAGAAATATCCTTCTGTCTACCCAGGAAAAAGCTGATCCAGGCCTTTTTAAAAAGTCATTTGCAGGGGCTGGAGAAATGGCTTGGTGGTTAAGAGCACCGACTGCTCTTCCAAAGGTCCTGAGTTCAATTCCCAGCAACCACATGGTGGCTCACAACCATCTGTAATGCCATCCAATTTCCTCTTCTGGTGTGTCTGAAGACAGCAACAGTGTACTCATATTAATAAAATAAAATAAAATATTCTTTAAAAAAGTTGAAGTTGATAAAAATTATATCTAAAAAAAATTATTTGCAGGGATGGAAAGATGGCTCAGCAGTTAAGAGCACTCGCTCTTAATTTAATTTAAATTTAATTCCAGCACCTATGTCAAGCTACTTACAGTTGCCTGTAACTCTAGCTCCAGGAGATCCAACACCATTGAAGATTTACTTATTTTATCTCATGTGTATGAGTGTTTGGCCTGCATGTATGTGTATACATTATATGCATGCCTGGTGCCTGTGTGAAAGGGACGGGGGGTGTCAGATCTCCTGAAACTGGGGTTACAGATAGTTGTAAGTCACTGTGTGGATTCGAATCCACTGAGCGGATCCTAATCTAGACCTGGGTCTTCTGCTAAGGCAGCAGGTACTCTTAGTTGCTTAGCCTTCTCTCTAGCCTTCATCTTCCTCTTGACCATAGATGTCATTTTCATAAGAAAAATTAATCTTTTCTTTCTTTTATTTTGTTCCTTTTTTATTATTATTTTTTTAAGTACAGCATCTTACTTACTATACAGTCCAATTTGACTTTGAACTTATGATCCTGATACCTCTGCCTCACAAATTCTGGAGCTACAAGCATGTGCTAGCAGGCCTGGCTATACATTTTTTAAATGATAAAAATTTTACTGTAACTTTCTACCATCTTATTCCTATAATTCTTTTTTTTCTCCTTTCTCTTGGGGTTTCTCTTAAAACTCGAGAGGAATGGAATGTCTCTCAGAGATAATTTATTGCATTTAATAGACATAATAAATTAATAGGCATATATCTTATAGCCTAAGCAACCATTTTTCCTTTATTACCAAGAATAGGCTTGAACTTGAAATTTATTTCTTTTCATTTCTGATCTAACTCTAGACTTCCTGCTTAGTCCTAGGGCTTGCATGTGGGAGCTTTGCAGCCTCTGCTGTAGCTGCAGGAGTGCTGGAGTTTGGTAGGTAGTATCTGCCCCTGACTAGGGTCACCATCAGTAGTGAGTGGCACCTACCTGCTTTGCATGGCTATTGCTACACTAAAGCATTTGCAGGCAAGGTACCAGATTTGCATCAGAGTCCAGGATTTACCACATCCAATAAACCCCTTTAATTGGCTTTTCTTATAGTTTCTCTCTGTCAAGAAGTTTTTCTTAAATGGTAAGAATAGTAAAATCAGGCTGGAGAGATGGCTCAGAGGTTAAGAGCACTGACTGCTCTTCCAGAGGTCCTGAGTTCAATTCTCAGCAACCATATGATGATTCATAACCATCTATAATTGAGATCTGGTACCCTCTTCTGGTGTGCAGGCAGACATGCATGTAGAGTACTGTATACTAAACAGATAAATCTTAAAATAAATAAATAAAATAGTAAAAGCATAATTTAGAAGATCTTGTTCATATAAATAACCAGAATATCAATGTTTGTTTCTTATAAATCAGTTAAATAAGAGAAATAATCTGGAGATTTGTTTTCCTGTAGAGACTAAGTTCAAACCAGCCCAGACCTTTCCTAAGCAGGAGGGGACCCCTGAGCCATTAGTCTCAGGCCTCCTTGCTCCACTCCAGCCCTTCCTTTCCTCTCCTGCGCATTACTTCCCTCACTTTCTTCCTAATCCTGCTTCCTCTGATCCTTGACATTTAAGTGTTCCCTTAAGTGTGCTCTACTTTGTGTTTGTCTCTTTTAAAAAAAAAAAAAAAAAAAGATTCATTTATTTTATTTTATGTATATGGGTGTCTTGCCAACATGTACATCTGTGGGCCATGTGTATGCAGTACCCATGGAAGCCAGAAGAGGGCATCAGATCCTGTGGGGCTGTAGTTAGAATGGTTGTTAGTTGCCATGTGAGGGTTGAAAACTGAACCTGAGTTTCATGTGTTTAGGAAATTGTATCTTATATCGTGGGTATCCTAGGTTTTGGGCTAGTATCCACTTATCAGTGAGTACATATTGTGTGAGTTCCTTTGTGATTGTGTTACCTCACTCAGGATGATGCTCTCCAGGTCCATCCATTTGGCTAGGAATTTCATAAATTCATTCTTTTTAATAGCTGAGTAGTACTCCATTGTGTAGATGTACCACTCTTGACTCTAGCTGCATATGTATCAAAAGATGGCCTAGTCGGCCATCACTGGAAAGAGAGGCCCATTGGACACGCAGACTTTGTGTGCCCCGGTACAGGGGAACGCCAGGGCCAAAGGGGGGGAGTGGGTGGGTAGGGGAGTGGGGGTGGGTGGGTAAGAGGGACTTTTGGTATAGCATTGGAAATGTAAATGAGCTAAATACCTAATAAAAAATGGAAAAAAAAAAAAAGAAAAAGAAAACTGAACCTGGACCCTCTGTAAGAACAAGTGCTCTTAACCACTGAGCCACCTCTCCAGACTCAAGCATCATGCAGTATCTACATGTATTAAAATACATAGTATCCCATTAATACATACAGATTTTATGTACCAGTTTAAAAAAAAAGTTTTAAGACAAAAAATTTTAAAACCAATTAATACTAAAAGAAAGAAACTTTGCCAAACTATGAATATTTGTCTTCTGGATAGTTTTCTCCTGTAAGTTACTGACTGCTGCTCTACTCTCTTTCCAAATTATACCAACTGTCAATTCCATCCAGCTTCCTTAATCTGATAGAATAGGAATTTGGCCTGACTATCCTTACTAGCCCTTTCCAACTAAGGTTATATGATCAAAACATTGTGAGCCAAATAATGAAATTGATGATTGACATTAATTTTAACATTGAGAAAAGAAGGGAAGAAGAAAAAAGCAATGGATGAAAAATTTATAGGAAGTGCTGGGAAAGTTGTATGTAGTTCTTGTAGGTCTTCGTGGGTACATTGGGAACACATAGGCACAGCTGGGGAAGTGAATTCACTTGTGGCTTAGAAACATCACAGGTTGCAGCAAAGACGATCTGAAGCCTCTATGCTCTTATTCCTCATTAGACTCTGCCTTAGACACCATTCTAGCCTTCTGTGGTAGTAGAGATAGCTCTGCTCTATCCTTGTCTACTACAGAGTATTCCCCCGGGTTACTTCTGCTGGGCTTTTGGTGACAACAGGCGTACAGGTTGGCTTTCGTGCCTTGTTCTCTGAGGACTCTATGGAAGTCAGCTGACTGTTGGTGTTAGATGTCCTGCACATTCAGACAGAGCCCTGCATTCCATAGTTTACTAATGCTAGGATCCTGGAAGTTTCCAGTGTCCTCCTCCTTGAGTGTTAGATAAAAATCTGGGACCAGAAAAACTCTGCAAATAGTTCTGCTACCGTCATTATCTCTCCTACTACATGATTTCCTAAGAATGGAGGCCTTTTCTCCTTGTAATAGTTGATCCTTGTGTTTACATTAGAATAAGGGATAAAGGACAACAATTCTCCTAAGGTTACTTGTCCTGACAAGGTTACTTGATCTAAAAAATGTCAGATGCTGGCCACTGTACCTGAAAGGCTAGAGGAAGCAGTCAGGTTACAAAGATGAGCATTTGGAACTAGATGTGAGCATGACACATCATCAATCCCAGGGAAACAGAGGCGGGCAGATTTCTGTGTGAGTTTGAGGCCAACTTGATGTACATAGTGAGTTTCAGGCCAACCAAGGCTACTTACTGAGTCCCTGTCTCCAAAGAAAATAACAATAAAATGAGCATTTTATGACACTGAGACCTTTCTGGCTCCAGTTCCACTTTGGCAGCATCCTGATTCCTGGCAAGCTTGGAACCTACATAGGCCAAGCCATCTCTTTTCTCAGCCTGACTCTTTCATGAGACCCAGCTGCTTCCCTTATAGTGGCCAAACTCATGGCTATATCTGAAAATTCAAAGCCAGATATGTATAATCCAACCTGTGAAATGGGCAGAAGATACAAGGCTCTACCACATTGTAGTCTAGTCTTGCCAAAATATCTGAAACTAGGTTTTAGGGCATCTCTTATGTACTTCTTTCATGCAGATGAATTGTTACTCATGTGGCTACATTACAAAACCTTTCTGATTTTCAGTAATAATTAGCAAGCACTGTTTACTACCCTTACAGTCTGTAGTATGAGTGACAGCAAAGTATGCAGTAACAAAGTAAGTCCTGGCTTTTCCACTTGCTAGCTATGTGATACAATTAGCCATTTAACCTTACTAAACCCCATTTCTACATTATCTAAAACACTTTGTATGTGGCCTAACACCTCTGTGAATGTAGACATTAATATTCATGTACTTGGGGCTAGGGAGATGGCTAAGTGGTCATGAGTACTCTTGCAGAGGACCCTCATTCAATTCACGGGAGACTTACAACCACCTGTATCTCTAATCCCAGTAGATCCAGTGTACTCTTCTGGCCTCTTTGGATATCAGACATACAAGTGGCACATAGACATGCATGTAGGCAAAACACTCAGCACACAAAACAATAGAATAAATGCAGCTTAAAACTTCAAAAACAAACACGTATATTCATGTACCAATAAGACATGTGGCTAGCCTCTCCACTGGCCCCTTAGTTTGTAGACAGCAAGTTGAAACCCATATAAACTGCCAGGATTGTAAAGCAAAAGACAAAGTGGACATCTGAGAATCCTGCTATACATGTTCCCAGGTCATCCTTACTATTCAAGAGTCACTTTTTCTTTTCTTTTTTACCTTTATTGTGCCAACTAAACCATTTTTCTTTTAGATTTTTAAGTTTTATTTTTTATGAACAGTGGGTTGGGTGTTTTACACCCCCCTCTTCTCTCTCTCTCTCTCTCTCTCTCTCTCTCTCTCTCTCTCTCTCTCTCTCTCTCTGTCTCTCTTTCTTCTGCTAAAAATTATACCTCTTTTTGGTCATCTTTAAAACCTTCTGCTACATTTTTACAAACAAGTCCATAGTCACCACCATAAGGCCTGCCTGCACTTCCCTCACAAATACTACCACCCTTCATGGGCCCACAATTTGTTCACTGTTATCCACTGTAATTTCTAAAATCATTATAGTTCCCTCCAACAAAATTCCATCCTTCATTGTAACAATAATCCTCCTCCACCACCACATCTCCCACCTTGGTTTCAAAATCCTGGTTCATCACCAGCATTGTGCCTTAACTACTGTAATCAGGACTGCTACCATAGTTGCCACCATCACCTCCAAATTCATTATATTGGTCATCACCACCTCCACCACCATGCCCTCCTCTACTACTATATATACAGGACCACCACTTCCACTAAAATTTTCACCATGACCAAAATTACCTCCAATACCTCCGAAGTTTCCTTCTTGACCTGTAAAGTTGCCAAATTCACCTCCACCACCTCTCTATGACCCGGAAGATGGCATGTCTTGTTTGGAAAAGACCTAATTCCCTCACATTTGTGACCATTAACTGTGTTGTTTCTACAAAGCAAATCCTCTTTTTTCCACTCTTGTTTATCCTCCATAACTTGTATGGTTTTGACCTTGACATACTTTTCAAAGTAGTCTCTCGAGTTATATTCTTCTGTATCTTCTTGACTATCAACAGAATTTTTCTTCACTATTAATGGGCACCAGGCTTTAAAGAATCCTTTCTAGAAACAGTTAGTTCTGGTTCTTCCACACCCATCAATCTGTGTGTTCTAGCACACATTGCTACATCTACTTCTTCAACACAAGAGTAAGTTCAGAAAAACAAAGCCCCTGGAATATTTTGTTTGGGGGAGTCTCTCATTACTATACTGTTTGTAAGGGTTCCTCATTTCTCAAAATGTTCTCTTAAACTGCCATCTGTATTTTCAAACAGCTTCCTCCAGTGCTCTGGTTCCATCAGATCATGGCCTTCCTTCCCCTCCCTTCCCCCACCAGCATCAATGAACAGTCAGGCTGGGGGCGACCAGACAGCAGGGTTATCTCCATTTTGAGGCCAGACTCACTTCTTCTATTTTTGATTTTTGATTTCTACATTTCTTTCTTGTTTTTCAGGATTCCAGCCAAGCAATTCCTCTGGTGGTAGAAAGCTGCATCCGGTTTATTAGCAGACATGGTAAGCAGAAATACAGCTTTGCTCATATTTGTGCAAAAAGTTAGAACTTCAAAGAGTCCTTTACAGAAAAAGAACAGAGGTGGAGCCAGAGAGGTGGTTCAGTGGTTAAGATCACTCACTGCACAGCCTTGAGGACCTTAGTTCAGATTCCGAAACTTACATAGCAAGGAGAGCAGGATCTTATACACAACTGTAACTCTAGTTCAGTGGAAGGCAAAAAGACAGGAGGGTCTCTGGGGGCTTGATGGCTGCCACCCTAGCCCTAAAAAGAGTCCTGTAAGATCCAGTTCAAGGAAAAGACAATACCACAAAGGAGTGTCTCAGAGACAGAGTGTTAGAATAGAAAACAACCAACACTGTCCTCTGGCCTCCATAGCTACACACAGGCACATGTACACATGTATGTGCATATACACCAGAGAGAGAAGAGAGATTGCCTTCCCATCCTCACATTCTTAGAAAAGGAATAAAGTCTTAACTCATTCATGTACTGTTTGCTCCTTCAGAAAGGCTCTATCTACATCTCGTGAATAGACATGTTTTGACCTAGCCACTTACCATGTTCTTTTGTAGCTCCAGAGTTTTAAATGGCAGCTTCTTTATGAAGAAGAGGAGCTAGACAGTGTGGTGGTGGTGGTGGTGGTGGTGGTAGTGGTGGTGGTGGTGGTGGTGGTAATGAAACCAGTAGTTATAGGCTTGGTGTATGTAGGTAGGTACCTTCTATGGCATAGCCTAACCATTTTGTCCCATTAGCTGTACTGGAATGGTCTGAAACAATTCCATCTCTGATGTTGCACTGATTGTGTCTATAATATTTGTGTTTTGTCTTAATTTGGTTTCATTGGATATAGTGTTCCTATGAGCTCAGTAACTATTGTAAAGTTGTATCTACCTTTTGAGAGTCTTCAGGGACTGGCTCTCTCTCAACATTAATCAAGTTATATTTACCTTTCTGCTTGGGCAAAGCTAAGCGATTTAGCTCTGTTCTTTATCAGCTAATGACCTCATTAGACATACTTTAATAATTACCAGCAAGTTTATTCCCCAAGGCTGAGAATATTTAGAATATCTATACTGGCCTTTAACTGTTTAGAAATTACATCAGAAATAGTTTTTAAATACTAAAATATCCATCCTGGAGCTAAGGAAGCCAGGTATTGCTTGTCTAAATTCCAAGGCACCTTTTTATTCTCCATCCTCTTGCCTGCCTCCTCTTCTCCCTATAAACTGGAGTGTTTCTTAGATTCATTATTGAAGCAGTAATTATTTTAGCATTCTTGTATCATATCCTAATCTCCATCAACTATAAATTTCTGTTATTTCTGTTCTCTTGAAGTATGAGCACTATTCATCACTATTGAACAATCAACAAGTATTTTATAAGCTCCTAACCAATGCTAAGCATCATGTATTGCCAAGAAAGAAAACATAAAGAGAAGTAATATACTAATCTTGTTTTTAAGTGGTTTTATGATGCATTTAGAAGAAAATAAGTGAGCAGATAATAAGTTAATGAAAAGAAATAAAGCAATAGTAATTGACAGTAACAGAATAAGAAATTTTACAAGATAGCAGTAGTTAATTCCAAGGAGCTGGCAAAGACAAATTCAAGCTGAGTTCAGTTGAAAAATAAGTGTTGGTTCCTAAAGAACAATGGGAAGAAGTTGTGGATTCATTCGTTCACCCATGCATTCATTTGTTCCTTCAACACAAAGTCTATATTGATTGACTATTATAGACCAGTAAAAAGGTTCTTCCAGAAACTTTTGTTCCACTGAAGAACAAACATAATCAGCCAGTAAACAAATTGACTTGCAATATTTCCAATGTTAGTGTACGTTATGAAGAAAAGAAATCAGGATGCAAGATGGGAAATGGAGAGAGGCACTGTTGTGGTGGGTCATGAAAAGCCCACATTTTGGGTGGAGTTGTGGGGAAGAGGTAAGCAATGTGTCCCTCTGAGGAAGAGTATTTGTGGCAAGAGAACAAGAAGTGCAGGAACTGTTGACATATGTAAGAAAGCGCACAGGCTGAAAGAGTGAAGGGAGGTTGACTGGAGAGGAAGCCACAGGCAGTGCTTTTATGGCTCTGTTAGCTACAGTAGGTATATGTACATTTAATGGATTCATAACCTTTGTTAGCCTCAGAGTAGTCTATGGCACAGCAAATGTTAGGAATTGTTACATCCTAACTATCATTGTATCCTCTGGAAGATTATATTATATTATTATATTATTATAGTGCCCATTATAGAGATGAGGAAATTAACATTCTTCGTAGTACAGTGTCAGGGTGGTCCATAAGGACCCACAAGAGGAGGGGTCTGAGGAACCACTAAAATTAACCAGGAAGGGATTTTTTTTTTTAATCTTCCATTTTCAAAAAAGAAATGTGAGGTGGTTTTAACAGTCAGTTGAAGAATTATCTAGGAGAACAACTCTTAGCAACAGCTATGTCCAGCAGGTTTTATGTCATTTTCAAATAGTTTACCCTAATCCAAGAGCACTTTATGCTTTCATGTTAGTGTGTGCTAAGAAAAACAAAGACTAAAGATTATAGATATATTATTTTGGTTATGCACTATACCAAAATGCCAAATGGATTTTCCTTTCTAGAAAACTTGTTTCTCCTCTCAAAATTATCACATCACATACTCGAACGATTCTGTCTGGTGTGCCAGTGAGATGGTTCAGTGGGTAAAAGTGCTTGTTTCACAAGCCTGACAATGTGAGTTCCTCAAAACATGGATATCCACACATGTGCCATAGCATACACACACACATACACATATAAAATGATGATGATGATGATGATGATAATAATAATAACAACAACAATAATTGGCCCTAAGAGTAAGTGGTCCTAATCTAGAGAATCCATTCTCTAGGAGAACTGGAAACCAGACTGAAGTAGAACTCAGTATTTTAGACCAGTTGTCTGATTTCCAGCGAGCTCATCTCTCATTTGTTCTTCCCTTGGTCCACAGGCCATCAAACCTACCCAGAAGCACTGAGCTGACCCTCTCAAAAAGTTGTGTAGTACTTTCCCAGCTAAAACACACCGAACAGTCTGGTTTGAGATGACATTTCCTTATACTCTATGTTTCCAATAAGGCCTGGGGTATGTTTCTGTTTCTGTCAGAGTCTTGGTATTTATGATACATTTTGTTTTAAGCAACAATTTCTGGCTCTCACACCCCATTTGGTAACTAATGTAGTGCCACCACAATAGCATTGATGGGATTTTAATGTTGCTTGCCATTCTCCGAGGAATTTCTTAGGGATTACCTCAGAGAAACAAACCGCTTACACCTTACTAAAAGCCAGGTAATGCCATTCCTTCACTTACTTTCAGTCAGATTCAACAATTTCAGCCTTGGTATTCCTCCAGGATCTAACTAATTGAATACAGCCCCCCTCACTTAAAGGACAATTATGAAATATCCAGCAAAATATAGCCTGTATTCTGTTTTGTTTGTTTTTCTAGAATCAATCTGAGGTTTCTATCAAGGTTTTTGGAGGATCACAGAGAAATGTTGACAAAGGAGATCTAGGTTTGGAGAAAGGCTGAAAGTCCTGATACAGCTGGAGATAGTAGTTAAGCCAATCAGTAGTGATTGTTTCCTGATTTTTTTTTAGTGGGTTACAGTTGCATGTGTGGTGCTTTCTGTAAACTAAGTACAATCAGGCCAAGATGGCTTCCTCCCATCCTCTGTGCACACAGCAGTAGCCTCGTGTATGACAATGAAAACTGAGCCTCTGGTTGCAGCAACAAGACTGCCTTTGAGCTCTGGTCCTGGTTCTTCCTGTCATCGTTCACCTGTCCCCTCATCTAGAAGATGGATTACTGCTAACCCTGACCTTGTAGGGTTCTATGAGGACCAAATACTTTCTAGGAAAGCATTACTGGCAGTCATTATATAAGCATTGTTTTTCATGACTATCTCTACTCCAGAAAAATCATGAGAAGATAATTTTTTGTATACCTCATAATGATCTATAAACATGTTTTCTTTAAAAAAAAAAAAAAAGACAGCAGTTCAGGGACCAGTGCCTAGGACAAAGACTGACAAAGCTATCTACTGATTGGTCACTTTTGTTTTTATGTCCTCTATTTTTCATCAGTTCAGAAATGTTTTCTAGAATAATGTGGATAGTGTTAAAATGCTAACGAACTCATAACAACCCATCTTTCTCTAACCTCTCTAATGCTACCTACTGTTTTACCTGCCAATACCCACCTCCATTCTTGACTGTGGGCAATAAGAAAGCACCAACAAGTGTTCCCCACTCCACGGGTAGGACCAGAAAACTAAAGGCGGAGAGGCTGCAGCCTAGTAGTCACTCTCCCTTAGAAGCAGAGAGGCTGTGAGCATCCCTTTGGCCTGATGCTTCCCTTGCAACTAACGCCTCATAATCCTCCCAGAGACGTGTCCAGCATCAGTGCCCTCCCTGTTTTTTCTCCTTTGTCCTAAAAACCAACACATGGTACCAGTGGAGAAGGGAATCCTAATCGTGGCCTTTATGATTGTGAACTTGCTGTTTTTCACTTGACCACTTTATTTTCTGTTTCTAGGCCTACAACATGAGGGAATTTTCCGGGTTTCTGGATCACAAGTAGAAGTGAACGACATAAAAAACGCCTTTGAGAGAGGTGAGGTGGAAATAAACAGCTATAAGATAAATGTTTGCTAACCCTGAGAGCTGCCTCCACCTTTTCCAGTAGAGTTCTCTGTGCTTATAAAACCAAGAAATTGCCTGTTTTCTCTGTACTTTGAGTAGATACACAGAGAGATACTGGACCATGCCCCAGCTTCCTTCTTTCTTAGTCCCACCCATCCTGCTCATTCCTATGGTGATCTGCCAGAAACCCAAGTCCTCACTATATATCCAGGCAGTTTATAGCCTTATCCAGAACCCTTGGTAGCAGTTAATATCAAGGCTAATGTGCCTCTTCATTGTATCCCATTTATCATCTTGTGGTCTATTAAGGTAATGGGCAAGCTTTGGCAATTCCTGTCGTTGTAATTGATATATATAGTTTCAATTTAGGGTTGGTGTTATCATTAAATTTAATTACACTTGATATGAAATTTTCCATGGGGATTCTGGGATGGCTGTTCTGTCAGTGGGTGTCCACTGCTATGATAGTCAGAGAAACTGGCCTCTTGGCCTTGTTTTCCCTCCACCAGGGGCTCAGTCTCCTTTAAGTTTCATGATTCTTGTGAGAGAAACAGTTCCTGGTTTCTCCTCTCAACCCACAGGGAATGTTCATTAGCCTGAACAGTGCCACATTGTGGCCATAGTGCTGGGTAGAGATAATGAGATGAGGATGTAAATAGGTCACCCCTCCACCATCTCTGCCTCATCCTCTGTGATTTGCCTAACTCGCTTTCTTTCCTTTCGGACTGGGGGCTACCTATCTTTAGGAGAGGATCCCCTGGCTGGGGACCAGAATGACCATGACATGGACTCTATAGCTGGTGTCCTCAAGCTTTACTTCCGGGGCCTGGAACACCCGCTCTTCCCTAAAGACATCTTCCATGACTTGATTGCCTGTGTCAGTAAGTATCAGTATGCCCCATGAATGGCAGCAAGACACTTGGAAATTCTCATCAATTTGTTTCCTCAGAAGCTTTTCAATAAAGTTTTTTTGTTTTTTACATATTTCTTCCTGTGAGTTTCTCCTCTTTATCTCCACTGTTTTATCCCTAGTAGGGGAAGAGCAAGAATGATTTAACAGTAATAGCATAGAATTTAAGTCAAGACTCCTTGCTTTTTTTTTTTCTAATTTATCTCAGTCATTAATTCCTTTCTATCTCTGAGTTTTATCTTTTTTAGCAAAATGCTTTTATATTCATCCGTAAGATCCAGTCTTGTCAGATACCTGAAGCTTATATACAATGTCAGAGCTATTAATAGAACCAGAGGAAAGTGAGAGCACCAACCATGCTCCCTGCTTGCTGTTTTATATGTGCCATGGCTTACCTGATGTGTGTGTGTGTGTGTGTGTGTGTGTGTGTGTGTGTGTGTGTGTGTATTCACATGTGTCTGGAAACAAGAAAAGCTCCTCTATGCACTTAAAAGTACCATTTAATATTTCCCCAGAGAAAGATCTCTGTTTTCATTAAAGTTCTCTGTTAGGGCACAAGAAGCCATTCCTAGGCATTTAGCTCAGTTGGTGATACTGAAGCATCCTACCACTTGATTCCATGGGAAATCCATGGAAATTTAAAATAATATCAAGTTATTCAGGAAGCAGATTATATTATTTAGGGTTTTATTGCTGTGATAAAACACAGTAACCAAAAGCAACTGGAGGAGGAAAGGGCTTATTTAATCTCACGCTCCCATCGCTAAGGAAACCAGAGCAGGAACTCAATAGGGCTGGAGGGAGGAACTGATACAGAGGCCATGGAGGAGTGCTGCTTACTGGTTTGATCCCTGTGGTTTGCTTAACCTGCTTTCTTAAACAACTGAGTCTACCAGCCACCCACAGAGTGCTGGGCCCTCCCATATCAATCAAGAAAACATACCACAAGTTTGCCCACAGGGTAATCTGGTGGGAGTATTTTCTCAGTTGAGGTTCCTGCTTCCCAAATGACTCTGGCTGGTGTCAAGTTGACATAAAGATAGCCAATACATAGGCCTTATCTGAATGATGGCCTCAGAAGGGGAAGGGAGTAAATGCAGGAGAGATCTTTTCCCAGGTTGAACAAGGCCTTTGTGGCCTCCTGAATTTTCAGTTTGGCTCAGTATTTGGATTGGGTACTTACCTGTTCCTCTTTCAGTTGTTCTGAGAAAAGCCTGGGCATCTAGGATGCTAGTTCTCTTTGCAGTCTGTGTGTTTGTGAGAGTCCAATGGGAAGGAGTTATGAGACAGTTACAAACATACATTACTAAGGTCATATCTCATCTCTTTTCCAGGAATTGACCCAAGTGAAGTCTCTTACCAAGACACACCAGATTCCTCATCTGCCCAATTCTTTCTTATTCTTGCTCCTAGTCCAATATTTGCTATGTCTTATTCACATAAAGGCTACCAGATCATGTTTGTATTGTCACACTGTGGAAGTCGGAGGCTGTTCATGACAGAGATCACAGGCATATGGCCAAATCTGTAACTAACCTGACCATAGCACAAAAACCAGGAATCTTCTCTAGTCTTCTTCACAGATTTTACTACTTTTCCAGGGTCCTACTGTCATCTCCCTCTACGCAGGCTCTGCTCACATCTACTTTAGATAAGGGAGGGGGAAGCCAGACTTATCTAGAGGAGGAATAGATAACTGTGTACAGAGGAGTCAACGAAGGACTTCCTCAGCTGCTGTCCCTTCTCCTGTGCGGGGCTCTTCAAGACTGATTATCCAGCAGTCATGACAGGTTTATCCTGAGATACCTCTTTGCCTTCCTCAATCAGTGAGTAGCCGCCACTTGGCTTTGACTATGCAGAGCTCTCACAAACACACAGACAACAAAGAGAACAAGCATCCTAGATGTCCCCAGTTTTTCTCAGAACAACCAAAAGAGGAACAATTTAAGTATTCAGTCCCAATGCTGAGCCAGACTGAAAATCCAGGAGGCATAAAGGCTTTGTCTATGTCTATTGTTTAAATTAGAGGGGAGACATGTCCAACTCCTTCTGTGCCCATGGAACATACACCTTGAGTTTGTATTAGTCAGAGTGTGGGTCCAGTGTGTGGTCTTTTGAAACAGTCTCATCCCACAGAACATCCAGGAGGAAGCTCCTGTCACTATCCCAGGGCTGTATATGGGCCAGCTTTGCTCCCTCTGTGAGTTGTGCTGCTGGTGACTGCAGTCATGCCAGAGGATAACATGCCTTTCTTCTTTCAGCAATGGACAACCTGCAAGAGAGAGCTGTGCATATCCGGAAAGTCCTTCTGGTCCTGCCCAAGCCCACTCTGATTATCATGAGATATCTCTTTGCCTTCCTCAATCAGTGAGTAGCCTTCACAATGAAAGACTTGGCTTTGACTACACAGAGCTTTCACATGGATCTATGTCTAATCATCCATCCTAACAGACACTTACTGAGCATCTGCCATTCACCAACTACGGTGCTAGGCTACTAAAAATACACTGTCAGATGGAAAGAAAAAAGCCTTTTATCATTAGCTCATGATCCAATGAAGGAAACAGATACTTCAGGTATAATAGCTGCTAAGGGAAAAAGAAGACTAAAGATGGGGACAGAGTTCAGGGGTCATAATGGACAAAAGATAAAGGAAGAAGAGCCAATTTAGAGATGTGCTTGCCACAAAGGCCTTTCTGGGAAGACGAGGTACAAGCAGTAACCTGAAGGGTAAAGAAAGGGAGCTATAAAGACATTGAAGATTTGAGAGGTAGGTTTGAAAAATGGTATGATCTGGCTTTCAGGTATTTATTTTCAAACCTGCCAGTTATTTTGTGGAGAAGTTACTGCAGAGGGTCAAAAAGAGAAGAGCGACGTATTCCAAGGTTGTGACATGGTCTAGCTGAGGTGATGGTAGACCAGAAGATGACAGAAAGAGTCAGGCTTGGGATATACGTTGAACACAGCATTGACACAGAGGATCTGCTTATAGGCTGGGTGAGGCAAGAAAAATCCTAAACTCCTTCTAGAGCATAAGCACAGTTGTGAAATTAGGGAAAAATGGAATAAAGATACTGAGACAGGTGCTAGTGTTGACCAGATAGTTCCACGCATCTTTTACACGTCCAAGAGAAGGTTTTTCTGCAGCTAACCATGGGAACCTAATCTGAGAAGATCCTGAAGTGGAGGCTTTTCTCCAGCCACATTTACTATAGGTGACTAGTGCACTGATATCTCCACTTCAGGGCTTAAATGGGACATTTCTTATTCAAGCTTGCCTGGGACAAGCAGGAGTCCCCATGTTGCAGACAAGGCAGGAAGCAGAAACATGACCTTCTGTCTTCTAAAACAAAGATTATAACCTGAAGGCCTGAGAGACCCTCCAGTATATTTTCTTTGGATCCGTTGTGTCTTAAAAACGTTAAAACAATGTTTAACTGTTTAGAAATCCGTCTTAAAAATTTAGATTTAGCTTTTGAAAAGCTGTTAGATCTACCATTAGTAGATGTGGCAGCAATTCCCTGTGGCAACAGGGCTGTCCACTGGGAGTACATGGTCAGCCCTGGTCCCCAGCCTTCTCCATGTTCTCATCTATCATCATGCTGGCTCTAGGTTTCCATATTGCCAAGAAGTAATTCTGTGGATTCCTGAATCCATCAAAACAGGGAAACAAAAGATAAACCAAAGGGTTTGTTTTAGTTTTAGCACATACTTTGTGAATATGAAGTCTTTATAGTTAGTCTTCATTTAAAATGACTACAACTTTACTGTTTATGCCTTCATGATCAGCCTGGCCTTATAGGCATCTTGATTAGTGGCCCCTGCCTAAGACCTTATTGGAAAGCCCACACTGTCACCTATGCCACTGCAGAACTCCAGAAATCTTGGCTCTACAGTCTGCATCCTCCCTAAGCTGTGCCTGACTGAGTCCTAACTCAGATGAGCTCCTCATAACTCATCCATGTGCTTATGCATAGCCTGGAAACGCTGCTCTGCCTAGTCAGCCCCCAGGGCCACAAGTCACTGCTTGTTCACATCACCATACCCACACTTAACCTGAGCCTTGTTTGTCCTCCATGACCTAGGAGCATGACAAGAGCAGACACCTAGAGTAGGTAGGGACAGAGAAGACATAGATTAACTGTTATCTTTCCCTGGCTTTGCAGGGGAGAAAAACAGTAGAGTCAGCGTGATAAAGTATAAGATAGTGGCCATTATTGAAAAACATCATAGGAATGTTACTAATTCCAATTATTAATTTGTTTGTGTATATATAATTTTTTTAAAACATTGTTTACTGATCAACAATAAGTTGTTATATTGGGGGCTGGTGAGATGGCTCAGGGGTTAAGAGCACCGACTGTTCTTCCAAAGGTCCTGAGTTCAAATCCCAGCAACCACATGATGGCTCACAACCATCTGTAACGAAATCAGATGCCTCTTCTGGAGTGTCTGAGGACAGCTACAGTGTACTTACATATAATAAATAAATAAATATTAAAAAAAAAAAAAAAAAAAAAAATAAGTTGTTATATTGAAAAGGCAAAAGCTGCCAACAGTTGTATCAGGAGTTGGCAGCTGCTTCCTCATGGAGCCTTTACCTGGACCCACACTTTGGGAATACATTCTTTAATGCTAGCTGATGTTTATTCTTGGATTATACACATATTACATCTCAGAGAACCAAACTAGCAGTATCTATCAATTGCCTCTTTAGCTGCAGCTTAGCTGTTGACTTTAGCCCTAGGTCTCATGTTGTGAAACAGTGCTGGGTTAGAACTATGAATCTCATCTGAATGCTCACCTTGGGGAAGTTGTGTCTCTAAGCTTGCAAAATGTTCCTTATCTATACAGTAGGATATTGTTTAGACATAAAAAGGGATGAAGAATTGGTGCACGGTACCATACAGGTGAACCTTGAAAATACTGTGTTGAATCAATAAACCAGACACACACAAAACACTCAACATTATAAGATTCCATTTCAACTAAATTTCCAGAACAGCCAAATCCATAGAAATAGAAAGTAGATTCCTAGTAGCCAGGGACTGAGAGGAAGGTTGAAAAGTAACAATTTAGTGAATACCAGATTATTTTCAGGGATGATGAAAATGTTGTGCAAATTAGAGGTAATAGTTATACAACATTGTGAGTATGCTAAATGCCACCTAATTGTATACTTTTATTTGTTATTATTATTTCTATTTAGAATATAAAGTTATGTGTTTCTTTATGGTCTTTTCATACATATGTATCATTTTATTTTGTTCTTATTTGCGCCTGTTGCCCCCCCCAACCTTGTTGCCAGTCTTCTTCCTCTTCCAAAAGCCCCTACATCTGTCTTCATGTTACATATCCACTACTACCCTTCATTTTGTCCCTTCCCCTCCCATTAGACCTTCTCTTCTCTCTTTGTCCCTTTTCTTTGGCATGGCCTATACACACACACACACACACACACACACACACACACACACGTACACATGAGTAGAAAAGAAAGTTATATTGAGAATCTGTTGCATATCGTTCCAGAAGGCTGTCATCAAGAAAACAACCAACTGTGAAACTTCATGTTCTTGTAGGATTCCTAACATTGGGAGCAGGGGCTGTCTCTGATTCTTTTGCTTGCTTTTGGGGCCCTTTTCCTCCTTCTGAGTTAATGTGAGCATATATGCCTGGTCATATTGCAGATTGTTAATGCTGTGTTTGGTTGATATCCCTGGAAGGCCTGCTCCTTTCTTGGGGGAAGTGGGCAGTTGGGGTGGCTTGTGAGGAGAAAGGAGGTTGGAGGGAGAAACTGGAGAGAGGGGAAACTATAGTTAGGATGTAATATATGACAGAAGAAAGAAAGGAAAGGAAAGGGGAAAGAAGAAAAGAAAGAAAACAATGGACAATAAATGTTGACGAATATGTCAGGAAAGAGGAACGCTTATAAGAGATTGGAAGAAGTGTAAACTGATACAGCTACTGTGGAAATCAGAATGCAGGTGCCACAAAGTACTAAAAATAGAATTACCACATGACTAAGCTAAAACATTCTTGGGTAATTTCCTGACGGATTTTTAGTCAACATATACTTGTATATGTATATACACATATATACATGCATTTCCATGTTTGCTGATGCACTATTCAAAGTAGCCAAGATATGCAACTAGCCCAGCTGTAAGTCTGTCAACAGATGAAGGATAAACATGGCATTTTATTAAGGTATAAAAAAGAATGGAATTATAACACTGGCAAGAAGGTAGATAGAACCTAAGATCATTGCATGAAGTGAAATAAGGCTGACTTACCAACATAAATATGCAGGAGTTTGAAGCAGAAACCACAGAGGAATGGTGGGCACTAGCTTCCTCCCATCTACAGCTATATTTCTTTAAACAGTCTAGGCCTAAAGATAGTACTACCCACAGTTGTCTGAGCCCCCTGAATCAATTAACAATCGAGAAAATTCCCCAGATACATGCTCACAGGCCAACCTGATGGAAACAATTCTTCAGTTGAGGTTCCTTCTTCCCAGGGACTTCAAGTTGACAACCAAGATCAGCTATCACAAGGTTCTTGGTCTTTTTTTGGTTCTTGTTTGGTTTGGTTTGATGTCTAATGGGAATCAGAAAATGGACATAGATTCACAAAGCTATGGATTCACAAACGATATGTCCTCTTCCAGATCCTTTTCACTATAGCCTCCTATGAATAGGACAACCCTCTCAGTGGTGGGGATAGGGTACTTCATGCATCCTTCATTGTGTTGTAGAATTCACTCAGGTTTCTTAGAAATAGTGTTTCTCTCTGCCTATCACACATTCCAATAACTCTGGTTTCTTATTGTTACTAAAACACCCTCAAATCACATTAAAGAAACAAGGCTTTTCTAAGCTTTCTGTCTTGGAGAAGGTCCAGAGAAGGATTTTAAAATTAAATGTCTAATAATGAATGTCTAAATGTCTATGAGCTGGATGCAGTGGTGTAGGACTGTGAACAGCATTTGAAGGCCAAGGCAGGAAGACAATGAGTCTGGGGAACGTAACAAATCTCTGTCTTAAGCAAAGACAAACCAACTCCTATGTAGCCAGGCAGCAGCCACTGAGATGATACCCTTGCCTGCTGGCCTCTCTGTCTTTAGTTTTGGTATTGTGGAGAATACCTCTCAGCCACTGCTGTCCATGGCAATTGTTCATACCTCATGCCATCTCTAATGTCCTACAGTGATTATAGAAGGATCACAGGTGCACATCATATTCTTCAGCAAAGAAGAACGCCATTTGTTAGAGGAAAACCAGCTTTGTAGCATAAGTCTGGATGTAGGACACACTAGAAATAAACTTCACCCAATCCAGAAGAATGGCAGTGGAATCCAAAGGCTCTAGTTCCTTTTCAGGGTCTGTCAGAATTGGACACTGAGAACCTACTGCTGATAACCATAGGAAGGCCAAACTCCTCAGCAATGCCCATCAAGCTTTGTAGAGGATGCTCCCAAAGACAGCCCAGGCTTCTGTGTCAGGACAGGCACTTAATTAGGGCTTACTTACAGTTTTAGAGGATTAGTTCATTGTCATCATGGTGGCAGAAAAAAATGGTAGCACACAGGCATACAGACCTGATACAGGTAGCTGACAGTTCTACATCTGGATCTGCAGGCAGCAGCAGAAAGAGAAAGCCAGGCCCTGGCTTGGGCTTTTGAAGCCTCAAAGCCCACCCCCACTGACATACTTCCTTCAACAAGACCATAGCTACTCCAACAAGGCCACACCTACTAGTCCCTCTTAAGTAGTGCTACTCCCCACCCGACCCCTCCACCCCTGAGACAGGGTTTCTCTGTGTAGCCCAGGCTGGCCTTGAACTCAGAAATCCGCCTGCCTCTGCCTACCAAGTGCTGGGATTAAAGGCGTGTGCCACCACTGTAGTGCTACTCCCTGCTGACTAAATATTCATATATAAGAGCTTAGGGGAGCCATTCTTATTCAAATCACCACAGATAAGGACCCGTGGGGACCCCCTCAGGCATGGTGATAGTTGAGTATTTGGGTCCTTGGCCAAGGTTGGGGTGTGACTAGAGCAGCTGCTGGCTGAGAGTGGGGGAAAAAATCTCTAAATAAATAAGCAATAATAAAATTAGCCTATGTCCAAGGGAACCCCAAACAGAATATAATCAGAATGCATGATTAATTCCTAGATGTAATAATAATACAAGGGGATATTATGAAAATGTTAAACAATTGCATTAGCTATTTTAGAAAGAATTTGCTGTCCTGATGGAATGAAAAAATTAATCAGCTGACTATATTTGTAATAAGTACAGAATTTGGAATTGAAAATGCCCAGTAACTTGATTCTTTTGTATGCATGCATGAAAGCACATGATACACAGTTCCTGTGTCCTATGTGGGTTTCTCAAAGTAAGCCTAGGGCCCCATCTGCTCTGATAGTTTAGTGAATTGGTCTGCAGGAGCCGTATCCAGTTCTGCAGAGTGTTATATGATCTGTTTCTAAAGAAGGGTAACTCTGATGTGTAAGGTAAGGGTGAAAATGAGACTCAAGGATTCAAAGGGGGAACTGGAGAAAAGGGTCAGGCCTGCAAGCAGGTCTTGCACCTTTCCTTTCCCTGGCTCCCAAATAACCATGGGCGGTGGCTCTTTCCTCAGCTGACTTTCCAGAAGGCCTCAGATGCCCAGAAAGGCAGGTGGCAGTTTGTGGACTTATGACTTTCCTTCTGGCAATGCCTCTTGTGTTTGTGTTTTCTGGGCATTCATGTGAGAGCTTTCCAATTTCCCCCCTCTCTCTTCTCTTCCAGCTTATCACAGTTCAGTGAAGAGAACATGATGGACCCCTACAACCTTGCCATCTGCTTCGGGCCCTCACTGATGTCAGTGCCAGAGGGCCACGACCAGGTGTCCTGTCAAGCCCACGTGAATGAGCTGATCAAAACCATCATCATCCAACATGAGAACATTTTCCCAAACCCCAGGGAGCTGGAGGGTCCCATCTACAGCAGAGGAGGAAGCATGGAGGATTACTGGTAAGGGCCCAAGAAGGGGAGGAGGGAAAAGAGTGCCTGATAATCACTGCTGTAGAGGCCAGATGGTCAAGCAAAACCCAAAGGAAAGCAGCCAGGTCTCCCCACCTCCACATACAGGCTCTGTAGGTCGCTAGGGTCTGGCTGTTCTCCTATCTTAGACTCACCCACAGAATAAGTGCCTCTTCGCCCACCTCCCTTTTTGAAATGAGTATTGTGTGACTAGGGACCATCTTGGAAAATAGTGACCTTAATAGCAGTTTGCAAGGAAAGGAGAGTTTACAAAGTAGTGTGTAGCAGGCAGTGGTGCCCAAGCTGTGTATTGTGAGGAAAACAGAGCTGGGTCTCAGGGAATCCTGTTCTTAGGAGGCAGAATCTGTATATGAGGCACACTGAGTTTATAAGGTGGCATGTTAGAATGATTTCAGAAATTTGTGAAGAGAAAAAGTGTAAACTTATTTGGAGTAGGTTACACTTAGTTCCACCCCCTGTAAAAAATATGACGTTATATAGACAAGGTTTTTTATGACCTAGCCTGAGCACATACTTCTAAAAGGAACCTCCCTAAGTATATTTGTATTAGACCACCTCTTTTAGACAAAGGAATCATTTCTAAAAATTAGAATACTAGTTCCCTTTTTCAGATGAACTCCTTACAATCCAGGAAGGTCAGTGCAATGTGTCAGCCCACCCCAGTGATTGGGGATTCAACCCTGATCTCATGCTTTCTAGGATCAGGCTCCATCCAGTACCTCACACAGATGCCCTGATACCACTTTACAGTGCCATTCTTCACTGAATACAAAGGCCTTTTAACCCCTACCATCTTGTTCCTGCTCCCTTCTCTAAATGGTTTTTAATAGAAGCTGAATGCACAAGCCAACCCAAATCAGATTCCGTCTAAATTAACATCTGGAACCAATCCTTCCAGCCCTATTGCTATCAACCACAGTAAGAGAGGGCAAGGCATATATTTACCTAATTAGCAGTCAGTTGGTCCATGGTTTTCCATGACCCTCTCAGAACCCAGGGAGTGAAGAAAATAACATTTGTGCCTCTGTAAACTTTTTATGTCATCCTTGGATCTACTCTTTCCTGGACTTCAGATCTTTGGCCTGCATCTGAGCTGGGGACACCTCAGGTAGCTGCTTAGAGACAAAACTTTCTGTGGCTGACAAGTGGTCCACAGTGACTGGGCCTGTTGATCAGTTGACCTCCTAGCCTGTGAGCTCCAAGATATATTTCCTATATCTTTGTGTGAGTAGTTAAAAAGCTGTGGAATGGTCCCTCAGTTCTTACCTTTACCTGTAAAGTTAAATATCAAATCACTGCAGGTTCTGGACCAATAAAAGGGGGATGTAGTGGTCCCAGCTCCCTGATCTCCAGTCTCTACCCAGGGAGCAGAAGCCAAGAAGTGTGGTTCCTTAGAACACATACATGGAAACTCTTTCTTCTAGTTTTCTCCCAAGTGTTTTCCTCAACCTTTACCTTGTGTGTTGTGTGTGTGATATTTATTAGTGGTCTTTGAAAACACCACACAAGGCACAGGCGCCGGCGGGAGCCTTCTTGGCTCCGGGACTCCGCGGAGGGCAGGCTGCACGGGTGACCGTGTGGAATACAGAGTGCCAGCTGTTTCTGGGACGGGCGAGAGAGTCGCAGAGCTTCTGGGCGGCGCCACCTTCAGCTCCAGACAGCCGGCCACCTTCCTGGTGAGAGCACGGGGGTCTGCCTGGCCTGAGAGGTTTGTGGCACAGGCGCCGGCGGGAGCCTTCTTGGCTCCGGGACTCCGCGGAGGGCAGGCTGCACGGGTGACCGTGTGGAATACAGAGTGCCAGCTGTTTCTGGGACGGGCGAGAGAGTCGCAGAGCTTCTGGGCGGCGCCATCTTTAGCTCCAGACAGCCGGCCACCTTCCTGGTGAGAGCACGGGGTCTGCCTGGCCTGAGAGGTTTGTGGCACAGGCGCCGGCGGGAGCCTTCTTGGCTCCGGGACTCCGCGGAGGGCAGGCTGCACGGGTGACCGTGTGGAATACAGAGTGCCAGCTGTTTCTGGGACGGGCGAGAGAGTCGCAGAGCTTCTGGGCGGCGCCACCTTCAGCTCCAGACAGCCGGCCACCTTCCTGGTGAGAGCACGGGGGTCTGCCTGGCCTGAGAGGTTTGTGGCACAGGCGCCGGCGGGAGCCTTCTTGGCTCCGGGACTCCGCGGAGGGCAGGCTGCACGGGTGACCGTGTGGAATACAGAGTGCCAGCCGTTTCTGGGACGGGCGAGAGAGTCGCAGAGATTCTGGGGCGGCACCATCCTCAGCTCCAGACAACCAGCCACCTTCCCGGCAAGAGCCACAGAGCTTCTGAGGCTGCGACATCTTCGACTCCAGACAACTGGCCACCTTCCTGGCCAAAGCAACACAGCTTCTGGGAAAGATTCTGTTTTGGGCCTTCACCTTCAGCCAGGAGGAGGTCCAAACACCAGATAACTGTACACCTTCCCTGAGAGAGGAGAGCTTGCCTACAGAGACTGCTCTGACCACTGAAACTCAGAGAAGAGAGCTTGTCTCCCACGCCTGCTGATAGAGGGTAACAAAATCAACAGAGGAACAATCTTTTAACAAAGACAACTATAACAACTAACTCCAGAGATTGCCAGATGGCGAAAGGTAAACGTAAGAATCCTACTAACAGAAGCCAGGACCACTCACCATCATCAGAACCCAGAACGCCCACTTCGCCCAATCCAGGACACCCTAACACACCTGAAAAGGTAGACCTGGATTTAAAAGCATATCTCATGATGATGGTAGAGGACATAAAGAAGGAATTCAACAACTCACTTAAAGAAATACAGGAGAACACTGCTAAAGAGTTACAAGTCCTTAAAGAAAAACAGGAAAACACTGCTAAAGAGTTACAAGTCCTTAAAGAAAAACAGGAAAACACAACCAAACAGGTAGAAGTCCTTATAGAAAAACAGGAAAACACATCCAAACAGGTGATGGAAATGAACAAAACCATACTAGACCTAAAAAGGGAAGTAGACACAATAAAGAAAACCCAAAGTGAGGCGACGCTGGAGATAGAAACCCTAGGAAAGAAATCTGGAACCATAGATGCCAGCATCAGCAACAGAATACAAGAGATGGAAGAGAGAATCTCAGGTGCAGAAGACTCCATAGAGAACATCGGCACAACAATCAAAGAAAATGGAAAATGCAAAAAGATCCTAACTCAAAACATCCAGGAAATCCAGGACACAATGAGAAGACCAAACCTACGGATAATAGGAGTGGATGAGAATGAAGATTTTCAACTCAAAGGACCAGCAAACATCTTCAACAAAATTATTGAAGAAAACTTCCCAAATCTAAAGAAAGAGATGCCCATGAACATACAAGAAGCCTACAGAACTCCAAATAGACTGGACCAGAAAAGAAATTCCTCCCGACACATAATAATCAGAACACCAAATGCACTAAATAAAGATAGAATACTAAAAGCAGTAAGGGAAAAAGGTCAAGTAACATATAAAGGCAAGCCTATCAGAATTACACCAGATTTTTCACCAGAGACTATGAAAGCCAGAAGAGCCTGGTCAGATGTTATACAGACACTAAGAGAACATAAATGCCAGCCCAGGCTACTATACCCAGCCAAACTCTCAATTACCATAGATGGAGAAACCAAAGTATTCCACGACAAAACTAAATTCACCCATTATCTCTCCACGAATCCAGCCCTTCAAAGGATAATAACAGAAAAAAAACAATACAAGGACGGGAACCACGCCCTAGAAAAAACAAGAAGATAATCCATCAACAAACCTAAAAGAAGACAACCACAAGAACAGAATGCCAACTTTAACAACAAAAATAACAGGAAGCAACAATTACCTTTCCTTAATATCTCTTAATATCAATGGACTCAATTCCCCAATAAAAAGACATAGACTAACAGACTGGCTACACAAACAGGACCCAACATTCTGCTGCTTACAAGAAACCCATCTCAGGGAAAAAGACAGACACTACCTCAGAGTGAAAGGCTGGAAAACAATTTTCCAAGCAAATGGTCTGAAGAAACAGGCTGGAGTAGCCATTCTAATATCGGATAAAATCGACTTCCAACCCAAAGTTATCAAAAAAGACAAGGAGGGACACTTCATACTCATCAAAGGTAAAATCCTCCAAGAGGAACTCTCAATTCTGAATATCTACGCTCCAAATGCAAGGGCAGCCACATTCATTAAAGACACTTTAGTAAAGCTCAAAGCACACATTGCACCTCACACAATAATAGTGGGAGACCTCAACACACCACTTTCATCAATGGACAGATCGTGGAAACAGAAACTAAACAGGGACACAGTGAAACTAACAGAAGTTATGAAACAAATGGACCTGACAGATATCTACAGAATATTTAATCCTAAAACAAAAGGATATACCTTCTTCTCAGCACCTCACGGGACCTGCTCCAAAATTGACCATATAATTGGTCACAAAATAAGCCTCAACAGATACAAAAATATTGAAATTGTCCCATGTATCCTATCAGACCACCATGGCCTAAGACTGATCTTCAATAACAACATTAAGAATGGAAAGCCAACATTCACGTGGAAACTGAACAACACTCTTCTCAATGATACCTTGGTCAAGGAAGGAATAAAGAAAGAAATTAAAGACTTTTTAGAGTTTAATGAAAATGAAGCCACAACGTACCCAAACCTTTGGGACACAATGAAAGCATTTCTAAGAGGGAAACTCATAGCTCTGAGTACCTCCAAGAAGAAACGGGAGAGAGCACATACTAGCAGCTTGACAACACATCTAAAAGCTCTAGAAAAAAAGGAAGCAAATTCACCCAAGAGGAGTAGACGGCAGGAAATAATCAAACTCAGGGGTGAAATTAACCAAGTGGAAACAAGAAGAACTATTCAAAGAATTAACCAAACGAGGAGTTGGTTCTTTGAGAAAATCAACAAGATAGATAAACCCTTAGCTAGACTCACTAGAGGGCAAAGGGACAAAATCCTAATCAACAAAATCAGAAATGAAAAGGGAGACATAACAACAGATCCTGAAGAAATCCAAAACACCATCAGATCCTTCTACAAAAGCTTATACTCAACAAAACTGGAAAACCTGGATGAAATGGACAAATTTCTGGACAGATACCAGGTACCAAAGTTGAATCAGGATCAAGTTGACCTTCTAAACAGTCCCATATCCCCTAAAGAAATAGAAGCAGTTATTAATAGTCTCCCAACCAAAAAAAGCCCAGGACCAGATGGGTTTAGTGCAGAGTTCTATCAGACCTTCAAAGAAGATCTAATTCCAGTTCTGCACAAACTATTTCACAAGATAGAAGTAGAAGGTACTCTACCCAACTCATTTTATGAAGCCACTATTACTCTGATACCTAAACCACAGAAAGATCCAACAAAGATAGAGAACTTCAGACCAATTTCTCTTATGAATATCGATGCAAAAATCCTTAATAAAATTCTCGCTAACCGAATCCAAGAACACATTAAAGAAATCATCCATCCTGACCAAGTAGGTTTTATTCCAGGGATGCAGGGATGGTTTAATATACGAAAATCCATCAATGTAATCCATTATATAAACAAACTCAAAGACAAAAACCACATGATCATCTCGTTAGATGCAGAAAAAGCATTTGACAAGATCCAACACCCATTCATGATAAAAGTTTTGGAAAGATCAGGAATTCAAGGCCCATACCTAAACATAATAAAAGCAATCTACAGCAAACCAGTAGCCAACATCAAAGTAAATGGAGAGAAGCTGGAAGCAATCCCACTAAAATCAGGGACTAGACAAGGCTGCCCACTTTCTCCCTACCTTTTCAACATAGTACTTGAAGTATTAGCCAGAGCAATTCGACAACAAAAGGAGATCAAGGGGATACAAATTGGAAAAGAGGAAGTCAAAATATCACTTTTTGCAGATGATATGATAGTATATATAAGTGACCCTAAAAATTCCACCAGAGAACTCCTAAACCTGATAAACAGCTTTGGTGAAGTAGCTGGATATAAAATTAACTCAAACAAGTCAATGGCCTTTCTCTACACAAAGAATAAACAGGCTGAGAAAGAAATTAGGGAAACAACACCGTTCTCAATAGTCACAAATAATATAAAATATCTCGGCGTGACTCTAACTAAGGAAGTGAAAGATCTGTATGATAAAAACTTCAAGTCCCTGAAGAAAGAAATTAAAGAAGATCTCAGAAGATGGAAAGATCTCCCATGCTCATGGATTGGCAGGATCAACATTGTAAAAATGGCTATCTTGCCAAAAGCAATCTACAGATTCAATGCAATCCCCATCAAAATTCCAACTCAATTCTTCAACGAATTAGAAGGAGCAATTTGCAAATTCATCTGGAATAACAAAAAACCTAGGATAGCAAAAACTCTTCTCAAGGATAAAAGAACCTCTGGTGGAATCACCATGCCTGACCTAAAGCTTTACTACAGGGCAATTGTGATAAAAACTGCATGGTACTGGTATAGAGACAGACAAGTAGACCAATGGAATAGAATTGAAGACCCAGAAATGAACCCACACACCTATGGTCACTTGATCTTCGACAAGGGAGCTAAAACCATCCAGTGGAAGAAAGACAGCATTTTCAACAATTGGTGCTGGCACAACTGGTTGTTATCATGTAGAAGAATGCGAATCGATCCATACTTATCTCCTTGTACTAAGGTCAAATCTAAGTGGATCAAGGAACTTCACATAAAACCAGAGACACTGAAACTTATAGAGGAGAAAGTGGGGAAAAGCCTTGAAGATATGGGTACAGGGGAAAGATTCCTGAACAGAACAGCAATGGCTTGCTCTGTAAGATCGAGAATTGACAAATGGGACCTAATGAAACTCCAAAGTTTCTGCAAGGCAAAAGACACCGTCAATAGGACAAAAAGACCACCAACAGATTGGGAAAGGATCTTTACCTATCCTAAATCAGATAGGGGACTAATATCCAACATATATAAAGAACTCAAGAAGGTGGACTTCAGAAAATCAAATCACCCCATTAAAAAATGGGGCTCAGAACTGAACAAAGAATTCTCACCTGAGGAATACCGAATGGCAGAGAAGCACCTGAAAAAATGCTCAACATCCTTAATCATCAGGGAAATGCAAATCAAAACAACCCTGAGATTCCACCTCACACCAGTCAGAATGGCTAAGATCAAAAATTCAGGTGACAGCAGATGCTGGCGTGGATGTGGAGAAAGAGGAACACTCCTCCATTGTTGGTGGGATTGCAGGCTTGTACAACCACTCTGGAGATCAGTCTGGCGGTTCCTCAGAAAACTGGATATAGTACTACCGGAGGATCCAGCAATACCTCTCCTGGGCATATATCCAGAAGATGCCCCAACTGGTAAGAAGGACACATGCTCCACTATGTTCATAGCAGCCTTATTTATAATAGCCAGAAGCTGGAAGGAACCCAGATGCCCCTCAACAGAGGAATGGATACAGAAGATGTGGTACATCTACACAATGGAGTACTACTCAGCTATTAAAAAGTATGAATTTATGAAATTCCTGGCCAAATGGATGGACCTGGAGGGCATCATCCTGAGTGAGGTAACACATTCACAAAGGAACTCACACAATATGTACTCACTGATAAGTGGATATTAGCCCAAAACCTAAGATACCCAAGATATAAGATACAATTTCCTAAACACATGAAACTCAAGAAAAATGAAGACTGAAGTGTGAACACTATGCCCCTCCTTAGAAGTGGGAGCAAAACACCCTTGGAAGGAGTTACAGAGACAAAGTTTGGAGTTGAGATAAAAGGATGGACCATGTAGACACTACCATATCCGGGGATCCATCCCATAATCAGCTTCCAAATGCTGACACCATTGCATACACTAGCAAGATTATGCTGAAAGGACCCTGATATAGCTGTCTCTTGTCAGAGTATGCCTGGGCCTAGCAAACATAGAAGTGGATGCTCACAGTCGGCTATTGGATGGATCACATGGCCCCCAATGAAGGAGCTAGAGAAAGTACCAAAGAAGCTAAAGGGATCTGCAACCCTATAGGTGGAACAACATTATGAACTAACCAGTACCCCGGAGCTCTTGACTCTAGCTGCATATGCATCAAAAGATGGCCTAGTCGGCCATCACTGGAAAGAGAGGCCCATTGGACACGCAAACTTTATATGCCCCAGTACAGGGGAACGCCAGGGCCATAAAAGGGGAGTGGGTGGGTAGGGGAGAGGGGGTGGGTGGCTATGGGGGACTTTTGGTATAGCATTGCAAATGTAAATGAGCGAAATACCTAATAAAAAATGGAAAAAAAAAAAAAAAAAAAAAAAAGAAAACACCACACAGGTAATCGGGGAACATTTGTGCCACTGTCCTTGGCCTTGGGCCAGTGGCATCAAGGAACAATTGTCATTGACCTAGCTCCTGACTTCCCTTCTTTAGGAAGAAAGATACTATCACAATGAGCGAAGGCAGTGAAAAAGTAAGCCCTCCCCAAATTTAGGAGAGTGGCCAAGAAACCGAGACCACCAGACTGCTTAGCCATCCCACAGATGTGAAAAAGTACATTTCAGACCACCTACCTGTCCCAGACTGGATTCTGGTTGCCTAGGAATACTGCTAGGACCTTGGGCCTCAGATGTTAGTGTCGGCCATATTGCCAGGGCACAGGAGAGGAGAAGCATGAGATCTTAGGACTACACAGAACCTCAGAAAGTATCATTCCTTTACCATGGCGCAGATTTGAAAGTGGAAAGTCCAGACTAACAGCACCAGATCCTGTGGGACCAGAATGAAATGCAGATTCTCTAACTCCAGACTGATTTTGTGACTCAGAAAAGCTTTTTAGCAAGCCCTCCAGGGCTCCCTGCAGTTTAAGAACTGATGCTCTGATGCCTTAATGGATGCACAGAAATGAAACCCTGCGATAGTCTGTAGGCCCAGAAAACAGTAAGGAATTATTTCAACTTAAAAAAAAAAAACAAAGGAAAACGAAAACGAAAACGAAGAATCCCTACTGATGTTCTACCAGTATTCTCTGGAACTTAAGATCCCTCCTTAGAACCGGCTTGTTGCCTAGTCTTTAACAGGTGTCTTAGATGGGAGGGGGGTGTGTACTGGGCAGGGAGAGGCAGGCTCCATGGCAGGAGGCAGAGGAGTGTGGTGTTTATAGGCTCGCCTGCCGGGAAAGGTGTGCTTGATGGTTCCTACTGCCAGAAGGGAAAGCTTCAGACATGGTCAGAGGGTTTTCTGCTCTTCAAGAATGTCCACCTCCTCCCTGAGCCAGAAGAGAAGAGAAGAAACACTGCCATAGTAACTTCTAGCCACTCCAAGTTCTTAGCCTTGAATGATTTAAGAGAAGATAAATGTTTTAAGGACTAGGCTGAGCTTTCATCCATTGGCCTCCAGTGAAATCCACTCTCCAGCAGACCTTTACCTTTGCTCTGGTTCCAGTCATCCTCCACTCACTTCCTACTTTCCCATCAGTGCCTGGGCCAGTGAGTCACGCGGTGCCCCAGAGTCAGCAAGGAAAGGAAGGAGGTTACACTTACTGAGCACCCCTCTTGCCAAGCCTTCACTAAATTACACCAGTGATACCTCACACACCTCTGTATTTATTTTAAAAATAACAACAGATGTAGCTATCAAATATCAGAGCTGGTTTTCATGTCCAGTTGTCCCTGCTTCAAAAACCAGGGCTTTCCTTCTCTGAGTAGTCAAGTTGTGTTTTATAAAGAGTTTATTTGTAACTCCACAGCCTTCCCTTTCTCTCAAGGCAGCCTAAGTCCCAAGTAGTGGCATGTGGCTTGGGGAACAGAAGCTAAACTAGAGAATCACAGAGATCTTTTATTAGCAGTTGATGGCTGTGGAGTTTAGCAAGCAATTGATTTGATATAACAAAGGGGAGGAAAATTTTAGGAGCAAACAGTGATGTCCCGTTATTGCTCTTCTGTTTCAGTGACAGCACTCATGGAGAGACTACCTCTGCTGAAGACTCCACCCAGGACGTTACAGCGGAGCACCACACAAGCGATGATGGTATGCTATAGGCTGCTGGTCAGTAAAGCAGGCATGATAGTATATATTGTGCATTCAACCAACTATGCTGTCCAGTGGACCCTAAGTGGGAGAAAGGAGTTTCTTGTCTCTTCTTACCTTGGAGGAGCAGTCTCAAGTAATGAATACTTGAGGTGAATAATACACCTTTTGTAGTCCTGCAGCTTCCTGGACCCACCTCTTAGCTCCCTATCTAACCTGAATTCAGTAGGTATCAGCCCTAATTCTGCCAGGTTACTGGAAACCAAAGCAAAGCTCATTTGAAAAACATCAAGCCTGGGGAATAGAGACACTGGGTGCCAAGAACTCAACAGAAGCCAAGTGAGGGGGGTGGGAATGAGGACACAGAAACCACACACTTGCATGCCTGCCAACTGGAAAATGTGACCCCTTCCAAAGTACAGATTTGTGTGTGCCGCACAGCCCGTGAGTGTGCATCCAGGGGTGGAATGCTCAGCTGTCATCCTCAAACCCCTCTAGAGTACATGTGATTTATTAGAGTCTGTCCAGCCAGCACATTTTCCCGGCGTCCAACCGCTCCACACCTCCGTTTCTGGATCACTTGGTCTCTGGAAGTCTCAGCAGTTGACAAGGGCCCTCAGAATTTTATGGGCAGAAGAAGAAAATGGCACAGTCTACAAGTTTTGCTTGCACCCCTGCCTTGCTAGAAATCCTGCAATCTGGAGCTAGCTTTTGAAGGAGGGAGAGATAGGACTTACTGTTTAAATCATGGTGTGAGAAGAATCAGAATGATCTTTAAGAGAGAAGTAGGTGTAACAAGAGAATTCAGTATTCATTATAGCTGCCTTGTTCTCACACTGTTAGAGGTTTATCTCTAGCGAGATTGGTAGGGCAGCTGAGAAAAACGAGGCCACAGAGCCAAGTGCTGTACTTGAGGTTGTAGAGAACGGATACTGGCCTACTGAGACAGGGGTTCTGCAGTGGAATCTTCAGCCAGCCCATTTAGCAGCAGACTTGCCACCCAGGGCTTTATGGGCATGGGCTTCTTTTTAATCAGCCTTCCTCCCTGCTGTGGCATTTACAAACTAATTGTTCTGTGTTTGGGAGAGCCTTCTACTTACTATCCAATCTCTACTGCAGCTTAGATGGATGAATGATGCCAGCAATGGCTGTATCACATGTCACATGAATGTGCACATACCACAGTGCTGGGCACTATTCTAAGGTTTTTCAGTTGAAATTAACTCCTCAGAACAACTTCATGAGAAGGGAAACTTCCTGTCATCCTCATTTTATACATAAGAAAATCCCACAGAGAATAGTAATACTTTGTACTTATAAGCCCTTTTTAACCTCTCAAGTTATTTTCATATGCATTTTCCATATATTGGTTTTAAATCACTTTATATATTTTACATTCTACTGGGAGGACTAAATAACACAAATAAATTACCTAAAATATGGTACAATTTGAGTATTAGGTTGCTGATGAATTTACTATGTAATCAGAAAAATGCTTAAAAGCATAGTATGTCAGGCTGGGTATAGAGGTCAGTGGTGGAGTGTACGTCCTTGAATGCCCACAGACGAAGCCCTGAGTTCAATCTGCAGTACTGCCTAAAAGAAATAAAAAATCAAGAATGGATAGTAGACAGTCAGCATAAAACATTGTGGGATCACAAAGGAATTATCAGGGAAAGCAGTGTCCCTGTGTGTTACTGCAGGCAGAGGAGAGAAGTTGGGCAGGGCAGATAATACCAGTCTGCTAGAGCTTTATGGATCCTGTGCAGCTTATTTTTATACTGAGTTATCCTCCCACCACTGTTAGTAGACTTTTCACCCAGTTTCCTGAGTCTGTAGATCCCAGAAACACATGCTTCATTCTTTCCTGCCCTTCCTAGAATGTGAGCCCATAGAAGCCATTGCCAAGTTTGACTACGTAGGCCGGACAGCCCGAGAACTGTCTTTCAAGAAGGGAGCATCCCTGCTGCTCTACCAGCGAGCTTCTGATGACTGGTGGGAGGGCCGGCACAACGGTATAGATGGACTCATCCCCCATCAGTACATCGTAGTCCAAGACACGTAAGTGAAACCCTGGCACCTTTGGGGGAGGGGGGTCCCTGCTGCACTGTGGAAGGGACACTTAATTCCCAAAGGGGTTCTAAGACTTAATGTTCCATGGAGAACACCCCGCCTCTGCAACTCAGTGGAGAATTGTTTTGATCTCCCACTTTCTCTTCTCCCTTTAAATTGCCACTTGATCCATTTGTTTTAGAAGCGTGCCAGGTTTATATACATTTATATGTATGCTGAATGAGTGACAGCATGGACTTTTTCATTTGACCATGCATTATTTGCTTTCTCGGAAGGTTAGGCTGAGAAAACATTTGCTTCTCTGTCTTAGTTAGGGTTACTATTTCTGTAATGAAACACTAAGACCAATGCAAGTTGGACAGGAAAGGGTTAAGTTGGCTTGTGACCTCCATCACTGAAGGAAGTCAAGGCAGGAGCCTGGAGGCAGGAGCTGATACAGACACCGCCAGGGATTGCTGAGTACCTGCTCTCTTATAGAACCCAGGACCACCAGCACGGGGATGGCGCCACCCACAGTGGGCTGGGCCCTCCCCCGTCAGTCAGTAATTAAGAAAATGTCATAGAGGTGGATCTTTTGGAAGCATTGCCTCAGTTGTGGTTCCATCCTTCCAGATAACTCTAGTGTCTGTCAAGTTGACTTAAGACAGGCCAGCAAGCCTTTCTCTGTAACTTAGGCTGCTTGAGCTCACTCTGTCTAACTCCCAGCAGTCCTCCTGCCTTAGCCTCCCAGTGCTAAGATTATAGGCATGCGCCATCAGACTTGGCTTACCCCAGCCTGCTGAGCCACTGATAGGACTTTGCCACCTGCAGGTGAAGACTGACAGGCGGCTTTTTAGGAGAAAGATTTTTAGAAAGAAAGGGAAGCCTTGTAAAAGAAGCAAAGTAGGACAAGTAGGAAAAGGATGTCGAAGAACAAGGGAAACCAGAGTTGGCTCTAGAGGTTTTGCTGGGTAGCCTGTCTGTTGGTTCGCACCCTTTGAAGGAATGTATCCTAGGCAGAAAGTAGCAACCTTGTGGCCTGCACACACCTGCCCCCCTTCGCCCTGCCTCAGCCCCACACCTCCCTAAGATACAGCATTGTCACTGTTTTAGTCCTCCCCTTACTATTATCTTTTTAAAGGTTGATATCCTGAGTCTGCACCTTCCCAGCCTCTCTCGGGCTTGTTCTGCGGGGAAACCCTCCCTGTGTTGATAACATCGCAAACCTGGTGGCGGTCTGTGCACGGACAGGACTCTCCCAAATTTAGCATTATGACTTCACCATGGGATCCAGAGAAGATGAGCTGTGGGAGAAAAGGGGCTTTCTTTTTCATCAGTAGCCAGAGGGGCCAGGAGAGCAATGGAGAGACCTGAGACCATCTTGAATGCTCAGAGCGAGGCTACATATGCTACGACAGTGTGGCCATGTGTCCACACCATGCCTCATCGCTGGCATCTCCCTCCAGAGCCACTTCAGAGCTGCCTGTCATTACCAGCAGCACTCAGAACTTCAGCAGATAAACTGCAACCTGAACCTCACCTCCTTCTCCAGGAGGTGGTCCCATCGTGGCCACCCCACAAAAGCAGCATGGGCCCAAAGGCAGATGCTTTGAATCCAGGTGTCCCCTAGCCAAGCTTTTCTGAGGAGCTGAGAATCAAATAGAACTCAGCGAACTATTTATTTATTTAAGTGACCCTTCAAAGGCCCTCAGGTTCCCTTGCCTCTGCTCACAGAGCTAGCCCCAGACAGGGGTCGCTGCTGCCTCTGCGCTGTGTGGGGTTATGTGTATGTCCAGGGGGGCCATCTTGCTGATTTAACACTGCTTTTTGTGTTGTTTTCCCTTCTCCCTGCCTGCCTGTCCCTTCTACCCCAGCGAGGACGGTGTCGTGGAGAGGTCCAGCCCCAAGTCTGAGATTGAGGTCATGTCTGAGCCACCTGAAGAAAAGGTGACAGCCAGAACGGGGGCCAGCTGTCCCAGTGGGGGTCATGTAGCTGATATTTATCTTGCAAACATCAACAAGTAAGCGCTGCTTTTCATTTTCTGCTCCCCTCAATGACTCACTCAGCCTCACCCCTAGCCTAACCCTTCCCCGCTCTGCTGGAAGCAGGGCTCCAGCTCCCCAGCCTAACAGTCTTCATGTGTTGTTTGCTGCTGCAAGGCGTGTGGCCAGGCTGAGGAGAGGAGGCCGGTGTGGGTCTGAGGGCAGGCCCCAGCCTCCGACTGTCTGTTGTCATCCTGTGGTACTCTGTGTGTTCCACAGTGTCTGTCTGCCCAGACTTCCTAGCAGTCTTAGCCAAACCTTCATCAAAGCTTTGGTCACCTTTGCAACTTGGTTTTGTGCTGTTTCTTCTATTTCTTATCAGTGCCTTCACTTTTCCAACTCTTATTCAAACCGTATTTGATATCTTCTTTGACCCTTGTCTGTCTGCAGATTCAGAGTCTCATATGTCTCTCACCAAGCTAATGTCCCACCATGTGGGCTTGTTTAGATGGCACGTGTCTGTTTCTCCCCATCCTGCATTCATAGCCATGGAAAAGAGAAGAGCACTGAGCCAAGGGAAGCTTTGTCCTGAACTCCTAAATCATCCTGTGATTTCCCTTCGCTCCCTTTCACACTAGCAGAAATCACTTTTCATCTTCTCCTGTTGCTTTAGCACTGTGTATTATACTTCCCTGGCAGTCCCTCTGCAGAGTCCCCCCCACCCCCTGTCCGGCAGGCTTACACTCACCCCAGCTTTCATTGTGGCCATTAGCAGTATTCTGAGGTTCTAACTCCATCCACACCTGCTGGCTATCTAGAGGGATTCCTCGTTCGCCTGCCCATGAGCTGCCGCCTTCCCAAGAGGCACTCAGGCTATTGGAGAACTAATCTCATCTCAAGGGGCCAGACACCAAGTCCTACAGACCTCTTTCCGCCAGACCCTGAACTGTGGCCCAGTGCCAGGAGGATGACAAGCCCCGGGGCACTCGTGGTGACCGTGGATTGGAGATGACGCACAGTTTGTATTCCTCCTGACTTTGGAGGGGTGAAATGATTTGCACTTTGATACCCTGTTAACCATAGCCTCTGGACACTGAGACTGGAAGGAGAATAAAAGATGCTTATTGTTGTTAAACTGCATGAGGTTGCCAGATCTCTTGGCTTTTTTCCAACCAGACAATAGAGGGGTTGGGGGACATGGTTCTTTCCTATCTCTTTCCCCTCAAGTTCATCTCGTTTATTCAGCTCACTTACTAGAATAGTCATAATTTAATTCAAACCACTAAGCAAGTTGAGAATTTTATACTTCCCTCCATCTACTAGGAGGGCAAGTTAATAAAAAGTAGCTGCCAGCTAATCACATTTTTTTCAATATTTACAAGTCTGTGTTAATTATGCGTCTACAATCACAAGGTCATAAGCCTATTGAGCCAGAAACCAAGACTGGATGTTGAAGGGAAAGTTAGGTGTTTATTTACACACATTTATTTTTGTTTTTATGGTGTTGAGGGACAGAACTGAACAAGTCACATATTCAGATGGAGAACCCCACTGCCAAGCTACAGCTTCATCCCTGGGTATTAAGTTTTAAGTCAGCATATATTTGATGCCACTTATTACAAAGGAATGATAGAGAACAAAGGCTGAAAATAGTCAAAAGATAAACAACTGCTAGAACGTTGAGATGGCTCCCTTGAACTGCTTGCTTGGTGGTATCAAGATTCTTCTGATGAATTTCCTGGGGCAGACTATAACCAACCCATGTCAACCTTTCCTAGGCACCAGCCAATCAGTGCGTGAGTGACAGACAGCCCCCATATGCCTGGCCCTTAGGAGCGAGTATGCCGTTCTGTCTTCCTGACTATCTCCACAACAGTCCTCCCATGCAACTTCAATTTCCTGATTGTCTAAAGAACTCTCTCCTCCTGGACCCTCTCATTTGGTTAACTCCTCCTCACCCTCCAAGACTCACTCTAAGCATTACTTATTTGGGGAAGCCTTCCTGACACCCTAAGTTCCTTGAGGCTGAAAAAAAAAGTGCTCTCATCCTGCGTTCTAGAATGGCTTGAGTTGTTGGTGCTCAGTGCTATCCATGCCTGGTTCCTCCTTCAGGCTGAACTTGTAACCAGCATCTCTGTCTTCATGGCCCAAATAGAGCCTGGGATGACACACTGCCACAGCCTCCTAAATCTGCCCTCTCAGCAGTTCTGATTTGTGAGTCAGCCATCCTTGAATGGGAAAAGGAAATCAGCAGAGTTCTTAGGGTGTGGCATTTCACTTTAATTCCACATCCTATATTAACCATCTGCGTTGTGCCAAGCACCGATGCTAGTGATTCAGAGCTCACAGACTGGCAAGGCAAAAGACCATATGGAAGGCAACTGAAACACAGTCCCATGTAATCACTGAGGGGATATGGGAGGGGAAAACCTCTCCAGTCTGTAGTTGGAGGCACTAGTGTCTGGAAAACTTGACAGAGGAGGGCTTATTTCAGCAGAGCCCTCCTAGACTAAAAAGCATCCTTTTTCTTGTTGAAAATGGCTGCCTTCCAAGGCTAGTCCTACCTAGCCATACATGCTTAGAGTGGCTGCTGGGCACACCCTGCTGGACCCAGAAAGATAAAGCAGATCTCAGCTGTAAGCAGCATAAGAACTTACTTCAGATTTGGCCCCCAGTCTTCAGAGTCCTACCCTTACCATCCAGAGACCCCACCCAGCTCAGCTCATCTTCCTCAGTAGATACAAGATCAGAGCTACCCAGCTGCTATCTGAACTAGCAGCTAGATGGCATCTTAGATGAGGTCCTTTAAAATCTGGTTTGAAAAATGAAATTATTCAGCATCGGACAATACCCATATGACTAGGATCCTACCACACCATATCGTTTGAGAGCCTTTTGTGGTATGAAATAAATTGGCCCAGTGCTGGGTGACATAGGAGTTGCATAAATGTCCTTTCCACCCTAGGAGCAGGCACACAGTGAGCCCTCTGTCTGTGCCAAAAAGCAGTTCCTTGAAAAATCTTTTCCATGTCTATGAATACGAAACAGCCTCTTACTAGAGCCCAAATGATGACAGGCTCATTATACATAGTTGAGCAAACTGGAAACGTTAACTCCTGTTACCAGCAGTTCTCCCCTCCTTGGTGATGATGAGACTTTCTTACCTGGGGCCTTGGGCTGCTGTTCAGGCAGGCAGTGGAGTGGGTCTTTTCATGACTCTTTTCTCCCACTAGAAACTTTCTCTTAAACAGGCATTTTTTTCTGACAGCATCTTACATGTTTAGAACTCAAAGCTCACAGCCACCAAGTAAGTATGCATTTCACTCCGCCCAGGTTGGGGGTTGGAAGGGAACCGATCCAGAGAGAAAACAAGAGAAAGAAAAGCTGGAGAGTTAGTGTAATCTATTTGACTCTCTTTAAAAGTCCCAGGTGCCAGCCTCTACCCCCTGTCACAATCCTAGCTCCCTTGGAGCCAGGGCTCCCTGATCAGATGCCATTTTTGTTTGTTGAAGGCAAAGGAAGCGTCCAGAATCTGGGAGCATCAGAAAAGCATTTCGGAGTGACAGCCATGGGCTGGGCAGTTCTCTGACTGACTCCTCCTCCCTGGGGGTGGGGGCTAGCTGCCGTCCATCCTCCCAGCCCATCATGAGCCAGAATCTCCCCAAGGAAGGGCCAGATAAGTGTTCCATCAGCGGCCATGGCAGCCTCAACTCTATCAGCCGCCACTCATCCTTGAAGAACCGGATGGACAGTCCGCAGATCCGGAAGACCGCTACGGCAGGAAGGTCAAAAAGTTTCAATAACCATCGGCCCATGGACCCTGAAGTCATTGCACAGGTAACAGGGCTCTGAACAGTTACGTGATAAGCTTACACTGGTTACTTCCCCTCAGCAGCCCCGGAGAACCCACAGAACTTAAAGCAGACCAATGCTCTGTACATTCTATAGAGAGTACTGCAAGTATCATACAGTGAACCTGCCAGAACAGCTTAATGAGCAATCTGCCTAGTCCTATCTCTCCAGCAAGAACCTGGAAGTAGAATTAGTCGTACTAAGGTAAAGTCTGGGGTGATAGCTCAGTGGATAAGAATACTTGCTATGGAAGCAAGATGAACTGAATTCAAATTCACAGCACTCACATAAAAGCCTAGCATGGCCATATATGCCTGTAACCTCAGTGCTGGGGATTAGGAGCAGGCAGCCAGACCAGCCAAAAAGCAGCAAGCTTCAAATTCAGTGAGAGACTCTGTCTCAAATAAGATAAGGTAGAGAGTAATAGAGGAGGGTACCTGACATCTTCCTCTGGCCTCTGTCCATAGGACACATTGAATAGGTAGGTAAGTAGGTAGATAGTAGACAGATGATAAAAACCCAATAGTAGGCTTTAGTGAAGCTGAGACAAATATAGTCTGTCGCGTTTATATATTTCTCTACCCATCCCCATCACCCCACTTCCTGAAGCTGATCTAGGTGCTTGTGGGTAGATAATTAGTCCACATCTGATTCTATCATAAAGACCCCAAAGTATCCATGTTGCTTGAAGCTCAGGTACTAGAAGGGCCTCCAGCCCAGGGCTCCTGGTAACAGTGCAGGTGAGCTCCCGATTGCAGGACTTTCCTTCTCATCTACACTACACTGCTGACTCTGTGTTTTCCGTGAAATATTAGAAGCCCAACCCGACATCTAAACATCCAGCTACTGGGGCCACTCCAAGCAGTTCTCTCAGACGTCTCTCCCAGCTATATAATTTTCACTAGAACAGGTAGGAACTAAGGGCTTGGTTTTGTCCTTTTCCTCACCTCATCTTCTGGGGTGACAGGGAAGGGCAGTGGAGGCTCTGTATGGTCTCTGTTGGCTGCATTGCTGCTCAGCTTAAGGAGGTGTACCTGGTGAGGCCAGAGTTAAGCCCTGGGCCTGTGATGTCTTGCTTTGCTAGCCTTCTATCCTGTTTAAGCTCCTGACAGCAGTCTGCCTTGCACCATGGGAATCCTCCTTGATCTTCTTTTGGCCAGTCATTAATCAAAGTGTTAGAAACCGCAAACATACTAGCTGCATTAACAGGACGGGGCCAGGAGATAAGAATTCTTCCAGAGCATTCTAAAAGATTTGGGAAGTCTAGTGTATAGCTCAGTGATGCAAGCTCAGAATGCTTGCCTGGCATGCATAGGCTCCTGGGTTCCATCCCTAAGGTTGCAGGAAGGAAAAAAAGGGGGGCTAATTAATGCCACCGTGATTAGTGAAAATGAGTCCCTGTCATTCGTAGCAACATAGATCATGCCATAGGACCAAAAGCCCTGAGTGGGAAATCTGAGGCTGACTTGGAACTTAAAATGTTTGAAAGTATTCTTGATCCCAAAGAGGAGTCCTGTGGTGGCAATATTAAACACGAGTGTGCAGCAGGGTATGGAGGCTGGGTGCTTACACACAGTGGTTCTCTGGTTCTGCCTTGAGCCCCTGGGCTAGGACTGCTTTTTTCCTAAAAGCTGCAGTGTCCTCTGATTTGTAGATGCTAACTTACCTGTGTGGGCTTTGGCTCCCCCTTCTGGCCACTCTTTGGGTTCTCTTTCATGGTGCTGGGTAGAAGGAACCAGTTTCAAGGAGTTTGGAAATTGAAGCATTGTTCTAACCAGTCTTCAAGGACTTGGCTCTTGAACGGCCCTTAGCTCATGTGGAGGATGGAAGGAATAACCCCCTTAACCATTGGCCTTGAAGTCAAGAAAATAGAGATCATACTTGATCTCCACCACTTTGTAAAATGTGTTCACTATGTACACTTTCAAACAGACACAGACATAGAGAGAATTATATAATGAATCCCCGTGTACTCATGACCTTCCCTTTCTCCATCTAACTGTGTGTAATTTCATCCAGAAATGTCTCAGCACCTGTCACAGAAAACAAGGACTTGAGTTGAAAAGACTCAGCTACTCTTTCCTTGTTAATATTTTCTCTCCGTTGTTAAACTTAGTACATCTATGCAATGTGTTTGATCATGTCTTCCACTGCTCCCTGCCCCCAGCTCCTCCCAGAGCCTCCCACTTGGCTTCCAGCCCAATCTCCTGTTGTTGTTGTTGTTGTTGTTGTTGTTGTTGTTGTTGTTGTTAACAACCCACCCCCAGTCCAATACATACTGGGCTAAGGTTTCCCATATGTATTGGAAGTCTAATATTCCCATATATGCATAGGTCTAGGGCTACCTTCTGGGGTATGATCTAGCTACCAGGAGCCCCAATTCCCAAAACTGAGTGACTCTTCCTCAGCAACTGTCAACTGCCAGTAGCTCCTCTGATGGGGGTGGGGCCTAAGGGGCCCCACCCCAGTTTCTGCTGGCATTTTGGCTGGCTTGATATTGTACAGGTGACCCCAACGGGTATAAGTTGATGTGTACAACAGCCTTGTCATATCCAAAAGTCACCAGTTACTCTTTCTAAATTCCTGACGATGACAATCTCTGTCCCCTTTTTCCACGATCTGGACACTCATATGTCCCAGGACTTTGGCCAATGAAATAAGGCATTTTATTGCTGGTTTCATGGCTTAGCCTATTTGAGTGAAATTGGATCCTTGGGTATATCTGTCTTGGTTTGTCTTACTTTTTCCTTTTTCCTGTTTTGCAGGATATTGAAGCAACAATGAACTCTGCCCTGAATGAGCTTCAAGAGCTAGAGCGGCAGAGCAGTGCTAAGCACACACCTGATGTGGTTCTGGACACCTTGGAACCACTCAAGACCTCCCCGGTGGTAGCCCCCACATCTGAGCCCTCCAGCCCTCTGCACACCCAGCTCCTCAAGGACCCTGAGCCTGCCTTCCAGCGCAGCGCTAGTACTGCTGGGGACATTGCCTGCGCCTTCCGGCCTGTAAAGTCTGTCAAGATGGCTGCTCCAGTCAAACCACCAGCCACACGGCCCAAGCCAACTGTCTTCCCCAAAACAAACGCCACTAGCCCTGGTGTCAATTCATCTGCTTCCCCACAGGCCACTGACAAGTCTTGTACTGTCTAAGGGGTATAACATAATTATTCTAGACAAGGAGACTGGCCGTTTCTAAAATCTTCCTATTTAAGTAGCTTGGGGACTCAGTTGAAAATTAGGTTCTAAGTTGTTCTTACAGGAATTAGCCTTCCCATTACCCAGACCTCGAGAATGAAGCCCTTGTTACTGCTTTCCCCGTTCTGGTCCTTCCTCCACTCTTTGCTTCCCTCTGTTGTTGGAATCCAGCCAGCTCCAGTACATACTGTTCTTAGGTTAGCCAGTGACAGGTTGTCCATGATCGGGTTGCTGCGATATCTGCCAAGGCAAGACATAGGGACATAAGCCTACGTCTGTCCCTTCAGACCATAGAGGACACCTTGACCAGATGTTTGGCTGCAGCTCTCAGTGACATCTTGTTTTTCAGTACTGATTTAAAAAATCATATATAGCCCAGTTTTCATTTTATATAAATATATATATATATATTTGTGTGTATGTGCATGCACATGCACACCCATATACAACACAGGTTTTTCTAGCCTCTCCTGGTCATAGACCACTCTTTGTTGTGGTGGCAGTTCACACAGAAGCCACCTGGAGTCTCTGTTCTCATCACAAACTTTGTTCTGTTTGGAACAGAGAAACCTGGCCTTTGAGATCTCTGTCATAAACATTTAGCAGAATGGGACAGTCCTGTGACCTGCCGTGCGGGTGGGATTCTGTCTTCTTCCTCTTGCTGTGAGGGAGCCACCGGTTGTTTGCATTTGCTCTGCTCCATGCTGTAGAAGTGCATCCTAGTCTTATCTCGGAGCTTTGGAAGTTTTTCTGAACATAGAGACTTTTCTTCCGTTCCTGTCTTTGTCTCTGACACACCATTTTCCATGTAAGATGTTTTCCAATATAAGACAGTTCTATAGCTAGCTCCTTTTAGAGTAAAAAGTCTTAAAGTTTTATTGTGTTTATGGCAGATTTAAAAAGGGTAGGAAATGAGTCCTTCTTTCTCCCACTATTTTTGGCATCTGATACTTTTAAAATTTGCCATTCCATTAAAAAAAATTAAGTTGCTCTCTGCTAATCCAAAAATTGGGCCCAGATTAAAACTATTTCAAGTTCACCTCTTGGCTTAGTTTTGTTATAAAGCTCTCGGGATGAACAGGGGCTTGAAAATCCCTCGATAAATTCTAGAAGTGCTGCCTCTTGAAACTGTTTTTTGTTTATCCAAACAAGGGTGACTAAGGGAACTTTGACCTCCACCAACTCAAAACTGTTTTCCCAAAACCAGAATCTTAAAAAAGGGAAAAACTGAATGTGTCACATTGGGTCCTGCCTTTGACCTTTTTCTACCGTTAGATGCTCTCCCAACCTACAAGCCTGGTGCTTGAAACACTGGCTCTTTTACATCGTGCTTCCCCAGGAGCACCAGAGCTAGGAAATCACACCATGGGATCATGTGTTTCAACAGCTCCCTGCCGCTCAGGCTCATTCTCTGTTTCCTGGCTTGAATGCTATGCTTTTATTTTAACTGTATTGTTTTCTATAGTTCAAGAGAGATGGGTTTGTCATTTGGGTTGGAATCTCTGAGTGTTCTTAGCTTTGGGCTAGAAATGATCCTTTTGGACCAACTTGTGAAGCTGGCAGTTGAATCTGTAGAAAGTGGTGGATGCCTCTCTCTGAGTGAAGGGAATGGGGAGCTTGAAGGAGTCACTAACGAGAAGAGTAACTTGCAGCACCAGGAAGACTGCCCCCTGAGCTAGAGCAGAGAGAGCTTGAGTGGTGTGAGTCTGACTGCATGGGGCACCCCTTGGTCCTTTGGATGTCTGATCCTTGCTGTGCTTTTTACTGACCTGGGCTTGTACTGCTCCTGAGCCAATAGGGGCTTCCAGACCCAAGGATCCGTTTCCTTGATGACTAAGAAGCCCCACCCTTCCCTTTTTACATTCCTCCTAACCTAAGTGAGCAGAGTTTCCACCCTGCCCTACATCCTCTCTCCAGGCACTACCCTCTAAGAAGGTAAAAGCAAAGGTTCTTGAAGACCATGCTTTGGGCCTGTACTTTCCTTCTTGCCTTCTCTCTTAATCCTGTACATTATTTGTGTTTTTTCATCCCTTTGGTCCGATGTCCATCTGCTGATTTGCATAATGAACTGGACAGTGTACAAGTGGTTCCCTACTAACCCCAGCTCTGGGAGCCTAGCTGTCTTCCTTATCTCTGGTGCTTCTGACGCCTGTGAGACGGTCCTGTTAGAAGGAGTAGGAACCAGAAGGAGGAGAGTCCTCCGCAGCAGAGCTCACTTCAACTGGAATTGAGGTTGCACACTGTGATTTCACAACCAAAAGCCAAAAGGAGCCGGCCACCCCAGGCCTTAGGCAACCAGCCTTCCTCAAATAGGCTTGCCTGAAACCAGCATGATGTTTCCAAGAGCCCTGCTCTGCCCCTCGTGGCATGGATCCTTTCCCTGGTGTGGACTTAAGTCTCTGGGGAAGAAAAGTGGGTGGGGCTACCAGCATCCCAGTTTGGAAAGTAGAGGAGTTTGCCACCAGCAGCTTAGAAACTGGAAATGCTGGTCTCTGCCAGCCTCCTCAGGCCACCCTCATTTATCCCCAAGGAGATGAGAAATCCTTCCAGTACCAGGATGAACAGACCACTGGAAGGGCTGGTGTGCATGGACTTCAGTTCAGAAGAGAACTTAGATCTTCCAGGGAACTGCAGTGTTGTGGCGTCTGATTTGTATGTCACATTTGTGTAAAATGGTATGTTCTTTAAAATGGTGTTGATAACTGGAATATTGTATGTATGCTTGAAGATGCTTTGTGCGAACCTAAGACTCACTCAGCCAATGCTGGATTGGGAAAAATCCAAAGCACAACTTCAAAATAAAATACATTTTTAGGTTTTGCCGCTGTACGTCACCTCCCTTCCCCTCTCCCTGAAAGCAGTGAAGTAACAAAGTCTGAGCCTTGCAACAGTAGGAACTAGGTGACTTTGAGTGCCACCTCCTTTCCCCTCTACAGCATTACTCCCATTTAGCCCATGTGTGGAGCCTCAGAGAGTTTGAAGGAAGTCTCCAGCATACTATTCACCAGTCCGTGGTTGTAAGAACTTCCCTCAACAGAACCCACCTTTTGTTTTCAATGCGGACGGCTTTCATTTCCAGCTTTATGATCAGCGTTCCCCACTTGAAAGCCTAGCCAGGCCATGGTGATGCATGCCTGTAATCCCAGTATGGAGACATGTGGATCTATGCGAGATGGAGGCCAGCCTGATCTACAGAGTGAGTGCCAGGACATCTGGGGCTACACAGAGAAGCCAGCCCTGTCTTGGGGGAGGGGGGGAAGAAAGAAAAGAAAAGAAAAAGAAAGAAAGAAAGGAAGGAAGAAAGGAAGAAAGAAAGACAGACAGACCTATGAAACTGGTTGGAAACTTACCAACTATAACTAAGGGTTGCCAGACAGCTCTGTAGTTTAAGTTTGCCTGCATGCATGTCTGCATAGTAAATGTATGCAGTGACATGGAGGTCAGAAGTAGGCATCAGGTCCTCTGGAACTGAACAGACACAGCAGACAGTTTTGAGCCACCATGTAGGGCTGGAAACTGAACTCTGGTCATCTGCAAGAACAATCAGTGCTCTGAACTGCTGAGCCATCTCTCCAGTCTGCCAATGGAATGGCTATTGTCTTTCACAGCTAGATCCCCAAGTCTGCCTTTGGCTATCCCTGTATATGGAAAAAGGTCTGACTGACAGGTCTGTCTTGCTGCCGGTGGAGGTGGAGAGTACAGGGAGACTTCCACTCGCTTAGAGATAGATGCCTTGTGTTTTAATAGAAAATGAACATGATGGTGGAGTTCATAAAAAGTAACAGCTGGTTTCTCTACCACATATCCTGCCAAGAGATGTTCCAGAAGCCCAAAGCAATGGAGCCAGCCAGTCATGGACTGAAACCTCCAAACTTGTCCCCTGGAGGCTTCCAGATAAGGAAAAACTGAGTCTGCAGTGTGTGTGTGTGTAAATGTACATATACATTGTCAGATTCATAGAGATTACTTGCCTCTGCCTCCTGAGTGCTGAAATTAAAAGCATGCACCACCATGCCCTTCACAATTATTTTTTTCTAAGATGTTGCTGAATTCTTAAAACAGCACCTTTGTCCTTGTCCTGTCTACTTGATGAATTTATGGACAGACCAGCTTAGCACTCTTTCCTATCCTGCACACAGATTCTGCCTTGTATGGGGCTATTTGACTCCTTACACCATGAGTTGCTTTCCTGTCCCAGGTAAGAGCAAGTGTGCACACATGCCTGTGCACACACATATTTAACATTTGAGAAATTCAGAAAGTGTGTGTGATCATGTTCATCCTGCCCCAGTTCTTCCCAGACTCGTCCCCTCTTCCTAATCTTCCCTACCTAACCTTGCCCACCCCCATCAAGGATGGTTGGTGCTGCCCCATGTTCTTGGCTGTGTGGCCTTCCACTGGAGCATGGTCTGCTTGTCAGGGACTGCACTCTTAGAACTGACCCTCTCTTTCCCAGATGCTAGCAATAACCTCTCACTCCTCTGCTAGGGGTGGGACGTAATGTCCAACTCCCTCTGCGTGCTGAGATCTGGTCTGGTTTGTGTTTGTGCAGGTCTTGTGCAATGCATACATTTCTAATAAACAGATGCCAGATTTAAAAAAGCAGCAAAATGCCGTGAGAGATAACAAATTAGAATGAATTCCACAAAACCTGGAGTCAACATTGATTTTTAGAGCACTTATTATAATAGGAGACATCCCTAAGGATAAGTCAAACAAGCCTGACATGTTTATTAGCATTATCTGTGTTCAGTGGTGACCCAGGGAATTCTACTCCAGCTGGGGCATGGACACCTTCCTCTTAGATTTGTCATTTCTGTCTCTTATGTATCTGGTATTCAGCTCCTTGCCTTACCAGTCTGTCTCATCTCCCTTTGTTAATGATGCTCTTGCAGCATTGTTGCCCTGGGCTGAGTCAAAATTGAGGCTGTTCTGCCACCCTGTGATGCATGTGGGCTCTCACACCCACCTCCCATTCCAGCAGCAGTATATGAAGGGGGGGATCCCTGAAGCCGATGAGGTGCTGGGATGGAGCCAGCTCTTGGGCTATAGACAAAGCACCAAAGAGGCTTAGAGAATCCTACAGACAAGAGTCATGCTTCTGGGGTCCCTCTTCATATGTATTCTATTGGAACTTAGATGGGAGCAGGTGGCAGTGAACAGTCAATACACAAACCCATTTCAACTGGATGGGAACCAAAACAGGAGACCAGGTTAGTATGGACTGTCTCATTTAAATGTTCAGAGAGCCCATTGTTCTAGGACATTAGGTAAGAAATAATTTCACAGTTTACTCACAGCCCTCCTGCTTCAGCCTCTTGGGTGCTGGAATTTCTAAGCATGAGCCAGCACAGCTGGCAGGAAGTTTCCTTTGACTCGGATGCTAACCCTGATATTACATATGGCAAGGAATCATTTAGTCAAGCCACCGACTTCATCTATTCAAGCATTGTATTGAGCAGGAAAGACAGACTGTAGAGCTTGTTTCCACACACAGCAAAGTAAGTGAATGTAAAAATGAAACAAGATACTGGGTTTGACGAGAAACCATCATGGAGCTGGGTGTGATAACATGTGCCAGTAGTCCCAGATATTCATTAGCTGAGGCAAGAGGATCACAGCTTGAGGCCAGCTTTAGCAATTACTCCATTTTTTAAAAAGAGGGAGGAGGCCATTTTGTGAAATCAAGCACAGAAAATTTTAATTTCTGCTTAGGGAAGCTCTGCTAATTTAGATGACCAAATGACACTCACATGGGAATAGCAGACAGTAGATGTGTGAGTCTGGAGTTTGGGGGCATGAAATGGATACCTGAAATCCACTAAGATATACTCAAATGGAGATTCCTGAAATGGTGTGTCGATGGGAAAGGAGACTCTCATAAAGGAGGGACCAGCAGAAAAAGATGTCGAGAACCCAGCACCTAGGTGTCAGAAGAGCATGTCTTTAGGATTTAGCAGCAGAGTGCCTGGTAGGTAGGGGCCGGGGTAAGCCACAGAGATGACACCATGCATCTTACGCAGGGCCATCTCAGAGCAGGGACGTGAAAGAGGGACAGGCAGACAGCCAGAGAGAGGTTTGTGCTAAGGGGAACCTAGGGTGATGATGGAAGAAGCTGCTGCAGCTGGGTCGCTGAAAGCAGGCTGGGGGAGAGCCTGATTTCTAATACACATGCCACAGAGTCCAGGAAAAGGAAGTATTTGACAAAAGTGAGGATCAACTGTTGAATGTGCCAAGGAATAAGATGAAGCTGGTGTCAAAAGTAAGCATTTGCTGGGCAATGCTTTAATAGCAGGCCTTTAATCTAAACTTGGGAGGCAAAGACAGGAGGATCTCTGCGTTCAGCGCCATCCCCATCTACATTGCAAGTTCCAGGACAGCCAGGACTATATAGAGATACCTGTCTCAAATACTAAAAATGGAGAGGGGAATGGGACTTCTTGGTACATAGACCCTGTCGAGAGAGAGAGAGAGAGAGAGAGAGAGAGAGAGAGAGAGAGAGAGAGAGAGAGAGAGAGAATGAGTGAATCTAACCGGGTGGGATAGGCAGCAAAGAAGAAAAGACCCAGCATCCAGACTGGACAAAGACCAGGGTTTGTTCTGAAGATAGACAGACTTGAGAGACACATTTTTCTCTGTGTACAGACTCAGAAGAAAGACAGAGGAATATGGGGACAGATGAGTTGCATAGCCCCAGTGAAGGCAGTGGTGCCAGCAGAAGGGACACATGGTCCTGTCTCTCGGGAGCAACAGCAGATATTAGGGTAGTTACGGACCGGCCGTGGCTGCTGAGGAATGAGTTCACTTTCACGTGCAGGGTCTTAAGCTGAGTGTGGGAAGGAAGAACCACGTTTCCAGATTAGGAATGATGACGTAATTGCACAGGGACCAGGCCCTTGGGGCCTGGGTAGTACACCCACAGACCCCTACCCACCACTTGGGAAGAACCAGAGTTGACTTATGAAGGTGTCGGGGAACTATAGGTTCTAAGGTTTTGGCACTTAGCCCCTGTGACTAAGTACAGTCAGTATACACAGCCCTGTAAACAAGGCCCACACATACCACCCTGCTCTGTCCTTTCTTTCTTTTGTTTGTTTGAGACCTTTCTTATTTTTAAAGTACTGGAAAGCAGTGTGTGGGGGTGGGGAGGGCGCCATAGCTACTATTGGGTATGGAATTCAGCCTCATGCATACCGAGCAGAACTACTGAGTTACACCCCAGCTGCCGGATTTTTTTTTTTTTTTTTGAAACAGGCTCTAGCTCTGATGCCCTGTTCAGTGTTGCAAGATATTTGATCACACAATGAACCCCAAGTATGTTATTTACTGGGGAAAAACAAACTGTTTCTAGTTGTGGTGTGGCACAGCACTTAGCACTCACCTTTAATCCCTCTAGCTGGAATACAGACACGCCCTTAGTACCTTTCACCCCAAACAATGAAGGTAACGTTAGTTTATAGAAGGAAGCACCCACATTTGAAAGTGATATCACACACATACACTTATACATTCATACACATGCACCCATACACAGACACACATATACACACATAAACTCAAACAACACATGCAGAGTCACACATGTATACATTTACACACACACATACACTCATAGACACATATATACTTTACACACAGAAATCTCACACACACAAACTTGCCTCTGGTTCTTGTGCTGCCTTTGGATTACCGCTATTTCTATGATTCCTTGGACCTGGGAAAATGCGGCAATGTCTGTTATGAACATCCTCTTCCCTCCAGGCTTCTAAGCCACACACACACACACACACACACACACACACACACACACACCCCTCACACACACACACTTCACACACACACACACACACCACACACACACACCACACACACACACACACACACACCACACACACACACTTCACACACACACACACACACACACCACACACACACACACACACACACCACACACACACACACACACACACCACACACACACACACACACACACACACACACACCACACACACACACACACACACACACACCTCACACACACACACACACACACACACACACAGCTGGGACACAGGCATGCAGTCCTATATCTTGACCACACCAAGGATGTTTCCTCCCAGAGTCTCCAGGCAAAGTACCATCTATTACAGTTTCACCTTGCTGGCTATCCCTAGTGTCCCAGGTACAAAGCCCCGAACAATTCATGCTCTTTGCACCTCTGGCCCTGCTTCCTATGCTTGCACTAGTCCTCCTTTGCTGCCTAACTCAGAGCACCCAGCAAGGCTGGCAAGCCCTTCCTGCTCCCCCTACAAGGTCCACAAAACCACTGTTTGCTCAGTATGCATTGCCATGCCTTCATATCACATCCAGCATCCCGCATCTCTGGGATTAGATGCCCATGTCTCCCTTTTCTGTCCTGAGCACAGTGCCTGCTTCACAGGAGATACTAGGCTTGGCTCTTGTGTTAAAAGGTGTGAAAATCCCTGGGTGGAAAAGGAGAATAGGCTTGCCAGTGAAAGGAGAGTAAGAGTGCAGGTTCATGGAAGAACATGAGTATAGCCTGCAGCATGGTCAAAGTGACACTGCAAATACCTCGTGGGCCTGAGGGGTACCCTTACCATAAAAGTAACCCAGACTTTCTAGACTGATGGAGTAGCCACATTGAACAGGTCCACCTTGCTAGAAAAGGGGGTCTTACAGCACCTGTTAAATAATGTGCTAGAGAAAATGCATGCTTCTGTCCTCTCCAAGTCCATGATCGACAAGTGCAATCCCCCATGTTCTTGCCAGGTGGAAACCTGTAACACACAGGCTGGAGTGTGGAACCCTCAGGTCTGCCCCTCCTGGCCTCACTGTGAAAAGCCACTGTAAGGGCTCTAGCTGTCACATTATCATTGGGTGGATCTGTCAGCGACAAGCTCCGGGCCTGTTCTTGCCTCTCCTCCCTGTGGTGGGGTGGGGCTGGCAGAGGAAATCACCAGGTGTGGCCAGGGGAAAGTCCCACCAACATTCTAGAGAAACATGGAATTTCCTGGGTTTTAACCCCTTGTCCAACTGCCCACTCAGAGCTGACCAGAGCAGCACAGCCCCCCTTCCCGGCTTCCCAGGATATCTGGAGTACTGGCTTATGGCTGGGAAGGTGGGCAAATTACTAAAGGTGTACAGAACTTGATACCATCAAACATGGTCTGAAAAAAAAAAACCACTTCCCAGATTCTCCATCCCCCTGCCATCCATACTACCTAAAGCACACAGTGCATTTGAGTGGCTGTGGTCAGAAAACGGCACCAGGTGGGAGCAGGTTTTGCTGTGTGTAAGGTCAGAGTAGGGGCTATGATCTGGGTGTGTACTTGTTCTTGAAAGCTCTAAAGGAAGATAAGTCCTGTCCAGCTTCTAGGAGGGGCAAGCACAGGTCCTGGCTCTTTCTAGGCAGTTTTCAACTTGGTTAACTTGTTGGACTTCTTTAGTTAACTTTAAGCAGAGCTTTGAATTTCCCTCCAGAGATGCCAGCATAGTACTCAGTGGCCTGTCACAGAGCCCCCAGCCTCCGTTCTTGGCTTCCTTGTGGCTCAGGCGATGGCCCTATGGCTTCCACTTGACAACTCACAGAATCCTCTTTCCCTTTACTGAAGGGGGAGTGGAGGTGTGTGTGGCAGCCGTTGAGATGCCTGTCCCTTTAAGAGCGAGAGGAAGGGAGGGAAAGAGGAGGGGAGAAAGAGAGAAAGAGAGAGAGAGAGAGAAGTGAATCAGGAAGTATGATAGTTAAGAGCCTGGGACTGGGTACCCCACTGCTCTCAGAGAGGCAGGAAAGAGACCTTCAGGCTCAAGACCATCACCTGCTTTGCCTGTGGATCCTGGGGGGCCCCATAGCTACCAGGATCTTCTAGGCACTGCCCAGGATTGACTTCAAGGCCTGAATCCCTGGGGGTGCCACCCAGTTCCACAAGTCTGCATTGCCCTGCAACTGAGATAGGAGATGGGGTGAGTGTGTAGTGTCTGTGGAGGAGGGTGGTGTGGGGAAGCCAGTGGGGCAGCTTCAAGTCAATACTCAGCTGAATGCCCGAGTCCTGTGTTTTTCTTGTGGTTGCTGGGAGCCTGGTAGTGTTCTGCACTCCCTCTGTGGGAAAACACTCTCAGAACGGACTGCTTGGAGGCCAGTGAGGGGCAGGGACCATGATGGCCCTGAGAAGAACCATGATTGGCCAAAAAAAGCTCCCCTCCTGGGCTCTGCTTCTCAACATGCTGATGCAAAGCTGGGGTTCAGCTTTGGGGGCCTCTACTGGCCTCTGCTTGGGATCTTTCCCCTGGGGCCCAAATAACCAGGAGAGGTTTCCAGAACAGCTGGAAAGAAGCTGGACACCGCCCCCCCCCCCCCTCTGCTCGCTTCAAGAACTGTAGGGAAGGTGACAACAGGAACAAGTTAAAGGGCTGGGACTGGTGGCCTTTGATGGGGCTGAGAATCAAACAGCACAGCAACAGCACGAAGGGGCCTCTCATCCACCCACCCTTCTCTTTCCGGTGTAGCTCAGCTCCTGGACTTGCCCCAGACAGAAAGCAAAACACACACTTGCCAGGGAGAGTCTTTGCCTGATTCTGAGCCACTTGGAGTGCAGGTATGTGTATCTGCCACAGAGGAGCCCCCGAGGAGGATAGGAGTCTGTGGGCAGGCTGGCGTTGACTCACAGAAGGCTGCTGTGCTGCACCTTCTATGCACAGAGGGTCTTGGGGATGGGAGGGTGGATGGGAGGATGATCCAGAGATAATCCAGATGTGCCACAATCAGAGCTTCTAGGTACAGAACCCAGGGCCATGCTGCCCATCTGGGATGCTGTTCTGTGCACCTCACTGCCCGCCTTCCTGACTGCAGCTATGCTTTGCCCCAGTAGCAGGGCTTGGTTGAGGACCAGCCTAGGTAGAGTCATGAAGGTGACACAATCTGCTGCCCCCAGCTGAAGGTGACACAATCTGCTGCACCCAGCTCCCAAGACTGCAGCCTTGGCCTCCACTTCAGTGCCCTGTCTGAGCCTTGCATTGGGCTGACTCCTCAGCCATACAGAGAAGCATGGACAACTCGTTCATGTTGCCTTCAGAAGGTCTCATCAGCATCCTTACCTTTGCCTAAAGCAAACATGTGTGTGTTGTCTGAAACTGGGGTGTGACTACTGATCTCTTTAAATGGCTTCTGGCTCAAAAGCTTACATTCTCCAAAGTTTGCATTTTCTTTTGTTTTTATTTATTTACATTCCAAATGCTGCCCCCACTTCCCAGTCCCTTTACTCCATCCCCCTTCCCCTTTGCCTCTGAGAGGGTGCTCCTCCACCCATCCCCTTACACCCACTTCACATACCCCAACCTCCCGCATCTCCATGCATTTTTAAATCAGACTACAAGCTGGGCTATAGCTCACTTGGTTTGTAAAGGGCATGCTTAGCTACCATGCATGAAGCCAAGGATTCAGCCCCCAGCACCAAGGTGATAGGGGAAAGTGGTACACACTCATAACCCATGCATTTAGGAGGTAGACACACAAGTTCAAGACCATCCTCAATACCAGTGCAGGTGTCTAGGCTACTCTGTCTTTAAAAAAAAAAAAAAAAAAACAGGCAGAAAGAATGGAGCTGGGCATGGTGCATGCCTTTAATCCCAGCACTCGGGAGGCAGAGGCAGGCAGATTTCTAAGTTCGAGGCCAGCCTGGTCTACAAAGTGAGTTCCAGGACAGCCAGAACTATACAGAGAAACCCTGTCTCGAAAAACAAAACAAAGATCTCAGAATGGAACCACTTTTGGTTTGAGCACCAGTGCGGTCCTAGAGCTCTGTCTGATGGGCGCAGCTTTATTTCAAAGCATTTTAGGGCTGGGGGTCCTTCTTATGCTCCTGCCTCAGGCATCCCCAAAGACCGGCTCTGGGCCTATTTTTCAGACAGGCAGTCAGTGTAACTTTTGAGACTTCACTTTCTGGAACCGTTTGCTTTAGAGGAACCAGATTTTGAAGAGAACGGGATGAGCACAAAGATGGGGAGCAGAGTTGTGGAGGGTTTCAGATCTTCCCTGGAGCTCTAGAGCCCTTGGATTTGATGGTTTTAGATCTTTACACTCCCCCACATCATCTACTCCTCCCTTTCTTCCCCTCCCATCCTTCCTCCTTGGCTGTCTCCCTCTAGTAAAGCAATGAGCAAGGCCTGGTGGCCTGATGTTAGTTCTCAGCAGTAGGAAGTCAGGGGCCACAAAAGCAGAGAAGGGGTGAGGGCTCCAGGCTCATGTTGCAATCCTGGAGATTTGTGGTAGTGTGACTGGATCTGCCTGACCTTTGCTGACCCAGGGCCCTTCCTCCCACACTGTGTCAGCTTCCTGGGACAACCCCAGGCCTGGATGCAAAAACTCTGAGTCCCCAGTGCCTGAAAGAGGAGACAGAGAAAGGTCTGTTCCTGTAAACTGGCCTACCTCTGAAGGGTTCTGGGAGGGACCTGGGGCACAGGACAAAGAGAAGTCAGTCCCCAAGGGTAGAACAGATGCAAGCTTGGGGCCCAGCAGACCCCCCACCCTGCTGCTCTTTTGCTTCTTTGGGGGGAAGTTACTTAACCTTCCTGAGCCACCGCTTCCCCAGCTCCCTTGCCTGTGCAGTGGCTGCGTGGAGCCCTTTATGGGATGGTCTTGGCTGGCTATCAGTGTCTACTGCAGGTAAGACATGGGACTCTAGGACCCCCCACATGGTTGTTTGTTTTGTTTTCTCAGGAAGAAGATAGCCAAGCCCAGGAGATGCAGAGTACCACTAACTACCTGTGGCATACTGATGACCTGCTAGGGCAGGGGGCCACTGCCAGTGTGTACAAGGCCCGAAACAAGGTGACAGCAACTCTGGCCCCAGACCCTTTCATGCCCTGGAGCTAGGCTCTCCATTTGGGCATTAAGATTCTATGGAGCTGGACAGAGTCCTGGGACCCTTATTTCTGTCAACTCTGATGAGAAAAAGACTCCATAGATTTGGGCTGAGGTGTGGGATGCTGGAAAAATTCCTTGGAATGGTGCCTCTGTCAGAGGCATGTTGGGACTAGAGAACAAGGCAAGAGAGGAGGTGACAGCAAGTGCCATCTAGGAACAGCAGGGCTGGGAGTTTGGGCCTGTTGGGGTTTGTCCCTATAGTGGCTGTAGAGCTGTGTCAGAATGCACACACGGTGCTCAGGAACTGGAGGCAGGGGAGACTGCCGGGGCAGTTCTTATCTATGACAAAATGAGCAAGAACACAAGTCGACCCTTGAGGGACATCAGGTGTGTCACTTCCAAGCTGCTCGAGCTCCCTGGGTAGGGGAGGGGGCTGCTGATGTGAGCCCACCCAACCCCTGCTTCCCTCTGGGGCTGGGTTGGGGGAGAGGCTAACGAGAAGAAAAGATTGCAGCTCCTCAATAGGGGTAGGTTCCCGGCAGAGGTGGTCCCCATTGCTTACTCTCGCCCTGTGCCCACGCTAGAAATCCGGGGAGGTGGTTGCTGTAAAGGTCTTCAACTCAGCCAGCTATCGGCGACCTCCTGAGGTTCAGGTGAGGGAGTTTGAGGTCCTGCGGAGGCTGAATCACCAGAACATCGTGAAGCTATTCGCAGTGGAGGAAACGGTGGGTCGTCTGCCTGGTCAGAGATGAATGAATGTTCTTACCTTGACCTTCGAAGTCCAGGGAGAGGCAAGCCATGCTCATCAGCAGTCCAGAGGCATTGATTGGGGAAGGGCACGGGGTGGGGTGGGGGAGGGGAGTGGGGGGTGGGGGTGGGGGTGGTGGAGGGACCAAGCACCACACTCAAGGGTGTGGAACCACACTGGGAAATCACTGGAAAAGGAAACTGGAATAAGTGCCCAATCAAAGAGGGCTTCTCGGAAAAGGTTGTCTTGGGTTGGTTTCTGTGTCTGAGATGGGTCTGAGGCGCGAGAAGAAGGCCAAGCAAGAAACCGGAAATGAGAGCTGCCAGCCTCTAGGTAGGCAACCTCCAGACAGTGGGAAGTACCTTCTTCCCCAACCCCGCCCCCCGCCCCTTGTCCCTGCACAGGGAGGCAGCCGGCAGAAGGTGCTAATCATGGAGTACTGCTCCAGTGGGAGCCTGCTGAGCGTGCTGGAAGACCCTGAGAACACGTTCGGGCTTTCTGAAGAGGAGTTCCTAGTGGTGCTGCGCTGTGTGGGTGAGCCATGCCCTGCCCCCGAGGCACAGGCCCTCTCCATGGCCAAAGTCCAGGATGCGTGTGATCTTCTGATGGGCCAGAAGGATCCACGTGATTCATTCAGTTCAAAGTTGTATGAAGAACGTTCTTAAAAACGGTGTATTTGCCACAGCTGAAGGCAGGTAGCATCCTTCGCTGTAGTCCACGGGTGAAGCAGCCCAACAGGATACAACCATGGTGCCTGCAGGTGGCGGCGTATAGCTGCGCAGAGGAGGGAAATCTAGCACCCTGGGCAGTGTGAAAGAAACTGAAGGGCCCTATGCTGAGGAACAAGCTAGCTGCAGAAAAGCAAAGCCCATACTTCCACTAGGATTCAGCCCCTAGGGGAGCCCCAAGTTGTCAGAGGCACAGGGAGACTGCTGTGCAGGGCTGGACGCACAGAGTAAGGAGTGCTGGTTAATCAGGGCAGGAGGAGAAGTTTTTGGTGAGAAGCATTGGGGATGTTTGCATGATAGTGTATGAATGTGTCTAACGCTATTGAGCTGTCTGCTTAAAAATCCACTAAATTGAAGGGCCGCGTTGCTTGCTCCCCACCCACTCTGGGGGGGGGGGGTGCTGAGGCAGGTCGATCAGGAATTCCAGGGCAGCCTGGGCTACATAGTAAAACACATTCAAAGACGATTTTTTAAGTGATACATTTCGTTAGGTATATTTAACCTCCCCAAAGAACCCAAATGAGTCTTATATTCTGATGTCCCTGGGACTCCTTCCTTGTATTTATTTTGTGTGTATGAATATTTTGCCTATATGTACGCATGTACACTGTGTGTGTGCCTGATAACCTCAGAGGCCAAAAGGTTTCAGATCCCAGGACCTGGAGTTACAATGGCTATGAGCCATGGCGTGGGTGCTGGAAACTGCACTCGGGTCCTCAGGAAGAATAGCAGGTGCTCTCAACAAAACCATCTCACCACCACCTTAAAATTTTATTAAATTATGTCTACTTTACGTATATGAGTGTTTTTGCCTGCATATGTTTGTGTGCTGCGTGTGTGACTGGAGCCTGCAGAGGCCCGAAAAGGGTGTCAGATCACCTGGGTCAACTGGCTCCAGTTGTGAGATGACCTGGGAGTGGGGTGAGAATTGGACCAGGGTCGTCAGGAAAAATGGCCAGTGCAATGGTAATGATCCATCCCTCTAGCTTGGAATGCCCCTCCTTTGCCCTGGGGGGGGGGGCATCTCTGATCTCCTTCTTTCTCTGCCCCTGAGTTTCCTTGTGGCAACTCTTTATTTGGATACTTCCCCATCCTTAGCTGAGCCAAGCCATTAGTGCTCTGTCTATCCCCAGTGGCTGGCATGAACCACCTGCGGGAGAATGGCATTGTCCATCGGGACATCAAACCTGGGAACATCATGCGCCTGGTGGGCGAGGAGGGGCAGAGCATCTATAAGCTGTCTGACTTCGGGGCTGCCCGCAAGCTGGACGATGATGAGAAGTTTGTTTCTGTCTATGGTACAGAGGAATACCTGGTAAGTGACATGTTGGTGACCCTATGCCCTCGCTGTGTGCCTCCTTAAGAGTCCCCCTAGGAGTGCCCATGCTGTCCCTCCATAGCCGCTTTCTGCCTTTCTTCCATAGCACCCTGACATGTATGAGCGTGCAGTGCTGCGCAAACCCCAGCAAAAGGCATTTGGTGTGACTGTGGATCTCTGGAGTATTGGGGTGACCCTGTACCACGCAGCCACAGGCAGTCTGCCCTTCATCCCCTTCGGTGGGCCCCGGCGCAACAAAGAGATCATGTACGGTGGGCTATGGGACAGGGAATGAAGAGGACTGGCCCTGAGTGTCTTCCAGACACCTGGCCCTCCCTCCACTGGGCCCTACCTTCAGTGTTCCCTCTAGCCCTGCGCCCATTCCTAGCTCACTGTGTCTCCATTAAGGCTTAGGTTACAGAGCCTGCAGGGGTAAAGATGGAGCTGGTACCCAGTGTCTCTCACTGACTGCTAGGAGGAACTTAAGACAGAAGTTGCCAGGATGTACTACACAGAACAAAAGAGATGAAGAGTCCAGCCAGTGAAATGAGGGACCTGCAATACGAGGGTCTACTGAGCTGTTATTGAGTCTGTGTAGGAAAGAGGCAGCAAATCTTGGGACAAATTCCCAAGGTTCTAGCTGGAGGGCAGCAGGAAAAATATCCACTGGACTGAATGCCGAGAGCTCATTATAAATAACCCTTAGGGAGGAAAAGCAGAAACGTATGTTGGCTGTAGATAATGTGCAGTTGAGAGAAGAGGGTTTCAGGGTGGCAGGGCAGTCCATAAGCACTGTGTCTGCACCATTGGCAGTTAATTGTCTCCAGCGGTTATTGAGAGGCGGGGTATGGTGGCCTTGGAGGTCAGAGGTTCTGGGGTCTACAGCAAGCTTGCAGCATATGCACAGGAATGTGAAATTGTTCCTGGTTGAGTCCCTCAGAGCTTACAATGGTTAGCTTCTCTTTCCTTCTTAGTCTTGTAATAAATGGAAGACACCTCAGGAAGGTGTTACCCGTGTGTCCTCAGGAAGGTTGGTGTATGCTCCCTCGGTCCTGGGGCAAGCTGTGTAGAGCCAATGCTATTAGGTTTAGGGATGGGGTCAGGAGTTGGAATGGGATGAACTGCCAGGGAAGGATAGATCAGAGGGGCAGTTAGAAAAGTGGAGAAAACATATGGTGCTGAGCTTGTAATGGCACAGATGTGGAGGTAGCTAGACCTGGTGTAGCCATAGCAACAGCGAGAAGGGCTCTGCCTAAAGCATGGAGCTTGCCTAGGCAGAGGTGATCTCACAGGTGGAGCAGGGTGCCAGCCCACCGTACAGTGGCTGAGTGACATGGACTGTGATGTTTGGAGTTTCCTGTTTAAATATGATGGGTGGGTGGGGGAGGGGTCTAGAGCCCTGATTCTGCCCCACTACAGGTACAGAATCACCACAGAGAAGCCAGCCGGGGCCATTTCAGGGACTCAGAAGCAGGAAAATGGTCCCTTGGAGTGGAGCTACAGCCTCCCCATCACCTGTAGACTGTCCATGTAAGTGGGAGGGGCAGGCTAGGGATCGCTTCTTTCTGCTGAGTCAAGAGTGCCAAGCTATCTCAGCAGAGCCCCAGGGGCCTCCACTTTTCGTCTGTAGCCTGGGGAGTTCCATCTAGACGCTTGGGCCCCGGCTCTGACAGTCCTCGTGTCTTCTGTGTGCAGGGGACTGCAGAACCAGCTGGTGCCCATCCTGGCCAACATCCTGGAGGTGGAAGAGGATAAGTGCTGGGGCTTTGATCAGTTCTTCGCGGAGACCAGTGACATTCTGCAGCGAACGGTCATCCACGTCTTTTCCCTACCCCAGGCCGTTTTGCATCATGTCTACATCCACGCCCACAACACGTGAGTGGGAGCAAGAGAGAGGGGGAATAGGAGTCTTCCCTGTCTAAGCAGTGGTGTGGGTCCAAGGGGTCATCTCCCAAAACATATCTGGGGAAAGTACTATCTCCATCAAGTTCAAGGCAAACAGTCTTCCTTGTTTGTGTTCCGAATCCCCCACTCTTCCCAATGCTAGCTGGCACTGCTTGTCCCAGAGGCGGGGTGCTCAATTTCCTGGGTCTGTAATTTGTTGTTCATAGAACCCTTTTCTCACTAAATTCTTGGCCTTTGCTGTTTAAGACAGGATCTTGCTGGGTAGCCCCAGCTGATAAACTCTCCATCCTCCTGCCTCAGTATTTCGAGATGGGATGTGCCCCCCACACCTGGAGCACTCTATGGGATGGGGAGAATTTGTTGCAGTACAGCAGGGTTGGGCATAAAGGCAGAGGTTAGGCATCTGAACTCTGGGGTCCTCTTCCCATTCTTCATGGGGAGTTCCTGGGCTCCGCCTTTCTTCTGAAGCCTGGGAAGTTCCATTTAGATGCTTGGGCCCTAGCTAGGACAGTTCTTGTGTCTTGTGTGTGTAGGGGGCTGCAGAGCCAGCTGGTGCCCATCCTGGCCACACCCCCACACAGACCCTATTGGAGAAAAGCTGAGCCTTCCCATGGTGCCCCCGGACAGAATTCTCCTCTCACATGTGCAGGATTGCCATCTTTTTGGAGGCTGTATATGAGCAGACCAACGTGACCCCCAAACACCAGGAGTACCTCTTCGAGGGTCACCCTTGTGTCCTTGAGCCAAGCCTCTCAGCCCAGCACATCGCCCACACAGCTGCCAGCAGCCCTCTAACTCTGTTCAGCATGTCCAGCGACACACCTAAGGGGCTGGCCTTCAGGGACCGTGAGTAGGGCCACTCAGGCTGAGTCTTTTATACTCTGGACACCCTCCCAAAACACGACTTGTTTTCTTAGTGAGTGTTTCTCTGGCCCATAGAGTAGAGCATATTTGGGTTTGGATTCTATACATGCCTCTATGTGGCCACGTGACTTGAGTTGGTGACTAGACTTCCTTGGGTTTCTCCCAGATCCTCCAACAGAGACAGGGCATTTAGAGCCTTTATACCTTCATCAGTTTCGGCCACTGGTAGGGGTGTCTTGGATATTTGAGTTGAAAGGAGCATGAGTCCAGGCTGCTGGGAAAAAGGGCTGGAGGACAGAGACATAGATTTTCTTTCCTTAATTTCTAGGATAAATATTTCTTCTCCTTTGGATCATGCTCAGTCCTCCTCCGAGGTGAGGGAGTGAGCTTTAACCTCTCCAGTCTTAAGGCAGGGCTTTGAACTCTGGAGTGTAGTTCTGGGATGTGGCCACAAGGTGGCGGTAAATAACTGCAACTTTGAGGATCCACAGGGTCGACGTTTGGGGATGCTTTAAATGGGAGATCAGCAGCGACTGTGTGCTGGGGACAAGGAAAGATAACCTAAGAGTTGACCCAGTCTTTAAAAGCAGGCCCCTCAGACAGAGTCTTTGTCTGCAGCTGCTCTGGATGTCCCAAAGTTCGTCCCTAAGGTTGACCTACAGGCCGATTACAGCACAGCTAAGGTGAGGGGCCACCCCCAGGAGGCAGAAGGGGGTTTGACACGAGGAAGGACTAATCCTGCACATCTGTACTTTTCAGGGGGTGCTGGGCGCTGGCTACCAGGCCCTGTGGCTGGCGCGGGTCCTGCTGGATGGACAGGCGTTGATGCTTCGGGGGTTACATTGGGTCCTGTGAGTACCGTGAAGCGCTGGAGGAGTGCATAGCAAACCCGTCCAGACTTCTCCTACCCCTTTCCGAGGTCACGCCTACAAGCGCAGGGCCCTGGTGGAGGCGCCTCTGACTTGGGCTGCCCTCACACAGGGAGGTGCTTCAGGACACGTGCCAGCAGACACTGGAGGTCACACGGACAGCCCTCCTCTACCTCAGCAGCAGCCTGGGCACTGAAAGGTGGGTGTTCCACCTAGGCCAACTGGGGCCCTTCAGCTCTCCTCTCTGCTCCTTACCCCTGAGATGTATAAGCCTTCCCAGCCAGAGCCCTCCTGCTCCCACTCTTCCCCTTCCCCCAACATTAGCACCCTCACCAGGTCCTTCAAACCTTGTATTCCCAAATGTATATCCATCCCTGGCCTAGTCCTGCCTATCACGGAGAAATCCACCGGGGCCCTGCCTCTCTGGGATCGAGGGCAGTCGGGTAAGGGCAGTCTCACTACCCTCAAAAGGGTAGATACCCTTTCATGTCCCAGAACAAGCAGGCCCCCTACCCCAGGTAGGACCTTAATTCACCAGGACTCTGAATGATTCGTGACACTCGTTCTGTGTGAAGCCTCCCAGAGAATTCAGGGGAAGAACCCATTCCCAGGTTCTGTCCCTGCACAGCAGCGATGGAAATTCAGACTGTTTCAGCCTCTGTAGCTTTTGCTCATATTTCAGCTGGGTCTTCCACTTGTCCTTGCCTTCTGAGCTGAAAAGAAGGAGCCCGGGAAGGAGGACGCTAAGCTAGTGAAGGGTGGAGAGAGAGAGCAAGGGAGGATTCGCCGCGATCAGGAGAACATCACCGGAATTCTGAAAGGCTGTAGTGTGTCCGTGATGAGAGACCGGAGTTCTGCAGCCCGAGGAAGTTTTTCCCCATCCCAATAACTTGAGCCTTTCCCTCGGAAGTACAGGAAGTTTCCCAGGGTGGGTTGGATGCCTGTGTGGGCCCAGGGCTTGGTTAAAACAAATGGTGAGATGATGGGGGAGGGAGGAAAAAGAGCAAGAACTATTTCCAGTCACGTGACAGGATTGGCGCCAATTGTGGTGGGAGAGGTTGGAAGCCATTGCGAGCACTCCTGTTGGATATCCTCTGGCCATTGCGAGCACTCCTGTTGGATATCCTCTGGCCAGTCCTCTGGCCACGACAGAGATGAGATCTGTGTGTACAATGTGACTTCTGCTCCACGGAAGGGCCTGTGCTTGCCAGTCCTTCCTTGGTACATGAGCCTGGGGAAGGAAGGGCCCTCTAGAAACGGGAGCCAAGTCACCGAGGTTCCGAGCCCACAAAGCCTAGGTTGATAGGGGGATGGGAGGAACGTGTGAGGCACATCCTGGAGGGAAGCTAGGGAGAGGGGTGGGTGGGGAAGTGTTGGAATACTGGAGGGGCCACCTCTAGAGAGGTTGGTAGCAAGAAAATAACCATTTGTGGTCCTTTGTGAGTTCTCGATCTGGGGAGAGGTATATAGAGGAATGTGTGGGGTGTCTGTCTCTCCCTTGCCCTGGACTGACAGCCTGTAGGAGACAGGCATCAGGAGCTGGGGTTTCCACTCTGGTTCCTAGGCTCTGAGGCCAGTGGGTGTCGGTTGTATGAAGGAGGATAGAGAACAGAGGAGCCTGCAGGGACCAGATGTAGCTTGCAGGAGACCATGGGCCATCTGTACCTTCCCTTGCCTGGCCAATATCTAAAGTCTCCTCTGTAATCCCATTCTTTCCCAGACATCCTCAGACCTGTAGATTTCTCTAAGCCTTGGAGTCTAAGTCATCTACATCGGGATGGGAACGTTTTCATGAGTGGAATGTCACCTTTGTTGCTGGAGGCAAAGTGATACTTCCTTCCCGTCTGATCATCCTTTCTTGCTTCAGAGTGCTTCCTTAGCAAGGCGGGCTTCCTATCTTTTATCCAGAGGGTCTCCAGCTGGACAGATCTGGACATCAGGCCAGGTCTCAGCAATCCCGAGGTCTCCCCACTCCTCAACCCCCAATAATATAAATTCACTCCCATAACAAGCCAATAGTCACACATAGGATAACTGCTATGAACCCCCCAGAGCTTTCTGGCGGGTAAAGCAATGCAGAGTTCCTGCCTTCATAGAGGCTCTGGTGGACTCCGAGACTCTCTGTTCACCTCTTCCATCCTTCTCTGATCCTGCACTTCCAAGCAAAAAGATACAGGATTCTTTCTTTAATTGTTATCATGTGAAGACTATGCTGACATATGCCTTTCATCCTAACTCTCAGGAGACAGAGGCATGAGCATCTTTGAGAGCAGCTTGGCCTGCATAGTGAGCAAGTTCCAGGATATAAGGATACATAGAGAGACGTATCAAAGAAAGAGAGAAAGAAAAAAGAAAGGAAGGAAGAAAGAGAGAGAGAGGAAGGAAGAAAGAAAGAAAATATGGTTATGTCTGCGAGGGGAAAGTGGACAGCAGGCCCTACCCCTAAACAAAAAGCTATTTGCAGTTGATACCCTCTGGCACAGAGAAAATCAGTTCCACCCAGCAGAGTACCACTGGGAGTAACGACCACTCTACAGAAGACCCCATGGCCAGGAGGAGCTGACCAACATAAAATGAAGTCCATGGTTGTTGGGTTCTTGGGGGAAAGGAGGCAAGACTCTCTTTTATTTTGTTTTGATATTTGTCCTATTGAGATTTTTGTGTGTTTGTTTTTAAAGAAGGAGAAAACAGAAAGTTGGGTGGGTAGGGATACAGGGAGGGCCTGGGATGGGAGAGGGGAAAAGCATGATCAAAATATATTGTATAAAAATTTAAAATAAAAACAGAGAGGGAGTAATTAAAAAGGCTACATGCTGGTGGAGAAAGTCAGGAAGTGGAGAAGGACCTCCCACCCAGACACGAGTAGTCACATAGCATTGGTCCCCTTCTTTGTCTGTCGTGTGTGTGTGTGTGTGTGTGTGTGTGTGTGTGTGTGTGTGTGTGTGTGTGTAAACTGTCACCTGCATTCTGTCCCTAAGCATGTTATAACCTGCTTTCCTCAGCAAGTGAGCTCTCTTCCCTCAGTACATGTGTGTGCATGTGTTCTTGTGCGTGTGCTTTGTAAACTGTCACCCACATTCTGTCCCTTAGCGTTTTATAACCTGCTCTTCCCATTAAGCAGGTGAGCTCTCTTCCCTCAGTACGTTCACATCTCCTCTGTACCATGGTTGGAAATTTTCTGTCACAAATTGTCCCACAATTCCTTTTTATAGTTTGTTTTGTCCAAACTGGAAACCAGTCCAAGACTACATTTTGTGTGTGGTAGTCCTGTTCCATGAGTTTATTAAGCTATTCCCTCCGCCCTCACCCCACACACCCCTTGTCTTCATTCCTCTGGCTTAGGAAAGCTCCCAGTCCACTGCCCCACCCTCAGGTTCATAGAACATTCTGTTGTCACTTGGCTTCTTCTTTCCCAGCAGCATCTTTGGGGGCTCCTCAGACTGTTGGACATTTTGTGTTAGAACACACCATCAACCATGCTGAGTCCTTCCTGGGTACACACCACAGGTAGTGGTCATGTGATTTCTGTACTGTGTAGGTGTATTTTTCCTGCAAAAGAACCAGGGTAGTGTTACCTTGACACCTTGAAGATATACACCTGTCAATCATTCTTGGTTGAGTTGCCAATCATTTCACGGGGCAGTGGAATGTTCATGGTCCAAGTCCTGGACTATTATGGGCTGGTACCCTCCCATCAGTGTGCTACTGGTTGTCAGGAAATATAGTTTCTACTGAAAAGAACTTCATTCTGCTTAGTTCTAGAACTTTCTAGCAAGGTGTTTTCTAATAGCTACCTTGCATTGTAGGCTTGTATATTTTCATGAATTCCGGTGTTTCAACCTACTTCAACTTTCATTCTTTACAATGCTCAACAATATCACGACCTTGGTGTGTAAGGCCCATGTCAAGTTGGTTCTTCTGTCTCAAACCCTCAGAAAGCCAACAAGATTGTCACAAAGAAGCTGTGTGTGGGTACAGAATCCTCTACCTATTCATCTGCCTCCTGAACCCCCAAACATAGCCTTATCCTTATTTCCTCCCACACCCAGGTTCAGCAGTGGAGCGGGGATGCCTGACGTCCAGGAACGAAAGGAGGCCACAGAGCTAAGAACCAGGCTGCAGACTGTGAGTGAAGCAGGAGGGCAGAGCTTTACAGGAACAAGGGGTAGGGAGAGTGGGCCTGCGGACTGCACAGCCTAGCCTTGAGTCAAGGACCCTACAGGATTCTCTCTTTTGGCCCCACAGCTCTCAGAGATCCTGTCTAAATGTTCCCACAATGTCACAGAAACCCAAAGGAGCCTGAGCTGTCTGGGTGAAGAGCTTTTAAAGAACCGGGACCAGATTCATGAGGATAACAAAAGGTCTGTGAGATCCCCACTGTCTGTGTGATGATGCTGTGGAGGACGGGTCACTTGGGGGGTGCACAGTGGTCCCAAAGGCTCAGCAGCTTTCTCTGAGTCAGTCTGATTGCTCTCTTCAGGGACAGGGGGCTAAGGTGTGGGAGAGGAGTCCAAGGAAGAGCCAGGCACTCTCCTGAGACCAGCTCTGGGAAGAGGACCTGAGTCCTGCCCTAACTGGGGACTTGACTCACAGGGAGGGAGTCACAGCAGATGCTGTAGCTCTGCAGGGAAATCCGGCTCCTTTTCTCTGGGTGTGTCTGTAAAGAGGCCTCGCACTTAGAGCATCTCGCTGAATCTGACAAACACCAGTGCTGCTGGTTAGCAGATGAGAGAAGGCTCATTCTGAGAGAGGATCACTTTCTCTGAGTCACAATCAATACATGATGGGTGAGCTTCAGGTTAGATCTACCCCTCCCCCCAACCCCCCTCCCCCCAAGAGTTTACAGCAAACAGGGATTTTAAATTTATCTTATTTTCCCTGGGCTGTATCACAGTGGTGGAGCACTTGCCTAGCATGTGCTAGGCTCCAGGTCCAATTCCCAGTACCACATGATGGTATGGATGGACGGACAGATGGATGGACAGACGGACAGACAGACAGATATAGATAAATGTAGAGAGACTGATAGATGGATAGATAGATTAATTGATTGATAAATGATGAATGGATAGATGGATAGGCAGGCAGGCTGGCCACATACGTTTAAAATCTCTGGAAAAAAATGGGTGTGGTATTACTTGCTTTTAGTCTCAGCCCATGAGGAAGGAGAGGCAGGCAGATCTCTGTGAGTTCAAGTCCAGCCTGGTCTACACGGTAAGTTTCAGGACATCCAGGGCCACCCAGAGAAACCCCGCCTCAAAACACAAAGAAACACATTTATTTTATTTTATTATTTTATGTGTATGGGTGTTTTTCATGTATTTACTTCTGTCGGCCACATACATGCAGTGGCACCAGAGGACAGAGGAGGGCATCAGATCACATGGAATTGGTCCTATGTGAGTAAACCACCATTTGGGTGCTGGGAATTAAACCTGGATCTCCTACAAGAACAAGTACTGTAAACCACGGAGTCATCTCTCCGGCTCATGGCTTGTAGCTTCTGAAGAACCCTGTTACTGTTTTCACAGACCCATGATCTATCAAGTGCAGAGCCACCGACGCCCTTGTCCCATGGAGACCATGGCCATTGAGGTCTCTGCAGATCTAATGTCCCATGTCCTCAGTTCTTAATTCAAATACCTCACAGAACAGTCTTGTGTACTCTGTCTCATCTACGGTAATTTTTTTTGCTTGTTTTTTTGAGAATTTTTTTTTATTTTAATCTTTATTTTTATATTTACATTTTTATAAATTTTTTATTTATTTTTATAAGACCTCACTATGTAACAGAGGCTGACCTAGAACTCGTCACGTAGACTTCGAGAGGCTTCACGAGTGCTTGAGATGAGCGGTGTACATACCACACCCAGCTCTTCTGGCAGAGTCTGAGCTTGTTGGGTTAGCCGCCCCTCCCCCACTCCGCTAGTGTGCTCCGCAAACCCTCTGTGTGCACTGAGGTGCCTTTCTGGACTCACAAGGCAATTCTGACTTCACACACGTGAAACTGTGGCTCTACACTCATCTCAGGCGATCTCAGGCGATCTCATCCTCACGGCAACCTCTCAGTAGGACAGCAGAGGGGCTGGCTGAGTCCCCAGGAACAAGCTTGCACTTAGCCCAAACCCAGGAACACCTGAGGGTACCTAGAAATCTCTGGGATGGAGTGGAGCCAAATAGTCCTGAGGGTGAGGAAGAATAACGGAGTGCCCTAAGGGAAGAAGGACACCCCAGTGCCCTAAGGGACACAGTTGTGTCCAGTGTGAAAAACAAGATGAAGAGCAGTAATGACTTTAAACCCTGGGCTGACAAGGCCCTCGAGAGGCCATCTTTCACCTCACCCCACCCTGCCTTACTGTTTTAGGTAGGGTTGCTGGATCCTTCTATGGAGCAGGTATTATATATATATATATATATATATATATATATATATATATATATATATGGCTCTTTTACCCAGTCCAGACCCTCTGTCTCACCTGCTGGGGGAGAGGGGAGGAAGGGAAGGTGAGATCTATAATAGAGACAGAAGGCTTGGTCTATATTATCTAAATAAGTTTAGAGACGGGCCAGTTTCCCCACTCCCAGATCACATGCTAACTTACCCTGTGGCTGCTGTGGTGTTTGAGTTGTCTGCTTTCTGCCCACAGTATCCAGAAGATTCAGTGTTGTTTGGACAAGATGCACTTCATCTACAAACAGTTCAAGAAATCCAGGATGAGGCCAGGTGAGCTTTGAAAAGAGCCAACAACTAGAAACCTTCCTTCTCTTTTCCCTTCCATCTCCTTGGCTTTGCTGGAGGGAGGCTTTGTTTGTTGGGGTTCTGTTGGTCTAAGGCAGGAAGAGTCTCTGCCTGCACATTGTCTGTAGGCCACTGAGAGACATTGTACCCGAGTGTCATGATAGAAGCTCAGGAGATGTGGATACAGGATACAGTGAGCTGGAGTAATGTGGAAAGGGGCCTGAAAAGAAACCCTTTAGTTTCATTTGGTTTGGTTTTGGCGCGCGCGAGTGCGTGTGTGCGTGTGTGTGTGTGTGTGTGTGTGTGTGTGTGTGTGTGTGTGTGTACATGTGTGTGCATGTGTGTGTACATGTGTGTGTGCATGTGTGTGTACATGTGTGTGTGCATGTGTGCACATGTGTTTTGTGTGTGCGTGTGTACATGTGTGTGTGCACGTGTGTGTGTGTGTGTGTGTGTTTTGTGTGTGCATGAATGCATGTGTGTTTACATGTTGTGGAGGCCACAGACTGATGCTTGGCTTCTTCTTCAATTGCTCTGCACTTTATATCTTGAGGCAGAGTCTTCATACTTGAACCCAGAGTTCACCATTCTGACTAATGTAGCTAGCCAGCTTGTTTTGGGGATCTCCTGTCTTTACCTCTCTAGCACTGGGCTCATGGGTGGCCACAACACCTGCCCAACATTCCATGGGTGAGCTCTAGTGTCCACACATTGCAGTAACACTGCACTTACTGAGCCATCTTCCCAGCCCCTCTAGTATGTCTGTAGACCACCAAAAGAGCCAGTTCATCTGGGAATGAGGATCAGAAGGAATCCCCATTAGAGTTCCTGGACTAGGAGATTTCTTATGTTATTGCTAATGTCCACAAAGACCTTCTGGGCAAGGGCAACCCTTCATAGGCTTAGGAAGGAAACCAGCTTGTCTGAGTTGGATGAGGGTGGAGTAGTCAGGGTAAGGATTGAATGTGGGAAGGGGTGGGGACAAAGTTGGAGAAGCCTGGGAATAAAAGCCCCAGTTAGCTAGCGAGCTGACATATTAGAGCTCACGTCCTGTTCCACCCTATGCTCCAAACATTTCCATATCTGCCTCATTGCCTAAGGTTCTTCTGGCCCCAGGATAATCTATAAAGCACTGTCAGGAGAAATATAATATCTAGCCATATGTGCAATTTAAGCTTTCTCACAGCCAAATTAAAAAGAAAAAAATGGGCAAAAGTAATTTAATAAATTTTATTCAATTCAATACATCCTAATGTCATTTCAGCATATACTTAATATAAACAAAACCACTAAAGAGATATTTTATGCTCCTTTTCATGCTAAATTTTCAAAATCCCATGTGTAGTTTATATACTTTATATCTCTGTCTAGAAGATAAATGTTCAGTAAATGTGATATGCCTTAACACAATTAAAAAGCTCTATTTAGTGGAAAAATTTTACTTGCTTCAGTTTTCAATTCTACATTAATTGAGTACATTAAATTAAAAATCCAGGTCTTCAGTCACCATGGTCACCAGTGTCCTGTGGTCATTAATGAGGACATGGAGATCTTCAGAACATGTCATCTCTTTCCTTTGGGGCCTTCCCTGGGATCCTGGCCTCAGAGGGCATGGGAAAGGCACATCCCCCTGTCCTTGGAAGCGGCAGGATGTGGGACTCAGCCAAGGTGTTGTGCCCAGCTGGCCACTGCTGTGGCTTAGGAGTGTGAGGAAGTTCAGTTTACCTCCACGTCTGGAACACCATATTCTCGCCACCTAAGCTTTAAAGCCTCGCCTTGATGTTAGGCACCAACCTAAATAGGACTCCATAAGTCTTTGAATTATTTAGTGCTCATAAAACTCTATGCACTGCCGAGTGTGGTGGCACACACCTTTGATCCCAGCTTTCAAGAGGCAAAGACAGGTGGATATCTGTGATTTTGAGGCCAGCCTGGTCTACATAGTGAGTTCAAGGCCAGCCAGGGCTATGTAGAGAGACCCTGTCTCAAAAATGATCATCAACAATAATCCTCTCTGTGTCACAATTTTCCTCATTTTATAGTTTAGGAAACAGGCACAGAACAGCTAGTTAGTGCAATCATTCTGCGTCCAGCTTCTTTTAACCATCCCATTTCATAGCCTCAAGAGTGTCTATATGTACTGCTCTCACAGAGTATTTTATTAGAATGTGGACAGCCCCAGGTGCCAGGAGTGTTGCACGCTGCCATTCTGGAAGGCTGCTCCGCAGGCTCCAGGGCACTCCCCTGTGATCCGGATAGGCATCCATGTGTGCACACGACGGTTACCCGAGCCAACTCGCTTGTTCACAGCTGCCTGGTGCTAGGAGGTAGAGCTGGAGTGTGTTCAGGTTCCTCGGCCTTCGCTAGTGCAGGCCCAGGAAGAGGACCCCACTCCTGGGGTGGTGGGATGGGAAAGTGGAAGCGCAAACCAGAATCCTCTTAATCCGTGGCTCTCAACCTTCCTAACGCTACGACCCTTTAATACAGCCTCCCAGGTTGCAGTGACCCCAGACCATACGATTATTCTTGTTACCACTCCACGGGTGTAACTTTATGTGAATATCTGTGTTTTCCAACGGTCTTAGGCAACCCCCGTGAAAGGGCAGTCATCCCCAAAGGGGCTGAGACCCGCTGCTCTTAACCTTGGAGCTACTGCAACTTGGGAAACCAATTTCCTCAAAGCCCAGCAGGGGGCAGTCTCTCCTCGTTGCAAGAGCTTTAAGGTCGTCGGCAGTAGCCTCGATCTAGGCACGGGCACTTCTACCCAAAGCTGTTCCTTCTGAAAAAAGCTGCTGGGCAAAGAGGGACAGTTAGAAGGTGGTGGCCTACCTGTGAGAGACTCCAGGGATGGAGCCAACCAGCTGCCAGCTGGGGAGGGTGGAGGATGCAGGGCCGAAGCTACGCTAACATCTCACCCAGCGTTCCCACCTGCAACATCTCCCGTACACACACCCGCCCACCCAGCAAGATTCGCCTCGCTCTGGAGCCCCAAAGCATTTCTCCTCAGCTCCTTTTTACCAAAATTATATTCAGTCTTTTGTCCACAACAGCAGTGTTGTCATAGTTACTTGATGTTCCATTTCCTCATCCCCGCGGGCTCCCCTAGGCCTGAGATCCCATAAAATGGTCCCCACCCTAGGCTGTTCTTCATCTTTTTAACTTGGTTCCCGGACTAGTTGAGTGGTGACGCCATCCCCATCTGTTTCCTTCAGGGCTCAGCTACAATGAGGAGCAGATCCACAAGCTGGATAAGTGAGTGGTCCCCTTCCCATCAGGCAGGTGGGCAGGAGGGAGGAGCTCATCGGGATGGAGTGAATCTTTATTCTAGGTGGGAAATAGTGAAGCACTTACCCTTGGCCATGGCTGGGTGAAGGTCGTAACTATCCGAGCCTTGTTATATAGGGTCACAGCTGAGTCAGAGGTTTCTCACAATCAGCCTTGAAGTAACTGGCTTTATTCCCAGCATGAACAAGTTTATAGGATTTTTCTCTCTAATTATTCTCACTGATTGGTTCCTTCCCCCTCCCTGCTTTTGACCTTTTGACCATGGGCCTGCCTAGCATCTCATAGATACTGTTTCTTGGACACCCACATCTTCCATGAGGTCTCCCTGGTCTGGTGGCTATTTGGAGATTTTTTTTCCCTCCCAGAGCTATAGCACCTCTAACTCCTACATGCATACACAGACACACATGTGCACACACCTGTGCTCTCCAGGGCTCCGTGTCCTTATTTTCTCCCAGGGATCAAGTTGAGAGTGGATGTGTTCATTAACCATTGTATTGGCCTCCCCTGTCTCCTTATTGGTACACGTGGCTTTTTCTGGCCTCTGGGCTTTAGGACCCAAGTGTATGGTCATCCTCTCTTCCCTGAGATCTGCCCCTGCTTGGGGCAGAGGGGTGGTGGATGGGCTAAGTCTGCATGCAGGTGGCTCTGGCTGCTCACCCCGGTCCATGGGGTCTCTGTCCTTCCAGGGTAAATTTCAGTCATCTAGCCAAGAGGCTGCTGCAGGTGTTCCAGGAGGAGTGTGTGCAGACGTATCAGGTGTCGCTGGTCACACACGGCAAGCGGATGAGGTAAGCAGCCTAGCCCTTCCTCTCTCTGAACTCAAGGAGCCTGGGCTGGCCCAGGGTTTCCATACTACAGAGGACCTTGGGCTAGGCTGGCCCAGCCCTTCCAGACTGCAAAACATGGGCTCTGCTCAGTAAGAGAGGACCTAGTGAGAAGTATAGAAACGGTGGCCGGTCGAAATGCTGGGTGACTTCTACAAATGTGCTTTTTCAGTTCCCCAGTGTTCACACAGCCAGTGCTACCATCTCCTTTTTCAGATGAGAGGACCCAGGCTCAAAGTACTGGTCTCTCCTTAATGCCACAGAGCTAATAGGTAGCAGGCTTGGGGCTAGAACATAGGCGAGGATGCCCCTAAAAAATCTGGATTTCACCTGCTGTGCTGTCTGTCGTAATGGGTCTCTTCTCTCTAGGGAGAACAGCAGCTCCCCTGGGGAGGAGAAACAGGGAGGCAGGGAAGCAGGCCGGGCAGTCCCCACTAACACTCCATCCCTCAAATTTGGGACTCCTTTTTCTAACAGGCCCACGGGGCCCCTGAGAAGGAAGGTCGGTTTCCTCATATGCTGTGTAGCCTGCGGGCCTGTCATGGGCTCAGTTCCTCTCCCCTCACTCTAGAATGCAATGCCTGGCAATCCCCGACACTCTGATTTGATGGGCCTAGGCAGATCTTAGCTATCAGATCAGTAGTTTAAAAGCTAACCCCATAATCCTAATGTGTATCCAGAGTAGAGAGCTCACTGTTGGCTTAATGGACCTGGGACTTGATTTCCTCTGTGCAATGGGGAAATGTCCCTCCTTGTGTGCGTTCCGATTTGAAGTTAGAATTCTCAAGTCTTGCCCTTACTCTGTTATGGAAACAGAGGCACGGACACTCCCCACATAAATGCTCTAGTGTGGCCTGTCATTACTCACAGAGATGCACTAGCCTGGAAGGCCCTCTCTCTCCCAAGCCTTGCCTGGCTCTGTTTGCCAGTAACCACATGAGTGACCCAGCTACATTCACACGGGCAGTGTTACTGATCAGTTGGGATTCTCTCAGTTCCCTCAGCATGGCAAGAGAGAGAGAGATGGGTGACTCCCAGAAGGACAGTCCTAGAGGGAGCTCAATGCATAGGACTCCCTGGTAAGCTAATGACACCTTGTCCCAACGGTGGAGAGCCGTATCCTGCTCTAATCTCATTCTCTACTCAAGGCAGGTGCAGAGGGCCCAGAACCACCTGCATCTCATTGGCCACTCTGTGGCCACCTGTAACTCGGAAGCCCGGGGAGCCCAGGAGAGTCTGAACAAGGTGTGGGGTGCTTTCAGAGTTCTAGGGGCTGCCGAGGGGAGGGGCACCTGGATCACTTCCTGCCAGTGGACAGAGCAGCCTTGACCAAATTCAGGGATGCCCATGAGGGCTGGAGGTCTCTGACTCACCTGAGATGTGAGTGCCCTCAGATAGGAACATTCCTAGTGATTTCAGACTGAGGGTCACTATAAGCCAGGGCCTCTTTCTCGGGTTCTATGCTGCCTTGGAGGTCTCAAGGCTCCTCCTGAGGCTGTGCGATCTCTTCTTGGTTTTCTGATTCACTCTCAGTCAAGGCAGCTGTCTAGCTGGCCACAGGGAATACAGAGTGGGGGGCGGGGGGAGGCTTCCAGAAGATGGCTACACGTGGCTTCCAGCAAGCGGGGTGGGCAGCCTCGGAGACTGTCCAGGAATGGCATCCATCCAAACTGTGGCTCATGAGAGGTTTAGGTTAGACCTAATGGGGAACTTGCCAAAACTGAATCATTCTTCTCAGAACAGATGAAGGAAAGCTGTTAGAGCAGTGGGGACTCCCAGGATGGGAAGGAATGGGATGCTGAAAGACGGGGTAGTTCTGGGAGCCCTAGGGAGATAGCTACCCTCCTTCAGCAAGCATGTCCCCTAACCAGCCACACGAAAGCTGGCAGGTCCTTCCTGACTAACCCATGGCTTCCCTTCAGATCTTTGATCAGCTCCTTCTGGACAGAGCTTCCGAACAGGGAGCTGAGGTGTCACCGCAACCTATGGCTCCTCATCCCGGCCCTGATCCGAAGGACCTGGTCTTCCAGTAAGTCCTGGAGAGTTGGAGGGAAGGAGGAGGCTGAGGTTAAAACCTCGTTGCTTCATCCCATGCCAGGCCAAAGAGGCTGCTCCAGGGCCTCTGCAAGTGGGCTCTGGACCAAGTGACCCAGGGCCTCAGCCATCCCTTTCTTGTGCCTTGGACAGCATGCAGGAGCTTTGTAATGATATGAAGCTATTGGCCTTTGATCTCCAGGACAACAACCGACTCATCGAACGGTAAGCATCTACTGTGTCTGGGGAAGGCTGTGTCCTCCCTGCTGCCAAGCTGCAAGCTCAGGGCGCAGAGTCCCTGGGTGCCCCATGCAGGATCCATGGGACCTGCTGATTTTCTAGGCAACCACAATGGAGTGTAAGGCCTCATCCACAAGCAGGGTACCATCTTGAGGAGCTGTAGATTTAACTCATAGGGTTTGAGGCTAGCTAGCCTCAGTACCTCAGAGTGGAGTTTGGAGGCATGTGGACTTGTGTCAGGGTGGAGAGATCTGCACTGAATGTGGGCAATGTGCCTAAGACTTTCTCACACCGTCTCTAGGATCCTCTAAGGTGTCCTTGGAGTGAATGCCACTATGTCTTCCCCTGAAACCATGGCACAGACAAACTGACATTTTTGCCCAACGTCTATCTCCTGCCGCATGGGCTCCATTCTTCCCACCTGCTCAGAGTGCTGAGGCCGATACATCTCCAGATAGCACTCCCTCCTGTGGGTGGGGACCAGCAGCAGTGCTCAAGCTTTGGGATTCCAAAAGTCACAAAAGAAAATGTGGGTGTGGACATACACACCAGGATTGTGAACTGCCAGTATAACCCAGAAGGTCTGCTCTGTAGCAGTCCCACTGTATAAAGCAGTTTATTTGTTAGAGGCAGGGTTTCTATGTAGCCTTGGCTGTCCTGGAACTCACAATGTAGACCAGGCTAGCTTCAAACTCAGAGATCTGCCTTCCTCTTCCTCCTGAGTGTTGGGATTAAAGACGTGCACCACCATGTCCAGCTTGACATGGGGTTTTGAAGCCTCAGAGCCCAACCCGACTGGCACACCTCCTCCAACAAAGCCATACTTCCTAATCCCTCTCAAATAGTTCCACCCACTGGGGACCAAGCCCTTAAACAAATGCATCTCCGGGTGCTATTCTCACTCAGACCACCACACCACGCTACTGTGAGACACTAGATTTGCGCTCAGGAGGTAGAGCAACCAGGAGCAGATCCTGTGGCCTGTCCCTCAGAGTTTTTGGGGGTTCCTGAGTTGGGGAGGCATCCACCATTGGACCATTCCAGCTGAGGAGAATCTGTCTCCTCCACAGCTTCAGTCCTCTCGAGCAGGAAGTTCTAATCATTAGTGCCAACATAAATCTTTCTTGCTGTGATTATAGTCTATTTACAAATATCTCAGAACTTTGCTTTAGTGAATTTGCACTTCCTCATTCGGACCTGCAGCCAACGAGCCCAGTGAACCAATCTGAGCCCCTTTCTGGCCTCCCAGAGTGTCTTCACATTGGAACAGTGGTGCTTCTAAAAGTATAGGGGTCTGGGGGGGACTTCTCCAGAGACCCTGAGAGAGGCCTGGGATAGGAGTCTTTTAAGATTCCCAGGGGATTCCAACATGCAGAGATGAAATGCAGAAGGTAGTATCTGGGGATAAGGATGCTACAGGAGGAGAGCTAAGGACCTGATGGCTGGGTGTTCCTGAGCACTGATGGCCTTGGGTACCATCTGCAGGCTTCTTCTATGGGTATGCCAAGCTAAAACCTGTGCTTCCCCTTACAGGTTACATAGAGTTCCATCGGCACCAGATGTCTGAGCTCCCTGGGGGTTCACAAGGCACTCAGAAGCAATAGAAACATTCATATTGTACCCCTACACTGTGAGACCAAATTCAGGGCAAGTTCTGGTTCCATCTCACTAGCCTACCTCCCTCTTGGCCATTGGCCATTGGCCAACAAACTAGCATTACTTTGACTGTCCTCTTGGGAAGCAGCTAGGACAGGGACTCCTGGCCATCCCAGGCAGTATCTACAGAAGAGACCATGCGGCTACCACAGCCTTATCAAGACACCAAGACTGTTCTTCCTCACCCAGGCTCTGGAGGTCTGGTCTTGGAAAGAAAAGGCTCAGCCCTCTCACGCTCTGCACTTCCCAGGACCAGCAGGCGTCTCCTGTGGCTTCTCCTGCCTCTCCAGGGTGCTGGATCAGAATGCTTATTCTTGGTTGTTTCCTGTGCTGCTTCCTGAGTGTCCCCATCCCTGGCCTCAGGCAACCCACAAACGGCCCCTCTGTGCTTGGTCTAGATGCACCTGCATTTGAGAAAGTGGGTGGTTGAGGCTAACTGCTGGTGCTTTGAGGATTCTCCTTGACCTTTTCTCCGAGGAACGCTTGGTTCTAAGAAACAGCTGGTCAGTATCAACCACAGCCATGCTAACTGGACAGATGTTGGAACCCAAAGTCCTAAGGAGAGAGCAGGCCTGCACCTTCAGACATGGAATAAATACATCGCCTTTTCTGTTTTCCTGCAGCTATGGTACCTGACCGGGAAGGGGTGGGAAAGCCCGGAGGTCCGGGAGGGACGTCTCCAGAGCTTTGGGAAATGGAACAGTGAAGCTCATTTCCTGGTCCCTGCCTTTTCCCCAGTGGGTACTGATTTTAGGGAAGATGGCCTCTCCCTAAAAGATCTCCATTTTCCTGCTCTGCCATTTAGGGGCCACATAAGGAACCTGGATCTCTGGGAGAAAGTTTCCCTTTCAAAACAAAACAAAACAAACAAACAACCTACCACCTAATCGTCTGCTGCTCTCCCCAGGCCTTATCACTGTTCACAGTCTAGGCTCTGTCTAATATGTGTGAGGACCACTGGAGAACTTTCCTTTATTGAGCCTGGAAGCTAGAGGGGATACCTGGGTAGAACACTCCAACTTGTACCAACTGCTTGCAAATTTAGCCTTTCTTCTTTAGTCTTTAGCCAATACAGTAAGGTGGCTTCCGTAGGAGAGGACTGTAAACAGAAAGCACAGTGATTGGCCCCAGTCCACCCTGTCTTCACCAAAGTCTCCCCACATGGAGGATGCTCTCCCTAAATGAACCAGCAGGGCCAGGAATGGAGAAGGCAGAGCCCTAAAGGGGATGTCTACAGAAAAGGCAGCTGAGGGGTGGGGGTGGGGTGGGAGTGGGGAGCCTAGCTGCTTAGGTTAGGCTTGTTCCTTCACGTATGTTCTCTGAGCCTTAAGCCCATGGACTCAAGTTCAGTCCTGATGACCAGCCCTATCACCAATCCACTTCTAGCCCGCTATCTGGGAATGAATTCAGGCCAGCTTTTGCTCATCAGTGGCCCAACAGGGAAGTCCCACAGCGGGGTTTCCCTGGAAGCTCAGAACCTGCATGTTTGGTGGCATGCAGTGAAAGAGCCAGGGGATTCCATGGAGCCAGATGCAGATGTTCGGGAGATAACACAATCCAGACCAAGCCTTGTCTCCTGAGCATGCCCACACGTCCAGGACCCTTCTGAAAGGCTTCAGTTGACCAGGATGACCGAGCTGCTAATATGATTTCTAGTTTCATTTCAGAAGAGTTTGAGTGGTCACTGCCCACACCCAGAGTTACCTATAAGAGCCCAGGGTGTTGGAAGATGCTTTAAATCTCACCCCTTCCCTGCACCAATTCATTAAAATGAAAAGAATCCATTCAGTGCATCGGGTGGGGAAGGAGAATGCCAGGCTCCTGCCAGGTATTGAAGCTACCAGAGTGACAAGAACACTGTCACCGAGGGACTGGCCCTGAGGAAAGCAGGTGTCTTAGTCAGGGTTTCTATTCCTGCACAAACGTCATGACCAAGAAGCAAGTTGGGGAGAAAAGGGTTTATTCAGCTGACACTTCCATACTGCTGTTCATCACCAAGGAAGTCAGGACTGGAACTCAAGCAGGTCAGGAAGCAGAAGCTGATGCAGAGGCCATGGAGGGGTGTTACTGGCTTGCTTCCCCTGGCTTGCTCATCTTGCTTTCTTATAGAACCTAAGACAACCAGCCCAGGGATGGCACCACCCACAATGGGCCCTCCCCCCTTGATCACCAACTGAGAAAATGCCCCACAGCTGGATCTCATGGAGGCACTTCCCCAACTGAAGCTCCTTCCTCTGTGATAACTCCAGCCTGGGTCAAGCTGACACAAAACTAGCCAGTACAGTAAGCATATGACATAACTGCTTTGTCCCTCAGTAGATGTTGTGATTGGAATGCACAGCTCAGGTGTGGCAGGGGTCACCCTCCTTTCTGGGCAGTGTGGCTAGAGCAGGCTGGAAGCATGTCACTCGGGAGCAGGTGACCCCAAAGCAGAATCTCAGTGCGCATGTGAGTGGCCTGGAACGCGCTGGGCAGAAGCACAGGCGTGCATTTCTGCGTTCCTAAGCAGAAGTAGGAAGTTTGGAAAGGGAGGAGCCAGCCCCAAAGGTCATGGCTGGGATGTGGGCTTTGTTTCAAGGAACCAGACTGGTTTTAAGTCAAGTCCAACTGGTATTTAAAGATACCATTCTTGAGTGCCAGTGTGGAGGGTGGAAAGTCACAGAAGAAATAGACCGGAGAGTTCTGAAGTGCATAGTGGGCTCAGTGCTCCTTCTTCAAGTTAGACCTCACTGGCGCTGAGGTCTCTGTTCTGGGAAGCAGAGGTGTAGTCACTGCAGGTCTCTGGTTGAGTGAGGGGCTTGGATTCTTACAGACATCTAGAAAGATGCCCCCATTGCATTTAGATGTATCTAGGCATCCTCTGAGAATAGACCAGCTCAAGGCAGGGTCTTATCTAGGAGAGTGGAGGGCTGTCCAAGCTCCCCAGGCTAGAGAATAGGCAGCTAGCTGGGGGCTGGGGACGAGACTAAAGCTTCCATCCACGCCTTGGTGCTGTAGAGCTGTGTAGACTCCACAGTTTGCTCTTGGAGACTGGTATCTGGTTAGAAATAAAATTCCAGGGCCCCACCCAGCATCTGAATCTAAACAGCAAGGGAGGTGTGTGGGCCAGGAATCTACATTAGTGGTGTAAGTCCTTGGTGAGGCAGAGTTTAGGATAACCCATGAATGGCCCCTGGACTTGGCAGCTCCCCCTGCCCCTCCCGGACAGCTGAATCTAGGGAAGCCCAAGTAAGGCAGGATGGACCTCAATGGCCTGGCCATCCTGCAGTTTCTGCCTTTGGCGTTTGCATGGCCCATCTCTACAGCACTGATTCTTGGAAAGCCCTTCTTACATACTTCAACAATTTCCTGCCTGATTTTAAAGTTAAGGATTTGGTTGTTTGTTTATTTTGAGATGGAATCTGTATAGCCCAGATCAGACTATAACTCACCATGTCACCAGGCAGGAAGGATTCTGAGTGGGTGTCTTAGTTGTCCTACTGTTGTGAAGAGACACCATAACCAAGGCAACCCTTAAAGGGAAGCATTTAGTTGAGGGACTTGCTTGCAGTTTCAGAGGGTTAGTCCGTTATCATCGTAGTGGGGAGCATGGTGACAAGCATAATGCTGAAGAAGGACAGGGATAGAAGAGGAGACAGACAGACAGACAGACATATTGGGTCTGGTATGGGCTTTTGAGACCTCCAAGCCCACCCCATCCCCAGTGATACACCTCCTCCAACTAGGCTACACCTCCCAATTCTTCCCAACAAACATAGGAGCCTCTGGCGGCCATTCTCACTCAAACCACCACAGTGGGCAACCCTCGTGAAAGGCTAAGGTTTGGATCAGGGTGACCCAAAGGTACTTGATGCTCCTAGGCTGACAAGTCAGAACAACTGCCTTTTAGAGCCTTGGTTTTTCCATACCTCCCTCACCAGAGGGAGGGAGGGGGAAGGAAAGAGGAAGAAGGGAGGGAAGGAGGGTGAGAGATGGAGAGGAACGAGAGTGGCCAGAGAGAAAGAGAGGGAGAAACACTGAGGGGGACAGAAATGAGGGCATCAGAGATAGAAAAAGTGGCAGCGGTGGGCAGAGTGGGGCTGAGGTCGGGTAAAGACAGCCCATGATGTCATCCAAGCCCCTCCATGCTTGTTAATCTGCCCTAACCCCAGGCTGAGGCTAGCTGCCACCATACCAGGCCCCAGAGCCTGGAATATAAGTGCCTGTGGCTTGCAGTCTCCCCTTTGGCTGAAGGATAAAAGCTGCTGACGAGTATGTCTGGAATATCTGACTTTTTCCAGGGCAGGGGAAAAAGTGTGTGTGTGCACACAAGCCAGCCCATCACAAGCCTGGCTGCTGCCTGGGGTGGAAAGACTGCCTATCTGACAATACGCAGATGGAGGAGTCACCATGAACCTGCTGCCCCAGCCTAACAACACTTTTCAGAGCACGCACACACACACACACACACACACACACACACACACACACACTTTTGTCCCTAAGTACTGTCAAGGGCAGAGAAAACTCCCTGGGGAGCAGAAGCATTTGGTGACAGGGTTGATGGAAGAGGAGAACCCATCCTGCACCACTACAAACTGTCCTGTGACCTCTGCTCATACACAAAATAAGCAGAGAACTTTTTAAAGTCATGCCTGAGAATGCACAATGGCGCTTATCCAGGCCCCCTCTCTGGCCCATCCGAAGCATCTGGATGCAGCAAATTCACCGCAGTGCTCAGCGCCGTGAAGGATTTGCTCATACTGCTAAGTCCCCTCCTCTTTACCCATAGCCCTGAAGGTCTCAGGGTGCCTTCCTTCCGATATCCCTAGAGCATCATTTCGTGGCTTAGAAAACATGCCTTGGACCAGACGTTGGTTATGAGCCTACAACTGTGCTCATTCTATTGGACCCAGCACCTCCTATTTGCCCTGCAGAGAGAAGAGGGTCAGAAAGAGCAACAAGACCCAAGGGAGGGGGCAAATCAAAGGTCACCTGCAACTCCCATTAGGAGGGTGGAGATAGTAGGGATACAGATAAGAGTGATGGGTGACCCTGGGATGACCCTGGGGTGCAGGACCTGACACCTGGACCTCACCAAGGAAATAGAGTCATATGGGAAGAACACTGGATACGGATTCTGACTCTTCACTGTGCACTTGTATTCACACCAGTTTTATTCACCAGCCCTTCCCATCCCAGCAGGCAGTGCAAAGACCAATACATAGGTTTGAATGGTCTGGAATCCAGGCTAGGAGCTCTGTGTCAGTCACATGATCCCGTGCCTCTGGTTTCTAATCTATAAAGTAGGGACGCTGGCCATTTTGCATTTTACCAGAGACCCTCACAGATTTACTGTTCTCTAGCAATGTGAGGTGTCACCCCCCCACACACACACACCTGCCACTGAAAGTTGCAAGAGACCCCCCTTCTCGTGGAGACTGAGCCTTCTGTGTAGTGCGTAGCCTAAGCAGGAAGAAGAAGGCCTTAGGCATCTCCCTCAAATTTTGTACAAGGATCACACAGTCTTACCTTCCACGGCTTCAGACCCATTTTCTGTGCTTCATGTGTCATATTAATCAAAATCTCTTATAAAATATAAGCCAGTCGTCAGACATCATGCTGGTAGGGTGTGAGAATGTTTGGGCACATTTGTATTCATAGATTTGGGGAATGCTTAGAGACTGGCGCATCTGCTGCCTGGAACATTATTGCTCACAGACACGGGCTTTTCTCCATTTAACTCTGTTTAGATAAATCTAGGAAAGAGCCTGGCTGTCTAATCCAGTAGTTCTCAACCTGTGGGTCGTGACCCCCAAAGACCACTGGGAAAATGTAAGTGTTTACATTATGATCTATGACAGTAGCAAATTACGGTTATGACATAGCAACAAGGATAATTTTGTGTCTGGGGATCACCACAGCATGAAGAACTGTATGAAGGGGTCTCAGCATTAGGAGGGTTGAGACCCAGTGGGCTAATCTGATACAAAACCGCCTCACCGTCTGTCTCCTAAAAATGCTGCATTTGTTTTCAAAACCACTCAAGTCCTGGTATACAGGCATCCCACCTATGGCTTATTGTGTGCCTCTCCCACTAGAGAGCAAGCTTGATGACTGTGTGTCTCTGCCAGACCTCCAGTGCCTGAACAAGCACCTAATACGCAGTGGATCTTAGAGGAGTACCTGGCTTAAGAAATTAATAACCGCTCTGTGTCCCTGAGGACTGCAGAGGCTATCAGTGCCGATGGTCAGCTACCCCACCCCGGCTCTTCTCCGACTCTGAGCTCACAGTGAGGAGTTGCTGCCGGCTCTCCCTGTGTAGGATGGTCTGTGACCTGTGAATGGAAGCGACCAAGATTTTTAAGCTCCAGTGAGGATCAGCAGGGATTTCTCCATTTCCTCCTGGCACAGTGACTGGCCGTATTAGATATGGTGTCTGGGATCTGCAGGAGTCCTGAGAGACTCTTGCGAGTGCTTGTCGTCCTGTACATGGGGCATAAGTGAGAAAGAGGTCTCTGTTGTCTGATGCACTGAGATATGGGGCTGCATTTGCAACATCACTTATCCTGACTGACATAGTAATCCTATGTGTGACTACCAATATCCCCAGAGCTTCCGAAAACCTTCAGAGACTTTAAGCAGCTTCAAATGCTTCAGAGTCAGATAAAAGCAAAGCTTGCTTTCCCCCTTGGAAAATCAGGCTATGTCTGTCTTCTCCTTCTCTTTCTTGCTAGGGGCTGGGGTTGGGGGAGAGGTTAGGGGAGAGGTTGGGGGACAGTCTTGAAATAACTCACCCAACAGGGGAAATAACATGTTATCGGACCACCTCTGAAGCAGCCTTGACCATACTCCTTCCCCTTGGTCACAAATAAAAGCAACATGTCCTCTCTCCTGGAATGAGTCACAGCTGGGAAAAGTGACCCACCCCACACTGAGCCAAGATGATCTGCTAAGGAGCAAAGCAAAACAAGCAAAACAAAACCTCCCAGTAGATGTTCCAGCAGATGTGGTGAGACCTCGAAGCCTGGTGACCAAGGACAAAGTCAAAGATGCCGCTGGCCCGGCACCCATCACCCCAGGTGATGTCTCTCTACCTGAACTACAGGGGTTTGAGTGATTTGGTGATTTTTTTCCCCACTTCTTCCCTGGAGGAGGAGTGTGTGTGTGTGTGTGTGTGTGTGTGTGTGTGTGTGTGTGTATTGGAAGGAGAAGGAGATGTTCTATCATGGGACATGGGAGGGGACTGGATTGGAAAAGATTAAAGAGGTGAGTCCCATACCTATTGAGGTTGGGGGATAGTTACTCCCCCACCCTGAACTTTTTTTTTTGTCTCAGAGAGATGGATCTTAAGATAAAGTTGAGAAAGTTTTGGGTGGGTCACATGACATGGCATTATACTATCTCCATCCACATCATCTGTGTTCATCCCAGGAGCTCTGGCTCCATGTCATTTCCCCATCAGCTCTGGAAGCAGCCATCACTGCTCCATCAAATCAGAGCCACAGGAAAACCAAACCAGAGTGTCTTCTATGTAGCCCCATGCTGGGGATGCTGCACACCTAACTGTCCCAGCCAGCCTCAGTCTATGACAGTTGACACTGGTGTCCTCACAGGAGCCTTCTCAGCCAGGGAATCGAAGTCAGCCACAAACGACAGACCCTTGGAATGCTTGGGCGAGGGAAGGACAGAGATGATGGCTGTTGGCTATTATTCATAAATAGTGTCTCAGAACTGGCCTCCCAGGGCTGTGTGTTACCAGAATCCTGTTACTTACACACCAAACCATCACCCCACACTCAAGCTGGTCTCTGTCCCCGGTCGTACCCAAAAGATGGCACCCCTGAGAGGTACAAGTTTCCAACCTTGTGAAGATGAATAGACACAGGGTAGAAACAAAGCAAACTTTTACATGCAATACAGGTTTCTGCAAGAAGCCAGAGAGCTGCTTGCAGATACCCTAGAGAGGAGGAGGAAAAGAGTATAAAGCCAGGCTGCACTTCCCCCATCACACTTTGGGAGAAAGTGCCAAGGAAGAGTTCCTGCTGGGCTCTCTCAGTTACAAGGAACCCAGCTCTGGAACAGGCAGGTCCTTTCCCTCCACTCTGCTATGGCTCTAGAGCAATAGTTCTCACAGTGGACCATCAGCACAAATGCTACTATGGGAACATGCTAGAAATACAAGTCTAGCATCCTAGCCCAGACTTACTGACACAGGAACTTGCCAGCAAGCTGTGATTTTAAAAGCCCTCTAGGGTTGGCTGGCCTCCAAAGCTTGGAGCACGGATGTAAAGAGAGCAAGAGGAAGGGTGGAGGGGCAGAGTGGTGGCCTCTGTGCCCACCGCCTTATCATAACTTTATCAGTTTGGAGTCCTTCTTTCCACTCCCCAGAAACCAGTGAATAAAACGAGGCCCAGAGACCAGGAACTTTTCCTCTGCCACCCACTTGAAAGGAGCAGGATTCTGATTACCACCACTTGGGGGAGGGGTGCGGGGGTGGGGGTGGGGAGAGAGGCTGTGGAGCAGGGAAGGCTGGGGATTCCCTGGTCACTGGACTTTTAGCCATTGCCTAAATTTACCTTCGAGAGGAAAAGTGAAAGTGAGGATTCCCCAGCCAGACACTAGGGGGAGACCCATCACTAGCCGGGAAAGAACCCTGGAGATTAAAATGTAGGCGAATTTATAGACAATTCCAGGTCTGGTTTCAGAATCCCCACACATTCTATACATACATTATTGCTCCCAATACTCTAACCTGAGGGTTCTCATCCCTTTTATAAGGTAGCTTGTGTGCAGAGAGAACCTATGCATTTTAACCCCGCCTATATTAAACACCGGTACTGTGAAAGTGTATATGAATCATTGCTATCCAGTATTATTTAATAAGTAAGGAGAAAGAGTGTGTACATGTTCACTATAGACATGCCCCTCCCCCAATATTTCTACCAGTGGTTTGTTGAGACCCAAAATACAGAATTTTTGAATTTGGTGCAGTGACTCTATTCCCATAGTTGCTTGCTGGTGGCTGCCACTAAATCAATCAAACCTGTAATTTAAGGGGGGCAGGGGGAGGCGGGAATGTGAGCTAGGCCTAAGTCAGAACCGCAGAACTGGAAAGAGCAAAGGCGCCTGCAGCTACAAAACCAGCCTGTAGAGGGCCCAGGACCCTTGCTAGCCTACGACCGACCGACCGGGCACAGGTTCGAAAATCCACAGTCCCACCTGTTCTCTATCCCTTGAGACGGCACTGTGGACAGGCCCACTAGTTATTACCATTACATAATTTTCAAGACCCAGTGCAAAAAGAATAGGCCGGGTTAAGAATTAGGATTTTCAAGATGGTGGCGACATAACCTTAAGCCAGACAGGAACCTATGGCGCACCCCTTGGTGCTGGTAGGATGCGGACTTCTCCACCCTGCGCCCCTGCTCAGGTGGACCTTCCATACCAAAGGAGGTGTGTAAGGGATTGGCATTCATTTCCGCAGTGATTACTCCAGCAACTAAGGGGGGAGGGGCGTAATTCGGGAGGAAAGTTCCTGTCCACCCATGGGGCACAGAGAGGTCTCTCATGATCACCGGATCACCAAGGATCACCAGTCACTCTAATCCCAGTCTTCGGGGAGGGGCAGTCTATGTAGCAGAGGTGAGAAGGGAGAGAGCTGATGTAGCCAGCTTCCCACGGGCAGCTCGGAGAATCCGCGGGCCGCCTTACTGACAGCGGCGGGCTAGCTCCTGTCCCGGGGCCACACCAGGTTGCCAAAGCCCTGCCTTCCCACCTGCTCCCCGCCCCGCCGGTGTTAGGGCGCCCTGGGAGACGCCCAGAGGGGACGGGGCAGAGCTGAAGACAGGCGCAGGAGCCGGCGCCTACCGAGCTCGCGAAGCCTCTCGGGTGCTCGGACCTTCACCACCGCCTAGTCGCCGAGTCACTCCTAAATCCACGCGGCTCCGACCCGCAGTCACGCGTGTTGCCCTTCCGGCCTCTCGGTGGGCTCCGCCCCGCCCCGCCCCGCCCGCGGGCTGCGGGCCCTTTAAAAGCGCGCTCGACCGGAGCCGCCCCTTCTGTTGGCCAGGCTCGGTAGCTGCCGCCGCCTGCGGGCCTTGGCCATGGCTTCCCCGGCCATCGGGCAACGTCCCTACCCGCTGCTCCTAGATCCCGAGCCGCCGCGGTATCTGCAGAGTCTGGGTGGCACCGAGCCGCCACCTCCCGCCCGGCCGCGCCGCTGCATCCCCACGGCCCTGATCCCCGCGGCCGGGGCGTCAGAGGATCGCGGTGGCAGGAGGAGTGGCCGGAGGGACCCCGAACCCACGCCCCGAGACTGCCGACACGCTCGCCCTGTCCGGCCCGGTCTGCAGCCGAGACTGCGGCTGCGACCTGGGTCACACCGACCCCGCGACGTGAGGAGCATCTTCGAGCAGCCGCAGGATCCCCGCGTCTTGGCCGAGAGAGGCGAGGGGCACCGTTTCGTGGAACTGGCGCTGCGGGGCGGTCCGGGCTGGTGTGACCTGTGCGGACGAGAGGTGCTGCGGCAGGCGCTGCGCTGCGCTAGTGAGTGAGGGCGGGGAAGGTGCGCGAGGTGAAGGGCTCTGAGCCCGGGAGAGGAGGCCATTGCCTTTTGTGGCCAGTCCGAACTTTTAGGCAGGTTACCTTTGGAGACAGCTGCTGTCACTGCCTGGCATCCTTTAATGGCTGCCCACTGACCAGAGGTAGTTGTATGTGTACAGTTACGTATCCTCAGACGGGTTTGAGCCTTCTCCCCCGTGCGCGTAAACAAGCTTGTTTGTAGGTTGGGACTGATGGCTCTCCACAAGGTCATTGTGTCTTACGCACACCCTCTTCTTCCTTTAGTTGTGAGTTTTAAAAATGAGGTAGTGATATTGACAACGAAGTGAGTATTTGACACTTATTAGGGTTAATGGGGAGATGACTCGGTGGTCACCTCAGGTTCTCTCAGGCTCTTCCTCCTAGGGAGCTGTTGGCATGGGAAGCCTGGTTAGGCTTTGAATGGAAGCAGGCTGTGAGGCTGAAAGATGCCAAGGTCACCTGCACCTGAGGCCTCCTCAGCCCTCCACACCTGGCTCAACGCTCTATACTCTGCTCCAGTGTGTGACTGTGCCTCGTGGCCTCCTCTTCCTCCTCCTGTCCCCCTGCACCCGCCTTCCAGCCCTAAAATCACTAAGCTCCCCGCCAGTTCCTTCCTTCCACAAGGCATCCCCACTGGCCTGCTGGCTTCTCCCAATCTTACTGTAACACTGGGCACCAGTATAGAGAGTTTCTGAGCAAGTCTGCGCTCTTTTTAGGGCTTATCATTACCTCTCGCCAATGGTGAGTCTGTATCCCTGTATAAGTCTCCTCCCCACCAACCCAGGGATCTGCTGTTGCCAGAGGATACTCATACCCGTGTGTTTACGTAGCTCCTTTGAACATATGAAGCACGCAGTGCAATGACAGCTTCCGGCAATCATCTGTGGACATGGATTACAGTCACATCTTTTGGTAAAGGGCCATCCTCTGTTGCCTCCTTCAGACTGCAACACTGGACAGCAGCAGCTAGCACTACTACCCTCACTCTAGCCCATAACAGCTCCCCCTCAGCCGCTCCAGAATATGTGAAAGGAAAAAGGGGGACTATTCTTCCTACCATGAGCATCCCCCATACAGGTGCCTGTTAAGGAGAAGGCTGGGCATGTAGAGTCCTGTGCACGGGCTGCTGTTCCTTGTAAATGCTGCTGACCTGCAGACGAATCCAGTGCAACTTACCTCTGGGCCCGCTGCTAGCTTTATCTCCCTCCGTGTTCCTGAGTGCTTTGCAGTACCCACTAGCCCTGGACACAGAGGATGAGGCAGTGGATTCACTGTTATGGATCTACTAAGGCTCAAATTCCAGAAGCTGCACTGTCTGTGAGAATATGCTTGTTGCAATTCCCGCTTGTTTAGACTTTGAGGGACTGTCAGCTTTACTCTGAGTTTGTGATATTCTTCTGGTTAGCAATGATGCTGTGTTGGCAGGATTCTGTGGGTATCTGTGCAGTACTCCATGACGAAATGAGCATCCTCATACCACATGAGAGTTGTTTATTTCCCTTGCTCCGTCCCTAAATAGTTTCCAGCACTTGGGAAATAGTGTCCTCCCTGCCGTTTCCTTCCACAAGGCATCCCCACTGGCCTGCGACTTGCTGAGGTCCTTTCACTTTCTTGGGTTCCTGTGGCCCCTGAGTAGTCGATTTCCTACCAGCCAGAGATGCCTGAACACCAAAGAGGCAGCAGAACTGAAGTCAGGAAGGCCACAGAAAGGAATCTCTGTTTGTTTGGTTTTTTTTAATATTTAACTAACCGTGAGTGTTCGGCTGACCAAGAGAAAGTTGAGACAGTTTTGGTGTGCAGGACAGACTCACCAGACATCTGGTGCTAAGCTGAGGTCTGGCTCTCTGAGAGGGTTTATTTGTTTTATTTTCATTTTTGAAAAGCATGGGTCAGAAAAGGATGTTTTAAAAGGTAATCCTGGAGCTGGGAAGAGGGGGGCAACTCAGTTGGCAAAGCAAGCATGAGGACCTGAACTGGATCCTTAGAACCCACATTTAAAATAAATAAATAAATAAAAGCAGGCATGGTAGCACATGCTTGTAACCTCAGTGCTGGACGGTGAGTGGAGACCGGCAGAGTCCTGTCTGGCCCTCACTGGCCAACCCTAGCTACTCGTACACATAGACACAGGCACACACGCACACCTCAAACTAGAACCAAAGTCCCGGCTTTGAATCCGAAATGTCACTTAGTCTCTGTGTGACCCCATGAATCTCTGTGTTGCCCTCACTTGTCTTTAAGAAGCGTGGATAATGATCTTATCTACAGCATCGTGTTAATGTGGGGATTCAGTGTAGTAATCATATACGTGTACGTTGATTAGAAAAGTGCCTGGCAGGGTACACAATGAACGTCCAATTAGATATAAGTGTGACCATTGTCTCCTCCCATTTAAGACCATTAATGGCTACCTGGGGCTCACTCTGCCACATAGCATAAGCATGGGGTACGGTTTTCAAGCTTTGTTTGGTGGTGGAGTTGGAAGCAGGAAGCGGATAGTATATCTTGGGAGTTTAGGTATGAAGTGTCCTCTAGACATGGCATCCCTGCCTAGCGCCTCAGGTGGAAGCCAGCTGTGATGAAACCCACAGTCCCGTGTCCGAGACTCCTCTGCACCTGGCTTAGAGAGAGAAGCCTTTCCGAGCAGCACTTGCGACCGGCAGAGCGCCATGCTGGTTTCCTTGAGCAGTGGCTGGAAACTGATGCTTGCTTACGCCACTCACACTCAAAGGCCAGTGGGGCTGTGAATGACATCTGTCTGTTTAGGAGGCTGACACTGGGTGGGAGCTGGGTGGACAAATGGGCTTTCAGTAGGGGAAGTTTTAGAGAATTGCCTTGCCTTGCTTACGCTTGGTCGCACTTCAGGAGGTCTGTAGCTAGTTAACGCTGTTAAGTTCAGAGCCAGAGCTCAGGACTAAGTCTGAGCGCTGGCAAGATGGCGCAGATGATAAAGTGCTTGCCGAGCAGGTATAAGATTCATGTAAAAAGCCTAGCCCTATATAGTGCTCACCTGTAAGCCAATACCAGAGAAACAACTTGATGGTCAACCAGTCTAGCTATATTGATCAAACTCCAGAATCGATGAGAGACCCTGTCTCAAAAATAAAATGATGAACAATCTGAGAAGACAATCTATGCTGACCTCTGGCTTCCAGACACACAACACCTGTGTGACACATGCACACACACAAATCAAATGTGTTAGATAGGGAAGGAAAGCCAGTGGGCTTGATGCAAATGCTTGCAGAGGTGAGAGCTCTCAGAACCACCATGCTTTGTTTTGGGGTAGGGTGGGGTGGGGGTGGTAGGAACTTACTCCAACCTTCCCAGAGACAGCAGTCAGCAGCAAACAACCTGGGAATTCCTCCAGCTGCCTCTTGCCCTTTCTTGTGCGGAAGGCACATAAAGATGGCCTTCTGCCATGTGTCTCCTTTGAGTGGGTGTGTGAACGATCCTGGGCCAGGAAATGGTCTGGTAGTCGGAGAAACCAAGTCAAGTTCTCAGCAAGGGGGGGAAGAGACTTCAGGTATCTGTTGAAAGCTGTTGATACGTGGGTGCCCCAAGTTGGCTCCAAGAAAGAGCCCCTCTGAAGGGGTGGTTATCCAGAGCCATGAGTATAATAAAGTGATTGGAATGATTGGTCTAAAAAGGGGGCTTCCCTGGGGCTCAGACCCCTCACCTCCCCCACCTGTGATAGACTTTGATTACATCGTGAGAATCAGGTCCTCGCTGCCGAGTGCCTAGGGAGGGGCTCCTGACTTTGCTTCTTGAGAGCTGCTCAGTGTCTCAGAGTTGCTTGTCTGCTCTCCTCTAATTCCTGTTGCTGTATTAATGGCTGGGTTTAACTGGTTAGATCCTCTGTGAGATTGCAGCCACCCAGGTGGTAGCTCACCTATTCTATTAGGGGCTCTTTGCAAGTCTGCTAGGACCCTGATTTTGGCTACTCCCCCATCCCCACCCTACTGTGGCAGACAAAAGTCTTCATAGAAAGCATCATGGCCTCCGCCCTTTGATGCGCTGCGGCCGTCCAGGGTTTACTCTGGGCACTTGGCAGCTGTTTGCCCAGGGCCCCCAGCACTGCTGGAGAAAGTAGCTTAGGTTTTCCTTACTTTGGAGTCGTATTTTGTTTGGGAAGCTGGGGAAATTAGGCACTGACATTGAGGTTTTGTTGTTAAAGATGACAAACACCCAGTTTTCTCCTCTCCTGGCTCTAATTGAAGTTTGCTTAGGAAAGGCCTTTTGGGGGACAGTGTTAAAACACAGGGAAAGGGCAGCAGTGGGACCCTGACTCTCCAGTCCATACCCCTAGTTTTCCTTTCTTTCCTTCATTTTCTCAAAAGATGAAAGCAGGGGATTAAATGTGAGCTGATCCCCACTCCCCCGTTCATCAGAGCATGGAACGCCATGATTGTGGAATATGGGGGCTTGAATCCCAGGTATAGTCAAAAATGATTAATGTCGCTTGTCTACGGCCTAATTAGACTTGGTAATGAATGTGTGTGTTCGTCTGCTGGAGCTGAGAGTCATTAGGTGGCAGGGAATTGATGAGGTCGGGGACTGGGATCTTTCCCTTTTTCCAATCCCACTCTTGAAGCAGCCAGTGGCAAGCTTGGCAGGTAAGCCCCCGAGTGGCGAGTGTGACAAGGAAATCAGCCTCTGCCAGCAGGGAGGATTCTGACTGGCAGAGCGAATTCCAGCCGGGGAGTGTGCACTGGTGAATGAGGCTTGGGCCAGGCCAGCCGAGGTCTGGGGGTGTACCCAGGACATTTCGAGTGCCAGCAATGCCTCTGCTCTGAAGAAACCCATCTCCATGCTTGCTGCCACACTCATCCTCAAAATTGCCAGCCTCACAAGGCTGGAATGTGGGAGGCTTCTGCCAAGCACTCACCTGCCTGGGGCTTTCTTGGCCAGCTTGCGAGCAGGAACCTTTCAGATAGAGTTAATGCTGCCAGACCTGCCAGACTTTGAGGCATCTAGGCCTCCAACACATCTCCCCACTGTGGGCCCAGTGCTCAGCCCCTTTATCATAGGTAGCTGCCAGACATGGCAAGGTGGCGTGTGTCACATCCCTGCCTTCCCAGGGATCTTGCTGGCTCTCACTGCTCAGTTACCCATAGAGGGTGGCTGCTTGCCGCTCTTGCCCTGCCTGGGGTGTTATTAAGACTGGTGATAAATCAGTAAACATCCCTAACTCTTCCTGTTCGCATTCCAGAGATGGTGAGCTTCTTTGGAGGGTGAGTAGTTGTGGGTGCGCAGGGCACGTAAACGCCCTGGCCCTGCCCATTATGTCCCTTGCCCTGGCTTTAGTCAGTGCCCGGCGCCTCTTCCCAGTTGATGGATCCTGGTTTGTCCTCCTGCCGCAGGCCACCTCTGCCCTCCCAGATGGATGGTCTTAACTCTCGGTCTCTGCTGTCTGGAGCCACCCAGTCCTCCTCTCTCACAGGGCTCAGTTCCAGCTCTCCCCTACTGGGTCAGGAAGTGCTGGCGGCAGCTGACTCTGCAAAGGCCAGCCCTGACTGGGGAGATGGCTTTGTATTTAGTCATATTCGGTTTTTTTCCAGGCATTCTGGCACGCTCCTCTCCCCCATGTTCTGAGTAGGAGCTCTCGGGGTTGAGAGGGAAGCAGAGCCAGACTTGGGACTTTGGGGAAAGAAGGAAGAGGCTAAGGAGATGATGTCAGGTTCCTTGCTGGCTGTCCTCCCTGGGGACACTGGGTCAGTGAAATAAAGAATGTGCTGGGAATAGTCTCGTGCGCCCTGCCGCAGGGTCAAGGGTATCCTATCTCAGACCCGTGACAGTAATATGTGGGTCTCCCCTGAAACACACACACATATAAACACACATACACACACACATACACACTATGCTGAGGAGACATGGGCAGAGCCTGGTGGACCTCATGACCTCTCCACTGTGTGTTCATTAGCAGAAGCGGCCAACATGTCTGTGCTGGGCCTGTTCTAGCCTGCTTGTGGTTCCTGGCATAGAGGAAGTTCATAAGATGCATCCACTGGGAAATCTGAAGTTGTGTCTCTTTGTACTGTAGTTGGGGAAGAAGGAAGTGCACCGAGGTGCCTCTTAGAGCCATGGCTTTCGGCTGAGGGTCTGGGTGGCCATGGGGGTCTAAGTATCACATGTTTTCTTTAGGGTGTTCCTTCCTAGAGCCATTGCCTTGACTGCTGTTGAGGACATCAGGAGGAAAACCACAAGGTGGTATTGCACAGAGGGCTTGTCAGGGGTGGTGTCCAAGATTTAGGCTGCTCATTTGCATGTGTCACTGGGCAGGTGGTGGCTAAGTATGACCTGTGACCACAAGAGGCTAGGTCATATTTACTTTTTGGCAGATGAGTAAATATCTGAGCAACCTTCTGCCACCCTCAACTCCCTGCTTCTTGAATAGACACATTTCCAGGTCTAGAGCAGCCATTGGCTGGAGAAAAATGACAGCTTGGACCTGGAACGATAATTCAGTATGTAAAGTACTTGCTCTGCAAGCATGGTGATCAGGGCTTGACCCCTAGCACCACATAAAAAGCTAGGCATAGAGGTATACATTTGGTTTGTGTGTGTGTGTGTGTGTGTGTGTGTGTGCAGCACACACCTATAAACCACGAGCCCTGTGAAAGAACAGGAGAGCTTAGATTCCCCTCAGGGCTGTCTGCTGCATGCTGGCCCTGGGAAAATGTCATCGCTGAGTTGGCTGAGCCATGATGGAAGCTGTTCTGCTTGTGAACCTGTGAACATGGAAGGAAATACTCACCTGTCTTTGAGAGAGTGGCCATGAAGTGCAGGGACCAAGAGGACTGGAATCACATCCAACTGTGTCTCAGACGTTCTCATGGCCAGCCTGTGTCGGGCCCTGTGAGGAGGGCAGGACTGACTTAACCGTGGCTGTCTTACAGAGGGGACATCACTGTCAGGGAAGTGGAGTGGCTTCTATTGGACCACCAGAATCTAACACAGTATTGTGTCTTCTGAACCCACATCATTGGCCACATAGTTGGCTATGTTTTCTTATTCATGTCCTTCTCTCTATCAATGAATGTGGAATTGTTCAAAACACTGTTACTAGAAATAGCTAGAAGCATAAAAAACCCCATGTCTTAGTCAGGGTTTCTATTCCTGCATAAACATCATGACCAAGAAGCAAGTTGGGGAGGAAAGGGTTTATTCGGCTTATATTTCCACATTACTGTTCATCACCAAAGGAAGTCAGGACTGGAACTCAAGCAGGTCAGGAAGCAGGAGCTGATGCAGAGGCCATGGAGGGATGTTCCTTACTGGCTTGCTTCCTTTGGCTTGCACAGCCTGCTCTCTTATAGAACCCAGGACTACCAACCCAGAGATGGCACCACCCAAAATGGGCTGGGCCCTCTACCCTTGATCAGTAATTGAGAAAATGCCTTACAGCTGGATCTCATGGAGGCATTTCCTCAATGGAGGCTCCTTTCTCTGTGATAACTCCAGCTTGTGTCAAGTTGACACAAACCCAGCCAGGACACCCCAGCAACAACTGAAACCAAAGACAAAGAGGAAGGTGAACCGTGTGCACGCTGCAGCTTCTGTCAGTGCCTGGTACTTGAGAGCTGGGTGTACACAGCCTGTCTTCCCATTTAGTCTCTAAGTCTTTATCATGTGCAAATCATGTGGTTTTTAAATCTAGAGTAGAAGAAATTAGTGTCTTTCCACTCCCAGCACACCTGTGGTGATAGGCATATGCATAGCGTGGCTGTGGAGACACATAGGCATGTGATGTGCATGGGGTAGGTATGTATACACATAGGCATGTGATGTGCATGGGGTAGGTATGTATACACATAGGCATGTGATGTGCATGGAGTAGATATGTGTACACATAGGCATGTGGTATGCATGGGATAGGTATATATACACATAAGCATGTGATGTGCATGGGGTAGGTATGTACACACATAGGCATGTGCTTGGCGTGTGTGTGGGCACACATAGGCATATACATAGGGTGAGTATTTATATACATAGGGCATGTGCATGGGGTGGGTATGGACACACAGGCATGTGCATGGCATGGGTATGGACACACAAGTACATCTTTTGTGTGCTGAAGCTGTCAGAGTTCATGACAGACCAGCCAATAACTAAAGTGAAATTAGGCAAACAGGATCCTGGGGAAGACAGCTGAGGAAGAGAAGGTCTGGATAAGGCTGGAACGTTCACCAGGGCTGCTCTGCAGACCTCTGGCTTGAACCCCAGACAGTGGGTCTGCTGCTGACTTTCCCCCATTCACTTGGATGCGTTTTCCATCCGAGTTCAGAAGAGGCTGGAGGTTTGGTGGTTTCTGTTGTAATAATCATGTCCATTCTGTAACAGTGGAAAGTATTAGAAACTCAGAGAGCCTCCGTGCCGCCTTGTTTAACCACAGATTCCTGCTGTAACCTGAGCTCTCAGAGCACTCTCTCTAAACGTCTGCTGGTGATGTGTGTTCCTAAAGCAATCTGTTTTTATATAAGTAGGTGTTTCAGAGGAGGCTACTACCCAAAACTGTAAGATGGTGAATCCTGTTGCTTCCAGTTCGGTTGAGCCTTAGCTAGATCATTCTTTTGGCTTGGAAAGAGATCCTCAGCCCAAGCTTGGACATTAGAGGCAGCAAGAGGTCATTGTAGACACTCCCCTGCTATAGATGGTAGACCTCCCAGACCAGCTGTAGAACATCTGTCTCATTTCCAAAGGATCAGGGAAGGAGATTCTAGAGTAGCGCACCAGTAGGGCCTGAATTTCATCCCAAACACTGAAAACAGCAAAAGAGAATCCCAAACCAAACCAAAACTCTGCTGAGAACCAAGAAGTGAAGCCCATCCTAGAACCAAATGCAGGGACATTCCCTTTTCTGTATATTAGAACTCTCCCAGCGTCTGATGCTCTTCTTTCCAGGGGGCAGTGGTCAGGTGTGGGCCTCATCTGTGCTGGCATGGGCCAGAATTCCCAGACCCTGTGGGCAGAGGGCCTCAGCCACCTCTTGCTTCATGGTCCTAAGTGTTATATTAAGACCTGGACTCACAACCTCTTTCTGGTACAGAGACTGATTGACAAGCTGACAGGCCACAAAAACAGACTAGAGACAGCCCAGCCTTTCCAAGGAGTATATGGGAGAAAGAATCAGCATCCAGGTCTGAGGAGAGATAGCCGTGCAGTGGTAAAGTGTCCACGTCTTAGTATACACCATCCAAATACTGGCAAAACTTGCTAATGACCCCCAAGATTGTTTTTAAAACACAGTTTTCCAAATATCGTGGAAGAGCCCCTCTCTCTGAAGCTGTATAGAATGACTTTCCCCCAAACATAGCAAATTTATGTTGCCCCTTCCATACACCACATTCCTATGTACAATAGCACTTGATAGGACCCCAGGGCAGCTACACAAGTTGTCGCCTTGATCTCTGCTGGATTTAAGGATGTGTGACTGAGCGAGCAGATATCCCATGTTGTTGAGAAAAACATATTGTCCTCGAAATACATAAAATTGTTGAATTTTATGCATTCTTTCTCAAACCGTACAAAATAACAATAGACAGAATGCAGCAGGCTTCAGAAGGGGAGGGAACAGCTGTCTAGAGCATAATAGACCAAAACACAACCTGAGCTTAACCCATGAGAGACATAAAAAACAAGGTTTGTTTTTAAATTAACAAACCCAAAATCTGCGAAGAAATTCTTGGCGTTATTAAAGACTGATTTCAGTGCCCCTGAATGTTAGTCAGATATTCTACCACTGAGCCAGAGGGTCTTGCTTAATTACCCAGGCTGGCCTTGAACTTAAATCCTCCTGCCCCAGTCTCCTGAGTAGCTGGAATTACAGGCATGTGATGCTGTGTTTCTATATTAAAGAAGGATTTGAAACTATGTGCTGCAAATCTCTGCTGAGTATGGAGGATCTCTGTAGGTCACGTGATCTGGACAGAACCTCCTAGCTGGATTTCTGTGAGGAAGGGAGGGGATGGACAGCTTCATTGGGGTTCAGAGTCAAGGCTTTCTTCTTCGAGAAGGTCGGAGGATATGTCCTTTGGCTCAGGGCGTTCTGTTTGACTTTGGAGGAGATGGGGGCACAAACAGGTGGAGCCAGTGCTTGGTAGTTGCTTGGGACTCTGGGACTCCCATAGAGGGTATCTGGAGTCCAGTGCCTGCTACCTGGCCAAGCACAAGAAGATCAGGATGACTCTACCCGTGCTCAACCTTCTGACGTTCATGTCCTCTGACTAAAGGACAAGTCCTCATCTCTCCCTGGCTCTGGTCAGTGAGGCTGGGCAGCCTGAGGGTGGATCTTTCCCATAAGGTTCCTGCCACCCTGGTGCCAGCTCTCTGACTCGGTCTGGGCAGCAGGCTCTTCAGAAACTCTCTCACGGTGCTGGTTACTTTTGGATCAGAGCGGGGGATATCCTGCGAGCCGCCTTTTAGGCCAAGGAGATATTTCCGTCCTTCAGTGGGAGACCATTGTCTACTCCTTAGCTCCCCCAAGTGCTGTACCCCTCAGGGTCACATTTTCCTCCTGGTCTCTCGCCTCTTCCCAGGTATCTGGTCTAAGATAAATGCCCTGACCTCCTCAAAGCCACACAGTCCCCCTCCCCCTCTGCTGAGTGAATTGAATTCAGCAATATGAATTCACTTTGGCTTGTCCCTCAGGAGCCTGATATTCGGCTGGTAAAGCATTACCAGCCCACGACCCCCAAAGCAATCCATTAAATGAGCTCCTAGGCTGGGCACGTGGTATGAGGTAACAGATGACTTTGGTCGGTGGTCGGAACTTTGAAGACATTGATTTCTCAGACTCACAGGCATGCGTGAGGAGCGAGGCCTGGGCAGGCTCTCCTGCAGTGTGTTTGGTGGGGGCACTTTTATCTTATCAAGCTAAAAGCCCAGGAATAGAAAGTTTTCCATTGGAGGAGGTGGCCGGGACAGGATCTCAGCTGAGGAGGAGGCGATATCCGTGAGGTCTCAGGTGCCTATTCTGGTCACAGGAAGCCTAGAGCCCTCCACGGGGCCAGTGACTCCCTCTCTTGGCGCCAGACCTAAAGAAGAGCTATTGATCCGCAGACAGCTTAAAATGAGGGAGGGCCCAGATGAGGAGGTGGTGGCCGCCTGCTTCAGCACAGTCACTGTGCGTCTCCAGCGGTTCTTCCAAAGGCTCCCAAGGAGCCATGAGCTCTCAGAAAAGCTCAGGACCCCACAGAGGCTCTGCAGCAAGGCCCTGGCTCATGGTAGGTCCCAGCCTGTCTGTCTGTGAGATGCTCTGGACTAGAGTAGAATGGGTATTTGGGCTTCCGGGCCTCTGGTAGCTTTTCTCATGGAAAAGGAATGTGGGGTCTTTTAGGCAGCCTGGCAATTAATAGTGAGCTCAGAACCATTTCTTGGTCCCCCCTCCATCCCCCCGACTCTGCAAAGAGCAAGGTGTGGGTGCTGTCACCTTGGCTGATTGAAGCTAGGCAGGCATGGCAGATGGGCACACTCGTCCTGGTTTGAAGACCCTGTTTAGGCTGTGGGTTTTAGAAGGGCTATGACTTAGGATAGTAGCCACTGGGACCAGGCTTCCTGATCCAGTAGAACCTGGTGCCTTTGAGGGACCATTCTGCCTGTCTCTTAGCTTACACGGCAAGCATTGTGAAGCAGAGTGAGCAAGGACCATCGAGTAGCAATGGATGCTGGGCAAAGCTTTCCTACCAGTGTTGCTAGTGAAAGTGTGAATGGTGTGCAGGGCTGGATGCTGCTGGGTGGAGCTGTCTGGAAGAGACCTACCCTCAGGCAGTGACTGGCCACTGCTTGCTTTTCTTTCCTGAACACTACTAATTAGGATGAGAATAGTCCTTAGCTGGGATAGAGAGACAGAGGAGGAGTTTATGAAAGATGAGCAGGAGAGACAATAGCAATCAATTACCTATTCTCACTGATGCTTCATTCCTCCTCCCCTATTTCCTGGGTCCAGCAAAGGCTCTGCTAGTGGCAGCATAGGGCCGAGGATGGATGGATCTGAGACACTACTTTCCAGCAAAGGACCTTTCCGCTGGGTCAAGTTTTCTCTTACACTCTTGTGGTACTGTCTGCAGAAAACTGGAGACATTCCTATTTATTTTTAGTGTCTTTCACTTGCTCCAGATCCCCATGTGGAGGGACCGACAGAGGAATTAGTCTTTTGCAGTGAGTCCATACAGAGTAGTGAGGCCCTGTCAAGGGTCACTGCCTGGCAGCCAGGGCTGGAACCCTTTGCCACTGGATTCTGCTCATTGCACTGACATATGACCATTTCCTTTGGATGGTTGGAAGTCTTTGGGGGTGCATTGCCTTTCATTGGCCACCCACCTGCTTCTATTTCTCAATACATACAGAGGTAAGTGGAAATCCAGGTACTCACAGCATATCTTAGAATTGGAACTAAGATTAAATACTATATCTGGACCAAAAATTTGGAATCAAATTTTTTTAAGTATTATGGTGTAGTGACAATGTTTGAATTTTGGTTTCTTTTAAAAAACACGGAAATGTTATAAAACATGCTTTCATTTTAATCCCAGGTCTGGGGATCTGGAGCTTCTTTGGACTATCTGAGGCAAGGCATCTGACTACGATTTGCCTCATGTTCTAGCAGAGGCATGGTTTTGCCAGCTGCAAGTAGTTTCTGAGATTGTGTGATGTTTGAAATTCTGGGAACTTTTCAGAAGGTACATAAATGCTAGGGCTCATAGGTGAGGTTGGCAGTTGGTGATCGTTCAGGGGGCATTGGTTGCCATTTATTAGTAGTAGTGTTCAAAGATTGAATCAAAGGAAAGGAATTAGATTTAGGGAATTTAGGGATTCTCTCTCTCTCTCTCTCTTTCTCTCCCTCTCCCTCTCCCTCTCTCTCTCTCTCTCTCTCTCTCTCTCTCTCCCCCCCTCCCTCTCCCCCCTATCCTCCTTTCTCTCCTATCTAGTGATAGGGCATGAAACAGCCAAGACAAAGGGCAGGAAAAAGAAGAACCCACAAAGTAGCAAAGGCCAGCTACAATATGGTCTTGACCATGATAAATAACTTTTCTGGTTAAGGTTTTACCTTTTGGAAAATGGAAAATCCATCCTCATCAACAGCCAAATACATACTCTGCTAAGAATAAAAGTGGTTACTAGGTCTCTTGAGTTCAGTGATCATTCTCTCTTTTTTTACACACACACACACACACACACACACACACACACACACACACATACACACACACACATACACATGCACACAGAGTTCCTTGTTCCTCTGCTATTCAGCTCAGGAAATTATCGACTGAACAAAAATCTTTCAGGCCTATCAGGGCAGCATGAAGTTCAAGGCCATTGCTACACCTCATTACAATGTGCTGGCTTCACTTTGTCAGTGTTTCAATGTGGCTGTTGCCAGAGGAGGGGATAAGGAGGGGTGGCTAGAGAGCTGGGAGCCATGGAGTTCTGTCTCTGCCTTCCTCAAAGGACTCCATGAGCAGCTGGGCTGTGGCATTAAATAAAACAGATATAGATACATGTGAACTTGCACACAGCGGTAAGACAGCTTTCTGGCTGCCAGGTCTTTGGTGAGCAGAGTGACTTCCCTGAGCCTTGGTTTTTCCAAGTGAGGCTTCTCCTTGGGCGCTCCTGTCATTCACATTCTCAGGCAGACACTGTGGACAAGCTCCAACACGGCTGCCTGCTCTTGCTTTGCACACAGGCCAGAGTGGACATCTGGCTCACATGCTAAGGCATAGTGTTTGAAGGTTGCCTGGGCAGAAATGGAAGCGGGATGCAAAACTCTTAAAGCATCTTTTCTAGAAAAATTCCTGTCAGTGAATTAACCACATCAGACAATCAACAGGCAGAGCTAGGTGGGACCATGTTGCACCATCTGGAGCTAAGCAAGTGTGTCAGCAGGTAACAAATCTATCCTGTGAACGGACTGGACTGTGGGTGTGGGGGACGGGCTGGGGGGAGCTCAGGGATGAGAGAGGAGCTGACCTAGACTCTACAGAACCCTCTGTGGTCCTGGCTACAGGGACCTAGCTGCAAGGGAGCCTTGTCTCCTGCAGAGAGGCTGGCCACAGATGTTATCTATTTACTTTTCTTTTCACTGAAGAAGTGTGCCATACCCTCTGGCAAGCTGCGCTTTGGGTGTCTCTAAGTGACATAAAAGCAGACATGGAAAAACCAGTTGGATATAGTGGCTTGGTTTGTCCCATGAAGGACTGGCCCTGCCTGCTCCTGGCCGTGAGTAACTCTCTGGCTCTCGGGCCAGGCATACCTGTACAAGCAGGTCTCTATTATACTCAAACCTGCACATTTGGACCAGTTTCTTTTGGTGTCCTGCAGTCTGCATGTAGCAGACAAGATTCCGGCTTGGCTGAGGTCAGTGGGTAACTGACCCACTCCAGGTTACTAGGGTGCTAGGCTACCCTCTGCTCCCTCTCAGAGTTGGTGTCTGCTTTAGATACTAAGTAACACTGGCTTCACTTTGTCAGTGTTTCAACGTGGCTGTTGCCAGAGGAGGGGAGAACGGGTGGCTAGAGAGCTGGGAGCCATGGAGTTCTGTCTCTGCCTTCCTCGAAGGACTCCATGAGCAGCTGGGCTGTGGCATTAAATAAAACAGATATAGATACATGTGGACTTGCACACAGCGGTAAGACAGCTTCCTGGCTGCCAGGTCTCGCACCATGCCCCTCACTCCTGAGCTTGGGTCCTCTTTCAGCTCTCCTGGGAACCCCTCTGTCTTCTTGGGGTCCCCAGGGATGTTGGTGGGGGTCCAGAGCTGGAGGTCCTCTGCTGTTTTGTCTTACTTATATGTGGAGTACAGTGATACTTGCTACATTGGGGGGGGGGGGCTGAGGGAGCATGTAGCACAGTGGTTCTCAACCTTGCTAATGCTACCACCCTTTAATACAGTTCTTCATGTTCTGGTGACCCAACCATAAAATTATTTCATTGCTACTTCATACTTACAGTTTTGCACTGCTATTAATTGTAATGTAAATATCTGATAGCTTTAGCGACCACACACTGGCTGTTTCTTGCTCAGTTCTTTAAACTTGTCTCCTGTAGTTCAAAAATATTTTCTCTGGTAACTGGAGCTCTCCTTTCTGTGTGACCATCCAAGCAGGGTGTGTCTGTATTGAACTCTTTCTTTTGTTCTCTCCCTATGAAGCCTTTTCATACACTTACTTCTTCCTGTTACACAAAATCAGGGACATGTGTCCTGATGGGCACTGCTTTGTCCAAAAATTGTCCCGTATCATTGCACTTTCCTCTGCATGACCACGCCCTAAGCACAACCTGGGCCTTCAGGTGTGGTGTCCTGATGACCACTTTCCACCTTCATAAGCTCATGAAAACTAAGATCCATCTGTCTTCCTCACCCTGACGCACATACCCCGCCATGAACATTGACTCTTTCCTCCCAGAACCTCCTGCTTCCTACCCTACAGCAGCGTCTACACATCCCTTACCTGCCTACACTCTATCACCACCACTAATCCCACTGTCAGCAACGTGTATGTCATGAGGCCATAGTGCCCCAGCATAAAGAAGCCATTAAATAGGGGCATGTCTCTTTAAGGTTACATGCTGTACCATTAGGAAACATTGCATACCTTTAGGAAGCATTGCATGGGAAAATTATAAATACACTCCCTACAGATAGTCAAGAGATTACGTAAAATTGAGAATAGTTTAGCAACTGTAAGAGGACTGACTCCATTATGAACTGACTTGCCTGCTCTACTCTACTCTGTGACATGAGCCCAGTCACTCTACCCCTGAGCTAAAGCTGGAGCTAATTTTAGACAACGTATGACCATTGTGGTTAAATCTGTGTCCGTGGTATAAATGTTGGAAGCATCGAAAAAATACAGAAAGAACAAATCTGGGATGAGAAAGATAGTCCTAGCACTCATGTGTCAGTTAGTGCTATCTGCAATAGAAGCCGAGTCCCTGCAAATTATTCTGCTAAATTTACAATTGAGTGCACAAGCACACACACACACACACACACACACACACACACACACACACACACGACAGGGGGCATGCTTCGGGTAGAATACTCTCAGATAGCAAAGGAGCGTAGATAGTACTGGAATGTGCACCAGGTGACCTGTGCTCCTCCTACCCCCCGAGTCACTGACATATGGCAGATGCTGCTGAGCCCCTCCTGCTTTTTGCATCTCCTGTCTGAACTTGTTGTGGGCTGAGCTTTCTCCCGTTTTTTTTTTAGCCATCCCAACAGCCCTCATCTCCAGCCTGGCCTCATGCTATGTCTGCCCTCTGTTGGTGGTGTCAGTCTGGGATCGTGCAGTTGCATTTGTGATAGATGAATGTGCAGGCTGAGAGGCACACCTACACACACCTACACACACCCACACACGCCCACACCCGCATGGGGCAAGACTGTGCCTCTGCAGGCCTGCCTGGAAGCCAGCTTCTGCCAGGTCAATTGTCTGTATCTGGGACAAAGGTACAGGAGACATATGCAGTGTGCCTGGGGAGTGACAAGGAGCCCATCATGAGGAGCTAGTTACTGAGATGACAAAGGGAGAGGCCAGTGTCCCAAGGAATATTGATAATCTGTTTCTTGAGACAGGATCTTACCCTGTAACCAAAGCAGGCTAGATCTGCCACATAGCCCGGGGCTGGCCTTCACCCTCCTGCCAAGTGTTGAGATTATAGGTTTACACCTCCACAGCTGGTCCAGAGTCTGTTTTAATATCTGCTAAGCAACAACCCGAGCAAAGAGGTCCTTTAAGAAAGAGTAGACACGTCAACTTCACCCAGTCTTGCCCTAGCAAAAGGGGGTCATTGGCAGTTAATGATGTCCATAGTCTTGGAGTAAGCTTTGGATCACTTCCTTAGGCCTCAGTTCTCACAGGCTCCCCAACACCACCCTACTTCTCTACTTCTGAAGCTTGGACCTGTAAGACCTGCTTTCATGAAGTCCACCTTCACTCTGTTTTACATAGCAACCGAACAGCAGAGTCAAACTCAGGCTTGCTCAGGTAGGGCCTCTCTCTTTCAGAGATAGGACAGCTCTTCAGCTGCGTCTTGCCTGTCTGTGAGAGAGCCAGCAACTTGACCTCAGTTCTAGGTCTCTGTTTTACTACTGTATCAATCTTTACTGTTGGTTCCCTGGCATGCATTCTGACCCCCTTACTTTGTGTGTGTGTCAGTCTGTCTGTCTGCCTCTGTCTTATGTCTCTTTTATGTTTGGTGTATGTAGTGGGCTTGTTGGAGTGGTCTGCCTTTCTTCTGAAACAAGGAGGTACAGTTCATGGGAGACTATGCCCTCAAGCTCCTTCCTGGAAAGGCTGAGACACAGGGGTCCCAAACTGGCTGTCTGACCCTGGGAGTAGGAAGTTTCCATCCTCCTGTTGCTGGACTCATTAGGAGTTTAGCCAGGAGTGTGAAAACTGTATAGTTGATTTGAGCTGTGGTTGCAGACCTCCAGACCTGGTCTCTGCAGCATGTCTACCATTCTACTCATGTGAAACCTACTTGCCCAAAAGATCTCATCTTCCATCCATCTGCCTCACTCCTTTGGACCAGCCACAGGCAGAAGTAGCTATTAGTGTACCACCAATGAATTGGAAAATTAGTGTGCCCCTAATGAAGGGGAGAGTTAGTGTACCACAGATGAAGGGGAGAGTTAGTGTGCCCCTGATGAAGGGGAGAGTTAGTGTGCCCCTGATGAAGGGGAGAGTTAGTGTGCCCCTGATGAAGGGGAGAGTTAGTGTGCCCCTGATGAAGGGGAGAGTTAGTGTGCCCCTGATGAAGGGGAGTTAGTGTACCACAGATGAAGGGGAGAGTTAGTGTGCCCCTGATGAAGGGGAGAGTTAGTGTGCCCCTGATGAAGGGGAGAGTTAGTGTGCCCCTGATGAAGGGGAGTTAGTGTGCCCCTGATGAAGGGGAGAGTTAGTGTACCACAGATGAAGGGGAGAGTTAGTGTGCCCCTGATGAAGGGGAGTTAGTGTACCACAGATGAAGGGGAGAGTTAGTGTGCCCCTGATGAAGGGGAGAGTTAGTGTGCCCCTGATGAAGGGGAGAGTTAGTGTGCCCCTGATGAAGGGGAGAGTTAGTGTGCCCCTGATGAAGGGGAGAGTTAGTGTACCACAGATGAAGGGGAGAGTTAGTGTGCCCCTGATGAAGGAGAGTTAGTGTGCCCCTGATGAAGGGGAGAGTTAGTGTTCCACAGATGAAGGGGAGAGTTAGTGTGCCCCTGATGAAGGGGAGAGTTAGTGTGCCCCTGATGAAGGGGAGTTAGTGTACCACAGATGAAGGGGAGAGTTAGTGTGCCCCTGATGAAGGGGAGTTAGTGTACCACAGATGAAGGGGAGAGTTAGTGTACCCCTGATGAAGGGGAGAGTTAGTGTGCCCCTGATGAAGGGGAGTTAGTGTACCACAGATGAAGGGGAGAGTTAGTGTGCCCCTGATGAAGGGGAGAGTTAGTGTGCCCCTGATGAAGGGGAGTTAGTGTACCACAGATGAAGGGGAGAGTTAGTGTGCCCCTGATGAAGGGGAGAGTTAGTGTACCACAGATGAAGGGGAGAGTTAGTGTACCACAGATGAAGGGGAGAGTTAGTGTGCCCCTGATGAAGGGGAGAGTTAGTGTGCCCCTGATGAAGGAGAGTTAGTGTGCCCCTGATGAAGGGGAGAGTTAGTGTGCCCCTGATGAAGGGGAGAGTTAGTGTGCCCCTGATGAAGGAGAGTTAGTGTGCCCCTGATGAAGGGGAGTTAGTGTGCCCCTGATGAAGGGGAGAGTTAGTGTGCCCCTGATGAAGGGGAGAGTTATTGAACTGTTCTGACTGCCTTAATTCAGCAGAAGAGGGCCTGGAAATCAAGAACATCTTGGCTAGAGCAGGCATGGTAACACATGTCTGTAAGCTCAACCAGTGAGGAGGCTGAAGCAGGATTATGCATGTGAGTTCAGGGCCAGCACAGACGGCCTACTGAGATATATAAAAGCTGCTGGCTAGTGCTAAGTTACATGCTGAATCAACAAAAATCAGGAGTATGACCTCCCACAGAGCTGAAAACGCCTGCCGCTGTTTATTGAGCAACTATGAAGTATCAGGTGCCCCTGGGTGCTTTATCTAAACATTCTCTAACTTTTCAGAAAAATTTCCCAACAAGAAAGCTATTATTCCAATACTTTAGACAAACTGAGGCTGGATGAGTTCTAAATTTAACTAGGAGAAACTGTTCAAACATCTCATACCCAAGTAGGGGCAGGCTTCAAGTTCAAAACTGACCCATGTGGCTCCAAGGATAACTTGAATTATATCCACTCTCCAGCACCAGGCTGAGTATCATAAGGGCCTCCAGCTGATCCCCGGCTGATGAGTAGAGAGAGGTACTGGTACCATCCTATACGGCAGCTGGTGCTGGGAGTGCCCTGTCCATCCTGACGCCACCAGGAGGAGGGTGCAGTGGGCTACTTCCTGCTGGAGCAGAAGAAAAAGCACTCGTAACTCCAGCCCTTTAACCCCAGCCTCCCTAACCCCATTCAGGAGGGACTCCACCTTGGCCTCCAGGAGGAGGGGCACCGGGATTAAGTGGGGATGCTGCTGAGGTGTACGCTATTGCATGACCAAAGAGGACTGCTGCACAGCAGTCACACATGACGGATCGCCACGCTCCAGCTGCTGCCTGCTGGCGGTGAGGCTGCCAGCTCATAACCTTGCCTCTTCCATTCACTGTCGCTCCAGCTCTCAAGTGGAGGTTGATTAAAGGAGCCGGAAACTAATGTCTGCACAGAAACCTACACATGGATGCTTCTCACAGCTTTACTTAGAATTAGTAAAGCTTGGAAGCAACCAAGACATTCTCCAAGCAGGTGAACAATGAGCATGATACATCCAGACGGTGGAACATTTGTCAGACAGTTAAAAGAGATGAAGTGATCATAGCCATAAAACAGAGGAGACTTAAATGCATCCTACTTGGTGAGAAAGCCAATCTGATAGGGTTACATAGTGTATTATGCCAGGTTTTTGTTGTTGTTATTTCTTTCTTTAAAGATTTATTTATTTATTTAATGTATATGAGAACACCATTGCTCTCTTCAGACACACCAGAAGAGGGCATCAGATCCCATTACAGATGGTTGTGAGCCACCATGTGGTTGCTGGGAGTTGAACTCAGGACCTCTAGAAGAGCAATCGGTGCTCTTAACTGCTGAGCCATCTCTCCAGCCCGTATTATGCCATTTTCGATAGTCTGATAAAGACAAGACTGTTAAAAATTGGGGGGGGGGTGTATTACAGAGATGGCTCAGAGGTTAAGAGTACTGACTCTTCTTCCTGAGGTCCTGAGTTCAATTCCCAGCAACCACAAAGTGGCTCACAACCATCTGTAATGGGATCTGATGCCCTCTTCTGGTGTCTGAAGACAGCTACAGTGTGCTCACATACATGAAATAAAAGTTAGGGGGTGGGCAAAGAGAACACAGAATTTTAGGGCAGAAAAAACATTTTGCCATAACCCATGAGCACACATCCAGATTCACAGAGTGCACAGCACTGTGTAAATTCGATGCAAACTGTGGCCTCTGGGCAGTTGTGAGTGTCGGTTCATGAGCTGTAACAAATGCACCTCGAGGTGGGCTGTTTATAACAAGGAGGCCGTGCACGTGCGGGGGAGGGTTATAAAGAAAACGTGCTTCCCTGTTAACCACAAACCTACAGCTTCTCCAAGATACCCTACTTTAAAAAATACAAGTAACTGGGCGTGGTGGCGCACGCCTTTAATCCCAGCACTCAGGAGGCAAAGGCAGGCGGATTTCTGAGTTCGAGGCCAGCCTAGTCTACAGAGTTAGTTTCAGGATAGCCAAGGCTATACAGAGAAACCCTGTCTCAAAAAAAAAAATACAAGTAGAAGGATACATTATGCAGCCCAGCGTGGACTATGTAAGGTCCTACAGGAGCACTCTCTAGCAGCAAACAGTGGTTGGTACCCAGTCATCATCACTGACTTTTCTCTTTTTCACAATGTTCTAGTCCAGGTTGCTCCTTGTTGGGGTCTTTGCAAACACCACAGCCAGCAGAGTAATGCTCTGCATGAGGCAAGAAGGAAATCTTCTCACGCAGTTCAACATGACTTAGTAGCTGCTATTTCCGACTTCCAGAGTCTGACCCTGGGAAGTTTACTTTAGGCATATTTAAGTACAGCACAGTTTGAAAAACAATGCAACCCCATATACACAAGAAGGCATAATTGCATGGAAACTTGTCTCAAAGGACACAGCCCTTCTTCCATGAAGATGGGTTCTATGGACAAGCTGCATGTATTATCTTAAAGGCCTAGGGGAGGATCTGCTGTGGTCTTGGTCATACAGGTAGCATAGAGGTCATCTAGACTATTAGATAGCCCCAGTCCTGGTTGCCTGAGCTTGGGGTGGTCTGGCCCTACAGATAGTGCGAATCACCAGGCTATTAGCCATCTCCATTCACAACCTTCTGGGTGGAAAAACCAGCTAATACATCTTTTCCCTTGAAAAGAGAACCTGTGTGTTCAACATCCCTGTTTCCCTAGTGCTATCTGTGGGTTCAAGGACCTTTGTGCTCCCAACAACTACTGCTGTGATGAAACACCAGGAGCAAAAGCAAGCTGGGGAGGAGAGGGTTTATTTGACTTACACCTCCACATTGTAGTGCATCACTGAAGGAAATCAGGACAGGAACTCAAACTGAAAAGGAACCTGGAGGTAGGAGCTGATACAGAGGACATGGAGGGATGCTGCTTACTGGCTTGCTCCCCATGGCTTGCTCAGCCTCCTTTCTTATTGAACCCAGGACCACCAGCCCAGGGATGGTACCACCCATGAGTTGGGCCCTCCCCTATCTATCACTAACCAAGAAAAATGCCCTGCAGGCTTACCTACAGTCTGATCTTACAGAGGCATTTTTCTCAATTGAGGTTCCCTCCTCCCTGATGACCCTAGCTTGTGTCAAGTTGACCAAAACTAGCCAGCACACATGGTATATTTCCCATCATATATCCACTGCAAAACCACAAACAACTTAGACAACTATAGAGAGAGGATACATGCCTGAAATCCCACCCCTTAGGCCTTCCTTGCGGACACTTCTCTGTGTATGGCATTATAGAAGTATGTATGTATTTTATACGATTACGCTCATGAGACAGCATTATTTCCTCTTTCATGTTGACCAGAGTTGAGCTGCATCACATATGATAGCCACGTTCCAGTTCATGGAGAAATAGGTCATCACAGTTGTGAGTCAGCTGCAGATGGATGTTTCTGACGATTTGTCGTGATAAAGAGCTGTGGGCCGAACATCTTAGTAAGATCTATTTAGGTAGTAGACACACCCTTAGGAGAAATCTCCGCAGGAGCCAGTGCCTCACATACCAATAGAATGTTTCCTCACGTCTCCACACCTGTTTATGAGACCTTTCCTAAGGAGATGTGACAGTCCACTCACCCTAGAAAGGAACCCACCAAAGACAAACTTGATGAGCCAGTGAGTTTTTATTGGGGTCACTAGTAAGTATATGGGTGAGGGGTTACTTTAGCAGGAGCAGGATGACTCAAAGGCACTCAAAGGCAGCTGCTTTTCTGAGTAGCCTACCTGACAGGTGACAAGCCTACCTGACACAGGTGACAAGTTACGTAAGCTGAGTCCTTAAGCTCTGTGCTCAGCTTACAAGCAGCCGGTAGGTCGGGGAATCTCTTTTCTGCCACAGAGGGCATTGGTCTCCTTCCCTGGCCAGCTTTCTGTATCTGCAACCCTGGGGAGGGGTCCTGCTAAACCCAGCAAGTTTCAGCTTTCCTAGACAAGCGTCCCTGAGTCTCATGGGCACCCCAACCTCCTCCCTCCTAGAGGGAATGTTTCAGTTCAGGGGAAACTCGCCTGTGATCATGACTATGAGCAATAGCTTTCTTGTCTAAAAGTAGAACAGGAGTTTAGAAAATTGAGTGTTGAGGGGAGCAGGAGAGCAATTTGAAAAGAAGGGAAATCCCAGGGCAGCAGAGGTCCCTCTTCAGGAAGGTTACCTCATTGGATTTAGGGGACACCTGATGTCGTCTTCTGAGTAGGGAAACATTAGGGGCCCTGAGGAGGCGTCAGGACCTGTTGCTTCAGGCCTCGGTAGAGGTCTGGAGGTTGGCAACACTGAAGGGATGTGTACAGACAGGCCTTTGGATGCTTGATGCTGAGGCAGACAGCCACTCTGGACTCAGATTTTAGACTGCTAGTAAGAATAGCTAGCATTTATCAAGCTTCAGTGTATACCATGGTGCAATAGTCCCATGTGGTCTCACTGAATTTAGCCACACTGTGAGATAGGGACTACCACCACCTCCACTTAAAATGAGGATCCTGAGGCATGTAGGAGTTGGCACAGTAGCCCGGGATCTTAGCCTCATGGCACTCTGGGCTCTCACTTTCAGCTAAAAGCAAGGTGCTTCCTTCCTCTGCTGGCACTACCAATTTATCTAAGACTCTTTTGAGGCATCTTGGTGAGTCAGCTTTACCAACGCCAGGCTGGAGATTTGGAAGTGCAGCCCTGGAGACCTACAGGGGGCTGCTGTGGCCACAAAGAGAGTATTCCCATCTGTCACAGAGCTGGAGGGGCATGGTGGGATAAGTAAAGAGAGCTAGAGAGCAAGGTGGGGACTGTGGGAAAGTCAGGGGCAGGCTGCAGTGATGGAGCCTGCCTGGCTAGGTGGCACAGAGTAGGGTATGGTCTCCCTGCATGGTCTTAGAAGGTCACAGCTAGTTCAGCCTGGGGGCTCCAGGATGAGGAAACCTAGCTCAATGAGAAAAGGATTGTCTGAACAGCCAGGACAGCCACCCTGGCTTGTTCTGAGAACAGGGACAACCCTTACTCCACTTAAGATCTTGGGTAAATCAGATTTCCCAGGGCCCATTGTCCCTTTAGATTACCCAGTAGTACCCGATACATTATTTTGAAACTAAAAGCTCCCCCTGTGTCTGGCGGAGTGTTGGTAAGGCTGTGTTGCCCGTCCACAGCTTGGGAGGGTAAGAAAGAAGTTCACACAGCAGGGGAGGGGAAAGAGGAATAGGGGAGGGAATATTAGCTTGGGCTTCCAGGTTCTGGACTAACTCTGGACAGGAGAGCTCCATTTAATCCTCAAGATGGCCCCACGAACTACTGTGATTCTCAGTCTATAGTTGAGATTAATGCTCAGAGACGTTGAGCAGCTCAGACTCTGTCACAAAGCAGGTTGATGAAAGTCTAGAGGCCACAAAGTAGCGTCTGGCTCCATTACACCACAGTATAGGTCAGGTAGGGCTGGCCCTGAAGCATAGGGTAGGATATAGGGGACAGCGTGGTTGATTTCTCAGAAGGCCTAGGATACCCAAAGGTTGGTAGTGGCTTCAAAAGTCGGAGGCTGTCTGCTTTCTCTTGATGGTCCATACAGGAAAGAGGAGGAGGATCGTTGTTGACTGGAGTGACCTCGAGGAGCCAATGGGCACTGTGTAACTGGGTCCTATGTCTTTGGGGGCCTGGGCAGGAGGAGCTGAGGGCTAAAGAGGAAACACTATATTACCTCCGTATCTTGTGTCCAGCTCCTTTGTGGAAGGGATTCTTTTCAATGCAACACATCTGGTTCAGAAAAATGAGCCACTTGGGTTTTGCCATTACACGGCAGAGTCTGTGTGTGAGCTTTGTGTGTGTGAACACTTTGCTTATTGTGCATTTGTGAACCGGGGTGGAGCACTGACTTTGGCAGCTCTGGGGATTAAGAGGACATTGGCAGCATCTGCATCTGGAGAAAACTGTTTCCGAACATATGGCTCCGGCTGCTGGCTTTCCCTCCTCTAAGTTCATTAGTAGATGCAATGTTGTTGCTACACACAATTTCTCATGGTATCTGAGCCTAACTCTGTTGTTTGAGATGGTAACCTGTGGGTCAAAGCCAAGAGCCAGGCCATTGGCTGTTCTTGGGGTCAGTAGGTGGCCCCAGTTTCAGTACACCCATCTGTAGCCCCTGGCTTTCCAGCCCGCTGCTGACCTCTGAATCTGGTGTCCATGGGGACCTCCATCTGTTTGGGCTTAAGTATTGTGTTTTCCTGGGATGGCCTGGGATCTCTCAGGGTTGATCTATACTTCCTGTCAAAAGACCCTAACTCTCAGGACCTGGTATGAGGCCCCATGTGGAAACAGGGCCATTGTGGATATAATACATCAAGATGAGGTCCCCCTGGAGTAGGGTGGGCCACTGGTTCAGTCTGACCAGGATTCTTTTGAAGAAGACAGACACATGAGGAGAAGGTCCTGAGATGATGCTGGAAGACTTTGGAGGTGTATAGCTACAAGCCACCAAGTCTGTTACTGTCTGTGAGACCTCAGAACCTCGGAAAAGGCAAGAAAGATGCCCCATTCATAGGGAGTGAGACCCTGTAAACAACTTGAGGAGCCAAGTTCCTGCCGTGGGCAATGGTGAGCATGTGGAAATAAGAGAAAACCTGTAGGTTGGTGCTTTCCTTCCACCCTGTGGGTTCTGGCGACCACACTCAGGTCATTGAGCGAGTTCCCTTTTCCCCGTGAGCTGTCTCAGTAACCCTGACATTAGCCGTTCTACGGCTGACAGCGCTGGTGTCAGAGATACCAGCACATCCATGTCTGTCTCTGCTCTCCTCACTGCCGGCAGGTAATGGGATCAACGTAGGTGCTCATCAGCGGTGGGTGGGGTCTGCACACAAGGGGGGTTAAATTCAGCTTTAAGGATGAACAAAATGATACCATTTATGAGAAAATGGATAGAACTGAAAATCATGCCGAGTGATACTTCAGACTCAGACAACTGTCTCTCCTGGGTAGAGTCTAGATCATGTAGAAAGGGAGGTGGAGTGGGGTAGTGGGGGGAAGAAAGTAGGATTCTCCAGAGGGAGCAAGAAGACAGAACATGATGTGCAAGCATGAAAGTGCTACAATAAAACCCATCGCTTTGTACAGCCAATATACATTAATTACATGGCCAGAGCCTGCTCCCTAAACTTGTGTTGCCTCTTGGTGACACCATGTTTGTCCTAGCTATTCAGTGATGGCAGGCCTGGGTCTCCTCTGTTCCCTCTAATCAGGGCACCTGAGCTGGCTGCAGTCACTCCTTTCTTTCCATGCCCTGAAGGCTCCTTCATCCTAAGCCTTAGTTCCCGCTGTGCCTGAAACAGCCAAGTGGGACCTGACTTTCAGCTATTTTTTTAAGGTAGCTGTATTTTTCTGTGTGTCTTAACTGTTCCCTGGTTCCTGAGAGTCCTGTCTTTGTTTGTTTTCCCAGTAAATAACCGCCTTTGTTTTCTCTGCTCCTCAGTGATCTTACACGGTATCTGGAGAGAGTAGCCCTTACACCAAATGCCAGGTGGTTTGTGGGGATGCTGAACTGGGTGACCATTTAGCTTCCAGAAGTGACCAGGAACCAAAGCCTAAAATGGCAGAGAAAGACAACCAAGTGCAGTCCTCCCTGCCCAGGACTGGAGCCGCGGAAGCCATGGTAACCCTTCAGTGTCTTGACCTAGGTCTTTAACTATACCAGCTCCCACATCCCCTGGACCAACACAGGTGACTGTTCTCATTCCTTGGTGACAACAGCATCTTCCATGCCTCTGTGGACTGCACTCTGAAGCTCATGACTGATTCCAGGGGACAGCTGTGGGTAGGGCTGCACTTGGAGCTGTTTTAGAAGGGCCTCCTGCTCTGTGGCCAGGTCGGCCTTGTCGAGCTGTGCTAGTGTCAGCAGGCACTGGTGCCAGAGCACAGGCAGCTGGTGCTTCTCTGTCCGGAAGGCCAGAAAATGAAAGACCAGAACGTCGAGTACCCAGTAGGCCTTATCCAGCGGCAGGCGCAGGAAGATGCTGTTTGCACTGATATATTCCATCTCAGCAATCTTTAGCATGGCAGCACTGGAGTGCAGCACGGGGATGGAGCACTTGGTGTTGCTGCTGCCCACGATGATGGCTTCGCAGAGGGTACAGGTGCCAGACTCACACAGCCAGATCAGGATCCCTTTGAACCAGGTTCCAGGCTTGAACAGAGCCTTCTTGAGTGCCATGTAGAGGTGAAAGTTGAGTCTGAGGTTGTAGAAGCGCTGAGCCATGCGGTCCTTCAGGTTAGAGGCAAAACTCCTGGTGGCAGCTGCAGTCCAGGCCTCAGGCTCAGTGACATAGAGGATCAGCTCCCAGTTGGACAGCTCAGAGGTGATCTTAAAAGCCTTGGGCAGTTTCCCACTGCGGTACTTACATAATAGCTCCCGGACTCCTCTGCAGACTTCCAGGACCCGGGGATCCAGCTGAGGCCTAGGGAAACCTGGTACCTATGACATGACGACCGTCTCCACCTCTGTCTCCTTCTCAGCTTCTCCATGATGATGTCAGCCAGGGTATGCCTGACGGGAGGGTTCTTGTTCATGAACATTTCAATGGCACGTTCATCTTCGGGTTCCATGACCACCTCTGCCTGGTGGTCCACCCTGGTCATTTTGGCTGCCTTCTCCAGGGTAGGCCATTCCTTACCCTCCTCATCCGATCCATCCCGTAGCACTCCAGCCCCATCCACGTGGTGCGCTCTCGAGGTTTTGCTGGTCCATCTCCAGTCCCATGTTCAGTCTTGAGCTCCTCCTGCTTGCTGCAAAAATCCTTTTGCACAACAGGAATCCCAAATACTCTTCCTCCTCTTTGACCCCAAGTCCCCGCTGTTTTTCTCGAGTCCCCAGGCAGAATCTGCTTGGAGAGAGGTGCATGCCTCTCCTGATTTCTAGCCCCACAAGTCGCCTTGAATTTAGGCATTTTTGTTGAAAAACTTGCCCACAAGGTCTATATGTGTGAAGCCAGCTAAAGGCAGAGACTGTGGTCTGTGTGTTTTCAAGACAGGGTTTCTCTGTGTAGTCCTGGGTATCCTGGAACTTCCTCTGTAGACCAGGCTAGCCTTGAACAGAGATCCACCTGTCTCTGCCTCTGAGTGCTGGGATTAAAGGCCTTTGCCACCACTCCTTCAGTGAGAGTCCTGTGTTGGAGGATATTTGACTGCACTGTGAACACCAAGATTGTGAACTGAAAAAAAAAAAAAAACTTGTTGTGGCTGCCTCAACTGTAGCACATATCCTTAATACAGGAGCTAAATAAAGTCAATCCTAGATCAAGAGGCAGAGCAAGTTTGTCAGCTGTCAGGAGAGTGAATGTAAATAATCAGGAGGGTCTTTGAGTTGAAGGGGACTTAAGACAGTGTGGAGAAGAAGAAAGAGCTTTTTCTCTCTGGAACATGGGTAGAGTAGTAGTGTACTGGCTAGTTTTGTGTCAACCTGACACAGCTGGAGTTATCACAGAGAAAGGAGCTTCAGTTGATGAAATGCCTCCATGAGATACAACTGTAAGGCATTTTCTCAATTAGTGATCAAGGGGGAAAGGCCCCTTGTGGATGGGACCATCTCTGGGCTGGTAGCCTTGGTTCTATAAGAGAGAGGCTGAGCAAGCCAAGGGAAGCAAGCCAGTAAAGAACATCCCTCCATGACTTCTGCATCAGCTCCTGCTTCCTGACCTGCTTGAGTTCCAGTCCTGATTTCCTTTAGTGATGAACAGCAATGTGGAAGTGTCAGCTGAATAAACCCTTTCCTCCCCAACTTGCTTCTTGGTCATGATGTTTGTGCAGGAATAGAAACCCTGACTACAACAAATAGGAAGGTCAGCTGGGAACATTCTAGAACCGCCTCTCTGAACCAGCAGGGTTTTCACCCGAGCATCTGGCTCCTGAATATTCATTGCTAAAATCAAACAACTGGGATTTCTGTTTTTAAAGCAACAGTCCTCTCTTTCTTGTACTTGCGTCTTAGGCTAGCACAGAGTATATGGCAGCCCAGGCCTTGTACGTGGATGATGGTGGCATCTACCTGGCCCAGTTTCACCCAGGATCTGTCTCCCTGTGTCCAAACTGAACGCCAGATAAAGGTTATAACACATAGTAGGACACCAGAGACAGAGGCTGGGTCACAGGGATGAGTTGCCTTGAGAGAAGGATGGCTGGGGAGGGGGGGTTAGTTCTAGGGGTCCCCTGGGACATGGCTAAAGCTTTGGGACATAGAGCATTGACTCACCCCTGCCCTGTAGGACAGTTTCTGTGTGTAGTGATGGTCCAGGGCTCAGATGTTACCGATGCTGGCCTAGAAGCCCTGAGTTTGGCATTTCCAGGGGCTGGGAAGTATGAAGATGTGTTCCAGGAGTTTTGCTGCCGCCATGACTACATGGTCTTATTAGAGTTACTAATTATTAAAGTTACTGTTGTTCATGTACATTCCTTGTCTTTAATTGCATAGTTATTTTGTTTTGTTGAGACAGGGAACCCACTATGTAGACCAGGCTGGACTTAAACTCTGCCCTCTGAGTGCTAGGATTAAAGGTATGTGCCGCCACACAGTTTTAAAGGGCGTGGTGCTATACACATTTTCTGAAGTTCCAAACCTGCTCTTGGGAGTCTTCCATTCCTAGCTTGACCAGTTCAGTTTCAGAACTATAAAAAAAAGGTCTTCCTGAGGTATTGGGGCATGTGTGTGTCAGAAGCAGTGAAAGAAAGCAATCCAGGTGCACAGAACGTGCCAACCATGGCAGACACTGCGAGGCGAAGAGAGGAAACCCTGTGCTCTCTGGAGGCATCCCCTCTGGGGACACAGTGGCTCTCACTGTGGAGCATCAGAGTTTCTAGCCCACCCTCTTTTTCATGTCCCCACTTTTTTTTTTTTATTTTTGACTCTGGAGCATTCTTCAACACTCAGAGCGTGACCAGAAGCCACACAGGTGTGTCCCCAGAGCTGAGCCCCAAATGGCCCCACCCTTTATGGGCTCTGCCCCCAGTGTTAGATTATCAGAAACTGGCATTTCTGGATGCTACAGTTGAACTAGGCACAAAGCCCTCTGTGCCCTTTACCCACTGAGGGTGAGCTATCTCCACTGAGCTGTGTGTCAGCCATTGGAGCTCCAAGGCACCTTTGGGACACTGAAGGGGCATGACGTGGCCTCAGAGGACTGACCTTACCTGTTATGACTTCTGTTGGTTGTTGCCCGACCCCTACCTTCCAGCTTGACACAAGCCAAGGTCATCTGGGAAGAGGAAACTTCAGTTGAGAAAAATGCCTCCGTCAGATTGGCTTGTGGGCAAGTCAGTGGGCGTATCTTCTTGATTAATGATTGATGTGGGGGAGCCTAGCCCATTATGTGTAGTGCCACCTCAGGGCAGGTGGTTCCAAGTTGTGTAAGCTATGGAGAGAGTCTTAGTTAATGTCCTGTTGCTATGAGGAGATACCATGACCAAATCTTGTAAAGGAAATCATTTAATTGGGGGCTTGCTTACTGTTTCTGAGGGTTAGTCCATTATCAGTCGTCATGGCAGGGGTTGTGGCTGCAAGCCGGAAGGCATGATGCTGGAGTGGTCACAGAGAGCTTTACATCCTGACTGCAGGCAGGGGCTGGGGGCTGCAGGGGCTGGGGGTGGGGTGGGGGGGACACTGGGCCTATTGTGGGCTTTTTAAACCTCAAAGACCACTCCCAGTGACACACCACCTCCAACAAGGCCACAGCGACTGATTCTTCCAAACAGTTCGCCAACTGGCAACCAAGCAGTGAGCATCTCTGGGGGCCATTCTCCTTCATACTACCATAAAGAGCAAGCCAGGAAACAGTGTTCCTCTGTGGCTTCTGCTTAGTCCCTGCTTCCAGGTTCCTGCCCTGACTTCCCTTCATGATAGACTATAAACTATAAACTAAAATAAACTCTTTTCTCCTTAAGTTGCTTTGATATTAGTGTTTAATCACATCAATGGAGAAAAAGCTAGGAGGATGCTAGGAAAGAACTAAAGAATGGGATGCTGGCAGCTTTCCCTGAGGACCCAAGGGATATGTGCACTAAGCTTCTATTAGTCGTCACCCCAAGAAGGTGGACATGAAGTTAGACCATGGAGGACGCGTAGGGTTCTGGAACCTATGTCCCTGTACTTGTCAGGGTCTTTATATAAGGACTATAGCCTGGGGGCCCATTTGAGGGGATTTAAGGAGGCAGCTGGGGACAGCAGGGATCATATTCTGGAATTCCTCAGCTGAGTGAGAAGAAAACCAGCTGCCTCAGGGCCCCAAGATAGAGTATGCTGCCTGGCAGCTTGCAGAAAAGGAGACCAAATGTGCCAAATTTGAAATTTGGTAGATAGAAGGGATTCTCGGGGTGCCTGAACCATCATCAGCCAAGAGTAACCCTCCTTCTTCCAGACCATCCGTGCAAGCCCAGGCTTTGAGGTCCCTGCCCCCAAACCCACGTGCTCTGGTTTACCTCAGGCCCCTGGCTTCACAGTCAGGAGAGCCAGTATGTGGAGAGCTTTGCCCTGACTGAGCTGTGGCACCTTCAGGACAAGGGACCACAGCTGGCCCGGCAGCCATCTATGCGAACCCTGTCTTCTGCCAGCCCCACCCTCCTGTCCTTTTCTCCTGCCTCTGGCTGAGTCTCTCTGCTTCCTGGCCCCTTGGACCGCCCTTGCCTTTTGCCAAGGAGGCTCTAGAGGAAGGTCCTGGGAAACAGGAAACAGCAGCGTATGCTCTGCCACTTGTGGTATGTGCCACTGCGGGCCTTCCTTTCCATCTCTGAGGAAGTCCCTGGATGAAAGTCTAAAGGTTCTTTTCAATTCTGGACATTAAGTCTCTACTTCCATGGATGAGAACACCACCTCTGGAAATTTGTGCCTTTCCCCCAGTTTGGGGTATCGTCAGTGGACTATTCCAATGGGGTTAAAGGAAGCACCCCAACATTTCTAGTCTAGACAGGGCCAGAGAGAGAATGCGTGTGATAATGACTTTGCCTTTGGGGTAATTTTAATGCTTGCAGACATACCCTCTTATGCCTGTAGAAACATCTTTACGTCACAGTCTGGATAATACCTATGTTTTATAGATTGACAAAGCGAAGCTCTTCCAGGGCTATATGGCCTCTGGTTATCAATATGTATTGGTAGAATATATAGCCAGATGATCTGACTATGAAGAAATCACTGAGGACCCCAGGTCCCAATAACGAATGCAGAGTCACACCAGATAGTGCAGGCAGAAGCGGTCTGCACGGGTGTGAAGCATTTGCTGCCACCATTTGTGCCAGTGCAGAGGTCAGATGTCACCCTTACACAGTCCCCTGCACTCCCCCTCCCCTCTTCTTCACTATACTGCCCTTCCCATCAGTGCTAAACGCAATCCCAGTTTCTCTGGTAAAGAAGGTAGACATCTACCTGACCCCTGATCCCTTTTATCTCTCTCCCTCTAGATTGTAAATTCACCTGCCACTCGGAGTGCCGCAGCCTGATCCAGCTGGACTGCAGACAGAAGGGGGGCCCTGCCCTGGATAGACGCTCTCCAGAAAGCACCCTCACCCCAACCTTGAACCAGGTAAGCAGGGGAGCCCGCAGGCCAGGCTGGAGAGCAGCCCCTGTAGGTGGCACAAGTCCATATAGACAAGCTGTTCTCTGGCCACACGGAGCCTCAGACACACCCTACCACAGGGGTCTGGGAAGTGACAGGCCTGCCCTGGAGATTTCTCCATGAAGTCTATTTGTCCCTGGGTTCTGATTCAGGTATAGGTGCAGATGGGAGCAGAGTGGCTCCTAGAGAACTTTCTAGAAGACCTGAAGCTCCACACATCAGCTTGCCTTTAGATCATAGTTCCTTCCAGACTTCTCAGACCAACCTTCAAAGGGGCTGGGCATTTCTCTGCGGAAGCAATGGGAGTATGGTGTCCTCAGTGGCTCATGATTCTGAGGTTTACAAAGCACACAAATGGCCATGCATCTGAACTGTAATGTTTAGGGATTGGGCTGTGGAGGACAGAGTGTATTGATTGTTGTGTTAAACATTCATCAAGTATCTGTTATGTATCAAGTGCTGTTGAGGATATGCAAAATAAGTGATAACTTCAGAATGGTCCACAGAGAGCTTCCATGCTGGCTGGGGAATTGTAACACAGCTGACTGGTAGATACCAGGACATGTGTGCAATAAGTATTAGCCAAGTATTTTGGGGTACACTGTGTAATTGTTTCTGCTAACATTTTAAAAAGATCACGGAAGGCTTCCCGAAGGAGGTGACATTTGATGTGAGCCTTGTCCTTCAGGGTGAGGGCTTGCTGGTCAGGGAAGTTAAGTGTAAATAGGATATTACTCACTTATTGATTTAGCAAGGTTTTAAGTGTCCACTATGGGGGGCTTAGTGATACACTTAAGAAAAATGGCTCGTTCCTGTCTTATGCTTACAGCAAGGTGAGAAAGGAGCAAGCTCTGACTGTGAGGGGGAAATGCACAGGCATTACGGACGACTCACGAGCAGTCTCAAGTCCCCACAGCCTTCAGGCACGTGCTCTGTGGTGTCCAAATGCCTGGCCCTCCCGCGGACATTCCCAGGTCCCCGCTGTCTCTGTGCCTGCTCCCATGGAACAACTGTGATATGTGTTTACAAGGGATTATATCGAACTGTCCTAAGATGTACATTGAAAGCTTCAGTGCCCCCTCTCCAGTCTGTGGGGTCATGGCGACTCTAGCAGAGTTTGCAGCCAGGCCTCTGGGAGCAGCCTGGCCTACACACAAGACCTGAGATGCACTGATGAGCAATGCAGATTTCTGTCTTGCATTCTGTCTTATTTTGCTTTGCTTTGCTTTTTTTTTTTCTGCTGCTGGCAATGGAACCTGAAGCTTGCTGGGCCGGTGCTTTGACTGAGCTCCCCCTCAGCAGCCTGTTAATGAACATTCCCTTATAAGACAGAGAGCGAATAGCACAGCATCCCTATAAGGGTTTTGTTTTTGTTTGTTTGTTTCTGGTTTTTCCTTCTTGTTTTTGGAAACAGGGTTTCTTTGCATACCCTTGGCTGTTCTGGAATTCAATGTATAGAACACACTGGCCTTGCTGGCCTCCAACTCAGAGACTCACCTGCCTCTGCCTCCTGAGTGCTGGGATTAATGGTATGTGCCACCACTGCCCAGCCCCTAAAGTATATTTAAACAACTGCTTTCTCCAGTTTCTCTTTCTCTTCGGGTTACTGTCAAGTCTCTTCTTTCTGCTCCCAACCTTCCCTATCTTGGTTCCCTGGATCTGCTTCTTGGGGTCTCTCATACTCTATCTAGGACAGGCTGCAGAAGGAAGTGATTTGCCCCCTCCCCTGAGACGTCTGGCCCTGTCTGGAGATGGTTTGGTTTGTCAGCTGGGACCTAGTACATAGAGGCCAATGGTTCTGCTAAGTGATCTACATGTTGCAATATAAGCCACAGAAAGGCAGAATGGCAGCAACTGGCCCCAAATGTCAGCTGTGCCGAGGTGGAAAAGCCTCTGTAGGCTGTGGGCCAACTCCCAGGGCTATGGACAGAAGGCAGGGAAGGGCATGGTTTTATTGCACACACACACACACACACACACACACACACACACACACACACACACACACACACACACACGGTCTCTTTCTTAGAACGATGGCCAGGAGGGGCGCTTTCCAGCAGTTCCGGCCTCCTTGGAAGAAAAGGCATCCCAGAGCCCTCTGGCTGAGTCATGGCTGTCTATCACAGAAGCAGCTCTGCAGCATTACAGAGATGTAAGAAACCCACACGGTGCCAGTCCCCAGCAGCAACAGCTCCTGTGGGCCCAGGTTGCTGGGCGCTGCGGCATGAGCCTTGGACAGGCTTGGCCCTGGCCTTCAGTAGAGTGCCCCGCCAGGCTCTGTGGGGAAAGCCAGGCCCTGATCCGGGTTCTTTGCTTCTTCTAAGAAACCCGTTCATGCTGATTTCCGCCTTGGCTTGGATTCGGATATATGAGAATGGCAGGTACTTTCTCCTATCTGGTTGGTGTTCTGCCTGGCTGAACTAACTCACCTCTTGCCATCTTCCTGAAGATTTATCGAGGCAGAGGCCTAGGCCTGAGCTCAGCAGGTGAGGGCCCAATCCAGGGGATCTATTGTGAGGTCTCAATCCGGTGGCATTTCTCCTTTTCGCTACTTAAGGGAAAGAAGATCATAGATTTTTTTTCATCAGCTGGAAAGAAGCAGTCTTACATGAATTTTCATGTATCCCACTGTATAAGCATTTACGTGTGTGTGTGTGTGCATGTGTGTGTGTGTGTGTGTGTGTGTGTGTGTGTGTGTTACTGAGAATTGAAGCCGGAGTCTTGTGCACTCACAAGAGGCATTCACGATCCACTACTGAACTGCAACTCCCAGCCCTTCAGACATTTTTCAAAATATGACTGAGATCATTCTACAGATAGTATTTGGCCTTCACCTTTTAAAAGCAATAATGGCAGATTTCTGACTATCTCAGCAGAGGAAGGAAGAAGGGAAGGCAGATGTGGGAGGGCAGGATGGCTTAGAGCCTCATCTCTAGACTGCAGACTCCTGAGGCCTTGTGGTCCCTGCACCTCCTTGGGAAAGCATGAGAGCTGCCTGCTTTTGCAAGCCAAAAGATGAATGGTTTTACAAGTCTTTCCTCTGGAATCCTCAAAGCTCCATGCCTTTCCCCCAGGCACCTTTAGTGTGATCAGACACATCTCCTGCAGGCCTTAAAAGTGCTCTTACTATGTAACCCCAGTGATGAGAGCCCCAGTAGCACCCCAGTGCACCCACAGTGAAGCAGCCTAGCCCCTCCGTGACAGCGACTCAAGAGAAGATGCTGCGCTTGGCTGCACTTTGATTCTCATTTAGCGTGCTCTCCCGATCCAGACAGCTCTGGCCCTCTGGCTGTTGACACACTTTTCTTAGAAATGGAATACATAGATTGTAAGAGACAAATCGAATCCCCTCCCCCCCCCCCACCACCACCCTGTTACTCAAACCCTATTTCCCATTTCTTCTACCCAGTAGACTCCTGAGCATCCTTCTGGAGAGACCATCTCCTCCAGCAGCAGTTCCCGGGCCACAGGCACTCTCTTGGCATAATCCTGCTTGGGGCCTTATAGCCCTGGCCTTGCTGCACATGACTTGTTTATTTCAGTACTCTGTGCATACGAGCGTTTTTTAAAAATTTATTTCTATTGACTTGTTTGTGTGTGTGTGTGTATGCTGTATATGTGCACATGTGTGTGTGGGTGCATATGTGTGTGCTGTATGTGTGCACATGTGTGTGCAGGTACATATGTATGTGCAGTATACATGCATGTATGTGGGTGGGTACATATGTGTGTGCACATGTGTGTGCAGGTACATATGTGCATATGTGGAAGCCAGAGATCGACTCTGGGCATTGTTCTCTGAGACAGTCTCCCTGGAGCTGGGGCTCACTGATTAAGCGAAGCTAGCTGGCCAGTGAGCTCCAAGAGCCACATCTGCAGCGCTGTGATCACAAGCATGTGCTACTATGCCCAGCTTTGTACATGTGTTTTGGGGATCAAACCTTTGGAGTGGGTAAAAGTCCACTCATCGATCTGACAACCCAAACTAGATATGGTCAGATGTCCTAAGGCAAGGGGGAAATTACTTCCTTCTGTGACCGGCTGTTCTAGAGGAAAGTATAGAGACTCCAAGCAGTAGATCCAAGGTCAAAGCCACAGCTCAGGTCCTTAGGTTTGTGTGGCAAGCAGCATCTGTGGGTGCATAAAGACCATGTCTCTCTGCAAGCACACACATTCATTCGACTAACCATAGAGGTCTAAGCCATTGTGCCACTGTGTAGGTGACCCTGTTCCATTTCACCCAATGGACAAATGACTTCCAGATCTCCAGAGTGGATCGACCTGGCTGGTGGCCCTTCAACCCAGGAGGTCTGTTTCCTTTCTGCCTACATTCCCACCCCCCAAACATCACACACCCCTCAAACAGACACACCCCTCCTCCCTGCTGTTCCTTAACGGAGCCCGCTACAGCTGAGAACTGACTCAGTTGGCAGGAGTTCAAATCTCCTGACTCCTAACCTGGAACTGCCTCCCACAGCACACTGTCTCCACTCCAGGCCCTGCTTTCCCAGGTCCTTCAGAAGAGGAGGGGCTGCCGTCTGTGAGCCCAGGACCACCACACGGGGGAGCCAGAGAAGAGGAAGAAAGGAGTCGCAAAGGACAAAAGTCTTTTTGTTTTTAATTTTTCATGCAGTGTATTTTGATTATATTCTTTACCCTTCTCCAAGCTTAATGGCTCTCTTCTTTGTCACAGAGATTCTTGGTGGATTTAATATATATATATATATATATATATATTTGTGTGTGTGTATGTGTGTGTGTATATATATATACACACACACATATATATATATATATATACACATACACACACACATACACACATACAGCCTGGAAATTCAAGTCCTGAAATTACCTGCTGTGACACTTTACCTGGATATACTCCTGTGTTTTGAAACTCTATCATTGGATACATGCAGTTTTAAGATTATTATGTCCTTATAATTGGCCCCTTTATCGATGTGAAGTAGCTGTCTTTATTCTTGGTAGCATTCTATGAATTGAAATACTTTCTTATAAAGTTACTGAACTTTTTTTTTTTGAGATGCTGGGAATTAAACTTGGGGCCTCACACATAGCAGGCAAGTGCGCTACCACTGAGCTAATATTCCCAGCATTGCGTTCTTTGAATTACTGTAAGCTTAGTATTTCTTTTTTCTTTATGTTTATAATATTTTAATCTATTTACTTTACATCTTGATTGCTGTCCCTGCCTCCCAGTCCCCCCTTACATAATCCCTTCCCCTTCCCCCCTCTTCTCCTCTGAGGGGGTGGAGCTCTGCCCCCCCCCCCCGTATGGCTATTTGCTTTTTGTGCTTGCATGCGTGCAAGCATGTGCATGTGGTGTTTGGGGTGGGGGGAACAAAAGCAGTGTCTGGATCCATACCATGTATACATGTAGAGGCCAGAGAGGGTGTTAGGTGGCTTTCTCTATCACTCTCTACCTAGTTAGTGAGAGACAGAGTCTCTCACTGAACCTGAAGCCAGCCATGTGTGCTGGGTGGCTGGCCAGGGAGTTCTTGGCTTCTGCAGGTCTCTGCCCTTTAATGCTGGAGTTCCAGGCATGCACAGTCATGTTTAAGTTCATGTTGGAGATTCAGACTTAGTCCCTCATGCTCGCAGGGGAGTGTTCTTACCCACTGAGCTATCTCCTCAACATTACAGTGTCTTCCTACAGCCGTGTGTTGTTAGCCATAGGGATGTGTTCTGAGAAACGGGATTTGTCAGTCTGTAAAGGTCATGTGTTGACACAAACTTTGGCATAGCTTGTTACACTCTTGGCTTGTGTCGAGTGTATGCAGATACATGCCTTCAGCCTCCCATGTCTGAAAAGGTCCTTGTTTCGTCTTTGGATTTGAGTTGAAAATTATAAACTGAAAGGCTTTTTCTTTTGTTACTTTAGTGTAAATTCATTTGATACACCAATGTCACTATTATCTCTCTTGTGGTTCTCACCTCAAACTGTTCTCTGTCTCGGGTCATCTGTATGTGGCACAGTCTCCTTCCCAGGCTGTGTCTACATCTCCCTCCCTGCCCCCCCCCTCTGGTTTTTAAGACAGGGTTTCTCTGTATAACCCTGGCTGATCTGGAACTAGACCAGGCTGACCTTGAACTCAAAGATCCTCCTGCTTCTGCCTCCTGAGTGCTGGAATTAAACGTGTGCGCCACCACCTGGCCCGCTCTTTGCTGTGGCTTTTGACTATTTGAGTATCATGTGCTTTGCTGGTGGATGTTTCTTTTGCTTGGGGTTCATTCGCTTTGTTGGCTGTGTGGATTTATGTTGCCCTCAAAATTGGGAAATTTATAGGCATTTCTTCAGGTTTTTCCACCCTCTGACTGCTTTCCTCTGGAGGAGTCCACTTACATATATTATTGTTTGGCTCTCTGCATTTGTTCTACAGCTTACCTCTTTGGTCTTTTTGGAGGTGGTGTTGTTGTTGTTGTTGCTGTTTTCTCTGTTTCCTTGGGGCAGTTACTACCACCATCCTCTGTCCACCATAAAGTGGAGGTGATCTGCCACCTCTAGCTTGTGAACATTCGCATGAATGTGGAAAAGGCAGAGATCCAGCCCAGTCTCTCCTGGCAGACTTGGGAAGCGAGGGAACAGACTGCATCAGATTCCCACCCGGTCTCTTCAGCGTTTGCTTTCTTGGTTCTCATGATTACAATTTAGCCTATGTTTCTGTCCTGACTCGTTTCCTAGAGAAGGAATGGTTCGTCTTTCTCCCAGTGAATTCCAGAAGTGGCCAGACAGGTGCCAGCCCGTCCACATGTGCCACAGGAGAGCCAACTCTCTCTACCTGACTCTGGCTACACTTGGCATACCCTGTGCCGTGGCGTCTGTCAATTCCCTACCATTTCAGAGCCAGCAGTTCTACCTGACCTAACAATTCTCCTGCACCCAGGACCTTCCACACAGGAGCCTCCCAAGGCCACTTTGCCCGGCATAGGGAGAACTCATTCTTGCCGTGCCAGAGCCAGATACCTTCAAAACAGTATAGTACCTGAGAGCCTGCCTCTAAAAAGGGATGGAATTCCAATTCTGTCCCCCGAAAAGCTTGGGAGTCCCTGAGACATTTCTTTGTGCTCCCCACAGCCTGTGAGCAGTGGGCTTCCAAGATGGTCATTCCCGAAGCCCCGAGGTGCATGGCAGCAGGACCTTCCTTTCTGTGGGTAGTACCATGAGGGCTAAAATCTCACAGTAGAAGGCCACCCCACCCCAGATTCTACAAGATTAGCCGCACACTGGATGGGGGACCTGAGGGAGAAAGTTGCTGAACAGAAACGCTCCTGTTCTCTAGTTTCATGAAAGGACAACAAGGGCACAGATTCTAGACCTGACCCCAGCCTGATCATGAGCTCTTCAGGGCTTCAGCTTTTTGGTGTGGGTGGCTGAGTTAATCCAACCGAACTCACAGTCTATATGCATCCAGACTCTGTCGGAGCTCTTAGCCTGGCAGTCAAGCAAGAGAAGCATGGTGTGGGCTAGTGTCTCCGAGAAAGTGAATCTCGAGTGAGTCTAACCTAAATGGTATACAGATGCTTATCTTGTAAGACAGGAAATCGTCTGTGGAAAAACTGAGTAGTCTGCTTTACATGGCCCCATGTCATGCTCAGAAATGCCACCCCAGGGACGGGAGATAGCGGTCTTAAGATTGAACCTAAATAAGACATCTGGGAAAGGATGCTTCTGAGGAAGGTGTGGGACGTGTGGTCATCACTGGGGGACAGGAAGCAGAGGACAGAGGAAGGGGTGTGTGTGTGTGTGTGTGTGTGTGTGTGTGTGTTGAACACATACATCTATGTATGTATGCATGTGGTAGCCAGAGAACAGCCTCAATGCCCATTCCTCAAGAATGCTATTTACCTTATTTCTGTGTGTTGGGGTGGTATGTGCAGGGGAGTATACATAGAATGCTCATGTATGCGTGTGCATGTGCACGAGAGGCCTGGGAAGGGCATCAGATACCTTCCTTGGCCACTCATGACATTAACCCTAACACTCAGTGACTCAGCTGGCCTGGCTGGCCAACAGGCCCAGAGGACCCTCCTGTTTCCTTCTCCCTGGTTCAGGAACATAGGTGCGTGGCATCATGCCAGGCTTGTTATATTGGTGTTGGAGGTTGAACGTAGGTCTCCGTGCTTGTGTGACAAGCCCTTTATTGACTGAGCTGTCTCCCTGACCCCCAGAAGAAGATTTTGACAAACAGAGAGAACACGAGAAGGAAGGATGGCTTCTGGGAATGCAAGTCAAATTTAGCACAGCTGTAAGGAGGGAACTTGGTTGTGGCTGCTGCCTTGATGGTAATGGGCTGAATCTCTGGACCTGTCAGCCAGCCCCAATTAAATGCTGTCCTTTATAAGAGTTGCCTTGGTCATGGTGCCTGTCTGTTCACAGCAATAGAAACCCTCGCTCAGACACTGGGGCTGAGTTAGGAGAGGTGGCTCAGAGGTTAAAAGCACTGGCTCCTCCAGAAGTACTGGGTTAGGTTCCTGACTGTCCAGTGGCAGCCAGCAACCATCTGTAACTTCAGTCCCAAAGACTCCAACACCTGGACTCCAGGGGCACCAGGCACATAGGTGGTGTGCAGACATATGCAGGCAAACACACTAGTCCTTGCCCCCCAGTGTCACTGCTTTTCTGGAACATGCTGAACCCCAGGATGAATATGACAAGGGCTGTGATCTCCTATTAGGATGACGTGTGAACCAGGAGGACAGCCTAGCATCATGTCTTTCATTGCCTGGCCCTGAGTCAGGGGAGTGGGCCACTCACCGTTCACCAAGGGTTTCACAACCTGCGTGGTGCAGGTAGGGCTCTGCACGGCACACTTTGGGCCCAGTCCTGTCCCTGGCCCCATGGGCATGATAAGGCAGATCCCATGTTCTGTGGCTTACCCCTTATAAGTTTGAATTCTGCCACCCAAGCTCCTCCACTCCCCCTCCATTCCCAGGACCAATCGATATTACTGGTGTTCATTATTCAATATCAAGATTCCAACTAGGTGCTCACGACAGACTGACGGACAGACTGACAGCCAGCCAGACAGACAGACAGCTTCCTCCTTTTCAGACTCTAAGGATTTCAGTCAGGATTTTTCCCCCCTAAAAGCTGCTCAACTTGCTCTATTGGGTATGATCTTTGCTGGTTTCTTTTCATCCCCTGGGACTCTGTCTGCTGCCTCAACTTTGCCGACTTCTTACTCCTGGCCTCCTTCCAAGCCTAGATCCACCGGCAGGCGGTGGTGGATGGGAAAGATAGCGTACCTAGGAGTCAGGAGGCTTTGCAAGGAATGAGCTGGATAGAACAAGTTACTGCCATTGGGTTTTTTTTTTTCACCTGTAAAATGGGCATAATATGACCAGCAGTCTCAACTAACCTGGACCCTTGAGATCTCTCAGACACTGAGCCACCAACCAGGCAGCATGCACCAGCTGATATGAGGACTCCCAACACATATACAGCAAAGGACTGCCAGGTCTGGTCTCAGTGAGAGAAGATACTCCTAACCTTCAAAAGACTTGAGACCCCAAGGAATGGGGAGGCCTGGCAAGGGGTAGGATGAAGGGATGTGGAGGTAGGAACATCCTCTTGGAGACGGGGGGGGAGGAGGAATGGGATGAGGAACTGTGGGAGGAGGACAGACGGGGCAGGTAACGACTGGATTGTACAACAAAAATAAAATAAAAGTAATAAAAAATGTTTAAAATGAGCGTAATACCTGCTCTCAAGGTTATGTAGTGGCCTAAGCGAAGTGTGGGTATCAAAGGCACTCCGAGGGGCTGGAGAGATGGCTCAGCAGTTAAGAGCACCGTCTGCTCTTCCAAAGGTCCTGAGTTCAAATCCAAGCAACCACATGGTGACTCACAACCATCTGTAATGAGCTCTGATGTCCTCTTCTAGTGTGTCTGAAGACAGCAACAGCATACCCACATACATAAAATAAATAAATCTTTTAAAAAAAATTAAAAGGCACTCTGAAAACCCTACTCAGCATCACCTCACAGTGTCTGGCATAGCATGGAGCAACACTCTATAAGAAGGCAGCATCCCTGAGCAAGCTTTCCTCCCCCTTTCTGGCATCTTATATGCTATACACAAGAAGAGACTTGCGCTGGTTCCTGGGACGCTGGAGCCTAGCGTTTGAAAAGGTTGTTATTAGCCCTGTTTGAGATCACACGTTTTGAATGTTGTAACACTGAAGTGGGATTGCGGAGCTCTGTCAGTGACCCCCCCAAGGATACAGTGTGGGCACAGAGGATCTGAGGCCCATATTGTTCCACTGGGCCTAGAGGTCGGCTTTATTAAAAAACTGTGAGGCATTTTCTAGCTGGACAACGAAGGTAGGATGTTGGGGGATGGCCTCCTCTGAGCACTCATCCAATCAACATCAGAGACGTGGAAGCCGATAGCAGCCTCCTGGCTTGAACCGCTGCCTCTGGGGAAAACCTCCCAGCCTCTAAAGCACCCATTTGATGATTGCTGTGGGCAGAGCCAAGCCCTTCCTCAGCATCTCAGGGAGACCTCCCGTGACTCCTAGCAACCCCTCCTTGCTCCCTTACTCTTCCCCCATCTCTAGCCTGCTGTCTGTCTCTCCTTATCTTCTTCTAGGGAGAGGGAGCATTCAAGGTACTGGGTTGATGGCACCACCCCAGGGTGCTGTTATCTAATGGTTTCTCTATGGGATGATGCAACCATACTATGCTACAGCTTTAAAGCCCCCGAGCACAGATTTGACTGAGGAGGGGAAAAAGGTTCCTCACAAAGCAACCACTGCGTAAAGTGGAGTGTGCAGTGCTGTGTCTGAGGCTGGGGAGTCTAACCTTCTGCCAGCCCCAGCCTCGAAGGCACTGGATTAGTTCAGAATTATAAGAACAGCCACAGAGACTTGGGTCCTGAGAGCCTGCCTCCTCACCCCATCTCCAGGCCGTCCTGGGGTCCACAGGCCACCAGACTCTGAAAGTGCAGCTGGCTCTCTCTGAAACACGGGCTTCCAAAGGCTGGGTTTGCACTTCCTGGAGCTCCAGGTTCCTCTGCAGTTCAAGCTGGCAGAGTGTCCCTCAGACAATCCTACCCCAGCAGATGGATGGGACATCACAGTGACGCAGAGCAAATAGACCCTTGGGTCACGGCTCTGGCCTGACCCTGTCATACATGGCCTGTTTGCATGACTCTAAGCTTTGCCTTCCTCCTCCATGCAATGGAATTAATGGTCTCTATTTAATGTTTAAAATTAATGACAGACAGCATGCCATCACCCAGCACATACGGTTGTTGCTCAAACAACGGTAGCCCAAATTGCCGTCAGGCCTCTGTGGTCTGGAAGGATCCGTCCCAAATAAGAAAAGCATTCCTTCTAGCCCGCCTAGGAATGACTTGATCTGGCAGAGAGCCTCCTTCATCAGACTGCCAGGAAAATGTGCAAATAACTCGGTGCTGTCTGCGGCCTCTTTGATGGTGGAGTTCCGTAGATGGAAGGGTGGATGGGCCTCACCCTGCATCACTTTCTCCTGGGACTTGCAAGTGCTCATTAGACCCGGTGGTTTTCTCTGGCCTTTTCAAGTTAAAACATTGCTTCTTCTCCAGGCAGGCAGGATAACGATTTCCCTCTCCTGTTACTTCTCTAACCACCACCTGACCTAGCACCTGGAAAGGCAGAAGGATATCAGGGTGAAGGGATGGAGTAGAGGGCATGGGAGCAGTGGAGGGATATAACTTTACTCCAAAGCTATCACCACAGCAAGTGAGGAAAAACTGCTTCCAGAAGCAACAGGAAAGGGCCAAGGGAACTGTCCCCCTCGGGTCCATCCTGGTTGGTCCCTATGCTGGAATCTCCACCAGGAGTCCTGGGCACTCAGCCGGGGGGTGGGGGAGGATGAGTGACACCCAGCAGTGTTTTGGGGAACCTTGCTAGAGGAAGTGGCTTTAGAGCTGCACAGAGCAGTACAGGAAAGGCACTGGGAGGGAGGTGTAGGGGTGGCTTGTCAGCACATGGGGCGGGGAGCCAGCAGGCAGACACAACGCTCAAGACCACAGATGGGGGTGCCAGAGAGCAAGGTGCGGGGGCCCCAGGGGCCCCAAACTGTGCAGGCGCTTGAAACACCAGTTGAAGGAAGCAAGCACAGACTGCCTGCCGGAGAGCAGCCTGGTAACCCACTAGAACCCGCACCTGGGCGCAGAACAAAAGGGCCCCTTGAAAACAGCCCCTGCCCTGCGGTCCGATGAGCTCAGACTCGGGCGGGGCCCAATGACCGTGGACAGCAGCATGAGCAGCGGGTACTGCAGCCTGGACGAGGAACTGGAAGATTGCTTCTTTACGGCTAAGACCACCTTCTTCAGGAATCTTCAGAGCAAACAGCCTTCAAAGGTAAACCTGGTGGTTACAAGCGCCTTCAAGGGAGAAAATAAGCCCCGTGGTCTCCGAGGGAAACTGTGGCATCCTTCCTCCCTCCGGTAGAGCCATGCGCTGGTAGAGTGGCTTTGGGGCCTGCACGACTCTGATCAACCCTCCTTTCAGTATTTCCTGTCCTTAGACCTTTCAGAATGGCTCTCTAGGATTTGGAGACCTCACTGATTCATGGGTGGCTGCATGTTCACGTGTGCTTGAATGAGTAACGGGACACCTTCTCCGTCTTGTTCCCCTCCTGATTTGAGTTTACAGCTTGCAGATGGGAAAGATGGGAAATGGCACCCAGACCCTCAGGAGATAAATACAAGTTGAGACTTCCGTGTTGTATGTGGCTAGGAACCATTTTAAAAACCTAGTCTAGCAACTAGGTTTGCAGAAGTCCGGAATGGTTTCAGAAACAGGCTTCTCGCCTAGGCTGCCGTCATACTACCGTTTTAGGTTCTCAGTAGGCTTGGGCAATCTGAAGGGACTGTGTGTTTCTTAAACATGCTGGCCTTTGGATACCCAGCCAGGCGGGTCCTCTGGCATCCTCTCCTGAGTGCCAGCAGAGCCTCCCGCGCAGGCTGCCATGTGTGTTGGCAGGGGCAAAGGTGTGATGTTTATTGAGCTACTTAGGCAGTCAGTTCTAAGCCAGGACCGGAGAGGCCACCTCCAAGGGCCAATTTGTACACAGACGTGAGTAACCATTAGCAGGTGTGTGGCAAGGTCATCGTTAGGACAGGTCCAAAGAGAATTACCTCAAAACTTCCCTAAGTCTATCTGGGAGGCTCCTTGTGAATAATTCACCTATCTTTGCTGAGTTCTGACTTTGGGCTCTGAGCCTTTCCTTGATGAGCTGGTGATCCCGAACCCAAAGGCAGCTTGTGATTTTACTAAAACAAGCCTGTGGAGCCAAGGACTTGCTTTTGGGGTTGGGGGACAGGAGGACAGTAGTTCCTTCTGTGGCTAGGTAGGCCTCAGGCAGAAAAACATCAGTGTACAGGGGAAGTGTCCCACCCTTTCTTGGGGTTCTTGCTTCATTGTGAACCCCTCCCCCAGTCTTGGGCAGTGGATCATAATCGTAACTACAGATTTGGGAACAAAAGAATTGTGAGCAGCTACAGAAAACACCTGCAGGGCACGGGGAATCTGAAAACACCTGGAGGGCACGGGTTGTCTGAAAACACCTGCAGGGCACGGGGAGTCTGAAAAGCTTCCGAGGTTATTCTGTTATTCTGACCTTCGACTGTTGTTTTATTGATTTAGCAACTTTTGCTACTGGCCTGGGAAGAAATGGTTCCCGTTTTAAAAAACATCTAGCTTCTGACTTGCTTCTCACTGCGGGGCTGGTCCCAGAGGGTGAAAGCTTTGCATAACCAGCGTGAGAAGAGGCCTCCACAAGAGTCTCTTTTACTTGGCCATTGGAAAAGGCAGTTGTTTCTGTTATTCCTGAAGAGAAATGGAAATAGCCTTACAAAGAAATGTGCTGACATGGGCCTGGGAAGGGGATGGCTTTCTCTCTCCATTCTCTCTCTCCCTCTGGAGAGATGGCTTGCTTCAAGCCCAGGCACACACCCCCATTCTCCCCATCTTTCCCGGTGTAGATTTTTTTTTCCCAGAGGCGGCCCTCCTTAACTTTGTATTTTTTTTTAATTTATTTATTTATTTTATATGAGTACACTGTTGCTGTCTTCAGACACACCAGAAGAGGGCACTGGATCCCATTACGGATGGTTGTGAGCCACCATGTGGTTGCTCGGAATTGAACTCGGGACCTCTGGAAGAGCAATTGGTAACCTCTACTGAGCCATCTCTCCAGCCCCAACTTTGTATCTTGAATCCATTACATGTCTTGGGTCCTTTGCACACTTCTTTACCACTTTGTCAGCGTCTGTACTCTTAATAAGGATAGGAACCCTCTCTAAGAAACTCACCTTCTGTAAAACAAGATGGCGGACAGTACAGTAAGGGTTAGCTGCTCCAGGGAAGGAATGGAGGCAGCATGACCCAACTTACCCCTGAACATTCAGGACTGTTGTCAGGGACAGACAGCTTTTCTCAGTACTGGGCTAGCCTTTGGCACCAGGCTTACCCAGGTGTGGTGTAAGGCTCAGTGACTGGGCTCTAAAGTGTCCCCACTGGCTCTGCAGAGGTGTGCAGGGCCAGCGGACAGCTGAGGAGACGCTCACCAAACTTTCTGGGGATTCCTCTTGTCAGTGGTGTCTTGTTGTTTTGTTTCTTCTTTACTAAATTTCCCAGCTCTACGAGACTCTTGGAGTCTGGAAAAGATTTCAGAGTGAACTGCCGTATCCTGACCCCATCCTGACCCCTAAGCAATCTTTGACTCCTACATAAAGCGAAATTGCATTTGAGCTTCTAAGAATTTTTTTTTCTTATCTCAAAGGGAAAGAGAGCATGTTTTTCCTTGGAGACTCCGGTCCCCTCGAGAAAGGCCGAGATTCTTCTGTAAATAGCCCTGTCAGAGCAACCTGTGTCAACTCTTTAGTCTGTGCTTGGTGGGGCGGAACTGCAGGAAAGCCCCTCCGCTGCTTGGTACCATCCCCTGGAAGTTGTCCCTGACAGTCCCACATGCTTCTCTCCAGCCTTTTTGATGGGAGTGGGAAGTGAGGGACCCTCGCCTCTTCATACATTAAGAGGTGTCTGGGGACAGCAAGGAGGAAAGGGGCCAGCCCTGGGCCCACCTGCTCTTTCCTCTGCAGAGATAGCAGCTTCCTGGGGCAGTGTATTACATTTGAATCAGACTGGGGGCCTTTTGAGTCACGCTGGCCAGTTTCAGGATGTTGAAGTGGGTACCCTCTGGATACCTTCCTGTTGACTGAGCAGAGTTTGTATTTTCTGGGCCATATGTACTAAAATGGGACTTCTGCTGGTTAGAAGGAGAATGAACCTGAGAGCCTAGGCAGTCTGTAAAGTTTGTACACTTGCCCCCAGCCAAGATGCTAGACATCTGCATGTCCAACAGATCTAGGACCGGATGATTCTGGGAGCCCAGAAGGGCATTGGGGGGGGGGGTGTTCTGAGGAGACACGGAGCCTCTTTTGAACAATGCCAGAGTGCCACACTTGGTGGATGGAGGCAATGAGGTAAGACCGGCAGGAGGACTTGACCAGCGTGTATCTAGTGAGGTAGGGCCTGAACTAACCAACTGCTTCTCAGGCACTCTTCCTGCCCGGTGGGTGACCAGGACAGACATAGGCTTTGTCTTCTCTGGAAAGATCCAAACAGCCATTGGCTGGATAAGGCACTGTAAATCCCTTGCCATCCCTCCAAGGTCAGGGGACCTTGACTCTCTGTGCCATGGCAGAAGGTCACTGTAATCTATTAAATATTGTTTAAAACTTTCTCAGTGTTTATCCTAAAATGGAAAGACTACTTGCTGAAAAGCTCTCCTGGTTTTTTTTCCCTGTGGATATTGAGAAGGCAGACAGGCTCTGTTTATGATAGCATTATAGCTGAGAACACCCTGCTCCCCAGCTCCCCCACCACCCGGCTCTCTTTGGACTGCTCAAAATGTTTGAATTCTTTTTTGTTCAAGAAAAACACCAGAAGGAAGCAGGCTACAGTGTTCTGTACAACTCCTAGTTCTGTGCCTCATTTCTTCCATTGCTCCTTTGCCTGCAACAGGGCCTGTGGTACTCAGGGGACAGCAGGCAAGCCTGGCGACCCTGAGACCAGTCTAGGAGATGCTCATCTTCCTGCCAGCAGCACACCCAGGCCTCAGTCACAGCATCTGGCCCCTGGCCACCTCGGCAGTTGAGAAAACACTAAATATAAGCCAGCTACAAACTTGGAGCAATCGAAATAAGCCAGGAATCGCAGATGGACCATCCTGTGGCTTTCGTGCGCTGTCCCAGAGGCTCACCCTGCCCAGGGCTAACCACGGATGATTTTGGGGACTGCTGTTCAGGAATGTGGTCTCTGTCCCCTCCCTTCAGTTTGTTGCCTCCTCAGGCCTGTGCAGCTGTGCTTTTCCCTGAGGAGATGCCAGTCCTAAGAGAGCGCCAACTGTGCCCTTCAGGCCAAGGCAGCAGTGTGGACTTGGTTGCAGAGGTAGATGTAGACTGCCTGCTAGCCGACTTCAGTTGCCACAACTTTTATCTTGTGCAGTCAGGATGGGTTATGTCTTGTAACCAATCACCCCTAGGTTTTAGTCACTGTATAAATAAGTTGATTTCCCGTTACAGAGGATTAAACTGGTAGCAGTCAGGGGAGTGAGGTACTCAGAATAACACCAGAGGTTCTTGTGAGCCAGGTCTAAGAAGAGTGTTGTCGTTTTTTTTTTTAAATAATTTCATACATGGGCTCCTCCTCTGATCCCCACCCTCCCTCTCAAATTCATGACCTCCTTTGTTGTCATGTATGCATGTGTGTATACACATATGTGTGTGTATATGTGTGTGTGTGTGTGTGTGTATACATACATGCATACATACATAAGTATTTGCACCCACTACAGGTAAGTGTAGCATACACACACACACACACATATATGTATATACACACATATGTATTCATACATACACATGCGCGCACAGCCTGCTCAGTCCATTCCGTGTTGGTCATGTGTGTATTTGTTTAGGACTGACCATGTGGGATTGGCTAGCCTATGTGGGCTTGTGCCTGGAGAAGACAGTTTTCCTTCTCTCCATAGTTCCCAATCGCCTTCATGTAGGAGTGGGGCCTTGCAAGATCCCCCCACCCATGCTGGCCCATCAATCGTTTCGAGCTTGTTGAGGCAAACCAACCTTGAGATTTCATGAGTGCAGCTTCCCTGCCGTGTATACAAGACACAGCCTCGAGCAGAGGTCTAGGTCATCTGGTTCTTACAATCTTTCCACCCATTCTTCCATGGTGTTCCGGAGCCTTAGGTGTAGGGGTTGTGTGGTAGATGTATCAACTGTGGTTGGTATCCCATGGTCTGTTGTTCTCTGCATTTTGGCTATTTGTGGATCTCTGTAAGAGTCTCTGTCTACTGCAAAAAGGAATTGACTTTGATGAGAGGTGAAAGGCACACTTGCCTGTGGGCGTAAGGATAAGCATCTAGAATGTTGTTAGGGATACGGCTTAGGAAAGCGGCAGGAGTATATTCCCCTGTAGGTTCTATTGGCTCACCACCCATGGGTAGCTGTTTAGATTTACCATTCCAGGCATGAGTTCCCTCTTAGTAAGCTGGCCTCAAGTTTAATTAGATGGCTGTTGGTTGCCCACAAGATGTAAGGGCCCCATTACTACACCCCTGGGGACATCTTGCTATACTGGCCATTGTCATGGTCCATAAGTTCTACAGCTTGTTAGGACTGGCAATTGCTTTTCTCCTTTGGCAGCTTGCACAGAACCTTTGGATGCTGGGAACCAGTCTGCAGGGGAAAGGCATCTCAATGAGCTCGAATCAGTTCTACTAAATTCCTTCTAGTCCTGCATCCAAAGTGTCTGCTATCTTTAGCAATAGGGTCAGACCTCCAAGGTCTGGGGGGCAACCTAGGTGACAGCAATACCCTATGTTAAGTCTCTTCAACTCCCTTGATCAACAACTCAAAAGGGGAGTATCCCGTAGCTGGCAGTGGGGCTTTGTTAGTCTAGCTCTTGCAGGAAGCATTATCACCCCAAGTGACATAACTTCATATATATGTATGTATGTATGTATGTATATACTAACACATACAGACACACACACGTGTGTAAATATGAGTCTTCTACCCAACTGACATAGGCTAGAGCTGCTTCAGGGCACACCTAACCACAAGAACTGGGACTCTGTGTGTGGAAAGCCTTAGCAGTCTCTGCCACGCTTCTCCTGACTCCCTCTCTGAATCTCGGGAGCTCTGTTCACACTTTCTCAGGAAAGAGTGTGACCTCTGATCCCTAGCTGGCTGGGAGCCTGAGGGGTTTTAACCACTCCTCTCAAGTAGTTCCAAGGGTGCCCTGCCACCTGCATGGGGATTACTCTGAGTCACTCTTTGGGACTGGAGACTTAAGGGACCTACTGGCTTCTGAATCTCTACAGACAGGCCCTGGAGTTGCATTAATTCTTGCCTCAGATTTTCAGACTCTCCAAAGTCCTGTTTAGGAAACACTTGCTAGTTCAGAAATTTCTCTAGTAGGGATGCAAGTTGAGCCCTTATCACAGATTCCCAAGAAGTCCCTAAGCTGGTAACTAAAGGCCAGCAAGGTGAAAGGATATGTAACCAACCAACCAACCAACCAACCACCCAATAGAAGAAGCAGACTCGGGTACCTTGGCCCCTGCCTACAGGGCTCCCCTTTACTCTCATCAGTGTGCTGGGCTTATGAGTGACAGCCCTTTGAGATCTTTCCTAGCACCCAGGGTTATAGGACAGTAGGCAGAACTGTCACAGAGTCTCCTAGCCACTAACTGAGGCTGCAGCTAAGTCACTTCACCCCCAGGCTCAGCTCCTTTATCTAGTCCTCTCCAGCATGCACACCTGTGACGTAAGTCAGCCTTTATTTTGCTCCCCAGAAAGGTTTACCTCCATTTGTATGGGAATAAACCCTTCTCGCCATTTCCTCCTGGGCCTGAGAGGGAACTAGGTAGTGGGCTCCTAATGTTTAAACTGTAAGGATTTCTGCTAAGGTGAGACCAGGAGGAGGACCTGGATGCTGGCGTGGTCCTTCCTTCCAGCACCACCTGTACTTAGCCAAGCCAGCCTGTTCACTCTCAGAACTCAGGGCAGACCACCCTGTGTTCTGTGCCAGGCCCCTTGCCTCGACCTCTTTCTTTGTAAGATTAGATTATTTCTGTTGATTGAGCTGGAATTTACCCGTTTCAGTGTATGGAACATATACCATATACCTCTCCATTCCGTTTAGGAAGCAAGTTACTGAGCCCTTGCTTCTTCCTGTCAGGCTGGGCTCTGGACTGAGCTCTCCAGAACATGAATGGAGAGACGCTCACAGGCCCAGCCTGGGAGATTAATTCTTTCTCTCTTTTCACCTAGTCAGGTAACCTAGATCTGTATACAGTGTGACAATGGGCACCATTTCTGGTGTAGAAAACCCAGACCTGCCCTTACCTGAGGTCTGTTTCCTCTTTTGCATGGCTCAGTATACAGTTATGAAAACTTAGAGACCTAAGCCTGACCACAGCAGGCCTCCAGGTAAGGGGAGCCAGGGAAGACTGCACCCCCACCGGCAGGCACCGAAGTGTTAAGTTCGTGGCAGCTGTACAAAGCCAAGCTGCCCCATGCTAGCAGTGTGAGCACAGCAGGTTGGGACTAGCTGGCCACTGAAGCTCCTCTGCCCCTTCCCTCCTGTGCTGCTTCACCACCATGGGCATCTGGTCTGTGTCCTGCCAGAAGCCACGAGCAGAGCTGGAGCCTGGTCACAGGAAAGGAGACTGAGTCTGAAGGGCTCAGGATGGGGCCCAACTTGCCTAGGAGCTAGATTGACCCTTAAGATGTTTGGCATATAGAATGGAAGAGAAACTCACAACTTTATGTCAACCATACAAACCCAGACTGCTAATGGCCTCCAGGTTTCTGGGGTCCTGGATTCATCTTTTACCTTCATTATTTATTCTGCAGTACCGGGGAGCAAACCCAGGGCCTGTGCACCCTAGACAGGAAGTTACAGCTGTGGCTCAACAGTGAAATACACATAAAGTTTACCATTCCAACCATCACTAAATGTAGTCCAGTTTCTGAAGCATGACATGATACCCTGTTGTTCAACTATCACTACCTCCATTTCTACAACTTTGGGAGCACTGGGGGTTGAACCTGAGGCCTTGTGTATGATAAGCAGGTGCTTTGCTGCTGGGTCTGCAGACCCAACCTCCAGAACCTTTCATCTTCCCAAACTGAAATTCCTTACCTGTTTCATTACTCTAGGGGCGGAGAATGGGAGGACTCTACCAGGGCGTGTGTTCTTGGGTCTATTTTATTCCTTTTAGCATAGTGTTTCCAAGATTTATCCACAGAACAGCATCGCTGGAATTTTCTTCGTTTTAAAAGCTAAAACGCATTGCACTGCAGATATGAACCACTTATTACACGTCCATCCTATATCAGTGGATACTCAGGTTGCTCATTCCTGTGTTGTGTATATGCTTTCATTTTTTTTTGAATGTGCATCCAGAATTGGAATTGCTAAACGCTAGGTGATTCTAGGTATGACCTTTTGAGGAGTCAGCATACTGTCTCCACAGTACTTCTACCCGTTTGCATTGACCACTGAGATCGCTGGCCTTGTTTGTCATCCTGACACACCCGGGAAGAGGGACCCACAGTGGAGGAATTGCCCCCATCCGACTGGCCGGCAGACATGGCTATGGGGCATTTTCTTGCTACTGGATGATGTCCACTGTGATCCCGGCTGTAGACAAAAGGCAGCCGGACACGCGCGAACAGTGAGCAGTGTTCCTCTGTGGTTTCTGCTTCAGCTCCTGCCTTGGGTGCCTGCTTTAGTTAATTCCATGAACGATGGACTATAAGCCAAAATCAACCCTCTCCCCCCAAGCTGTTTTGGTTAGTGCTTTATCACAGTAACGCAGAGCAAATGGAGACGGCCACTTTGTACTGGATGCACTCTACACCCAAACACGCCGATCTCATGAACAGTCAACTGCGAGCTGAGTGGGGCTTTGTGGTGACTTCAGTGTTTTTCCCTAACTAAGAGATACCCACAGGATGCTGGGCTCAGTAAGCAAGTGCTCACTGAACATTAATCTTTGCTTGAATAAGTGCCGAGCCATCCTCCCCATCTCTGGCCAGGTTGTTCATGTTTCTGTTGAGTTGCCGGAGTTCTTTTAAGTATCTGTGTACCTACCCTCATCAGTTTATTATTTATTTTGCAGTTGGGTTTTATGCTGTCCAGGCTGTTTTAATTAATTAATGTGGATGTATGTACATGTACGTATAAGTACACCTGCAAGTGCGTGCGTGTGGCGGTCAGCTTGATGGCAGATGTCCTTCTTAGTTGGCTGGCCACCGAGAGTTTCTAGGATCACCTGTCTCTGCAGGTGCTGCAGTCACGCATGTGCCACTGAGCCTGGCCTTCACATGGGTGCTGGGGATTCGAACTTGGGTCCTCAGTCTTGCATAGCAGGCGCTTTAGTGATCAAACCATCTCCCTAGCCCAGGCTGTTTTAACACAGAGTATTAACATAGCTGTTATGCCGATAAGATCATACATTATAGCTTTCAACAGTTATTTATTTTTATTATTTATTTATTTATTTTTGGTTTTTTGAGACAGGGTTTCTCTGTGTAGCCCTGGCTGTCCTGGAGCTCACTCTGTAGACCAGGCTGGCACCAAACTCAGAAATCCGTCTGCCTCTGCCTCCTGAGTGTTGGGATTAAAGGTGTGGGCCACCACGCCCAGCTCAACAGGTTTTATGGAAGAGAGGACCTGGGACAAAAGTGCTTAGGACTTTTGAGAATCATGATGTAGCCTGTCGGGCAGGTTAAAGGAAAGAGAACGCTCGTACTGGGCCAGTCCCCCGGACCCAGGTTCTTTTGTCTTGTAATTATTTTTGTCATCATTTTGTCAGTAACTATTGCTGCAGTTGGTTCTGTGGCTGAGAACTAGCTGGGGTCTGTCAAATTTTCACCATACTTACAACGAGCAAGGCTCTTAATTAAGGCCATCCGTTACTCTGCACATCAAATGTACAAACTGCATGTCCTAGCCTCCATGAGTCTGACACTCTGGTGTCCAAAGAACTGAAAGCATAGTGTGGCTTACCTGTGGCATAGCATAAATAATGTGACCCAGTGGCAAAGCTCAGGTCTTGGGACCATGTCGAAAGTCAAGTTATTTTGAGGACATCAATGGTACCATGAAGCCCTCAGAGCAGTGTCTGGGGCTAGCTAGGGCCCCCTGAGTCTCCTGTATAGAGCTGCTGCCCTCTGGTCCTGAACAAGCAGATGAAGTGCTCCTGTAGACTCAGTAAAAGGGGAAGGTGACACTGGTTCTCTGGGGTCTTCACCAAGATGACTTGCATCACATGATGCTGATTAGGGCTGCCTGAAAGCCAGACAATTGTTGTGAGCCTATCTGTGTCACAGTGCATGTATTTCTGCCTGCCTTCCTCCAGGGACCTGTAGACTCCCAGGGATAGGGGCTACACTATTCTGCTTCATTCCCCACAGTATTTAGAACCATCTCAGTCAGTTCCTGGTGCCTGGCTGTTGCCATTAACCATCTGCTCTGCATTTTTGTCTCTGGGGACTTCAGTCTCTTTCCAGTTTCTCAGCCTCCTTCTTTATGCTGTGTCTCCACTGACCACTCTAGGGCCACCTGGGTCCCACACGGCTCTGTGATAGATTCCCTTCCCACTCTGCTATAGGTGACTACTGGAGAACACAGTTGGGGAAGTTCTGGTCTTTTTATTCTGGGAACCATGGGCATGCAACAGATAAACAAGATGAACCCTCTACTGCCATGGGTAGATCAGAGGAACCATCCCAGAACATGCCATTCTGGAACTAGGCAGGGACCCTACAGTGTACCTTACTGGAGTTTCCTCTCTTGTTGAGGTTGAGGCTGTCACAAAGGGACCTGTGACCTTCCCTGTGCTCAGACACTGAGCCATACATTTCAAACCCTGACTAGACAGATGGATGTGTTCCCTCTTATAACCTGAGGTTCCCATTTAGGGCAAGCCCAACAGAATCCCTGAGAGTTGGGGCCTGGGAGCCTGTGCATGGTCCTCTGTTCAGTACATGCTTACAGCTCGCTCCCTGGCTTGGGCTTAGAGAAGGTTTCTACTCAGGGGCACAAGAGTTGCTGCTGACAGCTGTGCTAAGAGTGAGAAAGGAAACCAAGACCTACTTGAGCTTGGAGGAGACAAGGTCTTGCTGACACAAAGAGAGAGCAGGTTGGTGAGCGAGCAAGCACCAAGGAGAGCAGAGCGGTAGAGGGGAGGGGTAGCTCTTGTTCCTCTGGACCACAGCTGCTGACACAATTCAGATGTCCCTGGCTGTCCTCAGGTCCTCAGCCCCACACCCAGTTCTCTGAAAGATAGGAGGAAGCGGTGATGAAAGCCCTATCTTCTCGGCCCAGTCTTAGCCCTACGTTGGGCCTTGGAGTCTCTTTGGTGTCACTTCATGGTTTGGCAGATGAGGAAACTAAGGCTCTGAGAGGGGAAGTGACTTGCCATTAGGTCACAGGTCACTGAGTATTGTACCCATCCTGATCAGCAAGTGACAAAGAAGTAGGCCTTCCCAAGTCTGAAGTCCCCGGGCAGCCCATGTGTTCTTGGCAGGGAACCCTCAGGATGCAGGGCAGAGAGGTGCTCTTGGACCTGGCCGTGTGGGATGTCAGGCATGCTGAAGATTACTCCAGCCGCTTGACCCTCCCTGACACCTAATCCACAGGCACGTCTGATACCTCCTTGGAGGCCAACTACATGTTAGCTGAGCCCAGCAGTGGGCCCCAAGAAGCTTAGGTGGCCAACACAAATTCTGTTCCATCCAAGGAATAGCTACCTGAAGGTACTAGGTGAGTGAATGCATGTGAGCTAATCTTTAAACAACACACGTCAGCATGTGCTTAATGAACGGCTGGCTGAAGCCGCACAGGCTCGGAATACTCCTTCGTGGAGTGTTGATTCAACATCTGCAAGCAGCTGCAGAGATCTGTGGTGTATGGGAAACTTCAGCTTTGCTGCAAGATGACTCTAAGGCCCAGAGCCAGTGTGCCTAGCCCCCTACTCCATCCCTGCTTCAGCCAACTCTGTTGCCTCCTGTCATGGAGGGAGGAGAATAACTCCAGGGAAATGACCAAGCCTTTGGGGATAGCTAATCATTGAGAGTGAAGTTCCGGCAGCCTGTTCTCTGGTACTCTGAGGAAACGCACAGGAAACTGTGGGGTGGTGTTAACTTGACAGAGTAGAATCACCTGGGAGATGATTCAGGCTTACCTGGTGGGGGAAGGGTCGGTATCTTGATTACCTTAGCTAGGACCGGAAGACCCATTACTGGGTGGTGCCATTCTCCAAAGGACCCTGGAGTCTCTGGAGGTCTACACCTTGACTCCTACACCCAGGAGGCAGAAGCAGGTGGATCTCTGTGAGTCTGAACTCAGCCTGGCGTACATAGTGAGTTCCAGGGCATCCACGGCTACCCTGTCTCAATTGATGATGATGATGATGATGAAGATGATGAAGAAGAAGATGATATAGCAAGCTGAGCACTAGTAAGTGTTCATTTATTGCTCTGTTCCTGATTACGGATACAATACACTCACAGCTCCTCAAGCTCCCACACAGTGACTTCTCCTTCATGACAGGCTGTAACCTGGAACTACAAGCCAGAACAAACCCTTTCTTCCTTAAGTCGCTTCTGTCAGGGTGTTTTACCACAGGAGCAGGGAGAAAATACTGCAATGCATAGGAGGTGTGACTTGGGAGGAAGACTGGGTAGAAGTGTATATACCTTCCTTAGTTGGAGAATTACAATGTCACACAACAGACACATCAAGGGCCCAGAGGACAGGAGGCTGCTATGGGCTAAAATTTTCCTAGGTACCACCTAGAGGAGATGGAGCCGACCGAGGGAAGAGAGGTGTGTGTATTCTAGGGAGGGAAATTGTGCAAACCCCACCATGGAGCAAACTGCTACTCAGGGGCACATTGCACAAAGCAAGTCTCACTGCCCCGAGTGCATTGCACAAACACATTTCATTGTGCCACCACTACCCCCGTTCTGTGGCTGCCTCTGTGTTACGAGGGTAGAGGGCAGTAGATGCATAAGATTGTGGCCTCCAAAGCCTAGTGTTTACTACCCGAACCTTCACAGAAGTCTGTCCACTGCCTGTGCTGAGAAAGGAATGAATGAGCTCTAAGGCTGCTTAGCTAATCTAGAATATGTAAATAAGGACAATGAGAAATGAACTTGGTTTAGAGGGATAGGCTTGGGTTTCCTGGGAAACCTCTGGTTAGATTTGATTGATCCGTAAAACACCTTTGAACCTCCTGTCTTACTTTTATAGCATTCTTGAGTGGCAAAATAATTTGATCTCAAATTTATAGAAGGAATCATGATTTAAAGGGTCTCTTGATTCTCTCAAGGTCAAAAAATTAGTAGTGAGAGTCTAAAGCCAAATACATACCCATCCCCCAGGTATCTGAGCAGGAACAAGGCTCTGGGATACCATGATGGACGAGACAGGCGTGATTACTTCACTCCCAGAGCAAGGCCCTCCACGGCTCCTTAGAAAAGCCGAGACCCCCTCCCCTGCAGTCAGTGAGGGATCCGTGGAGGTCCTGAACAAGTGTTGTCTTCTTCACGCCCAGTGCTGATGGGCACAGAAGAAACAGAAGTCAGTCTGGCATGGTCATGAAAGATCTTCCACATAAGAGAGAGGGGAAGCCATCACTGATAGCTTCCAGGGAGGTGGATGGAAGCAAGCGGGATTGTAGATAAACTCCAGATGGCGAGGGTTGACTTTCGATAAGCTCAGCTTCGGTCTGGCTGTGATTCATTTTCTCCAGCTATATATGGTTGTGAGGATGGGGCCCTTCTTCATGTGCTGGCTTGTGGAGGTGTGTGAACTGATACATGCTGGGAACAGTACGAGGCTCACTGTCGTCACCGCCACCATCAATGCGGGGCTGCGGTGATTAGGGAAGCCTTGCCGGGGAAAGCAACTGCAGATGGGCAGACAGGAGTGAGACCATCAAAGTCACAGGCAAGGAGAACACTTGGACACATTTTAGGAGAGTGACTTTTTTTTTTTTAGAACTGAGGTTTGTGTGATTTAGATCAAGCCAAAGCCAGCACTGAGGGTGGACACACTCTCCTCTGCCTCCGCCCACTGTCACTCTGTGAACTTGGCTGGAGATTTCTAGAAGCTACCGGCCTCACTCCTTAGAGGGTCATCCTTAGAGCAGAATAACCAAAATGAAGATTCCCGTTTGTCTCTGATTGCACTGTGGACCTAGCCAGTGTTGCCTTGAAGATAAAATACAGCAAAGTCTGACCTAGCATAAAGCTGTCTGTGCTGGGGTTTTTTTTAAAGATATTTTGACTTTATTTGGTTTTTTGAGATAATAGTTCTGATAGTTCATTATATAGACCAGGCTGCTCTTGAATTTGCAGTGATCCTCCTGCCTCTGCCTCCTAAGTGCTGGGGTTATGGGTGCTTGCCACCACTCCCAACCCACTGAGGGCGTTTTAATAGATATTAGGGAATGGGGGGGGAGGGGATCTGTGCTCTTATGACTGGCACACAGCCTGTCACGTGGTTGTCATGCCTCCACTTTATAACTTCCTTACTGCAGTACCTTCAAGAGCTTACAGTGGTCACAGCCTTTTGTGGCTTAGGACGTTAGACAAGCCAGCTTTTCAGCAGTACCATGGATGAGCCAGGCATGCTGAAAACAGCTTAGCTGCTGCCAGGGATTAGTCAGAGAGAATCAATTCCATGTTGCAAGTCCCAAGATGGGTAAACTCTCGGAGAGACACCTGACAGGATAATACCTAGATTTACTAAATTATAAGAGTTCCCCATTCTGTTTGGACATTGGGGAGCCCCAAGACATAAGCGTGTATCTTCCTGGCTTCTGCCTTGTGTCCATCATTAGAGAGACACGTCCTGCACTGTGAGGGCTTGAGATTGTGTCAGATGAACAGAAACCAGAGCCTGCCTTGTCCTCGGACACAGCGGACTCTGCCTTTTAGGTAAAATGTGGGGCCAGCTTTTATCTGTTGGCCCCAAAATAGTAGCTCTGTAGCTGGATGGAATTGTTGTGAACTCTGCAACATGTTGAAATCATCTAATAGATTTCAAAAATTCTTGTTCCCAGACTACACCCCAGATCAATCCCAGATCACTCTCTAAGGAGAAAGTCCAGGAAACCACATTTTTAGAAAATCCCCAGATGACGCCAATGTGCTTGGAAGTTTTAAGAGTCCATAATCTAGATTCTACGGTGTTTCCCAGGTGGTGGATTTTGAGCTCCTGGACGGGGCTCACTGATTGGCCTACTTTGGAAAGTGATTCATTCCATCTGTAGGTTAGATCTTGCCTGGCAGGTTCAGTGTGGGCAGCAGCCAGACTGAACTGGGTGCTGACATTTGGCGCTGACATTCTATGTGAGCAAGGTTCACAGTGTTGGGCACACACAGGCTGCTGACGCTCCTAGGTAGATGGAGCTCATCGACCGCCCCCCCCCCCCAAGACCAGATCTTCCAATGCTGAGGTCAGGAATGCCATCTTCTGCCTTGGTCTGGAAGGTACCCATGGCTACTTGCATCATTTTCCAGCCTTGTGGAAAGGGAACAGAATAGATCGGTTGATGTAATGAATAAAAAAAGTGGAACAGGAAGAAGAAACCTAAAGCCAAGGCAGCTGTGACTCACTGTGGTCCAAAGTGGGCGTGGAAGCAGGCCTTCAGCAGCCACAACACAGCTGCTTTTTCAACAAGGAAATGGCTGGAACGGAAAACAGAGGTCTTCCAGGGACTTCTAGAGTTTTCCATCACTTAATTCTTTTTTTGTAGATGAATATGAGAATGTCCCAGGAATGACAGTCAGCCTGCCTGAGATGAGTAGAATGAAGGCTAAAACAGCAGCCACCCAGCTACCCATTCTGACTTGAAATGACCAGAGAGCAAGGCAGGGCCATAGCCAGGCACATCTGGTCCATAGAGAGGTATCCAGCATGTGGAGACTGGAAATGGAGAGTCCCAGAAGTGAAGACAAATGAGAGGAATCCGTTTGGAAGCCTCCAGATGAATGAGTCAGGTGAAGACAGCCTGTGAGGCTCACGTGAGTTATGCACTTTAAGCAAACAGGAGATGTCCCAGCAACTATTTTCTCTTGGGCATTCTTCAAGATCAAGTAAGAGGACATACTGGCAGGCCCCTACATCCTGCCAGCTGCCCTCACTCCAGATGTTAGGAGTCCCTCTTTGCCAGCTTCATAGATGATGCAAAACCCACTGGGATGCCTAGAGCTGGACCCACTGATAGGCCAGCTTAGATGAATGTTCCACAGGCCAGGTCTTGTTTTATCATCTGTTCATCCCAGGCCTGCAGTGTTAAAGTTCAGTGACCATTACTGGTGTGGTGGGGTGCTGATCCCGATAGCAGAAGGGGCTGCCCTAGGGTGGCCACATGCTCAGTTGAGAACTTGACTCCATGCTTATATGGACTTCATTCTTGCTCCTACTTGGCTACTCACTAGCAATGGGCTATCAGCATATTTATTTTCTATGTTCATGATCTTACAATAGGAATGCCATAGGTAGTGTGTCAGAGAAGGTATCTGGACCACCAACCCAGTAGTTACCATCAGGAGCTGTGGGTGAAAAGTGCACAGGAGCAGACCATGCAAGAGCCTCGAATGAAAGAGGATGTCGGCTCGTCTCTGTGGAGGGCTGGGAAGGTGGAGCCATACAGACCCAGCAATGCCCACTGCTCTTGGCAGTTTCCTGTGCCCTATAGGATTGGCGAGTGGGAGGAGGAAGTGCTGATGTGCTGTGCGTGTGATGAAGTCCTACAAATGGGCATGCTGAAGGGAAAGGCCAGGCATGAGCTCTGTTGGTGAGCACCCCACTGTGCTTCACTTGGTGGTGGGGACAGTGTGATGTGGAAACCGTTGTAAAATTCTTCAAACCAAACCCCAAGCAGGTATCAGATGCTGTCGAGTCATCCTTCTCTGGGCATCTGCTGTCTGATGTACTAGAGATGATTCCTGACTGCCCAAGTCTGCTGGGTTTCTAAGATCAGAATAATTCTGGGAGAATTTTCACCTACCGGCTCCCTGCACTCCAAGCCACTTTGGGGAGCATTAAGACAAACTGGGAAATGACCCTGAACATGAGGGAAGTCCAGAGAACGGACCTGTGAAAAAGACCTGTGGAGATCTCAGAATCCACCGGTACCATACTGCAAGGGATACTGACCTTAAGTTCCTTCTTCCATTTTCCTGGCGGGTCACAGATAAAGCAGGGAACTCTGTCAGATCGAATCATGTGATGCGGGGAGACCACAGCAGGACAGGTGTGGGATTTCTGGCTTGTTCTGCACATGGGGATGGGGGTATTGAGCTGGTAAATGCAGAGTCCCAGTGTTCTCACCTGGAGAATCAGGAATCAGGAAGTTTGGGTCTGTGAGATGTGGAGATAGCTGAATCCTTAGTGTATAGAGGAGGTGCCTGAATGAACTGTCCCTAACAGTTCATTCACTTGACAAATCATCACATGTTATGAGCAAAGCTTATTGCCAGTGACATGAGCTGACTGGCAGGCGGGATGTGCCCTTGGTCCCTGGCTATCGTTTTTTAGCATGTACTCACTCACACCTTTGTAGCTTATCGCTTCTTGGACACGGACAGGCCACGTCCCACTCACCGAGTTGATGGCCAGTGCCTAGGTATGGGGCATACAGACACTGGTCTCTCAGCCAGTCTGGGCTAGGTATTATTTCCATGTCATAGGTGAGGAAGCTTGAGGCTGAGAGAGATTTGAGTGGCTGGCCTCTTACTGCTCATGCTGGCACTTCTTTCTTAGCCAGAGGGGCATTTGGGAGGTATGCTTACTGCCCTCTGTATCCTGAAAGCCACTGTACACATTGCCACCTGTCTGTTCCAGAATGTCTGTAAGGCAGTGGAGGAGACACAGCACCCGCCCACGATACAGGAGATCAAGCAGAAGATTGACAGCTATAACAGCAGGGAGAAGCACTGCCTGGGCATGAAGCTGGTAAGCAGAGCCTGTCCATCCCTACCCAACATCTTTTCAGCCCTGCCTCCACAGGAACTACGACTCCCTTACAGCTCACTCTCCTTTGTCCAGGCCCAGCTTTCTGTGACCTCAGGGATCCAGAGAAATGGAATGGGCTCTAGAATAGACTCCAGATACAACCTCTGTTCCATTCACTCTCTGGCTACTTTGGCAAACTTTAACCTCTCCTTACTTCAGTATGAAATAGAGATCTCCACGCCCAAGCCCGTGCTTAAGAGATCTTGACATGTACAGTTGTCTTTAAGTGGTGACATCAGGCGAGCCCTGCCCCCTGCTGGTGACTGGCAGCAACTGGCTCCCTGGGGCTTCCAAGTCACTCAAGAGCCTCAGAAAATGCAGCTATCAGTCAGGCTGGAGTTGGGCTGGGTCTCTGAGGGCTTTGATGCCCTCAGAGGTAGAGAGGAGGCTGCAGGCTCTGCCTTTAGAATGAGACCCAACAAAGGCCATTGGCACCTATCTGGTAAAGGGTTGGAGTGGCCTAGTTAAAAACTTCCTGGCCCATGAGGAGAGTGAACTTCCTCCTGCACTTCTAGACAGGAGACTTGGGAAGGGACTCAGGCAGGCTGGATGGAGTAACCTGTCAGGTCTTCTGTAGTTTACAACCCAGAGTGAACTGGGCAGACAGAATCAGCAGTGCCTCCCACTTGCAGAGTGAAGATGGCACCTACACAGGTTTCATCAAAGTGCATTTGAAGCTCCGACGGCCAGTGACGGTGCCCGCTGGGATCCGGCCCCAGTCCATCTATGATGCCATTAAGGAAGTGAACCCTGCAGCCACCACAGACAAGCGGACTTCCTTCTACCTGCCACTCGATGCCATCAAGCAGCTACATATCAGCAGCACCACCACGGTTAGTGAGGTCATCCAGGGGCTGCTCAAGAAGTTCATGGTTGTGGACAACCCACAGAAGTTTGCACTTTTTAAGCGGATACACAAAGATGGACAAGGTATGAGTTTCTGACCTCTCCCTAGTCTGCTAATGCCCACAGTCACTAAACCTCACTATCAGTCCTGGGTGGGAAGTGTAGGCTTCCAGGCAGCAGGATTCATGGAAGGGCCAAGCACAGGCTCTGGGCAGGACCAGGCAGCTCATGCCTACTGTGCCCAGCTCCATGCACACACAGGAAAGACACACCCTGGGCTCTGGGCTCCTAATCTCTATAATGGGAAGGAGTCCGCCCACTGCTCCTCTTCCTCTGGAAGATGTTGTAAATGGAAATATGGCTAAACTTTGCCATATGGGAATGAAGGTAGTGCCTCTCAAATGGCAGGAATGGATGGAAGGCTCAGAGCCACCACTGCCGTGTCAGGTCCACGCCCATTAGAACCACCATGACTATTTCCAGTCATCTGGCCAACCTGTGCATTTCTGAGCCCGACCCCACCCTGTCCTCATTTGAGATGAGCACCCAGCCCTTCATTCTGCTTGCAGTGCTCTTCCAGAAACTCTCCATTGCTGACTATCCTCTCTACCTTCGTCTGCTCGCTGGGCCTGACACCGATGTTCTCAGCTTTGTGCTAAAGGAGAATGAAACTGGAGAGGTGGAGGTATGTCTGGGCCCTTTACAAAAACCAGTTCTGGCCAGATGGGTGCTGCTGTCTTAACTGCAAAGTGTAGGTGGGGCAGCAGGACTTCCAGAGGCTCAGCATTTAACCCAGGATCATCAGTGGGGCGCGCATCACAGGGAAGCAAGTTACAACCTGCACAGGGCAAAGCCTGTGGGAAGGATTTCATTTGCTTTGTGGAAATAGGGCTGGCATGGGGGTGGGTGTCAAACACAGAAACTGTGTTCAGGCCCCACCTAGTTTTTCCTAAGGCCCAGTAAGCTCAAACTCTGGGCTCTACTAGACATAGACAGTTTTGAACCACCTTTCTCTCCTAAAATGCTGACTTCCTTTCTCCAAAGGGGGTCTAACCATGTTAGACTCCTGGCAAAAATGTTGTCAAATCAGGCAGAAATCTTCCAAGCCCAGAATACTTGGGATGCGGTCTTTAGGGAGTGATGGAATGGAGGAGAGGCTCAGAGTGGGGTTGTTTTTGTTGTTTGGAGGAGTTGGGGGGAGAGGGGGGGGTTGGTCAATGGAGTCATGGAAGACCAGGGCAGATAGGGCTCTACATTCATTTCAACCAGGACAGCTCAGGGTGGTCTCGAGTCTACAAAGGCGTGTTAGTGAAGGGTGCACTGAAGGCTGTGCTCTCTGCGGGCCGCAGGCCTGGGGCTGGGAGAGTTGGAGCAGCTGTCGTCTGCACTCTGCTGTGCCAGCTCCAGAACTGCTTCCCCCACTCTCTCTCTCTCTGTGGACCATAGGTTCTTATTATCTAGTGTGGGGATTAGACCAGGCCCACCGTGAAATCCTCCCTTGTGCTCAAGGAGCTTGGAGTCTCAGTCCTTTCTCCCAGCGGAGGCTTCAGCCTGACCAGCTAGAGCCAACTGAGAGGTGTGCAGAGTATGCTCGGTATACTGGTTCATGAGAAGGTGGGCAGCAGGGTGGAGCTTGAAACCTGACGTCACACAGCTCATGAGAGGTGTCCTCCACCTGCCTCTGGGGAGCACGTCCAGCCCCAAAGTGAAGACCTCAGCTGCAGCTGCTCTTCTATAAACACAGGTGTATCCTCAGCTGCGGCTGCTCTTCTATAAGCACAGGTGTATCCTCAGCTGCTGCTGCTCTTCTATAAGCACAGGTGTATCCTCAGCTGCGGCTGCTCTTCTATAAGCACAGGTGTATCCTCAGCTGCGGCTGCTCTTCTATAAGCACAGGTGTATCCTCAGCTGCGGCTGCTCTTCTATAAGCACAGGTGTATCCTCAGCTGCTGCTGCTCTTCTATAAGCACAGGTGTATCCTCAGCTGCGGCTGCTCTTCTATAAGCACAGGTGTATCCTCAGCTGCGGCTGCTCTTCTATAAGCACAGGTGTATCCTCAGCTGCTGCTGCTCTTCTATAAGCACAGGTGTATCCTCAGCTGCAGCTGCTCTTCTATAAGCACAGGTGTATCCTCAGCTGCGGCTGCTCTTCTATAAGCACAGGTGTATCCTCAGCTGCTGCTGCTCTTCTATAAGCACAGGTGTATCCTCAGCTGCGGCTGCTCTTCTATAAGCACAGGTGTATCCTCAGCTGCAGCTGCTCTTCTATAAGCATAGGTGTATCCTCAGCTGCTGCTGCTCTTCTATAAGCACAGGTGTATCCTCAGTTGCAGCTGCTCTTCTATAAGCACAGGTGTATAGGCTGGGAACTCCAGGAGATTCCGGGACATGACCATTTGTGGCTGATGTGACCATTGTGTACGGTACACAAATGTCATTCGTGATACCCGCCCCTTCAGCTGAAAAGTGTACTTGGCTGGCTCACTGTGGAGCAACAGCAGAGCCCTGAGACATGTCAACTTCTAACCATTTTCACTTGTTTTCTCCTCCTCCTCTCATAGTGGGATGCCTTTTCCATTCCTGAACTCCAGAACTTTTTAACTATCCTGGAAAAAGAGGAGCAGGACAAGATCCATCAACTGCAAAAGAAGTACAACAAATTCCGTCAGAAACTGGAAGAGGCATTACGAGAGTCCCAAGGGAAGCCGGGGTAACCAGCCGACTTCCTGTCCTCTCAGTGCCCTCCAATTTATTTTATTGTTAATTATTTTGCAACAAAGAGTTACTGTTAAGACACCTCTGGTGGTTCCACCAGTGCCTGCCCAGCAGTTAACAGATGTGGCACAAAGTCTCTTCCACGCAGTGTCTATGCAGGGTTCGATTCCTGCTAACCCACCACACCATGGCTCTGGAGAGCTTCCGCCTGGGATCAGAACTCCTGTGGAATGACCAGTGTTTCCCTGCTCAGTCTGCTGGCCTCTCAGAAACCAAATAGTTGCCTCTCTGGTCACCAAACTCCAATCAATCACCAGCCGGCAAAAGGAAAGAAAGGTTTCAGAGCCTGTGTGTTCTTTCTCTGGATTTACTCTTCAGTTCCTCTTTTGGTTTGTTTGGTTGGTTTTTTTTGGCCACGTATAGTATATTTAAGGATCAAATGTGGCATATTCATTCTAGCTAAGTCCTTGAAAGCAGGAAAATGCTCATGAAAGGACTGTCCTTGCCCCAAGGTGCCTCTTCTTCTCTAGTACTAGACACTCAGGGTCAGCCTGAGATTTCAAGAGGCTACAGCCTGACCAGGCCGTCTCTTATTACCCAGCAGGCTGTGTGCATGCAAACCCAAAGACATATATGCACATCTGTGTGGTATTTCAGCATGTCTCTGTCCAATGTTTGATATGTTAACATTTGAATTTAATGCTGTCCTCCTTATGGGTTTCTACCAAAGAGAAACCAGCCACTTATCAATTTTAGTTTCTTGCTGAGCTGCCAGAAAGTATTACAGAGAAGCACATCCAAGCTGTCTGTGGCCTACGCCTGCAGGGGGTGGGGGGCCTGAATCTCCTTGGCCTTCAGTTCCACCTCCACCTCTGGCTTTAGGGTCTCCAGCTGTTGCCTGAGTAGTAGCTTTGATTACAGTGGTAAAGTCCTCCAACTTGGAGTCCTTTCTGGTGGGAAGCATGGTCTGCTCGCAGCACAGCACTGAGCAGACCCGTGGGCCTGACTTCCCTGGTGACTTCAGTGCCTTTTTGTTTGCAGAGAAAAGAGTGGGGCACTTTGCTTGAAGCTCTCTGCTGGCTTGCCCCTGGCAGGAAGTGGACAATGGTGCTATAGAGCCAAGGACACAGCCTCAGAGCACAGGGTGATTGATGATCAGCCTCTTTCCCATCAAGCTTCCCGGTCAGGCTTTGACTTTGAAGATGCGAGGTTACTAGACTGCATTGACAGCATCAGATTATGACTCCAACTCTTGAGTAGTTCAGACTTAAAACCAATCAGCCAGAGTAGCCAGGACTGCAAAGACACTCAATACAGATGGAGAAAAACTTGTCCCTTTAAAAGAGGGCCAGTGTTTCAATTGAGCCTCCAGAGGAGACCACTTTCATGTTGTGCTTGCCTTTCCATACCCTTTCCTCGGGTTGTTTTAAGCCCAAGCTTCTCCGTGTAGCCTAAAAAGTTCCCTACCAGCCCAGGCTGAAGCCACACTGCTCCCGTCCCAGAAGAACGCCAAATCCTTGTCATTCAAACTGTGCATCGTTTGCAGAGCTGCAAAAAGCAACATGAGCTAGCGACTCTGAGGTTGTGCACGCCATCAGCCCCTTGGCTGCCTGAGGTCTCATGCCCAGCCTTACACCTCTCTCCCTTAAGAAGCCCCCGTCCTGCTGTGTACTACAGGGGCACGTGGAAAGTCATTCCCTTCATCCTGCATGTCTGTAGCGTTAGGAGAAGGCATGGCTCCTGCTGCAAACACTGTGAATGCTGCTGAGAACGTCCCCCCATGGATGGCTTTTTATTTTTGACAAGAAAAAAAAATTCATGTATTATATATATATGTATATACACATAGAGGCATATAGCTATATATACAGAAAGGCGTTTATTCAGAAAATGATGGTAAGATTCAGACTTTAAAGCACAGTTAGACCCAGGACCTGTACTGAGGGTTGAGCCTCTGGAAAGCATGGAGTTCCTGACGTCTCAGAGGAGTCTAACTGCTGGTAGTGCCTTCTATGGTTGTATTATTGCTCTGTATGTGTTCTTTTCAGGATATTTTCTTTCTAAATGTCTTTCTATGTTTTTTAATGAGTAATAAAAGCTTACTGTAAAAACAAGTCACGATGGAATCGTCCTTGCTGAACGTCAACATCTTCTGGAAAGTGGGCTGGAGAGAGGAAGACTGAGGCAACTGCAGGTACATTTCTAGACAGAGCCAAGCTTTCTTCTCCAGTAAGCTAGAGAATGAAGGCTACCATTCAAACGCTTTTGAGAAAATTGTCCACACAGTAGAGGGTACTGCTTCTGGCTGCCTCTTCTCCATCTCTGCGGTGCTGGACGGGGAGGGGACTTACAGCTTTCTAGATACAGAGGTAAGCAGCACTTGTCCTTGGAATTATCTACAATGATGATGTGAGTGTGGGTCACTGATGACTTCAACTGCAGAGGGCTGGACTGGTCCGAAAGCAGCCTGCATTTTGGCCCCGCTGATTTCCAGCACGGAAATCTTTTAAATTCAAGAAACAGCCACATAAAGTTAACTAGGGAAATCACCACCTACCTTCCAGTGCTGCTCATGTATCACGCATGCATGGGCTCTCCAACTTACTCAGTTCTGCCTCTCTTCACCAGGCATCCTTAAAATTAGTCAATCACAGGGCGGGTGAGGGAGCTCAGTGGGTAAAAGGTGCTCACTGCCACGCCTGTGGATCTGAGTTTGATCTCTTGGGACTATACAGTGAAAGGAGAGAGCTCGCTCCCACAGGTTTTCTGCTGACCTCTTCATGCATGCTATGGCAAATGTGCACCATGTGTATATACACAGTGTGTGTGTGTGTGTGTGTGTGTGTGTGTGTGTGTGTTTGGTATAGCCCTAGCTGTCCCAACACTTACTATGTAGACCAAGCTGCCCTCACATCAGAAATTTACCTGCCTCTGCCTCCCATGTGGTGAGATTAAAGGTAGCTACCATTATAAAGGTATCTGGCTTAGACCGTAACTTTTTAAAGGATTAGCCCACATCCAACTTCTGCCTAGCCTGGTCCTGCACATCTTGTACTAGGGTCAGCCAGGGGGATCTGCCTGGCCCCCTACTACATGCATCATGCCCAATCCCCAGATCTACCCCAGTCCCACATCCACTGAACCAGCCCAGCTTGGTCATTCCTGACATACAGCCTCCACCCACCCACCAGGCTTTGGCCCACCTGCCCAGACTTAGTGCCTATCATCTTGGCTCCATCTTCTTACACAAAAACTAATACCAAGTAGAAAATGTGAAACCTGAAACTGCTGGAAGAAACATAGGCTGGCTCCTGCAGATACAGGTACAGAGAAAGGACTTCCTGCATAAGAAACTAAGGCAACCAGCTAAGGAAATCAAGTGAAGAGGAAGCCGACAGAATCTTTGCCCAATCCCCTGGCAAGCTACACATTGAATAGAGAAGTAAAATCCAGAATAAAAAAATCAAAAACCAGAAAGTTAAAAAAAAAAACCCATTTTTAAAAACTGGGCTAAGGTGCCGGGTGTGGTGGCGCACGCCTTTAATCACAGCACTCAGGAGGCAGAGGCAGGTGGATTTCTGAGTTCGAGGCCAGCCTGGTCTACAAACAGAGTGAGTTCCAGGACAGCCAGGGCTACACAGAGAAACCCTGTCTCAGAAAAAAAGAAAAAAAAGGGGGGGGGGTAAGGAACTAACGAGGTTTCTCAAAAAAGAAAACAAAAATGGCTAATAAATACAAAGAGAACTCCTTCCAGTCTGACTCTGCTTCACCCTCTTACACATCTCCAGGCCACTCACAGCGGGGAGAGGAAGGTGATTCAGTGCTGATGTAGAAACTGCCCAGCACGAGCCTGGACAGACACAGGCACAGCAGAGGGCCACTGAACCACAGTGAAGAGCAAGCCCTTCACAGATTTTGCATCTCAAGCAGGGAGCAGAACTTACACAGCACGGCCCCTCCAAGAGCACGCAAAACAGGAGAGGGCAGTGAGACGGGAGAGGGCAGCACAGTGCTTGACAAGGGACACCTGTCATTCCTGCTCCCTCGCTGCTCCTCAGGCGCAGATGCCCTGTGCAAAGGCCTGGCTGTAGCAGGGTCCTGCTAGAGTGAGCTCCTGCAGGGCACTTACACGTTCCACATGTGCATGTCCACGTAGACAGAATTCGTGAGATTAAGGCGTTCACTTCTCAGTGAAAAGGACTGTTCTTGATTTCAGAGCAAGAACACTTCTTTCTTTTCCTTCCTTCTTCTCTTGCTTCCTTCCTTTCTTTCCAGGTCTAAAATGGGTTATTTGGTAGACAGTAGATGAACAAGCCTCTTTTATCTCAGTGTTTAAAAAGATAGGTATATATAATTGCACAGCTCTTACTACTGTCTCCACCAAGAGCCCTAGACAGAGAAATGACCTGCACAGACCAAAGCAGAATGAGGGATGGCTTTAAACACTGCTGGCGTCCGCTGACTCGTTTGTGATCAGAAGAACACATGGTCCTTCCTTGTGCAGTTATTTTAGGAAGTTCCTGAGTCCTCTGCAGACTGACTGAAGAGCCTGTCCAGGAACCCAAGCTTAAGACGCTGGGGCTAAGGGAGACATTTTTCATCTAAGCCTTCAACGACAGCAAAGCTACCAACCATCTTGGCATCACACCACAAACTAGCCATTGGTGGCAGCGTGCTGTATACAACTGGGGAAGAACAAAGGTCACATAGAAACCCATGTTCTGTGTTTTTGTTGCTCTTATGTCTACTGGCTTAAAATCTGCTGCAGCTTAGAGTTAATTCATTTTGTTGCTGTGAGTGACAGCAGAGAAATAGCCAGGCTGTTTTCCAGGGGACAAACCCTACACAGGCAGGAAGGAACAACAGGGCAGGGCCTAGGAGGTTAATTGGGTTGTAGGAGCAGTAAGCAGGAGCACTCTGCCTGCCGCACTCTGGATGGGCTGCCCTGCTCCTATCATACTGCACCAACTAAATCACAGAAACCACAGGACATTTTCACTAAGGAAAACAGAAGAGCGATTCCGATTTAGATTAGAAATAAAAGCTTTCAGTAAAGAATTACAGTTTTTATTTGCAAAAGCCAAAACTGCTCGTATCAGTTACCAGCTCAGAACCTGGGTTCCCATGGGGTCCACTGCATAAAATGAGTCTGTCACTTCTTGCCAGGTTTGGGGGCCTTTTCTAGGCCTTGGATGTATTTTCCAGGGAGCCGATACTCTTCTACAATCCAAAAAGAAAATCTTCAGCGGAGCCTGGTCTCAAGTCCCTACTGCCCGTCCGTCCCTGCTTCCCATGTCCTTTGGGCCCTGTAACCTCCTGCCCCTCCCTATCCTGCTGTCCCTGTTGTTCTAATACATGACACGCCCTCCACATCCTGTTCAAGCTCATCTCTGGCGACAGACACCTTCTCAGTTGGATCATTTACCACAGAGGTTGAGGTATATTTTGGTCATTTATACCTGCTGGCTACATCTAGATCCGTGGTTCTCAACCCTCCTACTGCTGTGACCCTTTAATATAGTTCCTCAACTTGTAGTGATTCCCAATCATAAAATTATTTTCATTGCTACTTCATAATTGTATTTGCTGCTGTTATGAATCATAATGTAAATGTCTGTTTTCCCTGGTAGTCTTGGGCAATTCCAACGAATGGGCCGTTCTAGCCCCACAGGGATCACAGTCACAGGCTAAGAGCCATTGATCTACATGTACTGAGTGAAAAGGCCTGTCTGTTCAGGTGCATTTTCTTCTACTTTCTTCTGTCTCTTCTTAGTCCCGAGCCACCACATGGGCTCTTCACATACAGGAGTTCAATGATGGACGTGAATTGCTGTGGACTGTCATAGGCATGAGATAACTCTACTTATTATGCATGTGCTATGTGCCAGTTGAGACACAATGTCTATCTCAAGTTCTATTTTGCAGAGGGTTCAGACATTACAGAAAAAAATTAGTGTCTGATTAGACACTAATCAGAAACATCAACACAATTGAGAAGCACCAATGCTGGTAAGTGTTGCCACTGTCAAAGGGAAATGGGCATTACCCCTGAGCTGAGCCAGTGAGCCTGTGAGGACAGACAAGACCAGGGCTATGAGGCACACAAGGCAAGGAGACAGCAGGCAAAAGCAGGGAGATGGAAGTGCCCGGGGTATTTGTGAACAGTAGGAAACTGGCTGGAGCAGCGTTAGGATGTGTTAGGAGGAGGGAGAGAGCCTGCAGGAAAACCAAGGCAGGCTAGGAGGGGCTTGTTCCTGAAGGCACAAATAAGACACAAAGGCTCTATAGGGAGAGTGACAAGATTATATTTACTTTAGAAAGCTGACTGAGGCAGAACTTTGGAGGACTTAAATGAAGGACAAAGAAGAGGCTAAAGACCCAGAGGGAATCTAAAGAATTTTGGCTCTAAAGAATAAAAAGATTCAGAGCCTGGCTACAGTACTCAAGAGTTAGGTGAGTTCCAGGCAAGGTACTGAGTTTCGCTGGACCTCAGTTTTCCCATCTGCAATACAGGCAACAGTCCTGCAGCACAGTTATAAGCAAGGGGATCCCTGTCACAGCACCGCTGAGCTCCAGGCACTGCCGGGGCTCACCACATGATTTCTAGAAAGGGAAGATCAGAAGGAAAGCTAAGAATATGTACGCCGCTGGAGAAGAGTGATTCTGAGAGCTCTGGTACAAACACTGGTTTCATCTGCTCACTGCTACAAACTCGTGAGTCTGTGTACACAGGAATGCACAGATATTGCTCCTTGATGAGGTCATGTCCCATTATACACCCATTGTAAGCTGAAAATAGGGTAAACTGAGGAGCTGGAGAGATGGCTCAGCAGTTGAGAGCATCTACTGTCCTTCCAGAGGATCCAGGTTCAAGTCCCAGAATCCACCTGTTAGCTCACAACTGCAGCTAACATCTAAAACTCCAGTTTCAGGGGATCTGACGCCCTCTTCTGCCCTCTGAGGGCACCAGGCACACACATGGTGCACAGACATACATGCAAGCAAAACACCCATGTGCAGATAAAATTACTTTAATTAAAAGAGAGAGAAAAAAAATGTGGTGAATTGAGAAGGCACATAATCCAGCCAAGAGGGGTACACCTTAGCTAAGTGCTCAGCATAATGTAGTGGTCTGCTTGTTTCTCCACTACAGTCACATGACTGGTAGGGTGGGGGTGGGGAGACACTCTTGCTGCTGCTACCTAGCATTTCATTGGACTGTCTAGCCAATGCTAGTTCTGGAAGAGAAAACCTGAAGTACAGTTTCTATGGATTGTCTATCTCTTGCACCACTGTGAAGTAGACCCACTATAAAGACTGTATAGACACAGTTAGGATGGTTAGACTCAAATGAGTCAGAGGCAAGAGCGTTGCTAAGCCACCCAATGTGTCTTCTCAGAAGGGCTACTCACCAAGCAGTAGCTGGCCAAGGTGGTGGATCTGGTTTCCCTGGACCTGCACCTGCAGACTGTCTTTGGCCCCAGGGGCAGGAGAGACGATGGTGCTTGCCTGACATCGCTGCTGGAGAATGGCGGCCACTGAGCACGGATCTAGACCATAGGTCTCCAAGTTCCGGACCACAGTCACCTGAGGACAGGAAGCTGACAGTGGGTGTTGTGGTATGTTCTCAACTCTAAGGACCTGTTGGCAGCCACTTCACCCATATTCCACGATGATTCTCAATCCCTGGAACTCTGGTGCCTTTCTGTCTGAATAGTTTATACTTTCATGTTTCTAAAATGACCTTCATTACCTCATTCAATATATGTGTTAGCAGATATTCTATCTTACCTATGACATATATTTAAGGGTTTCTAGCCATGGAGAATTTAAAATATAAGTAAAATAGAATGGTGCCAAGCATGGCGACATACACGTTCAATCCCAGCACTTAGGAGGCAGAGGCAGATGGATCTCAGTGAGTTAGAGTTTGAGGACAGCCTAGTCTGCATAACAAGTTCTAGACCAGCCAAGGCTATATTAGGAGACCCAGTTTCACAGTTAGCGACGGCACAACAGTGTGATGGAATACACACCCATTCCCAATCTCACCAGTTGTGAGCTCACGGACAGTCTGAGTTTACTCACACCCATCCACTCCTGGCTCCTACACAATTTTATAGCAAATCCGACACTTACAATCATTTCACACACAGATATTTCAGTATGTATCAGTATATATCAGTATATATCAGATATTTCAGTATGTATCTCCAAAGGCTAAGGACTTGCTTTTTGTTTTTAAAGACCGAGTCTCAAATAAGTCTCTCTGACTGGCTTCAAACTCTCTTATAGCCCAGGCTGGTGTCTAACTCCGGGATTTCCCTGCCTTTGCTTCCTGGATGCTTAGATTAGAGGCAGGTACCACCAGGCTGTGTGAGATAAGGACTGTTTTAAACATAAAAGCAAAACTATTACCTCAACTGAAAAAGAAACTGACGGCTGGGGAGATGGCTCTGTGGGTAAAGGTGCTTGTTGCACAAGCCTGGCGACCTGAAGGCAGTGCCTGGGAGCCACATAAAGGGAGATGGAGAGGAGCAACTCCAACACGTTGACCTCTGACTTCCACACATGCACTGAAGCATGCACGCCGCCCCTCCCCAACCCCAGTAATGGTGATGACAATGTTGATGATAATGATAATAAAATGTTTTGTACCTGACAACAGTCCCTTAAGATCACATAGCTAGTCAACAACATGGCCCTTTTCCGTTATTAGCAACAAATAAAAAGTGTGACATCAGGACAAAAAAGGAAAGCATTGATGCTGTTTAAAGATCACACTCAGGGTCCGAGGTGGCTCAGAGGTTACCAGCACTTGCTGCTCTTCCAGAGGACTTTAACTTCATTCAATTCCCAGGACCCACAAGGCAGCCCACAGCCTTTTAACTCCAGTTCTGAGGGATCTGATGCCCTCTCTGGCCTCTATGGAAACTGCATACATGTGGTATCCAGACACACATGCAGATAAAAAACCCACAGACACAAAATAGAAATTAATAAATCCTTTATAAAAATAGTAATAAAAACCATAATCTAGCCAGGCAGTGGTGGCTCACCCCCTTAATCCCAGCACTCGGGAGACAGGCAGGTGGATTTCTGAGTTCGAGGTCAGCCTGGTCTACAAAGTGAGTTCCAGGACAGCCAGGGCTATACAGAGAAACCCTGTCTCGAAACCACCTCCCCCCCCAAAAAAAAAACCAAACCAAACCAAACCAAACCAAAACAAAACACAGAAAGCCAGTCTCCTTTCTGATGCATGAGACCCTGACTGCATCTTCCCCAACAAGTGGTCAAAAAAAAACTCTTCAAACCAAAATAAAACAAAAAACAAACAAAAAACCTTCACTTTCAGACCTCCAGAAAGCAACGCATCATTTTATGAGACACCAACTTCAGTTTTGGACAGTTCTATTACGAGTAAAAGATTCGGTCTTTAGATACACAAGAGCATTTGGTATAATGCCTGGCATGGGGTTGTTGCTAATCAAGACTAACATGCATGGTTCTCCTTTAGGGGCCACTTCCTGCTAAGTGCTTAGCCTACACACAGCCTTCATTTGACCACTGAAGAACTCACATGGCAAGTATTACCTCTCGTCTTCACAGAAGGAAACTGAGGCACTAGAAAGTTCAAGAAGGTGCTCAAGAAATGAGAAAAGGCCACCCTGGAGTTCCAAAGCCTCAGCCCAGAACCGTGCGTTCTGCCAAGTTCTCTGTTTTGAGCCCAAGCCTGGGCACTCAGGATCTCTGCCTCTGTCTCTCCCCTCTAGCTGTACAGACTAAGGGGGCTCCTTTGGCAGACAGAGGACGACAGTATTCGACACGTTTTGAGGGCAGCTATGATTTGCTCCCTACAGTTTCATGTTCACAAGACACAATGTTTACAAGCCGTTTTCAATGAGCAAGACCCAAGAGGCAGACTGTAAGAGACAGAGGCCAATAAAGTAATGTCAAGGAAAAAACCCACACTAAAGTTGTATTCACTTTTCAAACAGGCTCTAGCAAGTTTCTTAGTCCACGTTTCCAGAAGCCAGGAGGGAGTGGTGTAATGACACCTCTCACCTAGGACCAGTGCAGGCACACAGCATGCTCTTCCAATGCAAAGCCTCCAATCACATCAGAAAAATCAGACCTCAGCAGGGAAACTAAGCTACCATTCCCAAACACTGGATCTTTCTTTTCAGGGTGGTGGTAGGGGTGGAACCCAAGGTTTTAGCGTAGGCTAAGCAAATGCTGTGACTGAGCTGCACAGCTCCCAGCCCCAGTAGACTTTAAATTACCTTTTTATTATAGGTCTTCAGTGCAAGGGTGATATCAATTGGACAGAGTTTCCCTTTCTTTAGAATGGGTTCCTGGCCAGGAAATGTTACTTGGTAGGCAGGCTGCATATTTTTCAAACACCTAAAATGAGAATTTGAGTTATAAATAGATGAAGGCAACAGACAGCATCTCTCTGCATCCTACAACCGTGAGCGCTGGGTGCAAGTCTTTGCAGCACACGGATTTGTAACCGGCTGCAGGTTACAAGCACTGACACCCCCTGGGAAACAGAACCACAGACCAAAGAACTCAGTGTCTCAAAGCTCCTCAGAGAGCTGACATCCACTGACTCCGAGACGGGAACATCAGTGACTTGCGCACCTGGACCTCCTGGGAATCTGCTGCCCGCTCTGAGGAGATTACTGCTTGTCTCAAAGTGCTCCCTACCAGCTTCCAGCCTCCACACGCTGTTTCACATGAGTCACATAGTCTAGCAATGCAATCTTTACGTAGGCGTGTGTATGAAGTGAATGCATGCATGTCTGTGTGTGCGTGTGGATGAGTACAGGCATCTGCATGGCATGGTGCACCCATGTGTGGAGGTCAAAGAGCCACCTCAGGAGTCAGTCCTTACCGTTCACTGTTTAGAAGATGGTCCCTACGCTTTCTCAGCTGGAGACACTAGGTTTTCTGACCCATAAGCTGCCTGCCAGGGATCCTATGTCTGTCTCCATCAATAATAGGAGGACTAGGATTACAGAGGTACCCCTGGCATTACCTGGGTTCTGGAATTACTTGGGCGTTTATGCCTCACCCACTGAGCACCTCCCAGCAATCTGTAATCATAATAATGTATCTGCATAGAACACTCAGCTCTACAGCAGCTCAGGCCTGCACCCAGCGGCACAAATTCATGGCCAACTTAAGCTATGTGGTGAGCTCGTCTCAAAACAAACAAAACAAAACACAAAAACAGACAGAACACCCTAACCCTTTACTAGACGAGGCTCCAGTAGACTCAGAGACACGTGGCAGGATAATCTGCATGGACTTGGCACACTTTGCTGGGTCCCAATATGAATTATTGTCAGCTATGGTTCTACAGAAAAAAGTATCAAGAATCTTTCCTTTGAAGACAACTCCCCAGCCTTAAGTAACTCTTTTATTGAATTCTTTTTTTTTTTTTTGGTGTTCCAAGACAGGGTTTCTCTGTGTAGCCTTGGCTGCCCTGGAAATCACTTTGTAGACCAGGCTGGCCTTGAACTCAGAAATCCACCTGCCTCTGCCTCCCAAGTGCTGGGATTAAAGGCGTGCGCCTTTTATTGAATTCTTATTATTTCTAGTTAATGTTTCTTTTCTCTCTTTCATGTTCTTTTAAGTCATAATGGCTCAAACTGTCACCAAAGCTCTCCTTATCAGAATTAGACAAGCCTATGTTTATGGAAAGAAAGTCAGACATAAATAGTGATGATTTGTATGGGCAGAAGGTATGTATGTACTTGGTGTGGATGTCTGTGGATGCAGACATGTCAAGTCCCAGCCTGGGTTCCTCAACCACCTCTACCTCGTATTGAGGCAGAATCTGTCATTGCACGTGAAGCTCATCAGCCCAGCTGAGCTGGCAAGTGAATGAACCCTGTTCCCTGTTCCCGGACAATGTGGTTAATACGGACTCTGACACAGCTGGCTGTTACAAGGGTACTGGAGAGCTGAACTCAAGCACTCATGTTTCTGCCACAGGTCCAGGCTAAAGATGGTGGGGACCGTTGTGAAATTCTGTGGTAGATGCTAAGGGCAGTGGTGCAGGAAAGTTGAAAGGGACTCCTGGTCCCTGTTACCTGGTCAGGAGACAGTCCCATGGGAGCTTCGTGACCAAGTGCTGCTCATTTTTCTCTAAGATGCAGTCACATAAGATAGGATCCAACTTCACCAGACTAAAGGGAAACAGAGGCATTAGGGCAATTTCAGACTCGACCATTGCAACTAAAGTGATAGCACCCATCACTTGTGCCCTCTACGCCATCCAGATCACTGAGCTGTGGGACCAGAGGCCATCGGGCAGGAGAGCCCACCAATGGGAGGACAAAGAGGAGTAAGTGGTGGAAGAACATATGGAAAGGAGTAACCTGCCGTGCGTGGTGGCACACGCCTTTAATCCCAGCACTCAGGAGGCAGAGGCAGGCAGATTTCTGAGTTCGAGGCCAGCCTGGTCTATAGAGTGAGTTCCAGGACAGCCAAGGCTATACAGAGAAACCCTGTCTCGAAAAACTGAAAAAAAAAAAAAAAAAGGAAAGGAGTAACCAGGAACCAGGACTCTTGGCTCAGTTCTTCTATGTGACCATAGCTTTCAAGGCTTGATTCAGTCAACAGGCTAGCTAGCAAGGAAAAAAGGAAGGATGTGTTATTATGGTCATTATCATAATGTATGGTCAATGTATACATGGACTGAGCTGTTACATAACACCCCAGAGACCCATATAGCTAAAGGAAGAACTTAGGGCTAGTAGCATGCCATCTATAGCCATTTATAAAGAAAAGTCATAGCAAAAAGCCACAATGACTTTGTTTAATACTTTTTCAAAGTTGCATTTTCCCTGACAACAGCCAAATGCACATGAACATCAGGGGCAGACATACGTGAGATGTGTGTATGCAGCTTATGGACCATGCTGACGCCATGTGATTGATCTGCATCTCAGGCAACAGCCCATGGTTTGCAAACCCTGAATCTGCCTGTTTCTAAGCTGCTGTAATTGTCTGTTCTCCTTTCCAGACTCCTCCCCATCCTTTGATTTTAAAATTCTTACATTTATGTATATGTCTCTGTGTGTACAGGTGCACAATGCTAGGTGCACAGGTGGAACAATTTGCAGAAGTTGGTTCTCTCTACCGTGTGGGTCCTGAGGGTTGAACTGAGCCAGTCAGACTTGACAGAAAGTGCCATTACTCACTGAGCTATCTGGCCAGCCCATTCCCTGCATCTTTTACTGTCTGTCTGTAAAGATGAAGCCCCGACCAATCAGAGTCCATCCTGATGCTCATGTCACTCACTTTCTGTTGTCTGCATCCACCAGTCTGTTTCTCTTGGCATAGTCCGTGATGATCTTTCGGACCTCACTGCCCTCAAGGGTGCTCCCCTTCCTAGGAGAGAGAAGTAACCAGAGGTTAGTTAGTTCAAGCTGGACCTGGGGTCCAACTGCAAACAGTCACACTCCCTGATTAGCAGGGCACTTTCCTTGGCTCTTGCCTTCCTTTTCTGCTTTCCCTAAGGGAGGCAAGCAGGGCTACATGAAATGCAACTGCAGATTGAGAGGCCTAATCTCTCATTTACCTAACCCAAAAAGCCACCCCCAGGAAGGGAGGTGTGATATTGCACTTAGAAGGAAGGTGGGTAGGGCAGGTGTGCCAGTCACAGGAAAACACTACTCAAGAGGAGGGGAAAGTGCAGGCAGACCATGTAGGGAGAAAAGGGATTCTCCCCCAAAACTCACTTGTGGCCAGACTCCAGGAAGAGCTGGGTCATGTTGGCTGGGACACAGTAGAGGGATTTTATATCTGGAGGGAGATAGGGCTGTTCCCTGCTAACTTCCTGGACAGTCTGGGAAGTCAGGGAAGGCTCGGGGATGACGAAAGACGTGATCCTGAACCCAGCAAAGAAAACAAAAGCACATATTACACCAGTGCCTTGGCAGTCCGGCTCTGTGGCCCAATGCCCTTAAATCAACTGAGCTGCGGTGACAGGCCCTGCACTTACCTCGGGTGCCTCCAGTCCACAGCCACAATGCTCTCCACCCCTTTGCTCAGCTCCTTGACCTGGACAATCTGCTCCTGCTGCATGTGCTGCAGGAACTTAGAGAGCTGGGAAGAGAGGCCAGTATAGGGGACTTCACTGACCCTGCCCATGGAGCACCTAGGAGGGCCAGGTCTGCTATGAGGTGGGGACTGGAGCATTGTGGCTCAGTTGGTTCCCATTAGACTAGAAACCAAAAGACTACACACAGGCCTGCAACTTGAGCTACTAGATAGAGGGCTGGAGAGATGGCTCAGCAGTCAAGAGCTTGCCCTGGGGGCTCAGTGGGCAAGAGCTCACCCTGGGGGCTGGAGAGACGGCTCAGCAATCACACTGGGGTTTCAGCAGTCAAGAGCTCACACTGCTCTTGCAGAGGACCCAAGTCTTTCCCAGCACCCATACTTCGTGGCTCACAACTGCCTGTAACCCCAGCTCTGGGAGCCTTCTCTGGCACCAGCACTCACACATCTACACATAATTAAAAATAAAATTAACTTTAAAAAAGAAGGTGCTAAAAGCCAGGCGTGGTGGCACATGCCTTTAATCCCAGCACTCGGGAGGCAGAGGCAGGCGGATTTCTGAGTTCGAGGCCAGCCTGGTCTACAAAGTGAGTTCCAGGACAGCCAGGGCTATACAGAGAAAACATGTCTCAAAAAAAAAAAAAAAGAAGCTGCTAAACTAACTGGTGAGGCTGTCAGACTCTAATCAGATAGAAAGGAGCCACAGGAGAGAGAGAGGAGCGGGTGCTTTGGCCCAAGGGGAGTTTCATTATTTCCCATTATACCAAAAATCACGAGGCTTATAAGTTCTAGCTTGAGCCCCGTCTACAAGGCTTCCCATATCCATCTTATATCACGTGTATTCCTACATGACTGTAGACCTGCAAAGAAGGTGCGGGCACTTACCTTTTTATAGCTTGACTTCTTTATATCCAGTTGCTGTCCTTCAGGACTAGAACAGATAAAAAGGCAAGTTAAAAGTTTTGGTACCTGCCTGAGACAAAGTGACCTTCTCAGGCTGTCCCCACCCCACCCCCATAGACCAAAAGAGTCCACCATTCTAGAGCTCTCTACCCAGTTGCCTATCAGAGACAGCCAGGGATGACAGGCTACTGTGAGTCAGAGCTCTCCCATAGCACTTTTGTGTTAATGGAGCATCTCTGTCTAATATGGCAGCCACTAGCCATCCATGTGACTATGAAACACTTGAAATGCCTACTGTGATCCGGGAGCTGAACTGTAATTTAAATGTAATTTGCCACATGTGATTAGTGGCCACTGTGAACAGACAGCTGCAGAGTCCCCTCACACCAAAGAATCTCATATGGCCTCACAAGTTCCACTTCAAAGTGAGCCTTACCAAAAGCAAGCTCACCCCAAGGGAAGGGAAGCCAAGGCTATACCAGAGCTCAGCCAACTGCACTCTGGAGCCTACTAGCCCAGCCACACACTACCTGTTGTCTTCAGTCACATCAGTCCTTGAAACAGCGACCACAATGGCCTGAAAAACTCAATTATTTACTGTTTGCCTCTTCACAGAACAGTCTACTGATGCCTGCCATAAAAGCAGTTTTAGAGTAGCTGGGGTCAGAGGTTCCTAATGAAAGCTGTGATTTCTCTCTCTCCTCGGGACTTACATTTTCTCTTAAAACCCTCAGTAGCCAAAATAAATAAATAAATAATAAAAAATAAAAGCCGGGCGTGGTGGCGCACGCCTTTTATCCCAGCACTCGGGAGGCAGAGGCAGGCGGATTTCTGAGTTCGAGGCCAGCCTGGTCTACAAAGTGAGTTCCAGGACAGCCAGAGCTACACAGAGAAACCCTGTCTCGAAAAACCAAAAAAAAAAAAAAAAAACCCTCAGTAGCAATGGGACTGTCAGGGAGACCATCCTGGAACCCACTCAAGACCTGCCCAAGAGCCGGGCGTGGTGGCGCACACCTTTAATCCCAGCACTCTGGAGGCAGAGGCAGGCATATTTCTGAGTTCGAGGCCAGCCTGGTCTACAGAGTGAGTTCCAGGACAGCCAGGACTACACAGAGAAACCCTGTCTCAAAAAAACCAAAAAAAAAAAAAACCAACCAGAAGAGTCTTAAAAAGCATACCACATGCTGTGAAGCAGAGCAGGCTGTGAGTGTACCAGGAGTGGCTTTGGTTGTTTGCTTGTTTATCTATTTATTTAAAAGGCAGAGCCACTGGGTGGTTTCATTCATTCACTCACTCATTTTAAATAGTTTTTTAATTTACTTTATTTAAATGAGTACATTGTAGCTAGCTGTCTTCAGACACACCAGAAGAGGGCATCAGATCCCATTACAGGTGGTTGTGAGCCCCCATGTGGTTGCTGGGAATTGAACTCAGGACAGGACATCTAGAAGAGCAGCCAGTGCTCTAACTGCTGAGCCAAGTCATTCATGTTAAAGGCAAATTCTCACGGACACTCACTCAACAGCTCATGTCAGCCTTTAGATTCACTTCTATCTATCTTACCTTAGCCTTGCGACTATAGGCCTGAGCCACAGTACCAGGTTGTGGGGTATTCAGAAAAGACCCTTACGGCACCTTGCAGTATTGACAGGTGCTTGGTATAGGTCAGGCTGTGACTACGGGAAATCTGCTGATTAGTTAAATCTGCTGAGGTGGGAGCTGAACCTGACTGGCTCCACCTTCAAAGTCAACACTCCCTTCCTGGTGGCGACACTCTCAGTGGGGTAGGTTTCATACCTACTCTCTTCCCAAGATGGGTGGAGTGGTACAGAAAGCTTCTTGACAAAGGCTGTTCAGGGACTCTTGTAGTGTATGCCCCGGTACCTAATTCATAAGAGACAGCTCAGAAACACCTCAGCAGGACGAGCAGACAGAGGGTCTTGAGAATTTTAATCTAAGGATCCTTTCGATGGATAAAATTGAAGATTTTAGAGCCAAGAACCTAATTTGCTTGCCAGACCGACCTTCTGCTCTGCCCTTCCCACAGCATGTCACTCAGCCATCTTCCACCACCCCGCCTTCCTTTACCACCAAGAACAACTGTGAGGCTGCGTTTGAAGCCCCCACCCAGCAGTGCCTTCCTACCAGCAGGAGAACATGTGACTGCCAAGGAGAGTGCTGGTGAGCAACGGGAGGTCAGCTTTCTTGACTCGACTCTTCAGGGCATGAAGGAAGCACCGCAGTAACAGATCGTCCATTTGTTCTGCAAGGAAAGGAAAGAACCACACCCTTCCTGAGGCTCGCACACTGCCTGGGGCACACTGCAGACTCCTGAGGCTCGCACACTGCCTGGGGCACACTGCAGACTCCTGAGGCTCGCACACTGCCTGGGGCACACTGCAGACTCTCTGGCCCCTCTCATCAGCTACGCTTAACATCAAAGCGCCCAGGTTGCAGATTTTTACGTGTGTGCTCACACACTGTAGTGTGTGTGGCAGTCTGAAGATGGGCTTCCGGAGTCAGCGCTCCGTTCCTTCCTCCATGGGTTAGCTCTGGGGAATTGAACTCAGGTAGTCAGGCATGCACCAAGTGCTTTTACCTGCTGCCTATTGAGCCATCTCACTGGGCCTCTTCCCGACTCTTGAGCACTGATCTCTTAAGGGAAGCCCCACGGGAAGGACCAGATCCACAGTGCCACACTCATGCAGAGAAGTTAGGACCAGAAGCCTGAGGGGCTCAGAGCTGAAACTATCCAAATGGCAGAAAGATAGACAGACAGGCAGGCAGGCTCATAGGGGCATGATTTATGTAAGAAGTACAGAACTACTGCACACCCAAAGAAGGGTTCTGCCCTCCTCTCCAAGAACAACAATGCCATTCTTATATGAAAGACAGGCATGGGCTTTCTACCCCTAAGCCATACCCTGAAGGGGCTTGCCGTCCAAGGAATCCTGGCTCGGGGCCCTGGAGCTGGTGTCCTCAGAGGCTTCTCGGAGAGGAACCTGCCCGTTCTCCTCCTCTCCGTCCAGGGTCAGGCTCTTCAGGTTTCCCTGCAGACCAAGGTGCACCTTCTCTTCGCAGCTATCTGTGGGGTCCAGTGGGGCAATGGCAGGTGGAGAGGACTTGTCTCCAGATCTCCTGGAAAAATCTGATGTCAGAAACACCAAGCAGTAGCTACAATACTCGCCCTACCCTGTCAGGGCAGAGTCAAGTCAGGTGGTTAAAATCAGTAGAGGCAACAAGCAGAAGAATCCCGGGCAGCCAAGCCATGTGTGCTCATCTCAGCTCTACTCAATTATTCTGAGCCCAGAAAAGGCCTCTGCTCTGCAATGCGCCCCAGGCTAGTTGTCCTCTGCAGAGTCCAGGCTAGCTGCTTCCAACACACACACACACACACACACACACACACACACACACCAGGCTAGTTGTCCTCTGCAGAGTCCAGGCTAGCTGCTTCCAACACACACACACACACACACACACACACCAGGCTAGTTGTCCTCTGCAGAGTCCAGGCTAGCTGCTTCCAACACACACACACACACACACACACACACACACACACACACACACACATACTTTCTCTCTCTCTCTCTCTCTCTGAAGAGCCTAGCTGTAAAGTGTTTGCTAACTGGCAACATGCCGAGTCAATTCTCAATATAACAGATAAAGGAAAAAGAAAGCAGTTAAAGATAAACTTCTAAAAATGTTTCCTTCATAAGAGCAAAAACTAGTAAACCACCATGAGTTAAATATGAGCTGGGTGGTGATGGTGCATATCTTTAACCCCAGCACTTAGGCAGAGGCAGAGAGGCAGAGAGGCAGGCAGATCTTTGTAAATTCAAGGCCAACCTGGCCTACAAAGCAAGTTCCAGGACAGCCAAGCTACACAGAGAAACCCTGACTAAAAAACACAAAACACAAGAACCAGGTGTGGTGGTGCATGCCTGGAATCCTAGTTCTCAGCAGAAGGCAGGAGGACAGGAGTTCAAACATCCTTGGCTACATAGTGAATTTGGGGCTAACCTGGGCTATATGAAAGAGAGGGAGGGAGGGAGGGAGGGGGAAAGGGAGAAGGGAAGGGAGGAAGGAGAAGAGAAGGGAGGCAAAGGGAGGGGAAGAGAGGGAAAGGGGTATGATTAAGATTCTACCACTTTGATGAACTATAAACTCAGGGTTTAGTCTATTTAACACAATACAAATACCTAAACTTTAAAACCCATAGACTCTGTGTTCAAAGAAATGCAATCTAATGTGCAGAGTCAAGACTACTATGGCATACTCCTCAACCTTAAGACAGGAAAAACTGTGATGCCACAGGGCAGAGCACACAGTAAAGTTCATGTCCTTTGCCCACAATTACATCAGTTAAACATTACTGTCAGTTTGACAAGTAGCTGTAGTGAGTAAGGCTTATTAATAGTTTTAATAGTATGTACAAGCTGTACTGACCAGTGGGGGTTGGTGGTTGGAAGCTACTGACCGGATTCCTCATTACAGAAAGTACAATCTAGCTGAAACAATCCATTTCAGGGCTCCTTGTCTGGTTAAGGTCACCTTTCTCAAACAATAAATGTCTTTCTCAAAAGCAGTAGGCCTACATTTTTTGGGTTTTGAGGGGTTTTTTGTTTTTGTTTTTGTTTTTGCAGGGGGTGGGGAGTGGCTAAGGGGAGGGGAAGGTTGAGATAGGGTCTCATTACATTGTTCAGGCTGACCTGACCTGAAACTTGAGAACTGCTGGTGTGAAATTCCTCAGTGCTAGGACTGTAGGCATAGCATATACATTGTGCTAGCCAGAATGTGTGTTCCATAATGAGAATCCTGAGACATGGTACTTGGACAGCATGAAGTAATCTGTTATCATCTGCTGTCTGATAACTGATCTGGACTCGGAAGCACTTGCCTCAGGACCAAATGAAGTGTATATAATGGACATAGCACTATATGGACATCACCACAGCACAAGGCAGGGAAAACCATTCCTAAGCCTAGGGCAATTGGGCAATTGTCGGGACAATTCCAGGCCTAGAAGATAACCAAGTTGCCTCTAGATTCTTGTCTGGACAAATAAAACTGTATTTCCCCCCACAATTGGCAAGCAGATGGCAGTCTGGAGTCCACAAGTAGCAGGAGGATGCACCTGGACACATCCTTGCACTTCTGAATCTCTGGTTCATTTTCTCTCCATCCATGCTCCCCACCCCCACCCCACCTCATCCTCTGTAAACAGAAGGAGCAATGCACTCACCACAAGTGGTCCTGATAAGTGTGGAGCACAGAGACACCTTTTCCCTTCAGGCCTGAAGCCAGCATCTGAGCTGTGGACATGGCGGCCACTCCAATTGCAACGGGCGCTCTAGGGAGGAAGGCAGGAATAAGGGTCAGGCAGAAATGTCTGTACAATGACTCTTGGTTTCTCTTTTAAAAGGAGCAGAGAAAGCTGGGGACCCGTTCAGTTCAGAGGGGGATCAGTTTCCCTCATAGCAAGCATGAGGCCCTGGTATAAAAAAGCAGCAGCAGGGCTGGTGAGATGGCTCAGTGGGTAAGAGCACCCGACTGCTCTTCTGAAGGTCCAGAGTTCAAATCCCAGCAACCACATGGTGGCTCACAACCATCCGTAACAAGATCTGACTCCCTCTTCTGGTGTCAGCTACAGCTACAGTGTACTTACATATAATAATAAATAAATCTTAAAAAAAAAAAAAAAAGCAGCAGCAGCTGGGCATGGTAACATACGCCCTTAATCCCAGCACTCGGGAGGCAGAGGCAGGCGGATTTCTGAGTTAGAGGCCAGCCTGGTCTACAAAGTGAGTTCCAGGACAGCCAGGGCTATACAGAGAAACCCTGTCTTGGAAAAAAAAAAAAAGACACTAAAAAGAAACAGCTAGCTGTCTCTTGTGAGGCTATGTCGGGGCCTAGCAAACACAGAAGTGGATGCTCAGAGTCAGCTATTGGATGGATCACAGAGCCCACGTATATACCACTTCCATTTGATAATAGACTGCTGCTGTGCGCGTCCCACTTTATGACTTGCAGGGTCTGATAGTACCCAGCTCATGATGGGTAGTTCAGGTCGCATAGTAACTTGGTGTCCTATTGTCAAACGTTCAGTTTCCACTAAGGCCCAATAGCAGGCCAAGAGCTGTTTTTCAAAGGGAGAATAGTTGTCTGCAGATGATGGTAGAGCTTTGCTCCAAAATCCCAAAGGTCTTTTCTGTGATTCACCTACAGGGGCCTGCCAGAGGCTCCAAACAGCATCTCTATCAGCCACAGACACCTCAAGTACCATTGGGTCTGCTGGGTCATATGGTCCAAGTGGTAGAGCAGCCTGCACAGCAGCCTGGACCTGTTGAAGGGCCTTCTCCTGTTCCAGGCCCCACACAAAGCTAGCAGCTTTCGGAGTCACTTGGTAAATAGGCCTAAGTAACACACCCAAGTGAGGGATGTGTTGTCTCCAGAATCCAAATAGACCCACTAAACGTTGTGCTTCTTTCTTGGTTGTAGGAGGGGCCAGGTGCAATAACTTATCTTTCACCTTAGAAGGAATATCTCTGCATGCCCCACACCACTGGACTCCTAAGAATTTCACTGAGGTAGATGGTCCTTGAATTTTGGTTGGATTTATTTCCCATCCTCTGATACGCATATGTGTTACCAATGAGTCCAAAGTGGTTGCTACTTCCTGCTCATTTGGTCCAATCAGCATAATGTCATCAATATAGTGCACCAATGTGATATTTTGTGGAAGATCCAAACGATCAAGATCCCTTCTAACTAAATTATGACACAGGGCAGGAGAGTTAATATATCCTTGAGGCAAAACTGTGAAGGTATACTGTTGGCCTTGCCAACTGAAAGCAAATTGCTTCTGGTGGTCCTTATGGACAGGTACTGAGAAGAAGGCATTTGCCAGATCAATAGCCGCATACCAGGTGCCAGGAGATGTGTTAAAGGACCCAAGGAGCTAAAGGGGTCTGCAACCCTATACGTGGAACAACAATATGAACTAACCAGTACTCCCAAGAGCTCGTGTCTCTAGCTGCATATGTATCAGAAGATGGCCTAGGCGGCCATCATTGGAAAGAGAGGCCCATTGGTCTTACAAACTTTATATGCCTCAGTACAGGGGAACGCCAGGGCCAAGAAGTGGGAGTGGGTGGGTGGGTGGGGGGAAGGGTATGGGGGACTTTTGGGATAGCATTGGAAATGTAAATGAAGAAAATACCTAATTAAAAGAAAGAAAGAAAGAAAGAAAGAAAGAAAGAAAGGAAGAAGAGAAGAGAAGAGAAGAGAAGAGAAGAGAAGAGAAAAGAAAAGAAAAGAAAAGAAAAGAAAAGAAAAGAGCTAAGCACACTGTGGTACTGTATGTAGTAGACTGGACCCTTGAATGGAAAAAGTACTCACAACAAAACAAAACAACAACCAAACCAAGAAAGGCTTGTGTATGTTCCAGCATTGTCCCAGTTTAGGACAGGAAAATACTCCTTAGCTGTGGTAACTACGATGGGTCCCTGCAGAATGCTGGAAATCCTGGTGTGTACCCAACTGCACTCTCTCTTACAATCTTCTATAAATCTAAAGTTATCTCTAAAGTAAGCTTTAAACATTCAGCAGCAGCAAACATCTTATGCTTATAAGATTTGTAGCCTCTCCAGAGGTTTGTGCCAGCCACTAAGGGCCCACTATCTGCTCCAGAGAAACTATTTTTTCTTTCAGTTCTTGGTCTATGTGCTTTGGAAGTGGTCATTTTCCTCCCTTTTACCTCTTTTCACCACACACACACACACACACACACACATCCCACACAAAAGTCTGACACAGTACCTGTTCCCCACCAAGGCAATGGCACAGAGGTCGCCTTGCTGTACTTGAGGAAGACCAGTAGGGGGCACCACTACCCCTGGCAGCATCAAATCTGTTGCAAATAGAATTTAATGTCATTTTCATTTTTAACTTTATCATACATGTGTCAAAGAAACATGTATCAATTACATTATTCATGGTGAACATGGCAACTTGAGAATCAACCCTCCATTTCAGGTCTCACAAATGAGAGACCAAGTTCTACGTGCTAAAGTTCCTGAATGATTTAAAGTCCAGCACGGGGCAGATCACAAACTGAGAATCAGAGATGTCCAGGAAACTCAGAAACATTGGAAGAATAACACAAAGACATACACACCAGAAGTGGATACAGTTTTACATAAAAACACAAGAAATGAGTAGCCTTATAAGGTGGCAGATAATTACTGAAGAGATTTCAAGCAATAACTGGAATATAGAAAAGTTCTCTTACCTGCTCCCCCGACCAGTTTTTCCAATACCAGAGGCCATGTTATAAAAGTTGGTAGAATATCCGGATAGGCCCACAGTGTGTACACTGTACCAAGAGACCCAGGAAATACTTATTAACAAACACTCTCTGCTGGAGATCTAGAAATGCCAAGCACTGTGCTCACTTTAACTAGAATTCAGAAAGAAAAATAAAACATGTCGGGCAGTGGTGGGGCACACCTTTAATCCCAGCACTTGGGAGGCAGAGGCAGGCGGATTTCTCAGTTTGAGGCCAGCCTGGTCTACAGAGTGAGTTCCAGGACAGCCAAGACTACACAGAGAAACCCTGTCTTAAAAAAAGAGAGAGAGAGAGACTCTAACTAGGAAAACCCACTATGAAGCAGCTCAGGGGAAGTGTGTGACTGACACAGCTTAGTCCTGAGCGTACATTTTCTCCACTGTGTTAAGAAAAAGCCTTTTACAGATGGTTTACGCCATATTTTCTTTACATGCTCTAAAATTCCACCTTTGGCAACACTTCAGCACTCTTCCCAATACCCCCAGCTCCTTTCTCTCAGAACTTTGCACTGCCATTTTTCCATGTGTTTTGGGTTTTTTTTGGGGGGGGGGCCGGGGGTTTCGTTTGTTTCTTATCCCTCTTACGGTGAAAAGGTCAATTCTGGAAACACTAGGTCCCAGAAGATCCTTAGGAATAGTATTGGGAAATTCTGTGTTTATTTCATTTGAAAAGGTATGTTTATGGGGGAAAACAAAAACAAATATCACACCAAATCAACAGAGAATAACGTGTTTCACCAGGGCTGCAGTCTGGGCATTTCATCTGGTTACCATACCTGTTGGATACAAATTTTTCTCCAGTTCAAATAGGATGGGGTTACCACCACTCGTGTACACAGTCACCGAATCCCCTTTGTGAACATACAACTTCACAACATTTAGCTCTTCCTTTCCAGGTATCAATTCAGAGATCTGATCTGTTCCCAGGGCAGGGAAAGCAGCTGTCACATCGGCCCGGAGCTTTCTCCTGCAGAAAGCACACCAGCACGATGCACATTAATAAATACAGACATTCAGAATGACTATACAAATCATAAAGACTGAAGAAAGACTGCCTGGTTCGTGATGCCCCCTTCTCAGCTTTTCCAAATCCTATTATCTGTCTTATTCATTATTCTCAAGACCTCCTGGGCATATTATTCCATCGGAACACCTATTTTCACTAAGCAACCAAAGTTAGTCTTTAGAAAGTCATTGGAAACACAGATGACCTCACATGCTGTCCCCACTCCTGTCTTAGACTGGTTGGCAATCTGTCAACCTCTCATTAAAAGGCTACTATGGCACCAAGAATGATACCTAAAGAAAGCTGGCTCCAAAATCCCTGCGGAGCTATCCGTGTCTACGACACTGACTTAAAAAGGAGAGTTAACATCTCTCCTTACCACAGCTTTCTTAGGCTCTGCCACCTCAGGGCACGGACCTCTCCGACACCAGTCTCTCCGGCCAGGAATAATCGTTTAGGCGTTTCCCCCCCCCCCCCTATACTTTTAGTTTTGGTACACCATCTGAGTTCTCCCATGGACTCTAAACTCCATGGAGGACTTATATTCCCTCATTTTACATCTCCCACAAAACCTAGCTTGAGCCCAGTACACGCTAACTCAACTTTATTGTCCAAAAGACCAGCTGGAAGATAAAAAGAGACACCCCCACACCTTATCCTCAAAAATGTTTCTAACACCCCTGCTTGGCTCCCTGGGGTCTCTATGTGCAGCCCTACAAGTGTAGGAGCCTCGCTAGGCTAAGCAAAAGTATTCTCTCCCTCACCTGTCCGAGCCCTTGATGGCTGTGTTGGACTTGACCCGAAAGGCCTTAGCGAACATGTCTGCTGGAGTAGCTCAGGAAAGACAAGAAGAGCACAGACGCCAGGGGCGGTCAACAAAACGAAGGAGTGGCGGCTCCCGGACCCTCAACCCTGGAGGCAGCCATGCTGAGACTCGGCGCCAAAAAACAGCCTGCTAGGAACCCGGCCCTAGCCCTGATGCTGGCCCGGAACTGACGCAGCGCCAGGTGGGGAGGGGCGGGACAGACTCCGGAACTTCCGCTCCCGCTCTTCCACTTGGAACCGGGTGTACCTAGGAGCCTGCGGGTCTGTAGTTAGGGACGCCAGTTGTGCAAACAACGTCTTAGTTCTATTCTTTCTGCTCCATCCGCTTTAGATACGGCGTTGAGAAGAAACTGCCTGATTGCAGTCTATTCGACATGCGTCAAGTCCACAAAATGAACTGAGTTCATATTTTATTTTTTGAATTCATATATTATTAAACTTGCAGGTTTCATTGAATGCTGGTTCGCCCTCTTTTTAAAAATGCTTTTAAATGCTTAAAGGCTTTTATTTATCCATATCTTTATATGGTATTACAAACTAAAGGCTTCAGCTAGGATTTTTTTTTTTTTCCTCCTTGACGTTTAATTTGCACGCTGTAATAATAGCAGCAACAAGGAATACACTCCACCCTGGATTCGGTTTTGCCCAGGCTACTAGTAACAAAGTTCAATAACAAAGATGGGGCTTCCCTCAGAGAAACAACTGTGTACTCTACGGACAAGGATTTAAACTTAGGTTTAAATTAAACTTAAACCTAGGTTGCTTATGTTCTATTAAACTAGCGTTTGCATATCAGCTCTTCGGAGCAGAGTGCCCTTTCACTAACCGTAACCATTATCATAGTCGTCGTCATCATCATCATCATCCTAGTTGCTAAACTAATTTCACATTGATTGTCCAAAGTGCCTGGCAATCTCTACCTGTCATATACTAGGGCCTAGTTGCTAGCCTCAACTTCTACACCTCTGAGCCTCCAGACTTTTATTAGAAGCACCTCACCCCAAACCAAAGGCAGAGGAGCCTAGAGGAAAGCATTACCTGCAGACTCCTGTTCCTTGGACTGCTATGAAGTCACATTTAGGATATGTACCACCGAGTGTTTGTGGTCTGGAGAACTGAAGAAAATTTTAGGGGAATACTAGACATTTCAAACTGGGGAAACTATTGTAGATCCGAAGATGTCGATTGCCTTCCTAGAAATTAATGGCCAATAAGTAGGAGCCAAGATTCAGAGACATAGGCACTGCCACACCCAGTCTCTCCTAATCAAGAGCATAAATCCATACATGCTGGTTAGTTCTTTTGTGGAATTGACAAAAGCTAGAGTCATCTGAGGAGTGGGAGCCTCAGTGGAGACAATGCCTCCGTGGGAGACTGAGCTGTAGGCAAGTCTGTAGGGCATTTTGACTAAGGATTGGTGTAGAAAGGTCTAGCCCATTGTGGGTGGTGCCATCCCTGGGCAGGTGGTCCTAAGTTGTGTTAGAAAGCCAGCTGATCAAGCCAGTATGCAGCAGTTCCCCTATGGTTTCTGCTGCATTTCCTACCCTAACCTCCCTCAGTGTTGGACCTCTTACTGGAATGTATAAGCCAAATAAGCCCTTACCTCCTGGCTTAGGGTTTCTATTCCTGCACAAAAAGCATGACCAAGAAGCAAGTTGGGGAGGAAAGGGTTTATTCATCTTATACTTCCACATTGCTGTTTATCATCAAAGGAAGTCAGGACTGGAAGTCAAGCAGGTCAGGAAGCAGGAAATGACACAGAAGCCATGGAGGGATGTTACTGGCTTGCTTCCCCTGGCTTGCTCAGCAGACTCTCTTATAGAACCCAAGACTACCAGCCCAGGGATGGCACCACCCACAAGTGGCCCTCCCACCTTGATCACTCATTGAGAAAATAACTTATAGCTGGATCTCATGGAGGCATTTCCTCAAGGGAGGCTCCTTTCTCTGTGATAACTACAGCTGTGTCAAGTTGACACAAAACTAGCCAGTACACCTCCCCAAAGGTGATTTTAGTCAGTGTTTTATTGCAGGAACACAAAGTAACTAATTCATCCCACATTTTCTGCCTGCATCATGAGTTGCCTTCTGCCTATGAGGACTCTCATGCTGGAGAGCTGGCTGAAAACAAGCCAGCAACCAGCATCCCTTAACAACTCCAGTGTTCCTCAAAGGGTTCTCAGATTATCATCTCCTCTTGGCCAAAATTTCAGAATTGCAGAGCAAGGTGAAGGAAAACTCTGTGTGTGTGTGTGTGTGGTGTGTGTGTGTATGTGTGTGTGTGTGTGTGTGTGTGTGGTGTGTGTGTGTGTGTGTGTGTTATCTAGAGCCTTTCATATGGTAGGTGAGTACTTTACCATTGAGCTATATCCAGCTGTTTATTGTATGTATGTATGTTGTAGTGGCTATTTCTGGTTGTCAACTTGACTATATTGGAATGAATTACAATCCAGAATTGGAAGGCTCACCAGTGACCCTTATCTGGAGGCTTGGAGATCCTTATGTGGATCTTGGTATGGAGATCTTGAGCCATAGTGGCTATGGATTCCAGAAGATTGAATCTCGGAGTTTAAGGAACACACCTTTAATCTGGGCTACACCTTTCATCTGGAATTAAAGGTGTGGTGGAACACACCTTTAATCTGGGCTACACCTTCTGCTGGAGACAATATAAGGACATTGGAAGAAGGGAGTCTAGCTCTTGCTCCTTCGCCTGCTTGCTCCGTGAGCCTGAGTAACTGCTAGATCCTTGGACTTCCATTCACAGCTGCGACTGAATCATTGTTGGGAATTGGACTGTTGACTGTAAGTCATCAATAAATTCCTTTACTATCTAGAGACTATCCATAAGTTCTGTGACTCTAGAGAACCCTGACTAATACATATGTACATATGTATTTTTTGTCCAGGTTGACCTTGAACTCATTCTGTGGCCCAGGCATGCATTAAACTTGTGATTCTCCTGTCTCAGCCTCCCAACATAGCTGGAATTACAGCATTACAACTACTAAGAGTGAAATTTGCTGGAAGGGGGTTAATCTCCACAAATTACACTAGACAGGAACAGAGCTGTAACATAGATTACTTACAAGAACAAGGGATATTTTGAAGCAACCACAGGTTAGAAGAGAGATTCCTTTTTTTTTAAGCCTCCAATGTGTTTATAGAAAGAAAAAGAGGTATAATGTGGGTGTGGTGAGGTGTGGGGGGAAAGGTGTGTCTCAGCGGGCCCATGCCTAGGCATCCCGTTGGCTTCCTGAGAGACCAGACACACACGACCTTATAGTATAGAATAGAGTTTATTCAGGGCATGGGGAAGGGAATTAAGAGGGTAGTAGAAAGCTGGGCTTGGTGGCGCACGCCTTTAATCCTAGCACTTGGGAGGTAGAGGCAGGTGGATTTCTGAGTTTGAGGCCAGCCTGGTCTACAAAGTGAGTTCTAGGGAAGCCAGGGCTGCAGAGAAACCCTGTCTCGAAAAACCAAAAATAAACCAAACCAAACCAAAACAAAACAAAACAAAAAGAGGGTAGTAGAAGCAGAGAAAGGCAGAGAGGGATAGAGAAGTAGAGGCTGGCCATGGCCATGTGGAGGGAGGGGAAAGGGTGGGGGGAGGGAAGAGCCCAAAGGCAAGAGAGGGAGGAGGGGGCAAGCAGCCCCTTTTATAGTGGGTCAGGCCTACCTGGCTGTTGCCAGGTAACAGTGGGGTGGAGTTTAGACAGAATGCTAACAGCCTCCCTCTCCTCTCCCTAATGAATTCCAACAAAGAGAGTACAATTGTCTTAATTAGATGAAGCAACTGCTTAGGCTCTGTGCTTTTATTAAGGTAAGGACAAGGCTTGCCATGAAAACCTAGAAACTTGAGTTTGATCCCTGGATTCCATGTAAAGGTGGAAGGAGACAAATCATATTAAAGAGCTTTCCTTCGGTCTCTACACACGCACCATGGTACCCATGTATGTACCACACGTGAATCAAAAACACCCACATGACAATCAACACAAAATAAGAGGAACCCAGTCTTCTCTCAGGGAGCTCGCCCTCTGTCGAGTGGCATGCATGTCCTTTTGGGCTCCCAAGCCCTTTAGTCCTTTACTAAGTCTTCTCGGTGCTTCTGCCTAAACCCAAGATCCCTGGAAACACAGAATGTTGTAGTTTATATTTCGTGTGGGACCTATGGCTTGAGAATCCTGTGGTAGATCCTGAAGTTTTTAGGATAAACTGTGCTAGCCCAGTCATTAGTGTGTTCAGACAAGAGTGTGGCTAAAGGAACTTCAGATGGAGCCAGGCATGCCGTAAGGGCTTTGCAATGGGAGATCCTTTGCAATGGGGTGCAGGAAAGAAGAGCGCAGGATTATGGACTGTGAGGTATAAACTGCTGCCTTCACTTCTGTAAAACTCACTGTCGCTACGGGGAAGGGATGGAAGGGTCTTTTTGTTACTATGTAGTGGGAAGATAAAAAGCGACCTAGGGAAGTAGAGCAGTTTTCCTGCTCAGCTGTGGATTCCAAGGAAGAGTTGCATGACGTCCGCCTTAAGCCCCACTTCCACCTTATCCCCATCCCACCTCTTTTGCCAGCTTCTGAACCGCTTGCTGTTTGCAAAGCTCTAAGGCTCTTCTGCTAGCAGTAAGAATAAATTTATATAATCTAAATTTGAATTAAGACTAAGTCTCTGGTTTCTGCCAGTGAATTCGAGTGCCACAGCGCTGCCTCCACTCAATCAAAAACAAAAACAAGGAAGAATCATCATGCTCTCGTTGAGTCTTTTTTTAAAGGAATTATTTATTTAATGCATTCAAGTACACACCAGAAGAGGGCATCGGCTCCCATTACAGATGGTTATGAGTCATCATGCGGTTGCTGGGAATTGAACTCAGGACCTCTGGAAGAGCGATCGTTGCTGCTCTTACTCTCAGCCATCTCTCTAGTCCTCATTCTTCTGGTTTTTCTAAACAGCTTACTCTCTTTCACTTTCTGTACTGGTTAGTTTTAAGTCAACCCCACAAAACAGAATTGTCAGGGAGAGAGTCCCAGCGTGGGGCTATCTACATTGAATTGGCCTGTGGGCTTGTCTGTGGGGATCGCCTTTCTAGTGAATTGTTGTGGAAAGAACCAGCCACTGTGGATGTAAATCCTGACTTGTGTGATGGGGAGAAGTCAAGCCAAGCCTAAGCCAGCAAGTGCTTTCTGGCAGGCCAGGAGCAGACCTGCGGGCAGGCAAGCCAGCAAGGCCAGCATGAGCAGGCTTGTTTCTCTCTGTTCTTCACTGTGGGTGGGATGCAAGTTCCTGCCACTGTGACTTCTCCACTGCAATGGAATGAGAACTGGACTGGGAGCTAAAACAAACCCTTTCTAGATGGCTCAGCAGTTAGAGAGCGCTTGCTGCTGTGGCAGGAGAACTGGGTTCGGTTCCCAGCATCCACATGTTGGCTCACAACCACTCCATAATTCCTGTTCCAGAGCATCTGATGCCCTCTTCTGACCTTCACAGGCCCTGCTCAAATGTGGTGCAATATATACATGCTAGAAGAACATCCATACACATAAAATTAGGAGAGAAGCAAAATTAGGAGAGAAGCCAACCAGAAAAGGCTCAAACCTATAAGATGTAAGTAACAAGTCTAATTATATGACATTTTAAAAGTGAAAGGGGCATAACTGGGAAAAGTGAAGAGGGCAGAAGAGGAAGAAGAGGAGGAAAAGGAAGAGGAGGAGGAGGAAGAGGAGCCAGTTCGAAGGCAGAACATTTTGAGGACAGAAAAACTATTCTGCATTAAATCTTTTAATTGCTCTATGGATGAGTTTCCCCAAAGTTGACAGGGAATGATTGAATGGAATTTGGTACTGGGGCCTTTGGGAGGCCCCTAGGGCATTTTCCAATGGCAAAGGGTTACCCTGCCTAGCCCTTGTTGATCTGCATTCATTATTCCAATGCTGGCCTTTGCTTCACCTTCTGCATATTTCAGGAGCAGGGGCCTACTTTTTGAATTATCTCTCTTAAAAAAAAAATCACTTCTACAATGCCACGCCTACAATCCCTTTTCAAATGACCTTTTTATTACAAATTTGGTTTTTCGAGACAGGGTTTCTCTGTATATCCCTGGCTGTCCTGGAACTCACTCTGTAGACCAGGCTGGCCTCGAACTCAGAAATCTGCCTGCCTCTGCCTCCCAAGTGCTGGGATTAAAGGTGTGTGCCACCATGCCCGGCTAAAAATGTGTAGCCCAGGCTGGCCTCAAACTGGTGATCCTCCTGCCTCTGCCTCCTTCAGCAAATGCTACCAGGGTAAGCCACCACAACCAGCGACTTTTCTTATTATAACTTTTAAGAATTACTTCTCCTATCAGAGTAGCATCATCAACGTGAGATCCAATATCAGACATATTTCTGATCTGTTTGTGTGTTGGTGCTGATGTTGCCTTTAAAGGTTTAGTCATCCTTTTGCATTCTGAACTAGCATTTTCAAAAGCCAAAGATTCGACTGTATTTCTTTTTCTTTTCTTTTTTTTTTTTTTTTTTTTTTTTTGACTTCTGAATCTGTTACTATTCTACTTACAGCTGAAGTAAATCCTTGCAAAAACTCGGTTAAGGCTTCTTTAGGATCTTACATGGTTTTAGTACATGACTCAGAACTTTTTCCTGATTCGTTAACCTTGTCCCAAGCATTTAAAGCTGCTAAATGACATAGTGCCAAGGTGTGATCATTAAATTCAAGCTGCCTTTGTAACAGCCTATTGACCTTCTTCACCTAGCAACTGATCCTAAGAAATATTAATACCTCTAGCCCTATTTCGTTGTTCTATGGCCCTAGCTTCCTCTTTTCATCATGTTCATCATTGTAACTAAAGAGTGCAAACCACAAAAACCGATCACTTCCTTAAATCTTGTCCTAGCTAGGGTTTCCATTGCTATGAAGAGACACTATAACCAACGCAACTCTAATAAAGGACAGTATTTAATTGGGGCTGGCTTACAGTGTAAAAGGTTCAGTCCATTATCATTAAGGCAGGAAGCATGGCAGCATCTGAGCAGGCATTGTACTGGAGGAGCTGAGAATTCTACATCTTGTTCCAAAGGCAAATAGGAACAGACTATTGTCTTCCAGGCAGCTGCAAGGAGGGTCTCAAACCCCACCCCCATAGTGACACACTTCCTCCAACAAGACCACACCTATTCCTACAAGCCACACCTAATAGTGCCACTCCCTGGGCCAAGCATATTCAAACTACCACAAATCTCCTCAAATCTAATTATGTCTATAGGATTCTATTTAACTGCTTCATAACCTTGGGGCTGCCTATTGTCTCCTGGTAGGTCTTGTATAAGTAACTGAGTAGACTAAGACTGGTTTTCTAACAGCCTTGGATCACCTCTCCTAAGTTTTATCATATGGTAGCATGGTAGATTCTTGTCTAAGTTCTTTCACCTGTGTTTCTCTTACTTTCATTTATAAGTCATTCTAAGGCTTATATCTTAATCTATTTTTCATAGTTTTCTGTTTCCTGTATCTCTAAAGCTTTTTTTTTTGTTGTTGAAAGGATACAGAAAGTCACTATGGCTACTAAGGGTAAAATATGAACTGATAATAATCGTAACTGATATTGATCTAATTTTAGCTTTTTACTTCTGCTTCTATTTTCAAGCCATCTAAAGTAGCACTACACAGGCTCCTACTGAAGTAGCACCTCGTATTATGTCTTTTCCCATCCTTAAGTCTCTCCTTGAAGACTTCCCAGGTGACTCATCAAATCTGATCACTTCTGATTGTAATATCCAAAATGAATTCAAGACCACCTAGTACCTTCCCCCTTCGAAAAGGACTTTCCAAACTGTACTAGCAGGCCAAGTGCAGAGCCAGATAAGGAAGCTGGCTGACTAAACAAATGTAAAACAGAGTTTTAGCCATCAAAATGATAGCCTGCAGCTACCAAAACAATATTAGTTGTTCTCAGGAAATAACCATAACAAGATAAGCAATTTTCCTGCTCCCAACCCCCCCCCCACACACACACTGAAGAAAACCACAAACCACCCTGACATTGTGAGAATTCCCCTGACGTTGATAGCTGTGACGTTAATAGCTGATCCATAAGTTCAAAATGTACTATTACTTTGCTGACCAAATCATAATAACCCACCATGGGGGCAAGCAAAGTAAGTCACTAGGCCAAAGGGTTACTTAGTCACTATACAAACCAACCAATGCCTGAAAGAATTACTTGCTACACCAATGAGAACCTTGTTGCTCAAATCTGCCCCTTACAAAGGTATAAAAAGTGTGTTCTTTCTTGGTTCTGGGTCTCTCCTCTGGCCTGCGTGCTGAGAGGGGAGTCCCCAACATGTTGGATCAATAAAAATCCTCACGCAGTTTGCAGCAATGGCAGCGTTTTCTGCGTTCTTTGTGAGTAAGGGTCTTTTGACGAACTCCAACACTGATCAAGACAGCTTAGTCAGCCAACAGGTTCTCCAGGGCAGGAGGGAGGATTAAAAAGAAAAAAACAATTAGACAACACTATAGCATGACCCCAGCCAGTTCTGAGGCTGAGGCAGGTTTATTTTTTTCCAGTCTGCTTTTATACCATTTTAATTACGTGCAAGTAACAAGGTCAGTTCTAGGTTAAGGAGCAAGGAAGACAATAAACACAAATAGTTGCGGAACAAGCAAGAAAATAAAGTCCCTGACCAAGATATAGGAGCCACTTCCCTGTCCTAGCCCAAAGCCTTATCCTTGCCTGAAGCCTACTTCTTTGTTCCAGCCTAAAATTAGATTTCTTCCTGGGCTTACTTCCTGGTCCTGGCCCACTTTCAAATTCCTGCCTGAAGCCTACTTCCCTGTCCTTTCCCAATGGCAAATTCCTGTCAAGCAGCCCCGAAAGCTCTTCACAGGCATCTCACTTTGTCCTCAGCTGGGGTAATTTCCTTGTCTATATGGTCATGCTACCCATTGAAGCACCAAATGCTGTTTTTAACAAAATCTCACGGGCAGTGGTGGCGCACATTTGGGAGGCAGAGGCAGGTGGATTTCTGAGTTTGAGGCCAGTCTGGTCTACAGAATGAGTTCCAGGACAGCCAGGGCTACACAAAGAAACCCTGTCTTGAAAAACCAAAAACAAACAAGCAAACAAACAAAAATCTCAAATGTTTGATTTTACCAATAAAGACTTGGGAGCTGGATGCTGAGATGAAAGCCTACGAGCTCAGAAAGTTATAGAGAAAGCATTCAGCTCACCTTCTCCCGCTGCTGATGTCTCAAAAGGAAAAGAAAAGCTCTCCTCCAAGCTCTCTGAAAAACCCTTCACACTGAATGTCCCTCCCTCTACTTCCTATGCAGCTCTCTGTTCTTCCTTCCAACTTCCTCTCACTCTCTACGGTTTGTCCCTATGTTTACTCCATGTCCAGTGGTTGTTTACTCTGCCTCTTGCTGCAATGGATTCTTTGCTTTATTTGAAGTGGGAAGATCTACTTCTAGTCTATACCAGAACATGAAAACAGTAAGCTGTTGCTCTTTGCCTGCTTACCCTCTCTCCCACTGGCAAGTCCATTTCTTCACTGGCATTAGGATTCCTGCACATACTGAAGACCATCTAAGACATTTAGCCTCATGGAAGGAGCAACTACTGGATTCTTGGACCTTTTGTTTATAGGTAGCCATTGTTGGATTAGCTGGGCCACAGCCTGTAAGTCATTGTATTACATTTCTTGTATAGGTAGAGATAGATAGATAGATAGATAGATAGATAGATAGATAGATATGAGATAATGTCTTAGGATTTCTATTGCTGTGTAGAGACACCATGACCATAGCAACTCTTTTTTTTGTTTTTTTTTTTTTTTTTTTTTTTGAGACAGGGTTTCCCTGGCTGTCCTGGAACTCACTCTGTAGACCAGGCTGGCATCGAACTCAGAAATCCACCTGCTCTTGACAGGCATGGTGGCGCATGCCTTTAATTCCATAGCAACTCTTACAAAGTAAAACACTTAATTGGGGATTCTTGTAATTATAAAAAGATAAAGAGATATAAGAATATATTCTATGGGAGTGTGATGAGGTGTGGGAAAAGGGGATGTCTCAGCAGGCCTATGCCAAGGCGTCCCTTCCTCCTGAGGGACCAGCCACATGAAGGTATAGTATACAATAGAGTTTATTCAGGGCATGGGGAAGAGTGTTTAGAGGGTAGTAGTGGCAGAGGGAGGGCGGAGAGAGAGAGAGAGCGAGTGAGAGAGAGAGAGAGAGAGAGAGAGAGAGAAGTATACTGTATAGTAGAGGCCAGTCATGACCATGTGGAGAGAGTGGGGAAGGGAATGGGGAGAGATGGGGAGCAAGGGAGCAAGAGGCATGAGAGAGGCAAGAGTAAGAGAAGGAGGAGGGAGCAAGCAACACCTTTTATAGTGGGCCAGGCCTACATGGCTGTTGCCAGGTAACTGGTGTGGAGTTTAGTCAGAATGCTAACAGTGCTTGCTTACAGATCCGAGGTTTAGACGATTATCATCATGGCAGGAAGCATGGTGGAATTCAGGCAGACATAGTTCTGGAGAGGTAGCTGAGAGTTCTACATCTGGAGCCACCAACAGCAGAAAGAGACAATGAGTCACTAGGCCTGGCTTGAGCTTCTGAAACCTTGAAACCCACTCCAACTCCACCCCCCACCCCTGTGACATATTTCCTCCAATAAGGCCACTATGAGTCTATAGGGGCCATTCAAACCACCACAGATAGAGCACCCTGCTCTGCTACCTATGATAGCATTGGTGGTTATACAACTGTATGAAGCTGATACAACTCACAGAACTGTGACCTGTAGTGAACTTAGGGGCTTGGGATATACTTTAGTGGCAAGAGCATGCTTAGTGTTTAAAAGGCTCTGGAATGAATTCCACGAACTACAAAAAGAAGAAGAAAAAGAATAGTTAACTTTATTGCATATAAATCAAATCTTTAAAAGAAAACCACTGTAGGACACAGTGACCCATTCCTGTAATCTCCCAAGAAAGATTGTCTAAATTAGACCAGCCCTGTCTACAAAGTGAGACCCTGTCCCAATAGATATTAAATTAAAATGAATGACATTGGCTGGAGAGATGACAAGGTAGTTAAGAGCACTAGCTGCTCTTGGAGAGGACCCACATTCAACTCACCAACCATCTGTAACTTTAGTTTTCGGGAATCCAATGCCTTCCTCTGGCCTCTGTGGGCACCAGGCATTTGGTGCACATACATACATGTAGGCAAACACACACACAAACATACATAGAAAACCCCGAACTTCTTAAAATAAAGGGTTAATTCAAAGACTGTTGAAACACAGCAGAGAGCTCTGAAGTGACATCTCAGTCAGGTGAGATGCCCTCACAGGACCCCCAAGGACTGCAAGGGCAATGCCCTCAGATGTTGCCCTCAGCAGCCTCAGAAGCACAAAGTAGAGAAAGACTTTGAAGAGATTTGCATGCATGGCTTTGTTTACTATAAAAGCAAATAAGACTCACAGAACTACAACTTTGAATTGTATTATTAAAATATGATCAATTTGCACCAAAAGTACAAAGACAGTAGAAAATTTGAAATCAAACAAAACTTTAGATTCCCCAAACCTCTATAAAAAAAGGAAACATTTAAAAAAAATGAAATATTCACCTGCTAACAAAAACTATCTTTCATTTGAAAAGGAAGTGTGATTCAGAGGACAGAAACCTCAGAACCCAGAGAACAGCCAAAAATAATCATTCACAACCTTCAGCAGTCATCAGGGAGCTGGCCCTGCTGGGGTTCATGTAAACTGTGATCAGGAGTAAGTGTGTGCATCCAGTTCCTCCTCGTAGGGAGAGTCTTCAGGAGTTATACTATGCCTGTTCTCATTCTAGATGTCGGGCTTTTCAAGTCAAGAACTGTACTCAGGGGTAGAAAGATGGCTCAGCTGCTAAAAGCACTTTCCACACAAGCAAGCCTTACAATCTGAGTTCAATGCTCAGAACCCAAGGTGGAAAGGTGGAAAGAAAGAACTGAATTCCAATAGTTATCTTCTGGTGTTCACACTGATGCTCAGATATGCCCACATTCATAGACACAGACACACACACAGACACACACATACAGACACACACACATACCACACATATCACACACACCACACACAAACACATACCACACATATCACACACACCACACACACAAACATATACACTACAAACACACCACACGCATAAACACACATACCATACACACACAAACATACACATCACACACCACATACTACACACCACACACACTCACACATACCACACACCACACACACTCACACATACCACACACCACACACTCACACATACCACACACACACCACACACAGAGACATATACAGACACACATACCACACACACATTACACACACAAACATACATACCACACACAAACACACCACACACATAAACACACCACACACACAAAAACACATACCACACACATATACATACCACACACAAACACACCACACACACATAAACATACATACCACACACACAAAAACACACACACCACACACATTTTACAACCTTTAGGGCTGTAGATATCACACACACACACACACACACACACACACACACACACACACACATAAACTTTTGGGACAGGGGTTTGGGACTGGTAAAGACAACCTTAAGGGCTTAGGAGACACAAGACCAGGCTGACAAAGCTGGAAATATCAAGACTCACTCACTCACCAGTGAGTCTCTCAGGTTCTAAATGAATGACTTCTTTTAAACGTGCATTTCAGTTCTGTGATGCATGTATCATTGTATATGCATGTATCATGGTATATTCCACTACAGAGAAATTCATAGCAACACACTGATTTCAAACGGAAGCCAACCCCCCACTAGCTGCTTTATCAAAAAATTACAGCTGAGTTATTACAGGGGAATGTTTGTGTCCCTCCTGAAGGTGCTGTGGTCAAGTTCTGAATGCCCACTTGGTTCCTTTGCTTTCTGTACTGGAGATCTAAACCGGAGCCTCTTGCATGCTACACAGACATTGGTCTACTGAGCAATACTCCAGGTCCCTGTGTCTTTTCCTTATGATTTTGGGATAATTGCATTTAAAACACATATTGCAAGCTCTTTAGTTTTCCTGTTCACTAGAACTGGCTTCTAAAGACAGGCAGACATCTCAGGTGACTTGGCTAGTATGTGGTAGGATTCTTATTTTATATTTTCAGAAAGATAATGCTGATTTCCAACCACTCTTCATTTATTTAAAATCCGTTAATTTATTATTCAGTGACTTCATACACTATATCTTTGGAAAAAATTTTTGATTTATCTTATTCTTTTGAGCATATGTCGGTGCAGCACATGTGTGCCTGGTACTCTCAGATGTCCGATCCTCTTCCAGAGCTGCTAGTGCTCATGACCACTGAGCCATCTCTCCAGCCCCTATCCAATATATCCGATCACATCCAACCAAAGTCCCTCCCTCCTACTCCTCACTTCCTCAAAACTTTGTCCTTCCACCAGCATGTTCCCCCACCTTTTTTTACTTACTTTAATGTAACATTTATCAAATATATTTTGCATAGATTTCCATAGGTTGCACATATGTAAGCATATGGAACACTTTATACAGAGAAATCGTATTTTCTTTGTATTTCAATATCTGTTGAAGTACACTTAAATGAGTCTTTTCAAGAGCCGGAGGGTACAGGGCAATTGCTTAATGAGGGTGTGGTCGTTGTTACAAAACAGGGGTTCTTTGAAGAAATACTGAAAAGTACTTAGGTCACCAAGGTCAGATACTCAGGAGGTCCAGCACCCTCAAGGAGTTCTCCCTCCCTTACTAGGGAAATAACCTACTAAAGACAAAGGCAGCCTCTGTATCTACTCCCCTAACCCGCTGGAGGCAAGTAGAACAGGAAGGCTTTAGCTTGGCTCTAGAAGATGCGCCTTAAAGACAGAAGGGAAGACTTGCAGTGATTCGAAATGAGGTAATTAAACATGTCCAGGCAAGTCCCAACCAACCCTTCCGGTAGTAGTCTGGGGTGTTCACCTCTTAGAAGTCCTGAGAGCAGGATCAGTTAGTAGAATTTTGTAATCTTGGAGCGGGGGAGGTGCCTTTGTTGCCATGGAACTCTGTCTACAAACAAGAGTCAAAGAGCCCAATTTAAAAACAAAAACCCTAGGAAAGTAAGATTGCACTGGTTGTGGATGAAAGAGAGACAGAAAACTTCTAAAAGATCATCATTGAAGAAAACATTTTTACTTATATCACAGGCTAAGTCAACACTGAACAGATGAAAATAAAGTGTCCCAAATGGACAGATTCTTAGCTGCAAATAGAGTGTGGATCTTCTGAGAACAGGGACTGTGACTTTTACGAACCCCAAAAGGAGCCTCGGTTGGACATTTGAAGATTCGTGGAATTATGCTCTATGAAATAATTTCCAGTGTGCACCAGGTGGCGTGCGCCACCGATGCGTGGAAGAACCTTTGGTTTTTGTTTTGTTTTGTTCTCATAGATCCAATGGGCTCATCCTATGTGTATGAGTTTATGCCTGTGCACCACATACGTGCCTGCTACTCTCAGATGTCAGAAGAGGGCATTAAACACCCCGGGACTAGAGTTATGGATGGTTGTGAACTGCCACGACCGTGTTGGGAATCAAATCCGCTCTTGCAGAGGAGTTTTGCAGCCTTAGGAAATCTGATGGGCACCAAGCTCAACACAACCGCCACTTCTGTGGCTTAACAGCCTTTCTTTTCACTTCCATTTTAACTGTCGAAATAGACTTAACATGGACGGTACTTCTCAGAAAGAGTGAGGTACGCTTTCACATATTAAAGATGCGCAGAGCTCTCCAAGCGGTCTGCTGAGCAGGCAGGCTGTGCTGCTGATACTCCCATGTTTGGTTTCACGGCTAGGTGAATACGAAGAAGCGTAGGTTCCAAGCCAGTTTCCTCTTTTGCAAAAAGAACTGCGAGCACACCACCCAGGAACAGCACGCCCCTCGCTCCGCCTCCTCCCCGCTCCCTCCAAGGCGGCGTTGCGCAGGCGCGGCAGGGCGTGCGCGGTTGCTAAGCGACGCGGCCGCTCCCGCGTGGTCTCCCTGCGGACCGCGCGAGCCCAGTGCCCAGCCTCGTCTTGTAGCGAAGCCAGCAGGTGCGGTGCTGGAGGCGACCCACCGGGCCAACCGCCGCCTCTGTGTCCGCGGGGCGAGCTCGCGATGGGAGGCGCAGCCCGCGATCGCGGGAGGAAGGACGCGGCGCTGCCGGGGGCCGGGCTCCCGCCGCAGCAGCGGAGGTAACGGCGCCCGGGTAGGAGCGGGAGGACTCCTTGCGGGTCTGGGCTGCCTGTCCATCAGCGCGGTGAGCGGGAAGGGCGGGGGAGGGCGGGCGGGACGGCGCGGCCTCCGGAGAGCTGGGTCTGGGACCTGCGCGCAAGACCTGCGCCCTGTTGCTCCGAGAGTCTGCCCAGCCCGCCCTGGCCCTGGGGTGGAGCAGCAGAGACCCGGGACCTTGTTCCCCATGTGCCGCTTTTGGGGGGGGGTCCCTTTCCCCCTCCGCATCGGGCCCTGGCTAAAGGAACCCAATCCGCTCGTTCGCGTCTGGCTGTTACTCTGCAGATGCGGTGCTGGTGTGTTTCATCGTGCAGTATGGCAGAGGCCGGACCTGTCTAGAAAATTGCCTGTTATCAAAACATTGTCTGAACCTCAATATATTTTTTAGAAGATATTTTAATTTCTTGTGGGATGTTTTTAAAGCCCTCCTTTATTCCTTTAACACTTGTGTTAAACTCTATAAGTATTTTTTTTTAATAAGACAGATCTCAAAAGTGACTGAAAAGATATTTTTTTTAAAGACAATGAAAAATGTTACCTAGTCATGGTTGTGTTAGTAGTATATAATCTGAGATGGTAACATGAACCGGTGACCAGAGTGACCCGCAAATCCGTAGTCTTGGGAGCAGATAAAATGCATTATTCAAGGCCATCTTGTGGCTTTAGTAAATCCTGCCCATTGTTTGTGTGCCTTCACTGTGGAGGACCCACAGTGTAAAGACAGAACCATTCTGTAGTCCTTTAGCATTTTAAATATCTCCATATGCCAGGAAATGAAGTGGGAACAGAAGAGAGATTTGGTACATCGTGTAACTTAAAGCAAAGCATCGGGTGGGTTCCTGTTGGCTGCCTTTTTTCACTAGTTAGCTTAGCTGTAAATGGGTGCATAAAATAATGAAGAGAAGACAGCTGTTCTGCTAGTCTTCTCTTCTTGTAGTCTGAGAGTGTAGACGTCCTTTTCTTCCCATTTACCTGTGAGGCTGTTCAGAGGGGGAAGGTAGCACAGCCAGGGGCTGAAACTAGAATAGAGGTGTTAGACTTGCATTCTAAAACAAACCTCTATGTTATGTTTATTTCTTTCTGCTTTTAGGTTTCTTATTCAGTTCAAGTTAATTGGTAGTCCCTCATTTTTTGAACAGCATTCGATTACTTATTATTTGTTAGTTAGAGACAGGGTCTCTTTATTATGTAGCTTTGGCTGTCCTGGAAGTCACTCTGTAGACCAAGCTGGCCTCAAACTCAGCAGAGATCCACCTGCCTCTGCCTCCTGAGAGAGGGATTAAAGGAGTGTGTCACCACACCAGTCTGTTGTAACTAATGTAAAATTGAATCCAGAGATTTTTTTTTTCCATTCTTTACAAAGAAAAAGGAAACAGATGTGTTGGTGCAGAGGTGGAGGCAGGTGGATCAGTTTGCGTTCGAGGCCAGTCTGCTCTACACAGCAAGTTCCAGAACAGCCAGGACTATGTAAGAAACCCTGTCTCAAAAAAACAAAAAAAAAATTACAGGGAAGAGAAAGGTTAGAGTCCTTCTCTCCCACTGCCGACTGCCCGGCTTGTTTTTGTGCAGTGTCAGAAAGGGTAAGAAGCGCTTAAATCCTGGGGTGTTTTGAAAATGCAAGCTCATTTTGTTTAGTTACTGACCGGTTTTATCTGTAACCGTTTCTCCTAGGTTGGGGGATGGTGTCTATGATACTTTCATGATGATAGATGAAACCAAGGGCCCACCCTATTCGGACACATTCAGCAACCCCTCTGAAGCACCTGTCTCCAGAAGGCTAAATGTAAGTAGGAAAGGAAAGAAAGTTGCTTGGGGGAAGAGGAAGTGCTCCTTAATGCTCTTGGCAACGCGGGAGTTCCATTTGTTATTTGTGGGTTGGCTGCTTTTGTTTTGAGGTTTTTGGTTGGGGAGTGTGTGTGGTTCTTTTGCTTTTTGAAAGATTATTGTTTTGACACAGAGTTGCTTAGTGTGTGTAGTCCTGGCTGACCTGGAACTCTGTGTAGACCAGGCTGGATTCAAAGTCAGAGGTGTACCTGCCTCTGTCTCCAGAGTACTGGGATTAAATGGGTATATTACCATACTCATATTACCATGCTTGGTTTGCTTTTGATTTCTCCTGACTTGGGGAAAACAGTTTCTGTGGTTTGAGGTCGGCTTTTTTTGGAACAGTTTGGATTTGAAGTCCACCCTTTCCTTATTCCTTCTGCTGGGGTAGGCATGGCACTTGGGGTCGCGGAAGGAACTCTTGTTTAAGCGGTGTTTCTTTTTTATGGTAGGTGACATACATAGAGCATGACAAAGGCTTCTTTTAACAGAAGTAACAAGGAAAATAGTGTCAGAATTCACAATCAGCTCAGTTTTTCCCGTTTAGTCCTGGCAGATCAGTATATGAAAGACAGTTTAAAAAAAAAAAAAAACCCAAAAAACAAAAGAACAAAACTTCATAAATTAAGTTGAAACAGTAAGCCTGGGTTTCTCTGTGTTGCCCTGGCTGTCCTGGAACCCGCTCTGTAGGGGTCAAAGGCGTGCACCACCGGGGGCCACTCGTCCAGCTTGGGCTTTGGTACATTCTGATCCTTTATGAGCCCCAGACCCTTAGCTTTCGGTGCCCTTTTGTTTAAGGTAAGAATGAGATGAACTCACAGTCCACAGGCACAGGCAGAGGAGCAGAGCAGGGTTTGGACAAGTTCCAAGGCAAGGAGTCACGGTCTGTGACTTGAAACTGTGCTACAATGTGTCATCTGCTGAAGTGTCTGACTTCCTGAGCTGGCACGGCTATGTACTTTTCCCTTCCGAGGTTCCTCTTAAAACCCACCTTTGTTGCTTTGTTCCTTCCTTGCTTTACTCTGTAATTTTGCTTTAAAAATAGTAACATTTTATTTGTGCATGTTTTGTGGTGTGTGTGTGACCAGACTTAGTGGCAAGCACCTTTATCTGCTGAGCCATCTTGTTAGCCTTGTCATTGTTTCTAGTTCTTCCCTAGGTCTTACCACTCTCAGGGTTAATAATATTACAAGCTTGGTCTAAATACGTTTGGAAGTCTGGTCACCCCATTTTTAATCTCTTCTGGGGTACAGTGGGGCTTCTTTCCATTCCTGTCAGTTGATTTCTGTGGTCTCTGAACACCTCTGAGAAATCCAGAGCCACCTCTGTGGTGGCCATCGAATTTCCTGGCTCCCTGCAGTTGGGCATCAGGCACAAACCTCATTTAACTTTAGGTTAGAGTTGATCCGTGTTGATCTCTATCCTAAACTTCTCTCAAATTATATTTCAGGATCAAGTGAATTTCTTACTGCATGTTGTTGACTCTGACAGTTATGGAGAAGCCCTAAGATTTTAGATTCTAATCCAACATGTCATTGCAAGGGCTTTTCTTTAACCTCCCTATCCACTTTTATTGTGTGTGTGATATTGATGTACGCTCTTCTGTCTTATTTGGTTTCTTGATCAAGAGCTTTCACACATGACCAGCCTTGCTAGCCAGCTTGCTCTGTTTTTGCCTTCTGAAGCTGGAATTAGAGGCAGATTCCATGCCCACCCAGTGCTGACAGGACGGGTCCTCATGCAAACACTTTAACCCCTGCCCTGTCTCCCCAGCCTCTGTTATTGGCAGACTTGGCTGGGAGAGTGCTTTTCAATCCCGTGGGAGCACTTACAATCCCTAATGCTATGATTCCATTCGCAGTGTCCATTAGTCCTGGCACAGCCTCAGAGGCAGCCTGAGAGCTTTACAAGGCGCTCCTTTCACATGCTCTAATCTGTCAGTCATTTCCCTAAAGGCTTCGTTCTATTGAACCAAGTTCTTTGCTGCAGAGATTTAATTAAGGTCAGGAGCTGGTAGAAGGTAGGAGTTTTTTGTTTTGGTGGTGTTGGGTCAGGATTGAACCCAGGACCTCATGCATGGTAGGCAAACACTCTACCAACTGAGGCACATCCTCTGCTCCCAAGGGTAGGTTTTTATATCTGGATTAGGAGATTATTCATTCTGAATTTTCCAACAGGATTTTTATAGGACTTAACTAGTACAGCACATTTTATATAAAACCCAATATGCTTTCCACATTAATGGTACCCATGAAGTATTTTTAAGAAATAAAACATGATATCCTTGCTTGATCTGTCTCTTGTACATAATTACATGGTTAACAAAATACTTGGTTGAGTCTACTATATAGCTTTCTTTTTTTGCTGGTTTTTGTTTGCTTATTTGTTGTTGTTTTTTGAGACAGGTTTTTTTCTGTGTAGCCCTGGCTCTCCTGGAACTTGCTCTATAGACCAGGTTGGCCTCTGACTTAGAGTGCTAGGATTAAAGGTGTACACCACCAGCACCTGGCTTATATACCTTTCTGATTATCATGATTATAATCCTAGACTAGAAATATATAGTATTTTGTAACTAATAATATCGTATATAGGAATACTGTTGTTTAAGGGTTTCTATTTCTGTGAAGTGACACCGTGACCAAGGCAAGTGTTATGAAGGAAAACATTTAATTTGGGCTGGCTTTACAGTTTCAAAGGTTTAGTTCATTATCATCATGGCAGGAAACACTGCATCATGCAGACAGTCATTGTTTTACCAAAAAGAAAAAGAAGCCAGGTTCATCTCACAGTCATGGTGCTGCAAATGTAGCTGAGAGTTCTACATCTGGGTCGGCTGGCGGTAGGAAGAAAGGGTGACACTGGACCTGGCTTGAGAGCCCACCCCCAGTGACACACTTCCTCCAACAAGGCCACACCTCCTAATAGTGCCACTCTCTATGGGCTTGTGGGGGCCATTTTCATTCAAACCACCACAGCTGTAGATTGAGGAAAATGGGAAAGAATGTTTTATTATGCACAGGAGAATTGGTATATAATTGATTTGTATAAGGATTTGAGATTTATAAGAAAGAGAAACATGGTAAGGAAAGATTCCTTCCCCATGTGGAAAAAACCCTTGATGGGATTTGCCCAGTTTACTGGAGATCTGAGCTTTGATAATCTCTAGTGGAACACATCTCCACTATCCACTGTCCTGGAAGCCACACTTCAGGAAGGACAAGGTGAAGAGGGCTCAGCAGACACAGATCGGGGATTGGGGGGGGGGGGAGGACAAAATGAGGATGGTGCCTACAGAATTGTGAGGTGAGGACAGGACAGCCCTGGTTACTTTTACAGGGACTCTATGAAACCTGGACATACCCTGTGAAATTCTGGGTACTGTGGAGGATTTAATCTGCACAGGGTGCAGGTAAGGCTTGACCGAAAGAAGAGCCAAGAGTCAGGAGATCCTAGTGATGTTCTTAGTTCTGTTAGAGTAATTCTATGGAAATCAGACCTCTGTTAAATACTTGTTCTTAGTAATGTACTGAGCCTGAGACCCTCTCTTCATCACACACAGAAGTGAAGACCTTCAGAGTCAATGCAGCCTTCACCAGGCAGAGAAAGCTCCAGGGGCAGACGCAGGGCCACAGACAACATCCCACCGGCTCGATAACACCTTGGGAGGCGTTAGAGCAGTGATTTTATGGTGCAGCTTGACTATCTCTAGAAAGATAACATATGAAATTGAATAGCAAGCGGAAGGCAGCCTTTATGTGGGGGAGGAACCGGCCTTGGTGGTCCCATGCAAAAACTTAACTGCTAGGCTCTTCTTTGGCCAGATACTTGGCTGATAATCAGTAGAAAAGGGCCTTTAATGTAGACGGAGCCACCACAGGAGGAAGAGAAAATCCACGGCGTGTGTATGTGTGTATGTGTGTGTGTGTGTGTGTGTGTGTGTGTGTGTGTGTGTGTGTGTGTAGGGAAGGGAAGAGTACAGGGGCTAAAGTGGTCACATTTTGAGAATTTTACATAGTGGTAGCCAGTGTTTTTGCATAAGTTTTATAGTTTGTGAGAGTCTTTCCTGTTTTGAATATAGCTGGACTTCCACAATGTGCTGCCAAGTAGATATTTTACATTTTATACTAGAAGAAACAAAGGCTGTGAAAAGTTCAAGTGACGGTCCCAGGTCATAGAGCTTTAAGTAGTACAGCCAGGACCAGCACAGCCCTTCTGCCTTGGTCTATCTGTACAATGCCTTCCCAAGAGTTTAGCAGTACATATTTAGGTGCATTTAAATTAGATAGTAGACAATTTAAGGAAAAATGACCAAGTTGCATACAGATACTCATTTTTGGTACATAAATTAACTAAAGCCATGCCATTATTTTTGCCTAGCTCAGCCTTATAGGTAGATTAAAGTTCTTTTTTCTTTTTTTAATTTTTTTTTTTGTTTGTTTTTTTTCGAGACAGGGTTTCTCTGTAGCCCTGGCTGTCCTGGAACTCACTTTGTAGACCAGGCTGGCCTCAAACTCAGAAATCTTCCTGCCTCTGCCTCCCAAGTGCTGAGATTAAAGGCGTGAGCCACCACACTGGGCAGATTAAAGTTCTTAAGAGTACTTGATTTTTAGTATGGGGGCTACATTAGTGAACAGTAGGCATGCTGGTGAATATTGGAAGGACAGATGAGGGAACTCATTTCTGGTCTGTCTTTCCCTCCCTCCCTTCCTCCCTCCCTCCCTCCCTCCCTCCTTCCCTCCCTCCCTTCCTCTTCCTCTTCCTCCTCCTCTTCCTCCTCCTCCTTTTCTTCCTTCCTTCCCTCCCTCCCTCCCTCCCTCCCTCCCTCCCTCCCTCCCTCCCTCTCTCTCTCTCTCTCTCTCTCTTTCTTTCTTTCTTTCTTTTTTCTTTCTTTCTTTTTTGAAACGGGTTTCCTTGTGTGATCCTGGCTGTCCTGGAACTAACCCTGTAGACCAGGCTGCCCTCAAACTTTAAGAGATCTGCTTGCCTCTGCCTCCTGAGTGCTGGAGTTATTGGCGTCCACCACAAACACCTAGCTACATTTCTGGTTTTTCATTTCTAAAAGTGAGCTGGCTGGGTGGGTAAATGCTCTTTCCACCATGCCTGAGTTCAGTCCCTGGGAGCCATATGGTTGAGGGAGAAAATTGGAAAGCTCTTCTCTGACCTCCACATGTCAGTCAGGGCACATGGCCTCCTCCCTGCAAGAAATACTAAGTATCAACAAAAGTATGAGACTTAATTAGTGTGGTACTACAGAGAGAAGACTGAAGTTGGGTCTTGTAGGCATGTAGGATGAGAATGGATCAGGGAGAGGATATAGGAGTCTGTCTTAGTTGGGGTTTCCATTGCTGTGAAGAGACTATGACCACAGCAACTTACAGATTCAGAACTTCAGTCCATTATCAGCATGGCGGGAAGCATGGCAGCGTGCAGGCAGACATGATGCTGGAGGAGCCGAGAGTTCTACCTCTTGATCCGAGAGGAGCAGAAGGGGATTTTGTACCACACTGGTATACCTTGAGCCTAGGAGGCCTCAAAGCCTGCCCTCCACTGTGACACACTCCTCCAACAAGGCCAGACCTTCTACTAGCGCCCCTCCCTATGGGCCAAGCATTCAAACACATGAGTCTGTAGGGAACGTTCTATTAAACCACGGCATTCCTGTGTGCATTTCAGAAGAGGAGAATGTTACATGTCTTGCTCTGATGTTCTCTTCCATATTTCTTTGAGACAGAGACTGCCATTAAATCTGGGGCTAGTCTGTCTGTCTGTCTCTGTCCCCCATAGCCCTGGGACTACAGGCACATGGACCGCTTTTTACATAGGTACTAAGATCTGAATTCAAGTCCTCATTCTTAGCACTGAGCCATGTCTCCAGTCCCCTGCTTAGCTCTTTTAACTCAGTCAGAGAGAAGGCCCTTTCGCCTTCCTCCTGTTTCTAGCGCCATTAACTGTGCGCACTCTGTTCTCCCATAGATTACCACTGAGCCACTCACGAGAGGCCACACTCAGCACTTTGTGAATGGAAGTGAGATGAAGGTGGAACAGCTGTTTCAAGAATTTGGCAACAGAAGATCCAATACTCTCCAGTCAGATGGCATCAGCAACTCGGAAAAGTCTTCTCCGGCTTCTCAGGGGAAAAGTTCGGAAAGCCTGAGCGCGGTGAAGTGCAACCTTTCCTCCAGGCCGTCTAAGGTGCTGCCGCTGACTCCTGAGCAAGCGCTGAAGCAGTATAAACACCACCTCACTGCCTACGAGAAGCTGGAGATCGTCAGCTACCCAGAAATCTACTTTGTGGGTCCGAATGCCAAAAAGCGGCAGGGAGTTATTGGTGGTCCCAATAACGGTGGCTACGACGATGCGGATGGGGCCTATATTCATGTGCCCCGGGACCATCTGGCTTACCGCTATGAGGTGCTGAAAATCATCGGCAAGGGGAGTTTTGGACAGGTAGCCCGGGTCTATGATCACAAACTTCGGCAGTACGTGGCCCTGAAAATGGTGCGCAATGAGAAACGCTTCCATCGCCAGGCGGCCGAGGAGATCCGGATCTTGGAGCATCTTAAAAAGCAAGACAAAACTGGTAGCATGAACGTCATCCACATGCTAGAAAGTTTCACCTTCCGGAACCACGTGTGCATGGCCTTTGAACTGCTAAGCATAGACCTGTATGAGCTTATTAAAAAAAACAAGTTCCAGGGCTTCAGCGTCCAGTTGGTTCGGAAGTTCGCCCAGTCCATCCTACAGTCCCTGGACGCTCTGCACAAAAACAAGATCATCCACTGCGACCTGAAGCCGGAAAACATTCTCCTGAAACACCACGGCCGAAGCGCCACCAAGGTCATCGACTTTGGCTCCAGCTGCTTCGAGTATCAGAAGCTTTACACGTATATCCAGTCCCGCTTCTACAGAGCCCCAGAGATCATCCTGGGGTGCCGCTACAGCACCCCGATCGACATATGGAGCTTTGGTTGCATCCTTGCAGAACTTTTGACAGGACAGCCCCTGTTCCCTGGAGAGGACGAAGGAGACCAGTTGGCCTGCATGATAGAGTTGCTAGGAATGCCACCGCAGAAACTTCTGGAGCAATCCAAGCGTGCCAAGTACTTTATTAACTCCAAAGGCTTGCCTCGATACTGCTCCGTATCTACCCAGACGGACGGGAGGGTGGTGCTTCTCGGGGGTCGCTCACGCAGGGGTAAAAAGCGAGGCCCGCCAGGCAGCAAAGACTGGGCAACCGCACTGAAGGGCTGTGGTGACTACTTGTTCATAGAGTTTCTGAAACGATGCCTCCAGTGGGACCCCTCTGCCCGCCTCACCCCGGCTCAAGCATTAAGACATCCTTGGATTAGCAAGTCTACACCCAAACCTCTCACCATGGACAAGGTGCCAGGGAAGCGGGTAGTTAACCCTACAAATGCTTTCCAGGGACTGGGTTCCAAGCTGCCTCCAGTCGTTGGGATAGCCAGTAAGCTTAAAGCTAACCTAATGTCCGAAACCAGTGGTAGTATACCTCTGTGCAGTGTATTGCCAAAGCTGATTAGCTAGTGGACCACTCAGAGACTGATACATATCATATGTATTTTTAATTACCTTGCAAACATGCAAATGGAAAACGGAATAATTGAAGCCCATTCACTGATGGATATGTTTTTGTTAGACTTTTTTTTAACAAGGCAGAACATTTTTATATGACTATAAAAGAACGCTTCAAGGGCTAATGTCAAACCAGCTTGTATTGGCCATCTGGAGTATACATTAAATGACTTTTTCATAGGTCAGTGCATTGTTTTCATTCTCATCAGAGGTACTCGAACTCACGTATTACCCTCGGTTTCAATCTCTCTCAAGATAGAAGATATTCTTTTATGTTTTTACGGGTTTTTTTTTCTTTTTTAAATTTTATGTATACTGGTGATTTGCATGTATGCCTGTTTTAGGGTGTCAGTCTTGGGAGTTACAAACAATTGTGAACCCCCATGTGGATGCTGGGAATTGAACCTGTGTCCCCTGGAAGGGCATTCAGAGCTCTTAACCACTAAGCTATCTATCTCTCTCCAGCTCCTCGATAGAAGATATTCTAAAAGCACAAGCTGACTGCTTGTCTCCCTTAGCATCTATTCCGGAGGGTACTGGGGTGTGGGAGGCATGGCTGTAAGGCAAAGCTAGAAGTCTTAACCCCAGCAAGCAATTCTGTGGGCTCATTCTAGATGGAAAGAGTACAGGTAGCTGTTTGTCACCTGAGCCACTGTCACAGTGGCTCAGTTTTTAGTTCTCTGGTTTTCGTGTTGAGTTCATAGTATTTTATGGCTTTGTCTTTTATTATTTCGCCTCTGATTTATAGCCTGGGTACTCAGTGGTTTACAGATCTTACACTTTACCAAATAACCCTGCACTTAACGCTCTGCTGTCATAATTCCCCCAAAGGCCCGTGTGTTAAATAAAGGCTCGCTCCCCAGCACCAGGAGGAAGTGCTGCTCCTAAGCCGTGGCCGCAGTGTTGGATGTTGGGCAGTTCATTGTGAATGTGCTTTTAATGAGGACCGTGGGGCCCTGATCTCATTCTCTTCTTTTAACTGCTGGCCATCAAGTGAATGGCTTTGCTTCACTGAATACTCCATCGTGATATGATACTGCAGGCTTAGGACAGCAGTGCTGTTCAGCTAACAGATTGAACCCTTGGAACACACTAAAGCTTTCCCTATATAGATCCATTTCCTTGGGTATTTGTTAACGGTAATAAAGAGCTAACCCATATTGGTTTTAAACCCAACTCATGCATCCTTTCTCGGCCAACTCAAAAGGAGCTAACTTAATGTCACAAATGACCCAGGGCATCAAAGGTAAGAGTCAGCATGAAAACCAAAGTTCCTTCCTTGGTCATAAGTGGCATTGTCATGGACTCTGGACTTTATGATGGTGGTCGCCGTCAGGTAATCTCGAAGCAAACTAAATGCCACTTGCATCTTAATGTTCTATACTTTCTCTCTGAACTCCCCACCCTTCCCTGGATTCCCAGTGAGCCCCCATTATAAGAAGAAAACCATCTGAAGGTCCAGAAGTACAGTCAACTGTTTTCCTAGTCAAGTTCTCTTCAGCAGCCTTCCTTTCTCTCTTGAGACTGAATGTCAGGCAACAGGAGCTGGTAGTGCCTGTGGCTGCTAGCCACGGGCCTCCCTAGGGTGCAGAGGGGACAGGAGCTAAGTAACGCACTGCTCCTGTTTCTCTTTTAGTTTTTCCATCTCATCTGTGTCCATGGCCCTTGGGAACAGATGTGTCTGACTCCTGTGGGCATTAAGAGGCATTGTTCCCAGCCTGTGGGTCTCAACCCTTCTGTGGGTCAGTCAACTCTTCACAGGGGTCACATATCAAGAGATCCTGCATTCAGCTATTTACATTATAATTCATAAAAGTAGCAAAATTACAGTTATGAAGTAGCAACATAATTTTGTGGTTGGGGGTTAGCTCAATATGAGGAACTGTATTTAAGGGTCACAGCACTAGGAAAGTTGAGAGCCACTGCCTCAGAGCGAAGTATCACTGGCTTGCCACGTGACCCAGTTCAGTTTTTCCTCTTCCCAGCACCAAGGCCAGAGGCAGAACTCTCAGACTGGCCAAGGCCACTTCAAAGGAGTTTTTTTTTTTTTTTAACTTTGGGGTACTAGATGACTCAAACGTTGTTACTCCTGGTTTACAGAAGGCAATCCACAGCTCCTGGTAACCCCAGCCAGATTCTCTTGACTTTCTGCAGAAATTCGGTCTCCCATGTTATCTACACAGAGCACACTTTGAGGTGGTTTTGCCTGTCCTTATCAGTGTGGAAGCCCTGCTGTCCCGAGCAGACAGTTGAAAGGGTCATTACCCTAAGTGACACATTGGTTTCTGATGTTTGTTTGCATGAGCAGTCCTTGCCAACCAGCACAGAGTCTGGACTTTTCGAAAGGAAACCGGTGGAGGCTGTCACAAGCTTTTCCTGTGGCAGGAGTGGATCTGAGCTCATTGCAACTGGGCTAAGTGGAAGGCTGTAAAAGGCCCATCCACTGGGAAAGCGATACAGAAAAGGTGAATGGATACATTTCGGTCTAGACTTGGCAGCTGGGAGTGTGACGCACAGCACAGTCATTGGCACTGGCCAGCCTACCTCCTGCAATGACTCAGGTTTGGGGAAAGTAGGCTGCTTTTTTTTTTTTTTTTTTCTGTAAAGCACAAGAACTGGCAGTTCCAATCAATCGGAGGAGGTCTGCAGGTGTTTTTAGAAGCTGTTACTCTGCCCCTCAGAGCGGGGAGGGACTTACACTGCCCGGTAGCTCTTTTGACAAAAACCAGTTCAGTCCCCAAATTATTATCAACATAAAGGAGTTTAGTCAGAATTTTTGTTTTAGTGTTTCTGACATTTCTTTTTCTTTTCTCGTGGAGAATTCGCTAATTCACTCAGTGCTAGATGATCTGCTTAGACTGCGCTCTCTCATAGGCCGCCATGATTTGTCTGCAGCATGCGTGTGAGCTTCAGGTGGCAGGGGTGTCCCCCACCGTGTACAGACCGTACACATTCCCAGGACCGGGCTCACTTCTAAGCTCTGATACACACTCTGCTGCCTTCTTCCAGGGACAGGGTAATCGGGTCAGAGTTACGTGAAGACAATTTATTTTGGTAGACATAGTTAGCTTGATAATAATAAAAAGGAAACAACCGGGCAGTTGTTGGCGCACACCTTTAATCCCAGCACTTGGGAGGCAGAGGCAGGTGGACTTCTGAGTTCGAGGCCAGCCTGGTCTACAGAGTGAGTTCCAGGAGAGCCAGGGATACACAGAGAAACCCTGTCTGGAAAAAACCAAAAATAAATAAATAAATAAATAAATAAAAAGGAAACAAAGCCAGGTGGAGCAGACCTTTAATCCCAGCACTCAGGAGGCAGAGGCAGGTGGATCTCTGAGTTTGAGGCCAGCCTGGTCTACAGAGTGAGTTCTAGGGCTACACAGTGAACTAAAAAAAAGACAAAAAAAAAAAGGATAGAATATAGTGTGCTGGGTTGGTGGTAGTGGCACTCGCCTTTAATTCCAGCCCTCGGGAGGCAGAGGTAGGTGGAGCTCTGAGTTTGCGCCATCAGCCCCTTGATTGTTCTGCATCAGTTATCGATGCCATTAACACAGAAGGGAGGAAGGCGACAGTTGTTCCACAGAGCCCCCAGATGTTTATCCCCCTCTGGGAATTAAAGATAATACACAGTCCTTTCCCCCAGGTAGAATGGCCAGGTCATTTCTTCTTTTTCTCCGCCTCCCCAGAAACTCTGTAGATGGCTCTATCTCATAGTGTACACGGGGGGAGCACAGACACGGCAGAGAAACCTGGACTTGTCCAAGTGCAGATCAAGAAAGAGCCACAGAGAGCAAACCAAGAAGAGCTCTGCCTTAGCAGTGATCTGCCTCTGACTTCAGAAATACTTCCCATATCCTCCTTTCAACCCATCTCTCTTAAGATCTTACACTTCCTGCAGCCCAGGAATTTTAATGGTCGTCTTTCTCACAGACCTGATGGTAGAGGCAACCCTTTCTTGATGTCTATTGAACTGCATCTATTAATATCATTAACAGTGTTGCATCACAGTGAACTCATCCATCCAAGGCTTAAAAGCTGTGTGGTCCCTGAGATCCAAACACCCTCCACCTCTGAGATGAGCTAGGTCATCTCTGCTTGGGGTAGAAGACCCTTTCACAGGGGACTCAGACACTCTGCATATCAGATACTTAACCACTGTGGTCCTCAGCCTTCCTAACAGCTCGACCCTTTAATATAGCTCCTCACATTGTGGCAACCCCCCAACCGTAAAATTGTTTCCATTGCTACTTCATAACCGCAATTTAGCTAGTGTTCAAATCACAACGTAGTAATGGATGTGCAAGATAGCTGATATGCAACCCCCCGAAAAGGGGTTGCGACTCACGGGTTGAGGACCACTGGTCTGGAGGGAAGTGCTGAACTTATAGCTTCTTACTGCTCACTTCCTGTGTGGAAGAGACTTAGAAATGTGTTCAGTCCCTTTACCGCCATGCAGATAGAACGTGGAGGAAGCAGAGGCATAAATGAGGCCAAACCAGGATCTGTGATGACTTCGCCTCCTAAGTGTTCAATTTGAGCCACTTTGCTGTAGTAGTCTTCCATTGCTCATTTGACCCTTGCTGAGTATGTCTGGGAAATGCAGCCTGGAGCCAGTGACTCATCCTTGTCTCCATCCATCCAGGTGTTCTTGTTTCTTATTTGAGGCAGTGGTGGTGGTGGTTTTATATAAAAATGGCTTGCTTTGAGAATTTTCTAGCACCCCCTAATTGTTTCAGAGCCCACACAGTACAGACACACTCTCAAGTGTCCAGTGGGGCTGGGGACGGAGGGGTGTGGAGAACCAGCCACGCTGGATTCCTGGATGAACTGAGAGATGGCTATCCCCTGCCTTTGAATTGTCCTTTGGCTTTCTTCCTTATCAGAGTCTGGCCCGGCTGGGTATGGGACTGAAGCTGAATGTGAGTCTGAATGAATGATTAAAGGCGAGTGCCGCCTTTGATCTCAGCATTCCATCTGAATTTGAGGCCAGCCTGGTCTAAAGGGCGAGTTCCAGGAGAGCCAGGGCTACACAGAGAAACCCTGTCTTGGGGAAAAAAAAAATCAAAGCAAAACAAAACGAAAACTTATCCAATGGCTACCTTCTAAAAGTGTGTGTGTGTGTGTGTTTGTGTGCATGTGAGCACACGAGCACTCCCGTGCTCGCACAAAGGGCAAGCAGTCACGTGGCACACTGTGTGAGGCAGTCTGTCCTGTTCTGCAGTGCGGCTATTCCAGGCCTGCTCACCCAGGACCACTCCGCTTCTGCCCTCTGTTTCTCTGTAAGGGTATTGGAATCGCAGATGTCCTATCGCACCCGTCCTTGATGTCATTGCCATGGGCTCAGGGATCAAGTGAAGGTTGCCAGGCTGGCATAGCAAGGACCACCACCTTCTGAGCCATCCCCCCACCTCCATTCTTCATAGGCCATCAGAAGCCTATGAAGCCAGAAAAAGCAACGAGAATGATGAGGGCACAGGTGTTTTTACTTATTAGTCTGTCTAGGAAAGACGGTGTCACTCCAGATGCAGAAACCTGGCACGGCTGCCATGAGACCACACTGAGGGCTGCCCTGGACCTCTCTGCAGCCTGAGCCTAGGTGTCACTTGCCCTTGGATTGCAGGGGCCACCCAGCTCTGCTCTTATATATTGGCTGCTGATAAGCAAAGAGAGGACTTCCAGGTGGGACACCGTGGAGAATTCTCATCCATCCCTAGATCAGAACACTGGCCCCAAGCCAAATCGCATCCCTCCTGAAGCGGGTCCATTCTGGCCTCTGCTGATGGAACTGTCTTTCGACAGTGAGTTGGGACGCTGCCGGCCAAGTTTACTTATGTTCTAGCCTGTTGGACGAGACAGGAGAATATATGGGGGCTGGTTCAGAAACCGCAGCCCTGAGATCTTTCCCTGTAGGTATGAGCAGGTGCCTACTCCTGGGTCTGATTCTAATCTCTTCTCATTAAACTCTCGCCTCACGGAAGAGCCCATTTCTTCTCTTTGGAAGCCAAAGAAACCATCCGCTGTAAATATCAGAGTGATGCCTAGGCAATGTTACTCTGGGGGAAGAAGGCATCAACATGGTTGAGGACCAAGAAGAACAGACTGGTCACAGGTACTTCCCTGCCAGGCCCTCCTCCTATAGGGATAACTGTATCTGTCACTCCAGCCCTCCAGCCCTTTTCAAGCCTTACCTGGTCTGAGGCAGCTGTAGTTCCAAGATTCCTCTGTCTTTATTCTTATTTTATTCCTGTCCTTAAATCCCACCTCGAAGAAGACAAAGGGGAGGTAAAGGCCAGTAAAAGCCGGACCAGGGTTGGGGGGGGGGAGCACACAAAGAAGTGATTTCTCAGACCAAAGTCAGGAGTTGCAGGTGTACTTGGGCTCTGGCAGGGCTCTTCCACCCCAACCTCTTCCTGTACTTTTCCAGGGCTCACTCTCTAGGGGGCGCTCAGCCCCACTCCTGACTCTTCTACCTTCTAGTGTTTTTAATGTGCTAGATACAGTGCTGTGTCTATTAAAGCATGATGTAACACAGCCAAATAAGTAAATAATGAGACCAATGGTATATAAGGTGACATACATAGGCTAGGTGCCCTCCCCCACCTCAGATAAAAGTCAAGGGGGCTGGTGGGAATGGAAGCTGCCATAACTATCCATTAATTTTGTAATTTGTTGCCGGGCGGTGGTGGTGCACACCTTTAATCCCAGTACTCTGGAGGCAGAGGCAGGCGGATTTCTGAGTTCAAGGCCAGCCTGGTCTACAAAGTGAGTTCCAGGACAGCCAGGGCTATACAGAGAAACCCTGTCTCGAAGAAACAAAAACAAACAAAAAAAATTTTAATTTGTTTCCCTTATTCCTGCCCCCTTTGACGCCCACATCCTACAATGCTTTATGCTTTGGAGATTAAAAATTGAGGCACTGGGGCTAAGGAGATGGCTCAGTCTGGAAAGGCACCTGTTCCCAAGCCTAGTGACCGGAATTGGATCGCTGGAGCCCCTACAGTGAAAGGAGAGAACTGACTCAAGTCCTCTCACCTCCACATATGTGCAGTAGGATGTATACCATGGCACACGCACACCTACACACAGGCAAAGAAACTGCAAAATATAAATATATGTAAATATGATAATATATGAAAATACACACAAACACATGCTCATACAAATACATATATAATGATTCTGCCCAGGCATGGTGGCACACCTGTTATCCCAGAGGCAGGCAGATCTGTGAGTTCAAGGCCAGCTTGGTCTACAGAGTTCTTGAACAGCCAGGGCTACAGAGACCCTTTCTTATAAATAAATAAATAAATAAATAAATAAATAAATAAATAAATAAAATAATGATAATAATAAATGATGCTTTTCCAACTAAAAAAACCAATGACAACAGATTTCCTGAGGCTTGCTCTCCTTCCTAAGGGTTTTGCCCCCCACTCTCTCAGCAGTCCTCCTTCCATACTTAGCTGCCAAAATCGTTTTATTTTTGCACACCGGGTTAGGAAAGGGGCAAAGGCTGAGGCTAGGAGGTTGAGCAGTGCCAAATGGGGCTTAAATGGAGAGAAAGCCCCACCCTGCCAGTTGGTTTGAGAAGAAGCCAGCAGGACATGATGGCACTGTGTGTCCTGCCTGGAGGCCAGCTCTGTGGGGAGAGGCTGGTTAAAGAACGCTCTGGGAACCTCCCAGCTCAGATGACTCTTCAAGCGTGAGAAACCTCACAAGTGAGGGTGCCGGTCCTTCTTTATGGGGTGGAGGGGGGCAAGAAATATAGTGAGAAAGAGCAACTCAGGTCAGGGAGGGAGCTTGCTGGTGGGATCGGCTCAAAGCTAGTGCAGGCTGGCACCAGGAGACAATGCTAACATGAGTGAGGGCAATGCGGATCAACTGTGGTAATTTAGGCAACTTAAAAGTTCCATGACCAAATCTTAATTTGGCCAGGGCAGTTGTTTTTGTAATACCAACATACGCACGCACGCATGGACGCACACACTATTCTGTCCTGGCTTTGCCCCCTGTTACATTCCTGTCGGCCCTCCCAACACCCAGCTCAGAATGTCAGAACCTATCTTCAGCAAATGGACACTCTCGCCTTCTCTGGCCCCTCCTGGGCCTCAGGATGGTGGACACTTCTCTTTCTGGGCCTCTGTTTTCAGCCTACCTCTTTAGGGAATCTAGGACAGCTCACCGTGAGAGGCTCCCAGGAGGTGTTATCTTCAGTCTTTGTACTGAAGACCCGGAACTAGGTTAAATGATTTCAAAAGCTGAAGCCCTCGTCCGGGGTTCACTGAGCTGCTGGGGAAGGAGCCTTGGGAACAGAGGCCCACTGCTGGGTTCCTCCTGGCAAGAGCCACGCACCTCAGGAATGCCAGCATGCTGTGCGTTGCCCTGCACGCGGTGGGTTGGCTGGATAGTGGCTGGAGGTCTCGGAGAGACAGAGAAGCTGCTCTCTACAGGGTGATGAGCCTTATGGAACGGAAGGCCGAGAGCAAGGGGGCAGTGCTGCAGTAGATTCAAGGAGCCATGGCTAGGGCTGGCGAGATGGCTCAGCGGGTAATAGCTCTGACTGCACATCTGAAGGTCCCGATCTCAAGTCCCAGCAACCACATGGTGGCTCACGACCATTTGTAATGGGATCTGACACCCTCTTCTGGTGTGTCTGAAGACAGCTAAGGTGTACATATATATATATATATGTATATATATGTGTGTGTGTGTGTGTGTGTGTGTGTGTGTATTTTTTAAAGGAGCCATGGCTAGCACAGAGGTCACGCATGAAAAGTCAGGGCCCATTGTCCAGTTCCTTACCAGAAGGTTGGATTTTTCAAGTTAGACTGGGCCTTCGCCCCACTTTCCCATCAAAAATCCAAACAAAACAAATGTAACGGTCAAATCCCTGATGTTTGCATATGTATCTGGCAAGGAAAGTATTGAAGGAGAGGAAAAGAATAATTTGATATTTTAGGAACTATTCTAACACTTCATGGAGATTGTGTCTAAGGCTAGGGACAAATGCCTGTTTTCTTGAGTTGGAGATTTAAGGGTTAAGTGGAGGTCTGGGACATAGGCAGACTGAGGGACACGAGGTCCTGGGGTATAATCAATAAACTTGTCAGAGGCAAGGGAGGGCCCATGGATGGTATGGAGCAGGTTATGTGGAGTCTGTGGAATGGAGCTGGGTAGAGTGTGGAAGATGCCCTGTAGATACTGGGCCTAATCCCTAAGAGGGGGCAGCTCAGAGACTATAGAATGTGGACCAGGATAGGAAACCCTTAAGGAATAGTGAAGGGGCTGGAGGGGTGACAGCTGGTGACTTGCTGCTCTCAAAGAGGAACAGAGTTCTCCTCCTGGCACCTGTGTTGGCATCCACATTGGGTGGCTCACGTTGGCTTATAATGCCAGGGGCCTGACTCCCTCTTCTGGTCTTCTCTGGCACTGACACACAAATGCATGTACCTGTGTGTGTACAGTGTTTGAGTGTGTCCACAGATACACACACACACATAGATAGAAATAAGATAAATCTTAAAAAAAATAGGCACCCTGATGCGCCCAAGGGCCAAGCACATAAGGAAGAGAGAGAGTTTGTTGGAATCCTGAGGAGCCCTGGCTGTGGGTGAGGATGTAAGAGAGGGCTGCCCACTCGCCAAAGCTTCACTCTGGTGGAGGAAGGAGGCCCTGCCGTCTTTGGGCTGTGTGGGGACCCAGAAGAATAAAGAACCCGATTTCACTTTCTCTCATCTTCACGCAACAGTAAGAATTCACTGGATTCATAAGCCTGGGAAGTTCAGCTCCATGGGCTGAACACACCTCCCACTCGCAGCAAGCCCTTATCCCACGTAGGCATAGAAGTCGGATGTGTTTGATAAGGTCTAATATTAGTCTGAGCAAACTTTTAGAAAACCACAGAGGCGGGAGTGACTAATAGCCTCAGGCAGGTGACTGCCGAGTAGTGCCCTTAACGAGAAGGATTTGTCATGCAAGGAAGGGAATTCCTGACACACAACTTGAAATGTGTAGGAACAGCAAAAAGCAAAAAAAAACGCTCCGGAGCTGCAGAGAAGGCTCAGGGTTTAAGAGGGTGTACTGTTCTTGCTGAGGACTGGTCTTCAATTCCTCGTGTCAGACAGCTCACAACCTCCTAAAACTCAAGTTCCGGTGCCTCTGGCCTCAGGGTCACCATCTCTCACGTGACTGTACACCCACAAAGACCCCCTCCCCAGTGTATGTGTGCAATTAAACCAAATAACAAAACTTTAAAAATGTGACAAAGAGTGGCCAGAGCAGAGGACGCAGGAGGAAGAGAAGCTGGAGAGGGGTTTAGCTTGCATCAAACAACATACCTCCAAGTAAGGAGCACGTCGGTTGTGCAGACAAGGAACCAGAGGGGGTCCTAACGTGGCAGTAGAGGGATGGCTTTTCCAATTCACTAGCAGGAAGCAATGTTTGCACAAGTACCATCCAGGACCTGGGATGGGATCCACCTCTCACCTCCCCATCCTCACTTCTACCACATACCCCACCTCTTACCCCCCCTCCTCACCTCTACCACACCTCCACCTCTCACCTCCCCATCCTCACTTCTACCACATACCCCACCTCTCTCTTCTCCCTCCTCACCTCTACCACACCCCCACCTCTCACCTCCCCATCCTCACCTCTACCACACCCCCCACCTCTCACCTCCCCATCCTCACCTCTACCACACCCCCCACCTCTCACCTCCCCATCCTCACCTCTACCACACCCCCCACCTCTCACCTCCCCTTCCTCACCTCTACCACACCCCCCACCTCTCACCTCCCCATCCTCACCTCTACCACACCCCCCACCTCTCACCTCCCCATCCTCACCTCTACCACACCCCCCACCTCTCACCTCCCCATCCTCACCTCTACCACACCCCACCTCTCACCTCCCCTTCCTCACCTCCTCTCTGCACAAACCTGTTGTCATCTAAAGCTCATCACAGCTCTGACTTGGCATCAAGCTGTCAAGGCTCACTGAGCTGAATGTGTCTCTGGTTCTAGGATGAGGTGGATCAAGAGCACCCAGGAAGCCTGTTTACTAGTCACTTTCAGGTACTATAGGAAAATGAGGGAGGCTGTGAACTTTATAAATGGGGGAGCTGTAAGTCAGGGAGCAGGGCAGTGTTGTATGTTGAGCTTCTGGCTGACACTCCTGGGTGAGTTAGCTCCATTACAGTTGTGACTTTGAGACAGAGAGATGTATTGATTAGACAGCACCTAGGGCCGAGGCTCGTCTTGCCTGTTCATAATGACCTCACACTAGACCAAATGAGGGGTTTGTGAAAGCAGCTGAAGACACAGCATCAGTGATCCAAGTGCACTCTCTCAAGGTCTCGGCGCCCGCCCGTTACCTTACTAGACTCGCAACACAGGAGGTGCCACACCTAAGCTGTATCTAAATCATAGCGTCCTTCCTCCAACTTTGGCCCCATCCTCAAACAGGACAACAGGAGAACCGGATGGACCCTGCCGAGGCAGGTGGGACTTGGGAGCTGATAATCCTAGAAACAGCATGCAGCTCCAGAGATTTTCAGTCTTCCTGGTGTTCTTTTCCAAACGTTGTGGCTATTCCCCCCAGGCCTGATAGCTGAAGAACACTAAAAATAGGCCAGCTCATTTCAATTTAATTAGCCATTCCTCTGAGATCGCCAGATGGAACGAAGCAAAGACAGATGCGCTGGGGGCATCAGAAGTGGGAGTCGGTTCTAAATGTGGTTTTTGTGAGCCCAGACAAAGGCACGCTGCAGCCTGCGGGGACCACAGTCTGGCTGTTGCTCCTAGGTGCTGGCCAGGCACTGGGGAGAGCTGGTGGGTGAGGAGGGTTGGTAGGGGGTCTGCGGCTGGGGCAGGGGCAGAGAAGAGGCTCCAGGCCTCGGGAAAGCAGGCTACTTCCTCCTCAGGCTCGAATGTGTGGTCCCTGTGGAGGCACCTGCTTGTCTAGCTCCCGTCTTAGGGGTCTGTGGACAGGAAACATCCCACAGCAAGAAAGGGTTGGGATTGCCGCCAAGTGAGGTGAGGACTCTATTTCTGGAGCCCTTAAGAGTGGGAGAAACTGCCAGTTCCCCGGGGTCAGATATTTTCCTTATCTGAAAACAGGGTGACGTGCACAAAGTAAAATCAGGCAGCTCTTGGACAAAAGGGGTGGTGGTGGTGGTGGTGTTAAAAGGCCCTTAGAGGGCTGGTGAGATGGCTCAGTGGGTAAGAGCACCCGACTGCTCTTCCGAAGGTCCAGAGTTCAAATCCCAGCAACCACATGGTGGCTCACAACCATCTGTAACAAGATCTGATGTCCTCTTCTGGAGTGTCTGAAGACAGCTGCAGTGTACTTACATATAATAAATAAATAAATCTTTAAAAAAAAAAAAAAAAAAAAAAAAAAAAAAGGCCCTTAGAACCCAGAATTTATGCCCTTAACCAGCGGCTTCATAGTGCATAAAAGACCAGCGGTGTGGAACAAGTGCTCCCCCTGGTGGTGCACATAGGGATAAGCTTACCAGACGCACTTCATTAGTTTATTCAGCCATTCTCTATGTGATACAGTTTGTTCCCAAAACTCCAAACAAACGAATATGAGCCTGATGTGTGAATTAAGGATCGATCTCAGCTCTTTCTAGTTTCCCCTCCCCCTTTCTTCCCTTCTTTTCCCCCTCCGCCCCTCATTGATGGTTAGTCCCAAGCCAAGGGCATTTTTCTCATTTTGCAGGCTCATGTGAGCTATGATTTCATTGACTCCAGGATGAAGGCTGTGTGTGTCACTTTTCCTTTTGGCTCTCCTCCAAGGAGAAGAAATGGCCTTTTGTAACACCTTCGTGCAGCTTAGCTGGAACCTGAAGAATTGCTAGATTCCATACCCATGCTCTGGGGAGGCTGGGAGGAAGGATATTAACCACTGACCGAGAGCTCTGCTTTTGGTCCTGATGCCAGGGAGTGGTCTTCTCTGCTCAAAGCCAGCATCTCTGGCATTCATGCCTGGTCCTGTACTCCATGCTCCTCCTGGGTGACAGCCTTCTTTCAACCCGATCACGCATTACTTTACCGGCTGTCCAAGGTTGGCTGTCAGGAAAGGACGAGGGACCTGGGATTGTGGCACATAAACTGTGAAGACACTCCAAGATGTCTGTGCCCACTTGCCATGGTTCTTACAACCACAGAGCCATCCTCATCCTGGAGGTTTGTCCTTAGACTTCTCACTAGATGGAATCCTGTATCTGCCAGATACTGGGTGCCATGGATGAGAAACAACCCTGTGGAACCAATTCATGTTCTCCTTTAGGTAGACACTCTGTGGCTGAGTTTCTTTTGTTTTTGAGCTTGCAGACCAAGGTCTAGCTATTGCTTTCAGGCACCAGAAATGGCAGAGAGTCCTCCCCTCTGCTCCTCTTCTTCCCCGTTTCCCTGCTCACTCCTCCTCCCCTCATCCTCCTGCCTCCTTTGTCTTCCCCCTTCCTTTTTCTTCCCTCCTCTCATTCTTCTCCCTCCCCTCCTTCCCACCCCTCTTCTCCTTCCCCACCCTCCCATACCTTCCTCCCCTCCTCCCCCTTTCCTCCTCCCCCTTCCTTCCCCCTCCCTCTTCATCTCCCCTTCTTTCCTCTCTCCCCTTTCTTAGTGTCCCCTCCCCCACCTTCCGTCCCATGCTCCCCCCCCCACTCCACTCCCCTCTCCAGTAGGCGTATGTTTGAAAGTAGAATTGCATAGTATATTACAAGTTTTAAAGCATTGACTTCAGGTTGTTGAGATGGCTTGTAGGTTAAGGCACTTGCTGCCAAACCTGACAACGTGAATTTGATCCCATCTATCCCATAGGATAGAAGGAGAGAATAGATCCCAGAAAGCTGTTTTCTAACTCCACATGTGTGCTGTGGCTCATGTATGTGCACCTGTGGCTTATGTATGTCCGTATTTGTATGCACACATACACACACACACAAGAAATAGATACAAATGTAATACAAATTTTAAAGTTAATTTTTGAGGTTACTTTCAACATTTTTTTCTTTTTTGCTATAGCAAAACATATAACATGAGCTTTATCGTTGTTTTACAGGGCACGAATCTGCCCTGAGTAGCACAGAGTTGTGCAGCTCTCAGGATGCCCTGTCTCTAGAAGTTTCATCTATTCTCCACAGAAACTGTACAAGGCCTGTCTTCAGCTTAAGTCTGTATGAGAAACTGCTGGAGTCACTCTGTAATTTCTTGGTGCCTTGAGCAGATAATTGGTGGCCACCACACCACACTCCAGGCTTCTCCAGATCCTAACAACAGGCAAGGCTGTGGCCTCTTCACTGTCCTGCAGTCACAACATCTGTAGGGGTCGATATCATCCCTTTCCACAGCAGAGCCACAGCTAATCTTTATACCCTAGCTCTGGGCCAGACAGAAATTTGCTACTCCATATAAAGGAGGGCATCTGTCTGTACAAATAGAGAGCTGTCCCCAGAAAAGAGACTCTGGCTGTCCTTGGTCATAAAGAGATGCCAAAGGGCATGCATTTGGAGCCAGAAAGATTTGGGTTCAAATGCTAATGTTGGCCCTTGCTAATCACTTGGCTTGTTTGGTTGTTTGGGTTAAGTCACAGATGGGGACACCTTATGGCACAGAGATTCTTTACTTTAGAGAAGGAAATTCAGTAGTACTAGGTCTTCCTTCCTCCCTTCCTCCATCCCTTCTTCCCTCCCTTCCTCTGAGAATACCAGAGACAGCTTGGTTTCCTTTCCTATTGGCTCCTTTTCTGGGGCATCAGTTCCTAAGAACTAAGAATGCTCCCCATTTTCTGAGCCATGACCTCATTTGTGTTGATTAAATATGAAAAAAAAAAAAGGTTTCTTTTCTGCTGGGTGGAGGTGTGGTTTGTTCATTGCTGTATTCTATTGAATTCCCCTGCCTCCTTCCCAGTCACTGGCATGACTATTTCTCTTACATTCTAAACGAAACCTCCCACATCTGTCTCCAGACTCATGAAAGGGGCAGAAGACATGATATTTAGATGTGCACCTGTCTTAGTCAGGGTTTCTATTCTTGCACAAACATCACGGCCAAGAAGCAGTTGGGGAGGAAAGGGTTTATTCGGCTTACACTTCCATACTGCTGTTCATCACCAAGGAATTCAGGACTGGAACTCAAGCAGGTCAGAAAGCAGGAGCTGATGCAGAAGCCATGGAGGGATGTTCTTTACTGGTTTGCTTCTCCTGGCTTGCTCAGCCTGCTCTCTTATAGAACCTAAGACTACCAGCCCAGAGATGGTCCCACCCACAGGGGCCTTTCCCCCTTGATCACTAATTGAGAAAATGCCTTACAGTTGGATCTCATGGAGGCATTTCCTCAACTGAAGCTCCTATCTCTGTGATAACTCCAGCTGTGTCAAGTTGACACACAAAACCAGCCAGTACAAGGGGTTAAAGGCGTGCACCCGGCTTTACTCAGGTTATTTATAAAACAAGATCAGGATGCCTGTAACCTTTTCAGAACTTCGAAGCAAGTGCTCCTGGGAAATTCTTTCCTCTCACATCCCTAATCAGTTGGCAATTCTCGCCGCTGCTTCCTTCTCAGCAGCACTCTGGCGTCCTGTCCTCCTTTCTATCTGCTTGCCAATTCTTTCCGTTTTCCTCCTTTAAATTATTACATTAACTTGATAATGAGACTTCTTGCTTCCACCTCCCAACACACAGCCCATTTTCCAGTCTGTTCCTGATACTCACTGTACTTGAGCTTTTCTTGATGGTGGATTCTTCCCTCCTCGGTAACCATTTCTGCAGACCAGGTACTTCCTTAGCAGTCACCTTCAGGTGCCTCGGGTGCCCCTGCTGGGTACTTAGGCAATAGCCGCTCCCTTGCAAAGGTCTTTCCCATTAGTACTTCCGGAACTACAGCTTGCCAAATTCCAGAGGAAAGTATGTGTAACGTCCAGGGGAAGGAATGTCATCTGGAGTCTTGTTCATGCTAATATCAAAATGGGCAAACTGGAAATGTTAGGGAGATTTGCTCCCTAGTAGATCAGTAGATGTGGTAACATTGCCTGAAAAACTGCGGAGAGAGCCAATGGGTGTTTCTGGGTTGGGAGGTTTGCTTGACTGAACTAGAGAGAGAGAGAGAGAGAGAGAGAAAGAGAGAGAGAGAGAGAGAGAGAGAAGACTTCTCTGTCTTTACCAATATGGAAAGTAACTTGTTTGTTTAAATAGTCAAGATTAGTCTTTTGTTAGTTGAGATTAAACCTAGAACTTTACATGCTGGGCAAATACTGTCCTGCTGAGACACACCCCCAGACCCCTTTTACTTTTTAGTTTAGGTACCTTTTTAGAAAGGGTATCACCAAGTCGTCTAGACTGGCCTTGAACTCTATCTTTTGCCCAGGCAGGTATTGAACTTCCAATGCCCCCATTTTAGCCAGATAACTGGGATTAAAGGCCCTTACTACCAGGGCCAGTCTTAAGATTATTTGAATGAGTGATAGCCATAGAATTCAAGGCTAGTCTGGGAACCTGGACTAAACAGCAAAACACACACACACACACACACACACAGTGGCCCTGACTACTTTTTCAGAAAACAACCACAATCAGGGTGCATTTTCTTTTTGTATAGGTAACTGCTCCTAAGCAGGAGGGAGGGACTAGAGAACACAATCTTTGCACACACTCAGAGACTCGAAGACAACAAGGCAACGAACATACGAAAGACCTTAAATTAAGAATGGATAGGAGCAACAACACCACTTTAGAAGTAGTCTATTTCAGTGTTGCCCAATGAATTAATGTCTAGAAAGTACTTAAAACCACATCTGGTGCACAGTGAAGGCAGCAGGAGAATTCAATATCACAGCAATGACTACCCCACTCCCACCCCCACCCCCACCGCACTGATCCAACCCTGACAATATGAGGCCGATTATTCATGGGGTTCTAGCAAGCTTCTTTACTTTCAGATTTTCCACCAGCCACCCACCAGCCAGCCCCAGGCTTATGACTATCCTTTGAAGCAAACAAAATCCAACAATAATAATTACACAATAAATAAATGTGTAATTATCACACCCTCCCCGCTTCCTTTGTGCAACTGGAGACTGCTTCAAAAGTATCTGCGTGGCTGTGTCTTTTAAGTGTGAGGAATGTTTGTTTGGCTTTGGTTTCTCAAGTCAATTAGAAGCTGTCTCTCTCTGTTGTTGGTTCTACTTTTTTTTTTTTTTTTTTTTTGGAAAGAAAAAAATCTTTACATGCTTATTTTTCAAAAGACCCTTAAGCCGCTTGAGTCTGTCTCTCCACATCTCCTCAGATTCCTTCCGAGGTGGGCCCGAGCTAAGGACCGTTGCCATCATGGCTGCCAAGACAGTCAAGGTAATGGCTCCCTTCCAGCCTTTCAGCTGCCCTCTTCCCCAGAACCCAGGAAGCTCTCAACCTTCACCTTAGCCTTTACACCTAGGCTAGCCTGCTGCCTTGGCCAGATTCTAGTAGCAGTTTTCTAATCTTAGCAACTCACAGCACATTCCCACTGGGGAGGTAACCATTTTTTGGAGGATGTCGCTAGCGATCACATTGTTTTTTTTCCTTTCTTGACAGAAATAGATGTGGTTTTCCCTTACAACACTGTAAGTTCCCCCACGGAGCTGGAAACTCCCTTCTTGGTTGTAGCTCTCTCCCTTCTGACCCGATACGCAACTCTGGGAAGTTAGCTTGAGCTTCTGCCCCTCCAGTCACACAAATCACCTTGGCTAGGGGCCAACTGGAGGATGAAACAGTTTAGGGAAGGATTTATTTTCGGAGGTGCTTAGGAGGGATTGACAAACGCCTCTGGTGAGAACAGTCATTTAGGGAACTGCCATCTCCTTTAGATGATGGCTTTTGAAGAAGCGAGTTTAAGCATCCCCATTGCTAAGCGCTGCCTTCAGCTTGGATCAGCAAGCTATGTTACCTTCAGGTCTTCCTACGTGGAGTTTACTTCTGAAAGGCCTCAGGTAAACAAAAGGCAGGCCTTATGATGACTGTGCTTTCAGTCTGAGAAAACAGGAAATGAAACTGCCCGCTGATAAATGCCTGCTTCTATCTCCTCAATTGAACCTAAAGGCGAAGAAACCAGCCAAAGAAAATTGTAGCCCAACTATAGGCTGCAGCAACTTCCAGTGTTGGGGTGTGGAGATGTGTGTGACATGGGATTATCTCTGATCACACAGTTTTCAGAACCTTCTGTGCCCATCCATTGTTATCCCAACATCCTTCCATCCACCTTCATGGGGTATCTTTGGGGTACTTCTCTACCTCATGCTCCAATTCCTAGAGAGCTTCTTGTGGCTATCTAGGAGAAGTCCATGATTAATTGGTACCCGGGCACGAGCCTGGCCTACTTAGGTCAGGACTGAACTAACCACTATTCTTGTATTCTCACAGCAGACCTACTCCTTAGGCCTGCCTGGGCCTTTCCCTCCTCTCCCTTCAGGGGTGTGTGCTTCCTTCTGGCCTGGCTGCCTGACACTCTATTTGCTTAGGTGATTGTTCATATCTTTTATCTTTTTCAGGACTAGATTGTGGATAAATACCATTCAGAAAATAGAACATCTGGGCCAGTGTAATCACCCAGCATCCATGGTTCATAATCACAGACTTGTGTTTATGGCAGCAGTATTCATAATAGCCAAGATGCAGTAGCAACCAAAGCGGACATGATCTACATAACAACATTTAAAGACAGCGGTACATACATAGGGTATTGTCTTAGTTAGGATTTCTATAGCTGTGATAAAATCTGGGGAAGAAGTTTATTTGGCTTTAAACGTTAACATCACAGACCATCAATGAGGAGAGCCAGGGAAGGCACTTAAGGCAGGAACCTGGAAGCAGGAACTGAAGCAGAAGCCATGGAGGAGCGCTGCTTACTGGCTTGCTCCCCATGGCTTGCTCAGCCTGCTTTCTTATACTATTCAGGACTAAAGGACCAGGAATGGTGCCCCCCACACTGGGCTAGGCCCTCTCACATCAATTATTAATCAAGAAAATGCTCCACAAGCTTGCATACAGGTTGGTGGGATGGAGACATTTTCTCAATTGAGATTCCTGCCCTTCTGATGACTGTAGCTTGTGTCAAGTTGGCAAAAAATAAACACACAGGATACAAACTAGCCAGTACAGCTACAGACTACAAATCAGTCTTTCTCTTAGAAGGGGAATTTGCAATACACACCAGCATGGATGAACCTTGAGGGCATCATGTATAATAAAAAAACAAAGGGAAGGGGACTATGAATTCTGTAGCTTTCATTCATGGGAGGTATCTGAAAGACCCAAATTCCTTGGGCAAAAAAATTTGATGGTGATTTCCAGGAGTTGGTGATAGGGGAGAAAAAAAAAAAAAGAAGTTAGTACAGAGCGGGTATAAAGTTTTAGGAAACCAGTATACACACATTGTAGAGATCTTCTGCACAGTGGAATCTGTAGTCAACAATAAGGCACTGTAGTGAACTTCAAAGTGTGTTAAGAGAGTAGATCTCATGTTGATGTTCTTACCACAATGGCATGACATAGCATGGCACGGAGCGTGACAGTCCACGTGGGAATGGAGCATGGCAATCCACGTGGGGAAGGTGACTTAACTGACTCTGTGGTATACCTGAGGGAAATGGCTGTCTTCTTCTCTCTACTATTTTTTTCCTGAGCCTACACTAGGAGTCCGGAGAAGCCATCTCCAGGGTTGAGGTGGGGATGAGACTGTGGGAGGAGAATCTGCAGATTCATGGGGCCCACGTTTCTTCATCTGGGCCACTGGAAAGCTATCGGTGACACCTCCTTTGTGACTTTTTCTGGGGCATCCACTGAGTCAGCACTCGGAAACACAGTCATGTCAGATCACAGTAATTACTCACCAAATGGGATCTATTATCATGACCTTTTAAATCTGTTTTTTTTTTTTTACTGTCTGCCATCAATCATCCTCCAAACCGATCCATCCAGTAAACATACAAGAGCCCTATTTTGTGACAGGCTTTGGAAAGTCATCAGGATGATACAAAGTTGCCCTAGCACAAAGCTCAGGTTGATTCTACTTCCCCAGCTTCTGCTAGTTTACAATTTTATTATCTCCCCCCTGCCCTCAACCCCATGTTGGGAATGGGATCCAGGGTCTTGTTCTTTCTACCTGATTACTCCACCACTGGCCTGTGTTTTGCTACACCCAGTCATTTCTTGGCAGAAAACAGAACACACAATAGGTGGTGTGTCATCCAATTTCTCCCCCAAATCCTCATGTGAGGATTTGGGCTTCAGGTATCTTGGTCTCGGGAAGGCCAGGGAAACCCAAGATCTCTCCAGACTCTCCATGTCGGTGAGGGAGGCCTTGACTGGGCTGGAGCTCAGGAGTTCACTGCTCCTATTCAGCAGCTCTCCTGTGCAGGTTCCCCTTCCCAGGCCCCAGGCTCCTCCACAAGCTCTCTGGAAAGCAGGAGGAGCAGTGCTGTTGTGTTAAGTAAACAAGAGCCAGATTCCTGAGCAGTGATGTGAGCGGGCACACTGGTCCAGGCGGCTGTGATCACATGGGGAAGTGAAGAAACACCTCTGTGTACTCCTGACCTACCTCGGGAGGGCCCAAGGGAGGGACCTGGTCCCCCTCCCCTCGCTCCAACCCCACCCCCAGTTTTTCCTGGCCTGAATTAGAGGGCCTAAAGCAACAGGATCTTCAGATATAAATGAACAGCCAGCCTGATGTCCTCTGTACTTCTCTTTCAGAGTCTGCCTTCTTACCTTTCTCCCCCGCTCACACGGTCACCTCCCACCCTGGGTTGCTGCTCTCCATTCTTGCTCTCACATGAGGGAGAATTCTGAGGAACGCTTTTCTCACTGAGACTGGGAGGGACTCATGGTCCCAGGAGTGCACCCTGATCCGTGGTCCTGGGAGGACAGCCTGCTCTTAAGCTCATAGGTAGCCAGTGCTGGCTGGTTCAGGAGGTTGGATTTTCTTCTGAAATAGGTGACTTCTGGGTATAGTTTCAGCTCCCCTGGGACTAAGGTAGATCCTTTTGGACTTTTGAATCATAAGACCGTATCAAAGAGCTGGGCGTGGTGGCGCACACCTTTGATCCCAGCACTCGGGAGGCAGAGGCAGGTGGATTTCTGAGTTCGAGGCCAGCCTGGTCTACAGAGTGAGTTTCAGGACAGGACAGCCAGGGCTATACAGAGAAACCCTGTCTTGAACCCCCACCCCCCCCAAAAAAAGGCTAGGGCGATAGCTCAGCTGGTGAAGAACTTGAAGATTCCCCACGCACCTGCATGAGAAAAACATGAGCCTAGTAGTGTGTGCTGCCCCTCTCCAGAGCTTACTGGCCTGCCAGCCTAACCAAACTGGTGAGCTCTGGGCTCACTGAGAGCCTTGTGTCCTGGTTGTTGTTGTCAACTTGACACAACCTGGGAAGAGGGAGTCTCAGTTGACAGATTGCCTGTATCAGATTGGCCTGCTGGCCATGTTTTTGGCAATGTCTTGATGGCTGAGCTGGGAGGGCCCAGCCGACTTTTCCCGGTCACCTCTGGGAAAGGGATCCCGGGTTTATGGGAAAGAGGCTGAGCACAGCCAGAGAGCAAGCCAGTCAGCAGCATTCTTCTATGATTCCTGCCTCCTGGTTCCTGCCTTGAGTTCCTGCTCTGACTTCCCTCGATGATGGACTGTAATCTGTAACATGATTTTCATCAAAGCAACAGAAATCTGACTAGAATACCTTGTCTCAAAGAGTAAGTTGGAGAGCAACTGAGGAAGTCATTTGCTGACCTCTGACCTCCACAGACATGTACACATGTGCATGCATACCCACACCCACGTGAACATCCGTATTCCACCCGTATTCCACACACATTAAATTTTACATTGTCTTTTATTTATTCTCTCTCTCTCTCTCTCTCTCTCTCTCTCTCTCTCTCTCTCTCTCTCTCTCTCTCTCATGTGTGTGTGTGTTTGTGTGTGTGCATTTGCACATACACACCCTGTAAGGGTATTGAGAGTCTTCTGGCTTCTCTATTTTATAACAAGCACACAGGTCTTGGGCACTCTGGTGATCAGCACATCACTTGGTACTCAGTGGTCCTCAGTCAGCATTGGTTGCTTGGAAAGGGATCATGAAAGGGGACAGAGATATAAATATGAGGCTAAAACCATGTGTCCTTTCAGGACATTCTGCTGTTCCTTGCATCTGTGACTGCTCCTAATGGCCACCAGAATCACTGAATGTCCTGATGATATTGAGGGACTTGTCTACAACCAGACCATCATAAGAAGAGTCCCTTTATGAGGCAATAAAGCACCAGGGGTTTTGAGGACGTATTTTGTAAAGCCTTCACTTGTGTGTATGTGTAGATGTGGTCTTAGGATGAGGGGATGGATCAGGCCCTCAGATGTCTCTCTCATTGGGGGATGTTTGGGGGAGGGAACCCTGGCTCTGTTTGTCACTGGGCAATAAAGACAAAATAACACACAGCACAGGTTCAACATCCCTAATCTGGAAACCCAAGGCTTTTTGAATATTCTGAAATTTTAGAGTTTGGAAAATTTGAATCTTTGAATTAGGCATGCTCAACTAGTGAGTGCCAAGCATTTCAGATAAAGATATGTAATCTGTCTGTCTGTCTGTCTGTCTGTCTGTCTGATATATGCCTCTTATAGTAGGCCCTTCCTAACAAGCTCAGAAATGCTCTAAGTTCATATTCATTATTGCTTCCCCGACTCTCTTCTTTGCCTCGAACACTGTCATAGATAGATAGTCTCTGGGAACTCAGTCGTTTCCAGCTTCACACTGTGTTTCCCTCCCTTGAGTCACCGCGAGGTCAGCTGGTGTTAGGAGGCTGGACCACTTTCTTGTGCATTTAGCATCGTGGGCTCTGACACAGGCAGACACAGAGAAGGTTGGGATTCTGGTCCTTCTCGCTCTGTAGCTTGATGATTTTATGATGGTATATTAGTTACCATTCCTTTACTATAACAAAATAACCCAAGACAGTGTAAAAAGAAGAAAGCTCATGGTTCTTTGGTGTTAAGCCTTTGTAGTTGGGTCTGTTGCTTTGGGGTCTCTGATAAGGCAGCAGGAGCTCACACACTGAAGAAGGAAAGAGAAAGAGAGACAAGCAGCTCACTCTCTCCTCTGAAAGCAACACCCCAGTGGCCCAACTCCCTCTACTAGGCTCTGCTTCCTAAAGGCCCAGCACCTCCCACAGTCCTGTAACGAATGCATGAGGGTCATTCAAGATCCAAGCTGGCTGCCAGTTTTATTTTTGAGTGACAGTGTTTTCAGCGGTGAGCATAACATAAATAGGAATTATTTTAGAGTGTAGCTGAGAAGGTTAGCCGGGCATGCTGCTTGGGAGGCAGAGGCAGGCGGATTTCTGAGTTTGAGGCCAGCCTGGTCTACAGAGTGAGTTCCAGGACAACCAGAACTACACAGAGAAACCCTGTCTCGAAAAACAAAAACAAACAAACAACAACAACAACAAAAAACAAACAAACAAGAGAGAGAGAGTGAGAAGGTAGAATGAGATGATTTTTTTTTCATTGTTGTTACTGTTGACACATGGTGGTCTTACCCTGTAGCCTACGCTCTCTTGGAGTTCATGTAGCCCAGAATAGCCTCAAATTTGTAATTTGTAGCAATCCTCCTACATTGTCCTCCTGAGAGCTAAAATTACAGGTGTGTGAGTGTGTGTGTGTGCTTGTGGTGTGTGTGGTGTGATGTGTGTGTGTATGGGGTGTGTGTGTGTGTATGTATGTATGTGTGTGGTGTGTGTGCATGGTGTGTGTTTGTGGTGTAATGTATGTGTTTGATGTGTGGTGTGTGTGTGTGTGTGTGTGTCATGTGTGTGCATGGTGTGTGTTTGTGGTGTAATGTGTGTGTGTATGGCATGTGGTGTGTGTGTGGTGTGTGTTTGTGGTGTGTGTGGTGTAATGTGTGAATGTGTGTGTGTACGTGTGTGTGTGTGGTGTGTGTGTATGTGTGTGTGTGGTGTGGTATGTGTGTGTGCAAGCACTTGTTCTGCCACTGAGCTACATCCCCACGAGAATGAGATGATTCTTGTGAAAGTATCTGCCATATAACAACAATTCAGATAGAAGCCAACTACTGTGTGCCAAGAACGGCTTAAGATAGCGCTCTTGTATTGAATCAAGGGGATAGCATCTCTTCACCATACAAGGCAACATTGAGGTGTGATTGGAATTTGAACCCCTGGATTTGATTCTTCCATATTTGGCTGCTTCAAACTTATGCTCTTTAGTGAAGCTGTTCCTCATCCTATCCTTAAGGAAACCCATGCTCCTACGCTCCCGCATGTGCCTTCACTACCTTTCCTACACTCCAGGCATCACCTGGTCACCAGGTCACGTGGTCACCCACGGATCCTTTTCATTGACCCACCCTAGGTCTATTCCTGGGTGGCGAGTTCCTTTTTCTTTGTCCCTCCCCCAGTGCGTTATCCAGGCTGTATAGTCACTGAGCAGCAAGCGGTATGCAGGAAACATGATAAAGAGAGAGCAGAACCCTTGATGCAGGAACCTGGGCTGCGTCTTCTGGAATGCAAGTAGATATTTCCTTCTCTTCCTGACAGTGGGCAGCCCAGTGGTGCGATAGAGACTTAAGAGCTGTTAGGCCAGCCTGGTGTGTCTGTTGACTTACAGAGGTGAAGTTTCTATTCCTCTTGGGCAGCTTCCTCTTTCTCTTTCCATTCCCATTCTTCACAGCTGCTCCAGATGTTCCTCACTGTGGCTGCAAGAATGGGGTGCGGACAAGGGTTCCTGTGGGGGATCACATCACTTCCTTCCCTAGGAGGGTCTATGGAAAGTCATTGCCAGCAACACTTGTTTTAGGGAGAGCTTCTTTCTGTGAGATGGGAGGGAGGATGGGAACCACAGAGACTCCTCTTTTGAAGTCGCTTTCTGGGTCAGAAATTTCTGTTACTAACGACTCTTATATATGTCATTGTTCTGCTTTGGAAAATTTCTCAGTTTATCTATGAAATTTAGTCCTATGGCTTGAAGACAGCTTGGCTCCCTTGGGCATCCAGTCATGGTCCTTTGCAAGTGTGAGTCTTTGGAGCACTGACCTTTCAGCCATACCAGCCACAGACACAGAGACACTTCTTCACCTGTGTGGCAGTCAGTGGGTGGTTCCATCTTGCCCGGAGAAGCTCTCTGAACATTCTAAGAAACTGATCTCCATATGTCTCCATGCTGCATCATCCACCGTTCATACCACATCAGAATAAAATAGGAAACTTTTACTCCTTGGTGGTTTGAATTGAGGGTTAGGGAAGTTTTGGAGAAAAGATACTGTCACTGGCTCTAGCCATTGACCTTGGTTTTCGTTTTCTTTTTCCTTCCTTCCTTTTTTTTCTTCCCTTCCTTTCTTCCCTCCCTCCCTCCCTCCCTCCCTTCCTTCCTTCCTTCCCTCCTTCCCTCCCTCCCTGCTTGCTTTCTTCCTTCCTTTCTTTCTTTCTTTCTTTCTTTCTTTCTTTCTTTCTTTCTTTCTTTCTTCCTTCCTTCCTTCCTTCCTTCCTTCCTTCCTTCCTTCCTTTCTTTCTTTCTTTCTTTCTTTCTTTCTTTCTTTCTTTCTTTCTTTCTTTTGGCTTTTTGAGACAGGGTTTCTCTGTGTAGCCCTGGCTACTCCGGGACTCACTCTGTAGACTGGGCTGGCCTTGAACTCAGAGATCTACCTGCTTCTGCCTCCTGAGTGTTGGGAATAAAGGTGTTTGCCACCCCCCGCCAGCTACATTGATCTATGTTATAAAAACATAATAGGCCAAGATGGAAAGAAGTCTGTGAGATTTAAAGTTGATCGAAAATGGGGTTCTAGCTAATGCTCCTTTAGAATGTTCTTGCTTAGCATGTCTTAGACATTGACAATTTGTGGATGGTCGTGAGGGAAATTTGGCTATGGCATATTTGTATTTATCACTAGGGTTGAGTCTGTCAGTCTGGATGGCTTCAAGGGTGCGCCCTTCTTCCGTCACCATGCCATGTGTGTCTCTCTAGGGCTGTTTGCTCCATCAAAAAGAGCAGTGTGCGTCTATAGGGGAGGGCACTCTTTGGTTAGTAAAACACGAGCAGTTGAGCTTTCTTGCTGGGAACTCCAAAAAGCTCTCAAGAGGGATATTCGGGCATATGTCTACTCGGGATTTATAGAGGGGCCATAAGCTTGGACTGTGGGTCAGAAAGACTTGGTTGTGACCTTGGCTGGAAGAACAACCCCAATGACGTCATTTCTCTAGTACTCACTTTTTTTCATTTATATAAAAGAAACTTGTGAATAACAATACATATTACATAGCGTTGGGTTATAGGGTAGCTCTTACTGTAATAGAAAACCTAGAATACTAGGCGCTTCAAGAAGAAGAAGAGCATTCATTTGCTGTCTATATAAAGATCTATGTAAGTTTTTTAAAACTGAAATTATGGATCTATGCTCATTAGGTTCCTGGTCATTTTTATCTGTCACCCCCCATGCCTTACGGAGTGCTCCTCCAAGGTGAGATGTTCTAACCTCAGAAGAAACAAATTTCCCTTTACATCACTTTCACTTGTAGGTCACTGCATAGAACTCAAATCGTGCACAGGAACCCGCGGTAACAGACGTAGAGAAATTAGGAGGTGAATTTTGTATTTAGACAGGCCTATACTTAGCTAAATATTGGATCTCTGTCATTGTCAGAGAGTGGGAGAATAAAATGGCATTGATTGGCTAAAACAACTAGCCATCTCAGCTACAGACATTTGGGAGATTTAAACAAGACAATCCAAGTTGCATGAAACCTGAACACCAGGTGGGTATAGAACCATTATTCATGTGTTCTTGCCTGTGCTGTCAGCGGCACCACGAGACGGTAGCGCACACCTTGTAACCGCATCTTGCTGATAAAGTAATCCCCAGCTGCTTCTCTTCTTTTAAAAGATACTTTGAGCTTTGTCAATTATACCATTTAAAATTTTTTTCAGTTTGTTTGAGACAGAGTCATGCTATGTAGCCCAGGCTTCCCTACACTCCTATGTAGCCTAGAGTGGCCTTGAGTTTGCATCAATTCTCTTTGGAGTCAGCCTCCAAAGTGCAGCGATTACAGGCTTAAACCATTCTGTCCAGCTTTTCAAGATCCCTTTAAGCATGTCTTCATAAACTAAAACTGTATAAAAAGGAAAGCATGGGCAAGGTGAACAGAGCAGGTGTTGGTTGTCTTGGGTGACACACACAGGGAATGGGCTGGAGTCAGTGCTTTGTCCACAGGTGCCCATGGCGTTATTAAGGAACTATAATCTAATAAAAACAGAAATGCAGGGACCAGCACTCTAACAACAAACACGTGCTATACGGATCCGGGACAGCAACTGATGCAAGTCTCTATGCTTGTGGCCCTTGCACTGTCTTCTTGTATACATGTATGCATGCCGATACAAATCCTAATTTTGGGGGGGGGGTGTAAATAAGAGTCCCTACATCTTCGTAAAGCTTTCCTGGGGCTCACAGCCTGGGGTTTACACATGATAAGCATACACTCTAGCTCTGAGCTACAGCCCCCACCTGACTTTCAATTTCTGAAGTGCTTCAACACATCCTCAACAGCTATTGCTTAAGTAGCTCACTACAGATGGCTGAGAGCTTGGTGTTAGACAGGCAGGGCTCTGGGCTTCATTTTGTCCTTATAATATCTCTACAATGTGGGCAGAACAGATGTCATCTTTACTATTTTTTAGACAGGAAAGAAGGAACTGAGGGGGCAAGGGACTTTGGTAAGGTCACATGGCTAGCCAGTGTTAGAATGGAAGGTTCTGGGTCTCTTGTGATGTCTTTTCCTGTGGTTCATCCTACAGTCCAGCTATCCATTGATTATTCATTTATACTGTTCCATGCCTTGTCCTTTGGAGCTGTGCTCACATGAACGTACTTTGTGTGTGTGTGTGAGTGAGTGAGTGTGTGTGTGTGTGTGTGTGTGTGTGTGTGTTATGTGTTCTGGCTGTCCTGTGTGCTCTCTAGCTCCATCTGACCTCTGTAACTCCAGGAGAGACACCCCACTGGACTTCTGTGATCCATTATTCCTAAGACCTCAGGTTTAGGCATCTTCCCAGAATTCCCCTTACATAGGAAGGCTGCTCAGCGTCAGGAACAGGTCACTAGGCAATGGGAACAGAACAAGGCAATGCTTGAGGAATGGTGTTGTATTATTTTTCGTGAGAATTGGTGCTGTATGCTTTATGAAGAGTTCTCATGGATGCCATCACATTTAATTTCTCCCCAGTTGTAAATAGAAATGTTAGGCTTTTTCTCATTCTCCCTAAGAGTAAGGCACCTGTTAGTGTCCAAGAATTGCTGAAGGAAGACCCCCAAACTCAAATAGTATGCAGAGGCAGAAATTACCAGCATGCAGAGGTCGACAATTCATCAAAATAGTGAGGACCTGAGGGGCTTGCAGGCCCCCTTTTATGCAGGGCTTGGAGAATTTTCCAGAAGGATTAGCTAACCTCTAATGGCCTCTAATATGATTGGGAGGGGCAAAGCAGTACCATTAGTACACTTTTGATTGGCCACTATGTTAGTTTCAATATATTTGGTGAGACCTTGAATTCCAGAGACCAGCTCAGCTCTGGCCCTGTTATCTCCTCTGGCCAGGTGTCCAGGAGACTGTCTCAGCTCTGGAGCTCTCCTCCCTAGTTCAGGGTCATCATTGACTAAAGGCCCATTGTCAGTGGCTCCTTCCTTCTGAGGAGCCCAGTATGCTGCTCAGGGAATTGAAAATTTTTATTTCTAAGGTTTGTATACCTCTCACACCTTCTTCTCCTTCTCCTCCTCCTCCTCTTGCTTCTCCTCCTCCTCCCTCCTTCCCCCCTCTTCATATTGATTTATTTATTGTTATATGTAAGTACACTGTAGCTGTCTTCATACACACCGGAAGAGAGTGTCAGATCTCATTACAGATGGTTGTGAGCCACCATGTGATTGCTGGGAATTGAACTCAGGACCTCTGGAAGAGCAGTCAGTACTCTTAACTGCTGAGCCATCTCTCTAGCCCCTCTCACACCTTCTTAGGACAATCGGATTCTGTTCATTTCTAGTTTGTAGTTTTGCATGGTGCCTTGCTGCCTCTGAATAGCTCATTCTCTTTCCAGCCTCTGGAAAGAAAGAGGTGATGGCTAAATGCCAACAAGAGGTCCCAAAGACCTTCTGTGGGTACATGGGGGCAATACAGAACTGAGGCAGTCAGGGTGGGAACCTCTTTCCACAGGAGCCAATGAGACCTTCCACCTCCTCATCCCCAGATTCCTTCCTTTCTCTGTCCCTGCATCTCCACAGCCTCAAGCAGTGCCTTTGAAACAGGGCGTTGTGTAGCTTTGTCTTCAGTGTGGAAGGAATCTACCCAGCTGCAGACTGAGGAGAGCCAATGTGCCTTCTATTCCCAGGTCTGTATCTGCCACACTGCTAACCCAACTACTGCATCTATCCCCCTCCCCCCCCCCCCCCCCCCAGTTAGAATTATCACCACAGGGATGAGCGAGAAGTATTGAGCACTGAAAAAGCGCTTGTCTCCTTGATCCATAGTGAGTTGGATCTCAAGAGGGGGCCTACAGTCCTCCACCTGTTCATCTCTGTCTTCCTTGGAACAAGTATCTTCCGGAAATCTAAACAGGGAACAGCAAATGAGTCTTGCCATCCTGGGCTATGTCTCCAACGCCCTTTTCTCAGGGCACTGTCTCGTCTCCAGAGTTTTGTTGGGACATATTAAAGACTTTGTGTGACCATGGGTCAGGTCTCATCTTTAATTTGTCTGTATTAGTAAGTAAACCAGAGCTTTGTATCTATCTTGTTCCTTTGTCTCATTTCTTAACTGCTGTAACAGTCAAACCCTTGTGGATCTCAGCAGTGCTACAGGCCAGTTAGGCCCAGAGATTTGTACTAGAACTAGGTTGCTTCAGGACTACTTATTGGCTATGGCCGCAGGGACCATTTCCCCAACTCTAGAACCATTTCCCAGCCCTTCCCCTTGCTCTATAATCGCAATGAATTAAGAACACAAATGTATAAGTGTACCTCCCAGAGAGACATGAAGTTTGTGGGTATTTTAAGACAGAGTCTGTCTTTGTTGTTCAGGCTGGCCCTGTGACTTGTTATCCTCCTGCTTCAGTCTCCTGCATATAGCCGGGATAACAGGTGGCTAGAGTGCCCCATTCCATCTTGGGTCATTTTGGGTTTATATAAAAATATGTTCGAATTCATAATAATTAAATTGTTCGTGGTATCACAGTAGTACATTCTTCTCAGTGAAAACCAGTAAGTCCATGAGAGAAAAAAAAAGTAAAACTCACAAGTATGTTAAGGAAATTGTTACTATTGCCTGACACCTGATCCTAGGATGAATAGTCTCTCTTATTCCCCCAGTCCTGGCCCCCGGATTCTCGCTCTGCTCGGGTACCCCTCACCCCCCACCCACAGAGTCCACGTAGAAAGATTCTTATCAATTATCCGTTTCTTTCAAAATACATCTCCTCCAATTCTCCGATGACCTGTCTTCTAGATCCAAGCAGCTGGAGGAGTGAGGGTTTTGTTTGAACTATCCAGCAGCTTTTCTTTTGCCCTCCTCCCTTTCCCCTCTGCCCGGCCCGGGTTAAGAACTAGGATGTCTCGATGCCCTCCACAAGCCCGCTTGCTCGCAGTCCCTAAGCTCTCCCGCCACTGGACTTCCTCCCCTTTAAGGCCCACCCCTCCCCCATGTCCACGCCTCCCAGTCAAGCCCCACCCTCGATCCTCCCCTTTAAGGACTAGCCCAGGACGCCGAGCAGCCTGTGACGCGGCCGCCGCCCCCGGGCTGGTACTTCTCGGCGCGGCGATTCCTCCGGCCGGGCCCTGCCGTCCCGCGTTCCCCGGAGCGCACGTCTCCGGGGGGAGGGAGCAGGGCTGGTGGGCGCCCGCGGCGCACAGCGGGACCCACGGGGCCCCGCGACCAGCCGAGCCTGGAGCCGGGCCGGGGCGGGGCAGCCGGCTCCAGCCCGGAGCAAACTTCGCCGCCGGGCGGGGCGTGGCGGGGACCCGGGCCCGAGCCGGAGGAGGGGGCGGCCGCGGCCCCTGCCTCTGCGCGCGAGTCGCCGGGCACCATGCTGTCGGGCTCTCCGGGCCAGACTCCGCCGGCGCCTTTCCCCAGCCCTCCACCGCCAGCCCCGGCCCAGCCGCCGCCGCCGTTCCCCCAGTTCCACGTCAAGTCGGGCCTGCAGATCCGAAAGAACGCCATCACCGACGACTACAAGGTCACCAGCCAAGTGCTTGGCCTGGGCATCAACGGGAAGGTGCTGCGGATCTTCGACAAGAGAACCCAGCAAAAATTCGCCCTAAAGGTAAGTCTGGGCCGCCCGGGATCGCGCTGAGATCCGGTGCAGCTTCCGGTCACCCCGCGAGTGGCCGGCACCCGAGAGGACTCACGGGGACTGCCATGTTGGGGTGTGAGTGGGATCCAGCCTGGTGGCCACTCTTGGGACCCGGACGGCCTCTGCTCGCTTTACCCGGCGCCGAGGACACGGTGGCCTCGTCCTCCCTCCCTCCTTCCTTTCTGCGGGCACAAAAGGCCCTTTACTCATTGAGCTGGTTGGTCGGTCGGTTTGGAGAAGTTCGCTCTCTGAGGTTTCCTTAACCCTACTCCTTATTTGGGAGCCGGAATGTGACTTCGCTCTCCTCGGCCTCGCGAGGTCGGCGCGCAGCGGTGGGGCGCGTCGGCGCGGAGCGGCGCGGCACTGGAGACTGGGGACCCCGCCTCCGTGCCCCGCGATCGTCTGGAACCGCCAGCGCCTGGCCTGCGCTGCCCCTTAGGCTTGCGCCGGGCTGTTTCCATTGCTCCCTCCACCGTAGGAAACCTTGTCTGTAAGCCAGGCTTGGCCTAGTGCTGGTACACTGGTCCCTGGTAGCCGGAGACTCAAAGGCAGGAAATACTATTCCTGCATTTGGGAAACCCACTCTTAATCTCTGTGGGTCTACCCGTCTCTGCTTCTGTCGGTGGTAGTGGAGAATGGGGATTTCAAAAGGTCCAAGTGAAGCAGGGAAGGCTGTCATTCAGGGTCACTGCAAAGTTTTCTTCTCTCAAGGGTTTCAGGTTACACCATATCTCTAAAGGTCACTTGTCAGGTTTCTTTCTCCTGGGGTGTCTCAATGATTGGAGGAGCAAAGTACTTCCTGTGTTATATTTTGCTCTTCCCCTTCAGCCCACACAACTTGCTTTGTTTCAGCTATTCTAGAGTACAGATAGATTGAGTTATGCGTGAGGCCGTTGTCATACACGGTCAACGGGACCGAAACCTGGTACTTTGTAGGGGGAAAATAAGTTTAGTTTTTATGATGTTTTGCTGTTTTCATCTTCTGCATCACATTTAAAAAACAAGCAAACAAACTATAAGCTCTTGGGGAGTTAGCTAAGCGAGGAAAGGAGTTGGTTGGGTTGAACGGTGGCTCTGACCTTGGGGACTGGAGGCAAGGGAACAGTTTGACCACAGTTAACTGTATTGTTGAGGAAGTACAGATGTTCTTTCCCGGAAAGATTCCTCTCTCCTCTGCGATGCCATCTGCCTTTACCCACCAGCAGACTGGGGCTACTAGCTGTTCACTCTCCTGCATAGTTGGAACACAGTATAAAGACTTCGCAACAAAACCCCCCGCTTCACCCCTTCCTATTCTGTTTGAATACACACACGGTCCTCTGAAGTGCTCTTGGCTGTCAATTCAGATTGCTGGTATAGTTGACAGAAGTTCGTGTACTTTTCTCCTTTGAATAGTTTTGAAAGGAAGGAGCCTAGCCGAGTATTAAGCAGTCTTCGTGCTTCCCCTTCTCTAGTCAGAAGTGGGTGACTACGGGACTCTCAGTCTGTTTTGACGAAAGCAGCCTGCTCCTGCTCCTGGAGCTAAGGCTGACTCAGCTGGCAAATTGCAGATTTTGAGTACATCTTTGTGTTGAGATTTAGTAGTAGAGGAAGAATGGAGAGCCAAGATGTTTGGAGAGTGGCAGCCGTGTCAACAGCATTTGCATACCCAAATATTGGCTGAGACATAATCCAGCCACGAGGGAATCTGGTTAAAAGAAATCCTGTTTCAGTGACATGCACTACCGAGATTCCTATGTCTTTTGTTGTTGTTGTTGTTTAAAGATTTATTTATCATGTAAGTACACTGTAGCTGTCTTCAGACACACCAGAAGAGGGCGTCAGATCTCATTACACATGGTTGTAAGCCACCATGTGGTTGCTGGGATTTGAACTCAGGACCTTCAGAAGAGCAGTTAGTGCTCTTAACCGCCTGAGATTCCTACATTTTACACTTTAAAAACTTTAGATGCTGAGTAGTGAAATGATTTCAACACAAGGAGCCCCCCCCCTTTTTTATGGGCAGCATGGGAGGGGAGGATACAGTGGAACAGGCTGGGTTGATGATCCATCTCTTTGGGTGCTAAGCAGAGACCTGTGCTCTATAGAGTGTATCGACCCCATGCCTAGTGCCCAGTGTGGGCACTGTGGGGTTTTAGAAGGCTGTCTTGTAGCCCTGAGGAAGAATGGGGAGTGAAGGCTGCTCATAGGCTTTGCTCTTTGTTCTATTAAGTGAAACCAGAGCTCTTTTGCAGAAGACTCAGGTGGGTAACACCTACCTGTGGTTCTAGTTCCAGGGGCTCTGACACCCTATCTGTCCACACACACACACACACACACACACACACACACAAGCAAAACACCCATACATATAAAATAAGGATAAATAAATAAAGGAGCCAGCTGGTCCTGTTGCTTTCCTTTATCTTCTTGGGAAAGCAGATGTTTAGATGCTCTGGTAGATGCTGTCACCCTGCTTTCTCATTCCTGCTTGCCAGCCTCTGAGTCACGCACACACTTCCAGTCAGTTAGAAGCCAGTTGAGAGATCATCACCATTCAACACATTCATTTAGTTGATGAGAAACCAAGGCCCAGAAGGAAGGAACAACTTGCCCAAGGCAAGTGGTAATTCATGCCATCACTTGACCGAGGCGGGAACTGAACCCGGTTCTTAGTCTCAGGCCCCTCTTTGCCTCTAACTACAGTGGTATTGACAGGCAAGTATCCAGTTGCTGTTTCAGTCTGACCTATTGGCCCCATTTGTTGGCCTGAGGACAGTGGTGGGTATGGTATATACCACCTTTCAGCTACATTGCTAAAGTTGGAGAGGAAGCTTTTAAGCCAGCAGGTCCTTGAGTTTTGGATGTATAACAAGCCCCCCTGTCCCCCGTTAGGGAGTTTGTGATAGTCATCCTATTTATTACTCTTCGGGGATTCTGTCATTTCTTTGGTAGGGACACCCAGTCTCAGTCCATCTCTCTGTCTTCCACGTGGGTTACACGGCTGCATCCTGCCTTACTGTGTCATGGTGACGCTTAGGTATTAGCTGAGCAAATTTAATTAAAGCTTGTATGTCCCACTCTGCTGTTCAGTGCTGATTAGGTGAAGCATGTTATTGCTTTACAAAATCCGGGATGTTGTCATAACTTATCTCTGTTTACCTTTCCATTGCGTAGACTAGGGGAAGCAAGGTCCTGTAGTTTCTTCCCTTTCTCCAGTGTTTCTCTGGGTCGTTGAAGTGCCACAGTGACGTAGCTGCTTTTGGTAACATGATGGAGAGATCAGAACCTCTCACCGTTGTCCTGGACATTGTTGAAGGGCAACACCAGCCCCCTCTCACTGCCTATTATCCCCCCCCCCCCATAATGCCCTCATTCTGCGTCCTCACTGGAGAGATGGCCCGATAGCATGGCTGGCAGGGGACAGTCGCAGTTTGACATTTGCTGGGTGGAAACATGAGGTAAGGAAAGTCTCGTGATCACGCCATCCAGTTTGGCTCCAGGGAGCTGACAGCTTGTGGGGCATTTACCATAGGTTTGTGAGGCTCGAGGCATTAATGCCCTATAAAATGTTTGGGGTCAAGAAATCTATTTGGAGAAGGCAAGATCAGTAAATGTTGTCTAGGGCAGCAGTGTCAAATATGGCAGGCATTCTTTGCATATAGCTATTTGTATAAAAGTAGCCAGCGTGCAGGCATAAAACCAAATGGAAAACGCAGTTGCCAGCCTCAGTTTGAACATTCAGAAGATTGTTGGATCTCGCAGGAAAGACTACTAGTCATTGCTGGACTGGGGGCTAAATTGTGTGACCAGGAATAGAGGGATTCTGAAAGACGGACATCCGCGAGGGAGGATTGCTGCTGCCAGGGCAAGCCTTGGCTGGTGGCAGTGGGAACTTGTTGGGCCTCTGAGGAATGAATGGGTCTGCCAGAAGTCTTGAAATTAGCTGTGGCTAGAGCTGAGGGGAAGAGCAGGAGACCAAGTAGGCCAGAAGCAGTGGGGCTAGAAGCTCAGGACCAAACTGACTTGTCTTGGGGTCAAATCAGCTTTAAAGTGTTTTGTTTTGGGGAGGTAGGTAGGCATTGAAGTTGGGGTTTGTAGACTTAGACAGAAAGGCCTTCAGAGAATATAGCTATCTTTTGGGATATGTCTGCAGGCACGTCATCCTGGTGTGGACTTAGCCTCTCTACTGAAGCAGGACTCTGGGTCTCGCTCGATGCAGGATTAGAAAGAAGTAGGTTAGTTAATGTTCCAATGGCCCTTTTTTCATTTGTGAATTTTGGACTTTCATGGAATCTGAAAACTCTGTAGTTAAAGTAGTTATGGTTGGGTGTCTAAAAGTGAGGCAGTAAGGAGAAAAACCCTCATGAGGCCTCAGGGCCACATCTTGGTGTGTGTGGGGGTCTGGGAAACAAAGTGTTCCTTTCCCAAGGAGGATGAAGGCATTCACGGTTAGAGAGACAGGAGTTGGGGGTGTAATCAGTGGAGCAGGAGTGAGAGTGGGAACAGGAACCAAATCCTGGGGCTGGAGGTGGAGTCAACCTCCTGTTCTCTCCGGGAGCTAGGGATGGGAGGGGTCTGTGCCAGAGGGCATGGCAGGTCTCAGCACCTAGGTCTAGGTAGTTTTGAGGTGCCAGAGCAGACCTGCTTTGCTTGGAACCATTGCTCTCCCTGGTTGGTTTTGTGGTAGAGTGTTCACTGTCCTGCCTCTTCTCTGTTTCACACCCTCCCAAGGTCATGGTGAGGTCTCAGTGCCCCCCTTCCGCCATCTTTTGTGTGGTTCTCTGCCTTGGATGGAGGTGAGTGGGCAGAGGAGAGTTATTTGTAGGGACTGCAACAGCTCTTGATAGTTGAGTAATAATGGACACTCCTTGGTCATCTTGTCACCTCCTCCATCCCATTGAGGAAGAGGCTAGGCTCTTGCAGAAAGGCTCTGTGGTGTGCCCCAACATCTTTCTTGCTTGTGGGCAATGGAGCCAGATGCTGTGGAACCTGCTCTTGGTGTAGGTTTCTTAGGGTGTTTGGTTGCCAGCAGGAAGTGATGCTGGTATTGAAGACCTGTCAGCCTCAAACTCAGCTCCCGGGTCTTCTCACAAAACGCTTTTCCCACATCCCTCCTTGTAAATGGGGGCAGTGGTAGGGAAAGAGGGTCATGTCAGAACAGCTAGATACTGTTCACCAGTAAGACTGAAGTGTCTTCTCTAATCACTAGGACTGATACCCCTTAGGATCTTTAACACTAAGATTTTATATTTTGAGTTATATAAGTTCATACATAAGTTCAAATATAAATAGAGATGGGCCTGTTTTTAGGGGTTATGTGCTAGATAAAAAAGTAAAAAAAAAATCAAAACTAAACAGTAACAGCAACAAAAATCAACAGTAGACTATTCAATAGTCTAGGTTTGATGCCCTACTAACTGATTGTGTGGCTTTGACAGAGAGTTGGGCTCTAGCTGTCACTAGGCAAGCCCTGGCAGTGTGCAGTAGTAGAAGAGACTCTGCAGGAGCCCAGACTCCAAGGTCAGGAGAGACACTTGCTGACTTGCTTTGTGTTGAATGGTTAGCAGTACCTGGGCCAGTGTGGATGCCCTCTGATAGGTGTAATGCGTCCAGCCAGCTGATAATCTTTACTGACCAGCTGATCTCTCTCACGTAAAAGCTTAGGAAGTATTCCAGCTTGCGGCTCAGCCAAGAGGACAGGCAATGTCAGCTCTTGCCTTGAAATTAAAGAATCCCAGTGGAGTGGGGTACAGAGTGGAGATGGGGATCCCTTGTTTTCCTTCCCCAGACTCTGTCATTTGAAGCCATTGGGACTTTGGTAGGCCACTGCGATCAGTTTTTAAGGCTGTGTCCTGCATTGGGGCACCTGACTTGGGGGGTAAGTATGGCTGAATTGTAGCCATGACGTTACTGCTGGGTAGTGTTTGTCTTGGCATTCGACATCCTTCACTCAGCCACAGTCTCTGTAATGGGCAAGGGGTTGTTCTGAGCCTGTAAATGGGGACTGATTCCCAGAGTTGATGAGGATGGTAGGATTTCTGTGTTGCTCCACTGGTCTTCAGAGAGCGCTGGCCATTAAGGAAGCAAGTGGAGAGGGCACGTCTGGAGGAGACTGCCTTCTCCTTCCTGTGGCTCAGCATGGATATGGGATCCTGTGTGCTGGGCTGTCCTGATTGGTTTGGAGGAGGAGGGCAGAGGAAAAGGGATCATGAGGTTGGGCTTGGCCTCTGGCATTGTCATATTCTTGGAGACTTTATTCTGTGGTCCAGTAAACATCTCCGTATGCCAGCTGGGAGGTGGTGGAGCCTGAGCCTTAGCTCAAGGTCAACCTCTATTTGTATGCGATGTTCCCCTTTAAGATCAGAAAAGCTACATGTTTATATCACTGGGAACCTGAGCTCTCCAGAAGGGTCACAGGAAAGGGCATCTTATTCTTGAGGGATGGCTTCAGGCATCTCCTGACTAGTGCCAATTTGGACCCCTCTGGGAGGTGAGAGTGGTGGCTGCAAGTAGCAGTTCTGGGCATCTGTGTAAGCGTCTGCCTCGGCAGACAGGAGAGAGCTCTGCTGTTGATCCTGCCTTGTTTAGCTCCTAGGTGAGTCTTTCTGACGGAAGCAAAGGTAACCTATCTTTTATCCCCGGGAAGGAGAGGGAGTCCAGAGGACTCTTCCTGGCTCATGCCTCTGCTGACCCCTGCTTCTTCTCTCGGAGCTTCTTGCCCTCCATCTGCTTCAGGGCAGGTGACTGAGTTGGTCCCTTTGATGGCATTTTGACTATCTGTGTTATTAGGAGCCTTCCAGACCACACTGACCATTTACAGCCTGGCCTCCTGCCTCGGGCCCAGGACTGATACGCAACCTCTGTCTCAGTGTCTAAAAATAAACTGGCTACGCTGCACTTCTCTCTTCATACCCAGGCCCTGGTATCTGCCCCAGGTCTTCTTGCCACACACTGAACTGTTGATCTCATTTTTAACCTGTGCCCTCCTCTGTGCCCTTTCCCTTTCCAGCCTGAGCTTGGTGGGTAGTGGGGCAAATCTCAGTCCTGAGGGCGAGGTAAGAGGTGGCTTCTCCAGGTATCTTGATTCACTTGGACAAAGGCTACAAGGGGCTGCCTTGCCATTCCCCAGGCAGGAGAGGGCCAGGCAGAGGAAGGCAAGCAAGCTTTTAGATGGTTAGGCCTTCTGCTATGCTTGCCTGCTTCTTAGCTCTTGCCAGTGGGTATGAATCTGCCCTCAGTGTCTATCCTGTCTGGCCTGGGACTGAGTTTGCTGCATCTTTGTCTTCTTGCCCTATTCCTAAGTTACACTCTCCACCCCACAGTGTGTGGCCTCATGTTACCACATCCTGAAGTATGACCTCATTCTGTTGACTTCCAGGAGTAACTGGGCCCTGGCCTTCTGAGTACCTCCTTGCTGAGTTGGGCCAGGGCCTCGTAGCTTAGCCACCTAAGAAGGACACCAAGGACAGAAGGCCTTTTACTTTCTCACTGCAGTGGCAGAGGTATCGCCTAGGTGTATCCTCTTTCTCTAACTGCTAGGGCTTCTGTGGAGCAAGATGAGGAAGCTGTGGGTAGGATGTCTCTTAGCTGCAGACAAAAGGCAGGATGTCTCCTTCACTTCCATCTGAGCATCCCAGTCCTTGGACAGGTGTTGTTGATACAAGCCATGGCTCAGATCCACACTCTATGTCTGTTTCCTGGAATCAAGGTATATTTGAGGGGCAAGGGTATGTGGCATGAGTGTTAGGAGCCAAGAGACAGGACTTGAGAAGTCCTCTGCCTCTGTGGAGTTAACTACCTGTCTTCTCTGGTCTGTTGTCCCCAGGGCTTCAGTTCGTCTACATCAGCCCCTTAGCCTCTAGATGGGAGGAGCTGAGTATATAGTTGGTAAGAGTTTTATTTCTAACTGAGACAGAAGAGGTCCCTGTCTTCAGAATATCAGGCTTTCCCTCTTTCCCATCGAAGCCTTCATCCTTAGCCTCCAATTCTTAGGAGAAAGCTAATAGACTCTTAGCTAAAGGAGCAGGCTTTGCAGGAGCCATGGGGGTACGACACGAAAGGAAGCGTCTGCAGATTGCTGGCCATGCCTAGCTTCTGTAGAGCTCTCTTGCAGTGAGGGAGCGGAGGATGGCCAGGGACCTGTGTGAAAGGAACTCAGAGCATCCTAGGAATGCAGGTAGACTGGCGGGGACCACCCGTGCCCTGGAATGGTATTGGAGAGGCCAGTCTATTAAGGGGGTATTTCATGCCTTTACTGGCATCTAAGGCACAGTGAGAGAGCAAAATGTACCATAATCTTTTGTTAACTTCCTGTGGAACATGCGGTATCCTTCTCAGACTTCCAGGCTCACAAGCATCATGCAGTCCCGCAGAGCAGGCCGGGATGCTCAGTGGCTTCATCTGCCCTCTGCTCTCTTCCCTTCCTCTGTGCTGATAGAAAGGAGTGGCTGCACTCCTCAGCCGGCTCTCACACTCTGCTCCTGTCGAGGACTTGGTCACCCGGCTCTCATGCTCTGCTCCTGTCGAGGACTTGGTCACCCGGCTCTCACACTCTGCTCCTGTCGAGGACTTGGTCACCTGGCTCTGATGCTCTGCTCCTGTCGAGGACTTGGTCACCCGGCTCTCACACTCTGCTCCTGTCGAGGACTTGGTTACCTTGGCTCAGACTCTTTGGAAGGAAATAAGATAGAGTTGGGGTGAAATAGACAAGAAGCAATAGAGAGAAATGCCGAGGAGCAGGGGGACAGTAAAGTACCGAGGCCAACGCTGGGACCGGTCAGCCGTGGAGGGGGGTCTCTCCCGGCACTGTGCTTTGCGGATTAGTTTGTCTACAGCCAGGCTGTGACCAGACAGCTTCCCGTTGGGTTCCTTCTGCCTGCCTGATACAATGACTTAGGCAGATGCTTCCCAGGTCTGGGTCTAATCAGCCCCTCATGTTTGAATATTTACTTGTTTCATTCCCCTATTCCCATTCCTTTGCTTCCATCTCTGTATCTTCTTTGTCCCCTCCCGTCGCCTCTTCCCCCCCTTCTAACTATATTGGCTTTTTCTGTACCCTACAAAGGCTGGTCTTTCATGAAGTCTTTCACATCCAAGTGAGTCCTGAAGCTGAGGCATCGCTCAGTAGCAGAGCATGTGCCTAGCATGTATGCATAGTAGAGCATGTGCCTAGCATGTATGCATAGCAGAGCATGTGCCTAGCATGTATGCATAGCAGAGCATGTGCCTAGCATGTATGCATAGCAGAGCATGTGCCTAGCATGTATGCATAGCAGAGCATGTGCCTAGCATGTATGCATAGCAGAGCATGTGCCTAGCATGTATGCAAAGGGCTCTGGGTTCCATCCCTAGAATTCTTTCCTGCTCCTTCTGCTCCACAAAACGTAGAAGAAAGTGTACTGTCAAAAGGAAGAGACCCTTACCTGTTTTTAAACATCTTAAGTGCATTTATTTCTCCACGGGCAAGATGTTTGGTTCCAGTATTAGATTATGTAGTTAATTCCTTGGAAACCTACATCTTTGTTTGTTTTTTTTTTAAATCTTTTCCTTTTTTAATTTATAAAGCGCTTATTTGTTTGGTATATATTCATGCATGTGTGTGCCTGTGGTGCCTTTCCTTCCGCCTTCTCCGTCCCTTGGGCTGAGCTCAAGTCACCAGGTTTGTCAGCAGACACCTTTATCTACTGACCCCTCTCACCAACCATATCCTCTTATCTCAGCATAGTGATTTGATGTTCTCATTAAAAACAAAATTCAGGATTGGATTAGTGGTCGCACTCGGATGGGACAGTGCTGGCTGGGCTCTGAGATTAAGCTGGGGGCATAGTAAAGCCCTTGGCTGTCAGTATGAGGCTCTGCTGTCTCCTGGTGGCTGCTCCAGGGTCATCTTCTGGGGGATTCTTCGTCCATCCACTCAGATCTTTTGATTCAAGGAGGTACCTTGTGTTTCCATTGGTGGGATTCTTATTCCTCACAGGAGAATGACAAGAGTCAGTGCTTAGCCCTCCCCTTTTGTTGCTCTAGGGACCCTCACTGTCTTCTCTGTGAAGAAGACCCTCCTGTCATATATGTGAAGTGTGCCAACTCCCCTAGAGTTCTTGGCTAGCTCTAGACCCACAGCAGGGACATAGATGCAGACGAGTAGACGAGTGTTTTCTGTCCGCTGGCCTTGTGCCTGTGTGTCGCAAGACAGACCAGCGGTGAGCGTCACACTGCCGGGTCTGAGGTCAGAGCTTTCAGTCTCATGGGGCCACTTATTTCCCATGTCCTGAAGCTTGCATAGGAGATAGAACCCAAGAGACCTGGTTTCCAGCCCTACCATTGTGGCCCTGAGCAAGTCCTAGGCCATGTTTGGATTTCCCTTGGTTTCTCTGTAAATCAGGCTCAGACTTGACTTAGCAACGCTTGTGCACTGAATGCCTCTCCATCATTGTTACTACAAACCACTGCTGGGAAAGTGACTTGATGCTGGGGAAGAAGTGTAGAGAGAGCCACCCAGGGAGCCATTCTCAACCGCTGTTGCAGGCCAGGGTTATTTTATCCTCCTCTTGGCTGTAGTATTTTTATTCATTCACCCAGTGTTTGTAAATGTTTGCTTTCCCCCACGATGCCTCCTGTCTTCCCTGCTGACTGGCCATCAGGGGGCCCAGATGTCTGGATTAGCCTGGAATGGGAAAGTGATCTTTGTTGTTCCTTGGGTTTACACCTCGTCTGCATCTCTGCTGTGAGATGAGAGGAGGTTGGAGGCTTCAAGATGTAGCATGTGTGTGTGTGTGTGTGTGTGTGTGTGTGTGTGTGTGTTTTATTCTTGTTTTAGCAGTATGCGACAGATCTTGTATTTCTAAGCAGGATTTGCCTTAGGGTAAGCTTCCATTCTCCCCAATCCCCCAGACCCAGAATAACTGAATTAATTAGGTTTGGTGAGATGGCTCACTGGGTACCCTGCTAAGCCTGACCTAAGTTTGATCATCAGGCCCTACACGTGTGCTGTGAGTGTCTTACCCCCCACCTCCATAAGATGTAAGTAAGAAAAAGAAAAGTAGCAGTGCCAAGAACTACTTCTGTAGCCTCCCTTGGCTACATCAGAGCCACATGCTGGCTTTGATTCATACCTCCCTTCTGTCATTCAGACCTCTGTGGGAAGCTCAGCTGCTCTAGGGGTTCTTGGGTTAATAACAAGTTCTTATGGAGCAGGTGTGATGGATGGGACAATGCAGCTGATGCTGGGTACACTTTTGTTAGTCCTTGCAGTGGTATCACAAAGTAAGTCAGTTTTTTTACAGAAGAGGAAACATGTTCAGAATAATTAACTCATTAGCAGTTATTGAACACCAAGTGCTAAGCATAATTTTAGCTTCTGGGGACATATCTGCTTATAAAACAGACAAAACCAATCTTATCTGCAGGGGGCTTGTATTCCTGTAGGGAAAGATGGAGCACACTAATTAAATGATATACCTTGTCAGATATTAGTGGGTACAGAGTAGAAAATAAAAAGGGAAGAGAATCTGAACTGTTAGGAGTCAATATTTCTCTGTCTGTCTGTCTGTCTGCCTGCCTGCCTACCTGTCTGCCTGTCTGTCTCTTTGTGTGTGATGTTCTATTGTTTATATTCATATTAATTTTTAAAAACTTATTTTTATGTATATGAATGTCTTGTCTGCCTAGATAACCATGCACCATGTACATGTGGTGCCCACAAAGAGGGTGTTGGGTCCTCTAGGACTGGAGTTACTAGTGGTTGTGAGCCAGGTCCTCTGGAAGAGCAGTGAGTGCTCTTAACCGCTAAGCCATCTCTCCGGCCTGCTGTTTTAGTTTCACTTGGCAGGTTAGGAAAGGGTTCCTGGAGGAGGTGAATCATGGGTGAATCTCCCCAATGTACTTGGTAGAAGAGGGTCTATCAGGCAGAAGGAATAGCCGAGGCCAGAAGCAGTAGATGATGGGAATGCTTGACTCTAACCCTTTTCCTCCCTTTTTCTTTTTTTGAGACAGGGTTTCACTATGTAGCTTGAGCTGCCCTCAAAGTTACGGTCTTTCTGCTTTGACATCCTGGGTGCTGAGATAGCCAGTATGGAGTACTTTGCTAGGCTCTGAGAGTGCCTAAGTAAAACGTGGTCCTTTTGTGGTTCCCAGTTCTATCTCTGACGAGTTTTTCCATGGTCCCATTATAGTTCAGAACATAGGTGACCTAGCAACCAGTGTTCTGTTTTTAATATCTGTGAGTGCTTATTTGTACAAATTGCTATAATAATAAGGGTGGTTTGTGGGCCTTGTCTTTGGAGTTTACAGTTTTATACAGAGTATATAAAATCAATGAGAAAAAGCATGGCCACTCCAGTCTACCCTCCAACCTCGCTCTTCCTCTGCTTCTTAGTTTTATTAATGAATCAGTGGAAAGGCCAGGGAGCAGGTGCTAGCTAGGTGGCAGAGAAAGGGCCACAGGTGGTCAGGAAGGAAACAGAGACCCATGGGTGGCTCCTCAAGACAGGGTGGGTTGAGGTGGGATCATTTCATGGTACAGCTCAGGACACTGCATGGACAACACCTGATCCAATCTCTGGAGGGTACCGGCAAATCTATAGACAGCAGCTGGTCTCTGGGAAGTGGGTGGGACTGCAGGCTGTTCCCTTTTGTTTGACCAAGGAGAGATATTTCTGTTAATTGACTGTTCTGAAGAGCTGGATAGAAGTGAGAGCCCTAAGGAGTGCTGGGCTGGAGTTGAAGCGGGGGAGGTTTTCCCTCCCTCCTTGGGCCTCCGAGTCCTCCACTAGGCAAATAGGTGGAGGACCAGCAGTTCCCGACCCTGTCCTCTCAGCACGTGGCGAGCAGAGGGCAGGGCTACGGAAGGAAGGTCGGTCCGTTAACACAGTTGGAAAGTGAAGCAATGGGTTAGGCCTGGTTTTTTCCTAAGCATGTGCTATGACAAAGGAAGTTGCAACATTTTTCTCTTTTTTCTTTTTATAGAGTAAGAAGTAGGGAAAAAACCCATCTTCCAGTAAACTTCAAAAAAAAAAAAGTGTAGTCCTTGATGGTTTATTGTCCGTTGTCCGCCTCCACCTCCCTGTCTTTGTCTTATGTAGTCTTTTTAGGGCTTTCTTTGCTGTCTGCACTTTCGGTCCTTCTCAAGCTCTGAGAGCCTGTCCTTGCAGCAGGCCAGCTTGTCTCTAGAGAGGGAAGTAGCCATGACTTGGCCCGAAAATCTTGAGAAAGCCCCTGTTCGTGCTCTCCGCATGTCTGTTGTTGGCCCTCCTTGGATGTTGAGGGCTGTTTGAATGGAAGATGTGGGCCCTGATGCCCACCCTCCCTGCCACCTGCGTCTGGGCTCATGTGGTATTTCATAAGGTCGAAGCAGCCATTGTTTCTCAACTCCAGTAACCACCTTCTTGGTAGCTGTGGACTGTGTGCATAAGCAGTGTGTGTGAGGCCGAGAGATCAAAGCTTGAACAATCACTCATGTCAATGTGGAATTTGGTCATGTTTGATTTTGGCCTCTGGGCTGGAGCTGGGCAGGAGTCCAGCTGTATTTGGAAATGTAGAGATGATATATTTTCATGATGAAAACTTTGTGAGACTTGAAAAGTCGAGAACTTAACTGACTTCCTTTATTTCTTTGCTCAGATTAATGTCCTTTGTCTTAGCTTTCTGTACTTCAACACAATCCCAGGATTCCAGTGCAGACCAGCGTTGAGGTCCCAGCTTTGGTCCTCTAAGGCTGTTATGGGTCCTCTTTTGGAATGAAGGCTCCTTGCTGGTAGGGTGTTGAACTGCCCAGGCCAGGGGTTGAATTAATTGTCTTCCTAGGGAGGAGAAGGTAAAAGTCCTCTTGGTGAGAGTCTTTGTTTCTTGGACTTCAAGCCCTGGGAACATAAGATTTCTCCTTTCTTGCTGTTTTTTTTTTTTTTTTTTTTTTTGGACTTAATCATCCCGTCTTCAGGCTGGAGAGGAGTGGAAGGAGTGGGGTCAGAATTTTGACCCCTGGATTCCATAGTTGAGTACATAAGTCCTATTCTACAGCTCTCGTGTTCTCAGATGTAGTTATCTAAATTGAAATGAAATAAGCATTATCTCCATCTGCAGCGCCCCAGGAACGGGCTGCTGGCTGCTGGGTTATGCAGCACAGGACAGGGGAGAGGATATTCTGTCCGCACAGAACATTTTCTGGTTACAGTCATTCTTTATCCGGACTCATCTGTACATGGAGGGGACTTGGGGAAGGGCAGCTAGAAACCAGTCATACGAAAGGATCTTTTATAACATCTCATCATAGAGGAACTCATCTAGTCTTGTGGCCCCTAACCCAAGCTGACCATCAGATTCACTCGTGGATAACCTTTGAAGGTGGAGCTTTCTGGGCTGTTCTCCTGTGTTTTATGGAGTCCTGGATCAGACTCTGGTCCTCAGGTTTGCACGGAAAGTGCCTTTGCATGCTGAGCCACCTTGCTAGCCTATATTATAGCATTCTTATAAGCTATGTCATTATTATTATTATTAATCATCATTCTCCCTGACTAGGAATGTATATTTTTAGACTATTCCCAAGTCAGAATTGCCCAAGTCTGGCAACCACTCATCTGTCTAGCTGATTTTTAAAAATTCTTTAGTGACAGGGGCTTTATTTTTCAAGAAAACCTTACATATTAAAAAATAATGTAATAACTCTGTTTGTTGAGTAAAAAAGTTTGTTCTTGATCTTGTAAAAAATCCTTTGGCCCTCTTAGTCTTCTTCAGACCCATGGCAAGGTGCATCAGCCCATGTCTGTGTCTAGTCTCAGCAGATGGGCTAGCTAGCGCACTGCAGGGACATTTTCAGGGAGCATCAGTAGCCAGGGGTTCTAGGGGGTGCAATGGCATTCCCAGGATCCTTTTGGCCTGGCCATGAGACTGAGGAGAGATCTGCATCCCTGGAGGGTCCAGTTGGAATGGCCACAGGTACCTTTCAGCCCTCATGTCCTCTCCTGTTGTTGTCACTCTGCGTGCCTAGCATGTGCCCTCGGGGATGCCCAACTACTTCCTTCTGACACCTTGAGGGTCTCAGCCATCCATATGGCTTCTGTTCAGAGATCTTCAGTAGACGCCTCTACTTCCTAAGCACAAAGCCCCCAATCTGACATCACAAAGAGTGGGGGTTTGATCTCTCTTTGCACCTCCAGTCTTCCAGGCAGTCCCCTTCTCTCTGCACATGCAGACCCCCTTTTTCTCTTGACATCTTCCGTATGATTATCCCTCTGCATTCTTCTTACTGGGGCTTTGTCCATCTTCTGAGACTCATACAAGATCTTACCTGCCCAAATTCTACCATTCCAGGCAAACCCAATTGTAGATGGACCAGTGGCTGTTGATCATGGTTTGCACAGTCTTGAATTACTGTCACCCCCACCTCTTCTCGGGTAGCTCGGCTCCACGGGACAAGTACTGTGCTTGCTGTTTGGTGTTCCCACATGCAGGCCCAGTGCCCAGAACTCCTCAAGGTGCAGTGATATGGCAGGAGACAATCCATATTTTTGCTTTTTTGTTCTCTTGGGAGTTTTGAAGAGGCTTTGAGGAGAGCAGGAGCCTTTGTCCCACACCAGCATCCCACCCTCAGCGCCCAGCAACTCAGCAGCTCAGCAGCTCCAGTGGGAAAAGTGGTATTTAGCAGCTGATAACCAGCAAGCAGCATTCAAGGCTTGGCTGCTTCAGAGGTAAAGCTGGTATTTAAACAGTAAAGGGTTTCAAATCAAGTATTTAAGCACCAGGCTCGGCAGCAGCTCCTGTTAACATAGTCCAGCTACAGTGACAAAGAAATAAGTAAAGCCAAAGAACTTTCCAGAGCCTTGAGAAGAGTGGATGGGGAGGAGTCTGGATGGGTGCTCGCAGCACCTGGCAGGGACCTTGATTTTGTTCTCTGGGCTGAGACTGCTTGGGGAGTAGGGAAGAAAGGCTCTCAGCATTCCCTTCAAACTCAGTGTCTCTCTCCCAGGTTGGACTAATGTTGTTGAGTGACGTTGTTGTTGTTATTATGATTATTATGTATTTGGGCATTGTGTCTGCATGTGTGGAAGTACATGCCTTGTGCCTGTGGAGGCCAGAAGAGGGTATTAGATTCCCTGGAACTGGCGTTTACTGATGAATTTGAGCCATCAGATAGGGATGCTGGGAATCCAACCCAGACCCTCTGGGAGAGTGGCCAGTGCTCTTAACCACTGAACTATCTCTCTAGCCCTGCAGTTTTATTTTTTAGTAGTGTTCCTTCAGTACTGCTTGGTGATGGCCCATGAGTTTTCTTCTGTTGCAACCAAGATGACGGAGGGAGGACTAATGTAGGGTTTCCTCCCTTCCAGGATGCACAGAGCTGGAGGAATTCCCCAGCCTCTTGATGGTACCCAGACACTAACCACAACCAGCAGCTCTGTCAAAGGTGTTCTGAGAAACACATGTGCCAGGAATAGTCTGAACTTCAGAGAACAGCAGCTACCTTGTGAGGTCTCCCTGTTGGGTAGTATTTGAGAGTCTCTCTCTCTCACTCTCTCTCTCTCTCTCTCTCTCTCTCTCTCTCTCTCTCTCTCTCTCTGTGTGTGTGTGTGTGTTTGTGTACACACTTTTGCATGTAACTGTTTGTGCTCGACCACACAGAGCAGGAGATATCTTTCAAGGTCAGCTTCATTGTGAGGAAAGTAGAAAATTTCCACCCCAAGAAAGCAAAGAGGCGGCCATCCCAAGGTATAAGTGCTATGTTTGCCACACCCAAAGTGGGGATCTTTTTAATAAATAGTTTCCCTTGGGGGAGTAAGGAATGCTGTTTTCAAGTTTGAAAGAAAAATTGAGATGTGTAATTTGAATATGAAGGTTTTGATCAATGGTGGTGACCTGCCTGTCTCTGTCTGTGTCTGATTGTGTGTCCTTGCCTGTGTCTGAGTGTGTGTTCCTGTCTGTCTGAATGTGTGCCCCTGTCTGTGCCTGAGTGTGTGTTCCAGTCTGTGTGCCATTATTTATCTGGTTCTCAATAGGATGGTTGGATGAGAAGTACCCAGGAATTCTTACTGTCAAGGTCTGTGATCTTCCTCCTGCTCCATTCAGGTTTCTCTGCTGGAATTAGGGGTGCTGGTGGCTGAGCTCACCTAGGTCATGTGATGGTTATGGTGTTGATGACGTTTATCATAGGTCTGGACGTGGAGTCCAGCCATGCAGGTGCTCTGACAGTGTAAGGTGGCCGGCGAGGGTTGAAGCAGGAAGACTTCATAAGGGACTAAAACTAGCTGGCTCAGTGCTTAAGGTCACTTGTTATCTTGCAGAGGATCTGGGTTTGTTTCCTGGCAGCTTACAGTTGTCTGAAACTCCAGTTCCAGGGGCTCTGACACCTTCTGGCCACCTTGGGTATTGTGCTCATGTGTTGCCCTTACAGACAAGACATGCAGACAAAACACTCATATACATAAAGTAAAAATAGACTACTGTGATGTGAATGATGTGTAAATTCTGTCTGTCCTAGGTTTTAATAATCCCTGCAGAAGCACCATCACTACTGGACCCAAATAGCAAAGGTGCTGTGTGTGTGTGTGTGTGTGTGTGTGTGTGTGTGTGTGTGTGCATTCACTGGCCTACTTCTTTCCCTCTTGATGAAGTCATAGAAAAGGAGCCGTAAGCAAGGTGGTTCTTCACTCCACATAATGGAAGATATCATTTAGGGAGTAGGTAGTGTTATGAAGGAAGGGGCTGCTCATTTTTCCAAACTCTAAGGCAAATCCTTGAGTGTTCCATAGGTGGGAGACATTCTGCAAGTGTGTGTTCCACATTAAAGGGCCTGAGAAATTCTCAGCAGCAGAGTCGGTTATGCTTTGTGGTTTGGACATAAAGGTCTTTGTCTCTCTGGCTTTCTGTTTCTCTGGCTTTCTCCCTATCTTTGTTGCTCTGCTTCTCTCTTTGTCTCTGTCTCTCTCTGTCTCTGTCTGTCTCTGTCTCTCTGTCTTTCTCTTCCATCATTAGCATCGTATGGCCTACTGTCTGAGAAGTAACAGTAACTACTCCTTCTCTGAGAGAACTGCCCAGTGATTCACAGTCACCTGAACTGAGCTAACACCTGTTGCAGAGGTTTGAAAAAGCTGTGTGTTTGGTGTGTGTGTGCATGTGTATGTATGTGCGCATGTGTGCTGTTGGGAGGGGGGATGGTGGATGAGGGGTCCGGCAGGTGGCTTCTGTTAAAGGTGGCTCTGCCTGAAGCCCTTTTGCTTTGTATTTCTGGGGAAGCTTTGTCCTGCCTTGGAAGCAGTGAATAGCAGCTACATCTGTTGAGCCTGGGAAGTGCAGCTTGCAGTGTGGGGGTGAATGAGCAGTTGGCAGACACTCCTGCTAGAGGCTCAGGCTGCCCAGAGCTTCTTGGTATTAGGGAAAGGAGGGGCTGGGGGTCCTTAGGCAGCTGCTTGCTAATCCTGGCCATGGGAGGAGTGAGATTTAGCCTGCTTTTCTCTCTCTGCATTCTTTTCTGACTACAATGCCAGGCAGCTATACTGACCCTTGAGGGAACAGCAGGTGACTTGGAGGTTTCTCTCTTCCTTGCTGGCTTTGAACAACAGAAGATAAAGGCTTTCACTTCACTCTTCGGTACTGAAATTCAGAATTGTGAAATACATTGAGATAGATTGACTAAGGATTGTGGAGGTTTAAAAATACTTTTTAATTAAAATAAACATTTTTCTATTTTATATGTATCATGTTTTGCCTGTGTTTTTTTGTCTGAGTACCACATACGTGCCTGGTACTGTGGGGGTCAGAAGAGGGTGTCAGATCCCCAGGGACTGGAGTTACCATCTGTGTGCTGGGAATTGAACCCAGGTCCTGTAGAAGAGCAGCCAGTGCTCTTAACACTGAATCATCTCTTCAGCCCTTTCTTGTATTTTCTCAGAGTCCTTATTGGAATTGTTTTTAGAGCGTTGTTGGTATTGGTTGAAGGTGAATGAGTGATTTGTAGATGTCAGGTGGCCTGAGAAATCTCTGAAAAGGCCTAACTGGATTCTTTACCTGGAACAAACCTAGGCCAAGAGGGTTTCCAGAGGCAGTTGAGGGCTTCAGTGTTTTTCCTGGGCAACCTGTAGGGAGTCTGGTTATTTCTCCCTCCTTCCTTCCTCCTTCCTTCCTTCCTTCCTTCCTTCCTTCCTTCCTTCCTTCCTTCCATCCATCCATCCATCCTTCTTTGTTTTTGTTTTTGAGACAGAGTTACTTTGTGTAACAGTCCTGGCTGTCCTGGAGCTCACACTGTAGACCATGCTGGCCTTGAACTTCCAGATCCACCTGCCCAGTGCTGGGATTAAAGGCATAGTGTGGTTGTTTCTAAGAAAATCTGTACTGAGGCACAAGTAGGAGTCAGCTGCTTCCTGGGTTGTATGCTGGCACTGCTGGGAGGTCTCAGCATGATTTAGCTAGGTTTCCTATCTCTGTTGTACTGGTTTAATTGTTTTTAGTCTGCCTTTTCCCATTCGAGTTTTTACAGAGGAGTTAGTATGTCCTCAGCAAGAACTAAGTGGGGTGTCCTTCATTTTCAGCTCTTTGGCATGTTCTCTGGTCTCATATGTAATTAGAGGCCCAGTTACTGAAATGGGGGAGTGGCAATCCTTGTGGAGAAAAGCCCCACGCTGGTCCTAACTACTTGTCCAGAGACTGGGGGAGGCCAGCTGTGCTATGAGAAGTGGCGGACTTAGCCACTACTGCCAACTGGGGTTGTGTCTGCAGACTCCAAACCTCCAGGGCATCTGGAAAGACCAGGAGCTGCGACTCCCCAAGACTGTTCTCTGGTAGGAGAGGAACCTCCTCACTGAGGTAGAGGTGGGCTGAGGGGTGGAGAAGGCCTGAACACATGAGGTGAAGTGTGAGATGGCTCCTCCAGTCAACTGGGGATGCGTCACTGCTAATGGGAAAACCTTTAGATATCCTCCAGATTAATTGGTCATGATGGAAACTCACCCCCCTCATGGATCTTTATGTATTTAGAAATCTTCACTTTTTCCAGGTTGTGACAGGCAGTGTCAGCTCTTTAACCAAGCCCCTGAAGGCTAGGAAAGAGGGCGGTGGCTGAGCCTAATGCTGTAGTGGCTGCCTGCCCATCATCTTCTGGCCAGTGCCTTTAACTGTCCTAGGGTTCGAGTCAGAATGCGGTGTGCTTGTACTGGGGAAGAGCTGACATTGGAGCACCATTGCCTCTTTAGGCCTAGCCTGTGTCAGTGTCGTGCTTGCACGGTGGCCCATCTGGATCTAGATGACATCCTGCTATTTTGTGTGATGAGGATCTCAGGGGTTTCCCTTGGGACTTTCTCCTCACTCTGCAGGCTCCTCTTTTGGGGTCTTGACCTCTGTACCCGTTACTTTGTTGCCATGATAAAGCACCATGACCAAACAAAGACCAAACACAGGCAATTTAAGGAGAGTTTATTTTGGCTTACAGTTTCAGAGGGGTGAGAACCCATCATGGCAGCCAGAGGCATGATAGCCAGCAGGTGGCATGTTAGCAGGAGCAGGAACTAAGAGAGTATATCTTGAAGTGCAGGGGAGAAACTGGAAGTGGGGCTTTTAAACACTCAAAGTTTCCCAGTTACTATTTTCTACTCCAACTAGGCTGTCATCTCTTCAAACAATGCCACCATCTGGGGACCCTGTGTTGAAATGCCCAAGTCTGTACGGGACGTTTCTCATTTAAACCACCATAGCCTCTGAGCCGTCACTCATCCACCTATCTTTTACCTCATACCCATGGCCTAGCAGTTGTTTTGCTTTGTGAGACATTTTTATTTGAAATGTATATTCCCTCTTTTAAGATCCCGAGTCCTGAAGCTCCAAATGGTTCAGGGTCCCTGGAAACCAAAAGGGCGAGGATGAGAGAGATCTTAGCTGGTTTTAGGCATTGATAGCCAGGAGGGGTTCGCTGGTGTCCTGTGCTTTTCTGGGGAGACCCACAGGGTCTCCTTGCACCAGGCATGTCTTAGATCACACAAGGAAGAAAACGGTGAAAGTAACTTGTCTGTAGTTTCTCAGTAAGCTAATTGTAGCACTTACGTTAACACCAGCTTGCTCTGCCTTCCCGCACATTCTTGATGTCTCAGCAAAGTCCATCACATGTTATCTGTGGGGCCAGACTTAGATGATTTGTGTCGGGGTGGGGACAGAGAAGGTAATCTTAAAATTATTGAAACTGGACTTTTGAAAAATATGTGATTTTTTTTTTCACCCAGAAAATTTATTTCTTTAATTGTCTTTGGCTTCCATAATATTCTTTGTGCCAGAAACACACACACACACACACGCACACACACACACACACACGCACAGGAAGCTGGGGCTAAGGGAGGGGCGTCTACTTATTGATTCAGATGCTTGCTGTGGTTCACCTGCGGAGCGGAACATCGTGGTCCAGGGCTGCTTGGACTTGAGGCTGCTTCTTGAGGAGTCCTTGGTGAAGCAGCAGGCTCCTGCTTTTGGCCTGTGTAGATCTGATTGCTGGAGATGAGTGGAGGTTTGATTGACATCTGTGTATTTGGTTTCTATCTAGAAAAGTGGTTTCTAGAGACATTATAAATATTGGGCTGTCAAAGCTGGACAGAAACATGCTCTCACCCCTGCACTGGGCGTTGATCTCTTCCTCTCAGGCTAGAATGGTCAGGACTTGTTCCTGACTGTTACACAATGATGCAGCTGGTCCCATAGGAGTAGGAATTGATGATATCCAAGGTCTGAGTGCCTTGCATTTGCTCTGTGCTGGCTAGAGTTGCGTGTCACCGGGTCAGCCTGGCCTTCCACAGTTCTTGCGTTGAGTGACCCTTTGTGGGTTGAGAGGAGCACCCTGTATACTTTCCTCCTGTGACCTCCAGCCTCCTCTTGGTCCCTTGTGGTGCAGGAGCCTGGCTGTTCTTTCTCTTTTTGTCTTACTGTGATGTGCGGTTAACATTGTCTGCTCAGCCACCTTGTTCTCGCATTAGCCATTTACCATACTGTTCTGTCACCCTTTGCACTCTGAGCTGACCTGTCCAAACAGTTTGTATTTGCAGGGACTTCAGAGTGGGTTAGACACCAGCCCATGACACCTTGTACTTCCAGTATGCATTTGCACTAAATTCTAGTATTTGCCATTGTTCTCGCTCTCTGTCTCTGTCTCTCTCTTTTGGTAAAATTAAATAGCAATGAGATACAAAAATCTTAATTTGATGAAGCTTAACAGGGGTTCCATATACAACCCCAGTCTCTATAGCAAAAAGCTTATTACTCTAGTAAATTCCTCCATGCCCTCTCAATGGTACCAATATATACCCCTTGACAAGATGGACATACACACACACCACTCCACTCTTGTATGTATGTGTGTATGTGTGTGTGTGTGCACACACCTGTGTGTATGCATGTATGTATGTGTGTGCACGCCTGTGTGCATGTGTGAACGACCTGTGATGTGAGGTTTATCCACATGGTTGCATGTGCTGGTGGTCTGTTACTCTCTGTGCTGAGTCCTGTTCCATTGTGTGGGCACGATAGTTGCTTATCTTCTCTCCTGTGGATGGGCGTTTGGGTTGTTTCCAGCTTTGAGAACGGAGGACTCAAACTCCAAGAGCTTCCCACACAGGGCTTTTTCTTGTGAGCCTGGTGTTTTCATCTCTCCCGGGGAAGTAGCTGGCGTGTGATTGCATGGGTACTGGAGGCTGCCTATTCCTGGCCAGCTGCCCTGCCTTCTGACTGTCTGAGATTAGGGCGAGCCCACTCTTCAGCTGAGTTACTCTCCCCAAGAGGGTGGGCTCTCCTTGGAGCCTGCCCAACTTTTTCCAGAAGAGGAAAATGGCAGTCTTATAAGACTTTATCATTGTTGACCTGCTTGCTGCCACTGAGAAACAGAATTTAGTCTGCTTTGAGTCCCTGACTCCCGCTTGAGGGCTGTCTCTTCAGGCCTGTTGCTCTAGTTTTGTGGACTGTTTCTCTTGTGTTGTGGTCCTCAGATCTGCCACAGCGTGGTTTTCCTCTTCTGAGCAGGAGCACAGTTTTCCCTGTGTGACCTAGAGCTGAGCTGCGGCACCCTGGGTGTGGTGTGTGTGTGTGTGTGTGTGTGTGTGTGTGTGTGTGCAGTGCAGACCGTGGGTGGCGCTGTGCCGTGCCAGATGAGTTACTGTCCATCACAGTGCTGCCCATCCGACTGACTGATGTTGCTGTTAAGATACTCAGCGTGATATCACATTGAATCCTCGAACAGGAGCTGCACACATTCTGTTTGCTCTTGTCTCATTTAATCCCTGCTTCTAGCTGATGAAAAAGCTACTACTAAAATTAGCTTTATTGGGACCCTGGTTTAAATCAGCCTTTCTTAGCTGTGGTATTATTGACTAGATGCATTGTTGTGATAGGAGCCAGGGAGAGTGGGGGTAGGGTAGAAGTTGATGTTGTCCTGGGATTTGTAGGAATGAGCAACGTTATGGCTTTCACTGCTTAGATGCAGTTGCCATGTGCTCCCCAAAGCAGTGATAATGAACACTTATGCCAGATAACTGCCAAGTGTGCCTTGGGGCAAGCATCAGTATAGTTTGGTGGTACCACACTCACTAAAGATGGAACTATACAGAGAAGACTAGCATGGCCCCTACACAGGACATGCACATCCATGAAGCAATCCATCCATCACTTTCCAGAGGACGGGTCCCTGCTAGGTTTGTGGGGCAACATTTATTTCCCTTGGAGTCTTTTGTTCCTGCTGATCAGGAAGTAGAATGAAGTGGTCTTGATGGGGGGAGGGTCAGCCTAGTTTGAAAACAGGTCCAAGCTGTTGCTTTTCCTAAAGCTAATCACTATGGATCTCTAGTGTGCATACTTCCAAGTTATGTGTTTTGTGTGGTCTTCATTTTCTAACGTTCATGAGTTTCACCTACTACAGATGAAATGACCAGTTCTCGGCAGCGTGGCTCAGCTTTCGGCTGCCGTGGTGGATTAGCATTGAGTGATTGTGTGGAGGACAAACTTCTCTGTGAGCTCTTGAGTGTGCAGGTCACCGTGCACATGGTAATATTGTGGGCAGTGACCAATCTTTTTACAGTCAGTTGGTTATTGGTCAGCAGGCCATCTGGGAAAGTTTGTGCTTCTGTTTCTTCCTTGTCTCTAACGAGAAACTCATGGCATATTTTGATACATATTTGATACACATTTAGATACTATCACTGTCTGCATTAAGTGGCTGAGGGTAGTGTAGATTGAGAAAATGAAGTCATTGGTTAAGGCCAGGCAAGGTTGAAGTTGGTATTTGAATGAACTTTAGAACTATGCCTTTAGTCACAATTCTTTACACCCTTTGTTTTTCTTAGAAGTAGCTTAATAACAAAAACCAACAAGTATGTTTACTGCAGGAGGCACAGATCTAAGCCCAGTTTTATTAACCCCTCCCTGAGGAAGATACATTATTGTCCTATTCTGTGTGGAAGGGGACTGGAGGCCTGACGATAGGAACCTCCTTGGGGCCACTGCCCAGATGGTGGCAGACCGGCTGGGTCCACCCCAGGCAGGCAGACAGAGCCTTTGCTCCCTGGTATCTGGAGCCACTCCTGTGACAAGGTTCCTTCCTCCTCTGCTGTTGTAGTGACTCCAGAAATACTAACAGGTCTTGGAGGCGATTTTTGCCTCATGTTTTCTCCTACTGTGTCTTAAAGCAAAAGCAGTAACAAAAAACCCTGTTGCCCAGGCCACGCCTGATTGTTTCTGTCTGCTCTTTCCACACTGCAGATTTCATAAGCTTGTTGTCGGTGATGTCGTTAGTCAGCTCAGTGGTAAAATATTAGACAAAGCCAAGGATGGCATTCCTTGTTTTTGTCATGGGGTGGACTCTCTGAGTTAGTCAGCAAGCAGATTTTTATGGACTTCCTCTCAAGTGCCGTGTATTGGGGACTTACAACTTGGAACCAAAGAATGGACAAGACATTGCCTTGGTCTGTAGTGGGAGAAGACACCTATTGTGAGTAACACCAGTGTTTTTAGCTTTTGCTTTGGTATGACCAAACACCTTAGCAAAAGCCATCCGAGGAAGGGTTTATACTGGCTCAAGGTTCAGAGAGTCCAGTCCATAGTCAACATGGCCCCATGTGCTTGGAGGAACGTAGTAAAAGAGAGCTGTTTATGGGAAATAACAAGATGGGGAGCTGGTGACAGAATCCATTCAAGGACTTACCTTTAGTGACCTGCCTTCTCTAGTCAGGTTTCAACCTCTTAAAGTGTCCAGAACCTCCCAAAATAGCACCACCATGGGGGCCTAAGCATAATTTAGTAACTCTTTGAGACAAGAAATGCGAGTCACTGGCCGTGATTTCTCAGGGAGCCCAGGCTGGACAGTGAAGGCCTAGCTGATGATCTGCCCCAGAGCTTTACCAGAGATGGTGCATGTAAACCAGTCCGTGTGTTTGGTCTTCCCTTTAAACAAGCAGTAACTCTGTACCTCTCAGTGGGTAGAGTGTTAGCACTCTGGATTGCGGATTGCTTCCTTGCCCATGTTTAGCATTTCTAGTCTGACAGACATCGAGCCTTCGTGCTAGAACAGATGGGCAGGGTAGCCATGGACATTCCCCCAGTTTCTGTTCCCAACAGGGGGCCCCTTCCTCCCTGATCAGTTTTGACTTGGCTGCAGCATCTAGTTCACGCGCTGAGGCACTCTGCTCTCTTTTCCTGAGCTGACACCCACTCTGCCCTGCCTGGCTTGCTAGCAGGTTTTAGGTCTTGGGATCCATCTTTCAGTGCCTCACTTTCCTTGTGATTAGGTGATACTAGAGCTCACAGTTATGATGCTACTCTGATAGGGGAAGTAATTCCTAAAAGTTTAAAGGGGCTGGGCAGTAGTGGCACACGCCTTTAATCCCAGCACTTGGGAGGCAGAGGCAGGCGGATTTCTGAGTTCGAGGCCAGCTGGTCTACAGAGTGAGTTCCAGGGCGGCCAGGACTACACAGAGAAACCCTGTCTCGAAAAAAAGAAAAAAAAAAGTTTAAAGGGAAATCAAAATGGCAGATGTTTTAGTTGTGGAAAGCAAAGTCATCCGGAAAGGCAAGGTGTTTCTAGAAATAATATTTTTTCTAGAGATAATCCAAAAAGAAGGCCCCAGACTAAATTTTAGAGTATGCAGAAGGTATGGTATAACCCAGCATTGGACTAATGAATATAAGTCAACAAGGGCTAGGCAGGGTAACACTTTGCCATTGGGAAATGCCCTAGGGAGCCTCCCAAAGGCCCCAGTACCAAATTCCATTCAATCATTCCCTGTCAACTTTGGGGAAACTCATCCATAGAGCAATTAAAAGATTTAGCGCCTGTTTTTAAATACAGTACTGCTCTGGATACACTCAAGATCAGAAGAGTTTCAGTAGATAAAACAAAGAATTCAGGGGAGACCAGAAAACAAATATTTTGGCAAACTGCTACAAATGATCAGAGACCAAAGCTAAAAATACAAATAAATGACATTGAAATTGAAGGCTTAGTAGACACAGGAGCAGATGTAACAATAATTTCACCAAGATCTTGGCGTCCAGATTGGCCTCTTCAGCAGGTAAGTATTCAGTTTCTAGGGATTGAAACTTTATCTCAGGTAAAACTGAGTGCATAGGGCCCGAAGGACAGAGGAAAATGAAAGCCACATGTTGCTAATATAGCCATGAATTTATGGGGACATGATTTGTTGCAGCAATGGAAAACACAGATTAACATTCCTCCAACCTCAGAAACAAACCATAAAATAAAGAATGTTTCTGAGAAAAATATTAAAAGGCATTATCACAGACTGTCCAGGCTGGCCAGAAGCAGGGCACAAGAGCTGCAGAGAGACACTGGACAGTAGAAAAAGCCAAGTTAAATCAGCTGAGAGACACTGGACAGTAGGAAAAGCTGAGTTAAATAGGCCTGTATATTTTAAAGATGTGTGAACCCCAAATGGAAACTGGAATATGTATTACGTTTGGGAAGAGGTTTTGGCTTTGTTTCCATAGGAGAAAAAAGCCGTGGACACCATCAAAATTGATAAAGTTTAGATTCAGACAGGAGAGACCTCCTGAATAAGGAGAGTTGATAGTTCATCAAACAGCTTGGTCATTCAGTCCAAACTAACTTATAAAGACTAACACATGTCTTTCATCTGATCAGGCATGAAAAAAATAAAAATAAAAATTAATAATATTTTCAAATGATAATTTCTGAGAGGCATACTTACCTTACTGTCTTGTGCCCTAACTCCATGGTCGAATGTCAGACTGTAGATTGCATGTAGCCCACGCCATCTTGAATCTTAGCTTTTGAGTTTTCTTTTTTAAATAAAAAGAATATTTTTGTTGTTTAGTATTTAAAGCCACAGGTAAGAGATTTAAGGTATTTTATGATATTCAAAGGGTCACTACAGTTCAAACTTGTTTTCTAAATCTCTGTTAGGTGATTTGGAGCCTAGAAAACAGAGTTTTTTTCTAAATTCCAGAGTTACTGTGAACAAGGTAGTGTTGTGTGCCTTTAATCCCATCACCATGGGACAAAACTCTGATACAGTTTCTAATTAGTATCTTTGCACACTAGAGAAACCACATACCATGTTTAAGGAATTCATATTCAGGTGGGGAATCCCAGCACCTGGGAGGCAGAGGCAGACACTTAAGAATTATAGTGATTTAAATTTGAAAGCCACTTGCAAAAGGCAGGCTGAAATTCAAAGTGAATGTCCTTTGTGATCTAAAAATAAATACACTTAAACCTTGAAAAAATATATGCAAAGAGAAAGGAGAATATAGGTATATTTATCCACTAAGGTATATTTAGTTTCAAAATAATTCTTTAAAACTTCAGTGGAAAGGATACTTTTTTTGTTGCATTTTGCCCTAGGAAAGATATTCTGCCGAAGACTGACAAAAAAAAAAGAACCCTAAGTAGGGGAGGGTTTTGCTTTCATCTTTCCAGTAGAATAAGAGATATATTTTACATCTGGCATTCAACTTGGTTGGAAGAAAAATCCAGCTTGACTGGAGAAGAAGAGAACCTCTACTGTTGCAGAAGGCAGAAGACATCTGAGGACACTGCCGCGGAGGCCAGGAGACTTGAGCCTGACAAAAGGCCGCAGAGGAGACTTGAGCCTGGGAGCTCCAGAGGAAGAAGCATCAAGTCTTTACTTTGGGCTGGATGCCCGGAGACGCTCGGGAAGCTCAGATGTCAGACAACAACGCAGGAGACAGCAGATCTTGAGAGAATCACAGTCATCCCAAAAGACAATTTTAATTTTATAGACAGACTCTTCCTGCATGAGAAAATGGGAAGCTCCATTTCAGGTCCGTAGGAGTTGGGGATAGAAATGTCACTTGAAAAAGTCAGCACAGTACTCATTGCAATTGTGACCATCAGGGTAAACCCCTACCTAGTTTCATTGCAATCTTCCATTTTTCCTCCTGGAGAAATAGCTCTACAACAAGAAAAATTGGCTGTGGTACTACAAAAGCTTGAGAGACAAAAGGCAGGAGATGCAAAAGAACAGGAACTGCTAACTGACTGAGCTCCTGACCTCCTTCTTCTTCTCTAAATAAAAAGTTCTCCGCTGATTCTTATAAGTCTCACCTACTAAATACTGAAAAGTTCGTCATTTTCCTTCCTATCCCTTGAACATTAGCCCAAGGTCAGCTTGAAGAGTTTGGCACATCTCCTTTCCAGCCGGCTTTGCCTTGATTTCTGGGAACGATGCCTTGTGACTTACTGGAAGCTATGGCTGATGCAGTCAGTCCATTTAATCAGTTAATGAGTGCCCAGTGCCAGTCCCTCCTCTACGTCAGGTTTTGCACTGGGCCTCAGAAATGGAGCGGCTCTGTGTGTCTGTGTGTGTGAGATAATGAGGAAGTGCAAAGGCCTGGGAACACTGTAGGGACAGTGTCTTAGGGTTTCTGTCGCTGTGATAAAACACCGTGACCAAAACCAAAGTTGGAGAGGGAAGGGTTTATTTTTTTATGCTTCCACATAAGAAAGGCATCATCAAAGGAAGTCAAGACAGGAACTCATAAGGAGGCAGGAGCTGATGCAGAGGCCATGGCGGGGTGCCTCTTATTGGCTTGCTCCCCATGGCTTGTTCAGTTTTGCTTTCTATAGAACCCAGTACTACCAGCCTAGGGACAGCTCCACCTACAATGGGCCGGACCCTGCCTCACTAATCACTAGTTAAGAAAATGCCCTTCAGGCCTGCCTAGCATAGTCTTATGGAGGTCTTTTCTCAGTCTGGGTTCCCTCCTCTCAGATGGCGTAAGATTAACAAGCACAGTGGGGGATGACCAGGATGGATGAGGGAGAACAGGAGTAAATATCTGATGCTCAAACTCCTTAAAACTCATGGAAAAAGCAAACCACTGCCTACAAACATACACGGGAGAACTTGAAGGTTGGCGTGGGACTGACTCTTAGATTTATCACTTACTTCCTGGTTGGCTTTGGGCAAGTGGCTCCATTGGGCCTCAGTTGCCATCTTAGTAAGTGGAGCCAGCAATAGGTTGAATCCTGTGGGGCTCTTAGGTCTAAAGGTAGCAATGTTGCCTTGTCTGAGGTGTAACCGGCACAGGATAATTTGAGTATAAATGAAAATTATATTTTGTCTTTAGGTCATAATCATCTACTGGGACAGAGAGAGCATCTGTGCCCCTAGTCTTTTGTCCTCCCAGCTAGACTACCATCAAAAGCAACTAAAGACTTTATTTGGCTTATGGTTCCAGAGGGCTAGAGTCCATAATGGTAGGAAGACATGTCATGCCTGCAGGGGTAGGAAGCTGGCTGTAACATGTCTGTGGGCATCGAGGGAGCGGGAAGACTGGATGCTCTCAGAGCCACCTTAAGTGATAAACCTCCTCCAGCAAGGCTGCACATTCTGAAGGTTCCTCCAAACTCTGATTTCACTTTCTAGAAGCAGCACCAACTGGGGACCAAGTGTTCAAACACTCCGAGCCTCTGGGGTCATTCCTCATCCAAACCAGGGCTCCCGAGAAGACTGTCCGCACTGGCAGGGGGTCATTCCTCATTCAAACCAGGACTCCCGAGAAGACTGTCCGCACTGGCAGGGTGCGTGTCTACACAGCTCAGAAGGAAGCTGTGGGCAGTGGAGCTTGGATCTGGTTTATTTTGCCTTCTGCAATAGTTTGGCTCCCTTCTCCAGGAAGTTGTCCTGTTGCCTTCTTACAGTCCTGTGTACATGTGCAGCGGGCTCCTCCTGCCTCCCCGTGCTGTCTTTCAGCCCTGCTCTTGTCCTCTGGAAGGAAGGATGCCTGGCCTGTGGAGTGCATGTTATTCTGCCCCAGTGTCAGGTGAGGGGTTCAAATAAAAGGCCTACAATACTGCTTCTCTTTAAAAGAAATTCATACAGACATTAAGGAATCAGACAAATATAAAAAGTAGAAAAAGGGAGTGGGGAAATCTGCCTTTCCTGTAGGGCCCACTGACTGGTCATCAGCACCGTGAACTCTTTGTTGTTGTTGTTGTTGAGGTTTTACTTTTATTTTATGTATGTGAATATTTTTCTGAATCCATGTCTGTGCACAGTGTGTGTGCGGTGTCTTCAGAGACCAGAAGAAGGTGCTGAACCCCCATGACTGGAGTTAGAGATATCTGTGAGCCATCATGCAGGTACTGGGAACTGAACCCAGGGCCCCTAGTCTTAAGGCTAGTGCTCTCAAACAGTGAACCATCTCGCCAGCCCAGCACTGTCAACTACAAATATTCCTTCAAGGAGACTGTAGGCATCCACGGGGCCATAATATTCTCTGTCTCTGTCTCTGTCTCTGTCTCTCTGTCTCTCTGTCTCTGTCTCTGTCTCATTTACAGCTGTGGCTGTGGGAGTCTGCTCTCCCTCCACCGTGTGGGTCTGGGGATTGAACTCAGGCAGTCTGGCTTGACAGTGTGCGCTTTTACCCATTGAGTGCTCTCACCAGCTTCGCTTTCTTCTGTCTTAAGAAACAAAACAACCACAGAAACACATGGGGAGGCGGCCATTCTGTTTAGTATCATTTTCACCCTTGTCTTTTTTGCCCTGTTTTTTTTTTTTTAATTAGGTATTTTCCTCATTTACATTTTCAATGCTATCTCAAAGGTCCCCCATACCCACCCCCCCAATCCCCTACCCACCCACTCCCCCTTTTTTGGCCTGGTGTTCCCCTGTACTGGGGCATATAAAGTTTGCGTGTCCAATGGGCCTCTCTTTGCAGTGATGGCCGACTAGGCCATCTTTTGATACATATGCAGCTAAAGACAAGAACTCCCGGGTACTGGTTAGTTCATATTGTTGTTCCACCTATAGGGTTGCAGTTCCCTATAGCTCCTTGGGTAATTTCTCTAGCTCCTCCATTAGGGGCCGTGTGACTCATCCAATAGCTGACTGTGATCATCCACTTCTGTGTTTGCTAGGCCCCGGCATAGTCTCACAAGAGAGAGCTATAACTGGGTCCTTTCAGCGAAATCTTGCTAGTGTATGCAATGGTGTCAGCATTTGGAAGCTGATTATGGGATGGATCCCTGCATATGGCAGTCACTAGATGGTCCATCCTTTCGTCACAGCTCCAAATTTTGTCTCTGTAACTCCTTCTATGGGTGTTTTGTTCCCATTTCTAAGAAAGGGTAAAGTGTCCACACTTTGGTCTTCGTTCTTCTTGAATTTCATGCGTTTGGCAAGTTGTATCTTATATCTTGGGTATCCTAAGTTTCTGGGCTATTATCCACTTTTCAATGAGTACATATTGTGCGAGTTCCTTTGTGATTGGGTTACTTCACTCAGGATGATACCCTCCAGGTCCATCCATTTGCCTATTTTGCCCTGTTTTTAAAAAAGAAATTTAAGAGATACACAAAAGAAGAAAAATGTTACCTGTAATACTTCCCGTTTATAATAAACCTAAATTAATGTTTGGCGTGTTTGCATCTTGTCTTGAGGATTTATGAAGTGCAAATGCAGTTTCATTTAAGTTGAGGATGTTGAACATAGCCGGGGCGTCACCAGGATCCTTGTGTGCTCTCCCAGTGGTGACAGCCAAGAGGCCACCTTGTTCTCTCGATGAGAGCGCCATGCTCTGACCCACAACTGGCTTCACGTCTTTACAGCCTCTTTGCTTGTAGACATTTGGGTTCTAGTAGGCTTCCTGCCATCGAGGTGCTGAAAGAAAAGCGTTTGTTGGGCCACTGTTGGATCTGAGATAGCTTTGATAGGTATGGCCAGCTTTCTCCCAATCAGAGTTCTTTCAGTCCTGAGTGAGAATTTGTTTCCTGAATCTCTAGAAGTCTAGGAGTTTGTTCAGATGTGAAAGTTTTGTCAGCCAGCGCAGTTATTGGCTCTTTTCATAAGTCCTCTCTGTACGAGTTGCAGCAGGCCTTTTAACTTGGCCGTCACTGTTTCTGTTTCGCTAAACCACCTTCGGTCATTTTTGTGTTGGACGGATGATCTTTGCTAGGATTCAGTTAGCATTTATCCATCCTGTGTGGCAACTCTGAAAAATTTGTCATTTACAGGGTGACCTTTTGTTGAGCCTCAGTCCTTTGCCACTGCCTTTCTGGTGGTTCCAGAGCATGGTGGGGCACAGCACGGAGAGTCACCCTTAGTGAAGGTCGCTTCTGGGTAGTGTGGCGAGGGTGTTTATGGCTTTTGGTACTAGGATTCCTCATTGTCAGTGTTACTTTGGGTAGAGCCTTAGCCCCCATTCTAGTTATAAAACTCAGTAACAAGGAGAGAGTTGACTTTGACTTCCTGGTAGAATGTATGAAATGCGTACAAGTACCAGCATGTAGGGCTGCTGCAGTCCTTCCGTGTGCATTGTCTGTCTGCCTTCTGAGGAGTGTAGGCTCCGTGGCTGCTGTTATGTTGAGATCAGTCTCTAGGGAGGCTCATCTGCCACTCCCATTGAGCTCTACTCTAGCAGAGGTGGCGGCATGCTCCTTTATCTCTATGACTAATTAAATGAACACACATCCGCTGTCATCTCCTGTGCTCTGGAGCAGGGATGGATGAGCACAGAGAGAAGTGTGGTCTGTCTTTCTAGCCTGTGGGCATCTGCCAGTGGTTCTGGGAGTTGAGATTCCCTCATCACCGTGGCTGCTTCTGTAAGCAGCATCTTGTGTGTGTATATGTGTGTGTGTGTGTGTGTGTGCGCGCGTGCGAGCACGAGTATATCTCTTTACAGTATAATTAATTCCCATGGTTGGGATCTGATGCTGTATTTTTTTAATGCTCTCCATTTTAACCTGACATTGAGCATTCTAGATTTTTTTCAGAATGAAGGCATTCTGTGTGTTTCGTCCCTAGGACCCTCTCTGGCCTTGGATCTATGGGTGTGGACCCTTGAGGATCTGTTGGAAATAGCAAATGATGTAAGGACAGTATGTATTGGTGTCAAAGCTCCGTGACTTCCCCAGGCCTTTCTCGGTTTACAGTTATCCAACTAAAATCAAGTTAGCTTCTCTGTGTTGTGTATGGAAGCTCCACCACTCCAGGCTTCGTGCTGGAAGGAGCGGCGGAGCATTGAGGAGGTGTGGCATTTCACCTCTCCCTGGGAAGAGCTGCGGATGGTGCTAGGATAGGAATGGATGGAGCTGGAGTGAGTGAGGCAGTGGCTGGGCAGGTCCAGTCTACTCTACTCCTTCCTGGAGTGGGGAAGGGTGACGACTGGGACCTCAGGCCTGCACCCTGGGAGAGTGAGCTGGTTCTCGGCTGGGGACTGAGCGCTTAGGAGAGGCCTGCAGAGGTGTGTGTCTAGGTGTCTGGGAGGAAGTGCTACTTACATGGGTTTCATATTCCAGTCCTGCCACAGCTGGCTGGAGAATCCTATGGAAAGATTACTCCATAATGGAGGACCTCATTTATAAAATAGGATGCTCCCTTCCAGAGGGTTGAGCCAGGTGAGATGACACATTGGAAATACTTAGACATTTAATTTGGAGAACTCCAACCATAAGCTATGCCTGCTACTTGAATGTTCACGAAAGAGGTTGCTGAGACTTGCCTACAGTGGCTCCAGGTCCTCCTTTCCTTTTACCCTGAAAAGCTTTGAGGCATCCATGTGGTACAAAAGAAGCATTTGTGGTCCAGAAAGAGGGACTGTGGCCTGGCTTAAGGGAGTGGTGAGTTGGTGCCCCACACAGGGCTTTCCTCCAGGCCCCCAGCTGCCTCCTGGGAATGTAGAGGTCTTGTTTAACAACACAGCAGCGCACTTGGTGCCTGAATTGGACTTGTGCATCACTCTTGGCACCAAGTCGGACTCGGCACATCCCCGCTCCAGCTGTCCCTTTTAAGTGGTGTGTAGAGGGAAACTCAAGGCTGCACCATATCCTGGGTCCCCACTGCCTGGTGTCTAGGGCTATGAATAACCCCTGAGGGAAGTGGGTGTGCCTGGGATTCCAGCTGCCCACCTCAGGGGAACTGATGTACAGGAATAGCAGCCGAGTAATAATAGCAGAACCCTGGTGTGGTGCCTGTCGTGTGCCAAGCTGGTCTTGCTAGTGTGCATTCTTGTCCTTGTTACATGTGTTTAATAGGCTGCCCCCTCAGGCCTGTCATGGGCCTGTTCAGCACATGAGAAGATGGGAGGCACCAGGGGTTAGGATCCCCACTCTCAGTGGAGTTCAGAGCCCCCTCCCTCGTTTTCCAGTGTGTGAGGTCTCTGAGGTATAAAGTATGTGGGGGCAGCTTATTTGTTGCTCCTATTGTCCTCATGTCATGCCATAGGACCAGGCTCCTCTCTGTTCTTTCCTCTTTGGCTTTTGGGTTGACTTAGACTATCTTTTCAGGAGACCCCATGATGGAAGATCTCCTGGAGGGCAGGTAAGGGGGTCAAAGGTGTACAACCAGAGTCTAGGGCCCCTGTTTTTAATCCTGTGCACAATTCCCACACCTCCCTCACTGACCCTACCTAAAACTTCCTCCCTGGGTTGTGGGCTCCATGACCTGATCCTGAACCCTGCATGCCTTTCAGGCCTCCTTGGCCTGTGTACCTTAGTTTGGAACACACATCTTTCGACCTTTTCTGCAAGAGCATTTCAGAGACACCATATAGGGCTGAGTCAAGGCACAGAATTGGTTCGAGGCTTAGCATGGGTATCATGGATTTCAGTTCCTTCCAGGTACACCTTCTCTCAATGCTGTGGTTTTTTTCTTTGTAGGAAAGTCCATCCCCCAGAGCGAAGGTCCTGAGCCCTTTGTTCTCCAGTGTCCTCTCTGCACTGTGGGAATGAGACCTTTCCCATGTGACCCTCCTGGCTGCCCAGCTCTTCCTCAGCTGGGGTGTGCTAGCAGCTTCCTGTCACCTCTCTGCCTGGATGGCTCAGGCCACCTCTCTTGTCTGTCTTTACTTAGCCATGTACTTGAGATCCGTGCATTCTTGCTTTTTCTCTCCAGTGTTCTGTATGCTACACTTGTCTACAAGTGTCTGTGGCACCTCATGGCCCCGCTCTTTGATGTTAACCCGCCCGCCTGCCTGCTATGAAGGCCTTCCATAGCTTCAATTAGTATTCATAACCAGTGAAGGTCTGATAACACTGGGTATACAGGAGGCCCTATCTCAAACAAAACCCCACTAAAACCTCTATACGTATTGTAAAAATCAAGGCTTCTCATAGTTATCCCTAATCTGCCCAACCTAGCCAAGTTTCTAGAGGATAAAACCTAATGAAGTTCATCTCAGTTACTTGTTTTCCTGTAAAATTTTAGTTTTCTCTAAGGATTGAGATTTTCCTAGTCTTTATCCAGTTGACTTCACCTGGAGGAGAGAGGCCTGCCTGCAGCAAGTGCATGCACCCACCTGTCCCACTGTGGAGGTGCAGGGGGGACACAGTTTAGATAGTAAGGCAGTTGCCACACTCCAGAAATTTTCCCTGGAGGAGAGAGCTTGAAAATACATTTACTACTAGGTGAAGGAAGAGAGAGGAGGGATTTGATTAAAGAAATCAAACTTTATTTCACCTGTGGAGAGAAGGCATCAGTATGGAAAGTGTTGGTTTTAGCTTAAGAGAAGAGAACCTTATGTAGAGCTTCTTTGTTTTTGTTGCGTTTATAAGCTGGTCTCTCTATAGTCCAGGCTGGCCTTGGACTTGCTATATTGCCCAGGCTGGCAGAGAACTCCTCCTGCCGGGCCACAAGTGCTGGGAGTATGGGTGTGGCACTACTGGACATGTATTTGCCAGGAAGGATGACCCCACTTCAGCTGGAACTGTTGAGTATGCTGGCCCTAACACTCCTGTCTGTGAGGTGGAACCTGACCCTCCCAGTGCCATGGACGAACCCCGGCTGTGGATAGCAGTGATCCTAAGACAGCTGTGTTCTTGGATCCCAAACCCAGTGTGCAGTCTACGGATCAACTTTCCTCAGAACGCTTGCCTGCACTGTCTGTTGTCTTTACGATTTTGTCTACTTTGGCATCGTGGCCTGAACGTGGGGCCCAACAGCTCCCCAGGGTGTTCATCTCTGATATCTATCTCCTGCCCTCGGATGTGGAGGCAGAGTGAGGGTGTGGGTTCCCCCATGGGATTCTTTTTACTTTTGTTCTGTACTGTGGTGGAGAATGGAAGAGAGACTTGAATTATGAATCTTTCCAGTGCCTGCCTCCGGTGGGTATCTGTCCTGCTGCACTAGCCTGGCATTTCCGATTGTCAGTCTGTTTTGGTTTTGATGTTCAGTGCCATGCGTGGTCTACAGTAGAAGTTCAGTCACTACTTGATTATGTGCACATGGAATTGGCCAGTGTCTCTTTCTGTTCCTCCTACAACATGGGAAAATAAAAATGCACACCCCGTGACCCCCACCCCCCACCCCAACCCCATACAAGCTTGTGCCATGCTCTCATTTGACCACAAGGTGGCAGTGTGACACAAAGCACATGGGAGATAGCTGTCTTCTTTGTGGGTTTCTGCTTGAGAAGTTGCCTCTTTGAAGCCACTTTGAGAAGTTTCAGCCTCTGACAGTTTCTTAGACTCTGAGTGATAGGGTGGAAAGACTTGGAATTTGTCTGTCAGGCCTGATGCAGGCTGTGGCTGTCATCCTAGGAGTTTAGCCTTGGGCAGGCTACTCTCTGAAATGGGTCAACGTGACTATAGCCTGAAAGCACATTAGTGTTATTGGTGGGGATTCCGAGCTTGTCTCTGGCTGTCTGACCCCACTTCCCAGACCTCAGCTCTCTTCTTGGTCTCCCTGCTTGTCCACATTGGCCTCATTCTAGTCAGTGCCCAGTCTCCACCTTATCGAAGGCCCCCCGCGCCTGCCTGCTGCCTGCTTGTCCGTCTGCTCTCTGGCCTGTTTCCCTGCCAGCTCAGACTGCAGAATGTCCAGAGCTGTTGGAGAGTGTGATGTATGGGTAGATCTGTTCAGGTCTTTGTCTTACAGATTTTGGCTTCTGTGCCCTGCATTGAGCAGGCATTCTAGTAAAAATGATAGCTGTTCCTACTGAGCACAGTTTAACCCTCATAGCATAGCTGTGAGCAAAAGTGGCTACTCCACTGTACAAAGCAGAGGTCTGTTAGGATGCCTTTGGTTCTAACAATGGAATTCTCCTAAAAGAGTTTAAACAATCAGGAACATTTTCCATTTATTTATTTGTTTTGCTTTGGAAGCAGGGTCACACTCCCTGGTTTCATTGAGGAGCCACAGTCGGCCCTGAATCCCCACTTTCTTGCCTTGTCTCCTGGTTGTGCCTGGCAGGAAACAGGCTGCTTGGTGATGTCCCAGGGATCCTGGGAGCTGCTGTCTCTCACTGGCTTCTCACTGCTCTGTGGCCAGACCCTTTACTGGGACCATGGTGACAGCATGCTCCTAGCTGCCAGGTGCTGGAGACAGTGTTGGTCCTGTGCTCTTTCTGTGATTGTCTCTCAGTAAATTGCCATCAAAGTTCTTCTGGGCCATTTGGACATTAGGCTTGTTCTTAAGCTAGTCAGTAGCTAAAGGGCGGAAACAAGTAGCTGGCTTAGACTGACCAGAATCCGGCCTTTTAAGGCTGATGAGGGTCCAGCTTGACTTCATGCTCCTGGACACCCAGTCCCAGGAGCAAGAAGGGACATGAGTGTGGCTCAAGGCTGCAACTCTGGCAAGCAGCAGGGTCCCAATCAGCATCGGGCTGACTCCAGAGACCACCGGGCTGAGTCTGCTATAGGTTTGAAGTTTCTGTCCCTGAGGATTCTGGAGTCGCTCCCTTTCTTGTCCTTGAAGTGGTTCCTTTTGTTCTGACTCCGTGGGACACTGTCCTCCAATACTTAACTGCTGCCTCTCCTTCTGTAGACTTCATGCTCTTAGCTGATGGAATGAGAGTTGTCTCAGCTTCCTGTTCAGGCTCTGGAGAGTCAAGCTGAAGTGTTGTGTTGAGTGATTAGAGTCATCTTAGGGTCCTGGAAGGGGAGAGGTTGGGGAAGATGCTGTGAGAGTGACCTTGGGGGGGGGAGAGAGAAAGGAGAGAGAGAGAGAGAGAGAGAGAGAGAGAGAGAGAGAGAGAGAGAGAAAGAAAAAGAAAGAAAACATTTGTAGTGTTGGTGGGGCCAGCTGTTTCTCGTAGCCCTGTGTCACTCAGGAGGTGTTGGCCTTGCAGATGCTCCAGGACTGTCCGAAGGCGCGCAGAGAGGTGGAGCTGCACTGGAGGGCCTCCCAGTGCCCACACATTGTGCACATCGTGGATGTCTATGAGAACCTGTATGCCGGGAGGAAGTGCCTGCTGATTGTCATGGAGTGGTAAGTAGCCTGCAGGGTTCTGACCATCCTATCCCCATGCCATGATGAGGTGCCTCTGCCTCTGCAGACAGCCCACTATGGATCTTGAAGCTTGGGATATCAGCATCTGGCTTCCTTTGGGGGCAGTGGAATGCGTGGGGGTGGGGTGACATGCTGGTTGACAGATCTTTCACTGTACCTTTTTTTTTTTTTTTTTTTCCTTTCAGTCTCGATGGTGGAGAGCTCTTTAGTCGAATCCAGGACCGAGGAGACCAGGCATTCACAGAAAGAGGTAGAGAGGGTCTGCTGTGGCAGTGGCTTTGTGTGCACAGCAGTAGGCAACTGTAGGCTCTTTGAAGGGCCCTGTCACAGGAGTGGGGGAGGGTGTTGCCTTCTCAGGCTCACTGCTGGCCATGGGCCTCTCTCCCTTAGCCATGGCAGGGTCAGCTCCTAGCTCCTTTGTGTGTCTGATGAGTTGGTGGGTGTGGGAGACTGGGGCTGCGTCAGCAGGTTGGTGTCTGAGCTTTCAGACCTCCAGCTCGGGTTTTCTCTCTCGTCTGCAGAGGCGTCAGAGATCATGAAGAGCATCGGCGAGGCCATCCAGTACCTGCACTCGATCAACATTGCTCACCGGGATGTCAAGGTGACACCTGCTTATATAAACCCCATGCTCCCTGACTGCCTGGTCTGTCAGCGTAGGATGGGTCTGCAGCCCAGTCTGTGGCTTGTGGGGCTTGGGACAGGGGACCACAAACTTGGTAGTGAAGCTCAGTTTGGTTGCACTCAGCCTGTGGCTGCTCGTCAGCACCTCACCGTCCCACACATGGATTTCTGAGTCAACAGGAGTCCCCATGGCTCCACGCGGCAGTCTCTGTAGCAGGGAGCCGATGCCTTCACGCTGCCCGCTGCAGAGGGGCTGGATGGATGCAGTGGTTGAGCGGATGAACGGAAGGCACAGTCCTTCCCACTTGGGTTCCTCAGCATTTCCACAGGGATCTTATCCACTCATGTCTCTCTCCACAGCCTGAGAACCTCTTATATACTTCCAAAAGGCCCAATGCCATTTTGAAACTCACTGATTTTGGCTTTGCCAAGGAAACCACCAGTCACAACTCTTTGACCACTCCGTGTTATACACCATACTATGTGGGTGAGTTCAGGGGAGGCCCAAGGACTGAGTCTTTGCCTCGTTTTGCTCATCTCAGGAGACCATAGACCTAGGCATGCTGGGTCTTTATGTCCCTAGATGTACTAGATCTGACAGGGCCCCGCCATGAGTGGGCTGCCAGAGTTAAGCTGTGATTGAGTGCTATGAAAATGCTCTGCTGGGCTGAGGGCAGCACTTGGGATCTGTGTACTCTTCCTAAGGAGAGCCAGGGTTTCTCCGTGGAGTCTGGGATTCAGATTTTGCTCTAAAGTCCCAGCTGACTCCACGAATACACTCCCAGGACATGTTCCTGAAGCTAAGTGGGTGCCACATGTTTGTAGGTTCTCAGCGGCTCAGCAGTGATTGCACCCTAAGCTTGTAGCTGCAGAGTCCCTTCTGGGAGAGGGTCCTCTTCTTTCCCCGGCCCCCACTGTTGCCTCTCTTTCTTTATGAAGGGATGAAGGACTCTGAGGCAGGGGAGGTCTCAGCATTCAAAGAGCCAGGACAACCCACAGTGATCTTTGCTTTGCAGCTCCGGAAGTCCTGGGCCCGGAGAAGTATGACAAGTCCTGTGACATGTGGTCCTTGGGTGTCATCATGTATATTTTGTAAGTGGGCTGGTGTGTGGTGTGGGATGGCTGCTAGGCTGCAGTGCGTCAGGGAGCTGGGGACGCTTTACCACTGCAGGACAAGAGGAGGCTTTAGCATTTCCCCTTCGGATGGGGGCTCCCTGGGAATTCTGAGTTCCTGCTTCACTTGATGCTTGGTGGGTTCTGGTTGCTAAGTGGTGGTAGAAACTAGCTAATGGGCTAGCCGTCTAGGTGACATCCTTGGCACTTAGACTCCTGGGTCCTGCAGTCCCGATTTCTCTGGGACTATAACAAGCAGAGTCTGTTTCTTACCTGATTAGTGGTGCAGGGTTTCTAAATAACACCCGCTTTGCCCTTCTCTTCCTTAGGCTGTGTGGGTATCCCCCCTTCTATTCCAATCACGGCCTTGCCATCTCTCCGGGCATGAAGACTCGTATTCGAATGGGCCAGTATGAATTTCCTAACCCGGAGTGGTCAGAAGTATCAGAAGAAGGTAGGAACCGGCCTTCGGGGACAGGGGAAAGAGTGAGTGTGTGCGAGCGTACGCACGTGTAGGTATCAGTCTTTTTCACATGTGTGCTGGAACTGGGGACTTGGACCTGTTCCTATGCCTTCTAGGTGTGTTCTGCCTGTGGGAAGTGCCTGAGGCATGGTCAGAGCCATGTGTATGTGCAGGGCTTGTCCAGCATGCTGGTCCTTGGAGCCATTGCTCCTTGGGTATCTATCTTCATTCAGTCTCCTTTGAGCCTGATTCATGCAGGAGAGTGCAGGGAAAACTATAGATCCTGAGCTGTCCTTGTCCCCTGAGCTGTCTCGATCCCTGAGCTGTCTGTCTCAGTCCCCTGAACTGCCCTGTCCCTTGACCTGCTGTGTCCTCTGCCTCACCCCATAGTGAAGATGCTTATCCGGAATCTGCTAAAAACAGAGCCCACCCAGAGAATGACCATCACAGAATTCATGAACCACCCCTGGATCATGGTAAGCTTTGCAGGCTGGGGAGACCTGGGCGCAAGGGACTGTTGCTCAGTATGCTCGACTGTCACTTGATCCCACTTCTCTCTCCTCAGCAATCTACGAAGGTCCCTCAGACTCCACTGCACACCAGCCGTGTCCTGAAGGAGGACAAGGAACGATGGGAGGATGTCAAGGTGAGGGACCACTGAGGAAGAGAGCTGGGAAGGCAGTTCACAGGAAGTCCCCAGCAGGAGTGCTGGCCTGGCAGGAACAGTTTGGATCTGTGTTCTTCATCCCAGTGTTTCCATAGCAACCAAAAGGTGACTGGGAGCCATTGCCTTCACTGGCTTGTGGCAAAGGTTCTGGCCAGACTGCCGTCTGTTTCCTATGAGCCTTCCTCTCCCTGGGGCTCTCTAGTGGTCCTGAAATGGCATCAGGTGCTATCCCCTCAGTTTTCAGATGAGGGCATTAAAGCCCCAGACAGGGCTTTACTGGAGCAGGGCCTACAGGATGGCTGGCCCAGGACTCTTTCCCCTTTTGTGAGCTTGTCAGAGGGCTCCTGGGAGAATAGCTACACAGTGGCCAGTGCTGGAGGATGATGCCGTCTGTCGGCAGTGTGGACCCACAACTGACATGCATCACTGTACCCTTTTTTTGCCTTGTCTGTCTGTCCCTCACTGCCTGTGTCTCTCCTCTGCCCTCTTTCCCTGCTCCCAGGAGGAGATGACCAGTGCCTTGGCCACGATGCGTGTTGACTATGAGCAGATCAAGATAAAGAAGATAGAAGACGCATCCAACCCTCTGCTTCTCAAGAGGCGGAAGAAAGCTCGTGCTGTGGAGGATGCGGCTCTCGCCCACTGAGCCGCTCTGTCTCCCACCCACTGGAGGACAAGCAATAACTCTACATGAATATATTTTTTAGACAAAGAGACACAAGTTGCCCAATGCTGCCTCCTGTTCTCTTGGGCTGCGTGGCGCCCAGAAATGCCTCCGGCTTTATTCTGCCCTTGGCTCTGGCTCCCCCGAGGTGGGGGCTGGAGGATGTGTGAGGGGCAAGGTGCTCCTGAGCCCGTTGCTCCTTTGCATTTTATCTGTAATTTGGCGTAGAGTTTTTATGGAACCTGTCTTCTTGTCCTTTTCCCCACTCCTCACTCCTTCCCCAGGTCCTTTCCCATCTACAAAGGCTGAGGCTTATCCACAGGTGTTGTGGAAGTTGTTATAGGGAAAGTCCCTAGGTTGCCCTATCTGTCTCCTCTGGCCTCCCACTGTAACGTGGGGTCCTCACTGGCTCTAGAATCTGGGAGTTCCAGGGAGAAGGCAGCAGAGTGGCAGTAGGTGGCCCTTGCCTCCCGCTGAAGCCCTTAGACATCACCAGTGTGCACAACAGAGCAGCACATGTGTGTGCATGTGTGTGTATGCCTGGATCCATGCCAGCGACTGGGCATTGGAGGGTCTAGGGAAGGCGGGGCTACAGGGACTCCTGCTTGAACTGAGCCTGCCTAAATGCCTAGGTAGCTTGTCTAGATCCAGAGCCAGGTAATTGTGGCCTCTGTGTTAGCTGGGCAGGGGAGGCAGTGAGGGGTTGGGGGGCACTGACAGCCATCAGGAGGACTGGGTCCCCTCAGGACCCCTTTCCCTGCTGGTCCCAGATCCCTGAGGCACTGATCTACTGAGTAGCCTCTGCTTGCCCTTCTTGCCACGATTAACCCACTCTTGTCGAGTTCTCTGAAATTTTTAGCCATTTCTCAATGGGCTGTCCACTCCCACGGTGAGCCTGGGAAGGTTCTATGCCTGGAAAGGCAGTTGCATTTCATGCATCTCCCCTGATCTCTGGGGTACCTGCCAACCTCCCTTCGACAAGGGCAGGACCACGTGTGGTCTTCCTGGATTTCCACCATGTGGTCTGGTGGATGGGACAGTCTTCGCACCAAAGATGTCTTGACTCTGTCCCTGCCCACTAGCCACCTTACCCTCTAACTACTCAACCTGGGTGGGGGCTCCCCAGGATTGAGGAGGAGCAGGCGGGGAAGAGTCTTTGTGCCATGGTCCCCCATGCCCCTCCTGCTGGAGGAGGGGTGTCTCCCTCAGGGGTTGGTGGAGGAGGGGCTCTTGGGCATCCCTGGGCCTGGGGCAGGGCCCAGATGTCTGCAGCTCCTCCCATGTCTTTGATGGTGTGTTCAACACTCAGACTGTTGTAAACTCTCGTTTTGTATGAGCAAAATTGTCTTTACTAAACAAATTTAATAGTTGAAAGTTTTTCATTCTTTTTCTTCCTGAGGCTTGGGCCCTTGACCGTTTACTTGTGTTCTCCCAGCCTGTGTGTGGAGAGTGTTTCCTGTGACGGGTGGCAGAGCCCTGTGCCCCGAGAAGGGAGAAGAGAGCCTCCTGGCTACATCAGCATGGGAATAGCCCCTCGTAGACGAGGGCTTGTGTCAATAAGCACGTCTCCTTTGGAGCCAGGAAAACAGGGTGGCGTATTATCTTAGAGTCCAGAAGGGGGCAGTACAGGCCAGGCAGAAACAAAAGTGCTTTGAGTGAGCTAGTCTCCTCAGAAAGCCTGTGATAGCTGAATCTCCCTGGCAGAGCCTAGAGCAGGAGCTGATTTGCTGACGCTGCCACTTCTGTCCCCAGGCAGGGGAGAAAGGCAGGGCAGCGTGGCTAGTTTCCAACCCAGAGCAGGAAGCACTGTGCCTACAACCTCACAGCTGTCCATTCAGACTAGAGCGCAGGACCAGGGGGCCTGGAGCACTCTGGCTTCTACCAGCCACCCACCCTAGTTATCAGGGATCCTCTCTCTGCTACTCAACCTGAGAACGGTCCCCTACCTGGAGCACTGTCGAATCACCCAGCGAGCACTCTTGCTTGTAAAGAACCCATTGTCTGCACTTACAAGGGAGTCAGAGCGATGGGTCCAGGGTGGGGGAGCAGTTGGGGCTGGTAGAAAGGAAGTTGTCAGAAGCTGCCGTCTAAGTGAGAAGCTTGAGAAGGTCCTTGTAGCTGTGACGTTACTTGCTGGTTACGTGGGAAAGAAGCCTGGTAGAGCCTCACTATCTCTGCAGGGCCACATCCTATTTTGCCAGCATTCCTTGGCCTGGGCCCCCGTCTCTCTTTGAAGCCAGCCATTCTGTCTCCCCTATTCTTGTTCTGGGACCACTCTTACACGGCCTGGAGGATTTCCTTGAGGACCAGTATGATGAGACTGGGCCAGCCTGGTAGCCCATGGCTCTTGCTCCCGATCGCAAACTCCTACTGCGGACAATGATATATGTACATACTGTTCCAGCAACAGAGTGCGTCCTTTGGGAACCAGTGTTCTGACACAGAGAACTGCCTTCCAGCTTCCTCATCTCAGAGCACCAGTATTAATCACCCCTGTATTTTGCTTCCTTTTCTCAGTCCAGCTTACAAGGTCTAGTACTGGCTTCCAAGGAAGATGACTGAAAAAAGGCTGAAGGGCTGGCCACGCCTCTGTCCCCCCCCCCAACTCCATCCACCCCTATGGGCTTCTGTCTCTAACTTGGGGGTGGTAAACATTTTCTTTTTGCTGTCATTTCCACGTGACAGCATTAGTGTAGGCACATCTACACAGACGGCCGTGGATACTGAAGAGGGTGTCTGATCCCCTGGATGCTGGAGTTACCGGGGACTTTGAACCACTTGGTGTGGGTGCTCTGGAATAGCAGGAGCTATTCCAGTCTGTCAGCTCCCATGACTGCTTGGTAGCCCTTCTTTCTCTAACCCAGCTAGCTTCTACTGAGCTGACTTGAACGGCATTGGGTGTGAGGTTGGGGTTGAATGGTCTGGGGATACTTGAAGAGGATGTCAAGGGGAATTCTTGACACCCTTGGGTGCTCACTGAGTGAAGTACTGGTGCTGGGTTGATCCCAGCGTAAGTCCTCTGAGGTATTGCTCCACTTTTCCTTTATCTATAAAGAGGTTCAGGCACAGGATGCACTTTGTCCAAGGCCACACAGCTGATTGGGTGTCTGTAGGTTTGATTTCCTGCATCTACTGTTAGGGCTTCTTCAGAGTGCACAGGAAGCCCCCTGGGTATAAGGGAAACACACTGGATTCTGTCCCTGTGAGGATAGACTAGTCCCTGTGGGTGTGGTGGGAGGTTCAGGAGACCACAGATTTAATGTCTTTTGTAGTACGCTGCCAGGGTAGCTTGGTATAAACATAGCTTCTCCTTCTAGGGACTGCTCCCCCAAGCAGGGGCCAGGGTCTAGGGTTGGCCTGTGTCTTGCTCCTCTGGTCTCTGCTGAGGGTTAAGTCTACCATCGGGTTAATTTAAGCAACTAGGGTTTTCTTTTGGCTGGGTTGGAGACAGGAAGACAGAGGGCTCTGAATGACGAGAGAGCAAGCAGGTATGTAAGCCCGAATGGGTAAGTTGTAGGTGGAGAGTTTGCGAAGTAGGAAGGAGGTTAGGGAAAGTGGCCACACCAGTGTGAACGTAGACAAACCACTGGGTCCTGTTATGTGTGGGGTTGCATCTGGGGAGCAGCCTCTGCCTCTACCCTGGAGGACACAGCCCTTCCTGGATCTGCCTCGACAAGGCATCTGGCTGTTGTGGGTGGGAGACCTGACTGAGTTTGGGAACAGCTGTTCTTTAGAAAGGACATGAGGCTTCAGCTCCAGGGGCCGGCCTATTACTGTCATTCTCCTTCCCCCATCCCCCACTCCCTGCACTGAGTCAGGCCAACGTGGGAAGCTTTCCCCGCTATACCACTGCGTTTACTTTGCAGGCACTGCACTGTCTGTGCCTAGGGGGATGGGAGTGTGAAGCCAGCGTGCCTTGTGGTAGCTGTGCAGAGCCAAGTGTGTTCAGCTCTCACGTGTGGACCCCTAGAAACAAACTGTTGCTGTCAGGGCTATGCAGTCCACTTCTCCGTGCTCTCCTTCCCCAGCCTTTTCCGAGTGAGACGATGAGTGAGTAGCAGGAAGCTGACGCTGGCCTTCCAGCTTGGAAGGCCGGGCGTGGGGATGGACAGTTTTCTAGTTTGAAAGTCAAGTGTCATTTCTTTTGCTTCAAGCCACATGCTTACCAGTGGTGTGGTGAAGACTTTTCAGCCACCAGCGAGCCAAGATGCCACCTTTGGTCCCCCTTGTGGCCAATACCTGGTGTGTGTCAGCCCAGGGGCTTGGTGTAGAGGAATTGGCAGTGGGTCCAGTCCCTGTGACAGTGGAGTCTGAGGGAAGACCATGCTGCCTTCAGAGAAGCAGCTGCTAACAGCCCCGGGAGAGCTTCCTTATATAGTCCTGGGGTTAACCATCATAGGGTGCTCTGGCCAAAATGAGGGAGGCTCTTTCTCTTTCCCTTGAGGGCAGGCACAATCCTCTTGTTCTGTTTGTTTTTGTTTTGTTTTGTCCTTGTTTTCCACAACTGCTGTTCGTGGCACAGTTTTGTTTAATGGTTGGCCCTGTGGACTCTGCCCACTGACGACTGGCTTGCCCCTTTCATTGGGGGAGGCTCTAGCATTTCCTCTCTTACCCTTCTTCAGCCTGGACTCTTCATTCTTAAAAGTGTTTGCTCTCCCCAACCAAAAATTGGGAACATAGTCTTAGTAGGGATTTCCCCATTAGTTTTTCAGTTCATTAATGATAATAATAATAATAAAAAATCTGGAGTGTGTGCCTTCATCTGAGGTCACTTTTAGTTAGACGTTTTATGAATCACTAGAAAAAGCTGGCTTTGCATGAAACTGAGCCATTTTTAGAAGGTTTGGGGAGAGTGTCCTCTGAGGGTTTCCTTAACTACCATGCCTTGTGAAAGGCCACGGCTCTCTGCTGTTCCACATCCCCTAACGTGGAAATCCCCAGTAGTCAGTAGCTATGAAGCCTTTGGGAGTCAATGCGCATAGCTTCCACCTTTCATATTTTGAAGACCAGCATCTCAAAGCTAAGCTTACCTTGGCATCTACGCAAGCTCTACAGAGAATTATTGCTAGGAAGGTAAGTTACCACCCAAGGCTTTTGACCTGGAGGTCTGTCAAGACCCGGCAATCCTGTAGGATGTCAGGAGGGGGCCTGGGGCAGTTGAACCTGCGTATGCTAAATTATCGTTAAGAGACAAGGGCTGCCATGCAAATGGATTCATTTGCCTAACTTTCATGATCTCAGGGGCAGCTAAGTTTCTTATTCTCAATTTATACCCCTGTTAGGATTTGCAAGTGAAATATTGGAACAAATTTCCCCCCTTTGCCACCTCTGAGGCCCTGTGTGGCCATATAGGAACTGTTCTCAGCCTCTCTAATCCCGAGGGAGTCGGGTTCCTGGGGCTTCAGAGCATCCACAAAGGTTGTAGGGATGAGTTCCTGTCAGGGCTACTCTAGTCCCATGGCTCAGACTTGGCAGCTGTGAGTCTCTGGTTGCTAAAACAGCTCCCGTCCCTTGAGGTAACCGGGCCTCAAGTTTCAGCCTGAGACGTGTTCTCCCAGCCTCATCATGGTTTATAAAACCTGTGGTTCTGAAGTCACACTCACAGGTTTATTTTTCAAAGAAACCATGACCTCTTCTGGGGTTGAGGCCTAGACCTTGGTTAGCCAGAGTCTGTGGTGCAAGAGTGTTTGTTCTTGCAGTAAGAGGGGGAGGGGGAGGAGGTTCTGGGTTTCTGGCACCTGGTTGCCTCCTTTTCTGATCATAAACCATTCTAAGGAGACAGTCTTCATAGTTAGACAGGAACCGTGCCTCCTCTCCTGCCTGTAGGAGGAGCAGGGAAGGTTGAGCTCTCGGCTAGCCTGCAAGGCAGATGGATGTAGGTGAGAAACCGAGGCTGACCTGCTTCTTTAAGGTTCCAAAAAGGAAGGCGCTTGATATCTGTGGGATGGGGAATAAACCCATTGGAGCAAAACCAGACCCAGTAGCCGCTGTTCAAGTGTGGGAGAGATGACAGAATTGTCGGTCATTCAGAGAGAAGGGACAGTGCCCTGCAGTTCCTCCCCTTGTTCAAGGATACCAGTTTCTTCTCCAGAAAAGCCTTTGAAGCCCATTGTGGTGGCGCACGCCTTTAATCCCAGTACTGTCAGGAGGCAGAGCCAGGCAGATCTCTGTGAGTTCGAGGCCAGCCTGGTCTACAGAGCAAGTTCCAGTACAGCCAGGGCTGCACAGAGAAGCCCTGTCTCAAAAAACAAAAACAAAAACAAAACAAACAAAAACAAAACAAAACAAAACAAAAACCCAAAACCAACTGGAAACAAGCAAACCTTTCTTTTATACTTTGATTTATAGTCAAAGAATTTATTATCCTTAAGCTTATAAACACAGCTGGCAAACTGCTTTGAACGTGACATTAGGCATATGGTTGTGCACGTGGGTGTGCAGTGTGCATGAGCAGATGTGTGTGGAGGCCAGAAGAGAGTGTTGGGTGTTCTCGGTCACTTAGTTCTTGGAGGCATGATCTCTCACGGAAGCTGGGGGTCCTGTTTTCTCTGCTGTACTGGAATCCAGCAAGGCCAGGTGACTCCCCCCCCCCATCTCTCTCTCTCTCTCTCTCTCTCTCTCTCACACACACACACACACACACACACACACACACACACGGTTTTAACTATGTAGCTCTGGCTGGTCAGGAGCTCAGGCTGGCCTCCAAATCACAGAGATCCACTTGGCTCTGCCTTCAAAATGCTGAGACCAAAGGCCACACCCCGCTTCATCCTCACCATTTTTAAGTGTGCCATTTGGTTGTTCATTTCTGGTGTTGTATAACTCACCTTTAGACTTTTTTTCTGCTCATTGAGTAATATGCAACTTAGTTTTAAAGCTCCACCCCCAGCTGATACCTTGGTTTCTTAAAGTATCTTATGAAGTTCTGTCTATAACTAAACTTAGTTCTATCATAATTACTTTTATTTATTTTTTTAGTGCAAATGCTTTCCCACTGACCTGGACCCTAATCCTCATTTATTTTTGGCATGTGAATATATAGCATGCACTGCACGTGTGTATACACATTTACATGTGTAGGCATTCAGGTGTGCGTATGCGTATGTGTGTGTAGACTGGAAGTTGATCTGAGTGCCCTTCCCATCCCTCTCTGATAGTTGAGCAGGAATCACTTTTGCAGATTTTGGAAAGCCTAGCTAGTCAGGTTGTTGTGAGACCCTCCCTGCCTCTGCTTCCCCAGGCCCAGCGTTCCAGGAGGCTTCCATGCATGCTTGGCTCTTAAATAGGTTCTGGGATCCGAACTTCAGTCCCTTAGCCACTGAGCCATCTTCCTAGTCTCTCTTTTTTGAAATCTTAAACAAAATCACTTTTGACTTCATGGTATGGAATGCCATAGCTATCTAACTTATGTGTTAATGGGTGTTTCGTTTCCAGCACCCTTCTTTGAACAATTTATTATTTGCTTGCGTCCCCACAAGCATGTATGTTTCATGCTCTCTGCATGTGTAGAGGTAAGAGAGCAACTTCAGAGTGAGGGTCAGCCTTGGGGCTCTCAGAGATTGAACCACCAACCAAAGAACTTACACGGGGGCTAGACCTAGGCCTCCCTGAACATATATAGCAGCTGTGTGGCTTGGTCTTTATGTGAGTCCCAAACAACTGGAATGGGGGCAATCCCAAAAGCTGTTTCCTGTACTGGGATATGTTCTAGCTGGGCTGCCTTGTCTAGCCTCAGTGGGAGAGGAAGCGCTTAGCTTCACAGAAACTTAAAGTGCCAGGGTCGGGGATACCCAGGGGGTCCCCCACCTGCTCAGAGGAGAAGAGGAGGGGAGATAGGGGAAAGATTGTGGGAGGGGGTGATCGGAAGAGGGCAGTGAGTGGGATGTAAAGTGAATAAAAAAATTTAAGAAAAAAAAGTGTCAGTCTGTCCTTCCACCATGTGGGTCATCAGGCTTGGGAGCAAATGCCTTCACTTGCTGAGCCATCGGACCATAAGGCCCCTCCCCCTTTCATAATCACAGGTGTTTCGAATGTCTTACGCAGTGTTTTTGAGTACACCTGTAAGAACTCTGTAGGATCTATTCCTAAAAGCGGTGAGCTTTGAGCTGAGGCTTTAGTCTTGATAGATACTGCCGGAAAGACAGTTTGGGCTGTTGAGTGAGGAGCGTATTTTGCATGTCTCGTTATGAATGACAGGTCTGTGAGAGGGCTTTCTCAGCCGTGGGACAATCTGGGCATCGAATAAGTCAGCTGAGAATAAGAGGACATTTGAGGCACTTCCCCAAACTCAGAGATGCATGCCCTTGGCCACGCTGTGGGCGACCGGAAAAATCAGGGCGAGGGGATTCCTTAAGCCTCTCCCTGCAATGGAGGCTTTGCTTGGCCAATAGTGGCTATTTGCATACACTTGGGCCATGCAGGCAGGATGTGCAGACTAAAGTTTTAGTTTTGGCCTTGTTGCCTCAGCTGGGCTGCCTGGTGAGCTTCTCAGACCATACGTGATGTGTGCAGAAAATAGGCAGCCAGTGGTGGGGACTGTAAAGGACACCCAGAGTGCTGTGGGTGACAATGGAGCAGGGTAAGGATATCCAGGAAAGGCATGTGGTAGAGGAGATAGCTCTTGCTCAGAGCTTTAGGTGTTAGGAGACTCAGAACACGTACAAACATTCTTGTCTTCTATATAGGAGCTCAGCCACACAGCCTATGAGAAACCTTGATAGGACATTCATTCATGCCCCCAGTCTTCTGAGACTATTGTGGAATCAGGCATGCAATGCAGTAAGTAGCTCAGACACCCACAGGAGAAAGCTTAGGGCTACCAGTAGATGGTTTGACCTCTGTGAGCCTGTTTGTCAGCTGATGGAGTGGAGGCAATCAGGCAACCAAGAGACTTACACAAGGGCACTTGCCTGTCCACTGGCTAAGCTGCTGTGCTCTGAAGTCAGGCTGCATCTGTGTAGAGCGCAGCCTTGCCTCTACCTTGCTCCAGAGCCACAGAGCAAGGCACCCTTTGTTGGAAGAATCGTTACTCCATTGCTGGCTGGCTTTAGCTGTAGGAGTCCCTGAAGCTTGTGGAGGCTTCTAAACTGTCTACTAGTCAGGACACTTGGACCCTGTTCTTTCAGTGGGGTGGATGTGGCTGGTGACTTATCTAATCTCACTTCACATTCCTGATTATATAGACTTACCTTGGAAACCTTGCATAGTTTGGCATTTATTTCTTGGCAAGTACAGGCTGACCTTTCTTACTTCCTAGGCTTTCATGCTTTGTGAAAGGCCCAGTAACAAGGTAAACCATTAGCATACCATGTAGATGCCCCAGCCTGGCATGCCACTCTTGTTATTCTACAGTTATGCACCACAGTAAGCAGCCTTTATTATTTAAAAATATGGGAATCTCATATAGGCATATGGTAATATATCATATCTAAACCCTTCCCCCTCCAACTATCTCACATGTCTCTCTTCCAACTTCATGTCTTGTGATAATCCACTAAGTCTAGTTAGTATTGCCTGCATGGGCATGGACATGGGCATGGACATGGGCATGGGCATGGGACCACACTGGAGCATGGCAATCTTACTAGTGAGTGGTCACATCCTCCAAAAACAGTGATTCTTTCTCCACCAACTATCAACTTTTAGTAACTCCTCAGTAAGGGGTGGAGACTGTCTACCCCATTGATGCCAGGATTTTGCCTGCCTTTATCCTGTGCAGGTCTCACACAGGTAACCACAGCCGCTGTGCACACCCATCCCCCATTCGGCTCTTACATTCACTATGCCTCCTCTTCTGATAATGTTCCCTGAGCTTTGGCATGTCGGGGACTTTGATACAGGTGCCCTGTTTAGGGCTGAACACTTAGTCTCTTGCTCTCGGCATTTTGACGAGTTATGTATCTCCACTGCCAGTCTTGGTTGTTCTACAGTTTGATCAAGTTGGTTTATATTCATAGAACTGGGGTATGAGAATCAGGAAGCATGTTTTCTTTCTTTCTTTCTTTCTTTCTTTCTTTCTTTCTTTCTTTCTTTCTTTCTTTATTTCTTTCTTTCTTTCTTTCTTTTGGTTTTTCAAGACAGGGTTTCTCTGTATAGCCCTGGCTGTCCTGGAACTCACTTTGTAGATCAGGCTGGCCTCAAACTCAGAAATCCGCCTGCTTCTGCCTCCCGAGTGCTGGGATTAAAGGCATGAGCCACCACACCTGGCAAAGCATGTTTTCTTGAGTCTTCCTTCAGCTCTGCAGACTCGGTTCTTTATGATCTACTTCCCATCTACCCCACTCCCCACCCCCAAACAGGCTTTCAATCTGTAGCCTAGGTTGGCTTTGAACTCACAATGTATCTGAACTTCCTGACTAGCTGGGATAAGAGTGCCTGCTAATATGTGCATCTAACCCACTCTTTCTAACACTGCTAGTTGTTTTTCTGGATACCCTGCATCAGCCTCTTTATGAAAAAAGAGGTAATTCAAAGTACCATGTGGCTTTGGATGTAAGGGGGCTGCTACAAAGATCTACTTTAAGACTTGTGATTCTTGAGCGCAGTGGAGAGGAATCTTCACCATGCTTACCTGTGAACTTTCTGGGGGACAGCATGGTAGATAGTTATGTTGGAGTCTCAGCAGACTGGTGAGAGTGGGGGGAGAGGGGCAGGGCAGGTATTGGGAAGAATGGGTTTTTGAGAGTGATAGATCCTGAGTTAAAGGTGAGGAATTCCCCATCCCATGGGCTCTAGAATATTCTTATTGAGCTCCACAGTCAGAGCCACAGCTCCCAGCATCTCTCTCCTCCCATACCTCCCACAGCTGACAAAATTCACCTGGCTTGGGGAGAAGTTACTGTTTTCTTACAAGAATTTGCTAAAGAAAATCCCTAGGCTGTATCCTGCCAAAGGAGACCATAGACACTAGCACAGATCCCAGGGAGAGCGTGTGAGGAGCTGGGTCTGCTATGAGTTTTAACCTGGTTCTATTAGATCATTGCAGCCAATGAAATGAGAATGGAGACAGCATGTGGGATGAGGTGGCAGGTTCTTGGCCCACCTGGGCTCCGGTTCAGACTCTGGCACTTGCCAGCTCCGAGTCCACATTCTCTAAAAACTGCAGTGTCTTTCTGAAGGCCGGACAGGGACATTTTGTTGCAGTGTGTGAGAATTTTGTTACAGTGACATTTTGTTGCAGTGTGTGAGAATTTTGTTACAGTGTGTGAGAATGAAGTAGCCTGCTGACCTCAGCCCCTGGTCCAGTGCCAGACTCTGTGCCCAGTGAGTAGACTCCAACCTGTCTTAGAGATCTCCAGCTCATCTGTTGTGAGTTCTTAAATCTTTGACTTCCAACATCTCAAAGGGTTTACCCTGCCTTGGAAACTGGCTCCTTTTAACTAAGACCCTAGGAGAGAAGCCTTCGTAGTACTGGACCTAGAGACTTGGGAGGGGTTTGTAGCTTTCTTGGGATACCCAGTGCAGGCAAAGAAGAGGCAATGGTGAGCTCTGGCAAGCCAGTTTGGGACTTACAATGTTCATTGACTGAAGGCCCCAGTGTGAGCCATTTTGTCCACTCCTAGTCCCCAAGATAGAAAATCCTTTAAGAGAAGTAAGCAATGTATTTTTCTTTGCTTTATTTGGGTTACTTTTTCAGTGGTGCTCACCCTTATTGTCTAATTTAAAACTGGAACTATGCAGCCCCTCTTCCCTGCTCCCTGTTAAGGTTCGAGGTTATCCGTAAAGGCTGAGCTGAGGTGGCTCTAGTGGAGAGAAATTAGATTCCTGGGCATGACCTTGCAGGCGGTATTGGGATCCCAGCCCCTCCTGTCTCCTTTGCTTCTTGGCTTTTAGAAAGTAAGTAGGCTTGTGGTACTGTCTGATCTCTGCTGTGACCTTCAGCTTTGTCACAGGCCCACAGCAATGGAGTCAAGAGATTGTGGACTGAAATCTTTAAACTGTGAGCCAAAATAAATCTTATTTATCACAATGTCAGAAGGCTGGTCAATACCCTTCCCTAACTCTGCACTGTGGCTCTTTTTTAAAAAGCTATTTTTTTTAAAATGAGTTACAACATGGATTTAAAAAAAAAGAAAAGGCCCTACTTAAACTTCCCTTCCTTTTCCATAGACCTGATGACTAATGTGAGGCTGGGATGTTAGCTCCCAGGCAGGGCTCTGTGTTTCCTCCATTACTCATGTGCCTGCCCAGCAGCACAGGATCTCTGGTAAAGGCTGGATGTGCATCAGGCAGTCCGCAGAGCATGCTGGTGTGTGAGAGCACATGGTACTGTATGAATGAGGGTACTATATGAATGAGTGCGCAATGGTGTGGTAGGGGCAGCAGTGCATGCCGAGGGCTGAGAGGTCAGTAAACCCACCCCTCTTTTATTTCAGTGTCCCTGTGACCTGACACAGCTCCTTCCTGAGGAGAAAGCTTCTCTGTCGAATTCCAATGCCTCTGTCTGCTCCTCAGCCTGTTTCCTCTTTGCAGTGGGTACTGTGGCAGCCAACCTCATAGCCCATTGCATCCCCTCTCCCTTTGCAAGCCTGGTTTCAGTCCCATCTTGCCTTGCGAGGCTGCTGTAGACAAAAGGCCTGCAGGCTCTGGGGTCTGGCTGAGGCCCACAGAAGACAGTGTGCCCTTGGAGTAAGGTCAAATGCTGGTGATTGGCTGGGTGCATTTGTGAAGCTGAGGGTTAGATTATCTAGCCTAATTTAGACATGGCAGTGGTATCATCCTGTGGCTGCTGGGTTTCCCCCCTCTTTGTTATATATTTGTTTTTAATATTATATTCCACTTTTCCCATGTGAAAGCTAACAGACTTGTTTTCACTATGTTATAAGTGCTAAACATGAAAATCAAGGAAATAAGGAAATGGAAATGAGCCTGTAAGGAGACGTGTGTGTGTCTGTGTGTATGTCTGTGTGTGTCTGTGTGTATGTCTGTGTGTGTGTGTAAGTGCTTACTCAGTGGAGACTTTTGGAAGAGAAACACACCAAAGCCCCATTCTTGTCCAGCACTGCTCTCTGCCCCAGATGGTGGGCATGCTGTAGATCTCAGACTAAGAGCTGGAGGCCCACAAAAGGCCACAGGTATCTCTCAGGCCTTCTGAAGTCACACCACCAAAAGAGAGTGACAGTTTAACTTCTCTTCTGCAAGTCTTTTACTTAAAAATGTCCTGCCTCCAACCTCTGAGTGACTTCTTCAGGGCAGAGATGAAGGGCACGCAGTTTCTTAAGGTGTTGAGGTTGCAAAGAGGTAATGTTTCATCTGTTTGCACCAACAGGAGAAAGATAGCAATCCTGCTCCCTCCAGTCCTTAGTATATTGTGGCTGTTTTCATAGGGTCTAGGTTGGACTTCCAGAAACACTGAGGCTGAAGTAATCAATTCCAGATTTACTCCCTCCCAGGAAAAAGTTCTGATACTATATCATAAGTCACACCTTTCTGATTGCTCCTCAGTGGACATGCAAAGTCTTAGAAGCCTCTGTAGTAGAAGACAGCAGGAGGCAACCACTGGGAAGCTCAATATACTGCCAATGTCAGAGCCTCAAAAGGACCGCATACAGACAGCCGTGATATCCATGTTCTCATTGCGATGAGATGTAAAAACCCTTCCATGTAAGGAAGGGTTTCTTTTGGCTTAGGTTAAGGACACAGCTCATCCTGGTGGGGAAAGCCTGGCAGTAGGAATGTGAGCCAGCTATTCCACTAACATTCTCACAAAGCAGAGAAGAGAGACTGCAGAGCTTGCTTTGAAAAATTCAGTCTGCAACCTCAGCCCATGCACAGGGCTGCCCATATTTGCGAACAGAACCATCTGCAAACCCAACAGACATACCTTGAGGCCTGTCTCTCTAATGCCCATATCTAGTGACATGATATGATGTCACTTTAAACATCACACAGCTCGCCAGAAAATTTTCCCATAGTCTTTGACACTAACGCTAGAAGAGTCCAGTCTCTCTGGAGACTCAAGGCAATCCTTTAGCAGCGTGTTCCTATAAAACCAAAGTCTAGTTCTCCTTCAAGATGTAATGGCGCAGAGTGAGTGTTCCCATTTCAAAAGGGAAGATTGAGTCTAGCAAGAACCGATCAGACCAAAGCCCACAACCCGGCAGGGAAACTGCCCACATCGGCAGCGCCACGCCAAGCATCTGAGGAGTTACCTGGACTCAAAGGATTTCAGTCTGTGGGTGTCTGACCCAAAGCAGTGTGGGAGGAAAGTGAGGCTGAACATCACTGGGAAGCATGCATAGTGGAGGAAACTGCTTACCTCACAGCAGCAAGGGAAGAGGGGAGGATGCGGGAGAGGGGTGGGAAGAGAGATAACCAGAGACAAGGTATAACCTTTAAGAGTACACATCCAGTAACCTTCCTCTAGCAAGCCCCACCCATCTCCTCCAATAGTCTACTCAATACAAATACACCATTGGATTTATTAATGAGGTCAGACCCTGTGACCATTTTCCTAAGTCCTTCTTAGAAGCAGGAACTCAGGCAGAGCCTAGTGAGGAGCGTTGCTTACTGGCTTGGTCTTCATAGCTTACTCAGCCACCTTCCTCCCTCCCTCCCTCCCTCCCTCCCTCCCTCCCTCCTTCCCTCCCTCCCTCCCTCCCTCCCTCCCTTCCTTCCTTCCTTTCTTCCTTCCTTCCCTCTCCCTCCCCCGCTTCTTCCTTCCCTCCTGCTAAAGGAAACAAAACAAAACAGAAAACAAGAAGAAAAAGCTCTCCTAAAAATGAGAAAAAAAAAAAAAAGCGCCAAACTAAGCAAAACGAAACAAAGTCCACAAGCATACCATTGTGTTTGCTTTGTGTTAGCCAACTAGTCCTAGGCCTAGGGCCTGTCCTGGAGTGCAGCTGATTTTGCCAATGACTCTCCATTGGAGAAAACCTATTTTCTCTTTGTCAGTATCACCTGGAGTTAGCCTCTTGGTTGTGGTGGCCCTCCACCCTCTCCACCCTACTTCTTCTCCCTTTCTGGGATCCATCTGACTTGAGGCCCTGTGCATGCTACGGCTGTTTCTCCGAGTGTGTATCAGTCCTGCTGTTCTGAAAGAGACTTTTTCCTGCAGTCATCCATTCCCTCTGGCTCTTAACTAATAGCACCTCCTCTTGCACATATCTCTCTGAGCCTTGAGGGGAGGGTTTGGTAAAGACATCCCATTTGGGACTGAGTTCTCTAAAGCTTTGCACATTGTCCAATTGTGGGTCTCTGTATTAGTTCCCAGCTGCTGCACGAGGCTCCTCTGCTGAAGGCTAAGTGAGGAACTCATCTATAAGAACAGCAGGACGATACTAGGAGTCATTTTATTGCTGTTTCTTTAGCAGATTAACAGTGGTAGGCTTTCTCTTTGGCCATGACCTAGCTGGTGTCAGGCTCTTGGCCATTTTAGCAGTATCAGGTATGAGTCATCTCATCGAGTGGCCCTTAAATCCGGTCAAAGTGTAGCTGGTCACTCCCATGCATTTGGGTCACTAGGATACCAGGATATCTTGCTGTTCTAGGTTGTGGGGTTGTAGCTGGGCGATAATGATAATTTGCTCCTTCTATATGTGCAAAGTACCTTCCAGTACCATGAATGCTAGTCATGAGGGGTGAAGCTTCTAGTTAGATACCAGCTCAACTTCTCTGTGTCCCATAACATAAGTAAATGTTCTCTTCAACAATAGGGCCTTACCATTAGGTAGAGGAGAGCAACCAATAAATAGCTTAGCAATAGCCTGGAATGTCTGGGAGTTGCTATGGGGTCTTTTTAGCCAACAACTCAACAAGATGTAATTCACTCCTGGAACTGGAGGTTTTATTTGGTGGAATAAGATGTTTAGTTGGGGGCAACGACTTCTCTATTATTTGGGGTCTTCATTTAGATTCGTATTTGTATGTAAATTTGAAGAAGCTTCTACCTACAGTCGTAGTTTTCCATGTAGGTTTTCAACTTCAGCCTGCTTTCTTATATGGCACACAACCACACGTCCCAGGACCATCCACCCTGAGCTGAGCCTCCTACACTGATCATTAATGATAAAGAATGCGTCACATATTACCTACAGGCAACCTGACAGAGACATTTTTCAATTGAGGTTTTCTCTGAAGATGTCCCTAGCTTGTGTCAAGTTGATGAAACAGACAAGCAAACAAACAACAACAACCTACCCAGCATAGAGAGAAACAGCTAATTGAAATGCGTAAGACAAATATGGAAAATATAGAATCTACGCATCTTATGAACAATTCAACGGAAAATAATGAAATGAAAGCTTTGCAAGGCCAGCTGAGGTGATGTGTGGTGCTGTCACGTGCGTGCCTGGAACATCTGTCTTCTGTTTTATCTCGGGAAGGTAAAACTACAAGTTAGAAGGTAGCAGATTTGGGCCTGATAGTAAAATTGACAGAACTTTGCGTGATGAGAATTGTCTGGAAATGAAGCAGGTGGTGCCTGAAGCAGTGACAAACACTTCGTTGCAAACACTGAAGTGTGAACCAGGTGCCAGCCACCTGTTGGGCCCCTGTGGGCAGCAATCAGTCAAGAAGGCTGGCAGCGGAGCCTGTCAGAGAATCCCCAACAGTCGGGCTCCCAAGCTGCTGCCCATCAGAGCTGTCACTCAAGCCTCAAGTCTACAGTTCTTTGTAGCTCTGCTTTCTTCTTCTTCTTCTTAGCTGAAACCTATTGAGGAAGACAGGATGAGGGATGGCCCGAGAATTTGCTAAAGCTCAGTTTCACCATGTCTTGTGGTAACAGCAAAGGGACTCCATGCCTCCTGAACTCCTTCAAATATTTGGGGCTCCTGGGTGAGTCAGAGGTGAGTCAGCTGCTAAGAAGGAGGAACCAAAGAGGGGAAGCCCCTGACTCCTCTCCTGTTGATACTCAAGAGTTCACGTAGCTTTTTTTTGTAAATATTTCTGGTTATAAGTGACCAGAAACTCAATTAGCAGTGACTCAATGAAGAGGAAAATCATTACCTCACACATAATGGAAATGCGGCCACCGTTCTGATTTAGGATGGGTTAAGTCATGAGTTCAACAAAGTCATAACATCCCGACTTGGTTCTGGTTTTGGTTTATTGTTTTTTTTTTTTTTTTTTTTTTTTTTTTTTTTTTTTGCTTGTTAATTCCTTCTCTTGGACTTAGTTTTCTGCCAGTTGTCATTATTTATTGCCCTCTGCTGCATTTGGTTTTGGCTTCTTGCTTTTCTAGAGCCTCAAGGCGCACCATTAGGTTATTTGTTTGAGACATGTCTGATTTTTAAATGGGAACACTTGCAGTCTTCCTGTTAGATCTGCCTTAGCTGTATCCTAGAGCATCTGTTAGGTTGTTCTATTATTTTTATTTCTTTTTAGAAGAATTTAAATTTCTTCCCTGCTTTCTTCAATGACCGATTGTCATTCAAAAGTGTATTGCCAGCCTTTAGGTATTTGTGTAGTTTCTGAAGTGTCTTTTGCTGTTGATTTCTGCTTTTATTGCTCTGATGAGATACAAAGAATTATCTCAGTTTTTAAATTCAGGCTTGCTTTGTGCCTGTGATGTGATCAGTTTTAGGTAAGTTTTCATATGCTTCTGAGAAGGGCATGTGCTCCCTGTCAGAGAGACTACAGGCTGTAGCTATCTGTTAAACCCAGGCAATCTGTGTTATCATTTACCTATGAAGTTCCTTTGCTGGTATTGTAGTTTGGAAGACATCTCTGAGTGTGTGAGTGGGTGACAGGAGCCTGTCACCGACATTGTGGCAGGATCTGTGCCCTTTGATACTGTTTGTGTTTGTTTCATAAAATCGGGTGAATTGGCCTAAGGTGGTACATACATATTTGCAATTGTCGTATTTTTCCTTGAGTAAATGTTCCCCTTTAGCAAAAGATTTATATAAAACAATTGAATGTCAAAGGATGGAAATCAATCTACCAAGCAGTTAGAAGCCATGAGCAAGGTCTACCATGGCTGTAGTGCTTCCTACTAATTTCCCAGAAGCCCTAACTACGCCCCTCTGTAGGCACGTGTGTGTTTTCGTGTACTTATGTAACTCGTGTGCTTCACATGTGTTTCTGTTAAGACTTAGAGGCAGCTAGGTTGAGTTACTGGTGGGATAAGGTAGTTTGTTGATTTTTTTCTTAGACTAAAGGGTATTAATATTTAGGTAATGAGATGAAGAAATGTACAAAGAAGGTTTTTGTAGGCATAGAAAAGAACAATCACAAAGTCCTTCACTGGTGAGATGGGAGGGAAAAACACAATGATATAAATTGTAAATAATAATAATAATAAATTTGTAAAGAAATGAAAATTATTAATTAAAAAGAAAAATTAGAAAAATCTATAATTTAACAAAATACAAAAAAATTTTAAAAGGCAGTAACACAAAATAGAAGATACTAATTAGGCTTTTAGTTCCATTTTTTCCCTCGTGGGCATGAAGTGATGGCTCCTTCCCTGGGAGTGTGTTTCACCCATCTCTATAGGTCAGGGAAGAGTTGTTGCTTAACAGTTCAGATGAGCTAAGTATGTGCTCCCTTCTGGATGGAAAGGGCTTCTGTGAGCATGGGTTACTTTCTGAAAGAGCTCCCTGGCCTGGGTTCCTCCATCTTCCCTAGCAAGGTAGAGTGTCCAACCTGTGACCTGCAGCCACCTGTGCCCCAGGAGAGCCACGAACACAGCCAACAGAATGGTAAACTAACTTACATCCCTAGATTTTCATTTTGCAACTCAATGATGTGTTTCTCAGATATGAACTTTGTACAGGACAATACTGCTTCGTAATGGCAAAAGTCGCACATGCCTGCTAGCCTCTAGGTTCCTATGAATTAGGGGTTTAATTGTCCACCGACAGGCTTCCTGTGAATTCTACCCTGCAGGCATGTGAAGACCCCTGTGTGTAGGTCTGCTGTGCTCCCTTCCCTTGTAGCTCCACTTGGCAGTGGCCATGTGTGGGTTCCATGGCCTCACTTTACATTCTTGTGCCACACTGATGCTGACCTGTGGGGTGGCTGAGTTGGGTGCTGGCCTGTCTGTGGGAATGGAAGGTTGTGCCTGGCTGTGGTGGTATAGTGGAGCCCTGGTATTGGTCATTGCTTGGATTCTTGCATGGTAGTAATCTACTGATGGCACTCTTCTTAGCACTTTGCTAGCAGGGACATCTAGGGCTCATCTACAGAGAGGCTATGGCAGCTGTACTGTACCAACAGTGTCACTGGTGAAGGAGAACCAGGTGCAGCAGCCAGGAGGCCAGAAGGTACAAAGAAAGGGAAGGATTGTATGGAGGAGAGCAGCCTGGGGGCGGAGTATGCCAGCCAGGAGGGCCCTGTAAGTGGTAGAAACTGGCTGCCAGTGTCCACTTTGATATGCTGAGTAGGCAGCTCAGCTATTTGTCCCAGTTTTGAAACCTAACAGTGAGGAATTGAAATGGAATTGGTTTGTGGATATGTATTTTGTAAACTTGTGTCTTATTATTTCTTCTGTCCATTTAAAGAGTTTCCATGCATTGGGAAGCAGAGCAAAGAGTGTGATCTAATCCTGTGTTTCTCAAGCTGTCTTTGGCTAAGAACTCGATTTTAAAATTTTCCATCTACTAGGGACCAACATTTTCCTAAAATGAAATAAAAAGAATTATTAGGAGAATGGAATGAAAATATCAATGAGATATATAAAGTATAAGTCCCACTTTCAAATCATTATTTAAAAGCACACATACAAAAATGCCTAGAGGCTTATAAACTGTTATTATACCTTCCTTGTGTTATGGTCCCCTCAGACCTTGTGTGATGAGAGTTGGTCTTCAGGGCCTGGTTGGATTATGAGAACTCTAACCTCAAGCGCAAATTAATTCACTATGGATTCCTAGACTAACAGGTTTGGGAGGAGGGACTGATGTATGATTGAGTTCTCTTTCCTGGAATCAGTAAGTGAGCAGCTCTGCTCCAGGGCTCACTCCCTGACACGCTATTCTCTGCCTTGTCACAGGCCTGGAAGCAACGGAGCAAGTGACAATGGAAGAAAACTTATGAAATTGTGACGCCAAATAAGCCTTCATTTCTATAAGTCAATTTCCTCGGGTTTTCTGTAAAGCAGTGAAATGCTAACACCCTGCCACAAACTAGCAATGAACTCTTTGTGGATCAGCGTTGGTCCTTAGCCTGCATCGGGCAGCACTGATTTAGACAGCTACGGACCTCTGTTATCCTCTCTAGGCTGAATCTCGGGGTGCTCAGTGTTTGAATGCCTTGGCTGGGATGACTGTGGGAAAATTACAGGTTGTCATGTTGCTCCAGACATCAGAGCAAGAACTTAGGGTTTTTGTTTTTTTTTGTTGTTGTTGTTGTTTGTTTTGTTTTTGTTTTGCCTCTATTTTCAAACAGACTTCTATATCCATCAGGAGATTTATATTGGACTTGAGGACATACATTTCTTGATGGTGATTGTTCATCTCTCCACTGTGGGAAAGGCATTGAGCTTAATGGTGATATATCAGCTGGAAGAGGATTGGGATGGGGGGTGGTGGCGAAGAAAGGTCTGTGTTTGGAGTTTTACTCCAGGCTCTCAATTGGATGTGCCCATTGGATGGTGGGTGATTCATCTAGGCCCAAAGATAAGTGTCTTGAATTGAGTGACTCTAGGGTTAATGCTTGGAAATTTGTAACTTTTATGTTTAAGAGTGACTTGAATATATATCTATATCTACCTACCTATCATCTATCTATCTATCTATCTATCTATCTATCTATCTATCTATCTATCTATCTATCATCTATCTATCTATCTATCTATCTATCATCTATCTATCTATCTATCTATCTATCTATCATCTATCTATCTATCTATCTATCTATCTATCTATCTATCTATCTATCCATCTATCTATCTGTCTCCATTAGGGAGCCATTTAAATTTGTTCCCTGAGGTTTAGGGATCTGAAATGCCCGCTTGCTGATTGTATGCAACTCTGAGAACTTGCTGTGTGTGGAAACCGAAATCTACAGACATTCCAGGATGCTCAACTCTCTTCTTCCCCTTGCTCTTATTCAGAAGCTACTTAAGCATCTTCTTCCTTCTCCCGAATCCCACTGACTGTCTTCAGCTCTGAGCCTGGTTGACTGGCAGATGACTCATTCAAACTGTGGCTTTCAATTCCGTGACTTCCATATTTCCAGGGACCTTTCCCCCTGCCTCTACTCAGCTACTCATTGCAATGACGGTGCCTGGATTTTCTCAAACCTCCAAAGCCTCCCCATTCATGTATTCCACGCTCTGGCCACAGCCTCTTCTCAGTGGTTCAGATCCTGCCTCAGAACCACGTCGTGACCTCAGGGTTAAAGGACTTCTGTGTGAGCTCAGCCACACTGTCCCATTGGATCAGTTTGCTTCTGTCTTTGCTTGCCTTTGTATTCAGTTTATATACTCTCAACCTTTCCTCTGTTGTCCTTTTATATTCATGGACACAATGAACCTGCCTTTTATATGTTCATACAAGGGCCATGACAAGAATCTCAAGAAAGCCGATACAATACAGTCTACCAGACTACTTTAACCCACAATGCCTACTTCTACCTCCCTGACTTAGGGTTTTATTGCTGTGGGAAAACACTGTGACTTGAGGAGCAAAGGCCATGCTACAGCACTCAGGTAACAGAGAGGGAAGCCAGGGCAAGGACTCAAGGCAAGAACCTGGAGGCAGGAGCTGAAGCAGAAGTGATGGAGGCATGCTGCTTACTGGCATGAACCTCTCAGATGACTTTAGCTTGAGTCAAGTTAGAACACTCTCCGGCACACAGACACACCATTGTCCATCTACCCTATTTCTCTGACATTTCTTGCTTTCCACGTCTCTACAAGTCCCACTTCCAACTTTTAATCTCTCCTCAAACTTCCTTGCGTGATCTCCTCCCTAATCTCTGTTTGAGGGGGATAGAATGAATGTGACAGAAAACACTCCAACTTCTGCCAACAGTTCTTCGAACCAACCCACTTCTGTCCTCATCTCCCCTATCTTCTGGTTGTTGCTCAGTGAAGACCCCCTGTTTCTAAGGCAATCCTTCCTTCTCCCTGCAACCCATCTACTCCTACTTTCCAGGCATTCTGACGTCATCAGGTTCTCCATCTCCCTCATGACCTTTCATTGACACTTGTGACCTGGCCCCACAGCAGCTGTCACTACTTGTCATCCTCTCCCTCCCATGTCATGTCCACCCATCTCTTTCATCCCTCTGATCATGCTGAATTGTCTCTGTCTTAAGTGACACCTTTATCACAGAAGGTCCAGTGTAAACATGTACATCACACTCATCAACCTGCCTCATCTCCACCCAGTTGCCCATGCTAGAACTCTGTGGCTTACCTTGTCTATCGTCCACTTTTACCCAAACATTGCTGAATACGTGAAGCCTGGCAATCCCTATTAACATCTTAGTCTTCGACTACAAAACCTTCTTACTGAGGCTGGGAAATGAATGACCCAGGATGGTCTCATATAGAAGAGAACTATTTTCTTTTCTCTACTTAACAGCCTTTGTTGGCTTTTCTTTCTCAGTGAAGTTGAACATTTTTAGAAACGGCCTGCCATCCCTGATGGATTAGCCCAAGATCATTACAAATCTCCCTCAAATGCTTAATTGCTTGTGGCTTGTCTTTTAGTTATCGAAACCGACAGTGTCCCTTTCTGATTGAGGGTCTCAGCGGCATTCAGGTGGAGAAGCCAGAGGGTCCAACTAGGTTGGGAATCAATACAAATTTGTCACTTCAGAGAGAACGCATTCCGTCTTCTCTTTGTGCTAAGGAGTCTTGATGCTTGTTTCTCTGCTGAACATCCTCATTTGGCCAATTATTCCTCATCCTTAATCTAGCTAAATGTCACCTTCTCACAGGAGCCTCTTCCAGTCCCCCATCACTATGCATTATCTTACTAGACATGGTGGTGCAAACCTGTACTTTAGGGATTTGGGAAGTGGGAGCAAACAGGTCAAGGTCAGCTTGGGCTCTGTAGTGAGATCCCGTCTCAGTGGCCAAAACCAAATAAATAGGAATCACCACAATTATCTGGACATCGTGGTTGAAGTAGGAGGAGTACTTGAGCCTAGCAGTTTAAATGCAACAATGAGTCTGTCTCAAATGCATGTGTGTATATGTGTGCATGTACACATATCTATGAAAAAAATAATTGTAATCAACTCAGCCTTGTAACCATTGTTGAGTGCTTGAGGACAGGTGCTAGCCCCGCCTTATTTGCAGCTTTTACCCAATCACCAACAGAGTTCCTACAGCACCATAAGTTCTAAAAGAATAAAAAAATTGACTTGAAGGAAATGTTAGGACACGACTAGCTTGCTTCTCTTCTGGATTGGGTTCCATGAGTGGTAGCTATGAAGGTAGAGACTATTATGAGAGATGATTAGCTTAGCCGTTAATGCTGAGTGCCAGTCAGAGTTACTAATTCTGCCTTGCTGGAGGGGATTAGGTAGGGTAGTACTGGGGAAGTGACATCTTTCCGTCTTAAGTAACCCAGGGAAATTGTAACCAGGCACGAGATTCTGGGAGGTGAACTGAACAAGCTGTGAACTCTGTCATGGTGTGACTTTATGACCTTGCAATAATCTCCTAGAGTGGAAAGGGAAAACCATAGTTGTGGGCAGAGTTCTAGAGTTCTGTGGGCTATCATCGGGGATGGAGCAGGGACAAAGCCCAGAACTGTAAACAAATTAAACTCATGGCTAGACTAACCTGCTTTTAATTGCCTGGTGGCTTTTGTTGCTCTTAGAAACAGCTAGGCACATATGTTAAGCAGTTTCCTGGATTTATGAACCTCTCAAGCTGTAATACACACACCACTCTTTCCCTTCATCAAGCCAATACCAGCTCTGGGATTGATTTCAGGAAGCTGAAAAGCAGAGACTTAAAAATTCAGTTTCTTTTTTCCCATTCCAGGTGCAAGGATGAGCCTGTTTTGCTTTCTGCCCATGAATGGTGGGTAGGGAGGCAGAGGGCTAATTTTTTGGCACAAATGTAAGATGCACCCAGCTGTATTCTTTCAGGATGTCAACAGCCATCTTTCTATCTGATTCCCCACAACCATTTTCCCAAATGTATAAAGGAGATTTATATATGTAAAGGGTTTCTCTGCATTTACCTGGCTGTCCTGGAACTAACCCTGTAGACCAAGCCGGCCTCAAATTCAATTAGATCTGCCTGCCTCTGACTACTGAATGCTGAGATTAAAAGCATGGGCCACCACTGCCATGCTGATACTTTTGTTTTTATTATTATTTCATTTTATTAAGTACTTGCTCTGTGCCAGGAGCTATACATCCTCCCCTACATTTATTTCTTAAAATACCACCTTAAAAAACAATGATTTTTTTCTGTGTTAGGAGAACACTGCAGTAGGTGGCATCTCAGTGCCACGCCACTGGTGGGTAAGTGACAGCTGTGGGCTCAGAGCTGCGCCCACCTGCTCACCCCCCCAGACCCCCTCAACCTGCCCTGTCCCCTCCATTAACCCCCCCAACCTTCATTCCTATCTTCCCCAGCTGTGGGCCAAGGAAGCTTCTGGAAATTTAAGCCCACCCATGTGTTTGCCCAGCACTGCTGGGAGAGAGGAGCTACGAATGATACACAGATGACTGGAAGCTCTCTGGAAGACGGCCAGGGCAAGTGCAAGAATGGGTACGGGAGGAGGACGGAGTGGGAAGGGAGGGGCTTGGCTGTGGGAAATGCTCAGATGTGCCAGTCCAGACTGAGGCTCCGAGGAGAACCCCCGAGGTCAGCTCCTTCAGTGGTCGTGAGACTTGGTGCTGCAGAGGGTCACAGCTCATACTTTCCCCCAGGGACTTAACAAACTATGTTGTCTGTTTAACAACTTTTGAAGAATTAATGCCATTTTCTAACTGCTAATCAATGATATGACAGAGGACTAGTAAGTGGACTTTTGATGAGCATGAAGCAAGCAGTTCCTTCTCTATTCAGGCTGGAACTCCTGCCCCAGAGGAAGGGATACTTCCGAATGTTCCTGTGCAGGCTGATGGAGAAGCTGCTGGTGTTGTCAAGTTTGGGAACTTGCCTAGTCACTCCATTTTAGCCCTGACATACCTCTATCCATGGCCCCAGGATAAAAAAAAAATCATTAATTTAGACCTACTTCTGTGTTTTAGTATTGCGGAATTCTAGTTCCAGACTGGGCTAAGTAAGTCTCCAGAGTCACCACATGTGTTGTCACCAAGAAAAGAACAATGAATAATGAAACCTATATATATGCCCAGGGGACCCATTTTGCCCTTAGAGAGTGGAGTCAACTGGTTCATTCCTGAGGAGGTTCTGTGGCTCACAGAGGGAAGGCAAGGATCTTCCTCTCATTTTAAAATCTAGTTTTATGTTTTCATGACTCAGTTTTCATTTATACGTTCCCTAAATATTACCACAATTAAATGCAAAAGTATGTTTGAAGGAGAAACATGGTGCAGAATGGACGGCTTCTGCCATCGAGCCAGTGCCTGCCTATGTCCTCCTTCTCATCTGGCACTGGCACCTTCCTCCTAGAATGGGAGGGGGGGCTGTTTGCTTTTCATTTTTACCTAATTTCTGCCAAGATCTATGTAAAGCAATCACTTTGTTATCTAGATTCCAGGAAGTTCTCTCACTGCTGCTCACCCTCCACATCTTAGTAGCCAGGACCACAGATGAATGCAAATTCTCACTATCTCCTGTCACCCTAGACCTGGTACAACTGGGGAGATGAGATAGCTGGTCTTAGAGCGGAAAGTCTTAACTCTCTTTCCAAACCCTCACTCAAACCTCAATTGTAACACACCTCTTCAAAACACCTCCATATTTTCACACACGTGATGCCTTCATGCCAGACTTCATGTGTCCGTGAGAGCTTGACCTGTAGTCAGAAGACACTGCAGGCAGCTTAGCTTGCCCTGCAGGAACTTATCTTCTTACAGCTCTGGAGGCTGAGACATTCAAGGTGCCAGCAAGGCAGTTTGCATCCTGAGACCTCTGCTCTTGCTTCAATGGAGGTCCTATCTCATTGAGTGCTTGTAAAATCTTTTCTTTGAGTATTCCTAAAAGATGATAGGGAAATAGAACAAACTCTTCAGGGTCTCTCCTAGTGCTAAGTCCACCATGAAGGTTCTATTCTTGTTGTCCCATCTAACCTTGGTCATCTCCCAAAGACCCTATCTTCAAATGTCATTGCTTTGGGAGTCAGTATGAATTTGGTTGGGGTTGGGAGAAGTGGGACACAAACATTCAATACCTAGCATGCAGGCCAAGATTTTTCAAATTTCCAAAGGAGAAATGGAGGCTAAGTCTACAAGAGGGGGACGTAAATGACAATGTCTGTGTTGATGGCCCAGCCTTTCGGACTGTTCTCAGCCAGCTCTTCCTTCCATCCACTTGCCAAGAACACAGAGCTTAAAGGGCAGAGAAATGTTAAAATAGTGTCATGGTTTGTATATGCTTGACCCAGGGAGTGGTACTATTAGGAGGTGTGGCCTTGTTGGAGTAGGTGTGTCATTGTGGGTGTGGGCTTTAAGACCCTCATCCTCGATGCCTGGAAGTCAGTACTCTGCTAGCAGCCTTCAGATGAAGATGTAGAACTCTCTACTCCTCTTGTACCATGGCTGCCTGGATGCTGCCATGTTCCTGCCTTGATGATAATGGACTGAACCTCTGAACCTGTAAGCCAGCCTCAATTAAATGCTGTCCTTTATAAGAGTTGCCTTGGTCATGGTGTCTGTTCACAGCAGTAAAGCCTTAACTAAGACAAACAGGTACACAGATTCTTTTGATTTCTTCCTTCAAAAGGTGAAGCCCAACTGCTCCTCACTTGTACGTGGTCTGTACTTTACCCCTTCTAACAGGTAGAATGTGGTAGGACCAGTGGTTGTGAGAGTTCCTGGAATAGGCCAGAAATCATGCTGTACCTACCTTCCTCTTACTTCTCTCCCAGATCAGTGACTCATGGCAAGCTGTATATATCCTGTGCTGTGGACACTCATGCAGACATCTTCAAAGAGCTGTGTGATGAGCTATATTAGGCATGTGAACAGTTCTCCTGCTCTTGAAGAACCAGATAGTCAAAGAGTAATTAGAAGAGAAATAAAAATATTTTGAGACAAATAGGAATGGAGACACATAATACTAAAGTGTATATTATTATTTTTGTTACAGGGTTCAGAGGCTGGCCTCGAACTCCTGGATTCAGTGACCTTCCTTCTTCAGCCTCTTGAGCATATGGGAGTGAGTGTATAGTATTTTATGATTGTTTCTGAGGCAGGGTCTGGCAGTGTAGCCCAGGCAGTCTTCATATTCTTAATTTCTGTGTTTCAGCTTTTCAATCCTAGCATTATAGGTGCACACTACCAGCTGGAAAAATATCTGTAACTCTTAAGGAGGCAGAACAATACAGGAAAAAGAGAAATTTTCAGTAATTTAGGTTTGAAAATGATATATAAGGGTTTGATATAATCATTAAGATCATGAACTCTGCCATTAGTAGTTGGTTGACCTAAGGTAGATGTTTTAACTGAATCTCATCTTCATGTGTAAGAAATTGAGATGTTGGCTAGATGTGATGGCACACACCTTTAATCCCAGCATTTGGGAGGCAGAGGCAGGTGGCTCTTTGTGAGTTCAAGGCCACCTAGTCTTCATAGTGAGTTACAAGCTAGTTAGGGATATACAGTAAAACTCTGTCTCAAAAAATTTTGAAATATCAATTTAATAGTGCCTCATAATGTTACATGATCATAAGTTAGTATATATGTAGTGCATAGTAAAGTAGTCAGCAAATGGCTTTAATTAGTGTTCACATTATTATTAATGTAAATATTAGGTATAAAAGTCCAGAGATAGATACACACAGAGTTTAACCAGCAAACAGAGAGCCTAGGTATTTTTGAAGATTAATTTATGATCAACACATGGTTGAGAATTAATAAAGTAATTTAAAAATTGAATTTCTGACACAATTTGCAGAATGTTGAATTACTGAACTGTATAGTGCAGCAAACTGAATAGTGAAAAAGCTCACACTTCTGAATCTACAGGAAATAGCAAGCCTAAAAGCAATATAGTGTGCTTCATAGAGCAATAAGTGTGGTGCTGACACACCCAGAAGATGTTCCAGTCAAATTGTAGCTACTGTTGAGATCAGTTATGCGGCCTTTCTAGACCTGCTTCTATCATTTCCAATGCCCAGTCTCTTGAGTGAGAGACCATTTCTGACTAGTTATCATGTGCTGGCTGCCACTGAGCCCGAGCTGTTGGGATTTTTCTAGATCAGGGCTTAGAGCTTCTCTGGATCAGGCTGAGAGCTTAGTCACCAGCCGGCGCCTCCTCCTCCTTCTTCCTCCTCTTCTTGTTCTTTTTCTTCTTGTTCTTCTTCATTTCTTCATCATGGATGTGTGCATGCACTCTTTGTATGTGTATGGGTGCATACATGGGTGGTTACACATGTCCACATGCAAGCCTGACATTGACGTGCGGAATCACCCTCAATTCCTCTTCCATCTTCTCACTGAGGTAGACTCGAATCCAGAGCTCTCCAAAATGGCCAAGGGCAGTTAACCAAAATGTCTGAATTATATAAGGAAGAACCTCTGGGCTAGAGAGTTCAGGATAGAGGGCAGGGTATGCCAGCCATAAACCTTAACAGGTAGGGACTGAGGGATGCTGGGAGAACCTGGAGGCCGGTTCTGCTTTGATATGTTAAATAGACACCTCAGCTGCTTAGCCAGGGTTTGGAACTTAATAGATAGCCACTTTGCTCTTGGAATCCCCTGTCTGTGCCTTCTCAGGCCACCATGCACACTAGCATTTGCTTGGATTTCAAGGATATGAACTCCTGTCTCACTGGTGCCCGCAAGCACTCAAACTACTGAGCCATCCCACTCTCTGCCCCCGCCCCCCCCCCCCCCCCCCAGCTTCCATTCTTAACCCTAACCTTTCATCTCACAGTTTCAGCTTTGGTGCTTCCCACTTCCTTCCGATGGTTACTTTAACTGAAGTGAGTCAGGTCTTACTGAAAAAATGACCACAGCTTGTCAGCTCCCACCCACCCTGTCCCGGGCTGCCTGGCCAGCACGTGTGTGTGTGTGTGTGTGTGTGTGTGTGTGTGTGTGTGTATGTGGTGTTAGGGTTACTCAGCTCATTATTTCCCCTTATCCTCAAAGTCACGAGACATTTAGTAGGGCTTCCCCAGCCACTCCCCCTACCCCAGGCAGAAGTCAGTCTAATATCTATCTGGTGGCTCAGGGAGGGGGCAGGAAGAGTGGTTGCATCCTTTGGGAGCTGAGTAGGTTTGTTTACCTCTATCCAACCCTAATGGCTCAACTCTGCTGCCTGTGACCTCAGTTTGAAGAAGAGTCCCAGTACTTGGGCAGCGGAGGCAGGAAGAGCTGAGTTCAAGGCCATACTGAACTGCCTTGAGGCCTTATCTCAAAGTGTCAAGAGGCTGGAGACCTAGTTGAGCAGCAGATGTTTGCTTAGCATGTGAAAGGGTTTGGCAGGCTTGGCAGGAGTTTTTAATTGTGATTGCCAGTAGTATCCAGACGATTTCCCAGTTCTAGAAACTAGTGATGAATTTGTGTTAATCCCCAGAGAGCGCCCCCAAGACAGATCTAAGTTCACCCCAGGACCTCTGGAGCTTGAAGCAACCACTGACACATTAGGCATCTCTTGCCTAGTGTTGGTTGTGTGTTGGTTGGATTCCAAGGATATGAACTCCTGTCTCACTGGTGCCGGCACACACTCTAACTGCTGAGCCATCTCCCCACCCTCCTGCCCCTAGCTTCCATTTTTAACCCCAACATTTCGTCTCAGAGTTTCAGCTTTGATGCTTCCCACTTCCTTCCGATGGTTACTTAGAATCACCTTCCCTAGCTTTGGAAGGTAGAATGCCTTTTAAGGTTTCAGGACACATTTTAAAGGACTGAGCTTGAAGATATCAGTAGTTTATGCTGATGCTTTGAAAGCCAGGCAAGACTTTCCTCTGATCTGATCCGAGCTCAACCCCTTCCTGGAGAGGTTGCTGGCATTCTTTTTGTGGAGTCTAAGATTCACTGCTTCTGCCCTCTGGAATTTTAAGGGATTTTTCTTTTAAATCAGACAGAACTCAATAGACACCACACTGTAATTCGAATAAGATCCATTTATTCAAAATTAGAGTCTGCTACAAAGGCAGACAAACAATACACCATTCCCAGAGGAATTGCATTACTTCTAGTTAAAAATGAGTTCTATTAGAACTAATTTTAGGTGGTTATAAATAACAAACTGGCCACAGTTTTCAGGGATGAAGCGGCTGGGGGATGACAGTAGGGGAACCCTCTGAGCTGCTGCAGGAATGATCATCAAAGGATCTCCCTGGTTTCTCTTCCCAAGACCCATGAGTTTCTTCACAACTCTCTTAGGAGCTCTGAACTCAGGGATGAGAGCAATTGAAAGGACACCATAGCAAAGGGCCCTGCAGCTCTCAAGTGTGGCCAGCCTTAGAATAGAAGCTTCAATTGCTTCCCAAGGAAGAACCCCTCCCATCATATAATATAATCTCCCTTTAAATACTATAAAGTGTCCCCAATGGAAACAGCTTAAACACAGGTTAAAAATAATAAATACTGTAAAATTATAATATTGGGCTTCTTTCTAAATAGTTCACAGAGAAGCTCAGTGAATAAATAGAATGGGAACTGAGGTATCAGAGGTAATAAATATTTCGGAGAGAGGTACAAACGAGGTTTTCCAAGGAGTTGTTTCCGTTAGCTAAGATCCCTGGATCAGATTTAGAGAGCTCTGTCTAGGTCCTGGAGTCCAGCAGACTCAATACACACTGCAGGTGTTTTAGCTTTTCATTTTGATCATCATGTATGCTTCTATGCAGTTGATGAAGATGTCAAATTCATTCATGGCCTTGTAGACACCTTGGTCTTGGAGCTGTGTGGGGAGAGAAGCATCTGGTTAGTACCCATTGGTGGGCTGAGGGGCTCCCTGCCCTGGGAAGGATGCTGAGCATAGAAAGATCTCTGCTTTCTTGTGTTGGGAGCTGAAGGACCCAAAGATTTGTCCGTCTGCTTTGGGAAGGGGCCGTGCCTTCCCCTGTTTCTCCTATACCTTCTCCCAGCTTTTTTTTGTTTGTTTGTTTTTTTTTTTTTCATTTTAAACAAGAAGTTTATTTAAACAACAAGACGCTTGACTTGAAGGGAAAACTATCTAGGATCATTTTATTCAAGAGTAATTTATCCCTACTTAAAGACAGATTGCCCTACATGTAACAGCCACGTACAAAAAAGTTATAAAATTGTCCTCGGTTTTACAATGATAAATGAAAAACATTAAAATTCTCCAATCGAACAAGGTATGCAAAGATTTGGTGTTGTTGGGTTCTTTTGTTAAAACAATGAGAGCAAAATAACTTACTGGAATATAAAGATAAGAGCTGAAAGAGCATGCCACTAATGGAGAAGGGGGTATTTTCACAAACCCAGTACTTTCCCCCAGACCATCTCCATCTGATGCCAACCAGAACAGAACATCGGCCATTTAGTTTAAAAAAGGAAAAGAAAGAGAGAGCACTATGTGTGTGCACATACACCAGTTACTTTATGTACAATAAAGAAATGGGGACAGGGAAATGAAAGAAGAGAGACAACTATACTGTAGTAGTCAGGATGTGGTGGGACCAACCTTCTCCCAGCTTTAAGCACTGCCAGGAGTCAGCAAGGGAAGCATTCAGTCCCCAAAGCACTGTCTTCAGGGTGGCACCTTTTCAACTAATTTTTTTTAAGAGGCCAGTGCTCATATAATGCTTATGCAGAATGTTATGCAAAGATGCCAGAGGGAGCAGTTTGTAAGCAGGGCAGTGATAGAGATAGCAGGGAAATGGTTGGTGTTTTTTTTTTTTTTTTTTTATGTTTTGAGTGTGTAGGCAGTCCTCACCCTGCAGCTCTGACCTGCTGTCATGGAATTCATGCCCACTAATGTTAGAGCCCTGCCAGGTGTCTCTGCCTAGCCCACAAAGATGATGATGTAGGCCACATGGCTTCTGGGAACTAGGGTTGAATAGGTTCACAGGCAGTTGGAAGTGTGAAACCTCATTTTGTTTGCCAGGTGGAAAGTGCCCCGGGACAAGTAAGAATTCTGCTTTCTGCTCGTTCTGATTTGGGGGAGGGGCATCCAGGCTGAGCCCCAATGATGTACCTGAGTAAATTAATTCATGTCTGCTTTCTGTACTTGTGGGTTCAGCCTGTTTCCCAACAAGGTACTTTCTGTACTTTCTGTTTCCTATGTCACTCTCCTCAACACCTAGTGCCCTGTGCTCATAGGCTGTCTGGTCAGTCTAAGCCAAAAGCCTGCAAAAGTGGAGCAGTCATTTAGAAACTGCCAGAGACGCTTTGCAGAAAACAAATGTAACTGAGGTGGTGGCTTTCTAACTGGCAGAGGAGGTCACACCATTTGCTGGGTTCCCACACTCCAGGTGCAGAATAGCTCCCGCCCTCCTTCTGCGCTTTGGTGAGTAGACAGAGGTCTTGTTACACTCGCCCCCTTTGCCACTTACCTTATTAAAATCACTCTTCACCTGCTCCACTGCCTTGCTCTTATTTTCACAGGGGAGAAATCGATGCTGAAGAAGAAAAAAGAGAGCATTGGTAATTCTTGCTTGAATTCTGCATCCATGGTACTTGGGGGAAACTATCTTGTTGTGTGAGGAAGGAGACACCCTTGCTCATCTTCAATGCCCACTTCTTAGCTCCCAGGGAGAACTGAGCCGTGATTGGTCCTTATCTATTTCGGTAGGGACTGAGGGGGACAGCAGAGGACAGCCTAGAAAGATGCAATGTATGTCTTTGCAATCACTAAGATGGCTTGCTAAGTGTGGGTGTGAACTCAGGTCTCGGGTTTTGTCTCTCAGAGCTCCAAGGCACCTGTTCTGTTTTTAGTGTCTCTTCTTGTCTATCTCCAATCTCAACCACCATGAACTATTTCTAGGTGTCTGAGAGAGGAGCGAAAGTCTCAGCTACTGGGGCCAAATCGTCAGGCCAGAACCGTTGCACAAGTAGACTCCAGCTGATGTCCCAGTATCAGTGAGAGAAGTAAGAAAAACAAGAGCAGCCAAGGCATCGCTTCAGAGACATAGATGCCCCGACTGTATTATTCATAGATACTGGCTTAGGGATAGCAGTCTTCTGGCCCTTCTGAAACACCAGCGTCCTGTCAGCCCAGCTCTGTGCCACTGAATTTGCTTCCCAAAAGATGAGATAAAGAGATGAATGTTTTCCTGTGCTTGGGAGCCTCAGCTGGCAGCCCAGAGGTGAGGGAGCCATGACTGAAGCCCCAGCCTTCCCATGGAGAGAGAGGGGAGTAGCTAATAACCCACAATGACTCACAAATAACAGGAAGGCTATGCGCAAATCTTCACGTGTGAGTGCCTCAAAGTCACTCCCACACTCGCTCAGAGACAGATGAGCAAGAGACCCGACACCGGACAGGCGTCTCTCTAGATTTACCTAGTCTCCTGTCTAGTCTGTGTGTGTCTCTGGATGCATGTGGCCTGACTGGGCTGTAGGAGACAGTATTTGTTGGGTGGCTCTAAGGGGATTGGGGGTGGGGAAGAACGCATCTGCTACTCACACAGCGCCTCAGCCGCATCCTGAGGGTCTTCAGCTTCTCACCCAGGGAATTCAAATGCTCCTTGATTTCTGGGCCATGCTTCTCTGCCTGGGGCATCACTTCTACCAGGTAAAACTGGATCATTTCCGATAAGGCTTGGCAACCCAAGTAACCCTAGAGGCAGGGATCAGAGGTTGGGTGTGACTTACTGGAATGGTGATCTGTTGCTGCTAACCTTGATGGACTGTCCTGTTCCTAGGGACCCCCCCCCCATCCCCGCCCCTTCTAGTTACATTTTCTCCCTTTACCACAGAATGAGCTCTTCACAACCCTTGACTGCTGGCGATATGCTGAGTCAAGGTCTTCTCACTTCTCTTTTTGAAAGTCAAGGCATCAGACCCAGCTCTGCTGTCACAAGCAGCACCTCCCGTCCCGTCCCTAATCGCTTGGTCGCTCCCCAGCACCCACCGGACTCTTACCTTAAAGTCCTGCATTAAGGAGTCGGTTAGCAGTATGTTGTCCAGCTGGTCCTTTGTTTGCTGGAAGAACATAAAGAACGTGAATGCAAGGACTGGGGAAAATACCCAATGTGCATGTCATTTGAATACTTTTCCATTTGTAGAGTTTTGAATTTGTAATCAATTCAAATGCCCTGGCAACTGTGGAAAGGAGAGTTTTAAGAACAGGATTTGACAGTGCTAGAGCCCGGAGTTAAATCAAAGTCCTTCCTCTTGGGATCCAGTTGTTTTTAAAAACTTCTGACTGAATTTAACTGACTGGGAGAAGTTAGACCCAGGCCCGGTCTTCTTTCAGATGAGTCAGATCAGGTTTCAAGAGCACCTGTGTCAACCCTTCCTTTCTGGAGTCCCTTATAGAAAGCCTGTTTTGCATAGCTCTCTGCCTTCTTTGGACCTCCATACCAGTTCCAGGAGCTCTGAAAGGGGAATACTTTTGTAATGCAAGCTCTCTATGCTGGTGCTGCTTCAAACCCCCAAACCTCTGTCCCCCAGATCTAGAGACTACGCAGAGACCACAGACTTTTGTCCTAGCCAGCAAAACATGGAGCCTTATTGGAAACTTAACAGAAAGTTCTTGAGCATGGGAGAGACAATGCATTCACCTCCTAGTTAGCTTTTCGGATGTGCCTGGGTTTAGTTTAACTCATGGCTTTCCCTAGGACTCTCTAGATTTAAGTTTAAGGGTAATAGGTGCTGGAAATAGGGGAGGAGCAGCATGAGGTAAGAGCTGGAGGAGGAAGAGGGAGAGGAGGAAGAAGAGAAGGAGGAGGAAGAGAAGGAGGAGAAAGCAGAGGAGGAGAAAGAGAAGGAGGAGAAGGAGGAGGAGAAGGAGAGCTATTTTTGCAGTTCCATCAGAATGCATATTTCAGGTGATGGCAGGAAGAAAGGCTAGGCGAGCTCATACTTACAAAGAAAGTCTTCACCTGGCTGAAGGCAGTCCGCAGCTCTAGGAGCATGTGGCTCTGGCCGACTGGGAAGTGGGTGCAGTTATTGTCTTCCCGGCTGTACTGGCCCCTGCTGATCCTCATGCCAGTCAGTAAGAGCAGGCAGCATAGCAGTGCTGAGCCAGGCATGATGGAGCTCTCTTTTCTGCAAGGCTGCCTTGTGGCTTTGGTAGTGCAAGAGCAAGTCTCTAAATGTAGACCTCCTGTTCTTGGTCCCCCTTTTATACTGAAGGCTCAGTGGGGCCTTCCTGGCAAAGGTTTTTGTTATTCAGGCTCCTCCTCCCTCTTCTAAACCATGCAATTTTTGAGTTTAATTTCTTTCTTTTTTTTTTTCCTTTCCCTTTTTTTTGCATTGTAAGCGCTAAAGAACTGGTCGGAATGAACTTCTGCATTACAGCTATTTTTAGTATGGGCTACCTCTCTTTTAATTTTTTTTTCTTTTTAGCTTCTCAATACTAAAAGTTGTATTTCCTGAGGCAGACAGCTGTTCTATGTACAGAGGCCCTCATCTGTGGATTCCATTCACGCACTCCCAGGTCATAATGACGTGGATAAATGGGCTATTCCAGAACATATTAGGATTGAGAAATAATTGTTTCCTCCACTCAACCTGGGTTGAACGTCCGATATTTCTTGCTGACTCGGAAGTCACCTTAGCACTCAGTTACCCAAAGGAAACCCCGAGAGGGCTGATTTTCTTCAGACCTCACTCTCTTTAATTCTTCCATCACGTATTCAAGACTATCCTTTGAGGATATGTGTGCTGTGGGGCAGTTGGTCAGAGGAGAGTTCTGGTGCCTCCTCTGCCCCGTGTTTCACGAAGAAGCTCAGATCCCAGCATGAGAAGTTAGGAGAAGGAACTCAGACTTCTGGGAGGCTTGCTCTGTGCTGTCGGGTAGACCTTACCATGGCCCTGTTTTACAATGTCCCAGCCTTGGAGACGTGTAACCTGTAGCTGTTGAAGGATGGAGATGTTAGTACTTCTACAGATACCTGGGAGATCTCTGGTAGTCCTTTGATTATGTCTGGACCTTCCCTTCAGTAGGGACTTCTCCTACTACCTCAGTTTGGGTGGGAAGAACATTCGCCTAGAGTCCCCTATTGCCTTTCATTCTGTACCCTGGGCAAGCAACTACTTGTCCTCCTGGTACCTGTTTTCTGTGTGACCCAAGGGGGGGGGGCAATGCTACACGTCCTGTTGACCAGGGAATGTTTGCTTAAATAAAAGTAGACCCATGTAGAGGGTACACTCCCGGGCTGTCCTTCCTGCATCAGTACGGGGGAGGATCTTCGTTGGCACAGGGTTCCAAGCCTGCCCCATTGGAGAGGGTTACCACACCAGGGCTGGTAGAACAGGAACTCGGGGTTATCTCGTCTTATCTGATGCAGTGGCTGGCAGATCAGGATCAAGGGGGTCTGGCCTCTCCTCCTGACACTCTTCGACGGGAAAAGAATCTTCTAGAAGTTGGAATGGAATTGACTCAAGAACTGCTGCTCCGGTCAGTTCCAGGCTGAGTTTTCTACCAGCAGCAAGCACAGGGAAGGGGACAAGCTGCCTCCATCCCTTTCACTTTCTCCTTCCCTTTTGATTTCTGTTTTTTGTTTTTTTTTGGGATGTCCGTTTCCAACAGCAGAAGCAACTGCCTCTCTGAGCTGATGTTTTAGGTGTGGACACACTGCTGTAGATCAGAGATCTGAACCCCAGAAGAGGCTCAAGACCCAGCTAGCATGGACCCTCACTGCCCTCTCTCCTGACTGTGACCTGTACTTACTGCACGGTGATAGCCACAATCCCCTTTGCTGCCTTCCTGCATGTTTTTTTTTTTATTTCTGAGCAGCTACAAGGTCCCTGAACATATTGTGTTTAGCTTTGTGTGTCTGACCCCCCCCCCCCCAGAACTGAATCTGGCCTATAGAAGGTACCAGCTGTCCTTGGGACTGGCACTGGACAGTTCTATGAGCTTGATCCAGAGGTAGGAGATGAAACACCAGGAGAAGCAGAGGGGTGAGCACAGAACTCAGCAGGAGAAGCAGCACCTCTTATATCTTCCCGTAATTATTTTTTTTTGTCTAGAATATCCTTTTACACATGTACATAAAACTATTTCATAATATGTTAACATAAAACATTAATATATTAGCATGTACTTAATTATAGCACATAATTTATATCAATATAATGATACATCATATTTATATTAATATTTTAATAGTGTCTGAGCATATACTAATATAAATATAATTAGTTTCATGAATATACTATGTCATGTATTACTGTATTAATGTTATAAATGTATATACTCCACACTCCCACAATGACAGAAAGAAGAGAGATATGTGAAAACTATTTATATTTCTTGTTAATATATATTCAACTAAGTGGGTTTATGATTATGATCTGAATTTTTTATTTGTTCTGAAACGCATAGCCAGTTATCCTCAGCCATTTGTCAGCTAGTTGCCCTTTTCTTTCCCCCATTGGCTTCAAGTTGTTGCTCACTCTCTCCTCAACATTTCAGACTCTAAATGGCCCTCAAGAACCTTATGTGAGGTCCTTGATACAAGTCCATATTTAGCCAAGTAAGGACCATGCAGAGAGCTCAAGTCTGTGAGAAGTGTTTGGCGCACACTGGGAAAAGCCCCAAAGCCACAGCTATATCTTGACATAAATGTCAAGAGTCTCATGGCAGGAGATTTGAGCTGGGTTTCAGGACAAGGGAAGTGCCCATGACAGGGAAGTGAGAGCGTATGTCTGGGGAAAAGATGGGCAACAGCCTGGGTGCTGTCGGAGCTGCGGATTCAAGAGGACATGACTGTTACACATCAGTCTGTGCATTCCTTGGGGACAAATGGCCTGAGTCAGTCCAGAAGTCGTGTTTAAATACATTTTCCCTAGGATCAGGGAGGTATGTATCAGATGGAGGTCGTGGGCAGGGGGAGGGGGATCTGGAGGGCAATGTCTCCTCTATTACTCACGTTTCAAAATATTTCCTATTTCTAGTCAGCTGCCAATGAAAGGAAGTTTTATTAAGCATGGCTTTAAAAAGCAGTATTTGACTCTAGCTGCATATGTATCAAAAGATGGCCTAGTCGGCCATCACTGGAAAGAGAGGCCCATTGGACATGCAAACTTTATATGCCCCAGTACAGGGGAACGCCAGGGCCAAAAAGGGGGAGTGGGTGGGTAGGGGAGTGGGGGTGGGTGGGTATGGGGGACTTTTGGTATAGCATTGGAAATGTAAATGAGCTAAATACCTAATAAAAATGGAAAAAAAATAAATATATACTGTCAAATCACACACACACACAAAAAAGGCAGTATTTGTTGTTAGTTCATTCGGAAGAAGTTCCCCCTGTAGCTGAGGATAACCTTGAACTTACTCTCTTCCTGTCTTAGCCTCTGGAGTACCTAGGACCACAGGTGAACTTCACACCCAGCTTGAGGGGTCAGCAGTCCATGGCTGTTATTGCACTCACACGTTATCAAGCCCTACATTATCTCTCTCTTCTTCTCCAATCTTCATTGCAAGATGTCCAAGTTGAGTGGCACGTTGGAATAGGACACCCTAATGCTTGGTAAACTTCACCATTTTAGCTGCAGAAGACTCTGGGTAGAAAAGTATGTGTGTCTACATATGTCTGTGTCTCTCTCTGTGTGTGTGTGTGCTTCTGTGCATATGAGTAAATTTTAGAGTTTTATAGACAGTGTACAAGATCTTATGAGGAATCTACTCACGCCCAACAAAATGACATCTTTCTTGATGTACTTGCTCCATGACTTTCTGCCATTCTAGGGGACAGTCTGGGAGCTCTGAGTGGCACACCGGAGCTGCCAGGGAAAGGCAAAGGGATCAGCCAGATTGTCTGGCAATAGAGTCATCACGGCAAGAGTGTGGTATGGATAGAGAAGGTGGGGTTGTTAGTAGTTATTTTGGGAGACTGAAGAGATGGCTCACCCCTGAAGAGTGTTGTGCTCCTTCTGCGGACTAGAGTTTCGTTTCCAGGTCCCAACCACAACTCCATACAACTCCAGCCCCAGGGGATCTGATAGGCTTTTCTGGTCTATATGGGTATCTATTTGTACATGGTAATTAGCATTCATGCACATATAACATACACACACACACTCGCGAGCACGCACACACACACACACACAGTTGAATCAATAGTAAAATAAAACTTAAACATCTCTTTAAAAAGCTGATAATGGGAGTTTCATTTCTTCTTATCTAGCACGGAAAATTAGTTCCACTTTAATTTTAAGTGAAACTATTTTAAAGATTTGTAAATTTCTAATGTTTCCTGAATAACCTGCTTTAGTGACCTGGGCAGAGGCTTCCTTGGTGGCTTCTCTGTATCCAACCCCACTTGCACCACTTATACACAGTGTGACTGGGGTCATAGGTTTAGAAGGAACCCAAGTTAAGGCTAGCCTAGGGGCAAATCAAGCCAGGATTATGCAAACCGGATTGAATGTCCTGAGAATCGTGGCCAAGCAGATGTTGCAAAGCACAACGGAAGGGCTGATCGCTGGACAGCCAATGTGGAATTCCCCTTTGTGTAACTGTGGTGCCACATAAAGCAATTTGACTTTTACTCAAGGACCAACACCTTACTCTAACTTCTCACATGAGAAGTTTGTTTTGTCAGAGGCAATAGGTGATATTTCGGGCTACTCAGAGATAACCGTTTTGACTGTATCCATGACTACCCCAGATAACCATAGGTACCTGAGCCTGGACACCAGTGGCATCTCTGAGCTGCAGAACTTGTCCCTGGATGGAATTTAGTCTATGTATAGCTTCTCTTTATGGTTGTCACTTCAAAGCTTACAGACAGGCCTCAGGGAAGATGGCCTTTTGGATTTGTGACTTTAGCAGTCACACGGGGGACCATGACTTAGAAGACTGGGTTCTCACTGTCTTGGAATTTTTAGTGACTGTTCAGCAGTGAATCCTGTTTCTTCTTTTTGCATGGAACCTGCAGTTTATGTGTAGTGGTTCTCAACCTTCCTAATGCAGCAGCCCTTTAATACAGTTCCTCATGTTGTAGCGACACTCCCCCCAATTATTTTCATTGCCAAGTTATAACTGTGATTTTGCTGCTTTTATGAAGTGTAATATAAGTCTCTGTGTTTTCCGATGGTCTTAGGAGACTCCTGTGAGTGGGTAGTTTGACCTCCAGGTTGAGAAGTGCTGATGAGGTATCTTAACTGAAGTGTTCTTTCTGTGATGCCATCTTTGTCTGGCACAATAAACAGAGCCACTGACCACCTCAAGGGTCATTTCTGGGCTCCCCTCTGCCCATCTACGTTCAGTTGATCACTACATCCTCTGGGGTTTTCTCCGTAAACATTTCTCTCATCTGTTCACATCTCTTGACCTCTAGTTTAGAGTGAACATTTACAGACACCAGCAAGACTGTTAATTTCCTCATCAAACCCCTCAAGTAACTCCCAAGTTTTCTTCTTTAGGTAAAACAATCCTGGCCTGAAGTTCACAGTGTAAAGTCCATTGGCACGGCCTTTGTCTCTCAGAGCTCGTATATATTTTTTAAAGATTTATTTTTTTTAATTATGTGTATATGTGTGTGAGAATATGCACACATGGATACAAGTGCCCATGGAGTCCAGAGGAGGGTGCTGGATCCTTTAGAACTAGAGCTACAAGTGGCGGTGACCCTCCTGATGGGGGTGCATAGTGCCAAACTTGGGTCTTTTGCTAAAGCGTTATTTGTTCTTAACCACTGAGCCATCCAGCCCCAGGACTCACTTTAATACCGTGTAGAAACTTTTTTTTTTTTTTTTTTTTTTTTACCATTTTACCTCTCCATCCTTTTGCTTCAGTTTTTTTGTTTCCCTCTATAACCCCGTCTCTTTAGTTTTTGTTTAATTTTTTTCCTTTCAAATGATCCATTTTTTCCTACCACAGGCCTTTGCATATTTAGCTCTTCTCCCCCCTTCTCTTTCTGAGTTCTTTCAGCTTAGACACCACTTCTTTATATGATTTTTCTTTTCTTTCTCAGTCCAGGACTGGTAGGTTCCCCTGGGTGTATGTTACTTTTGCTGTATGTGACTCAAGTCAGTCGTTGTACACATGATAAGATTACGTGCTCTCTACCTTGTTACTGTAAGCACCACAGGCCAGGGCTCCTGTTGGATCATCATTATTTGCCCATCGTATCGCTCTGGATCTATGGAAAGCTTATAGTGGTGGACAACAGAACAGTTGCATATACAAACCTATAGCAATTGTAATAGCACACCCAAGACCTGCGCAAACTCAAGGCAGACAAAACCCCAACATGAAGATGGGGGTGATGGTGGGGTGAACCCCACCCCTAGTTAAGGAGTTCTTGGCAATCGATAGTTGCTGAATGAGTGATAGTTTTCTTTAAAGTTACAATGCTTGGTACATCATCCAGTCTCTATGACATATCCGTACCCAAGAATATTTGGGTAGCACAAATTGGACTCAACGGGTTTATAAAAAGAGAAAGAGCATGAAGTTGAATGGATACAGAGGTAGCGGTGGGTCTGGGAGGAGTTGGAGAGATGAATATGACTATGTATATTACAGGAAACTTCTTAAAGAATTAGTATAAGATTTTAAAACAATATTTGGTAGTTGATGATTTCTTGAAAATGTTCTCAGGTTACCCTCAAACTCTCGAGCTGCTAGAATTATGGGTGTATCTCTCTACATCTGGCATTACTTCCTAAAGGTTCATAGCTCCAAGAGGCTCTGTATCTTGTTATTCTGTCTCATATAAAGTAGAGGATGGATTCATTGGGAGAAACAGCTATCACAAATGACATGCTTAATCCCATAATAACCTTCCAGTTAAAAAAAAAATATCTGTTTACTAATCAGCCCCTTGCAGGCAGGTGTTAACTGCATCTTCCCTGATTTTGGGAATGAAAACAATGCCTTGTATGGAAGAGGTGAGGAGAGAAGGAGGCTTCGGCATTATCTAATCCATACTTAAAGGTATGGAGAAGGAAATGGCTCCTCCAGCCGCTACATAGGTTAACTTCAAAGGTAGGGTCTAAGCCCAGTACTACTTTGTGTACTAGCAGCAAGTTGCTTTTTAGGCATTAAGACATCAAATTCTTGAGGCCCACCAACACAATGGGGGCATTATTCTGGGATTTGTGCAGTGCGTGGGTTTTGTGGTAATGAGGAGAAACTAAAAGTCTGAAATTACGTTTTCTTCTATCAAACAGTATGACTATTCTGCACTTGCCGCACCCAGCCTTGTGTTTACGAACCGGCGTTGAGGTGAGGGCTGCTGAGTTAATTTTGTCTCAGGGAAATGTCCAGGCCTTGACCGCAGAGCGTTAAATCTGTGGTGAGGTCTCTCTCACTATAGCAATCAATACAGCATCTCTTCCAGAAACTCTTAAGTCATCAGACAGTCTACTTGGTTTTTGACCTTGACTCTGAACACATTCTCAGTGTGTGCTCTCTGTGCACATCTCTATGACAAGGATCCAGGTGCTCAGGCTACTTCTACTGTGGCTGTGTTGTTCACAGTCTTTGCCTCACACCCTGGAAAAGGGAAGGGGCTGTATGTGGCCATGTTGGAAAGTGTGTGGCCTTTAAGTCAGCCATCTTTAAACCCTTTGAAATCAAGATCCTTTTGCACTCTTAAAAAATGTCACATGGAGCTTTTATTTATATGAGTTATATCAATTGATATCACTACGTTAGAAACAAAACCACATCAAGTGTCTCCATATAACACTGTAAAGGCATAGGCAACAGTGATACTAACATGCATAAATCCTTTAAAATCTTTACAATGACCTGGTCTGATAGAAGAAGGTAGGTTTTGGGGGTGGGGTGCTGTAATACAGTCCAGTGCATAAAGGTGCTTGCTGCCAAACTCAATGATCTGAGTTTGATCCCCAGAACATACAGGAACAGAAGGAGAGAACTGGCTCCTAAAAGTTGTTCTCTGACCTTTAATTATGTGCTGTGGAACATATGTGTGTTAGCGACACACACATACAAAGTTAAAAAAAATCCTTATACATATTCTGAAATTTAGACTTCTGTGATTTATTGTTTTGGCTGGAGCCTTTGAAGAAAACCCAAATGCAACTAAATAATGGGAGTGGGGGTGGGGGTTTCTTAGATTATCAGGATACCCTTTGAGAATGGATAATATCAGAGTGATCCAGAGAGAGGAGGGATGGTCAAATGAGGTAGGGGAGGAAGGGGCAGGGTGTGTACCCACAGGGCTGTGCCTTGTATTCTGAGGTCCTTATCTGCCCTAAGTAGACACCTTGAGGACAGGACCCTCAAGTGGGAGGCTGGTTATAAACTGTTTTCACACTAACAGTTATTGGTCTCTGGAAGAAGGCTGCATGTCTTGTGTCCCACCTCATTTATGTCAGACAGCTAAGGATGGACCCGCTATCATCCTTCTGCTTCCCGCCACCAGTTCTGTGTCCCCGGGATCAGCTCTGTTGTTGGAAGCCATAGATACCTTCCTCGAGGCTTGTCTTTGTAGCATGGTGTGGCAGTTATGCGGGCAAGTCCTGGAGTCAGACTTGGCCTGCCTTTTAGCATCTGTGTGGTATTGGGAAGATTACCAAGCTGGTCTGTGTTTCCGTTCTCTATACACAATTGGATAAGAGGACGGGAACTGCCCTATTGGGCAAAGACCAAATGAAACTATGATCCTGTGTAAATGATTCAGTGAGCATCTGCCCTGTACAAGCTGGCACACCCTAGGGATGGTGTTGATGTTTCTTCTTTACAATGCTCAGAGACCGCAGCTGGATGAATCTGCTCATAGACCTAAGGTCTTTGGAACAGCAGAACAAGTTTTGATCTCAGTTTTCTGAAGGCATTATAGGGGGACAGAGAAGATAATCCTGTGATGGGAGGAGTTTGGCTCATGCACTGGGAACCCCACTTCCTGCCCTAGTTCCTGGATCAGGAGCTTCAAGACAAGTTATCCCAGAATCTTCTTTCTTCTTCTGAGAGCTGAAGAGTTGTCAGAGCCATTTTTTTTTCCCAAGCTACTTTTCAGTTCTAGAATTTTTTTTTGTCACTGCACCTCCGCTCGATCTACTCCCTGTGGCAGAAATTAGTTGGCACTCCGATGTATTAGTTCCGGTGTGTTTTTTCCATACCAAAACCCCAGGTACAAGACCAGGCAGGCCCCTTCAGTCTCTACTAGTCTGTGCTCCTGCCCAGCTCTGGAAGTGCCATTCTGTAAGAGAAACAAACCTTTTTCCTGGGGGCAGCTTTTGCGTGTTCACCTGTGTTTCCTTCTCGCCGTCCTGGCCCCCGGTGCTTTGAGGTTGCAGTTTCGTTGTGAGTCAGGCCTGCTGAGAGCATCGGAAACCAGAGAGGCCTTCATTGAGTGGCAGGACATGATGCTGGCTTTTCCTCAAGAGCATGACCAGGGTGGCGACCCAGGTGTGGGAGGGAGGTGGTGGGTTTCTCGGATTGACTGTGTCAGGGAGAAATTACTGGAAAACCCTCGAGAGCACCACATCTATTCGGAAGAGCTGGCACTTTCTTAAGAAAGAAAATAATCTATACACGGTAGGACTTGGTGGAGCCTTCCTGTGATCTTTGCACTCAGGAATTTGAGGCAGGAGGATTTCTAGATAAGGCCTATCTGGACTACAGAATGAGGACCTGTCTTAACTAAAAGCCTCCAAACAGAAAAAAACGAGCAGCCAACCAAACAAAGTCAGAAACGGCCCACACTATGGTAGAACACACACCCTTGGCAGTTTAATACCTGCTGAGAGGCAGGTCTGGTGTAGATCAAGGCCTTTTGGTGTGACTGGTTCCTGACAGAGGACTCAAATGACAGATTTTCTTAGCAAAGGTGATTTGGGGATCATACCGGATTCTCCTGACAGAGCACAGTGAGGCTAATCTGAGTGCTGGCTCAGTGTTGGTGAGGTTGCCAGAAGCTGTAGGCTTAGCGGAATTAAGGTCCCCCAACCCTTCCATTGTATCTGACCCAGAAAAGAAAACAGAACAATACTGAGGGGCCAGCACTGTTTGACCATGTGACTGACTCTCCCACCATGCATTCCCCCATGCCAGCCTTTTCATGGGTCTATGAAAGAAACACCAAGGAGCAGGTGGGCTGGAAGTCCACAAACTAGAAACGTGTAGATGACACAAAGGAAGATGCTCACCACCTGCAATGTAGAAACACATTGTTTTATAGACTTGAGCAGCAACCTTTCTGGTCCTTCCTTATTCTTGCTGTGAGGCACTATTTCTAAAGTGATTAGTAGCTTCTAGAGAGCCAGGGTCAAATGCAGATCCGGGAAAGAAGCGTCAAAAAGAACCAACAGTGGATTCGGAGTTTGGAAACGGCAGCGGCTTCAGAGTGCTCAGGGCCGGATGGGAAGCTGGGATGGTGTGCAGATCCTCTGGGATACCCCTGGTTACACAGAGTGGAAGATAGAGGGGGTTCATTGAAGGGCTGAGAGCCCCTTAGAGAGGGGGAAGGTGTGGGAGGCTTCCCAAGTGAGTTATCAGGGGGGAAGAATTATAGGAAGTGACAATATTGTTTATTCAAATGCCACCTAAGACCATCAGGAAAAGAATGTCTCCTATGCAAACCCTATAGAACCCAGATCCTGAGACTGTAACTGGGGCTGGGCTGTAATCCATGTGCACTGCAAACTAAGCCAAATCAGCTTTTATAAAGAGTTTTTAGGACGATGCTGTTCTAGGTCCTAAAAGAGTAACTTTCAAACATTTGTGTAAGAGCCCCAAATGACTCTCCCTGTAGCATATAAGAGTGTGTCTCGCCAGAAGGGTCTCCATGTGTTAAACTGTGCGTTAATGGGGGCCTTGGGATGGGGAGTTGGAAGAGTAAAGATGATATCTTTAGAAGGGTGTCATGGACAAGCTGACCTCCTTGCATCTCTTCTCTTGGAATCAAGAACCCCAGTGTACTTCCAAGGAAACCTTATTATATCTGCAAGGTGAGAAAATAAACCCTTCCTTTGGCACTCTGTGGCTAGCTGCGATGGCCTATATGGCCTCTTCTCTGCCCATTGGAACTACATATTGATCATCAGAACAGCTATGTTGGCTGGTACCGTCTCAGTTGTGGTTCCCATTTTCAGTCTCCTGAAATGGCTCTGAACGCTCAAAGGCTGGGGAAGAGCTAAGATTCTGACAGTTGAGTCCTGCCTGTGGAGGCAGATGCTGATGGAGACTAACTAGGTAGGATCTTTGGTAGAGGAACATGACAGACAGTGGGACTTCTGATCTTCATAACAATGGCTGAAATTTCTGTTTCATTTCAGGTCAAGTCAGAAAACTTTAGAGAAAGCTTGGTAAGGGGTTGGGGATGGGTGGGGAAAGAGGTCGGTGCCTCTCAGATCAGACAGAGCCAGAATTTGCTCTCATTGCCGCAGTGGTGGGAAAATGGAGTTTCAGGGTAGAGGGCTAGGGCAACCGTGATCTGAGTCAGAGAAAGGGTGTGAGGGATGCTGGGAACTTCACACTGACCCCACTGTGGTCCCCTGCACTTTCCACCTCAGCTGAGCCAAAGGCCATATACAAGTTTAACTGCAGCTGGTCCTCACTACTGTTCACATTCTGAGGTTAACCAGCAAACTCTGCGTACACCAGTCCCTTCCAGCTCCTGGGCCACAAGAGAACAAAATATGCTCTTAAGTCATTTTAGACTTCTGGGTATCACAAGCCAGGCTCATCTTCTCAGGCTGCTCATTTCATCACCAAATTTCCATTTTCACTTGCTTCCATGCTCAGCGCCTTCAGGTCAGCCATTTAGCTTGGCATCCCACACAAAATGCTGTATAGTCTTCATTCTTACAGCTCTCTCTGCTCAGGGATCTGGCCAATTTCAAAAGGTCCTTGTTGCTGTAGGAGTTGCTCCTACTTGTGGGTCTCCAAGCATGGGTTTATTGGTCAGTACTGGCCTTCGTCGCCACTCACTTCTGCGCTTCCATCTCCCGACTACCTAATCTTCCATGAGGTTTTCTTCAATAGCTTGTTCCCACTGGGATTTCATTGAAAAACTCCTTGGCTCTGTTCCTGTTCACCATGAGGGGGGAAGTTTTGCTTCATCATGCTTCTACTGCCATGATATCCTGCCATGATATGCTAACACTTCTCAGGCACAAGCAACAGAGTCACCTGATTCTGACTGTGGATAGACACCTTTGAAAGTAGGAGTGAAGACATGTATTCCCTGCTTGATTCCTCAGGTATTTGTTATAGTGATGAAAAGTTTGCCTTTGAGGAGGGCGGCAGTTACCCCAAAACAGGAAAGCAGCAGGTTTGACTCTTAATCCTCATTTCTGAAAGACAGATAGACAGACAGACAGACAGACAGACACAAGCACACATGCATGCATGAATGCACAAAGAACACGTAGAGATGTAGCCTCCTTGGTCAGCCAACACCCTTGCGATCTGTAGGGAGGGGTATTTCAGTACATTTTATTGGCATAAGAACCTCTGTAGATCTTTTTGTTTTGTGTTTTTTTGTTTTTGAAATGTCACAATCATTTGCAGTTTGGGATAGGTCAGTTACATTGGAAAGTCATATACATCCCCCTTTCCAAGAGTTATTTTCCATTTACTTACATGTCTCTGTATGGGCATGTGAGTGCAGGCTCCCATGGAGGCCAGAAGGAGGGCATAGTCACCCTGGGAGTTGGAGCTACAGATGTATGCTGCCTAACCTTGGATGCTGGGAACCAAACTCCAGTCCTCTGTAAGAGAAGCGTGTCCACTCAGCTGCTGAGCCATCTTCCTGCCCCAAGTCATCTAAATTCCAAACAGTACCTTCTCATGACTCAAAATCTCAGGCAATAGTAAAATAAATGTGTGACAAGTAGACTTCCAAATAGAAGCCTAGTTGGATGTGCTCATGGTCAGATGCAACAGTGGCAACAGCAACCTTTGAGGGGGCAAGATTTGTAAGTGCCAAGTGTCTCACTAACATGCTCTAAAAAGAAAACAAACTATTTTGTGATTAGCAAAAGGAAAAAAAAATCCTCTTGCACTCATGACAAAAGTGACAGCTCTTGCACATTATCTAGAGTTGAGAGGTGTTTTTTCCTGTGCTCCATCATGCGTGTGTTTACTTTGTCCTTTGGACTAGAATCCATATTTCTTGAGTGCCAATAATAGAAAGGAGAGACAGTCTAGCTTGGTGTGACCATTGGCACATTTTCGTTAGGATATGTACTTACAGTACTCAAATAGTAATGACTTTGGCCTAGAAAAAAATGAGAGCTGGTGCGGTGGTTTGAACGAGTATGGTCTATAGGCACATGTATTTGAATGCTTGGTCCTCAGTGAGTGGAACTCTTTGGGAAGAACTAGGAGGTGTGGCCTTTCTGGAATAGCTGTGACCTTGTTGGAAGAGGTGTCACTAGGAGTGGGCTTTGAGTTTTCTAAATCTCACACCAGGCTCGGTCTCTTATTTCCTCTGCCTCCCATCTGTAGATCAGGATGCAAGCTCTCAGCTATTGCTCCAGTGCCATACCTCTGTGCTTTCTGCCATGATGGCCATGGACCAGTCCTCTGACACTGTAAACAGGCCCTGAATTAAATGCTTTCTTTTATGAGGTGCCTTGGTCGTAGAGACTTACCATAACAATGGAATAGTAACTGACTTTTGGTCTTTTTGTGTGTGTGGCTGTGGCAATGTCTTCCAACTCTGATGAGCCTCAGTTCCTATCTCTGTGAAGTAAGGAGATGTCTTCCTGCTTTCTCCACCCTTGAAGAGAATCAGAGGCTTGCAAAGTACTTAAACTATGTGAAGGCTAACCACATGAAAGAGGCCCTCTCTTGTCTCATCAGTCACTCAGTGACTGGCAGCTTTTTCTAGAACCAGGGACCCAGACTAGGATCCAGGAGTTTCTTCTGTGTGGATATGCCACAAAACATTAAGTCCCATGGACTTTTCCTGTACCAGGTGATGCAGCCTAGTAGATTATGTGTGTGTGAGCACGCACACGTGTGTGTGTGTGTATACTTTTTCTCCAGCAACAACAATCATGTCTATGGACATCTGTTCTTTTCATTAACTTACCCTCTAAAACCTCCCTTTGTCTAGGCTTTTTGGTTCCTCATGGGCCTCACTTCTTTGTGACACAGCTTGGAAAACACACTGGCCTGTATGGCTCTTAGTCACCTTTTCGACCATGGAGTTGCCAGCTTAGGTAATGGTAATCACATGATCACATGTGTCTGGCATAGTGTGTACTCGTGTGTGTGTGTGTCTGTGTATGTGTGTGTGAGTGTGTGAATGTATTTGCACGCATGTGTGTGCTGTGTGGCTGATTGGAACACTGCTGTGACTAAGTGCAGCCAGCTGCCTGGCACTACATGTGTGATGCATTCTGAGGCTCTGGAGCCTCCACTGAAGGGGCTCTTCCTCCACAGTCCCTGATTTCCCTGACACTTAGCTATTTGTTAACACTACCTATAGAAGTATGAATTAAAGCTCATAGACTCTTAATTCATGATGGAGGCAGAAATGTGGATGCAGATTTGAGCCCCAGATGCTTTAAAACCATGATCCCATTCAGGTTGGTAGCAGAGCGAGCACTTCATCTGAGCAGCTACCCCTGAGCTCCCAAGCTCCACTTTTGGCAACTACCAAACTCCTCCTCTTTCTTTCCTCTTAGCCTCATCTGCTCCCTCAGGATGTTCATCCTCCCCAGGTGGTTTTGAGAACCATTGTCATGAGCTCATGGTCCTTGAAAGCCTTCTACAGGAAGCCACCGTCAGATTCCAGTAAGCTTTGGAAGTTGGAAATAGGTCATCTTAAATCCAAAAGCTATCATCCACACAGATTATTCCCCCCAGTTCAACTCTTATATGAGAAACATAAGGAGTTGTGTAAAGCAGAAACTGAGGAGTCTGGATGAGCCTTAAGACTCGACTGTGGTTCCCTGCACCATCCTTGTCTTTGCTCTGAACCCATTCAGTACAGGCGCCATCTGCTGCTGCTGCCAAAGGTTGGGGTGCTTGTTCCTTCCTTCCACGCAGGAAAACTGTCTCCTGCTTCACTGTTGTTCGATCAACGGAGGGACACATCTTCCAGGCCATCGGGACCTTCTACCCACACTTCCTCTGGGATGTGGAAAGGACTCAAATTCCTGTGTGCCTGGAGTCCCAAGGTTCACAAAGACCTTTGGTGCACACTAAACCAGCCAGCACTCACTGTTTTCCCAGGAGGAAGCAAGGCAGAGTTACCACTGTTCTTTTACAGAGAGGAGAAAGCAGGCTGGCTGGCACGCCCAGGCCAGGATGTCCAGGTTAATACTCAGGACAAATCAAATGCTTTCAGAGCTCTCAGAGTTGGGGGAAGTGTGGGGTTTCTTTTTTAGTTTATTTTTATATCATGCCCCTCTTTTGTTCAGACAAGGAAGCTAGCGAGCAGACTATTAAAAGGACTTATCCCATGGCATGAAAACAAAACAAAACTAAACCAAAACAAAACAAAAAACAAAACCACTGGCTTGGGACCCTCAAGACCAAGTTCTCAGTACAAATGAGATTTATTTCCCTCAGAGGACAGAGGGCAGGGAATAAGAGACACAGACAGGAGATAGAGGATGAAGAAGGAGAAGGGAACAAGGGAGAGAGGGCAGAGATATTTGTCCCAGAGCGACAAAGAACTCTCCTCTCTCTTGAGAGGAGACAGATGTGGCCCATAGGAAAATGGCAGTTTTATAAAGGTCAAAGGGGAAAACCTGTGTTAGGATGAAACATCTGATTTTGATTGGGTGACTAGCTTTAGGAATCAGGGAGAGGGGCAAGGCCTCCAGAGCTATGCTTGCTTGTCACACTGAGCTGCCAGAGTGCCTTGAGGTAGTAATTCACATTTTAATGTTGGGGTTGGGGATTTAGCTCAGTGGTGGCCCTGGGTTTGTTCCTCAGCTCTGGGGGTGAGGGTGGGGAGTGGTGGAAAGACAAAATAACAAATTTTAATGTCTTGACAAATTATTTCACTGCTTTTGACACTGTGGGCCCAACAATTTCTAAAAGATTATAGAATGCCTTATCCTTTCGTTATCCCCAAATAAAAGCCCAACTTCATGACATTTCACCTTCCTCTGATTGCCACCTGCCTGGGAACAAGCCACATGGTCTCTGCTTTGCAATAAAGCAGATGAATTTACCTCCTCCCAGGTAGAAAAAGAGGAACGAAATCCAACCAACCAACTAAAGAAACAAAAGAAAGAAAAACAAAACAAAACAAAACAAAACAACAAAAACCCCTCCACTGCAGACTCAGCAAACACAGGCGATAACCAGCGTTGTTTCCCTGGAGGCAGCCTCCCCCACTTCCCCGAAGAGTTGTATTTTCCATCCTAGCTGTTGCCATTGGCTTATAGCACTATCTATTTTCGGTCTTCACAATGGAATCATACTCTGATACCGGGTTTAGGGCTCTGGCAGGTGTCAAGTGTCATCTCCGGCCTCTGACGTCCGTGACGTCATGACGGCCTCTGAGCTTGCCCCAGTGTCGTCTTCTGATAGGTCAGGTAGCTGGGCAGGAGGAGCCAGAGATTCAGGGTTGGCTTCCTGGCTTTGTTCTTAGCCCGGGGCCTATGCGGGGCAGGCAGAGGGCAAGTAATGGTTGTGTTGCTTAAAGGCTTTCTCTTGAGCTCTGATCTAAGAGGAGGACGACTAGAGCCATCTTTGAGAGCTTTCCCTGTGCTTTCCCCACCCCCCAATTGTGTGGTGCTTATGTATGCAAGACATTTCTGGATAGGGGGCTTTCCCAGGGCTGGTCATATTTACCATGTCATTAGCTCAGTGCCCATTACACTCACTCGTGATCTGATTCTAATCACAGCACCTATGTGTTTGCCTCCACTCCTTCCCTGGTAAGCAAGGTTGAATAGACAGAGCTAACTTGACCCGTGACTTTTTTTGGGGGGGGGGTTCCCCCAAAACCCTTTGTCAGATCTTCAGCTATCAAAGCCTCCATGAGGTTTTCTTTACCCAGAACTCTTACCGGGTGTTCTCTCCCCTGCCTCTTTTTCTTGAGGCACTCCATTTTCTTAAAGGTAACTAGCCAACTAAATCCTTCCCAATAGATTATAATGGCAACCTCTTACCTTCTCAGCTAAGTACTTATAGTTTAACTGGTACTATGTAAACCAATGAACATCCATAGTTGTGTGTGTGTGTGTGTGTGTGTGTGTGTGTGTGTGTGTGTGTGCTAAGATTGGAGGTTAGGGCCTTCCCCAGCTGCATGGATTTACTGCCCTTTCTGATGTGAGTAGTACCTACCAGTCATAGGCAGACACTCATAAATTGCCTCATCTTGGGAATATCCGTGGCTTCTGTAGGCTGAGTCTAAGAAGCCTTTTCTTTGAGAAAGTCTGGGCAACAGTGTAATGCATGGCCTTGGAAATAATATGCAGCCCATCTACCAACTGCCCACCCTCTCACTTAGGAAGAGACGCTAATAATGAGGCAGGTCTGAATTCAATCCTCTTGCCATTTCTTCATTGGAAATGAAGTGACACCTTGGCTATCCCTGTGGGGTTTAATGCCTTCATCTTCCCTCTTTTTAAAGAGCTGTTTCCAGGACAACCTTATGTGTCATATGTTTTTTAGAATAAATAATAAAAAGAAAATGGTAGCTAACCCTCAGAAATTGCCTCATTTTGGGAATATCTGTGGTTTCTGTAGGCGTTTTACTTTTTATTATTATTTAGAATAAATTATTATATTAATAAAATTATTATACAAATAGAATGGTAGCTAACCCTTGAAACTCCTCAGGCATGGGTCTAAATGGTATGTGTATATTAATCCTTTTTATCTTTACCATATTTCTTTTTAAATTGGTTATTTTATTTATTTATATTTCAAATGTTGTCCCCCTTCCCAGTTTTTCCTCCACAAAGCCCCTATCCCCTCTCCCTTCCCCTGCTTCTATGGGGGTGCTGTCCTGCACCTGCCCACTCCCACCTCGCCACCCTAACATTCCTCTACGCTGGGGAATCGAGCCTCCACAGGACCAAGGGCCTCCCTTTCCATTGATGCCAGAAAAGACCATACTCTGCTACATATGCAGCTGGAGCCACAGGTTCCTCTATGTGTACTCTTTGTTTGGTGATTTAGTTTCTGGGAGCTCTGGGGGAGTCTGGTTGGTTGATTTTGTTGTTCTTCCTATGGGGTTGCCAACCCCTTCAGCTCCTCCATTGGGGACCCCATGCTCAGTCTGATGGTTGGCTGTGAGCATCCGCATCTGCATTGGTCAGACTCTGGTAAAGCCTCCGAGGGGACAGCTATACCAGGCCCTCACCATATTTCTAGCAGCAATGTGAGTACCTAGGATGAGTGCATCTTACAGAGGGAGAAACTGAGCTCAGGAAATGTTGTGCATGGCCTGAGAGCATACATCTAGCAAGTGTCAGGGTCAAGATGTGAATCTGAGCAGCATGGCTGTAGATACCCTCTTGTCCCTTAACAGAGTAGATAGAAGGGACACCCTTGGCTTATCACTAGCTAGTGTAAAGTACTTTCTGGTACCCTATATGTAAAACACACAGTGAATGTTAGTTTCCTTTCACAGTGGGATGCTTTAACAGTTCAATGCTTTCACAGTGGGATGATGGGCTTTCAGGGGATGTATTTGTGGGGTAAACATAGGCCACTGACAACCACCTGGCTTGGCTGACCTTTCCTTCAGGTAGGAAAGGCACCTCTTTCCAGCACTAAGACAGCCTGTTCTTAGACATTCTGCAAAGGACATCCTTGGTTTCTGGCACTCCTGTCTCTCCAGCCCAGGAAGAGACTTTTCTATCAGGAACCTAGGGGACATTTTTTTTTTTTAAAGTAACAGAGGGTAGTTAGGGATAGCTACTTTGGGGCAGCTCTGACCCAAACCCTAGAAGGAGAAAGCCATGAATCAGGAGTCATGTAGCAACACAGGGTTTTCCTTCAGGCTACTTTGGTCAATGTGCGTCCGTAGTTCTCTTGAGGGATTCCCTGATGGTTCACTGTGCACTCTGGTAGAACCTTCTGACTCCCCATGTTGCCTGATTCACCCCAGCCCCTCATTACTCAGACTCCATCAAGGTGCTACTGGAGAATTGGATTGGGTCACCACAAGAATGAGTGGGAAGCTGGGCAAAATACTACATCCTTCATCTCTGGGAAGACAGGACCTCCATCCGCCTCCCTCTTCACATCTGAAACCTCAAAATAGGAAAACCATGAAGGCAGGAAGAAATAATTAAAGAATTGTCGGTACTTTTTGAATCTCCAGCTCTACTGAATTAGTCATGGCTGCGGCTTGGGTACTTCTGATAACACCTCCTTGGCCTCCCTAACAGTGTTATTAATCACAGTAGCCAATCACAGGCCCGGGAGGAACATGCTGAGGATGGGAAAGAGGCTAAACACCAGCAAAAACAGCAGGGGCAAGCTTGGTACTCAGTGTGGGTAAAGGTCCCTGAGGTGGAGGATAATATGAGTCATGGTGTTGAAGCTCCAGGCCAGACTTTTAGGTGGGGTGTGGGTCATGATTCTCAGGAAGTTGTTGAACAGCACCCTGAATACCAAGGCCCAGCCAAGTGAACCCTATCACCGTTGCCGTCAGTCAGGTTATCCCCCAATTTGCCACAGATCACTTTGCCTTGGTTGCCAATGCCAAGTTTAAACTCATATGATTGTTTTGCTTCCCCAAGATGCAATATGGAAGTAAAGACTCTGCCATTCTAGATGGGAGGATAAACTGGAATGCCAGCTGACAAGGGCACGGTGCCCAGTAACCACTTAATGGCAGGCTCATTTCACTTTGACTTATCTGTACAGTTTATAGTTTATCATATTCTATCTATACTTCTGTTCCTTGTTCCTCAATACCCACTCTCTGCCTCCCATGTGGCCACTGAGGCTAATACCACTGTGCATTACAAAGTCCTTTTACACAAAACTCTGGTCATTGCTAGACCTTCCCTGGGCCTCTGACACTGTGGTTTGGTCTCAACCATTTTATAGCATCTTGGGGTGGTGGTGGGGGGAGGTCTCCCTTGAAGTAGGAGCATGAGTTTTGTTTCCCTACGAAGAATGTAGCTTCTCAAGTTCAGGAGCTGGGTCCATTGCTTCTTTTGATTCCCATGCCTTACCAGGCCGCCAAGTGAGCAGCTAGGTTCTTGAGACGAGACCTGGAGGGTAGGCAGGGTGTGTGTATGTGTGTGTGGCAATGGAAAGTTACCCAAAGTGATGGGGAAACCAGCTGGGGTGCTTCTGTTTGGGGATTTCCCTGGACCATGTTTCATGACCTGTATCAAGCCTAGCGTTTTGTCAAGCTGTAATCCTTCCAGTGTTCTCCATCTTCCTAACGCATTTCTGTACCTGGTACTCATTTTAATTGACAAAAGAGCTACCAGATGGAGAATATTGGAACATCAGGTGTGTGTGTGTACCCTTTAGGGCAGGATAAAGAAAGGGCCTCCACCGTGCTTTGTGCTTTAAGGATGACTCAAGGTCTCCCCCACCCCATTCTTAATTCTTACACAGTGCCAATTTCAGTGACAAGGGCTATCCTACTGTGGCTGGGCTTCTCCTACAGCTTCTGTGTACCACGCTCAGGCATGGGATATGTCTGTATCAAGCCCAGAAAGTCAGCTGAGGAACTTGAGGGCACACGAAGGCTGATACTACCGTACCTGGCATTTGCAGGTGGGTAGCGGTCCATTGTTAGAGGGGAGGGTGTGGATCTCAAAGCTGTAGTCCCTTTCTGTTTCCTACCCCACTCCCTATACACATTGTGTCTCTCTGTGTCCAGCTGGGTTTATTCTTCCACAGCCACAGATGGCCTTCTGCTCTGTGGCTTCTTTAGAGAGATTGGTCCTGGATGATGTTTGTTTATGGTTGGAGTTTGAGTGTACTTAGCACAAGCTGACATAACTGAATCACCCCAGACTGGATGTCACAAGAGCCTGACCTACTTCTCACCCACCTTCAACTCATTTCTCTACCCATGCCAATCCAACCTTGGTCTCTCCTACATTTTTTAAAAGAATGAACCAGAGTTGAATGCTGGGGTGGAAGGAGTTCTAGAGACTCATCTACTCTCTCTCTCTTCTTTAATAGATGGAAAGAGACTCCAGGCTTGGGAGAGCCTTGCTCTAAGTGCATACAATCTCTACAAGTGACATCAGTTTCCTTTCCCACATCAGCATCTGCGCTGCTTATACCGTTACAACACATCATATGCTCCATAAGTTGTGTTTCTGTTTCTTTTTCTATTATCAGCATTACCTTCTCAGAGAAGTTTCCCTTGATTAACTATTTTTATTAGAGGCCTTCAGGATCAACAGAATGAATATGCATATGCGTGCGCGCGCGCACGCACGTGAGCACACACACACACACACACACACACACACACACACACACACATTCTGGAATTGGTTGAACAGTTAGGTGGGCCGAGAATTCCCATGGGCAGCTGTCTGTGGGCTGGAGATCCAGAAAGCCTGGTATGGTTCCAAAGCCCAGGACGCCAGCACAGGTCTGACAGGCTGGGAACCAGGCTTACTGAGGACAGAAGAGGAATGCATTCGTTTAAGCAGACAGAGGGTGTAGGTTCCCTTTCTCTTTCTTTACTCTTTGTTCTATCAGGCTGTCAGCAGAATTGGCTGGTACCCACCCACACTGTGAAGGAAATCTACTTTCCATAGTCCTCAGATTCCAAGGCTAATCTCTTGCAGAAGTGCCCTTATAGATATGTTCAGAGGAAATGCTTGCCAAGATATCTGAGCATCCTATGGCCAATCCAATTAGTTTGACCCATAAAATTAACTATCACAATCTGACATCTTTTAATAGGTGGGTGGTGTTAATTGGCATTTTTTTTCCTCCCCATGAATTCCTTGGTATTCTTATTTCAGTGTGTTCTTTATGATTCCTATTATCCTGGCTGCTTCATCCATCATTTTAAGTGCCTTGGAGGCAAAGAGTGTTACCAGCATCTTCCTTTGGATCCCCTCACTCTATGCTCACCCCAGGGCCACAAACTCATGTCTACAATCCAGCAGGTGGGTAGCATAGCTTGATGACCAGGTCATATGTTCTCCCTGTCTGAGGTTTGGGTAAGACTTCAGAGAAGAGAGTGTTCCCTCAGTGCTCTGCTTGAGTCAGTTTAGGGGTCAGGACTGTCCCTTGCTTTGTAGAGACTGGCTGGACAGGATGTGAATATCTTTAATTTTTGCACAGTCAGATCACTTGTTTGGGGTCACACTGTGACACATTCATTGCCAAACCTGCCCATTTCACCAGGCCCCCTTGGGATTCTGTCAAGTCAGTCTTTGTCCTTTGTCCTTTCTTGCTCAATAGCGTTCTAGAGTTCTCAGGCAAAAGGAGTAGCCTATGGTGGGGCAAGTAGAGACTTATGTCATTCATTCTCTCACACAGGACGCATGAGAATCAGAGGCAGTAAGTGGTTTCCTCATTGACTGTGGTAACCCCTCTTTCACAAAGTTCAGAGGTCCTTGCAAATGTTTTAAGTTTCTGCTACTTTAGCTTTACCTTGAGCCCCTCGCCTTGCTGTTGACCCAGGAGACCACCAGGCTTCCTGCCGCCTCTTTTACAGTCATTCCTATCACTCACAAAAGCTGTAGGTTCCATGGCCAGAGAACCATGGAAATGGTCATTTCAGCTCATGTCTCACAGGATATCACGATTCTCTGGAACTTGGAGGGAGGCAAGTGTTGGCAGAAGGTACTACATTCTGGGATGTTGGCTTCTGACTCAAGAACCTTGGACATCATCTGCTCCAACTCATGGTTTCATTAAGAATGGATCTTAACAGTAGTGGCAGAGCTGGGACTAGACAGAGCCACAGACTGTCTGGCTTTTTTTTTTTTTTTTTTTTTTTGAGAACCCAGAGCCTCTTGAATTTGGCTACATTGAGTTGGAGTTAAAAGAAGGCAGAATATACTTGCCGTAGGTAGTAGGGACAGGTGACTTCCCATGGGCCACTTATTTTCTGTGTCCCCTCCTTACCAGTGAGGGTCAAGGTGTTTCAGGGAGCAACCCTAGATCTTCCCAGTCTGGAGAATGGTGCTAAGAGCAAATGTGAACTTTTTCTGCAGTGACTTTGCTTTTCACTGAGGCATTGGCTTGTCTCTTAACAGCTCTGGTCTTTATCTTGGCTAAAGAATGGGAAAAGTTGTGCAAATTTTCTGTCAACTGCTCAAGGGAGCCAATGGGGTAAAAGCTTTGAGTTCTTCAGACACAAGGGCAGAGGAAGGAATTGCTCAAGAAGAGCTCTCATGAGAGTTTTCCCTCCACCTGCACGTGCTATCGAGACCCGTCAAATCTAGCTGCTCCTTCCCTAGCCCCACCTGGTTAGCTGTGTGTCACAGTCCCATAAGTCTCTGAGAAGTAGTGTTGATTCCCTCCTACACAGTCGGAACCTTGATTGAGGATGTGATTCAACTCAGAGTGGCTGGGTTAAGTTTTTGTAAAGAGGTTGCTATGAGTGCACTTTTGTAGACCTCAAAGCCACGGAAACGTGGGAAACTTAGTGTGCTTTTTGTAATGATGACTACAAAGTCTATTCGTAGAGAAAGGACTTGCACACACCAACACCATTCAGTGTGGATGGAGGGAGCATTCATACCAATCAGTGAGGTCTTTCGCATCCAGGCGAGCATGCATGTGCGGCGACGCACGTGGACTCTGTTTTCCTTGCCGAGTGAGTCACTCGTTACAGTCATTATCTGGGGTCAGTTGATTCCCAGGCTCTTCAAGATGGGACTTCCAGACACTCACACATTTCCAAGGCTGTGTTTACCTGGCCACGTGAATTCTTACTGTAAGGATGCTAGCTCAGTCTGGACGGGGGAGGATGACGAGACTTCTAGCTTTGACGTTTTGAGAGTGACGTTTTGAGGGAAGGGAAGGTGGAAACGCAGATAGACGACCTTTATTATACCTTTCTCTCCATCAGCCCTCTTGCTAGTCATGGCCTTTTTCTTTATGCTAATGGTCTTTGCCAAGTCCAGGTAGCTGGACTATAGAAACTGCGTTTGAAGGAAGCCTAGGGCATCTCAGAATAACTCCAGGTAGAAGTTGCTGCAGGTCCTTGGACGCTGCTTCCTCCCGAGATCACTGTGTTGGAGGCAACTTGTTTTGAGCTTGAGGGTCCAGGAAAGATGAGTTCCTGCTTCCACATCCCCAGTCCCAAGTCCAGTGACTGGAGAGACAGGGATAAAGAGTGCAGTCTAAACCAGGCATCTGTGCTGCAGTGAGCTGCAGTCAAGGACCATGTGGTTGCCTAGGTGACAGTGGGAATGTGAGTCAGATGATGTCCCAAGTCAAATATCTTGTCCTTTATGAAGACCTCTGGCCAATCCCTAGGGAGGAAGTCCTCCCTAACTCCTCACAGTGCCTTGTTTCCTGCTCTTCTTGGCACTCACTGTTTTCAGCTGGTGCTGACACCGTGTGCTAAGGCTGGTTTTGTAATTGTCCCCTTTCCTGCCTGTCTGCAGGTCTGTTCTCTGCTTATTTCTTACAACTTCTGTCAAAGGAACTAAGAAAAGAATAAATAAATGAAGTCAAAATAGTCTTTAAATAAACACATTTTCAGAATACTTCAGCAACACATGAATTATTTTATTAGACCGGCATAAGGGGTTTCTAGAGACTGTTCCTGTACGATGACCCTCCTGGGTCCAGTCTCCATTGCCTTCCTGTGCCTGGGAAGACAATGAGTGGAGCTTACGTCCTTTCCTGGCCAGAATCAAGACCATTCACCCTGGTTCCCTCCTACCTTTCACACCCATCTTTGTTCCCTAACCACTCAGCATCCCTTCCTGTTGGTTCACCTTTGCCTTCTATTTAGGCAGACTTTCCCCTCTTCCTTGCCTCTCCACAACTACTCACTCTTCCACAGCAGATTCCCAGAGCCTCTGTCTCTCTTCAGGCATCCCTGGCACTCCTCCCAGCCAGACCCTACAGACACCTATTCTCTGTGTGACCTACACTTTAGACTGACCTCTGTCTTTCCTCCTATATCATAGTATTGACTTCACAGCACGATCCTTACACGCTTTCCGGCAAGCAGATTACGTATCTCAAGCTCAGGCTGAGAACGTGATTGCCGCAGTGACCAACAGAAGAAACTCTCAAAGAAATTCCACTGAAAGTTGGCATATCTGGACATCTTGTCTACTGGGGTTGGATAAGACAAAGATGGATTTGGGCAGAATTTTAGTAAGTAGAAACGTGGAAAAGGACATTTTTGGGTAGAATGGCAAGAGTCTGTGGCACAAAGGAATGGCAGGGAAAGGTAAGGACACATATGGGGCTGGAGGGAGGAACAGAAAAGGATGGAGACTTCATATGAGGTGCCAAGATGACGTTGGCTCATTACATGAGTCATTTCATCACTCAGAAACCTGGTAAGGATGCAAGAGACAGAAAGGGAAACTGAGGCTCAGGAAATGGTAATAGATGATGGGGAACACCCCCTTCCCTTCTAGCCAGGGTTTTGCTATATAGTCTGGTCTTGAACTCACAACCTTCCCGTCTCTGCCTCCAGAGTCCTGGGATTGTAGGCACATGCCATCACACCAGATGCCTAACATTGCTTAAGTATAAAGGGAAAGTACAACCATGTCAAAGAGATGAGGGGCTTGGTCGTGTTATGGAGAAATCCTGGGCTTATGGCTCCAGTGAGGCAGCCAAAAGCCATGCTCTCTCTTTTTTTTTCTAACTACCTTTGCTTTTAAAGATATTTTACTCCAAGTTGGTGCAATTGAAATACCAGCTTTGCTCAGAGGTAACTGAAACTGCTTGTTCAAAAGGCAGATTTCCTGGCCTGACTCTAGTATTTAGACTGTCTTTCTGTGGAACTGAAGAGTGTCCCTTTTGAAACAGCACCCCAGACACTCTACCGACTGAGAACTACCTCCTGACTGCAGTCCTGCCCATGGGGTTCACTAATGTGACAGGAGCTGGTGGTACCAGGAACTCACTGCTGAATGCCTTCCAGGTCCCTGTCCTGATAGAGGCTTTGGCCCAGAGGCTGTGTGTAGGAGTCCCCATCTTTCAGAATTAGTGGTGCGGTTAGAGTAGCAACGTGACTTTCTGTGGACGGAAGAAGGTAGGTCGGATGTGAGAGTCTCCCTCCGTGAACATGTGTGCGTCATCTGACTCATAGCCTGGATCTCTACTCTCAAAAACAACTCATTTTTGTTCCTGTCAGCGTGTTGGCTGGCCCACAACAAAGAGACTAAGATGAATTGGGCTGAGCTGGAAGGACCCACCAAAAGCTTCTGGGGCCTCGGGGGCAGCCTAAGTTGGGAACAGAGTTAGGGCATCATTATTCCTCTGAGGATTGATAGCATATAAGGCACTGCTCACAGAAAACTGCCAGAGGATAGACAAGCTGTCCTTCATGAGTTTTTAAGAGTGTGGTGGTCTAGCTCAGGAACCTCTGAGGAAGTGACGAGCCGCCTGCATGTACTTTGAAATTACCCGATACTTAAAAAAACAAAAAACAAAACAAAAACAAAAAAACCCGGAAATGTTCAGGTTTCCGTTGTTCACATTCAACTCTCTGGAAAGTTGGGAATCTGTCTCAAGCTTTGAGAAGCTGTAGAAAGCACCCTAGGGTTTTGGAACAATCAATCTGACGTCACTCCTGGGGACAGGTCTTTGAAATTGGTCACTAAATAGGGAGAACTTGTTCCAGCTCAGATCCTGTAACATCATAACTCTTTCTTCTTTGCTTACCTGCTCCCCTCCCCTCCCTTCTCTATTCTAAAAACAGAAAGTCCAGAAAAGCTTCCTCCCTTATTTCTCTTCTTCGCAGGGTGGGAGTTGGGGGTTCAAGGCAGGGTCTCATTGTGTATCTCTGCCTGTTCTGGAACTCATTATCTATGTAGACCAAGCTGGCCTTGAACTCACAGAGATTCTCCTGCCTCTGCCTTCTGAATGCTGTGATTAGAGGCATGTCACCACTATGACTGGTCTCTAGTTGTCTTTGGAGGACAACATTCAAGGATATTTAAATATGACTTCTGGTCACTAATACTTGGGTGCCAAACTTGCATTTGTTAGCTATAGGCTGGAAGGTTTCAGACCTTGACAGCAGAGTTAGACAACATCTGACTAGATCATAGGACGAGGGTCTCTGCATTGGAAGTCAGGGAGCCTGGTGATAATGTGGTCTTTTCCAGCATAGAGTGATCCTGACCTCAGTGTTAGGTTTCCCTGATTTGTTAAATCTCTCTCTCTCTCTCTCTCTCTCTCTCTCTCTCTCTCTGTGTCTCTGTTTGTCTCTCTCTGTCTCTCTCTGTGTGTCTCTCTCTCTGTCTCTCTCTCTCTGCCTCTCTGTCTCTGTCTCTGTCTCTCTCTGTCTCTCTGTCTCTCTGTCTCTCTCTGTCTCTCTGTCTCTCTATCCAAGAATGAGTATTTCTCTATGGTTCTGTCTGTTTTGGAGCTTGCTATGTAGACCAGGCTGGCCTCAAACTCAGAGAGATCCTCCTGCGTCTGTCACCTGAGTGTTGGGATTAGAAGCTACCACACACAGTGATTCTTTTTTGATTTTTGTCAGTTTTCTGAGTCTTCTCAGATTCCCTATCTGGGGGCGGGGTGGGGATAACCCCCAGGTTAGGTGTTTTGGAATAATTTGGGTAGTGAGAAGCTGAAGGCAACTAGAAATGGGAGGAATCAGAGTGTCTGAAGTCTCCTCTTGTGTCCCGTTTGAGTCATAGCTGCGTCTTTGCTCTCAATAACAAACTTTTATTGATGTCAGCATCTTTCCAGACACGTATGACAGAGATTTGGTACCAGAACACATCCTGATTGGAGAAGTCTGGGGTATCAGAGACACCAGGCATCCTTCCACAACCCCTAAACACCTGTTTCATCCAGTTTCTTCAATTGATCTGTACATGTTTCTTCCGGCTGGAGAAGATGGGCTGATTCTGATGTTCGCTGATGTTGTAGCTGTGAATGAACTGCATTGTGGGTAGTTGGAATCTGAGGGGATGCTCTTGGGAGGAAGAATCCATAGCACCCATTGCTTTAGAGCCACAATCTTTCAAAGTTTCGCTTGATCGCTGGGTCTTCTGTGGAGACTTACAATCATTCAAGCATGAAGTGACCTGCCCATGCCTGTTGTATGGCTCAGATTGTTACTTTTGTTCCTGTCAGCATGTGGGCTGCCTCACATGGATCTGTTACAATTCATACAATTCCTTATCTGATACAAATTTACCATTGCTCTCAGTTAATAGCATTAGTGTGTGTGTGTGTGTGTGTGTGTGTGTGTGTGTGTGTGTGTATGTGTGTGTTTAAGTGTGTGTGGTGTGTTTTGGTTTTTGGTCAAGAAGACTTTAAGCACATTAAAGGGCAGGAACTTATTCCTATATGGCCACTTATCTGCACATTTTTTTGAATGACAGCTTGTACCAGACATTAGTCTAGGTCTCATGCATTTACTATAATTTTCTTTATTCTTGAGAATTTTGCACATGTTGACAATGAGATGTTATAATAACCCTCATTTCCTATCTCCAGCTCCTCCCATAACCTTCCCCAACACCACTAATTTTCCCCCTACTCTTCTTTCTCTACCTCCTCCTCTTCCTCCTCCTCCTTCTTTCTTCTTTCTCTTCTTCAGTTCAATAAGTCCAATTTGTACTGCCCATATGTGGTTTGGGGCCATCCACTGGAGCACGGGAAATTTACAAGTGACACCCTAAAAAGTGATTCTTCCTCCCTAGCAGCTATCAATCACCAATAGCTCCTTAGTAAGGGATGGATCAATGGAATGGCCTCCTCCATCTATGGTGGAATTTTGGTTTGATCTTGTATAACACAGCTGCTGTGAGTTCATGTGTGTAATAGCCATATCGTGTTCGCAAGGTAGCATTTCACAGTGCTTCTCTCCATCCTTTGGCTCTTAATTTTTTTCCCACATCCTCTTCCATGATGTTCTCTGAGCCCTATTGAGATATAGGGATGTGTTTGTGTGTGTCCTATTAGGACTTATCTCAACACTTTGATTAATGCATTGATTGTTGCCCACCGTTGAAAACACGTTTCCTTGACTCATGTTGGGAGCATTCAGGCCTCCTGGGTATAAACAAATATTTATAAGAAATTGACAACATGACCATAATTAATCAAAAATAGTAATTGCAGGCACTACCCAATGGCCTCCCCTTCTTTGGGCTCCTAACCAAGATTTACAGTACTAGGTATGAAATTCCTTTCTGTGAAGCAGATCCTCAATTCAAACTGAAAGTGGTTAATTACCACTATGACAGTCATGCCACTAGTGCAGGCAGTGGGTATGACCTGCCTGGCAGATCAGTAGTGTAGCATGCTGGTCCTGTGCTGGGTAAGACCACTGATAACCTTTCTCCCCTGGCAACCTGCACAGCATCTGCTGGCACTATGAGAGCTAGCTAGCAGGAAGGAAGTTTCCTGATTGGTTTGAGATTAATTACTCTTTGTCCTACAGCCAAAGGGTGTGACAGAGCCTTGCTAGGTCTTCTTTATATGTGTGCATGTAGGGCTGGTGAGATGGCTCAGCGAATAAAGACACTTGCCACCAAACCTGAGTTTGATCTCATGTTCTAACATGGTAGAAGGAAACAACCAACTCTTTCAAGTTGTTTTCTGACCTACACACCCAGGCCATAACATTTTTGTATGTACACATGTGTGTGAACACCCCCCTAATAAAATGTTAAAAAAAAAACCAGTGCCAACTAAGAGATGTTAATATGACTAATAAGATCACTTACCAGAAAAAAGAATGACAACTTCATATTTTGCTTATCTGAAAGTGCCATATGCTACCACACACTGGAAAAATTTTTTACTTATGTGACTAGAAAAAATATATATTACAAAGGAGATGATCCAAGCAGATCAAAGCATTAGGCTAAAATACGAGGTTATTGAATTAAAATTTAAGATGTAGTCATGACTCACAAATGGACATGGGAGAGAACCAACTGAATGAGTAAAAAGCAAACTGAAGATAGACTTCCTAGAACACTAAATCAAAAGATAAAGAAATGAATATGAAAGACTAGAACAAATGTGAACGACAGATATCAAACACATCCCACAAATTTCAGCTCCTAAAATTAATGTACAGAATTATGTGCAGCAAGAGCTTTTTGTAGAAAATGTATTCCATTCAAGAAAAATCTTAAGAGATATTTTATTTATATAAAAAATGAATGTGACTCTTTTACACACACACACACACACACACACACACACACACACACACACACACACACACACACAGAGTTAACCAAGGAACAGCATTGTGTCCAGCACAAACTGATAGACAGCAATGAAGTTCAAGAAATAACCAGAAATCAGTCTCCCAGTGCCCCCAGCCCTGTTGACTGGCTTCATACTTGGGCATGGAAATTTCCACAGGGAAAAAGTGTCTCCAGGTTCATGTTCTTCTGACTAACCAGCTCCAGAAGGGCAAAGAGCCTTTCTGTTTTACTTGCTTGTACCGTGCATTAATCTTCACTCATTGTTTCAGTTTCATTTTTGTTAGTCTTATAAGATATCCCGATAAAAGGCAGTGCAGGGAAGAAATGTTTTATTTAGCTCTAGGTTATGGCCCGCCATTGTGGGAAAGTAAGAGCAGTAGGAGTTTGCAGTAGTTTGGTCACATCACACACATAGTCAAGAACAGAGGAAAATGAAGGTATAACATGCTTGCTTCCTTGCTTGTGCTCCACTTGATTTCTCTATTATTATTATACTGTTCAGAATTTATTTTATGTATATGAGTACACTGTAGCTGTACAGATGGTTGTGAGCCTTCATGTGGTTGTTGGGAATTGAAATTTTAGGACCTCTGCTCACTCCTGTCAGCCCCGCTTGCTCAGTCCCTGCTCGCTTTGGCCCAAAGATTTATTTATTATTATAAATAAGTACACTGTTGTTGTCTTCAGACACACCAGAACAGGGCATCAGACCTCATCACAGGTGGTTGTGAGCCACCATGTGGCTGCTGGGATTTGAACTCAGGACCTCTGGAAGAGCAGTCAGTGCTCTTACCCACTGAGCCATCTCACTAGCCCTCAGGTGCAACTTTTAAATGGAAAAGATTTAAAAGGAGCATATAGAGTTTATTGGTGTGTATGCTTTACATATAAAGTATTAACTCCTATGTGGGGAGGGGAAGAAGCTCACATCAGATTTCTTCTCCACCTTTGAGCTGCACAATGAAGATATACAACCTAGAGGTCTACACAAGGGTAAATTGTCACTTATAATATACATACTTAGAAAATACAAGTTTCAGGACTGTCCTTGAGAAAACTTGGAACAAATTGTGCTCATGAACAATAAAGATAAGTCAGGTACAGACCATCACTAGGCCCCATGGCTTTCTCTCTGAAATATCTAAGTTGGCCTGCTTTCTGTATCACCCCTATTACTGCTCGCTTCCCCTCTGGGCTGGTTGGCTTTGTGCTTGGGTAGCAGATCACTACAGGGAAACAGTGTCTCTCCAGATTCATGCTCTCCCAGCTTCACCAGCTCCACAGGGTGAAAGGACCTTGCTGTTCTGCTCGATTGTATCATTGACCTTGGGTTCACCTTCAGTGACCTAGTCCAAGTCAATATCCTTTCATCCAAACATCATTACAGCCTGTTAACTTCCCTTTCTCTTCCTCTCTTAATTTTCTAGGTCATTCTTTGTGTTCTTATCTCCTGCTAAACCACATCACACCATTTCCTTGCTTAAAATAACTTTATGGTTTCTCCTAACATATAGAATACATTTGAGTTCCATGATGACAGCAAATTCAAGGTCATGGTATGTTGCATGTAGCTTTAGCTACAACACCTTAAGTCTGGATCAGCTGCGCTACCAGCCCCTGCCTAGAGGATATTGGATCCATGGATGAAAAACACAGACACATACGCCTGTTAATTTTAAAATGCCTTTGCTAAGTCAATGACTGAGCACTGCTAAACCTCTCCTGCCACCCCAGACATAATCAGATAGAGTGGCCACTGGCCATTCCAACAGAAAACTCACATGGCTGGATGGCTTTATCTCCTGCAGCTACTCCCCGCTTCTCCTCGACCCCCTCCCTGCATTCTCCCAAGCAACTCTTAGTGTCTCACCTCATCCTCGGTCATTGGTTGCTGGTGTCTTTATTGATGAATCAAGAAGAACTGGGGAACAGGATCTTAGCATCAGACCCAAGCCCTACAATGGTAACATGGCCTTCATGATCCTTATTGAGAGGCCCATTGGCTACCACACTATACAGCTGCAGGCAGAGGAGGACACCCAGAGGCCAGCCAGGTGCATAGCCTGCCCTCAGTGGTTGCCACTATAGTGTGCAAGTATGTGGTGGACAGATGGGTGAAAAAGAGAACTGAAACAGTTTGAACATTCTGAAGAGAGGTGGAACTGGAGACTCAAGTGTAGAGAGGAATAGCCCACTCTGAGTAGCTAGCCTTACCACCTGAGGTCATGGTAAAATCCCAGCTGATGCTGCCACTGAAGTCCATGTCTGGGTTTGTGGCCATGAAGCAACAGGGATCTGTGTTGATGTCTATGGTCCATATTACCACTAAAGACCATGAAGGTATCCCTGATCTGGGCTGCTACCTTTGACCACACTGATGTCCAAGGGCTGTGCAGTGCTGGTCCCACCCCTCCCTGACTTCAGTATTCTGGAAATCAGGCCCCACCTCTTACCAGCTGCTACACTTAGGAGAGCAGACCCTGCACCTTGTGCCCCTTGCTGGTTGCAGCATTGGGTGAGCTAGCTGGGGCAGTGCTGGAGAGCTCGCCCTGGTGACGCCGGTGCACTGATCAACTCAGCTGCCACCCAGGCCCAGATCCAGGGCTTTGAGTTGGCCCACCCAAACATCTACCCCATCTATGAATTGCTGGAGCACATGAAGGTGCCAGTCCTGCAGATCCGAAACTCCAGGATCTTCATGACACAGAGCAACAATAGGATATCCTCGAGGAGTCCCAGTGAGGTCCCAGTATTGATAGAGTAGCAGAAGCCAAAGATCCTGAACCAGACTGATGATTCAGTGCAATGAACTTTTGCAAGGAAAGACGTGTGGACAAAAGGGTACACTGTGGGGCACACTACATACTACAGCTTCCACCACAAGAGATTTTTTTTTATGCTTTGCTTTATTACATTTATTTTTAAAAAAATTCTTATGGGTAGATATGGAGAGACAGGGAGATGAGCGGGGTTGGGGTGCATGATGTGAAACTCAGAACTGTGGCTGTGCATGCTATCCTCACTGGACTCCGTTTGCTCCACTCTGGTGACACTGTCACTTACCAGTTCCTTCTGTTGGTGTGCCATGTCTTACTGTCATCATTACTATCCACGTCATTTCCTCCATCCTCTCTTTAATTCTCTCCTTTTGGCTGCTTCTCTCTCATGATGCTGGAGCTGACTCGTCCTTTCTCCTCCGGGGGTAACTGGTCCCATGTTCTAAAAAGAGGCTTTGTCTCTATTTTAGGGGCAACTTTACTTCAGGCTGCTTGCCACTATTTTTGACTTGCATACATACCTAGTATGTCTTCACCTGTGTTACATGAATGTGGAGATCAGGACGGAATTTGTTCTGGTCTTAGCGCTGTGTGTGGCACATAATGAAGCTCATAATTCACATAGCCACAAGGTGAAAGGTAAAAATTTTTTCTATTGAAGACATGAACTATAACCTTAAAAAGTAGAGCATAGTATGCACTCATTGATAAGTGGATATTAGCCCCAAAGCTCCAAATACCCAAGATACAATTCATAGACCACATGAAGCTGAAGGAAAAGGAAGACCAAAGTGTGGGTGCTTCAGTCCTTCTTAGAAAGGGAAACATATAGCTGTCTCTTGTGAGACTATGCCGCGGCCTAGCAAACACAGAAGTGGATGCTCACAGTTAGCTATTGGATGGATCACAGGGCCCCCAATGGAGGAGCTAGAGAAAGTACCCAAGATGCTAACGGGATCTGCAACCCTATAGGTGGAGCAACATTATGAACTAACCAGTACCCCGGAGCTCTTGACTCTAGCTGCATATGTATCAAAAGATGGCCTAGTCGGCCATCACTGGAAAGAGAGGCCCATTGGACTTGCAAACTTTATATGCCCCAGTACAGGGGAACGCCAGGGCCAAAAAGTGGGAGTGGGTGGGTAGGGAAGTGGGGGGGGGGTATGGGGGACTTTTGGGATAGCATTGGAAATTTAAATGAGGAAAATACCTAATAAAAATATTTTTAAAAAACCTGGAAAAAAAAAGAAAGGGGAACAAAATACGGGAGCAAATATGAAGACAAAGTGTAGAGCAGAGACTGAAGGAAAGGCCATCCAGAGACTGTCCCACCTGGGGATTCATCCCATATACAGTCACCAAACCCCAACACTATTGTAGATGCCAAGAAATGCTTGCTGAAAGGAACCTGATCTAGCTGTCTTCTGAGAGGCCCTGTCAGAGCCTTATAAATACAGAGGTAGATGCTCACAACCAACAATTGGACTGAGTGCAGGGTCCCCAATGGAGGAGGGACTGAAAGGACTGAAGGAGCTGAAGGGGTTTGCAACCCCACAGGAAGAACAACAATATCAACCAACCAGACCCCCCCAGAGCTCCCAGAGACTAAGCCACCAACCAAGGAGTACTCATGGTTCCAGCTGCATATGTAGCAGAGGATAGCCTTGTCAGGCATCAATGGGAGGAGAGGTCCTTGGTCCTATGAAGGTTTGATAGGGGATTCGAGGGCAGGAGGGACTGGGTGAGTAGGTGGAGGAACACCCACAAAGAAGCAGGGGGGATGACAAAGGGGGTTTCTGGGAAGTGGGGTGGAACTGGGGAAGGGGATAACATTTGAAATGTAAATAAATAACATATCCAATAAAAAAAGAAAAAAATAGAGCATAGGGAAAACTTGAAATCTCCCAATTAAATGAAAACAAAACAAAACAAAACAAAACAAAACAAACAAAACAAAACAACCACAACAGCACATTGCACTTCTGGATTCTGCTCAGCTCTACAAATTGATGCCTGGAGTGATACAGAGTTGAACATGGGGTTAGCTGTGCTTGTAGGATGCCTATCGCCTCGAGGGAAGGATAGAGTCAGTGTGTTAGAGAGGGATCCCGGGGTAATTGTGCACATGTGTATAGGGGTAAGGAAGGGAAAGTGCAGAGCTCTCAGCATGGGATGCAGTAAATAGGGTGAAGCTGCAAAGGACCATCCAAGACCTCTGTGCATCTGCGGACTTCCAGTGGGCTGAGAATATTGTCATGGAGGCGGAGCTCTGGCCTGGGAGGCCACACATTCCTGGGTGGCAGGTGCATGTGTCTCTTGCTGAACAGCAGGTGCACCAGGAAAAAGCTCCCAGTTCATTCAGTCAGTGAGCAACAAGGACCTCTTGTGGCATAACCAGGAAAGGGTGGATTAATTCAGCAACGAGGCTCGTGGAGCTGGGGAGCCACGCAAGAAAGAACAGCCATGCAAGAAAGAACCATGGCTGTGCGTGCGTGGGTGCATGAGGACTGCTCATGGTGTACAGAGGAAGGTTCTTAGTATGAATTTGTGTTACTCCCAGTGATCATGGGGTTATTGCTGGGTAGGGAAAATAAACAGGGATGCCCCCCATGCTTGAAACAGTTTTTCTATGTTTTAATAAGGATGCCCCTTGAGGCAGCCTGCCCACAAATTGGTGCACCTAGGAACCAGGAAGGAAGTCAAGGGGTCAGGGAGTGGTACTTAGCTTTCTTTTTTTTACTGTCTGTAACTGAAAGCTAGTTCAGTATCATCTTGCAAACAATGGAAACATATTCTTGATCTTTTGCCACTACTGCTATTAAATACACTAAGCTGCAGTATCTCCTATTCATGTCTATTAAATACATTATGCTGTAATATCGTATGTTCAAGTTAAAATGCCAGAAACACACACTAATATTTACAATTCTTTTAAAGGATGTTGTATGATGACTTATTAATGTACACATTATTTTTAAGGTTCACTTATTTGTGTTTTATGTCTATCAGTGTTTGCTTGCATGCATGTATGTGAACCATGTGTGTGCCTGGTACCTGCAGAGACCATTAGAGTCCACTGGGTCCCTTGGAACTGGAGTTATGGATGACTGGGAGCTACCGTGTGGGCACTGGGAATTGAACCTGGGTCCTCTGCAAGAGCAGCACTTGCTCTTAACTTCTGAGTCATCTCTCCAGCCCTACACAGTCTTTTTGAGAAGCAGAGTATCTTTTAAGTATTTTTGACAATGGAATGAATGTAATCAATGCACCTGGATTGGGGAGAGCCCCACCTCCTCCCTCCCACTCACCCCAGGCACCCCAGCAGGTCTCCTTCTTGACGTCATGTCTTTTTGTTGTTAATAACAGCTTCTAATTATTGTTGCTCATCAGACTGTTGACTGATCCTGTTCAGGTAACCATAGTGCAGTGAGTTCCTGGGTGTAAGGGTCTTCTTGTCCTGTCCAGCAGACAGCATTTCCCAGTGCTCTTTCCCAATTTTCCAGCTCTTACAGTCTTTCCATCTTGTTCCTTGAGCCTTGGAGAGCTCTGTGTGTGTGTGTGTGTGTGTGTACACATGCACACATGGGAGAGAGAGAGAGAGAGAGAGAGAGAGAGAGAGAGAGAGAGAGAGAGAGAGAGAGAGAGAGAGAGAGAGAAAGAGAGAGAGAGAACGAGAGAACGCTATTTAGGGATGAGACCTCAATAGGTACTTAATCTCATCATTTTGACCAGTTGTGAACCTCTGTTTTAATTCCAGTCCACTGCAGGAAGACACTTTTCTGGCCAAGGCTGAAGACAGAATTAATCTATAGGGATGCTAATAAATATTTAGAAGACCATTTGACAACAGTTCCTTCTTAGGGCCTATACCCTCCCAAGGCATGAGTTTTTGACCAGAGTCATAGCACTATGCTTGAATTTCTTCCTGTGGAGCAGGCCTCAAATCAAACCTCAAAGTTTTCTCCTGTAATCTCTGGCCACTATGGCATCAGTGGGCACATGTCAAGGTATACATTATTTTGGCTTATAATTCTTAAAATAATGAAAATATTTTTTTAAAAATGGCATAAAATCTTCAGTGTGAGATCATGATTAAACTACATTTAATAAAAATATACCATAAGATAGCAAAAATCCTCTTCCACAACCTGGTTAGTGTGGGAAGCCATTGCAGAGTGGCAGTTGCAGAGTGGCAGTTGGCTACTGCTGGCCACCACACATACATAGGCAGTGAAGGTTCTTTTGCCAAGACAAGTTAACCAATCAGATGTGAGACATGCCTCTCCTAGGCCTATGTAAGCAGCACCAGTTCTGGGCTCAGGGTCTTTTTGCCTCTACAATCAAGCTCTCCCAATAAACGTGTGCAGAAGGATCCTGTTGCAGCGTCGTTCTTCCTGGCCAGTCGAGCGCGTGCAAGAATTGGTGCCGAAAATCCGGGAAAAGAAACATCTTCAGGCACGAGCGAAGACCCCCTGCTACAGGGAGGATTCAGAACTGCATCACAGGGAAGGAGCGGTTAATAAAGGTTCCCGTAAAACAGACTGTTGAGAAGGATCCAGCATGGATTCAGAACTCTTCAGCTGGGGAATGGTGGTAATGAAGTGTTCCTGCAAAACAGACTGCTGAGAAGGATCTGACTGCGTGGATTCAGAACTCTTCAGCTGAGGAACGGTGGTACCGGGTAAAGAAAATCTACTTTGGGTTCGTGAAAGATCAAGATGAATCCAAAGATGATTCTGCTCCTGATGATTGAGACCGGGATAAGTATACCTTTGTGGGCCATAAGTTCGCCCTAGGTCATTTAGCAGTTACTGTCACACAGTACTGCGGTATCCAGAGACGGGCAACTTTCCTCATGCACAGACCAACCTAAGACACGGGGCCCAGTGGCGATAGGGTTACCCTATGACGGGAAAGGCTGTGACATTAGAGGAACGACCTAAAACAGGAGCCATGGCGGATGGACATAATTGCACAGGCCTAGACCAGTCTCATTTTATTAAAACAAAAAGGAGGAGATGTGGGAAGCCGTTGCAGAGTGGCAGTTGGCTACTGCTGGCCACCACACATACATAGGCAGTGAAGGTTCTTTTGCCAAGACAAGTTAACCAATCAGATGTGAGACACGTCTCTCCTAGGCCTATGTAAGCAGCACCAGTTCTGGGCTCAGGGTCTTTTTGCCTCTATAATCAAGCTCTTCCAATAAACGTGTGCAGAAGGATCCTGTTGCAGCGTCGTTCTTCCTGGCCAGTCGAGCGCGCGCAAGAGGTTAGATCCCTCCAGGAGAAACTGAAAATTTACACAAACTTTAAAATATATGGATAGAGTTTGATACATTTCTCAACATGTATACCCTACAGGCCATAGACTGAAGATCTGAGATATCGAGTTAGTTTGATATGTCAGTTGGTTGGGGCATTGTATGCCATTCTTAAAAATATTTTTGGAGTACCACTGAACATTATGAGTGTTTTATGAATTCTTTTGGTGTTCAAGTGCCCTGTGCTTCTGCCATTGACTTTTTCCTTTTTGCAGATATTATCCCCCACATTAACTGGCTCTTTTATTGTGCTTATCATGCCCTTGAATGTTGAAGAATCCTCACTCGGCCATTCATCTCATCTGGAGCTTTCTATTTAATCATGTGTGTTATGTGACTGTATGTGTGTGGGTATGCGCACATATGTACATATATGTGAACAAGTATATTTGTGCGTGAGGAATCCAAAAAGGAACATAGAAACCTTGAGCTGGAGTTACAGGCAGTTGTGACCCATCCAATGCTGGTGCTGAAATTGAACTTGGGTCTTTTGCAGGAGCAGTCCATTCTTAACCAATGACCCATCTCTCCAACCTCCTCATGTCGGCGCTTACTGGTAATTTTTTAAAGGTGTGTGTGCCTGTTCATGTAGGTCCTGGATTTCTGGCCCATCTACATCATTAGGATGTGTTTGAAAGTTAACTGTAGTCATTAACATCTGCACTTTTTCTCTAAAAGTTTCCTAGTAATGTCTTTTGTGGGTTCCTTTTACAGACTTAATGAAAGACACTCAATGTCTCAGCTGCAGGCAAATGTTCTCATTGTAGCTTTTTGAAACATGGGGTAGGTGACTGCACGTAGAAGTCATGGGAGTGACTGTGGGCATAGAAGACACAGATGTGGTCTCAGGAGTATTCTTCATCTCTTCCTGTGCTATCCCTGCTCAATAGCCAGCAACAATAAAGAGGAGTTCCAATAAGCTAACGAATCGTCATTTTTACAGCACCCCTTTTCTTCACGTGTGGTAAAGAATGGAGCTCACAACATACACTGGTAACTGAGGCATGGAACCCACCTCCCACCCTCCTCCCCCACCCCCCAGATCAGTTCACTCTGTGACACAGGAAGCCACTACAGGGGCTTGTTTGGTACCTTGAGACTGTGCTTTCACATGAAAGGAAGGATAACTCATGATCCCCCAATGCTATGTGTGATCTCATAGGTGCAAGTTTTTGTGATCTGGAACAATGGTGAGTCTGGGTGGTTCTGAGGTTGTGGGCCTACACTCTCTTGGCCTTGAGGCATCTCCTCGCTTTATCCTTAGAGGCAGATTCTGTTGGCTAACTGAATACAATATCCTCTGTCCAGCCTGCAACTAGGGCAGACTTTAAATTATGGTCTTCTCCTTCATCTAGTCTTTGAGAAAGTCTGCACTGATTGTCCATCCAGTTTTAGGAGAATCACCAGAGAAGGTTTATACAAAAGGTGGTAAAATACATGTTGCAAAGTCACCTGACCCTTGTATTTATTACAGTACTAGTCACAATAGCTAAAATGTGGAGACAGTACATTGGTCAAAGAATGTATAAACAAAATTTATACACACATATTTGTAGACATATATGTGTGTGCATATAATAGAATATTGAGTGCCTTGGGAAAAAGGGAACACTGTTAATTTGCTACAGAATTAATGGACCTGTAGAAGGGAATGCTAAACTTTTAAAAGTGGATAAAGAAAAGGTTTTGCAGGGTCTCTCAGTTATATATATGATACCAAGGATAAAATACACAGAGATAGAGAACGGGTTGGTAGGAAGTGGAGTCAAAGGTTATAAAGTAGCAGATATGTAGGAAGACCAAGCCTAGAGAGCTGATGTTCAACATGAGCTCAGGTGTTACTAAATAGGCATTTTGTTTAAGTAGATTTTAGCTATTTGTTACACAAAGTAACTGTATGAGATAATAGTCATGATAACCTAGCTCTCTATACAACCATATATATCTACCCAGCACACACTCCCCAAGTACCATGAGAAAATGAGGCCCCATAGCCACTAGATGGCACCATAGCAGTCCTTGTGCCTCAGATGAAATGGACTTCAAACAGGAACTGTCATAGTTGGGGGTTACATGGGGATGTTGGTGGGCTGAGGGTGGTAACAAAATATATTTCTACTAAGGGACTGTTGTTCAGCTACACTGCAGATGACAGGAACTGGTGGACGCAGCTGTAGCAGGCACAGAACCAACAATGAATGTCACATGCCTCTTACAGCAGCTTTACCTGGGCAGCTGCCTTCTGCAGAGTGGATTTTTCCCTAGCCCTATCCCAACCTTTTTCAGTTGCCACTGGCTTCATAATTCAGGTCAGATTGCAGTATCCTCTGAGGCTTGGGAAGCAGAAGCCAGAATGGGCTCAGGAGACAACAGCTTATACTCCAGTGAAGAGCAAGCCTGGGGAATGATGTGTGGGGTAGGGTGGAAGGAAGATCAGGGTGGATTTTCTTCACTAACACATTGAGAAGAGCGTTGCTGAAGGTATGCTTGCATCTTGGAAGAGTGCTGTGCCAGCTCTAAGCCAGGAATGATAGGGACACACACCTTTAGTGATCTGGGCTCTCTTATTTCCACAGGGATGATGGCAACCCCACATCGCAGATACTCAGTGCTATACCTTAGCTCTCAAGGGAACGAGACTAACCACAAACAATAGGAACTTGCCAAGTCCCATTGCTTTGAAACATTAGGATCTTGTTGGGATGAATTTATCATGTACACAGATGAATGAAAAAGATTGGCATCTTGGTTCCAGGACTCCGAAGAAAGTAGTCTGCACAGGTGAGAGTGTGGACTACAGAAGCTAACAGCTTCTGGGACAGGCAAGAGCCACAGAGCTTCTGAGGCAGCGCCATTTTCGGCTCCAGACATCCGGCCACCTTCCCAGCCAGAGGACAGGTGTCCGCCTGGCCCGGGAGCCATCTTGGTTCCGCCCACTCCATGGCACCCCAACATACCCGAAAGCTAGACCCAGATTTAAAAGCATATCTCATGATGATGGTAGAGGACATCAAGAAGGACTTAAATAACTCACTTAAAGAAATACAGGAGAACACTGTTAAACAGGTAGAAGACATTAAAGATGAAGCACAAAAATCCCTTAAAGACTTGCAGGAAAACACAACCAAACAGGTGATGGAATTGAATAAAACCATCCAAGACCTAAAAATGGAAGTAGACACAATAAAGAAAACCCAAAGTGAGGCAACACTGGAGATAGAAACCCTAGGAAAGAAATCTGGAACCATAGATGTGAGCATCAGCAACAGAATACAAGAGATGGAAGAGAGAATCTCAGGTGCAGAAGATTCCATAGAGAACATCAGCACAACAATCAAAGAAAATGCAAAATGCAAAAAGATCCTAACTCAAAACATCCAGGAAATCAAGGACACAATGAGAAGACCAAAACTACACATAATAGGAGTAGATGAGAATGACGATTTTCAACTCAAAGGGCCGGCTAATATCTTCAACAAAATAATAGAAGAAAACTTCCCAAATCTAAAGGAAGAGATGCCCATGAACATATAAGAAGCCTACAGAACTCCAAATAGACTGGACCAGAAAAGAAATTCCTCCTGACACATAATAATCAGAACAACAAATGCATTAAATAAAGATAGAATACTAAAAGCAGTAAGGGAAAAAGGTTAAGTAACATATAAAGGCAAGCTTATCAGAATTACACCAGATTTTTCACCAGAGACTATGAAAGCCAGAAGAGCCTGGGCAGATGTTATACAGACACTAAGAGAACACAAATTCCAGCCCGGGCTACTATACCCAGTCAAACTCTCAATTACCATAGATGGAGAAACCAAAGTATTCCATGACAAAACTAAATTCACCCATTATCTCTCCACGAATCCAGCCCTTCAAAGGATAATAACAGAAAAAAAACCAATACAAGGATGGGAACCACGCCCTAGAAAAATCAAGAAGGTAATCCCTCAACAAAACTAAAAGAAGACAGCCACAAGAACAAATGCCAACTTTAACAACAAAAATAACAGGAAGCAACAATTACTTTTCCTTAATATCTCTTAATGTCAATGGACTCAACTCCCCAATAAAAAGACAGACTAACAAACTGGCTACACAAACAGGACCCAACATTTTGCTGCTTACAGGAAACTCATCTCAGAGAAAAAGATAGACACTACCTCAGAATGAAAGGCTGGAAAACAATTTTCCAAGCAAATGGTCTGAGGAAACAAGCTGGAGTAGCCATTCTAATATCGAATAAAATCGACTTCCAACCCAAAGTCATCAAAAAAGACAAGGAGGGGCACTTCATACTCATCAAAGGTAAAATCCTCCAAGAGGAACTCTCAATGCTGAATATCTATGCTCCAAATACAAGGGCAGCCACATTCATTAAAGAAACTTTAGTAAAGCTCAAAGCACACATTGCACCTCACACAATAATAGTGGGAGATTTCAACACACCACTTTCATCAATTGACAGATCGTGGAAACAGAAACTAAACAGGGACACAGTGAAACTAACAGAAGTTATGAAACAAATGGATCTGACAGATATCTACAGAACATTTTAACCTAAAACAAAAGGATATACCTTCTTCTCAGCACCTCATGGGACCTTCTCTAAAACTGACCACATAATTGGTCACAAAACAAGCCTCAACAGATACAAAAATATTGAAATTGTCCCATGCATCCTATCAGATCACCATGGACTAAGGCAGATCTTCAGTAACAACATAAATAATAGAAAGCCAACATTCACCTGGAAACTGAACAACACTCTTCTCAATGATACCTTGGTCAAGGAAGGAATAAAGAAAGACATTAAGGACTTTTTGGAGTTTAATGAAAATGAAGCCACAACATACCCAAACTTATGGGACACAATGAAAGCATTTCTAAGAGGAAAACTCATAGCTCTGAGTGCCTCCAAAAAGAAACTAGAGAGAGCACACACTAGGAGCTTGACAACACACCTAAAAGCTCTAGAACAAAAGGAAGAAAATTCACCCAAGAGGAGTAGACGGCAGGAAATAATCAAACTCAGGGGCAAAATCAACCAAGTGGAAACAAGAAGAACTATTCAAAGAATCAACCAATCGAGTAGCTGGTTCTTTGAGAAAATCAACAAGATAGATAAATCCTTAGCCAGACTCACTAGAGGGCACAGGGACAGCATCCTAATAAACAACATCAGAAATGAAAGGGGAGACATAACAACAGATCCTGAAGAAATCCAAAACACCATCAGATCCTTCTACAAAAGGCTATACTCAACAAAACTGGAAAACCTGGACGAAATGGACAAATTTCTAGACAGATACCAGGTACCAAAGTTAAATCAGGATCAAGTTAATGATCTCAACAGTCGTATATCCCCTAAAGAAATAGAAGCAGTCATTAATAGTCTCCCAACCAAAAAAAAGCCCAGGACCAGATGGGTTTAGTGCAGAGTTCTATCAGACCTTCAAAGAAGATCTAATTCCAGTTCTGCACAAACTATTCCACAAAATAGAAGCAGAAGTTACTCTACCCAATTCATTCTATGAAGCCACAATTACTCTGATACCTAAACCAAAAAAAGATCCAACAAAGATAGAGAACTTCAGACCAATTTCCCTTATGAATATCGATGCAAAAGTACTCAATAAAATTCTCGCCAAGGAATCCAAGAACACATTAAAAAAATCATCCATCCTGACCAAGTAGGTTTCTTCCCAGGGATGCAGGGATGGTTCAATATACGGAAATCCATCAACGTAATCCAGTATATATACAAACTCAAAGACAAAAACCACATGATCATCTCATTAGATGCTGAGAAAGCATTTGACAAAATCCAACACCCATTCATGATAAAAGTCTTGGAAAGATCAGGAATTCAAGGCCCATACCTAAACATGATAAAAGCAATCTACAGCAAACCAGTAGCCAACATCAGAGTAAATGGTGAGAAGCTCGAAGCAATCCCACTAAAATCAGGGACTAGACAAGGCTGCCCACTCTCCCTACCTATTCAACATTGTACTTGAAGTCCTAGCCAGAGCAATTCGACAACAAAAGGAGACCAAGGGGATAAAAATTGGAAAGGAAGAAGTCAAAATATCACTTTTTGCAGATGATATGATAGTATATACAAGTGACCCTAAAAATTCCACCAGAGAACTCCTAAGCCTGATAAAAAGCTTCAATGAAGTGGCTGGATATAAAAATAAGTCAATGAGCTTTCTGTACACAAAGGATAAACAGGCTGTGAAAGAAATTAGGGAAGCAACACCCTTCTTAATAGTCACAAATAATATAAAATACCTTGGCGTGACTCTAACTAAGGAAGTGAAATATCTGTATGAAAAGAACTTCAAGTCTCTGAAGAAAGAAATTAAAGAAGATCTCAGAAGACGGAAAAATATCCCATGCTCATGGATTGGCAGGATCAACATTGTAAAAATGGCTATCTCCAGATTCAATGCAATCCCCATCAAAATTCCAACTCAATTCTTCAATGAATTAGAAAGAGCAATATGCAAATTCATCTGGAATAACAAAAAACCTAGGATAGCAAAAACTCTTCTCAAGGATAAAAGAACCTCTGGTGGAATCACCATGCCTGACCTAAAGCTGTACTACAGAGCAATTGTGATAAAAACTGCATGGTACTGGTACAGTGACAGACAAGTAGACCAATAGAACAGAATTGAAGACCCAGAGATGAACCCATACACCTATGGTCACTTGATCTTTGACAAGGGAGCTAAAACCATCCAGTGGAAAAAAGACAGCATTTTCAACAAATGGTGCTGGCACAACTGGCAGTTATCATGTAGAAGAATGCGAATTGATCCATTTCTATCTCCTTGTACTAAGGTCAAATCTAAGTGGATCAAGAAACTTCACATAAAACCAGAGACACTGAAACTTATAGAGGAGAAAGTGGGGAAAAGCCTTGAAGATATGGGCACAGGGGAAAAATTTCCTGAATAAAACAGCAATGGCTTGTGCTGCAAATTCGAGAATTGACAAATGGCACCTCATGAAACTGCAAAGCTTCTGCAAGGCAAAAGACACCGTCAATAAGACAAAAAGACCACCAACAGATTAGGAAAGGATCTTTACCTATCCTAAATCAGATAGGGGACTAATATCAAATATATATAAAGAACTCAAGAAGGTGGACTCCAGAAAATCAAATAACCCCATTAAAAAATGGGGCTCAGAACTGAACAAAGAATTCTTACCTGAGGAATACTGAATGGCAGAGAAGCACCTGAAAAAATGTTCAACATCCTTAATCATCAGGGAAATGCAAATCAAAACAACCCTGAGATTCCACCTCACACCAGTCAGAATGGCCAAGATCAAAAATTCAGGTGACAGCAGATGCTGGCAAGGATGTAGAGAAAGAGGAACACTCCTCCATTGTTGGTGGGATTGCAAGCTTGTACAACCACTCTGGAAATCAGTCTGGTGGTTCCTCAGAAAATTGGACATAGTACTACCGGAGGATCCAGCAATACCTCTCCTGGGCATATATCCAGAAGATGTCCCAACCGGTAAGAAGGACACATGCTCCACTATGTTCATAGAAGTCTTATTTATAACAGCCAGAAGCTGGAAAGAACCCAGGTGCCCCTCAACAGAGGAATGGAAACAGAAAATGTGGTACATTTACACAATGGAGTACTACTCAGCTATTAAAAAGAATGAATTTATGAAATTCCTAGGCAAATGGATGGACCTGGAGTGCATCATCCTGAGTGAGGTAACACAATCACAAAGGAACTCACACAATATGTACTCACTGATAAGTGGATATTAGCCCAGAAACTTAGGATACCCAAGATATAAGATACAATTTGCTAAACTCATGAAACTCAAGAAGAATGAAGACCAAAGTGTGGACAGTTTGCCCCTTCTTAAAAATGGGAACAAAACACCCATGGATGGAGTTACAGAGACAAAGTTTGGAGCTGTGATGAAAGGATGGACCATCCAGTGATTGCCATATCCAGGGACCCATCCCATAATCAGCTTCCAAACGCTGACACCATTGCATATACTAGCAAGATTTTGCTGAAAGGACCCAGATATAGCTGTCTCTTGTGAGACTATGCCGGGGCCTAGCAAACACAGAAGTGGATGCTCACAGTCAGCTATTGGATGGATCACAGGGCCCCCAATGGAGGAGCTAGAGAAAGTACCCAAGGAGCTAAAGAGAACTACAACCCCATAGGTGGCACAATATGAACTAACCAGTACCCCGGAGCTCTTGTCTCTAGCTGCATATGTATCAAAAGATGGCCTAGTCGGCCATCACTGGAAACAGAGGCCCATTGGACTTGCAAACTTTATATGCCTCAGTACAGGGGAATGCCAGGGCCAAAAAGGGGGAGTGGGTGGGTGGGTATGGGGGACTTTTGGGATAGCATTGGAAATGTAAACGAGGAAAATACCTAATAAAAAATTAATGAAAAGAAAGAAAAAGATTAGCAAGAGAGCCTTGTTAATGTTGCTTGCGCTATAAAACGGGTTCTTTCGGGGGGGGGGCTGTCAAATGATCTTTTCCTAGGTGTTGCCTAAGACCATCAGAAAACATAGCTATTTACATTACCATTCATAACAGTAGCAAAATTATAGTTATGAAGTAGCAAGGAAAATAATTTTATGGTTGGCGTCATCACAACATGAGGAACTGTGTTCAAGGGTCATAGCATAAAGAGGATGAGAACTACCGTTATAAAAGATCAAGGTCACCCAAAGGGTCTGAGTTGCTTTTCAAGTACTTTTCAGGTCTACGAACCCATGATTGAAGGGGAAAAAACGACCCACATAGGTTTCAGCTGGCATCTTTGCTGAGCCATTAGTGTGCTTGCTCCAAAGCCATCCATGCATCAGGACTATGCATACCTGTACCAGGACTGTGCATACATGCTTCAGGATTCTGCATGATCTCAACAACACAGACTTACCATAACTGGCCCTTTATGATTATGAATAATGCCTGACTTGCAAACTGAACTAAGCCTCTGACACATCCCCTAAGGGGACCAATTAGCTCTCAGGGCCTAACGATTCATCACAACCATTCCATCAGAGAGGGAAACACATGTTTTTTTTTTTTGTTGTTGTTGTTTTGTTTTGTTTTTAAACTGTAGTAGGCATGTATTCTGACTACACAATTGCTTCCCTGCCTAGAAACCATCTGCCAGCATCACCATCTGTGGTTACAAAATTTGATGTCTTCTAGATATCACTTCTGAACAAGAGAGTTATTCCAAAGGAGGAGCAATCAACAATGGGCTCACACCCATGGATTAATGAGTACTAGCACACACTCCTGCCAGAAGCCACTGGGAAGAGGTGATGACCTACTGAAGATCCAGCTTGATATGGGAATGACCCTCTGAGAAGATAGGGCCCTGCATCACAGGTGTCCAGTGTTCTTTGAATCAGAAATAGTTACGTGGTTTCCATGAGTAAAAGGCACGGATGTGGGCTTCACGGGCAGAAGCAAGGCTGGTTCGTCACAAAACCTATGGGCTTCTCATAGAACTTTGTTTTCCACCTCTGCCCCGCTGAACACTCTTGGTTTGGGCTCGGAGACTTGATATCTAAGGGAAAAAAAAGCAGGACTACCAGGAAACATGCCGATGTGCACCGATTTGGTAAAAGAGTTCCATTTGATCCTTTTGGGCTTCTCATGCCACTGCATCAACAGAGGAGGGAATTTTCTGTCTATAACCATTGGTTTTCACTGCCACAGGGAATGGGTGCCACTTTGTGGGAGGACTAATACTACATCTAGGACCCAGGTAGATTCTCTGGGGTACCGTTTAGGGATCTGTATCTAATAGTAAAGGTTAAAAAGACAAATAACTTTCTCGACCTCTGGCTAATGTGCAACCACAGGTGACTCAAATCCTCCAGTGGAGATATCACCCCACCATATACAACCCTGACACCTGAGAACAGGATGAAGACCAAGGCAACTGTAAATGGGTAGTGGAAGGAAGGAGTTATAAATGCTAATTTGTCTACATGATCAGTTACTTGGAGTGTGTGTGTGTCCCTGTATATCCATTTCATTCTCCTTGTGACCCATATTATCTATCTATCTATCTATCTATCTATCTATCTATCTATCATCCATGCACCCATGCATGCATCCATCCATCATCCATGCATCCACGCATGCATCCATGCATGTGTCCATGCATGCATGCATGCATTATCTATCTATCTATCTATCTATCTATCTATCTATCTATCTATCTATCTATCTATTTATCTATCTATGAGGCAGGATCTCTTTGTAGGACACGCTGGGTACAGACTCAGAGATCTATGTTTCTGCCTCCCAAGTGCTGGGGTTAAAGCTGTGTGCCACTCTGCTTGCCTTTCTCATGATTATTACCAATACGTATTAAGTGTTCTTACTGATCAGTATTCACAGTGACATTTCTGCATCTACAGATTGTGTTTTTGTTAGATCTACAGTATCTTCTGCCCTTTCTTGCCCTACTTCTTTCCCTTTCTTAAAAGTCCCATTTCTAATTCAGCTCTTTCAAAAAAAAATGTGTCTACGTTATGTGACGGGAAACCATCTGATCATTTTCCCGTTTCTGTTTTCTTTTTTTTTTTTTTTCCATTTTTTATTAGGTATTTAACTCATTTACATTTCCAATGCTATACCAAAAGTCCCCCATATCCACCCACCCCCACTCCCCTGCCCACCCACTCCCCCTTTTTGGCCCTGGAATTCCCCTGTACTGGGGCATATAAAGTTTGCAAGTCCAATGGGCCTCTCTTTCCAGTGATGGCCGACTAGGCCATCTTTTGATATATATGCAGCTAGAGTCAAGAGCTCCGGGGTACTGGTTAGCTCATAATGTTGTTCCACCTATAGGGTTGCAGATCCCTTTAGCTCCTTGGCTACTTTCTCTAGCTCCTCCATTGGGAGCCCTATGATCCATCCATTAGCTGACTGTGAGCATCCACTTCTGTGTTTGCTGGGCCCCGGCATAGTCTCACAAGAGACAGCTACATCTGCGTCCTTTCAATAAAATCTTGCTAGTGTATGCAATGGTGTCAGCGTTTGGATGCTGATTATGGGGTGGATCCCTGGCTATGGCCGTTTCTGTTTTCTTTCACTTGCCACGATGATGACTTCCAATTCGATCCATTTTCCTGGCGATGACATAAATTCATCCATCTTTGTGGTGGCATGAGTTTCTACTACACCACATCTTTATCCAATTACCAGCCAATGGGCGCCTAGGCTGACTGTGTCTCTTGAGTACACTGTGTATCTGTGTACACGGACAACAGTGAAGTATCTTCTTCATACGCTGATGCCATTCATCTCTATGTAATATATAAACAGGCCTGGCACAGTTGCATTATGGGGTAGATCTAGCTTTAGTTTTTTGCTTTTGAAGAAACTACATTCTACTCTCCATAATGACTGCATTAATTTGTATTCCCATGAACAACAGTGTTGAAGGGTTCTTCCTCCCCTTCCATCTTGACAATTTAATATATGTATACATTGATCATATGCACCCAACTGACCTCTTTCACTGATCTGGGTACCTCCAGGACCTCCCTCAGCAACCCCTCCCACCTTCATGTCTTCTCCAATTCTTTTTTTAAAAGATATTTTTATTTATTTATTTTATATATGTGAGTACACTGTTGCTGTCTTCAGACACACCAGAAGAGGGCATCAGACCCCCATTATAGATGGTTGTGAGCCCCCTTGTGGTTGCTGGGAATTGAACTCAGGACCTTTGGAAGAGCAGTCAGTGCTCTTAACCACTGAGCCATCTCTCCAGCCCCAAAGGGACGCTGTGCTTCCTCTTGAGTTGTACCCTCTATCCACCCTGGGCTCAATGAGCATGCAAAAGACAGCCTCTGGCCCAGGGAATCCAGGATTAAACCCCATTCCCAAGATTGGGGATTAGTTTGTTCTCCTTTTCCCAATGCATCCATGTCCATGTTCACCATTCACTTGCTGATCTGAGAGCATTGAGTTTTTTCATGTAGGCATTTAGTGCTGCACACTTTCATATTAGGACTGCCTCATTGTATTCCACAAATTTAAGTATTATGATGGCTGTTCTTGGTTGTCAACCTCACTATATCTGTAATTAGCTAAAACTCAATGGCTGGGTATGCCCATGATAAATTTTTTCTAAATTAAATAATGTGAAGCGAGAAGACCCACTTTTAATTATAGATCTTTTGAGGTGAAAAGATTTGCCTTTAATCTGGGCCACACCCTCTGATGACAGCCTACATAAAGGACATTGAAGAATGTCCTCTTTGCCTGCTGGCTCTCCTCACTCTTACTGGCAAGTCCATTCCTTCACTGGTATTCGAGCCTACTTCAGGATTCCCACATATACTAAAGATCAGCTGAGGCATCCGGCCTTATGGACTAAGCAACTACTAGATCCTTGGACTTTCCATTGGTAGACAACCAGGGTTAGACTAGCTGGAGTAGCCTGTAAACACACACACACACACACACACACACACACATACACACACACACTCCTCTAGAGAATTCTGACTAGTACAGATATGTTGTATTCAATTCATTGCTATTTAATTTTAGGAACTTTTAATTCCCTTCTTAATTTCTGCAATGGCACATTCATAATTCAATAGTGTTGTTTGATCTGATGAGCTTGTATAGTTTCTCTTACTATTTCTAGATTTATCCCATTTTGATAGATTACAGGATATAATTTTATTTTTCCTGTATTTGTTGAGACTTTGTTTCTAATATGTGATCAATTGCAGAGAATGTCAAACGGGGTGCTGAGAAGAATGTATGTTCTTCTGTGTTTGGGTGGACTGTTGTGTACATGTCTGCTAGCTCCATTTGGTCTGTGCTCTTTAATTAAATACTATTTAATTTCAGTGTTTCTTCACTTTTTGGGTGCAGTTGATCTATCTCATAGTGAGAGGGGGATACTGAAGTCACTGTGATTTAAAGTTAGTACTGTTTCCTCTGTGAAATTGAATGAGCTTATCAATTTAGAGTATCCTGTCTGCCCCTGCGGGCAGCTGTAATCATTCTCTAGACTCTATTTGATAATAGAATAGCACGTGGCTTCAGAACAGACATTTGTTAAGTAGGAATTAGTTAGGGAGTAAAGCAACTTCAGCGGGTCTCTGTATACTCATCCATGTGTTCCTGTGAGTGCAAAAGAAGAAAAGGGCATCATTAGGGCGAGATGAGATGAGCGGTGTCAGGTTGGTAGGTGAATAGTGGGGAGAAATGAACACAGGAGTGGGAATTATCAATGAGAAGGAAAACAAGTGGGCAGAATGTATAGGAGTGTTGGTTAACACTTAGATGAAAAAGAGGAGGGAAGACATCATAAACCGGGTTTGACTCTGGGCTTTTGGAGATGTAATAGTAGGAGGAGTGGGTAAGGGAAAAGAGAAAAGAAGGAGGAGAAGGAGGAGAAGAAGGAGAGGAGGAGGAGGAGGAGGAGGAGGAGGAGGAGGAGGAGGAGGAGAAAGGAGAAAGGGGAGAGGGCGAGGGCGAGGGCGAGGGAGAGGGAGAGGGAGAGGGAGAGGGAGAGGGAGAGGGAGAGGGAGAGGGAGAGGGAGAAGGAGAAGAAGAAGAAGAAGAAGAAGAAGAAGAAGAAGAAGAAGAAGAAGAAGAAGAAGAAGAAGAAGAAGAAGAAGAAGAAGAAGAAGAAGGGGAGGGGGAGCATATGTGCGTGACAGAGCACAGATTGTATAGAATAGTAAAAGGCATCAGCAGATCCTTTTACTTCAACATTGTAGTGTTGGTCCGCTACAATGCCCTCTTGTGCTATATAGAGATGTAGCTACAGAAGAAGAAAGAGATATAAGACTACAGATCATTAGGAGATAAAGAACAGCTGCACTGGAAAGAGCTATGAGTGGAAATACAAGAAAAAAAAAGGTCCTTGGCCCGAATGTTGATTTCCTCATCTCTGCTGTTTTGGGCTGGGCTTTGTGTTGCCTGTAAATGGTTTGTTTTTTCTCATGTGGGCTCTTGACTCTCTCCTACCAGGCTATGGATAGTAGGATACCCGAGGCAAACTCCTCCCAACCAGTGTTGCCGTGTTCCTGTGTGGTGCCCAAACTCCTGCAGCTTAGACTTTCCTTGGTGCTACACGATGGTTGCTCTGCCTGCAGTCCCTGGGAACCCTTCTGTGAAATTCCTACACGAGCCACTTCTGTAGATCTCCTGGTTGGTATCTTTTAACCCTGTTTGTGTTGGGTAGATGCTGCTACGGCCTTGCTGGCTGCATGTATCAGCCAAGACCAGTCTGATGGCAGAGAATGTTCATGGGTCTGGTAGATGAGGTTTGCCGGGGTACTGATCAAGTCAACTCTGAGACTTGGAGATATAGCAGACAGAGTGATAAAATATTGCTGTCCCCTTTAATCCCCAACTGTAGTCCTGTCCATAGTTTTACAGGGGAGATCCTATCTTTACTTTCATGCTCTCATATGTTCTACTATCCTCTCTCCCTTAAAGCCTCCGTTGCTTTAGTTGCATAGTCATTTTCACAGTATTCAATTCTTTTGATCCAAGACATCATCTTCTGGTGTCTTGCTCAATTTCCTTCTATGGTGTTTTTTAACCTTATTTTTATTTGTGTGTGTATGGGGAGCAGCTTTGTGGATGGATGTCACATGTGTGTGGGTACCCACGAAGGGAGGTCAGAAGAGGGGTTGGAGTCCCTGGAAGTTGGAGTTATAGAAGGTCGGGAGCCCATTGATGTGGATGTGGAGAATGGAACTGGGTTCCTTTGGATTACCAGCGTGGATTTGGGACATCTCCAGACTCGTTGGAATCGATGTCGATGGTGGAATCTATTACTTAATTTGTTAGGCTTATTCTAAGCTATCGTATTTAGTTTATGAGGCCATTGTGAATAAAATTGTTCCCTAATTCTATTTTTCAGTTCATTTGTCACTGGTATATAGCAAGGGTCCTGATTTTTGCATTTTAATTTTGTATCTTGCCTCTTTGATGAAAATTTTTTATTTGCTACAAGAATTTTCTGGTGTAGTGTGAAGGGCCTTTTGTGTGTGTGTGTAGAATCATGTCATCTGCAAATAAAGATATTTGGGATTTTTTCTTTCATATTTGTATCCCTTTGCTTTCTTCTCTTGCCTTATTATTCTAGGTAAGGCTTTGAGCACTATGTTAAATATGACTGGAGAGTGGAGCTTTGTTTCTCACTTTAATGGAAATGCTTCACATTTTTCTCCTCTTATCATGATGTTATATGATGATATATGGCTCTGTCATATGTAGCCTTTATTATGTTGGGACATGTTTCCTTAATCTCTGCTATCTTCAGGATTTTCAGTCTGAAGAGATGGCAGATTTTGTCAAAGACATTACTAATGACTATTGAAATGATTTCATAGTCTCTGCCCTTGAGCATTTGTTTTATGGGATGTATTTATATGTGTAGATTTGTGTGTGCTGAGCTATCCCTGCATCTCTGGAATGAAGCTAACACTATTACAAAGAATCATCTTTTTGATGATTCATAAAGTTAGTTTGTAAGCATTTTATTGAGAATTATTGTGTCTATGTTCATCAAAGGATATTGATCTATTTTTCATTATTGCTTTTTTATCTGGTTTTGGTATCAGGGTAATGCTTCCTAAAGTGAATTTAAGAGCATTCTCTTCTGTTTTATGGAATGATTTAAGAATGAGTATTGGTTCTTTGATGGTTTGCTAGAATTCTGCAGAGTCAATCTGGTGTGGACTTTGTTAGTTGGGAAATTTTAAATTATCGCTTCAATCTCACTGTGCGATGCATATCTACTTAAATTTTTTAAATCTCCTTTTACTCTAACTTTGGCAGATTATATGCATCTACTAAGTCATTCATTTCTTTTAGATTTTCCAGTTTAGCAGGATATAAAATTTTAACGTCTGTTTTTATGACCTTCTAAATTACACTGGTAACTGTTGGAATGACCCTTTTATCTTTTATCTCTAATTTTATTAATCTGTGCATTTGTTCTTTTGATTACTATGGCTAAAACGTCATGCTAATTTAACACACCATCAATTCAATGCTAAGCACGTTCCATCTGTTTTGCCATTTTCTCATTCATTTGCTGAGTTCCACTCCAGGTCTTGGATATCATATATCTGCTCATTTGTGTCCTCTTGGAGGTGATAGATCATTTGAACTAATTATTTAATTAATTATATCCCAAATACTGCCGCTTCCTCCCCTCTCACAGAGCTCCTTCCCCCCATCCCTCATCCTCCAGCCCCTTTGCCTTTATCCTCTATCCCCATCCCCTTCACCTCTGAGAGGCTGTCCCCACCCTGGGTATCCTCGCACCCCAGTGCATCAAGTTCACAGGATTAGGCACATTTTCTCCTCCTGAGGCCAGACAAGGCAGTCCTCTGATACATAAGTGCCTGGAGCCTCAGACCAGCCTGTGTATGCTTTTTTTTTTTTTTTTTTTTTTTTGGTTGGTGCCTCAGTCTTTGGGAGCTCCTGGCCCATTTTGAGACTTGTCCCATGGGCAGGCACCAATCCTTCCCACTCTTAATAATGCTACGTTGTGCTTGCAGACAGGAGCCTAGCCTAGCTGTTCTCCGAGAGATTTTTCCCAGCAGCTGACAGAGACAGGTGCAGATGCTCACAAACACTGGACAGAGTTCAGGCCCCTATGGAAGAGTTAGGGGAAGGATTGAAGGCCCTTAAGGAGGTGACAATCCCACAGGAAGACCAACAATGCCAACTAACCTGGATCCCTGTGATGGATTATTTTTAACAGTAAACTTGCAATTTTCATTTCACACTTTCCCCAGTGCAGTCTTTTGAACTCACTAGTTGCGTGTTATAACCTTCTGGAGGAATGTGCCCTGCTTTCCCATGTTTCTTGTGGTTCTGTGTTGTGGTTTGTGCTGTTTTGTCTTCGGATCTTTGCATTGTTCAGTCTACTGTTGTATTGTTCAGTCAAAAGATAAGAACTGCGATTACAGCTACAGCATGAACACACTGACATACATTTATGATGGTGAATTGTGGGACAGTGCCACCAGGCAGAAAACCTGGTAAGGTTGAGCAAATTTAGAAACCCCGGTACTCTCATATCTGAGAACGGTAGATGTTTCATCTACTCCTGACCAGACTCCTGTCCTGGAACACGTGACCACAATAAACCATGGAGAGGACGGTGACAATCAGTCACATAGGGGTAACCTCCCCCCACCCCCCAAAAAGGCCCTCCACATGGAGATGAGGCATCCCTAATACCTCGGACCAAGTCAATAGAAAGCATCTGCTTAGACCCCACCCCACCCCAAAACATATATAAGACGCTATCCATAAGAAATAAAACACATAAGTTACTTCATCAAAGAGCGTCTGTCTTATAGCTGTAGCACTTAGGGGGAGAGAATTCTCTCCGAAGCTTTCCTCACTGGAAGCTCCTCCAGCCTACTGTAGTCACTCCCCACTCGGTGGCTTTGACCTTGGCTCCTTAGCTGCCCACTGTGCCTGGCCAGCCAGGGCCTGGCTGTTATCCACCACCGACTCAGGAGCAGCATCGACCATGGAAGAGACCCAGCAGCGTGTCTTGATCCAACTACCCCTCCCCTTTGCATAGCACAACTCTTTGGCTGCTCTAGCCAGGCCAGAGCCCTGCAAATCTCCATGGACAGAATCTGGTACACAGACAGGCAGTTAATATTAATTGATAGGATTTATACTCACCCAGGAAACCTACTTGTAGCAGTGCTGTGAAGACACTCTCAGAGGTTTGACTGAAGGAGGGACACACACCCGAATGTGGCGAGATCCCATGGCTGAGGTCCCATTCTGGAGGAAAATGAGAGAGTGAGTCACTCACTAGTGTCCATCTCTCTTCGGTTCCTTACTACAGAAGGACTTGCACTGGGAACACTGTCTCGCACTCCTGCTATGTCTGCAACTGAGGGGAACCTTGAACTCCTGATCCTCCTGCCCCCTCCCCCCCTTTTTGAGCACTGAGATTATGCGCATGAACCACCATACCTGTTTTATGTAGTTCTAGAGATTGAACTCATGCAAGCACCCCACTAACTGAGCTACATTCCAGTCCCTAAATGATTTCCCAAAGCTCATAGTTACTTACTGGTGTATGTAAGGGATTTAGGCTATCTGTCTTACCCCACAGTCCAAAGGTTAGGCAAGTCTCAGGTGACTAGGTCAAAGTTCTTATCTGCTTTACTTCAGGTGCCTTCTTTTTCATATTCAGTCGAGAGTCTTGTGTTTATCCATCTTAAATTTCAACTTGTTGGAATAAACTTATTCCAGATTGTTAAAACATTTAGGACCCTCATCTGACATTCCCTGTCCCTACTCTCGTTCCAAATGTCACATCTTTCTCAAGCTTGCTAAGTGTGCCCTCTGAAACTTCGTTCAAAAAACAAAGGAAGGGTAGGAGAGAAGGATCAGTGGGCATGAGCTCTGTGGCTGCTTCAGAGGACTGGGTCTGGGTCCTCAGTCATACCCATGCCAGGTGCCTGTAACTCCAGTAGTGGGGCATCTGATGCCGTCTCCTAGCATCCATGGGCTTGTGGGTACAGGTGAGCTTCACGAACTCAAGGATGCATGGGAGTTAGGCAAGAGAAAGACAGACATCCTTGCCAGATGGTTAAACAAAAATACACACAGAGTGTATAAACAAAAATATGGTTGAACATAAATACACACAGAACACACATACATATACACGCACAAGCACATGCACATATTTAAAAAAAAAAGACAGGAAAGTATAGAAGCTTGTGTGGAACTGTTAGAAACCACTCTCCTTCAGGCTGAAAATAGTTTGTGAGTCTGCAACCTTTTCAAGGTACCAGAATCCTACCTTACCTTTGGCTTTTTACCCAGATTTCAGGGATCTTCCAAAACCCTATATTTGAAGCCTAAAGACTCTTTTACACCACCTACAATCATGGCCTATTAATAATTAGCAGATACAATTAGCTTCCAGATGTTAGCCAAATAGTGGATGCTTTTGACCTTGCATGAGGCCTAGAAGGGGTAAGCTATTGGCACTTTGTATGAACATAATAAGTCCTTCGCACATAGCTCTCCTCCTCTTCTTTCTCTTCCTCCTCTTCCTCCTCCTCCTTTCATCTCCAGAGTGATTGTTTTCATTATCTGTTGCTGAAAAACAAACTGTCTCAAAACAGTGGCTTCAAACAATGGCAATTATTTAATCATGTATTTAAAACTCGGACATGGCTTGGCAAGAACGTTTGGCTTTTAATATGGGTGTATGCGCTAGAGCTGCAGAGTGAAGTCTGTTTGGCACAACTCTGAGCAGCTCATGAAACTGCTTTACTTTCTCCTCCTACTCATTTTCTTGCCCCATTTCCAAGTTCTGCCCCTGTTAACCATCTGGCCAGGATGCCTGCCTTTCTCTTGCCTAACTCCCATGTATCCTTGAAGCATTAGTGAAGTTCACCTTTACCCACATGATTTCTCTGATACCCCATACCGCACACCTCTATTTCCCTCCTAACTTTTGTACTATGTTCTTCAGCATGCAGTGGCCCTCTTCAAAACACATATCCCAATGCAATGAGTTGCCCTTTCTACCTGCCTGTTTCTCTCACTAGATTCTTGTCTCTCCAAGGGAAGGAGGTGTTGTCTCTTTGCCTTCCCATTGTCTAGCATAGTGTGTGCTCAGTATGTTGAATCAATGAATGGTTTCAGCATATTACAGTTCTTTTACACTAATATAGTCTTATGAAAATGACAGATTGGCAACAAGACCCAGCCCCTACAAAAGACTCAGTGAGGCAGGCTATTTTGGATCAAAGATTACATGATTTCAAATTCATTAGGTGTTTGGAGACATGTACTTGCACATAGTAAGCAGTCTATAAGCATCAGTTGCTGTTATTAACATTGCCACAACTGTAGCTTTCAGAGGTTCATCTGTCCTGGCTTAAGGTTCTTTTTATTTTCCTATGAAGACTCCTCTTTGAACAGGACTTTGAACTACAATGACCTCCTTCCAGATGATGCTAACACCTCTGGGAGCTCCCTGGTGTTAGCATTCCCTCCAGAATAGAATAGAATAGAATAGAATAGAATAGAATAGAATAGAATAGAATAGAATAGAATAGAATAGAATAGAATAGATAATGTTTATACTATATATAATATATTTACATTAGATAATATATTTGGGGATATATACATACACATATACATATACATGCGCATGTACATATATATGTACATATATATGCATATATATATATACATATATATACACACACACATACTCATCCATCCTCTCGAAGAGGAAGTATGTGCAAAACTCAGAATCCGTATGTGTGTTCATCTTGGCGAAGGCTCATTCCATGCACCAGCCCTATCAGCTTCTTTCCAATTCGTTTCTGTTCCCAGCAGATAGATTTGGATATTGCCACCTGCCAGGTGTTTCTGAGTTTCCCTAGGTGTGGCAGAGTTGCAGAGAAGCAGAAGTGAGTTCATGACAGACTGATCTGGCATGCTGCCACATGGGACCAGCATCTTCTCTCCCTTCCATTTCTTCTTCAGACCAAGGATCATTTGGAGGAAGTCTGGGAGGAAAGGCTAGCTGGCGGAGTAAAGATAATTCCACCCTCAGAGATCTGGTCTACCAGAATTTAGGGGAAGAGTCCAAGTTCCTCAGGTTCTTAGGCCTTGATCTTGTCTGGACTTAATGGGATGGCTAGGAGCTAAAAAGTCCCAGAGTTCTCCATATCAGATACTCTGTGCCCCATTCTGCCCAAAATTTGTATAAACTTCAGCGTAGCATTTCAGCTTGATCTGTGATTAATGTTTGGTGCTAGGAAAACTAGTGTCAAAGCCAAAATTTTTCTAGGGAAAGAAAGAAGAGAAATTTTCAACTTGGCTCTGAGGATGTATGGCAGACCAGGATTCTGGTTCAAAGACTTTCATGAAGAGAGGGTTGGAGGAGGCTTCATGGGAGAACACCCCTGAAAAAGAGGGCTGAAAAGCAAGATGGGTGAGAATAGGAAGCGCAGTGCCCATGAATAGTCTTGCCTGTGGGCAGTTTGAGTAAGCATCTTGGAGGATGTGTTGAAATCTATTGGGAGGTCAGAGGAAAGGATGGAATTGAGATTGTTTTATTTGTGGTACTCTGCTGTATTTCAGACTTAAGCCTCCTTCCTTAGGGAGTTCATCTCTGACCATGAGCTGGATTAAGTTCTCTATCACAGGCTCCATACCATAACCGTGGCAACCATCATCCACTCTGGAGTCTGCCTTTGAAGGGTCAGATCCCAGCTTTTGACTCATGAGCGCTGCAATCTAGTGTATTTATTTATTTATTTATTTATTTATTTATTTATTTATTTAAGCACTTTAACAAGACCCCCAATACTGGGATTTTAAGAAGAAAGGGGATTTACTTATCTCATCATCTAAGAGGTTGCAAGTCTAAAATAATGTATTCCACATTGATATGACTTCTGGTAAGGAACTAATGGCAGATGACATCATGGTGGAACAAGCGTATGAGGGAGACTTCTGGGCTTGCCTAGTTTTATGTCAATTTGACATTAGAGAGGAGGGAACATCAACTGAGAAAATACCACTATAAGATTAGTCTGTAGACAAGCCTGTGGAGCATTTTCTTTATCACTGATTGATAGGGAGGGCCCCACTCATTGGAAGTGGTGTCATCCCTGGGCTGGTGGTCCTGAGTTCTGTAAGAAAGCAGGCTGAGCAAGCCATGAGGAGCAATACAATAAGTAGCACCCCTCCATGGCCTCTGCCTTCACAGGTTCCTGGCCTGTTTGAGTTCCTGTCCTAACTTCCTTCAGTAATGAACAGTGAAGTATAAGCCAAATAAATCCTTTCATTCCCTAATTGCTTTGGTTGTGGTGTCTCATGGTAGCAACATTAAACCTACCTAGTAAAACTTCCCATTATAAAACAGGATTCCAGGGAGAGGGGCAGGCTTGTTCCTTTTGTAATGACTTTCTTGGAACTAAGTCAAGGGTATCATGAGAATCCCTTCAAAGGGTGGTTCCTAGTGACATAAGGAACTCCCATGAGACCTCACCTCTTTTTCTTAAAATTTATTTTTATTTTATGTATACGAGTACATTGTAACTGTCTTAAGACATACCAGAATAGGGCATTGAATCACATTAAAGATGGTTGTGAGCCATCATGTGGTTGCTGAGAATTGGACTCAGGACCTCTGGAAGAGCAGTCAGTGCTCTTAACCACTGAGAGATCTCTCCAGTCTCAGGATTTCACTTCTTAACATACCAGTATCTGAAATCCTGACGAATAAAAATCAAACCATATCCAAGCCACAGAATCTAGGGCTTCTCAATTCAAGTAATGTAGCTAAAATCAGTCCCTTCTCACAAGGGTGTAAAAGTTTGAGTGGGGTAAAAACTTGCTCTAGGGGCCCAGTTGATAACACCTTCCACACCACAAGGAGAACTCTGGTTTCCCCTGAGTGGGCCCACATATTCTGTCCTTCCAGGAAACTTGCTTCAGGGGTGCAGACAGAATGATCTTTAAACCTCTTTCTTGGTTGAGTCTTTGTGTGGTTTAGGTATCAAGGTAACTGTGGTGACAGTGTTCCTTCTGCTTCTATTTTGTGGAATAGTTTGAGGAGTAGTGTATTAGCTGTGCTTTGAAAGTTTTGTAGAATTCGTTTTGGCTGGAGGACTTTTAATGACTGCTTCTATTTTCTTAAAGGTTATAGGACTATTTAAGTAGTTTACCTGATCTTGATTTAACTTTGGTAAGTGGCATCTGTCTAGAAAATCATCCATATTGTTTAGGTTTCTCAATTTTGTGGAATACAGGCTATTAAAGACCTAATGATTCATTGTAATGTCTCCATTTTATTTCTGATTTTGTTTATTTTGATATTGTCTCTCTGCCTTTTAGTTAGTTTGGCTAAGGATTTTTCTATCTTGTTGATTTTCTCAAAGAACCAGCTCTTGGTTTTGTTGATTCTTTTTATGGTTTTCATTGTTTCTAATTGATTACTTACAGCCCCGATTTTGATTATTTCCTGCTGTCTTCTATTTTTGGGTGTGTTTGTTTCTTTTTGTTCAAGAGCTTTCAGATGTACTTTGAAACTGTTGGTATGAGAACTCTCGAATTCTTTATGGAGGTACTTAGTGCTATGAACTTTCTTCTTAGCACTGCTTTCATTGTGTCCTACAAGTTTGGGTATGCTGTTCCTTTATTTTCATTGATCCTAGAAAGTTTTAAATTTCTTTATTTCTTACCTGACCCAGAGATCATTGGATAGCAAGTTGTTCAGTTTGCCTGAACATTGGGTAGAGAGAGTGTAGGCTTTCTGGCGTTTTGGTTGTTGTTGAAGTCCAGCTTTAAACCATGGTAGTCTGATAAGATATAAGGCATTATTTCAATTTTCTTGTGTCTGTTGATGCTTGTTTTGTGGCCAAGTATATGGTCAATTTTGGAGAAGGTTTTATGAGGTGCTGAGAAAAAGATATTTGTGTGTGTGTTTGAGTGAAATGTTCTGTAGATAACTGTTGGGTCCATTTGATTCATAATGTCTATTAGTTTCATTATTTCTCTGTTTCAGTTTTGTCTGGATGACCTGTTGATTGGTAAGAGTAGGGTGTTGAACTCTCCCACTATTAATGTGTGGGGGTTTGATATGTGATTTAAGCTTCAGCAATGTTTCTTTTATAAATGTGGGTGCCTTTGCATTTAGGGCATAGACGTTCAGAACTGAGATATCATCTTGGTAGATTTTTCCTTTGATGAGCATGAAGTGTCCTTTGCTATCTCTTTTGATTAGTTATGGTTGAAAGTCTATTTTATTAGATATTAGAATGGCTAGTTCAGCTTGCTTCTTCAGACTGTTTGCTTGGAAAACTTTTTTCTAGCTCTTTTCTCTAAGGTAATGTTTATCTTTATTGCGAAGGTGCATTTCTTTTTTTTTTTTTTTTTCTTTTTTAAAAAAATTTTTATTAGGTATTTTCCTCTTTTACATTTCCAATGCTATCCCAAAAGTCCCCCATACCCACCCCCCCCCGACTCCCCTACCCACCCACTCCCCCTTTTTGGCCCTGGCGTTCCCCTGTACTGGGGCATATAAAGTTTGCAAGTCCAATGGGCCTTTCTTTCCAGTGATGGCCGACTAGGCCATCTTTTTTTTTTTTCTTTCCATTTTTTATTAGGTATTTAGCTCATTTACATTTCCAATGCTATACCAAAAGTCCCCCATACCCACCCCCCCCACTCCCCTACCCACCCACTCCCCCTTTTTGGCCCTGGCGTTCCCCTGTTCTGGGGCATATAAAGTTTGCGTGTCCAATGGGCCTCTCTTTCCAGTGATGGCCGACTAGGCCATCTTTTGATATATATGCAGCTAAAGACAAGAGCTCCCGGGTACTGGTTAGTTCATAATGTTGATCCACCTATAGGGTTGCAGATCCCTTTAGCTCCTTGGGTACTTTCTCTAGCTCCTCCATTGGGAGCCCTGTGATCCATCCATTAGCTGACTGTGAGCATCCACTTCTGTGTTTGCTAGGCCCCGGCATAGTCTCACAAGAGACAGCTACATCTGGGTCCTTTTGATAAAATCTTGCTAGTGTATGCAATGGTGTCAGCGTTTGGATGCTGATTATGGGGTGGATCCCTGGATATGGCAGTCTCTACATGGTCCATCCTTTCATCTCAGCTCCAAACTTTGTCTCTGTAACTCCTTCCAAGGGTGTTTGTTCCCACTTCTAAGGAGGGGCATAGTGTCCACACTTCAGTCTTCATTTTTCTTGAGTTTCATGTGTTTAGGAAATTGTATCTTATATCTTGGGTATCCTAGGTTTTGGGCTAATATCCACTTATCAGTGAGTACATATTGTGTGAGTTCCTTTGTGAATGTGTTACCTCACTCAGGATGATGCCCTCCAGGTCCATCCATTTGGCTAGGAATTTCATAAATTCATTCTTTTTAATAGCTGAGTAGTACTCCATTGTGTAGATGTACCACATTTTCTGTATCCATTCCTCTGTTGAGGGGCATCTGGGTTCTTTCCAGCTTCTGGCTATTATAAATAAGGCTGCTATGAACATAGTGGAGCATGTGTCCTTCTTACCAGTTGGGGCATCTTCTGGATATATGCCCAGGAGAGGTATTGCTGGATCCTCCGGTAGTACTATGTCCAATTTTCTGAGGAACCTCCAAGGTGCATTTCTTTGCTGCAGTTGTCTAGGTTGGGATCTGTGGTGTTTTAGAGGCTATGAGATATTGGTCCAGGCCCTTCTAGCTTTGAGAGTCTCTGTTGGGAAGTTGGGTATAATTCTGATAGGTCTGCCTTTGCATGTTACCAGATCCTTTTTCCTTGCAGTTTTTTAATATTCTTTCTTTGCTCTGTATATTTAGTGTTTTGGTTATTATGTGGCTGAAGGATTTTCTTTTCTGGTGCAATCTAATTGGTGTTCTGTAAACTTCTTGTACTTTTATAGGCATCTCTTTCTTTAGGTTTGGAACATTTTCTTCTATGATTTTGCTGAAAACATTTTCTGGTCCTTGGAACTGAGACTCCTTACTTTTTTCTATTCCTATTACTCTTAGGTTAGGTCTTTTCATAGTATCCTAGATTTCCTGGATGTTTTGTGTCAGGAATCTTTTAGATTTAACACTTTCTTTGACCGATGTATCAATTTCTTCTATAGCGTCTTCTGTGCCTGAGATTCTCTCCTCCATCCCCTGTATTCTATTGTTGGTACTTGCATCTGTTGCTCCTGTTCTCTTCCCTAGATTTTCCATCTCCAGGATTCCCTCAGTTTATGTTTTCTTTATTGCTTCTATTTCCACTTTCAGGTCTTGCACACTTTTATTTATTTTTCTTCACCCATTTAACTGTATTTTCCTGTATTTCTTTAAGGGATTCATTCATTTCCTCTTTAAAGGCCTCTATCATCTTTGTAAGACTGGATTCAAGGGTTGGTTTTTCCCCCCTGTTGTTGTTTGCTTCAGTTGTGTTAGGATATCCAGGGCTTGCTCTAGTAGGGTAGTTGTGCACGGAAGGTGTCATATTACCCTAGCTTTTGTTGATTGTGTACTTACACTGTCCTTTAGCCATCTGGTTGTCCCTGTATGTTCCTGATGTAGCAGGTATTGGGAGGAGACCTAACCTTTATGTTCCTGGTGTGGTAGGCCTTTGGTGGGCATCCTTGGTCTGGGCAATGCAACTCAGGGGTTAGTTCAAGTCTTCTAGACATTGGGTGTGCCCCTTGAGACACAGAAGGTAGGGGATTGGGGTGGAGCAGAGAGGTGGTGGTACAGTGGAGCTTGGGGAAACAGTATGCTGTTCTGCACAGCTGGGTGTGGCCCAAAGGACTTGTTGGGCAGGGTTGGGTACAGGGAGGGAATGTAGCTTGTATGCTTCCATATCTGTAGGTCTGATGAAGGTAGGTGGAGTGGCCAGACAACGGAGGTCCTGGGGACAGCAGCCTGCTGAAGACAGCTGTGCATGCCTCAGAGGAATCAGCTGGTAAGGGAATGGGTCCAGGGACAATGCATGATGCATGACTCTCACTCAGAGATAGTCATCGGAGGTGGATGGAGAGAAAGAACTGAGTAGGAGAGGGGATGAGGCAGGGGAACGGAGATGGTGATCAAGTGTGGGGGTGGGGTGGGAGAGGGCTGGGAGTGAGAATGGAAATTGGCAGGCAGCATCTCTGGTGACTAGCTGGAGGCCTGGGATGGGGGAAGATATGAGGAATCTATAGGGGTAGCCCTAGCCTCTATTTCTACCAGAGAGGGATATAGAGACTGAAGTGGCTACCTCCTGTAGCCAGGCAGGACTTCCAGAGGAGGGAGGGGTACATCAATCCACCCACAAAACCTTCAACCCCAAATTTGTGTTGCCTACAAGATGTTCAAGAATCAAGATGGAGCTGAGACTGAGGGAACAGCCAACCAATGACTGCCCTAATTTGAGACCCCATCCCATGGGAGAAAGCAAACTCCTGACATTGTTAATGATAGTCTACTATGCTTGCAAACCTAGCATAACTGTCTCCTGAGAGACTTCATTCAGCAGCAGATGGAGGCAGATGCAGACCCACAGCAAAACATCAGGCAGAGCCCAAAAATCTTGTGGAAGACTAGGGGGTATAGAAGTCAGCAAGTTGGAGGGGTCAAGGTGGACCACAAGAAGACTCATAGGGTCAACTAACATGGAACCATGGGGGCTCACAGAGCCTGGGCCACCAACCAGGGAGCCAGGACACAGGAGTTGAACCTAGACCCCTGTAGTGGCTATTCCTGGTTGTCATCAATAAATTCCTTTACTATATAGAGACTATCCATAAGTTCTGTGACTCTAGAGAATCTTGACTAATACAGCCCCCTACACATTTGTAGCAAATGTCCAGCTTGGTCTTCATGTGGGTCCCTTAACAAATGGAGAGGGGGCTGTCTTGTTTTCTGTGTCTTGCTGTTGGATCTCCTTCCTGGCTGGGCTTCTTGGGAGAGGATGTGTCTAGTTCTGCTGGGACTAGAAGTTGCAGGGAAGAGGAGAGGGCAGCAGGAGGAGGGATTTGTGAGGGTGGGGCTGGGGGGAAAGGAGGGAGGGAGGCTGTGATCAAGATGTAAAGTGAATTTAAAAAATTAAAAAAAAAGAATGATCTTTGATGCCAGATGAGGGCATAATTTGCAGAAAGATTTACAGAATTAGAGAACATCAGGTTTAGAAAAAGAAGCCAGCGTCAGAAAAACAAGTTTTGCAGATTTTTTTTTCTCATACAACATCTAGGGGGGTGGGGAAGTAAACATGTAAGTAAAAGGAGAACCATTAGGGAAAAGAAGAGGGTGAGCGTGAGAGTTAGCACCAAATGGTCACGAGGATGAATATGATTGAAGTGTGTTTTATAGATGTAAGGAAATGCATTAATGAAATTGATTGCTATGTGTAGTTATATATACAAATAAGCAACTCTAAAAAGGAAAAGGAGGTGACTATATTAATACATTGAAATTATTATCACAGAGCCCTCTTTGTGAGTGGTAAGAGGGATGACTCAAACCACTGTTAACGGCCTGTGTCTCCTGCTACTGTGCGATCTTAGGGGAGGAGGGAGGGCTATCTACTGATGTCCATCCTGCTACTGTGCAATCTTAGGGGAGGAGGGAGGGCTGTCCACTGATGTCCATCCATAGCCCAGCAGCACAGCACTAGCATTTGTCAGGACCCAGCTGAATGAATGTGGAAAAGACCACAGCGGGCTCAGGGACATCAGAATGCCTCTTGGTGATGACTAGGTTTTCATTCTTTCCATTTTCTGTATTTGTCACAGTTAAGCAAAGCAAAGATGGCTTTTGTAATGAATGAAAGTGTTCTTAAATACGACATCACGTCCATCTTGGAAGGGGGGTGCTGTGCCAGTATGGGCAAGTAAAGAAAGGAGAGTACTATGTGTGTGACTGCCCTCCTTCTTGTTAGAATGTAATGTCAGAATCCAGCTGTTGCTCATGCTCTCACAGACCCACTGAGAGATGAAGAAGAGACTCCCTTCTCTGCTACTTGGGCAAAAAGATGTCCCCAGTTTTGTGATTTTTAGAGCTAAGAAGTAATCATGGTTATGTGGAGGATAAAGGTTTCCCTTTGGTGACATGGGCCAACAGGTCAGCCTTCAGTGATAGGTCTGTAGTAGGCAGGACCAGGAGATGAGAGTAATGAAGAGGATAGGGATGTTAGGGTCATGACGTCTTGAACAAGCTATGTCTTATGGCAAGCAAGTTTATTAAGAAGTATAGCACCTTATATACAGTTTGTAGGGGGAGATGAGACAGAGTCAGGAGAAAGCTATTACACAGTGGGATGAACTCAACAAGAATCTCACTTAGCAATGTTGCACAAGGGGAAAACAGGATATCTCAAGTTAGTCATAGGTGGAACACACAGCAGCCATTGGACATCATAATACCCATAGTGGGAAGAATGAAGTTCTCAGTACTTGGGGAAGTCACAGCTCCCCAAGGCCTGGCCACAGGCCATTACTGGCTCTGTCAAGCATGTTCCTGATTTTTGGTAAGGAACTATATTCCTTCTGTGTATCAAACTGCCTCAGGGAAGGCCTTGGATTGGCCTTGCCTCCAATACCTCGAGCTCGTCTGCTTTATATCTTGGATTATGTGTCTCTAGGGACTTGAGTGCTCTGGGCCAAGAGCAACTGTAGTTGTCTCATAAGGTGAGAAGGAAGAGTGTCCCAGAAAGAAGAGGAGCTAGTGAAGAGCTAGATGCTGAGGGTAGAATTCTCATCCTAGCTGGCTGCATGGCCCTTCAGCTACCGAGGGTCAAAACTGCCAAATGGAAAAGAAAATCAACCCCCTTCCATATTTATATGGTTTTAATAGAAAACAATATTGTAAATAAAAATTTTGGAGATACCAGGTGTGGTGGTGCATGACTTTAATCCCAGCACTACCGAGCAGAAGCAGGTGGATCTCTGTGAGTTCAAGGCCAGCCTGGTCTACAGAGTGAGTTCCAGGACAGATAGGGATACCCAGAGAAACCCTGTCATGAAAAACAAAAACAAACAAACAACAACAACAACAAAGTCCCTTGGGAGCACGCAGTACTAGGCAGTAATAGACACCATCTGTGAATGGAATGGATACAGGACTAGTAAAGTGTCAGAACACAGTCCAACAATGGAGTCCTGTGAGAATTCAGAGTGCTTGTGAGAAAGCTCCAAACAAAACAAAACAAAACACCCCAAAACAAAAACACCCCAACAACAACATTAAAAACAAAACAAAACAAACAAAACAAACCAAGACAAGAGACTTGTGACCTCAGTTTCTTCAAGACACATAATCGTTCTTGGAATACGTTTTACACACCCCTTCCTTCCAGTGTAGTGAGCCGGAGTGAGCTTACTTCTGCTGTTGTTATTCATATGCCTCTATGGAAAAGCATGTTTTCGCCATGTGGAGCTTGTCTTTGGAAGTGTACACTTTACTCAGGTGATGGTCCTCAACCCTCAGAATATAAGTTGTCTGATGCTCTGAGAAACGTTGGTTAGTCTGCCTCATTTTTAGGCCCTGTTCTTCCAGGTCCACATGGCCAACTACATTGGTAATGGTGGAAAAGCACAGCTTTTCTTTAGTACATTGTGTTATGTTGCTTGGATTTTCAGATTTAAAAGCACAGATTGCGTTTCTTCTTCCAAAAGTTTCCCATGTGCTCTATCGTCCAGCTTTCGTTTGTACCAAGTCCTAGAAGGCAGAACTGACTTTGATAGGAGATAAGTTCCGAGATTTGGCCACTGTCTTAGTCAGGGTTTCTATTCCTGCACAAACATCATGACCAAGAAGCAAGTTGGGGAGGAAAGGGTTTATTTGGCTTACACTTCCATACTGCTGTTCATCACAAAGGAAGTCAGGACTGGAACTCAAGCAGGTCAGAAAGCAGAAGCTGATGCAGAGGCCATGGAGGGATGTTCTTTACTGGCTTGCCTCCCCTGGCTTGCTCAGCCTGCTCTCTTATAGAACCCAAGACTACCAGCCCAGAGATGGTCCCACCCACAAGGGGCCTTTCCCCCTTGATCACTAATTGAGAAAATGCCTTACAGTTGGATCTCATGGATGCATTTCCTCAACTGAAGCTCCTTTCTCTGTGATAACCCCAGCTGTGTCAAGTTGACACAAAACCAGCCAGTACAGCCACCATTCTGTAGCTGGATATCGGTAGAGCCATGCACCGTAATGGAAGCTTTCCTTGTAGCAGAAGCAACGCTTATACAGAAATAGGTAATGGTGTGTATACTATAGGCTCAGGATGCAGGATGCAGGATGTAGGAATATCTACAGAGTCAAAATGCAAATCTGGCTTTTCTATTCCTATTCACTTAGGGTGACAGACTTGTCTGGACTTTCCCCGTTTGGGGACTAAAAGTCCTGTGGCCCAGAACGTAACAGTTTTAAGTAAATCGGGTTGACTTGTCACCCCAACTCTAAGTGCTCATTCTGTAATTCAATGTAATTGGGCTTTGCCAACCATGTTGACACGCTGGCTGTAGCCTTGCAGGAGCCAGAAATTAACCATGTTGACACGCTGGCTGCAGCCTTGCAGAAGCCAGAAATTAACCATGTTGACACACTGGCTGCAGCCTTGCAGAAGCCAGAAATTAACCATGTTGACACGCTGGCTGCAGCCTTGCAGGAGCCAGAAATTATTCATCCTCACTTCTTCCTAAACATGAAGTTACTTAAGCTTCAAGATCCCATGATCCTCCTTCTACAACTAGAGTGAGTGACTCCATCTGGAAGACTAAACAGACAGTTGTCTCCTGGCACTGTGTCTGTTTCTGTGACTTCTGCCAGTGGGCAGCAATAGCCAAGCATGTACATCCAGCTCTTACTCTCTTGGGTACTGGGCTGAGAAAAGGGGAGGTGCAGGCTTCCTGACATGTAATGCTAATCTCACACATGTATGTACAACTGAGATTCCTAATGTAGAAGGGCAGGGAAGACATTGTCGGATGCATTTCTGCATATGAGGAAATAGGAACAGAGAAATAATTGAGTTCTCCGGTTACCCACCAGTGAGATCAAGTAAACCCAAGGTCTTGCATAGTCTAAGAGTACACTTGACCGCCAAGCTACAGTCCAACTTCCAAGTCTTCCCATGCTAATAATTTAGGTTCATGGGTTCCTAAAAAGTTTACTCATGGACACTAGAGGAACACTTGTATATCTATGTAGCTTCTTATGTGTATGTGTGCTGGTTTGAAGAACGGTCGCCACAGGCTCATTTGAGCATTTAGTCACTAGGTACTATTTGCAAAGGAGTTGTGGCTTTGGTAGGAAGTATGTTACTGGAGATAGGATTTGGGTTTCAAAAGTCCAAGCCAGGCCTGCTCTCTCTCTCTCTCTCTCTCTCTCTCTCTCTCTTCTCTTTCTCTCTCTCTCTCTCTCTTCTCTTTCTCTCTCTCTCCCTCCCTCCCTCCCTCCCTCCCTCCCTCCCTCCCTCCCTCCCTCCCTCCCTCCCTCCCTCCCTCTCTCCTCCTCTATGTGGCTCTCAGGTACTGCTTCAGGCCCATGGGAGCCATCATGCTCCCAGCCAGGATGATAATAGACTAAGCCTCTGAAACTGTAAGTAAGCTCCCAATTAAATACTTCCTTTCATAAGATTGCCTTGGGTATGGTGTCTTTTCACAGGAATTGAACAGTGACTAAGATATGCATTCATGTTTTAAAAAAATCTACTTCTCAAAGGAATGAATCAGACATTTCTGCTCTGCAGTCTGTGTATGATTGTTTGTGTATATGTGTGTGTGTGTGTGTGTGTGTGTGTGTGTGTTTAAACACTGAATATGTACAAGAAAAGCATTAATGATGGCAAGCCATTCTGCCATTTAAATGCACTTAGCTGCTATTGTGGTTCAAAGTTACCGGAGGAAATAATTCATTTTACTTTGATACAAATGGAAACGTTGAAGAGGTTTTTTTTCTTTTTTCTTTTTTTTTTCTGCTTGATTAATTCTTCCATATCCATAAAATACCAAGTTCAAATGTTTTTTTCTTGCACCATATTTTGTTGTGTCTTTAACACAGACACACACTCTGAGAAACAATTAAAAAGACTTTGTAATTTACCAGCCAGGATAGCTTTTTTCCCAACCTAGGCTGAACCTATATCTCTGATGGACACTGAGAAAAATATCGTAAGAGCTCCTGGGCCTAAATTCCTTAGAAGGTCTTCCCTAAAGGGCATAGAATGGCAATTCTCTCTTTCTTCCTTTTTAAATTATTATTTATGATAATGGTGGTAGTGGTGGTGGTGGTGGTGATGATGATGGTGGTATGTGTGTGTGTGATGTGTGTGTGTGCCAAGGCACACATGCGGCGAGCAGAGAACAGCTTTGTAGAGTTTGCTTTTTTGATTTTTCCATGGGTTCCAGTGATTGAGCTCAGCTCATCAGGCTTACAAGACAAGTGCTTCACACGTGCAGCCATCTTGCTCTTTTGAAGATGGCTTTGCTTTGATAGGAATCCTGCTCTTCCCTCCCACTGGGTGTCTGCCTACTCCATCAGGCTGGCTATTCACTGTGGAATTTCCAAAAATTATACAGGTGGATTCGAGGAAACACCCAGAAACTACATCACTGTCCATGCCTGTGGAAGGTCTCACCCTGTTATTCATTCATTCATTCATTCATTCAACAATTATTAAAGGGGTGTCTTAGTCTGTGTAGCTTTCTGGGGATAATGAGTAAATCTGACAACATCCTTGTCATGATGGAATTTGTATGCAAGGCAGAACTTGACTTATGAGTGCTCAAAACAAAAAGTTGACTTAACAAAGGAACAATTAATTTTGAGTATCCTGTGTTCTTTAATCAGAAACCACAGTCCTCGCCCTCCCAAGCCATAAGTCTGATGGGAGATGTCTGAATGGCCTACACATTTCGAGGTGAAAATGATTAGAGCTCACAAATGTGTTTCTGGGTGCTGAGGGGCGACCAAGGAGAGCACAAATGCCATGAGAGTAAAGAAAGACCATTCCAGAAGAAACCCCAGTTTTAGCCCTAAACTGAAAATCTTGGCTCACGTCTAGGTAGATAATGACAGCTGGGTCCCATGCAGCATGCCACACTCAGTGAGCGTAAATAGCCAACGCAGGGGAGGCAATCCTCTAGGAAAGACGGTCTAGACAAAACTTCTGGCTTTGTGAATACACGTGACCCTAGGGCAGAGGCTGTACCGCAAGAGACTACTCAGTCTGGGATGTGGGGTGGATAAAGATGTGGCCTGTGCCTTCTGTGCCTTTGGCTTGCTTCAGTTCTAGTATCTCAGACAAGTCTATCTGCCGCCTCTTGGCTCTGCCAGTGCAGTAAGCCAGGGCCCTATCCCACCCTCCTTATCCTCCTCCAGTCTTCCAAGGTAACACCCTCCCCAGGAACTCCCTGGCTTCTATGGGTGCAGCGCTTTTCAACTGACATGGGCTATCTTATTAAAGGGAAAAAAACCACATTCACTTTCCACAGAATCAGTTTCTTGCAACATGCTTAGACCTGTTAGTTGGGGAAGAGGTTGATGAGCCACACTCCATCCCATTTCCCCTAAGGAAAGATTTCTTTTTCTGTAGGAAGGACGTTTGAACATCAAAGAGATGGCAGGTTGGAAAGAGCCCTGGATGTGAGCTCTAGCCCTGGGCCACCGTGAGATTTGACTGTATACTTTCAGGGAAGACTGCTCTCTCTGAACCCCAGGTATTTCCTCCTCCCTAAGTGGGACAGCTGTTTCAGATGGCCTGTCATGTCTGGCACCCCACAGTTGTTAAAAAGCAGAGGTCCTGGAGTGGGCTGCTTCTGATTGCTTTTGGTTTTGTTGTCCATCAGCTGACAGCCCTTGGAGAGGTTATTTAATAGCTCCGGGGCTCAGCTTCCTCCTCTGAAACAATAGACACAGAAATATTATTCACCTCACAGAGTAAGTGTGAAGGCTAAAGGGGCTACTACATCCTGGAGTGCACTGCAGAGCCCGGGCAGGCACCGTGCAGCATCCGCCAGCTGGTCCCCTCTCCAGCTCTTTCAGTTTATGGATTTTGAGTGTGGCTATGGGATATGTTGAATGTTGGAATGTTGGAATGTCTCTCAGAACTGATAGTGCTCTTCTGGCTGTGCCGGCAGCAAATCGAGATACAAAGTCTTTAGGAGGACAGCCTCTGCCTCCCTGTGATGACCTGAGAGATGAGGGAGTGACATGCTTGTGTGTCACACTGTAAAATAAATCCTTTTTTTTTTTTTTTTTTTTTTGGAAACAGGGTTTCTCTGTGTAGCTAGGATGTCCTGGAACTTGCCCTGTAGACCAGGCTAGCCTCCAATTCACAGAGATCTCCCTGCCTCTGTCTTTGCCTCTTGAGTGCTGGGAATAAAGGTGTGTGTCACCGCTGCCAGGCTCTATAAAATAAATCTTAACCTTCCACAATTGTAAGCAGATGGAAAATTTGTTTATAATATAGATTATGATTTTTTTTTTTTTTAGAATGAGGGGCTGGAGCAGCAGCAGAGGAGGCTGCAAATTGCCAGGAACCAGGCATAGAAGAAGGAGAAAAAGGAGGAGGAGGAGGAGGAGAAAGAGGAGGAGGAGGAGGAGGAGGAGGAGGGCTGTTTGTTTCTCTCTTTCTCCCCTCCCTCTCCCTCCCTCTCTCCCTCCCTCCCCCTCTCCATTCCCCATGTATCCCTAGCTGGCCTCTTCCTCTCTTCCTCTTTTCTCTCTTTCTGTATTCTCTGTCCACCTTTCTCTGCCTCTATCCTCTTCCCTAGGTCCCCTTCTCTTCCTGCCAATTATCCTTCCTCATCCTAGGCCTGCCATGTGACTGATTGCTCAGGGGGACACCTTGGTGGGGCCCTGCTGTGGTGCTCCCTCCCGTCACATTACTATGCTGCATTTTATAAAACACAACAGTAATTATATTGTGATCTTGAAAATAAAATAACATTAAGTTAAATAAGAAAACACAAACAAATGCAAGGCATTGCCCAAAGGCCTGTATACAGGGAAGATTTGCTGTTTAGTCTTGGGCTTGTCCCATGTCCTATGCTCTCCTGAAATTCCTCTAAATGATTGTAGCTTAAATTAGTTACTCGGTCCCCCTATCTACTCCTCCTTCATTGTCACCCTTCCATTCATGCCAGAAAGGACTGAGGAAGCCCTGATACGTGGGGGAGATATGACTAAAGAGATGTTGGGTCATGGATGCACTGGCCTGTTAAAGACTATGTTTGCATGGCTTGTGTCTCCTCTGTGTGTGATCAGTAACCATCTTGACTTAAAAGTGGCATCTGGTATACCTGGTTGACTCTGGGAAGTGTGGATACTGGAAGAGAAGTGAGATTTGGGCTGTAGAGCACTGCATCAGGATATGGAGAACTGGAACCCAAAGCTTGGCTCTCCTTAGAGCCTAGTAGACTTACTTAGAAATGCCCTCCCTAGGGTCCCAAGTGGATCCTAAATTCTCGTTTCCAGTGGGGATCATGAGAGCAAGATTTATCAGAATTCATACCTGTAAGGCATCAACCTATAGCATACTTTTCATATTCCTACTTTCAACAACAAAATTGTTTTTACACAGTTCATAATAAAAGAATTTCTCACTTATTTTTTATTTCCCCATAGAGAATAACAATAAAAAAATCATTGTTGTAGAAGAAACAACTGGAAGATGACAGACAGGTAATTGATAGAGGCAGTGATTTAACTCCTTCTCTCTTTCTCTGTGTGCGTGTGTGTGTGCATGTGTGTGTGCGTTTGTATGTGTGTGCATGTGTATGTGTGTTTGTAGTATGGGTTAACTTTTTAAAATAAATATTTGAAATATTTGGTTTTGTTTGAGATGCTATATTTCCTTTTTTGAAGATCAGTCTGGCTTTGAACTTCTGAAATTTCTGCCTCCCAAGTGCAGGAGTGAGTATGTGTGTCCCCATTCCTGGCTGTACTTCCATTTATGACTTATTTCTTTAAGGGACCTACGTTTCAGCACACCACGTTTCAGGAGGTGTGGGGCCACACACCTGGATGTGCTGCATCCTGTACCGGGAGGTCCAGTTTAAGCTGTCAAATTTAGCAAGTGAAAACACAGGGTGCCCACTTTATTCTGCACTTCAAAGATACGTGAGTGCTGAGACTTGCAGGTCTGAACATCAAAATCAACCTGGATACCATGTGTCCAGTGGGAACAGGAAAGATACAGCAGCCTTCTCAAGGGGCAGAGGTAGAAAGGAGGGAAGAGGTGGGGTGGGGTAGGAGACACTCAGCTGAGTGTGAAAGCTGGATGGGTGGTGTTTGGCTCTCAGGAAATCTAAGAGGGAGCTTGCTGGTGAGAGGGGCTAACAGGATGTGGGACTCATCTGGAGAGGAGGCAGGAGATGGAGGTCTGGTCTGTGATGGGTCTGGAAGTGATGGGGAGTGGGATGTGGAGGGATGAGTGGGGGTGGAAGGGTAAAAGGAGGTTTCCACATATCTCTAAGCACCTTCCACATCATCTGACTCTAGGTTTAGAGGGGAATATGGGTGAAGACAGGTCACTCTGTTAGGAGCTCTGCTTTGAGAAAAGTCTTTCACCTAGCAAGGTTTGATTTATTGTTTTGGTTTGGGAGAGCCAAGCCTGCCACGCCTGCATCTGTAATGTATTAAGTTAGCCTGAGGAGGGAGGACAGGTTGCTTGCTGCTGGAAGTAAGCCTGTTGACTGAGCCTGAAATATGAGGGACCTCTGTGAGCATACAGCAGGCTCCTTCTGTTCCCTGTTCCTGGCTCTCTTCATTTCCACGGAAGATGTCTCACGGTGTTGGAGTCACTGACAACTGATGACAGAGTCTCAAAAGCCCTGATCAGCCTGCTCACACAGGTGCCCAGCAGCAGCAGGGGAGGAAGCAAGTCTAGGTTGTGGCAGTTGAATGGATTTGTCATTCTGTGCTCACTGACGAGGGCATGCCCATCTCAGATTTCCTTAAGGTATTCCCGTCCCTGACTAAGCACAAGCTTGGGCCTGGGGGAGTGACATCATTTCACCCACTGAACCAGCTGGAGGTCCCCACCATCTACACCCAACTCGGATGAGAGGAGAGCTCGAGGGTAGGCAGGTCACTCTGCCAGACTTTGGGAACAGCTTCTACTTGCTCACTGTGCCATGCAAGAGTGCGGCTCACCTCCCAGTTTATTGCTGTGATGCTGAGGGCTGAGGTGTGTGCACTCTGGTATCTTACTCAACTCATATGTAAATCCCAAACTGAGAGAAATGTTCTTTTTTGGGGGGGGGGGTAAATTTATAAGAACTGGACCACTTATCACCTTAAAAAATTGTTTTATTTTATTTTATTTTATGTGTATGGGTGTTTTGCCTGCTTGAAAGTCTATGTGCCACATGTGGGCCTGGTTCCCCGACGATGACTCAAACATAGGTCAAGATTCCCAAGCTTCAGATGTTATGAGCTACCATGTGGGTGCTAAGCCATCTCTTTAGCTCCTAAATTTATCTTTTTTTTATTTATTTGTTTTGTTTTATTTTTACTTGATACAGATTCAAATTATGCAACCCTGGCTGTCCTGGAACTCACTCTGTAGACCAGGCTGACCTTGAACTCACTGAGATCCACCTGCCTCTGCCTCTAGAGTGCTGGGAATAGAGGTGTGGCCCTAATATACCTGACCTCCCAAAAGTTTTCTCTAAAAAATTTATATTTAAAGTTATCTACAATTCAAAATAGTTATGATCCTTAAGACCTTTAAAACATTTTTATATTTTTTATCTCCCCCACTTTTTTTTTCTTTTTTGAGACAGGGTCTCTCTGTATAGACTTGGTATTCGCTATGTAGACCAGCCTGGCTATGGATTTACAGGTATACACTTACCTGTCTCCCGAGAACTGATCATCTTTTTCTATAAATCCTTATTTGCATCCCATATGGAATTTTCATCCATCGGTGCGGACAATCCTGTTTTCTTTTACAGATTTCTTTCTCTATCACAGCTTCTAGTGTTTCCTAGTCTTCATAGTTGGTTCTTCCTCTGATCTCTGTGAGGAGCCCCATTCCCAGGGAAAGTGAGGGGCCCGCTAAGACTTGCCCTGGGGAGTGGACACGTTCTTGTCTTTCATGGACAAGAACTTGTCCTGGCACCACCATGAATGAATGATTCATGCAGCTGGAGGGCAGGAGGCCTGGAAATCGTGAGAGACTCTCCAGGACTTGTCAAACACAGAGAGAGTGTCTTTGAGCCTAGCTCCTTGGTCTTCATTACATTCTGACTGGTTTCCCATTTGATAAATGAAAACAATTGGGTTGTGTACAGGAAGGGGACAGAGTTTGTGACCCAGGCTAGCTGTGAATGTGAAACAACACCCCTCTCCACTTGCCTCCTGAATTCTGGGATTGCAAGCATACACCACCATGTGCAATACAAATGGAAAGTTGAACCCTGGTCTTGTAATGGTGGCTCAGCTGGGTCTACATGTATCTCTACGTCTATTTCAAGGCTACATGTACCTCTGTGTCTATAGATCACATTTATAATTTGACTGCAGTTCCAGAATGGATGCCATTTTATCTCGATCTATATTTTAATTTTTAAATCTTAAATGTTAGATAGTAAAGCTTACGCTAGAGAGAATCCCTTCTCCCTGATCTCCTCCCTCTCAATGTAGGGCTTCAGATGCAGTTGTAGAGTTAATAGCAAGCTAGGTATAGTGGTGCAAATTTGTGACTTCAGTACTTGGGACTGGAGGCAGGAGAATCATAAATTTGAGGCCAGCCTGTGCTACATAGCAAGACCCTATCTCAAAAAGAAATAGTTTATCAGGCTGTGTTGAGGGCTAAAATTTGATTATTTAATCTCCGCACCAAGCCTACATAGTGACTACTTAGTAGGTATTATTTGTTCAGAAGAACTATCAAGTACGGAGATGGAGTGGCCTGTCTCCTGTCTGACAACCTCTGGGAACACAGCCTGTCAGCCCGGCTTGTAATCATAACCCCTCTGACATTGCGTGCTAGAAGTGGATTATAGACACTTCACACATTTCCTGTACTCTGAAAGCCCCCCAGTGTGACATCCTGGACCTGAAATGAGAGCCGGCTCCTCTGAGTGAATGTGGAGTGAGACTGCAGGGTCATGTTGCAATGCTCTCACATGTGGCTCTGGGCTCTGACCCAGGCAGCTGAGCCCATGCTGGGAAAAGGGCACCCACCTCCCTGGATGTTCCCATCTGTCTCCCAGGAGGGTTGACTGCAGAGCTAAGCTTGTCTCCCTTTTCCAGAAGGAGCAGATGCACTTACCAAATACTAATGGAGGTGCCCTGTCTTTCTTTGGCAGGGTAGCATAGAGTAGCACCATTTGTTACTTACTGTTTATGTGCTAGTAAACACTGCTTGCACTTGCTATGATACGGGCCAGGCCTGGTAGCTCATTTGAATCCTTGAAGTTCACATTTTCTGTTTTATGGGGCTTCAGTAGGCATTCAGTAGCTTGTGCTACCCAGAGAGGAGGGAAGGCATGGGCTTAATTCCAGGGCTACACGATTGTGAGCCACAGTAGCTGACAGGCTCTCTCCACACGCATTATTTCATTAAATTCAAGATGCTGGACACAGTCTTCCAGATTCCAGGGTTCCCTTGTCTTGAATCCCACCAACGGCTCTGATTTTCCTTGATTTTCTCTCTTTTCTTATTCCAATACCTTCCAGTTATTCTCTCTTTTCTTCTACTCCTCTGTCTTCTTAGCTTAATAGCAGGAGTAGGTTCTACACCTACCGTGTGTGTGAGAGAGAGAAAGAGCGAGAGCAAGAGAGCTCTTTGATTAAACCCCATGCCAGAGTTACTTTGGGGAAGAAACTAGTTTTTAAAATAATATTCTTATCTATTCTTTGAAATGTTTGCTCATTTATATTTATTTATATTTATTATACCTTTTGGTCATCTCCCTCCATCGCTCCCTTTCTCCAGCTCCTCCTAGTGCCACTGCCTCACCTCATCTCCCTTCCAGCTTCATTGCCTCTCTTTCATTTTTTGTTTATTAATAACCTTCTGAGTTCAATTAGTGTTTCGAGTTCCATATGTGCACGGGAATGAGGCCATCCATAGTGGCGCAGGCAGCCTCAAAGAGAGAGAGTGTCTCCGAGAGAAAATAACTATCTGTGAGGACACAATTATACCTCGTCTTTCTGTCACATAAAACCCCGACCCCTGAAAAGCTTCCTGATGGAGAGTGGTAATAAGTAAGAAAGTGACTTGCCTAAAGGATCCTCTGGGCCCAGTATAAGGGCCGTAAGTTCTGTTCCCAGCTCTGCCACTAATTTCTTGAAGGAACTGCACTGCTCACTCTCATTTCTCTCTGCACCAATCAAGAACGAAGGGGACTTCCAAGGGACAAGATCAAGCAGAAAGAGATGACATGAAACAAACAACAAAAAACAAACAAATAAACAAAACTCCCAGTCTTTTGCCTATAGGAGAAAAAAGATTTGTCCCTAAGGAGTTAAGCAAAGTCATGCCGGTAAAAAAAAAAAGAGCCTGGCGTGTGGTAGGTCCTCCAGAGTTGTGTGAGGCATCAGAGAGATGACTTGTGTCAGAGCCAGAGGACCTGCAGAGTCTCAGGAAGTTGGCTGCTGACAAAGCCAGGCCATCCACACAGGGCTTTCCTGACTGTGCCTGCAGGGTACGGTTGGTACCTTGCCACAGCTCCTAGGAAAGTGGCCTAACTTGGATTTTTCACCATGAACACAAAATTGCAAGTAATTCTCATTTGCATGGTGATGGGAGTTTATTTTTCCCAGAAGCAATGTGTCAAAACTCAGGGGAAAAAAAGGAGGTATTTCTTAATAATGATTAATCAGTTGTTTAACAAAGCGGGGGTGGGGGGGGGAGAAAGAAATGAAAACAATTAAGAAAATGAAATACTAAAGAAATGGGGGGAGGGGAATCTCCTGAAGGTGGACCCACCCAGCAAACCTTGACAGCATTTCCTCTCATCCACCACATAAAAGTGAGCTGCAGTTTCTAAGTGGCAAAGAGCACAGGGAGAGAGGACTCTGCTGGAGCAGGAGACACCAGGAGAGGTGAGGCTGGCCTGGGCTATCCGGGGCTTCCCTGGGGTCATCCAGACTACAGGGGTTACCACTGTGCCTGACTTGGGTTGCCCAAGAGAACGAACAAGGTTTTTGTGGAATGTGGAAGCGTGCCACAGTGTGTGTGTGTGTGTGTGTGTGTGTGTGTGTGTGTGTGTGTGTGTGAATTTTCTTGTACCTTCTTTTTTTAACAAAAGGAAATGGAGAGAAGGAAGAGCAGAAAATAGAGTATGACGGAATTAAATAAACTATGGAATTTTCATTCCAGGAGCCTAACCTTTTGAGTATTAACTCTCTTTTTTAAATACAAAGTCCATTTCCTGGTTCGGTGGGACCTGGTCAGAAATGGGTTTCCATCTGGTGTGAAGCTGTGGTCTCCAGGGGAGGTAGTGATAGCTATGCTCGAAGAGGAGACATTGCTTTGTAAATAGGAGGCTTGGCCACAAGGAGGTGGGTATAGTGGCCAGCTGACCACGTCAGCTCTGGCAACCCATTTTATCCCCCTAATTCTTAGTTCCCTCCTTGGTGAGACACGGAGAGGAACAAACCTCGCCAGACACATGTGTAGGTGTCACCCGAAACAAGGTAACTGTGCAGAGGTTTTTAGGACAAGAGCTGCCTCCTGCTGTATCTGAATGGCCCAAGATGACCGGACTCTTTTAGAAGGAGCAAACTGGGGAGGGCGATGCCGCCTACCAACTTCCCTTGCCAGTGGGGTTTTATCTCCTTGTTTTGCCAGAGAATTAGAAAATCAATCTCTGCAGTCTAGGTGGACAGCTGACTTTCACCTTTGCAGAAGACATGAAGACACAGTGCGCGTCTACCTGGCTCCTGGGCATGACGTTGATTCTCTGCTCAGTTCATATCTACAGTCTTAGGAGATGTCTGATTTCTGTGGACATGCGCCTCATAGAAAAGAGTTTCCACGAGATCAAGAGAGCCATGGTGAGCATGGGTTGTCTGACCTTACATCTTAGAGCACAAGGCAAGTTCCTGCCAGTTCCTTGTTAGGGATCCTGAAAATGTAGAGGGTTCTCATTGATGTCTGTCCCGTTCTTCACAGCAAACTAAGGACACCTTTAAAAATGTCACCATCCTGTCCCTGGAGAACCTCAGGAGCATTAAGGTACCATTTGGTTTGTGTCTCTTGTGCTAAGAATCGACTCCCTGACCAGTACTCCCTTATGTTGTTGATTGAGCCTAGTCTTTAACAGCTGAGCCATCTCTCCAGGCCCCTAGTACTCTCTTAAATGTCCAGCCTTCTTTGTCATCTAAGCAGTTTGGGCACATCAGTATCCCAGTGACTTTGAAATCGTGGGCATGGCCAAAGAAGTGACTCTTCATCGGAGGGTAACAAGTTCCAAGTACTTCAACGGGGCAGAATTTCAGTGGCTTGGTGGTTGTTTTGGAAGATCCCGTGGGGAGAAACGAAATAAAGTGATTTCGTTTGGCTGAGGGGAGGGGTGTAGATAAACAGATAAAGGCTTAAGATACAGGGGAAGTGGATGTAATATCAGTGGAATCAGGCTGGTGTGACTCCAGGGACAGTGAGCAAGCGTGTTAGGATGCAAAGGACAGGCAGAATAGTAGGGCACTGAGAGAGACAGCCGCTTCTGGAACGAGGCCGAGCCTTGGCTTTCTGACAGGGACAACAGAGTGGCTGAGGGGTCTTTTGAGATTCAAGTTACATGACAGAACTAGTATAGAATGTATGGTAATGAGCTTTACAATGGCGGCTCATTGGGAAGGCCCGTAGGATGCCAGCTCCACTCAGCGGAACAGGTGTAGATAGGATCTTACCAGACAGCTTACTACACTGATTCTCCACTTTACAAAAAGAGCCTGGCATGTACCTTTAGAGTCATCTCTTAGCCAGGTGTGCGGGACATGCCTGTGTCCTCTCATCATTTGGGAGGCAGGCAGGAAGGGTCATTACAAGTTTGAAGCAAATCTGTTCAATTTCATGAATTCCAAGCCAGCCAGGGGTATGTTGATGCATAAGTCCAACTTTAGTTCCAAGGGAATAAGCAATAGTTTATTCTGGAGTCACATATGAGTGACTACAGCCTGGGATCCAGGTTATACCAAAAACAGTGTTGCAGAGCAGTACAGTTTCATGAAGTTTGTCCAGTAACAAAAGAAAGCCATAAATTAAGGCATGCATTTTAAAATGTATTGGTGGAAACATAAGGCAGGCAGGTGACAGAAAATTGTGGAGAATTTGCTATGGGCCTCAGATGCTTTCTGATGACATCTTAGTTTTGGGGACACTAGTGGTCTGTTAGTGTATTCTAAAAGTCTCTCCCGATACTCACGGTGCTTGGTGAGTGACTACCGAGGGGTTAAAGATAGCTTGGGATGACTCGGCTCTGGATCTGCAATGCTACAGTTCCCAGTCACAGAAGGTCTGATTAGTCAAGCAGCTTCGTAGAATCTTTATCCCAGCCTAGGCTTTTTCTCCTGGCAACTTTCAGTTCACAGTTGTCAAAAAGCAAAGCAAATGAAAAAACAAAACAAAACAAAAGCCCAACTGCTTTGACCTCTGGATCTGTTGTAAAAGTGATCTACATTGATGTCTTTGCTGAGCACTTACAAGAAAAACTAGAAGTGTGTGTCTATGAGGAACTGAGCTCATGGAGCAGAGGAGGGTAATGAGTTAATGACCAAGCCAGGAGTAGGACACGCCCCTTCCAGGTTATATCTCTGTTTCCTGACTCTTTGTCCTCTTAAGCTTAAGAAACAGCTGATATGGAGTAAGGAAAGAAGTTAGTGAATTTGGATCTTTATCATATGACCTTGTTTCCCCTCTTTTCCTTTTCTCTCTCCCTTTCTTTTTTCTTTTAAAAATGTGTGTGGATGCATGCATGCGCGCGCGCGCGCGCGCGTGTGTGTGTGTGTGTGTGTGTGTGTGCATGCGTGCGAGAAAAAAAAAGTGAAGGGGGAACTTTTGGTTCTCTCCTTCCTTCATATGGATTCTGAGGGTGGGACTCAGGTTCTGAGTTTTGGCCACAAGTTTATTGACTGCTGAACCTCTTTCCTTCCTTCCTTCTCCCCTTCCACCTTCCTTCCTTCCTTCCTTCCTTCCTTCCTTCCTTCCTCCCTCCCCCCCCCCTCCCTTCCTTCCTTCCCTTCCTCCTTCCTTTCCTTCCCCTCCCTCTCTCCCTCCCTTCATCAGTTCCTCCTTTCTTCTTTCCTTCTGTATGGGTTCTTTTTTTGTAATGCCACAGTCTTTAATAACACAGAGGTGTGTAACTTTTTCCTCTGGCTAAGCGGCCCAGTGAGAGAGAACAGACAGAGATCCAGCATTCTGAGCAGCCTGCTCTGACTGTCTAGGAAAGGCTGCCCTCGGGGCGAGAGGCAGAGGAGTAAATCTTCTGCAGTCCATCCTTAGGCCTGGAGTGCCAATTGCTTGAAGAAAGCTTCCCGGCTTCTCTGGGCTGTGCTTTGAGCATCTGGAGTCTTGTCTCAGAGGCATCTGCTTTCTGTTGCAGACCTTTGACCTTCCCAGATGTGCCTGCCACCTCCTAGTCTTGCAAACCCCATCCCGCCCCGCCCCCAATTTAAGGGGACAAACTGCAAGGGAACTCAGTAGTGCGGTCCAGGGCTCAGTGGCTAAGATAAATATATTGGTCATGCCTGGTAGGATACCTGATGTCCAGGAGCCAAGGACATTGTGGGCTGGGAGACTACAGAGCTGACAACCTTGGCTTGTGGGATACAAACCATCTCCTAAAGGAGGCACCTGGTTCTTGGAGGGATTTTAGAGTTTCCTTATATCATGCTGGGGATGCATGCTGTGGAACAAACCTTGTCTGTGATAGGATCCAAGCTTTACTCTTTGTAAATATATCTCCTGGCTGCAGTGGCTTGGCCATGGGAAGTGTGAAAGAATACCCTGAATTTTAGAAAAGAACATTTAGTTTTTTTACTTGTACTTTGTTTCTGAAATTTTGAGAGCAGAGGGCCTCCAAGGGTGTGCTCTAATTTGTGTTTGTAGCCTGGAGATGTGTGCTGCATGACCAACAACCTGCTGACATTCTACAGAGACAGGGTGTTCCAGGACCATCAGGAGAGAAGCCTTGAGGTCTTAAGGAGAATCAGCAGCATTGCCAACTCTTTCCTCTGCGTGCAGAAATCTCTGGAGCGATGTGTGAGTCAGGGCATCGGGCCCCCAAGCTTCTGCTCCCATCTGCCCAGAAAGATCCCAGGCTTTGCAGAGTCAGGACATTGTCATTCACTTCCTGTCCTTTGAGGCTCTGCAATGGTCTTGCCAGTCCCAGGGGCTTCCCGCTTGCCTACACCTCATCAGAAGGGTCTCCTTGTGGAGTGACCAACTGATGTCAGAGCATCTCCTAAGTGTTCAGTAGCCCACCAGAGAGACTTGCCAAGAGTTGCATTCTGACCATAAGCACAGTCCCGGACTTTCTGTTTCTGAGCCTTTGGAATTTCCACACTAAGACATTTTGGGAAGCCATATTAGTCCTATCTCCGAGGGTCACCTGTAAGCCCACTGCTTACTTGTTAAAATCAAATAGAGATAAAAGTAAAAATAACCAACAAAAAACTTAGGCTAAGAGAAACCTTAGGTTCCAGACCAAGGGCTGCTGCTGAGTTCCTGTGTGACATGGTTTCTTTGAGGCTGAAGATGTCTTTCCTTTCTGTGTCTCAGATTCAAAAAATGTTAGAAAGGGCAATAACCCCTGTCCTGCTTTTAAAAAGGACAATAGTGGAATCAAATGGGTATACTTAATCTACTAGTTAACCTTGGGGGATGCCACTTTTAGAGCTGTAACAAGGAAGACACGGTACTCGCTCTTCCGATGCGATTGACTGTAGATGTGTGAGCAGAGGTCAAATGCAGAGCTTCTCCACAAACAGACCCTGTTTCCTCCCAGCTGCTCTCTCCTAAGCTTTGTCACCCGACCAGGGAGGAGGTAGGGAGAGGAGGTAGTGTAAGTGTCCTCTAATGAGTGCTGTCCCCATTGTGTCCCAGCAGGTGCACAGACAATGTAACTGCAGTCAGGAAGCCACCAATGCAACTAGGATCATCCATGACAACTACAATCAGGTGAGGTCTGGGGAGAGTATAGAGAAGTTGGAAAAATGAGAGGGTTCAGACGATGCCAATATTCCAGCCTTCTCTGCATGCAAACTCATGTATTCTTTCCACCGGTCTTCATGGCAAGCTCATCCAAGTTGATGCCTACAAAGTGTTGTAGGTCATTGGGCCGTTCTCTGGTCTTCTCCATCCTCCCTGTACTGTTTTCTTACACTTTCCTATCAGGCCTGGGCTGCATAAGATATGGTCATACAGAAGGCACAATGATCCCCAGTGAATCTGAAGCTCTTACCCATGAAACATGACCCATACAGCATCCTTATGGTCGGGAGCTGGCCCTTAGCATCCTGCATACCGGTGCACTCAGTGGTTCTCACAGGGAGGGGTGCTGATGCAGGAACAGCTATCGGGGTGTGCCATCAGCAGATCTGATTGAAGTGCAGAGTCTGGTCAGCAGTTCTACCCTGAAGCCTAAGTTCCTCTCGCTCAACACGCTCCAAATGATGCTTGCTGGTGCTTTGAAGAACAAAGGAGATAGGACTGTTTTGGAGCTCTGTTTTTTTTTTGGGGGGGGGGGAGGCTTTATTAAGTGATGCTGTAGGGACAATGAAGATCCAAGTGGTTCGTACTGTGAGCCAGATATTGTTTCAAGCCCAGGGAAGTGTTGTCACATCGAGTCTTCACAGCAAGGCTCTGAGTATAAACTGCATTAAATAAACCAGAAGATGGCGGCACAAGGAGGTTACACGAGTTGACCACTTGGTACACACAGGACTTGGTCCCATGCTAAGTGGCTCCACAGGATGCACCTTCACCCCAACCACATCCTTTTAGTCTGGAAGGGGATGGATTCATGGATTGCATTCTAGTCTGCTTCTTTTAAGTGCTGTGTGATGTTTGGGTAGACATCCTTTGTGGGTCTCAGTGTTTTGCTATATCTCTTGAATCAGGTGGTTCATCTTTCCTGCTCCATGCTCCCAGAAATAAGACTCAAACTCATAATATATTTGATACCTTGGCCATATAGATAGGCCTTCTCTGACTAGATAATAGCTTAAAATAACCAATTTATTTTAATCTACATTTTTTTGCCACGTGGCTGCTTACCTATGCTCAGGCACCATGCATCTGTTTTGTCACACATCTTCCTGGGCAAATCCCCTGTTAGTGGCCCTATCCCAGAATCCTTTCCACCTACAAGATGTCCCACCTCCTATTTCCTGCCTAAGCGATAGGCCCTCAAATTTATTATTGACAGGGGCCACATCCATACAGATACAAGCTAGTCTCTTTACATGTGTCTGTAAGGGGCAACGTGTTCTCCTTATTCACTGGAGAGCACTGGAGAGAATCAGACTTCCCAAGAAACAAGAGTGATTCAGTTGAATTGATGTGAATAGAAGATTAAGAAGACCTGGCTGGCAAGGCTAATATTGCCTGTGAAAAGAAGGAGAAAAGGGAGAAAGAGATGCAGGATTTAAAAGTTTGTGCATAAGGAGCTAAAATGATTTAAACTGCTTGGCTGGTGGGGTGGGAGTGGTGCTAAGCGCCGAGGAAAATAACTTTTGATTTTGCATGCTATGTGAGCCATTTGATAAAGAGAAAGAGGAACCTCCCAGGTTTCAGAATATGCGAACTGCAATACCCAAACTTCAGAGCAGTCAGACCTCATGATGTCATTTTACATTTTTAAATAAAAATCAATTCATTCATTAATTTTCTTATTTATTTTTGTTTTAGCTGGAGGTCTCATCTGCTGCCCTTAAGTCTCTAGGAGAACTGAACATACTTTTAGCCTGGATTGACAGGAATCATCTGGAAACTCCTGCAGCCTGACACGAAACGCCTCGTCTGATTATCTAAATAACGGACTGTGAGGGTTTTTTTTTTAATTGTTGCTGTTTTATTTTGTTTTTGTTTGTTTGTTTTGTGGTCAACAGCTACTTCTGAAGAAGAGAGAGACATGGAAAGTTCACATAATTATCTAGAATGAGGGTCTTTTCTGGTAACTTGCTGATGTGGAAGGAATCCTCTCTTCTGGGCTTGGAGCCTTTCAGAAAAACAATTGGGATTTGAATGGATCTCAGCTCCTGGCTGAGGTCTCTGCTCTCTGATCCCACCTGCAATAGCTAAGTTGGCTGCTGTGGTATTTATAGCAATATGTGGCTGTTGAGAGATCTCAGATATCATAGGAGCAATAGACAGCCCCTCTAACTTATTGTAAAGCGGCTTCTTCCAGGCCTATGCTGTGCACCTTGTGGTGTGCTGTAGTGCATATTGTACTGACTGACGTTTACGAATAAACTGTGGTTTACCTATGAGGATGAATTGTCTTCTGATTCATCAAAGACTCGTCCGTGCAGGTGAAAGAGGCCCCAAGGATGCGCAACAGCTGGGGAAGCTTACTCCTAGACAGGGATAAAATCTAGTGGATATATGACCACATTTCTCATCGCTGTCACAAAATACCTGGGCTGGGTAACTTTGTCAATAAAACACATTTATTTAGCTCATAATTCCAGAGGTTCAAGGGTATGGGTTGCACTGTCTGGCCGTGGTGAGGACTACACAGCAGGTGTTGTCACAAGGGAGAGAGCACAGCAGGCAGAAGAGAGAACATTGAGACAGAAGCCAGAGCAATTCAGGAACCAGGCCCGCTCTTCCTCTTTTAAAAATTCTTTTTTTTTTTTAATTTATTTTTATTTTTTTATTAGGTATTTATTTCATTTACATTTCCAATGTTATCCCAAAAGTCCCCCACACGCTCCCCCACCGACTCCCTCACCCCCCACTCCCACTTCTTGGCCCTGGCATTCCCTGTACTGAGGCATATAAAGTTTGCACGACCAATGGGCCTCTCTTTCCACTGATGGCCGACTAAGCCATCTTCTGATACATATGCAGCTAGAGACATGAGCTCTGGGGGTACTGGTTAGTTCATATTGTTGTTTTACCTGTAGGGTTGTAGACCCCTTTAGCTCCTTGGTTACTTTCTCTAGCTCCTCCATTGGGGGGCCTGAGATCCATCCAATAGCTGACTATGAGCATCCACTTCTGTGTTTGCTAGGCCCCGGCATAGTCTCACAAGAGACAGCTATATCAGGGTCTTTTCAGCAAGATCTTGCTAGTGTATGCAATGGTGTCAGCGTTTGGAGGCTGATTATGGGATGGATCCCCAGATATGGCAGTCTCTAGATGGTCCATCCTTTTGTCACAGCTCCAAACTTTGTCTCTGTAACTCCTTCCATGGGTGTTTTGTTCCCAATTCTAAGAAGGGGCAAAGTGTCCTCACTTTGGTCTTTGTTCTTGGAGAGAGAGAGAGAGAGAGAGCATGTACTTAGGCTTCTCAGCAGTAGGAGGATCAACCTCTCAGGCCAGCAGCTTCACAGAACTGCTTTTTTCGCTGTTATACAAAACACTTTTAGCAAGTGGATTTCTGATTACCAAAACCTCTTATCTGATCTGGGAGTTGTCTCTAGGAACCATTACCTAAGCAATTCTCTAGTTTGCCAGTTATGTCTCAGGGATCAAGTTATACAAAGGCTCTAGAATCCTTTGGAAGAATAACCTCATAAAAACCTCAGATAAAAATCATGAAAAGGCTGCCTCAAAGCTTGGGTGCCATCGCTCTGGAATCCATGCCAGATACAGAGGCTCTGCTAAATTCTGCTACAACCTAGCCTCAAGAATGGGGTTGCATGAAGTTTAAAAGTTTTTGCATAGCAAAAGAAACCATCAGCAGGACTGTTAGGTAGCAGTTTCTCCAAAATGGAAGCCTTACATCTTGGAAAGAAATGTCTTAAGACAATGGCTGTGAAGGGTGAATAGAATGTTTACATTCTAAACTAGCCTGTTGTTCTTTTTTCTTCCTTTTTTTTAAATTAGATATTTTCTTTATTTACATTTCATATGTCATCCACTTTCCCAGTTTCTTCTCCGAAAATCCTCTCCCCCTTCCCCTGCTCCCCAACTCACCCCACCCACTCCTGCTTCCTGGCCCTGGCAGTCCCCTATACTGGGGCATAGAACCTTGACAAGACCAAGGGCCTCTCCTCTTATTGATGACCAAATAGGCCATCCTCTGCTACATATGCAGCTAGAGACATGAATCCCACCATGTGTTTTCTTTGATTGGTGTTTTAGTCCCAGAGAGCTCTGGGGGTACTGGTTACTTCATATCATTGTTCCTCCTATAGGGCTGCAAACCCCTTCAGCTCCTTGGGTACTTTCTCTAGCTTCTTCACTGGGGACCCTGTGCTCCGTCCAATGGATGCCTATGAACAGACAGCTCTATCAGGCTCCTGTCAGAAAAATCTTGTTGGCATTTGCAATACTGTCTGGGTTTAGTGGTTGTTTATGGGATGGATCTCCAGGTGGGGCAGTCTCTGGATGGACATTCCTTTAGTCTCTGCTCCGAACTTTGTCTATATAACTCCTTCCATGGGTATTTTGTTCCTCCTTCCAAGAAGGATCGAAGTATCCACACTTTGGTCTTCCTTCTTTTTGAGTGTCATGCGTTTTGCTAATTGTATCTTGGCTATTCTGAGCTTCTGGGCTAATATCCACTTATCAGTGAGTGCATATCATGTGTGTTCTTTTGTGATTGGGTTACCTGACTCAAGATGATATCCTCCAGATCCATCCATTGTCTAAGAGCCTGTTGTTCTAAGGGGGAGGTAAAACACTCCATCTGGCAGGGAGCTCCATTAAATGGCTTCAGGAAGTCCTTGAAATTGGCTAGGTTCACTAGGCTCCACTCATCACCTAGTATTTAACAGTTAGTTATGATTTCACACAAGCCGGTTGCAAAGAAGAGTCTGAGATCAGCCTAGCAGTCTGTCAGAGGAGAGGCTAGCTAAATTATCTAGAAGGGAAACAGACACCAGCCAGTCTGCCGAGAAGAGGCTCAGCCCAACGTGGAAGGACACTCTCTAACCTGCTGAAGGCTGTGCTGTGTGCTCCAGATGCCCAGCTTTGTTGCTGTCACCCATGCTGGGATGGGCTTTGGTGATGCATCTCTCTCTGAGTCATTCTTGCTCTCGTAAGTAATCCCTCACCCATATTCCTGCGAGGAACACTCATAAAACTCATTGGTTCAACAAGTTGGACTTAGGTGGTTTCTGGTCTCTCAGAGGTTCCCAATCTGGGGTGACATTTCACCTCCATCCAGGAAAAGTCTGTCCCACGTTAAGAACAAACAACCCTCAGAATGGAAGAACATCTTCACTTCTATACTTCTACAGGGGACACCATCCAGAATTTACAAAGAATTAAAGAATTAACCACCAAGGAAATGAAACAGTCAATCAAAAATAAATAGACCAATGAGATGAACTGATAGTTCTCAAAATAAATACAAAAGCCAATAATAAATACCTTAAAAAGTATTTAGCTTCCCTATGCATGAGAAACATTGAACCTCTTTGAGATTCCACTCTGAGGGAAGAGGAATCAGGCAGACCCCTGTTAGACAGAGAGAAGGAAAAGAAGCTCTAGGCAGATTAATGTAGTTTTCACTGAAATATTTATGGTGGCTGACTTCATGTTCTTTTCTCCCCACCTCTAAGACAAAGAGTTGGTGGGATTTCATTCTACCTTCCACCTGCCCAAGGGTGCTATTCAGTAGGACTTTCAAATATCCTACTGGAGTGAGTCTGTGGAGGAAACCAATCATTTTTCCTATCTTTGTTCTGGATTATCTAACCCTCTGTCATATCCCAAACAAGCCAAGGTCAATGAAGAAAGGGAACTCATTCTATTTGAAAATACCAAACCAAAACCAGAAAACCAAACAAACCACCACCACCATTCCTTCTGAGCAGATTCAGCTCCATATCTGAGTCCCCTTCATAGCTAAGAACTCCCTCCCTCTCCCCTCCTTCCCCTACTCTCTCTCTCTTTCTCTTTCTCTCTTTCCATGTGTTCCTGGCTAGCCTTTTCCTCTTTTCCTCTCTCCTGTCCTTCTCTGTCCCCCCTTCTCTGCCTCTACCCACTTCTCCAAGTCCCTTTCCCTTCTCCCAATAAACTTCCCTTTGTACTAGGCCTGTTGCATGGTGATGATTCCTCAGGGGAAAACCTTGGCCAAGATATTTCCCTGCAACATTATACCACGTTTTATAAAACACAGCAGTCCTAGCTTTGGTTCCCTTTCCTTCTGTTCCTGGGAAAATTCACTTTGCTCAGGCCGAGATTTATAATGCAGGGCCCAGGTTTCTGCTTTGAAAGGCACTAATGCCCATAATTAAGTCTGTAAACACCATCAGCAGCTTGGTCTGAGGAGGGGCAAGCCTCTGAAATTGCACAGAAGATGGATCAAAACCACAAAGGAGCAAGAGACTGAGTTTTGAATGTGTCACCCAGTTTTCAGTGTTCTTGGTCCAGCTGGAAGACTGGGATCCTCCTAGCATGGGGCGGAGACTCTATCTTCCTTCCAATTTGCTTAGAATCCTAGCTCTCACTAATAGGAGATGTGTGCCTCTGTCTGGTCATGTTCCCTGATGCTCTAAGAAGACTCTGTGCTTCTGCTCCTTGATATGAGATTAGTTTCCCATAGTTCACAGAGCTGCATGAGGATTAAAGAAATCAACACAAGAACTGGACATACTGTAAGAGCCACAGAAACCGAAGGAACAAGTCCCACCCCTAGCTGAGGATCTTGGGGATTGACATGTGCTTGGGGGAGGGAGAGTTGATTTTTAAGAGTGTATTGTCTGGTAAGTTGAGCAAACTCTGGGGGCAAGCCACACATCCATGACTTTATGGGCAGCACACATTAAATTTGGTGGGAAGATCAAAGGGCACAAAGTTGGGTAGATAGTGAAAGGGGGTAGAGCTAGAGGCATTGGGGGAGTGGTAGATATGATTAAAACACGCTGGATGGAATTCTCAAAGAGCTAAAACCAGAAGTGAAGCCTGTGGCCAGCTTTTGGCATAGCCTAACTCTACCCACTACATGGGCTTCATTTCTGAGAGCCAATTCTCCCCTAGAGCAGAGCAAAGCCCCTGTCTCCTCCTTCAGGCTCCAATTCCTCTTTGTGTTTCCTGGGACACATAGTGGGTTCCCAGGCATTAGTAATTCAGAGCAGTCTCACGGGTCATCTCATCTTCGCAGGATCAGAGTTCCTGAGGGCACTGCCCCTTTTCTGGTTGTATGTTCTTTCATTGTTTGGAGATAGTGCATCAAGAATACCACACTGACCTTAACAAGCTATATAACTGAAGTTGTCTTTGAACTCCTGAACCTCCCATCTCCACTTCCCAACTGCTGAGATTTCAGGTGTGTGTTGCTGGCCCTGAATAGTTCCTTCTTCTCCTCCTCCTCTTCCTTTTTCCTTATGTATATGGGTGTTTTGTCTACATATATATCTACTCTGGGAATGGCTGTGGTCAGTATTGCCTATTCACTGAAGGAATTTGTGCATCATGAAACAAAGGTAACATTGACTTTGTGCCTTGGGACCCAAAGATGACCTCATATTCTTCATTTGAAACCTTCAGTATTTACTCCATTTACTGGATTTGGGAGCTATAAAAATAATTCAATTTTCCCCTCTTTTTTACTTCCTTAACATTAAAAAAGCTTTTCTATTTATTTAGGTAAGCGTGGTCCAGGCTAGCCTCAAACTTGCAGTCTCCTGTCATAGCCTTTGGGGTGCTGGGTTTTCAAGGCATAGATTACCATGCTGATGTGTGTCACCATGCTTGGTTTTCAATCTTGTACCAGATGTTTGCCTTAATAGTTCTCATTGAATACTCTGAAGTCCGAATGACAGTCATTTCCATCCCAAGCCATGGGTTAGCAGAATTCTGAAGCACAGTGTTGATCAAGGCCCTATCACCTGGGAGCCTTATGGCCTATAGTGTGCTAGCTGTGCATCAATGTCTTCTTCTTCTTCTTCTTCTTCTTCTTCTTCTTCTTCTTCTTCTTCTTCTTCTTCTTCTTCTTCTTCTTCCTCCTCCTCCTCCTCCTCCTTCTTCTTCTTCTCCTTCTTCATCTTCCTCCTCCTCCTCTTCTTCTTCCTCTTCCTCCTCTTCCTTTTCCTCCTCCTCCTCTTCCTTTTCTTCCTCTTCCTCTTCTTCCTCTTCCTCTCCCTCTCCTTCTCCTTCTCCTTCTTCTTCTTCTTCCTTCTCTTCCTCTTCTTCCTCCTCCTCCTCCTCCTCCTCCTCCTCCTCCTCCTCCTCCTCCTCCTCCTCCTCCTCCTCCTTCTCCTTCTCCTCCTTTATGTATAATGGGTGTTTTGCCTACATATATATCTATGCATCATGTGCATGCAGTGCCTGTGGCTGCCAGAAGAGGGTGTCAGGTTCCCCCCAAACTGGAGTTACAGAGCAACTGGGGTGCTCACAGTTCATTGTAATTGGGTCTTTTTTTTTTTCTTCACCTTCTTCAATACCTGCTCTGATCTCACTGAACACCCACAGGGCAGTGTCCCCAGTTCAGGTGCAGAAGCACTTTCTGGTCTGAGGAAGATAATCCAGCTTTCCTTGGGAGGAGTACAAATCCTTCTGGTTGCCACAGCCTCTTCATCCCCAAAGTCCACAGAAACACTGGTTCTTCTAGGTCTTGCTCAGACCAGACTTTCTCCAGGAAACCTACTCAGATCCCCTCCTTGTCTCTCAGAAGCAATCCCAACTCTTACCTCACCCAAGTACCAAGGATGAGCATGGACACTGAATTTTCCAAGGAAATCCCTGATGACAATTTCTCCCATCACCAGACATAGATTTTTCTTTTCTTTTTTAATATTAATTTCTTTAAAAAAATTTTTTTAATTAGGTATTTTCCTCGTTTACATTTCCAATGCTATCCCAAAAGTTCCCCATACCGTCCCCCCAATCCCCTACCCACCCACTCACACTTCTTGGCCCTGGTGTTCCCCTGTACTGAGGCATATAAAGTTTGCAAGTCCAATGGGCCTCTCTTTCCACTGATGGCTGGCTAGGCCATCTTCTGATACATATGCAGCTAGAGACACGAGCTCCAGGGGGTACTGGTTATTTCATATTGTTGTTCCACCTAATGGGTTGCAAATCCCTCTAGCTCCTTGGATACTTTATCTAGCTTCTCCGTTGGGGGCCCTGTGATCCATCCAATAGCTGACTGTGAGCATCCACTTCTGTGTTTGCTAGGCCCCAGCATAGTCTCACAAGAGACAGCTATATCAGGGTCCTTTCAGCAAAATATTGCTAGTGTATGCAATGGTGTCTGCGTTTGGAGGCTGATGATGGGATGGATCCCCAGATATGGTAGTCTCTAGATGGTCTATCCTTTTGTCTCAGCTCCAAACTTTGTCTCTGTAACTCCTTCCATGGGTGTTTTGTTCCCAATTCTAAGAAGGGGCAAAGTGTCTACACTTTGGTCTTTGTTCTTCTTGAGTTTCACGTGCTTTGTATCTTGTATCTTGGGTATTCTAAGTTTCTGGGCTAATATCCACTTATCAGTGAGTACATATCATGTGAGTTCTTTTGTGATTGGGTTACCTCACTCAGGATGATGCCCTCCAGGTCAATCCATTTGCCTAGGAATTTCATAAATTCATTCTTTTTAATAGCTGAGTAATACTCCATTGTGTAAATGTACCACATTTTCTGTATCCATTCCTCTGTTGAGGGGTACCTGGGTTCTTTCCAGCTTCTGGCTATTATAAATAAGGCTGCTATGAACATAGTGGAGCATTGTCTTTCTTACCAGTTGGGACATCTTCTGGATATATGCCCAGGAGAGGTATTGCTAGATCCTCATGTAGTACTATGTCCAATTTTCTGAGGAACCACCAGACTGATTTCCAGAGTGGTTGTATAAGCTTGCAATCCCACCAGCAATGGAGGAGTGTTCCTCTTTCTCCACATCCTCACCAGCATCTGCTGTCACCTGAACTTTTGATCTTAGCCATTCTGACTGGTGTGAGATGGAATCTCAGGGCTGTTTTGATTTGCATTTCCCCGATGATTAAGGATGCTGAACATTTTTTTTTTCAGGTGCTTCTCAGCCATTCGGTATTCCTCAGGTGAGAATTCTTTGTTTAGCTCTGAACCCCATTTTTTAATGGGTTATCTGATTTTCTAAAGTCCACCTTCTTCAGTTTTTTATATATATTAGATATTAGTCCCCTATCTGATTTAGGATAGGTAAATATCCTTTCCAAGTCTGTTGGTGACCTTTTTGTCTTATTGATGGTGTCCTTTGCCTTACAGAAGCGTTGCAATTTTATGAGGTCCCATTTGTCAATTCTCGATCTTACAGCACAAGCCATTGCTGTTCTATTCAGGAATTTTCCCCCTGTGCCCATATCTTCGAGGCTTTTCCCCACTTTCTCCTCTATAAGTTTCAGTGTCTCTGGTTTTATGTGGAGTTCCTTGATCCACTTAGATTTGACCTTAGTACAAGGAGATAAGTATGGATCGATTCGCATTCTTCTACATGATAACAACCAGTTGTGCCAGCACCATTTGTTGAAAATGCTGTCTTTTTTCCACTGGATGGTTTTAGCTCCCTTGTCAAAGATCAAGTGACCATAGGTGTGCGGGTTCATTTCTGAGTCTTCAATTCTATTCCACTGGTCTACTTGTCTGTCACTATACCAGTACCATGCAGTTTTTGTTGTTTTTTTTTTATCACAATTGCTCTGTAGTACAGCTTTAGGTCAGGCATGGTGATTCCACCAGAGATTCTTTTATCCTTGAGAAGAGTTTTTGCTATCCTAGGTTTTTTGTTATTCCAGATGAATTTGCAGATTGCCCTTTCTAATTCGTTGAAGAATTGAGTTGAAATTTTGATGGGGATTGCATTGAATTTGTAGATTGCTTTTGGCAAGACAGCCATTTTTACTATATTGATCCTGCCAAAACATGAGCATGGAAGTTCTTTCCATCTTCTGAGATCTTCTTTAATTTCTTTCTTCAGAGACTTGAAGTTCTTTTCATACAGATATTTCACTTCCTTAGAGTCACGCCAAGGTATTTTATATTATTTGTGACTATTGAGAAGGGTGTTGTATCCCTAATTTCTTTCTCAGCCTGTTTATTCTTTGTATAGAGAAAGGCCATTGACTTGTTTGAGTTAATTTTATATCCAGCCAATTCACCGAAGCTGTTTATCAGGTTTAGAAGTTCTCTGGTGGAATTTTTAGGGTCACTTATATATACTATCATATCATCTGCAAAAAGTGATATTTTGACTTCTTCCTTTCCAATTTGTATCCCCTTGATCTCCTTTTGTTGTCGAATTTCTCTGGCTAGGACTTCAAGTACAATATTGAATAGGTAGGGAGAAAGTGGGCAGCCTTGTCTAGTCCCTGATTTTAGTGGGATTGCTTCCAGTTTCTCACTATTTACTTTGATGTTGGCTACTGGTTTGATGTAGATTGCTTTTATCATGTTTAGGTATGGGCCTTGAATTCCTGATCTTTCCAAGACTTTTATTTTGAATGAATGTTGGATTTTGTCAAAACTTTCTCTCTGTGTAAGGAGATGATCATGTGGTTTTTGTCTTTGAGTTTGTTTAAGTACTTGATTACGTTGATGGATTTCCGTATATTAAACCATCCCTACATCGTTGGAATAAAACCTACTTGGTCAGGATGGATGATTGTTTTAATGAGTTCTTGGATTCGAATAGGAAGGATTTTATTGAGTACTTTTGCATCGATATTCATAAGGGAAATTGGTCTGAAGTTCTCTATCTTTGTTGATTCTTTCTGTGGTTAAGATATCAGAGTAATTGTGGCTTCATAGAATGAATTGGGTAGAGTAACTTCTGCTTCTATTTTGTGGAATAGTTTGTGCAGAACTGGAATTAGATCTTCTTTGAAGGTCTGATAGAACTCTGCATTAAACCCATCTGGTCCTGGGCTCTTTTTGGTTGGGAGACTATTAATGACTGCATCTATTTCTTTAGGGGATATGGGGCTGTTTAGATAATTAACTTTGATCCTGATTTAACTTTGGTACCTGGTATCTGTCTAGAAATTTGTCCATTTCATCCAGGTTTTCCAGTTTTGTTGAGTATAGCCTTTTGTAGAAGGATCTGATGGTGTTTTGGATTTCTTCAGGATCTGTTGTTATGTCTCCCCTTTCATTTCTGATTTTGTTAATTAGGATGCTGTTCCTGTGCCCTCTAGTGAGTCTGGCTAAGGGTTTATCTATCTTGTTGATTTTCTCAAAGAACCAGCTCCTCGATTGGTTGATTCTTTGAGTAGTTCTTCTTGTTTCCACTTGGTTGATTTTGCCCCTGAGTTTGATTATTTCCTGCCGTCTACTCCTCTTGGGTGAATTTGCTTCCTTTTTTTCTAGAGCTTTTAGGTGTGTTGTCAAGCTGCTAGTGTGTGCTCTCTCTAGTTTATTTTTGGAGGCACTCAGAGCTATGAGTTTCCCCCTTAGAAATGTTTTCATTGTGTCCCCTAAGTTTGGGTATGTTGTGTCTTCATTTTCATTAAACTCTAAAAAGTCTTTAATTTCTTTCTTTATTCCTTCCTTGAACAAGGTATCATTGAGAAGAGTGTTGTTCAGTTTCCAGGTGAATGTTGGCTTTCTATTATTTATGTTGTTACTGAAGATCAGCCTTAGTCCATGGTGATCTGATAGGATGCATGGGACAATTTCAATATTTTTGTATCTGTTGAGGCCTGTTTTGTGACCAATTATATGGTCAATTTTGGAGAAGGTACCATGAGGTGCTGAGAAGAAGGTATATCCTTTTGTTTTAGGATAAAATGTTCTGTAGATATATGTTAGATCCATTTGTTTCATAACTTCTGTTAGTTTCACTGTGTCCCTGTTTAGTTTCTGTTTCCACGATCTGTCAATTGATGAAAGTGGTGTGTTGAAATCTCCCACTATTATTGTGTGAGGTGCAATGTGTGCTTTGAGCTTTACTAAAGTTTCTTTAATGAATGTGGCTGCCCTTGTATTTGGAGCATAGATATTCAGCATTGAGAGTTCCTCTTGGAGGATTTTACCTTTGATGAGTATGAAGTGTCCCTCCTTGTCTTTTTTGATAACTTTGGGTTGGAAGTTGATTTTATCAGATATTAGAATGGCTACTCCAGCTTGTTTCTTCAGACCATTTGCTTGGAAAATTGTCTTCCAGCCTTTCACTCTGAGGTAGTATCTGTCTTTTTCCCTGAGATGGGTTTCCTGTAAGCAGCAAAATGTTGGGTCCTGTTTGTGTAGCCAGTCTGTTAGTCTATGTCTTTTTATTGGGGAATTGAGTCTATTGATATTATGAGATATTAAGGAAAAGTAACTGTTGCTTCCTATTATTTTTTTTGTTAGAGTTGGCATTTGTTCTTGTGGCTGTCTTCTTTTTGGTTTGTTGAAGGATTACTTTCTTGTTTTTTTCTAGGGCATCGTTTTTGTCCATCCTTGTATTTTTTTTTGTTTGTTTTGTTTTTGTTTTTGTTTTTGTTTTTGTTTTTACTGTTATTATCCTTTGAAGGGCTGGATTCGTGAAAAGATAATGCGTGAATTTTGTTTTGTTCTGGAATACTTTGGTTTCTCTATCTATGGTAATTGGGAGTTTGGCTGGATATAGTAGCCTGGGCTGGCATTTGTGTTCTCTTAGTGTCTGAATAACATCTGTCCAGGATCTTCTGGCTTTCATAGTCTCTGGTGAAAAGTCTCGTGTAATTCTGATAGGCCTGCCTTTATATGTTACTTGACCTTTTTCCCTTACTGCTTTTGACCTTTTTCCCTTACTGCTTTTAATATTCTATCTTTATTTAGTGCATTTGTTGTTCTGATTATTATGTGTCAGGAGGAATTTCTTTTCTGGTCCAGTCTATTTGGAGTTCTGTAGGCTTCTTGTATGTTCATGGGCATCTCTTTCTTTAAGTTTGGGAAGTTTTCTTCTATTATTTTGTTGAAGATATTTGCTGGCCCTTTAAGTTGAAAATCATCATTCTCATCTACTCCTATTATCCGTAGGTTTGGTCTTCTCATTGTGTCCTGGATTTCCTGGATGTTTTGAGTTAGGATCGTTTTGCATTTTCCATTTTCTTTCATTATTGTGCCGATGTTCTCTATGGAATCTTCTGCACCTGAGATTCTCTCTTCCATCTCTTGTATTCTGTTGCTGATGCTCGCATCTATGTTTCCAGATTTCTTTCCTAGGGTTTCTATCTCTAGCGTTGCCGCCTCACTTTGAGTTTTCTTTATTGTGTCTACTTCCCTTTTTAGGTCTAGTATGGTTTTGTTCATTTCCATCACCTGTTTGGATGTGTTTTCCTGTTTTTCCTTAAGGACTTCTACCTGTTTGGTTGTGTTTTCCTGTTTTTCCTTAAGGACTTGTAACTCTTTAGCAGTGTTCTCCTGTATTTCTTCAAGTGAGTTATTAAAGTCCTTCTTGATGTCCTCTACCATCATCATGAGATATGCTTTTAAATCCGGGTCTAGCTTTTCGGGTGTGTTGGGGTGCCCAGGACTGGGTAAGGTGGGAGTGCTGAGTTCTGATGATGGTGAGTGGTCTTGGCTTGTGTTAGTAAGATTCTTATGTTTGCCTCTTGCCATCTGGTAATCTCTGGAGTCAGTTGTTATAGTTGTCTCTGGTTAGAGCTTTCCTCTTGCAGGGAAGGTGCCCAGATATCTGGCGTTCGAACCTGCCTCCTGGCAGAAGTTGTGTTCCACTCACCAGAGGTCCTAGGATTCCGTGGAGAGTGCTCTGGGGACCTTGGGGGGTGTCTGCAGACTCTGCTCCCAAGGTGACCCAATGCTGGGGTCGACCGGAAGGGACTTGTGACCCTGGACAGTCTGGGTTTTCTGCTTCTCCAATTAATGTTGTCTCAGGTCCCGTGCGATTGGATTGGAACAGAAGTTGTGTTCCACTCATGAGAGGTCCTAAGATCCCGTGGAGAGTGCTCTGGGGACCTTGGGGGTGTTCGCCAACTCCACGCCCAAGGTGACCCGGTGCTGGTGCCAACCGGAAGGGACTTGTAGATTTTTCTTTTTAAACCTCGTGTCACGCTTGAGGAGGTATGGCTACCATACATACCATGGTGTCTATTTGTCTACTATTAAACAAAGGCTCTCAACTCTTTGTGTGTCATGATGTTTCTGCTATATTAGTGACACTTAGGAATTCTACTCAGAATAATGTTTCTAAATAAATACAAGAGATAAGAAACCAATAACATTAAAATGCAGCTATGGGAATGTAAATATAAGGTTCTGTTTCTTTGTAAATACATGATTTAGCAGCATTGATAAGTTTAGCATGTAGGTTTTGCTACCCCACTTTAAGCTCTGGGCAGACCACACTACCAGCCCCCATACATATTCCCTTGGATCCATGGATAAACAACAACAACAACAACACACACACACACACATACACACACACCAGTTAATCTTAAAATGCCTTTGCTAATTCAATGACTGGGCAACTCCTAATCCTCCCCTGCCACTCTAGGCATATGTGGATAGAGTGGCCAGGCCACTGTCCACTCCAATAGAAAACTGGTTGGTTGGCTTTATCTCCTGCTACTACTGCCTCCTTCTTCCCTAGTTCTCCTGATCCTCTCTGTGTCTTCCCGAGCAACTCTAAGTCTCCCACCCTGTCTTTAGTCATTGGTTTCTGGTATCTTTATTGATCAATCAAGAACCATTTGGGGAACAGGACCTTAGCATCAGAACCACCCTCTACAGATAAGTACTGATGAGTATAGGTGCCATTTAAAGATGTCTGAAAGTATAATGAGATCCACCCGGGGCAAAGTCATTTGTTTCCCAATGTTGTGGTGGCTGGTATTAGTTGTCTATTCTTACAACTGAAGAAAATGGTCATGTTTGATTGAAGGTTGGTACAAAGATGTAGTTTCTTCCCATCCCTCCCTTCTCTCAGGTTTAGAACTTCTGTGTCAGGTGTGCTCAAGACCATTTCTTTACAGCTTAGGTGTCACTTTGAATGATCTAGTGATTGTACTTGGGAGGATTTTTCCATGTTTGTTTATGAGATTAGATGGAAAATAATCATATAAATCCCCCATCTTGTAAGTGAGAAAACCCAATTCCAATTTTCATCTGGATTCTTGTACCTGACCCCAGTCTAAGGGAGGATATTCAGAAAGATTCAGAATTGGCAGATAGAGTTGTGAGAGGAATTAGTTGACTCTGGGGAGTCAGTAGGACAGAAGGAGGATTTGTTCATGCAGATAGGGAGGCAGTGAGTTGGCCTGGTGGAATGCAGCATGACATAAGGATGCAGGAAGGGGAAATGACGTTATTCATTCAGGCAGAGGGAGGACAGGGAAGTGAAAACACATTTCTGCTGAGTCAGCTGTTTTATTCTCTCTCTCTCTCTCTCTCTCTCTCTCTCTCTCTCTCTCTCTCTCTCCCCCACCCCCCCCCCAATCCAGCCTGTCTTCCAGAGAGTTCAAAGTGTAGCAAAATTCCCAGCATGTAGGCAAGGGAGTGGCAGAGGCTTCTACCTGCCTGGGCACCCTGTGAGCTGGGATTCTTTCTCTAGATCCTGAGGCCCATGTGTTTCCCTGCAAAATGATGCAATGGGGGCAGGAAGCCCTGATGTCAGTAACTGTGACACCATGGACCAGGAAAACCCTGAGCAGCTAACTCAGGACCCAGTATGGGAAGAGGAGTCATTAGGTTTCCTTCTTGGCATCTGCAATAATTTTTCCTTTCCCCCTAAAATGGTTTTCTTTGGAACTTGGGTTTATTTCATAAGAGGGGATTCTGCTCATAGCTAGTTTTGAAACTCCATTTTTCCAAGCTGGTTTGATGTACATACACATTAAATGTGAGTCAAGATGCAAGACAGGGATAATTATGGATATGAAAAAACAAAGGAGCCCCTTATCCTGGGGACTGGTTGAAGCCTCACTGAGCTGTGAATCAAGAATTCTAAACAGAATTAACAACATTTGCTTAAGGCAATGCTGTTTCCCTCTCCAAGCTATAATCCTTCAAAATTTCAGGAATTAGTAACTCTTTTTATAACAAAAGATGTGTCCTAAAACTCTGAGAATCCTAGTGACTCCTGGTTTTCCTTTACAGGATTATAACCCATCTAAGTCACCCTTGGAGCTGTTATAGTGTCACCAAAAAGAGGGAGAAATCAGGGAAACTGAACTTAGACAAGAGAGTGGAGGTGCTCCTAAGGAATTCCATTCTAGTTCATTAATTCTGGTCTCTGGGCCTCTGTCTTTACTCAGAGGGCACATGCAGCCAGAGAGAGGTGCATTCCTTGTTCACAGCTACACCCAGCATCTCCTCAGGCAGTGCGTGTTCAGGAAGATGTTGGGATGAGCCAGGATACAGAGAATCACTTTGCAAGTTGAGGAAATAGAGGCATCATTTGAGAGACTCCAAGGGCTTTCCAGTCCTCGCCTCTAATAGCTCACTTCCTTCACGTGTCGTACATATAAGTAACTGGGAGCCTCTCCACTAGAGACGGACTCCTAGGAGACCAGAAGAAGCAGCTCCTCAGGAACTCAGGTAAGAGACCTTTCAGATGACCCTGGGGACAACCCAGTCCACACAATCATTTTCCCAGCTATATTGAGGGTCAGTCATGTGCCCCCCCCAAAAAAAACCTTTCCAGGACAAAGTCTCTTGGAGAAATAGGAAGTGTCACCATTATCTTTGTATCTAGTAGGTAACGGGAGCACAGCACTTAGGACAGTGAATGTTCAACAAATGCTAGTCTGGTTGTTGAGTTTATGACCGTGTTGCTGCAGAAGATATTACAGCTCTGATTTTTAAAGACATAAGGAGAAGGAATTTATTCTGGAGCCATTTTGAGTAATCATGGTTACTTACCCCAACTTCCATGTTCCATATGGAAGCAGTGTCATAAAGTTTTATAGTTTTTTTAAAAAGAGTTATTTATTTAATTTATTTATATGAGTACACTATAGCTGTCTTCAGACACACACCAGAAGAGGGCATCAGATCCCATTACAGATGGTTGTAAGCCACCACGTGGTTTCTGGGAATTGAACTCAGGACCTCTGGAAGAGCAGTCAATGCTCATAACTGCTGAGCCATCTCTTCAGCCCAAGTTTTATAGTTTTATGGAACAAAGGAAGTAGGTTTAAAAAATAGACAGGAAAGGGGGGCAGGTGACATTATTATTAGATTTCTACCTGCTGATTAGGGTCATCAAGTTCCTTGGGGCAAGTTTGACCTTCACAGTCCAAATATCTTATTTCTTCTTTGAGCATGACTACTTAACAAACTACAAACCACAGCAACCAACCAATAACCACTAACAACTGCCTCACCTCTGGGGCCCTAGCATTTATATAATCTCTCAGAAGTCCCCAGACATTCCAAAACATCACACAATTGCAGAAACTATCTGCTGCTGGCAAATTCATGCCCTGACTAGAGCAGGAGGCAAATCATAGTCACTTGCTGTGGACGATCTGAAGCAGCCCCTTATCCCACATCTGAGAGTAAAATGAAAACACATTCCCATAATATTTCAGTATTTTTCCAAGAGAGCAAAATTCTCATTACATGTCTTTTTAGAATATCTTTGTATCTGTCAGGCCAGGTACATGGTGTGTATATGTGTGGAGAGAGAGAGAGAGAGAGAGAGAGAGAGAGAGAGAGAGAGAGAGAGAGACAGACAGACAGACAGACAGAAAGAGAGATCAGGTTTTACAGTGATGTTCCCCAGAAAAGGTCATGTGCTATTACATATGACCCAGGGGCAGAGTATGGAAGTGTCTAGAAAGTTTCAGCGGTACTCAAACAGTTAGTGGGTTCTTGGTTAAGAAAACAGACTCAAAGAAACACAGAAGTCACATTTAGCAGGATTGATTAGTGGAATGACATACAGGAAAACTCACCCGAAACGCTTGAAGATGGGTCTCAGGATAAACGCCCAGAATTTTGGGTAGGGGTTACAGATGTAGCTTTATTTGGTTATCTTAACACCATGAGGGAGACCTGTAAGGATCTGAGATTTTCGGCTTTAAGGCTGAAAGAAATTTCAAGAGTGATTCGCACACTGAAGACACTTTAATGTAATTATGAGCATTAAAGGATAGAATACTGCTCAGGGGAAAGTATCAGATGGGAAATCAAGACAGGAAAGAAAGAAGCAATGTCAAAGAAAGAGACCAGAAGGGAGATATCTTAGAACTTATCTCGATGGATCCATGCAGGTGTCTGGCTTCCAGTGGTGTACTGGTTGGTTTTGTGTCAACTTGACACAGCTGGAGTTATCACAGAGAAAGGACCTTCAGTTGAGGAAATGCCTCCATGAGATACAACTGTAAGGCATTTTCTCAATTAGTGATCAAGGGGGAAGGGCCCCTTGTGGGTGGGACCATCTCTGAACTGGCAGTCTTGGGTTCTATAAGAGAGCAGGCTGAGCAAGCCAGGGGAGGCAAGCTAGTAAGGAACATCCCTCCATGGCCTCTGCATCAGCTCCTGCTTCCTGACCTGCTTGAGTTCCAGACCTGACTTCCTTTGGTGATGAACAGCAGCATGGAAGTGTAAGCCAAATAAACCCTTTCCTCCCCAACTGCTTCTTGGTCATGATGTTTGTGCAGGAATAGAGACCCTGACTAAGACAAATTGGTACCAGGAGTGGGGTATTCCTGTGACAACCTGAACATGTTTTGGGGAGGACTGTGGAAGGACTTTGGAACTTTGGGCTTGAAGATCCATCCGTTGTTAAGAGCTCTGTTGGATGTTGTGTAGGAGCTTGGAAGATAATGATGAGAACACTGCAGAAGATGGAGGTCTGGTTTGTGAAATTTCAGAGGGAAAATTAAAGACTCTTTTCAGGGCCATTGCTGTTTTGATTGTAAAGATTCTGTAGTTCTGGTTAGCTGGGGCTGAAGAATCAGCTGTGATTAACAAGATACCAGAACTACCAAAGCAAAAACTTTGCATTACTGGGACTATTGATGCTGGTTAGCTGGAGCTAAGAAATTAGCGGTGATTAAGAAGAGACCAGCATCATTGAGGTGACATCTTCTGGGAAGTGTTTTCTGAAAGCACAAAGAGGCTGTGTTCCAGAGATGGCCAAGGTTGTACTCCTGCTGCAGCGGGACTTGGTAATATGTAAGGGTCACCCAGGTGGTACTGGTTTTGAAGGCATGAAGGGGTCACGCAAAGCAGCTGAGGCTGGGCACTGTGAGAGGCCATGGAAGGCCATTGGTGAAGGTGTAGCCTCAGTTGCAATTGAAGGCCCAGGACTGAAGGGGTCACGCAGTGTTTTGGAGATGCCAGTACCATGAGATGACCACCAAGAGCAGCAGCAGCAGTGGAGTACAGGCATCTGGAGCCTAGAGGACGACGCCTGTGCTACAAAGGGCATGGCTGGAGAAGTGACCCAAGCCCTTGGAGGAGCCCAGAAGATCGTGAGTTGGATCCCAGACATTGGACGGTTGGAGATTGATTTTTTTTTTTTTTGCTTTTGATTGTGACTGTGCCCTGATATTTTCCCTCTTGAAGGAAGAAACTGTTTTAGTGGAGCCCACAGTTAAGAGACTTAATTGTAAAAAGACTTTGAATTTTAAAAGAGATGGATATTTAAAAGAGATTGAAATTTTAAGAATATGTAAAGACTGTGGGACTTTTAAAGTTGTTTGGATCATGGGATGAGTAAGAATGTAAGGGTTGAGGCTTACTAGTGATTTGTTTGTGTGTCAAGTTGACAAGGGGTCAATTGTACTGGTTGGTTTTGTGTCAACTTGACACAGCTGGAGTTATCACAGAGAAAGGACCTTCAGTTGAGGAAATGCCTCCATGAGATACAACTGTAAGGCATTTTCTCAATTAGTGATCAAGGGGGAAGGGCCCCTTGTGGGTGGGACCATCTCTGGACTGGCAGTCTTGGGTTCTATAAGAGAGCAGGCTGAGCAAGCCAGGGGAGGCAAGCTAGTAAGGAACATTCCTCCATGGCCTCTGCATCATCTCCTGCTTCCTGACCTGCTTGAGTTCCAGACCTGACTTCCTTTGGTGATGAACAGCAGCATGGAAGTGTAAGCCAAATAAACCCTTTCCTCCCCAACTGCTTCTTGGTCATGATGTTTGTGCAGGAATAGAGACCCTGACTAAGACAAGTGGGGTGATTCCTCTGTGAAAAGAGTTCCATTCTCAGAGCCCCACACCAAGGCACCATAATTTTTTGGTGCAAAAATGACATCTCTCATCTTTAAAGGAATAAGAGATAGTTTACCCTGGACTGTGGTCTGGTAACACAGATTTAGGTTACCCCAAATCCCATGTTTCAATGTGGAAGTTATTTCATAAGGTTTTTATCGTTTTTATTGGAAAGAAGAGAGAAAGTTATAAACCAAGCCAAGGTCCAAATGCATTGGTGGGTACACCAGAGAGGCAAGTACAGGAAGATAGGGGAGGCTTTCTGTAGGCCCAAGATGCTATCTGATGACATTCTTAGCTTTTGGGTTGGTGCAAGCTAGTGGTCTGCTAAGCTAATAGAGTCCAAAAGGTTTCTATATATCAGTCACAAAATGTTAGTTCAGGTACAGAGGTGGGCCGACAATTGCTCTTCTGGAAGGTTAGAACTAGCCCAGGATATGATAAATAGCCTCTGGGCCTGCAACATTTCAGCTTTGCCATAGGACTAAAATTCTCTGCAGACACAGCTTCCATCCATGATTTCTTTTTCACAATAGATTTAACATACACTCACTGTATGTCAGGAAGTGACAATATCAACCTAAAACGAATCACGTGCTCCCTGTGTGCTAAGTATATATACCATATTTCATTTAAATATGAGTTTTGGAGTATGATAATCACCATTTTTGGGCTAAGAAAATAAAACTCAGAGAGATATAGGGTGTCCAACTCAGTTTGGTTTATTTGTGACTTCCCACTGAGAAAATATCTTTAACTGAGTGAACACCTTCAGTCCTGGGCAAACGCAATCAACTGACTGAGGTGGTGGGAACTGGCAGAGCAGAGATTTTGTGTGTGTGTGTATGTGTGTGTGTGTGTGTGTTTTCTTCCCTCCAAACCCACTAAAAGCTGTCAAACATATTGAAACATTAGATAAGCTTATTATAGTGCTAAATGACTATGTGTGCGTATGTGTGTTTGTGTATATGTGTGTTTGTGTGTATGTGTGTTTTTGTATATGTGTGTTTGTGTGTATGTGTGTATGTGTGTATGTGTGTTTGTGTGTATGTGTGTTTGTGTGTATGTGTGTTTGTGTGTATGTGCATGTGGAGGCATGTGGGGGTTGTCCTTCCTCAGAAGTCATCCCTCTTGTTTTTGAGACAGGAGCTCTCACTGGGAAGTGGAGCATAGTGATGAGGTAAGGCAGGGGAGCCAAGCCCAGGGATGGCCCTGCCTGTGCCCTACCAGCGTGCTACAGGCGTGCTCCAGCCTTTCACACAGGTTGGGGGTGTGTGCTAAACTCACGTCCTCATGTCTGTGCAGCAAGCACGCTACTGACTAAGTGTCTCCCTAGGAGCACTGAAAGTTGAAATATTTCACTCAGACTTCCAGTATTTTATCTGATTTTTTTAAAAGGGAAGAACACCCACAAATAATATTTTTATCATATAGTTTCAAGAAAACATATTAAAATATGAAAATACATACACAGGGGCATATGGTTCTTCTTCTGTTTCAATGGCTCGGCCTGACACCACCATATTCTGTTCCTATTTAAGATTTTAATATTGTTTGCCATGGAAAAGTTCTTGTTTGTTGTTGCATTAAAATATTCTGCCCCCACCCTAGGGCCACAGTTACCGCCAGCAGGTGAGGCCTGGAACAGCAGGATCTTGCAATGAGTTGACAGAGAATGGAGTCTCCAAAGACATTCCACAATGTGCAGTCGTTTTGCAGTCGAGGCGAGAGCCTCGTTTTGCTTATCCTATGCTATTCTAACTTTATCTTAAAACTCAATAACCATTCCCTATTAACTGAACACCCTCACTGCAAAACTGTCACGAACTGTCTCAAATGTGCTTCTGCTTTTTTTGGTGGGGTTCATTCTCTCAGCTCCTAAGATACAAGGCCAGGGAGAAAGTCTGTTACTATTGGGTCCACCGTAGTCGTGTCTTACTGAGGCTCCCATGCAGAGGGCAATGTGGAGTCCCAGGAGCCTCTGGAAGGATCCGTCTGAAGCGGAGCGCCACCAGTTCTTGCCTTTCACCAGCTGAAGGACTGTTATGAAATCATTGATTTTGTTTGTTGGCATCGGGGCTGTAGCGAATCTCTTATGCTCCATTAACCACTCTGATCTCAGAACAATGCCAAATAGAGCTAGGCTCTTTTGCCCTGTGGGTATCTGTAAAATCTAGACAATTTTCCCGCAGGTGTTTTTGGTGGCATGGTCACAGCTTCTGTGACACTGTTTTCCCCTGTAGGTCTAAGGGGACCGCAGAAGGAGTTGCAGTGGCTTTCTGAAGGGAGGGAGGGGTTGTCTACGTCAATTCTCTCCAACATGTTTTGACATTTCTTCTGATATGTCATCTTCTGTTGGTTCACTGCAAGTGTTTGCTGCTCCAGGCCTTCTCTGCTGGCAATGACTGCGGAACTGTGAAGGAGACCCAATAAAAGGAGCCATGACCTGTGGTACTACCCAGTACCTAGATCCGGAAGGGACTGGGAGGTTTCTGTCTGAAGCAGCTTTTCTTAGGAAGTTGTGTGAACACATAGCACTGCTTGCAGCTGGGGAAAGCTGTTCAGTTCCCACCCAGTGGGCAGCTGGTGCTGGCATATTCCTGGTGGCTAGATGGGAGACATCGATAGCCCTGATTGATCTCTTTGAATTTTCGCTTCTGGTCTCCAGGATCTAGGTGTAAGATGAAAGGCTTTGGTCTTGCCTTTGGACTGTTCTCCGCTGTGGGTTTTCTTCTCTGGACTCCTTTAACTGGGCTCAAGACCCTCCATTTGGGAAGCTGTGTGATTACTGCAAACCTACAGGCAATACAAAAGGAATTTTCTGAGATTCGGGATAGTGTGGTATGTAAAGGAAGGGATCCATCTTTCCTGTCTTGTCTTGTCTGTCTGTCTGTCTGTCTTCTCAGGGTATCCTTAGTAGTATGCTAATGAAAATCCAGAGGATGGAGAGACTCCAGTCCTGGACAGTGCATTTCCAAGAGATGCCTGTACTTGGTAGTTCCAAAATGCCTCTCACTAGACCCCGGCAGGAAAGAGATCAAAAGTTTTGCTATCTAAGACCTTGGCAGAAATCAGTGACCTGTCTCTTCTTGTCCTTTCTCCTGTTTAGCAAGCTGAAGATACAAATATTGACATCAGAATTTTAAGGACGACTGAGTCTTTGAAAGACATAAAGGTCTGGATTTGATCCGGGGGAGCTCAGGGAGGGTGAATCCAGAGCTTTCTCATCAGCCTGGTCTTGTCTCCTGCTCTCCCCACTGACACACTTGTCTCCTTCACAGCCTGGTCTGGTCTCCTGCTCTCCCCACTGACACACTTGTCTCCTTCACAGCCTGGTCTGGTCTCCTGCTCTTCCCACTGACACACTTGTCTCCTTCACAACCTGGTCTTGTCTCCTGCTCTTCCCACTGACACACTTGTCTCCTTCACAGCCTGGTCTGGTCTCCTGCTCTCCCCACTGACACACTTGTCTCCTTCACAGCTTGGTCTTGTCTCCTGCTCTCCCCACTGACACACTTGTCTCCTTCACAGCCTGGTCTGGTCTCCTGCTCTTCCCACTGACACACTTGTCTCCTTCACAGCCTGGTCTAGTCTCCTGCTCTCCCCACTGACACACTTGTCTCCTTCACAGCCTGGTCTTGTCTCCTGCTCTTCCCACTGACACACTTGTCTCCTTCACAGCCTGGTCTGGTCTCCTGCTCTTCCCACTGACACACTTGTCTCCTTCACAGCTTGGTCTTGTCTCCTGCTCTCCCCACTGACACACTTGTCTCCTTCACAGCCTGGTCTGGTCTCCTGCTCTTCCCACTGACACACTTGTCTCCTTCACAGCCTGGTCTAGTCTCCTGCTCTCCCCACTGACACACTTGTCTCCTTCACAGCCTGGTCTGGTCTCCTGCTCTCCCCACTGACACACTTGTCTCCTTCACAACCTGGTCTTGTCTCCTGCTCTTCCCACTGACACACTTGTCTCCTTCACAGCTTGGTCTTGTCTCCTGCTCTCCCCACTGACACACTTGTCTCCTTCACAGCTTGGTCTTGTCTCCTGCTCTTCCCACTGACACACTTGTCTCCTTCACAGCCTGGTCTGGTCTCCTGCTCTCCCCACTGACACACTTGTCTCCTTCACAGCTTGGTCTTGTCTCCTGCTCTCCCCACTGACACACTTGTCTCCTTCACAGTCTTTGGATAGGTGCTGCTTCCTTCGTCATCTAGTGAGATTCTATCTGGACAGGGTATTCAAAGTCTACCAGACCCCTGACCACCATACCCTGAGAAAGATCAGCAGCCTCGCCAACTCCTTTCTTATCATCAAGAAGGACCTCTCAGTCTGTGTGAGTAAAGGTGTTGGTTACATAGTTGGAAGGCCTTAGCAACCAGGCTCATTTTTCTTTCCTATGGATGGGTAGAGAAATTGAATCCAAAATTACTAAAGAAAACAAGAAGCCAAACAAACCAACCAACCAACCAACCAACCAACCAACCAACCAACCAACCAACGCTAACCACCCCCCCAAGAGTAACTTTTTAGAAATAATGAATATATGCTGAATTCAAAAAAGCATCCTAAAAAGTTTGAAGAAATACAAAATGCTGGCTTTTTGGTATTTGTGATTATTAGCTCATATCTGTGAAACTAGATTTTTTTCTTTTTAAAAAAGATTTATTTATTTATTTTAGTATATGAGTACATTGTTGCTATCTTTAGACACACCAGAAGAGGGCATCAGATTCCATTACAGATGGTTGTGAGCCACCATGTGGTTGCTGGGAATTGAACTCAGCAGTCAGTGCTCTTAACCACTGAGCCATCTCACCAGTCCTAGATTCTTTTCTATAGGTAATGAGTTCTACATCCTTACTAGGGCACCTTGTACTCAAATGGTAGGTGAGTGGGCTATTGGGATTGATCTTAGGTTATGAACAGGACTATAGAATTGCATTCTTTCCATAAAGGCCTGGATTTGCTCTGGAGTCTTCTAGGCAGGAGCTAGAGTAGGAAGCCAGTGGGGCACAGGAACTGGAGAGCACTGTCTCTTTCTAAAAAAGACTCTGTGCTCCATATTTAAAACTGAAAAGCTGCCTCATTAACCTGATGGTTAGTTAAATAATCCCAAATGATAAAGCAGGAAAAGACTTTCCTATAGAAGTGATTGTAGGATTATAGGGTTATAGAAACAGAACTCTCTGCTTATCCCAATAGCAGGAGCAGAAAGACCAAAATTTGAAATAAAATTGGAAGTGGAGAGAGATGGCTTAACAGTTAAGAGCACTGGCTGCTGCCCTTGCAGAGAACCCAGGTTTGATTCCCAGCACCCACAAGGTGTCTCACAACCCTTCGTTAATTCCAGTCTCAGGGACCCAGCACCCTCTCCTGGCCTTCCCTGGCACTACGTGAATGTGGTGCACAGGGGTACATACAAATCACCTTTACACTAAAAGGTAAAAATAAAACTTACTATTCTTTGGGTCTTTTTCCCAGCATTCTCACATGGCATGTCATTGTGGGGAAGAAGCAATGGAGAAATACAACCAAATTCTGAGTCACTTCATAGAGGTATATACTATGTTCGTATGGATTGTGGGAGGTTTGTCTTTAGAACTGAGATTATAGATATGTGGGTGTGATATTCATGTTGGTACAAACCAGATTAATAGTTCACTATGGCCCTAGGGACAATCCCAGGTCCTAGAAGGATGCATTCTCTACATGATTCCCCACCAGCGAAGAAAGAATGTCTATGACTCCTCTAACCAATACAGAGACACCTGATCTTCCAATGGGGCATAGATGAGAAACGGTTGTTTTCCAATACACACATACGTACATATGTTCAAAAGCACTCACTTGCAACATCATACGAATCCAGCTATGTTGTTTCTCACAAGGATACTCCTGCATGCCTCCCAAGAGAGTGCTCACTGACATTCTCCTCCCTGAATCAGCCTAGGTCATCACCTCCAGGAAGGAAGTGGATGCTGCTCCCAGAGTTGGCTACCTCTTGCCATACTGTAGAAACTTCCATCATTTGGTCATCATACTTCATTACAGTTACTGTTCTCGCCTGTCTCCATTCCTCAGCTGAGAATTCCTTATAAGCAAGGACTGTGTTGTTCGTTTCTGAACTGGTCCAGTGCTTGATATAGTCAATATTTATTAGATCAAAGTATGCACAGTAGGGAACACACATAGATAACACAGACACACACAGACACACACAGACACAGACACACACAGACACAGACACACACAGACACACAGACACACACACACACACACACACACAGACACAGACACGCGCACGCACACGGACACACACAGGTATCCCAGCTGACTAGGGATAGAGGAAGGAGGATTATTTCTGGGCAAATGTCTCTTTTGCATCTCTGACAGGATGCATCTGCTCTTCCTTCAGTTGGAACTTCAGGCAGCGGTGGTAAAGGCTTTGGGAGAACTAGGCATTCTTCTGAGATGGATGGAGGAGATGCTATAGATGAAAGTGGAGAGGCTGCTGAGAACACTCCTGTCCAAGAATCTCAGACCTCAGCACCATGAAGACATGGCCCCAGGTGCTGGCATTTCTACTCAAGAGTTCCAGTCCTCAGCACCACGAAGATGGCCTCAAACCACCACCCCTTTGTGATATAACTTAGTGCTAGCTATGTGTATATTATTTCTACATTATTGGCTCCCTTATGTGAATGCCTTCATGTGTCTCTGTATTCCCTTACACTGCAATTTTGTAAAATATTCTGTAATGTACTTTCTAATGCTATCTATATTTATTCATTGATATGTGTATTTATTTTCTATTTAACTTCTATTTATTTTTTTACTTGAACACAAGACTTAGAAGATTATATTTATAACCTGTCAAGAGCAGGTGATGTATTTTCATATAATAAACAAGCCTGTTAAATTCCAGAGGAGTGGCTACAGGAGTTGGTGTTTAACTGAGCACATACTTACTGCTGAAGCCCAAACGAGACAGTGAGCCAGTGGAAGAAGGCATCAGATAGGAAATTGTAGGTGCCTTATAGTTATCGAATATTCCAACCCAACTGTCCAGACTCATTCATATGTGTATGAATTCAGCTATAAGCTCTTTGACCCATGTGTAGTTCTACAAATAAAGTTTTCTTTGCATAATATCAGCCTGAAGTGTAAAAATACTCCCAGGGAGAAGCACTGTTGGGGGTAAGCTTGAATCTCAGGGTCAGGCAGGATCCTCTGGCTTCCTGGGAAGAAAGATGAGTGAGAATCTGGGCTTCTTCTTCTATGATCCATTCCCACTCAGCCCATGTCTTATTTCACTGCCGGCTCCAGTACTGGAGTGACAGTCCTCTGAGTCCTCAGTGAGTGACAGGCCGAAGGGCTTCATTCAGACTTGCTGCTCTCAACTCACAGGCTCTGAGCACAGTGTCTCCTCACACCCGTGGTTCCTTACCTGGCACCCTGAATATGGCACCAGTCAGTTTCAGTGAGTACATGTGATAGGTTTAGAACATGGGGGTGCAGTGTTGCTCCAGAGCCTTCCCAGGGGAGGAGAGGAGCTGTCTCCTGAGGCCCACCCATTTGGATTTTCTCTAGTCCTGTGGTCTACTTTGCTACTGGATCAAGTCTTTGTCTTTGTGTCTTTTGTTTAATCAAACTGTTTTCTTCCCAGACTCTTCAGATGGAGCAGGCCTGGATTCCCAGGAGCTGGTTTCTGACCTGGCCTGGCCCCATCTTCCTTTCCCCTCACTCAAAACGCTGTCTCCTGGCTTTGTAATACTCAGTGTCCCAAGCCAGCTTGGCTCCTTGGATTCTACCATTGCCCCTTTTTGTTGCTTCGTAAGTTTGCTTTGGTAGACTTTTAAGAATTAAATTCTTTCCTTCAGTTTATGTATAATTAACAACTACCCAAGAGAGAAAAATTGGAAAACTAGAGATAAATATAAAGAAGAAAATTAAAATTATCCTTATTCCCACAACCATAGGAAACAATTTTAAAATATCCGTTCTCTCTCCCTCCCATTCCTTTCCCCATCTTCCTCTCTTTCTTGGTTGAGTTTGAATCATGACTGAATTCTCATTACCTCTGCAGGGTCCACCCATTTTTACCAGGTTCTTTGTAGAGTTATGTGGGTCTTACCTGGTACAAATGAGAACTTCAGCAATAAATAATCAAATCAAATTAGGGCTTGAGGGAGGCCCCGGGAAGGTGGGCTACTGGAGGACATGTAGTGATGGGGGTTCCTCAGCGGCTCCCTAGATCTGGGATACAGGAATCAGGAACTTCTCCTTAGTCCTGGGTCTGCTTTCTGCTGTTTCAGTTGAGAACAAGTATGGTCAGAAGGTGTTAAGTTGGAAATTCTAAAGGTAAATGATCTGTAACTTTTAAATGATTTTTATTATAGTGTGTCGTTATTGTTGCTAGTCTTTTATGGTGTCCAGTTCATACATTAAACTCTAGCATAGGTATGTATTGTATGTATGCATGTCTGAATGTATGTATGTATGTATGTATATATGTATGTATGTATGTATAGAAGAAAATGTCTTTTGTACCCGAGGGTTCTGTTTATGCAGATTCAAGCGGTTGTGAATTAAAAAAAAAAATTGAAAAAAAAATCACATTTGTATTGAACCGACATAGACTTTTTTCATCTTCATTCCCTTCATTATAGTCTCCCAGTTATGCACATGGCTTTTATGTTACATTAAATACATGACTATATAAATGAATGTATAGGTCGTGCATAAATACTATGCCATTTTATATAAGGGAGTTGAACATCCATGGAGTTGAATATTCTTAGGGAGAGAAAGCAATTTGGAAACCATTCTCCCAAAATAGCCTGAGGAACTGTATAAAGGGTCATAATGATTGTAGCATCAGTTTCCCAAGGGGGTGCTTAGAATGTATCCCCCCAAAATACTGGGAGATGTCTTCTGTAGATAAAATGATTGTTTTGGCTAAGTACTTATCCCAGGGGAGGCACTGTATTGGGAGCTTATGTTACTTATGTCTGAGAGTAGACCTGTGAGGAAGGCACCATCATCATCACGTTCAAGATGTGTCCAGACATGCCCACAGGCAACAGCAGAACCAAAGCTTGATAGAGACAGCCTGATTCTTAAAGCCAAGGTCACATGGCCACTGGTAACAAAGTAAGAATATGGCTGCAGGAGGTGGTTGAGAACCAACTCACTTTGGTGGATGGATAGAAAGTCCAGGCCTTAGACAGATAGCACTTGACCAAATGGGGGCGTTCAATACTCAGAAAGTGCCGAGGCTCTCCACCACACTGGGGAACTAAGCATTGGTTTCCTGGTGAAACCTATCTCTACAACATCAGTGTTGAATGTAAATCTCTCATATTTCTAAGCCTCCTCAACCAACAGGGCTGACATGGGTTTTTCTGTAGAAGATCATAGGAGAAATATGCTCAACTGAGAATGACCTATCAACTCTGGTTACCGTGAGCCATTATACTGGAGATGAAACCCACCTCTTCTCTGCTTTTAATCGCTGATGAGAAATTGATATGCAAACGGAGGCCAGGTCATACCTAAAAACAAAACTCTGACCCACAATCTGTAGCAGTCACCCCAGGAAGCCAGCGTGGTATCTACAATCTGCAACCTGAGAAGCCAGTCTTCTGCTAACTTTAAGTCAGATTTACAGCCACTTAGATAGGCTATTCTCATCATCAACAAGCTCATGCAGCAATGACCCTTGGAAGCAATTGGCTCCAAGTGACCAATTTATTAGTAACTGACAAAGAAACCCCAAACATATAATTCCTAATCAATCACACAGGATGCCCTGCTTAGAGTTAGATCTCCTACATCTTCTGCAGGCCAACTGCCTCAAACCAGAGCACATCTGGTAGCATCCTTCCCCCCCCCCCACAATAAATCTTCCGACACCTCTGCTCACTCTGGAGTCTTTCTGCTAAGATGGTGGGGTGGGGGCGGCAAGCTCTGGAAACATAACCTCTCCGTCTTCACCGGTAGGTTTTTCTTTGTTTGAACTATTTCTTTTTTTTTTTAATTAGGTATTTTCCTCATTTACATTTCCAATGCTATCCCAAAAGTTCCCCATACCCCCCCACCCCCCACTCCCCTACCCACCCACTCCCACTTTTTATTCCTGGCATTCCCCTGTACTGGGGCATATAAAGTTTGCAAGTCCAATGGGCCTCTCTTTCCAGTGATGGCCGACTAGGCCATCTTTTGATACATATGCAGCTAGAGTCAATAGCTCCGGGGTACTGGTTAGTTCATAAAGTTGTTCCACCTATAGGGTTGCAGATCCCTTTAGCTCCTTGGGTACTTTCTCTAGCTCCTCCATTGGGGGCCCTGTGATCCATCCAATAGCTGACTGTACACTGCTTTCTTAAAGTGAAAATGGTAGTATGAGTGGTTCTGGAGTTGTTTCTAGAAACTGGATTCTATCATGTCTCCGGGTATCAGACATGTCTGCTGCCATCACTGCTGTCCATGGCGTAAAGGAATCGATCTGTCTAATTTAGCATCTGAAGTGAGTGTATGTTGTCAGGCAAGCCAAACTGATGCCCCATGCTCTGGATGTCTGGAAGCATGAGCTGATTTTCCCTTTGGAGAGAGGCAGGCTCTCTTTCAGAAGGCATGGTGTTTCAAACCTAGGGGCGAGGGCAAGGATTCGTGATTCCAACAATAGGAAGGATCTGTTCTGTCCTCCCGTTTCCACTGTGACTTTGGGGCAGCCCAGATCCTCTATTTTCAGAGTCAGGTCTTTCCAACATAGTTTGTTCTAACTTGTGTGTATTCTCCTTGTAGACAGACAAGACTTTTGCTTACTCTCTGGACCCTTGTAGGAACCTGGTTTATCTCAGGTGTTGAATCTTCCCCATGTGTCCCATCTTAGCATCCTTCAATACTACACTGTCAACAACCACTGGATTCAAAAGTAAGTGTTTGTATAGAATATTAAGATATAAAAAAAATTCAATGATTTTTTTTTTATTTGTTTGTTGAGTAGCTTGATCCTTGTTGTAAAATCCATTTTGCTCTGCAGTCAAGGTCTTGCTCACAGCAGTCCAGGCCGCACAGCAAAAGGTAAAAACACAGCGAAGACAACCACTCCCTGTTTCGCTGGAAGGCCAGGAGAGCAGAGGTGACACCTCAACGCTCCTGATAGCTATGAGTCAACACTTAACGGGAAGAGGAAAAGGCAGAGCCCAGAGGCCTGAGGTCATGAGTCACGAGAGCCTGGACACCATTCAGAGTGTGTTCTTTGTCTTACTCAACGTGAGAACCCATCACAGAGAACTTGCAGATCAACTCAGATAGCAGTTGGGTTTCAGAGAGGGAAAGTGAGTTGTCAAAGGTTGCACAGTAAGTCATGGGAGAGTTGCCACTACAATTGAGGTCTTTGTGTTTCCAGTAAGCTTAACCTCAATTCTACTCAAGAATAAATTAAAGTCATCTAATTAGAAACAAAGAGCCACTGCATTTGTAGAGGACCTTCTTATCTGGGTTGAAATAGCCAATGGAAGCCATCAAAAGCAGCTAGCATAAGAAGTCTCAGTAAGATGGCAGAATATAAAATCCACACACGAAACCCAACTATATCTTCATATTTCAGCAACACACTAATGGAACTTGAACTTCAAAAAAATTACTAGGGGGCTAGCAATGGCTCAGGGGTTGAGAGCTCTGACTGCTCTTCCAGAGGTCCTGAATTCAATTTCTAGCAACCACATGGTGGCTCACAACCATCTGTAATGGAATCTGATGCCCTCTTCTGGTGTGTCTGAAGCCAGCTATAGTGTACTCATATGCAATAAATAAATAAATAAATAAATAAATAAATAAATAAATAAATAAATAAATAATTCTTTTAAAAATTACTAATTGTGAAAATACTAAAACTTGAAATAATTGAACAAAAGCAGGCCTAGAGCAATGGCTCAGTGGTTAAGAGTATATTCTGGCAGGGCTGTGGTGCACACGCCTTCAATCCCAGCACTTGGGAGGTTGAGGTTGGCGGATTTCTGAGTTCGAGGCCAGCCTGGTCTACAGAGTGAGTTCCAGGACAGCCAGGTCTACACAGAGAAACCCTGTCTCAAAAAAACAAAAACAAAAAACAAAAAACAAACCCAACAAAACAAAACAAAACAAAACAAAACAAAACAAAACAAAACAAAGAAACAGATTTGATTCCCAGAATTTGAGTTGTGTGGGTGGCTCATAACTGCCTGTAACTCTAGCACCAGGGCATCTGACCTCTTCTGACCTCTTCGGGCACTGCACTCATGCGTACAAATTTACACACACACACACACACACACACACACACACACACACACACACACACGGCCTGAGATCTGTGCCCAGCACTCACATGGTGGCTCACACCTATAATCCCAGTTCCAAAGGGATCTAATGCCTTCTTCTGGCCTTCAAGGGCTCCTGCACACATGTGGTACACATAAACTCATACAGGCAAACGCATGTGCACATAAAATAAAAATAAATAGATCTTTAAAAACCCTTTTGAAGGACCCCCCTTTTTATCTATGTGTGGTTGATATGTGTGCATGTGAGTGTGTATGTTTGCATGTGAGGGGCTCACATGTATATGTGTGGGGGCATGTATGTAGAGACCCCAGGCTGATGTTGGGAATCTTCCTCAGTGGCTCTTCCACCTCAGTCTTCGAGGCAGGGTCTGTCTGTCAGTCCTGGATGTTGCTGCTATGGTGACTTGTCTCAGTAGCCAGCTTGCTCTGGGAACCCCCTGTGTCCACCTTCCCAGGCCGGTTACAGGCGGGAAGCCATGCCCACCAGGCATTGCGTGGATTCTGAGGATCCGACCCTCAGTCCTCAAACTTTCCCAGCAAATGTCTCCACTGCTAACCCCTCTTTTGGGCACTAAAAGTTGTCCTGAAATGTGTAAACAATTGTGGAACAATGATGGAAGCATCTAGTGACGGAGAACTACATCATATTCATGAATAAAAGACTCAGTGTTATTAAGGTATCAACATTTCCCAAGTCATCCCCTATCCAGTTCCATGCGATTGAAGTAAGAATTCTAGAGGCCTCCTTTGGATAGAAAAGAATAAAGGAAAAACTCACTATGGAAAAAAAAAACAGAGCAGATCTGAATCGTATGAAATACCGGAACTTGAAAAAGGATAAAATGATAGGATTAATAATATCTGACCTCAAATGTATGCCAAATGCTGACGACTCAGACAGTGTGAAGCTTGTGTGATGGCTGGACAGACAGACACATGGGACAGACTAGAACTCCTGGACATGCATAGACAATTCATTTTCAACATACACGAGGCATAGAAATGGTGCTACAATATTGGTGGCATAGGTCTTTAATTCCAGTGTCTGAGGCCAGAGGTTAGCCAATTTAATGTAGCCTGAGCTACGATATGAGGTCCTATTTAGAAAGAAAAGAATGAAGGAAGGAAGAAAGAAGAAAGAAAAATAAATAAATAAATAAATAAATAAATAAATATTGATTGATTGATTGATTGATTGATTGTCTATTCCAAGAACTGAGGAGGGTACAGAAGAACAGAAATGACCCCTATCCTGCTGTGGGGGATGGGAAGGGGACAATTGGTTATCCATGCAGGAATAAACTTTCGATTCATGCGTCATTCTATAAAATGCCAATAACAATGGACCATAGCTCTAAGTGTGCAACCTGCAACTGTGAACTTTCTTAGAGGAAAGGTTTTGAAAACCTTTGTGGACTTCCAGTTATTCAGATGTGCTTGGATGTGACACCAAAGCACAAGCCATGGACGAACACGTTCATAACCTATACCTCACGGAAGCTTTCTTAGGGCTGCTCACAAAGAGCCATCTTGAAATGAAGAGAAACATTCACTGTCTGGTGACTCTATTTGAATGCCCTCTACCTGAAAGAACTTATGTCCTAGAAATACAGAGTAGTCAAAATTCAGTGATAAGAACACAGTGCAATAAAAATTAGGCAAAAGATTTGAACGAAACCCAGAACAGATAAATACATGCCAGAAGGGAGCACACAAGAGGCACTCACTCACCATTGTCTCCACTTACGTAAATGCAAATTTAAACCACACAGTACTCCTATTAAAACAGAATTCAAGATTGTCTTACTGGGTATGGCAGCATAGGTCTGCAGTGCCAGCTTTTGGAGGGTGAGGTAAGAGGGTAGCCAGTTCAGCCTAGCATGAGTTACACAGCATGAGACCCAGTTTCAATAAAAGAAAGGAAGGAAGGAAGGAAGGAAGGAAGGAAGGAAGGAAGGAAGGAAGGAAGGAAGGAAGGAAGGGAGGGAGGGAGGGAGGGAATGGGTGAGGGAGAGAAAAAGCAAGGGAGGGGCAAAGAAAGGAAGAGAGAAAGAAAAAAGAAAGAAAGAAAGGAAGGAAGGAAAGAAGGAAGGAAGAAAGAAAGAAAGAAAGAAAGAGAGAGAGAGAGAGGGAGGGAGGGAGAGAGGGAGAGAGAGAGAGAGAGGGAGGGAGGGAGGGAGGGAGGGAGAGAGAGAGAGAGAGAGAGAGAGAGAGAGAGAGAGAGAGAGATATGAAGAAAGAAAGAAAGAAAAAAGAAACATTGTCTCTCCTGAGCGCTGAGGGGCATGTGCACTGCAATACCTTACACTGCAATAAGGGATATGTTGTAATGCCCAAAATTAGCCAGTAGGCCCCACCTGGTCATTTTAGTTGAGAAATTCCAGTGCATGGGACTGGCCAAACTCCATTTCTTGATCAGTATTTACTATTTAATAAAGTGAGCTTTAAATATGGCTGCCAATGTGGAGTTGGTTTTTCTGGCCAATTTCGGGATTAACACTGTGAAGGAGACAAGTGCTTCAAAAAGCAGTTTGGTGGTGTTCCGTACAGGGGGTAATGGCCGTACTTTCAGTTCTGAATATATCTTAAGGGTATTAAGTACGTAGCAGACACAAGTAAAGGTATAATGAACAAATAGCCCATAAAGGGAAGCAATAAGCATCAAAACAGCAAACCGTGGCTCGCAGCATTCAGTGGAGAAACTGGAGGGACCTGAGATAGTAAACAAAAGATAACGGCGAGCTTCCAAACACCCAGCAGAAGCAGGAGAATTTCAGCGTTCCCCATTAGAGAGTCCCGGGCAGGGGTCTCCTCTCTGGCCTCTCTGAGCAGGAGCGTTCAGTTCCCCTTGTGGGCATTTTTATATAGCGAAATAAACCACTGTAATCCCTGCTGGAAGTGGTTCACCTTTCAGCTGTTCTCAAGAGCACAGTGTTTTCTCCCTGGGGCTGCTTTGCTGCTCTCTCCTTGTAACAGGGTTAAGGGGCTAGCTTGCCCAAGTTAAGGAATTTTTTTGGAGCTCACTAGAAATAAATGTGCTAGAGTCTGGGACAAAAGGGCCCTCCTTGCTCCTGCAGTCTGCTTTCAACAAACTTAAACAGCATGGGTCAATTTACCAATTTGATGTATATTATGGGCAGTTCCAAAAAAAAAGTCAAGCAAACCTCTTCCACATGACCATCCACTCACCTTCAAGGTATTTATCCAAGAGAAAACAAAGTGCATGTCTGTGCAGGAACTTACACCTGATTGCTTATTCTAGCTTCATTTTTTAAATCATTAATTATCAGAAACAACCTGCATGCTCACCATAAATAAATAGCTGAGCTACAGGTATGGGGTGTGTGTGTGTGTGTGTGTGTGTGTGTGTGTGTGTGTGTGTAAGATCTTGATAGTGGTGAAGGTTCTATCGGGCCTACCTGTATCAAAGCTCATCATATTGTATGCTTTAAATATGTGCAGTCAATTACATACCATTTAGAGCTCATGTCATAGTCTAAAAATGGAACTATAAAAATGAACAGATTTGAAAGTCTAGAACCAAAGCAATTCAAAACTTTAGAGTCCAGTGGATGAAAATGAACCGAAGATCAAGTATAAACAGAGAGGAAATTAACAGACAAGGACATAGGTCAAAGAAAATACCTAGAAAAGAATAGAAAACAGAAAATAACTATATAAAAGACTCCATCTTTGAAGATTAAGGTTATCCTGGGCGACTCTGAGCTCCCATCAACCACAGCTGTGGGTGAAGCACATATCCCGGGTTAGCCAGTCCAGTGCCATGGAACAGAGGTCCCTGAAGGAAAGGCGAGAGACTGTGGGGAAGAAGCAACAATTCCACAAGCTGGATAAAGGTGTCTATCAGAGCGTCAATGTAAAATGCCCTCATAGACTCATGTTAAATGTTGCACCCAGCTGTTGGCACTGTCTGGAGAGCTCGTGGAAGGTTTAGGAGGTGGGACCTACCTAGAGGAGGCAGGCCGTGGGGATAGTCTTTACACCCCACAGTGTCACCCTCTCTGACTTACCACAGCTAGTAACTTGCAGAGCCAGGGATTCAGTCAGAGTGTGACTTCAAGGTCTGTGTGTTTTCCATGCACTGTATGTCTCTGTATGGCTGGCATTGGGACTAGAGGCCCAGGATCAATTCCAGGTAATATCTGTTTTAGCGGTATGAGTTTAGGATGGTTACCAAACCTTTCTTTGGCTTCTGAATACAAAAAGACTGAGATAATCTATCTGATCCATTTCGCAGGGCTTCGGTGACTAGCATACTATATATTTTGCAAAGCGTTGTATAACTACTGGCTTATTGAAGTAGGGCACAGACTCCTGCCCACCCTCTCTACAGGTACTGGCCCTCAAACCTGTCAGAGACCTGCTGAATATGGCATTCAAAATCTTTAACTTAAGATTCTTAAAGTGACAGAGACTTCCAAATCCTCTCCTACCCCCAGTGGTACCCACAAGGTCCCCAACACAGCAACAAAAGGATTCCACCTAGATTGCGGTGCGATAACCACTGACAAAGACTGCTCCATTGTCTTGCTTGCTGCTGAGGCCCAGCCTGAACCGTGGACAGACAGGACGCAAGACATAGCAAGGTCAATCTCCCAACTTCCTCCTTCACCGGAAGGCCTCAGATTTGCCAGACCTGGTAGCTGAAGATGGATCCTGCCATGGAACCCTGTCCCCAACAAAGCCATTGACATCACAGGGGCCTAGTGGGGTGACTTGTCTGAGTAATGCGTGTTCTCTCAGAACCCGTATCCAGGAAAGGCCCACAGGTGCTCTGGCCTAGCCTCATAGTCTGTTTCAACTGCTCCTGCACCTTCCTATCCCCAGATGCCCCACAACCTGGACAGCAGCTCTTCATGGAAGTGGCCAATATTCCAGCTTTTTGCCCACACCCCCCAAAATGAAACTGCAACCCAGTGTCAGCAGGAAGTAGTCATAGATGATCACACAATTTATTATTCATTTGTTATTAATAAAAGGTTGGGATGTTGGTTTTGAACTAGGGTCAAGGGACTGAGTTGCATATTTTACATACCAAAGCAGACTGGGCCTCCAGGTTCTCCCAGCACCCCTTAGTCCTTACCTGGCATACCCTGCCCCCAGTCTTGAACTCTCCAGCCAAGTGGCTGGGCTGCCCTTCCCCCAGAGGCTCTTCCCTATATAATCCAGATATTTTGGTCTCTCGCATGCCCCCTTCTCTCTTTCTCTCTCCTTCCCCTTCCCCTCCCCCCTTTCCTCAGTCCTTGGGGCCAGTGAACTCCCCTGAGAGCAGCTTCCCAATAAACCTGCCTTTAATATAATCTAATCTGTCTTGAAATGGCTCATTTCACTGGCACTGGAGAAATAACTTATCAGTTTTATTTTTGTTTTTCAAGACAAGGCTTCTCTAGGGGAGGATGAAAGGGGGTGTTGGATCCCCTGAATTAATAGCTTCTCTTAACCACTGAGCCAGTTCTCCTCAATTCTAAATTCAATTATAGGCTCCACAAGTCGTCTTCTTCTTCTTCTTCTTCTTCTTCTTCTTCTTCTTCTTCTTCTTCTTCTTCTTCTTCTTCTTCTTCTTCCTCCTCCTCCTCTTCCTCCTCCTCTTCCTCTTCCTCTTCCTCTTCCTCTTCCTCTTCCTCTTCCTCTTCCTCTTCCTCTTCCTCTTCCCCTTCCCCTTCTCCTTCTCCTTCTCCTTCTCCTTCTCCTTCTCCTTCTCCTTCTCCTTCTCCTTCTTCTCCTCCTCCTCCTTCTTTATCATCATCATCATCATCATCATCATCATCATCATCATCATCATCATTTTATTGCATTGTAAAAGAACATTCCGTGGTGCAGATGAAGCAACTATATCCAGTCATGTGCTGTGAAGCCATTGCTTGGGCCTGGGGCAAGGGAGTGGTTGGCTTTTCCAGCCAGGAAATAGGCATCTTTAGGGGACTTTCTCTCAGAGTTGAAGGCTACATAGAGAAAGGCCTGTCCATGGCTGCTTCTCATCATCTCTTTGAATTTTTTTTTTCTAGCTCTGGGCAAAGGCTGAAGCTAGGGAGCCAAAAGAAAATGGAAACATTATTGGCTGTGAAGCCAGCAGAAGGCTGCACTTTGAGCCTCATATGTGAGGCTCTTGGGGACAATCTCTAGTTGCTCTTTTTCTGGGCAAGAACAGACCTGCCAGGCCTTAACCTGGTTTCTTTGTCTGTTGTAAAATTGTGTGTGTGTGTGTGTGTGTGTGTGTGTGTGTGTGTGTGTGTGTGTTGACTGAGCTAAGCCTTGATTGTCATCCAAAGCATCTTTAAATAGGTCCCTTATTTCACTTTCACCACGAGCAAAGGGTTTCTTCTGCGGATCCACTCCAAGTCTTTCTTCTGTCACGTGGTGTGGAGCTGCTGTACCCACAATGTGACCCTGAATGAACTGTATAGGCTATTGCTAGACCCACAAGGTACTCAGCATCATGCTAGGTGGCCTCATGCTGCTGATTGTCACACTGAGCACTTGCTAAGATTTATCATCACGGCAGCTGTATAGTAGCTGAGAGCTACATTCTGGCCTGCAAGCAGAGAGAGAAAGAGAGAGAGAGAGAGAGAGAGAGAGAGAGAGAGAGAGAGAGAGAGAGAGACAGACAGAGACAGAGACAGAGACAGAGAGGCAGAGAGAGAGACAGACAGAGACCAATCCTAGGTCAGGTGACCCTCTGTGACACTCTTCCTTCAAGAAGGCCAGACCTCTTAATCCTCCTAATCCTATCAAACAGTTCCATTTAAATGTACGTAGCCTATGGGGCCACAGTCAAACCTCCGCGCCAGTCCCAGTCCCCGAGCTACCACAAGTGGGTGGTTTCTCCAGGAGAAACCAGTGCTTATCATTAAAGGAGGAGTTGAGAATCTCTGACTCACAACAGCCTCTGTTAACAGCATGCAGAAATATAGGCTCAACTCCGACAGAGCTCAGATCTGTAGTTTGAATCGTCTGATGCATTGCTCACAGCAATCTAAATTCAGAGTTGAAATCCACTTAGATGCTCAAAAGATATTTTAGGCCTTCTCCCCTCTGACACTCTTTCTGCCCTCATTAGCTTAGGGCAACTGATGCTGCAGTGACTATCACTAATCTTGTTCAGTAGCTTATTACAACAAAATGATGTCTGGTTTTTCTTATGCGTGTGGCCGCCAGTGGCAAGGGATGTGACTTGTTTTGAATACTCAGGACTGGGGGTGAGGAAGTGCTCCTATCCTCTAGGATACCAACGCAGTGAGAGCAGGGCAGGAGAGGTCAGGGGAACTGCGCATTGCTCCAACCGGAATGGCATGCATTTCTAGAATCTTCTTGGTCTTACAATCACACTGCCATATGGAACTTCAATGCAATGATGATATATAGCTTTTCCTGCCCATCTAAAAAGAAGAAATATATAAACCCGTGGGATCAAGTACAATGTTTCTTACACATTCATGGGAATAGGAAACCTTAAAATGTATCCTTTGGTTAAAGTCTGAAACACAGTTGCACAAAGTTACCCAGGTCGACCATCCCGACTGCCTCAGCACCTCCACAGTCTCCCCTTTATTTTCTGGTTCACTCTGCTCTACTGTAAGGATCGAGAGTCGGCTTGAAAAGATCCTTTTTACTGAGCTGGATGTTGCAACCTCAGGCGTAACACAGAAGGACAGCTTCCACCGATTGGGAAAGTGAACAGCTCGGAGGAAAGGGAGTTTATTTTGTTTCCAAGTCCATCAGAGTGTGAAAGCCAGGAGTGCAGGAGGTTGAGGCAGCTGATCTTTTTACAGCCACAGACAGCAAGCAGAGAGCAACGGATGCTCCCACACTACTAGAGCAACGGATGCTCACACACAACTAGAGCAATGATGCTCACACACAACTACTTGTCTCCTTTTCTCTGCAGTCCAGTTTCAGCAGTGATGTTTTCACCTAACTTAACCCAAACAGGATACTTTCTCATGGGTGTGTTCAGAGGTTAACTCAGCCTTCACATGTGTGCTTGGAGGCTTACCTCCTAGGTGATTAGAGGTCCTGTCAGGTAGACAGTGAATATAAACCTTCCCAAGCTAGGCCCCTCTGATCAGGGCCCTCCCTCCTTTCAGCTGCCATTTACAAGCCCAGGCTACGACTCCATTCTGCTTCTGAGCCAATACCAAAAATTGAAGGTTCTCATTATGACCTTTTTTTTTTTTTTCTCCAGTTTTTCGGCTTTTTGTTTTGTTTTGTTTTGTTTTTCTGGAATTACTCACAGAAAGCAGGAAAACAGTTTATTTACTAGATCACCAGTTCATAATTCTGTAACTGCTAAGTGGAAGAGATACACAGGGAGGAGGCACGGGGGAGGGTGCTCAGAGTCTCCAGGGGCTGTCTGAGCACACTGACTTCAGTGGCCCCGGGGTGTCACCACCAGGACCTTCCCGGAACCCCTCCCCTTTGAGGCTTTCAAGAAAGCTTCATTGCAGGGGCATGAAGTATCGCTGTCTGGGATCTTGTGTGGATTTCTTTTTTCTGCCAGCTCAAGAACTAAAAGGCATGTAGCTGCAGGGAAAAAAGGCACTCGGCAGAGGGGAACAACTAGAACCAGCAGTTGAAGGAAGATGTTTATTGGGGGTGCGGAAACAGAGACATATAGCTGGCTCCCACAGCAAAGACCCTCTGTAAAGCAAACAAGGACTGGGGAAGTAAGAAAACCCCGTCTCTTCCCCAGAGCTGGGTTTTAATGTCTCTGAAGGTTCTTCCACTCCTAACTTAGGGTTGGTCAATTTGAAAATGACAGGCTGGCTGATTGGCTCATAACTGTTGAGTAACTGTGTCCTCACCTGGCCTTGAACCTGCTGAGCCAGTCCATCAGCTGGGGGACTACTGGGAGAAGAAAAGGCTAAGCTGCCAGGCTTTTGTCTCAGGTCAGGAGAGTGAGGAAGAAGCCAGCCATCTTGGAAGTTTGCCACCTTTATTATTGAGTCATGGCCTCTCTCCCTATCCGTCTACCTACCAGGGAGTGTGTCTAATTCCAAGTCCTTCAGAAGGATTGAGTCATGGGCCCTCAGTGAGGAACAAAATTGCCAACCCCTCTTCCTTCCTCCCTAGAGGTGCATGCATAGGCAGGCCCCATCCCAAGGCCTATCTCAGTGTTGTAAAAAAGACAGTCGTGACTTGAGAGTGTGTGTCAGAGGAGTGAGGTCACATCAGTTATATGACATTTGTTCATCCAACAGTGCTGACTAAACTGTTACTCCGGAAGGGACTTCTGAGATGGATAAAACTCGGGACTTGAAGGATGACACTGATGATAGAAAAACGAACAGCTGTTGTCCATAGGATCTGGGAACCAATGCTTCCTGAGAATCTAAAAACTACTTGTAGTGAGAGAGAACGGGCAGGACACAAGGGGAAAAATTGGCATTTTTCTCCCCACTCATCCTAGTGATTATGGGAATGAGATATATTTATTTCCATTGACACTTTCTCCCTCTCTCCTTCCTTCTCTCTTTCCTTTTCTCCTTCCTTCCTTCCTTCCTTCCTTCCTTCCTTCCTTCCTTCCTTCCTTCCTTCCTTCCTTCGTATCTTCCTTCCCTCCCTCTCTCCCTCCCTCCCTCCCTCCCTCCCTCCCTAACTCCCTCCCTCCCTCCCTCCCTTCTCTCTCTCTCTCCTTCCCTCCCTTGATTCCTATACCTATTCTTTAGAAAAAGCAACCTTGGGGGTGGCCCCTGTGGTCACCTGTCACCGTGTAGGCTTTGGTCATTTTAAAACATATTTAGAGTTGTGTAGCCATCACTGTGCTCTAACCTTAGGACAGAAGCAGTGTACTCCTTAGCATTCGGTCACATTCCCACATCCACTCTATCCTAATCTCCAGCCCTGGGCGACGAGTCTGTTCTCTGCCCCTGTAGATTTGCCTTTTTGGAGCACGTCACACAACTGTTACCATGGTAATTCTAGCATTTGGGAACCTGATGTAGAAGCATTCAGAGTTTAAGGCCAGTCTGGGGACCTTAGTGAAACTTTATTTAGAAAGAGAGGAGAGGGGAGCAGAGAACAGTGGAGAGGAGGGTAGGGTAGGGTAAGGTAAGGTAGGGGAGGGTATGGGAGAGGAGGGAAGGAGAGAGGAAGAGAGGGGAGGGGAGAGCAGAGGAGAGGTTGAACAGAAGTCCAGATGACTTCGTGCCCTGGGTATCCCACACCTATTACCATAAGACTTTTCCCTGTCAGTGGGGAACACTATCTTAAAACAAAGATTAAAGCCGGGCGTGGTGGGCACATCTTTAATCCCAGCATTTGGGAGGCAGGCAGATTTCTGAGTTCGAGGCCAGCCTGGTCTACAGAGTGAGTTCCAGGACAGCCAGGGCTACACAGAGAAACCCTGTCTAAAAACAAACAAACAAACAAACAAACACCAACCCCCCCAAAACAAAAAAATAAAACAAACAAACAAACAAAAAATAAAACAAAGATTAAGCTCAAATCATTGAAAGAAAAATGATGATGTGACTTTCTCCTTTCTTTTGGCTTTCAAAGAATCCTAATTAACATGCTTACTACTTCTCTCCTGCAGGGCAAAGTTTTTCACCCACGGAGAAGGGGGCGGTTTACATTTATCAGCTTTTGCTTGCTTCTTGCCGCAGAGAGAGACTCAGATCCACAGTGGCTGAGACTTTTCTCCTCTGTTGCTGGTTAAGAGGAACTTGGAGGAGGAATGAAATGGGAATAGACTTCATATCTAATGTTCTTACTTTCTACGGCCAGCCTCTGCAGAGCTCCGAGGGCAGCACTAATGATGTTTTGGGTGACATCATTCTTTCTGCAGAATCTCAGCCACACTCCCAGCCTGCCCATTCCACTACATCTCAGCAGTACCCACCAGCTAGGTACAACTAAAAACTGTCCTCAAACATTGCCCACAGAACCCCGATGACAAAATTGTCCACTGAGAGTTTCTGCTTTAGTTCTTTTTCCCTTGACTCGGCCCTAAGATGGTTTCCACATGGAAGACACTGGGACAAGTCCTTCCGATGCTTTCTATGTTCATCTCTCACAATGTGACGAGAACCACCTTAGGTATCTCTTAGAAATGAGTGCTCTTTCTAATTCGTTGAAGAATTAAGTTGGAATTTTGATGGGGATTGCATTGAATCCTAGAAATGGGAACAAAACACCCACGGAAGGAGTTACAGAGACAAAATTTGGAGCTGTGACGAAAGGATGGACCATCTAGTGATTGCCATATCCAGGGATCCATCCCATAATCAGCTTCCAAATACTGACACCATTGCATACACTAGCAAGATTTTGCTGTAAGGACCCAGATATAGCTGTCTCTTGTGAGACTATGCCGGGGCCTAGCAAACATAGAAGTGGATGCTCACAGTCAGCTATTGGATGGATCACAGGGCTCCCAATGGAGGAGCTAGAGAAAGTACCCAAGGAGCTAAAGAGATCTGCAACCCTATAGGTGGAACAACAATATGAACTAAGCAGTACCCCAGAGCTCTTGTCTCTAGCTGCATATGTATCAAAAGATGGCCTAGACAGCCATCACTGGAAAGAGAGGCCCTTTGGACACGCAAACTTTATATGCCCCAGTACAGGGGAACGCCAGGGCCAAAAAGGGGGAATGGGTGGGTAGGGGATTGGGGGGGTGGGTATGGGGGACTTTTGGGATAGCATTGGAAATGTAAACAAGGAAAATACCTAATTAAAAAAATAGTTTTAAAAAAAAGGAATGAGTGCTCTGACTCAGCAGCTTCAGGAAAGTCTTGGCACCGTGTGGTTCCATCAACAGTGTTGGAGCTTGCTCGTGGATCACACTCGGGGACAAGACTGTGCGCTGCTCTGTCTCCAGAGCCCCCTGGGGACTCTGCTATGACAATGAGGACAAAGATGAAGGAGGATCTGAACAGCTCGCACAAGGAAGCCAGGGCTGCTGCCGCTGGAGCCCAGAGTCGGAATCTGGGCATTTGGGGCTGGGTCTCTGTTTTCTCTTCTGTCTCCCTTCACCTGAGACTCACTATCAGAATCACATTCCCCCTTCATCAGACAGAGCCATGCCTGGGGCCTTCTGCCACTACCCAGTCTGCCCGAGAACCAGCCCTGTGTGTCAAGTCTGTCAGCTAACCCTCCCAGTCCATTAGATGGTTAGAGCTGCAGCTGGCGTGGGGCTCCCTTGCTTCTTAGCTTCCTGCTATGGCTGTCTGGTTGCTTCTGCCTTCTCTTTGTCTATTGCCCGACTTCTTAACCTGGCTTCTTTCTCTAAAGTGGAAAGTGGGTTTTAGGAATGATGTAAGGATGGGTGGAAAGGAAATTATGGCCTAGCTTTAGCTTCTGGGCTGTGTGGATTTTATCACAACTAGGGCATAATTATTGAATTGTTGTGACAGGAGGAAGACAGGTATCCCAATGGCGAGGAAAGGAGTGTGGTGGAGTGTCTTGCCTTTGGCAAGAGTGTGACACTCAGCACCCCCAGAAACAGGAGGAATCAAGCTTGTCACAGCAATAGCAGAGCAGGCTGCTGGCCAAGCATAACACATAAAGCAGGGCATCATGAGTGCCATGAAGAAAAGGATGGCGCTGTCAATGCAGAATAAGCCCTGGCCCCTGCTCTGCCAACAGTCTGTGCCATGTCCTGTCCCTTCTTCTCTGAGCTGGGTGATATTATCCTGTCTCTTGTGTTACTTTGCTCCCCAGATCTTTTGCCTGAACCCAGGCCTAAGGATGCTTAGACTGTGCAGGAGGTTGATTTCTAGCATAGTGCAGTAAACCTTCTTAGAAGAGCCACAGAATAGATGCTTTAGGCTTTCTGGTCTCACTGGCTGCTATTTAACCTCTGCTGTAGCATCAGAGCAGCTGGGCCATGTGTGACTGTGTCCTACTAATCATATTTGAAACCTGAACTTCACATATCTTTTCTTCAACTGTCGCAAAATATTTTTCTTCTGATTTGTGTTGCCATTTTTTTTTTTAAAATGCAAGGCTATTTTTTTTAAAAAACGTAAGCTGTTTGTAGCAGTTACACTACCTGTTGGATCTGGCCTCAGATTGCAGATTGCTGATCTTTGAGTTCAGAATCCACTGTGTTCCTCCGGGACATGGGAAGATATTCACAGCAAGTGCTAAATGAAGCTACCCCTACCCCTCCACTGCCCCCTTCAGTCTGTATTGCTCTCAGGATCAATGCTCTCTCCCACGAGGGGCTAGTATATCCTGGGTTTCTGTGACTGGGCTGTCTGTGCTTTCTCCTGCTCCTTGTGTGTTTTAAAGGCAATCATTCTGCATCCCCAGGCTCTGGGTGTGTCTTTGGAGATGTGTGGCTTCAGCCCTTGCCTGAGCACCTTGCTAGCTGGAGATACAGTTGGTCAGGTCTCTCTCTTGCTTACATAGGTGCTTCTATTGTGCAGTCTAGGCCCAGACTAGCTTACCAGAGAACTGGGATCCCCCATATTTGTAGGCCTGTCCATGCACACATTATTTCTTCCTAGTTCTTAAGGAGAGATATACTTGGGGTGATTGTAACCCTGGAGACTGTGGGTGGTTGCAAGTCAGAAACTCCCTAAACCTCCTGGTTCTGAGGATTAAAGGAAGATATTTATTTATGGGCTAGCCTTAGCCTCTGGGCTAATGTCTCATTGCAAACAGACATAATTATTCAATGATTTTGGCAGTATACAATAAAACAGGCTGGTATATTTTGCATAGTAATTGTATGTTTACATGTGTAGAGAATATACAAAGTACTCATGTATTGCTTTTTATATCTTTTTTCTAGGAAAAGTAGGTCAGACCTTTTTTTTCTTTCTTTTTTATTTAGACAGGAGCTATAATTCAGATTGGTCATGAACTCACTAGCCAAGAGTGACCTTGAACCAAAGATCCTCTTGCTTCTACCTTCCAAGTGCTGGGATGAGAGGTATGTACCACTAGGCATGGTGTTTTGATACTTTAAAAATACAATTTTGTAGATGTAGGAACTGCAGTTCAGAGAAGCCAGGTTTCATCTCACCTGAGGGACTGATTTCTGCCCCCACCCCCCTGTCTAAGAGCAAAGGGTGACTAGGTGATGAAGTATTTCTCCAGGGAAGCATGACCAATTTCCCTTCCTCCACATTCCCCTCCTCTGCCCCTCCCTGCCAGACCCCTTATATACAGTTCTCCCAGCCTTGCTTACCCTCAGTCTTTCACTTTTGAAATCATTTCCACAGCTGAGAAGGAGCTTCCCACCCAGCAGAAGATCCTCTACCAATGAATGCTGACTGAGCCTGCCCAACTTTTTGTGCACAAGAAGAACCAGCCACCTTCACACAGCAGCCTCCGGCTTCACTTTAGGACCCTAGGTGAGTAGTGGGGTTTCCCATAGCCTTTGCTCTGAAATGTTAGGCTGCTGCCTTGATTGGGGGTGGGGGGGCTGAAAGGTGGGTTAGCATTTACCAGCCCTTTGAATATTTATATAAGGAAAAAACTAAATGAGAAGTTGCTTACTTTCTTAACACCAAGAAGATGTGGGGTTGGATGGGCGGAAGGCCAGAGGATAATAAGATCCAGGGATGAACTCCGAGAGAAGCTGGAAAGCCAACAGCTTTTGAAAGGAGAGAATGGGAAGATTTTTGACAATGGACCCTAGTCCTGGACACCTGCTCCCTATCCCATGAGTCAGGAATCATTGCAAAGCCAGTTTCTCTGCTGCCCTCTCTGCACGTTCTGCCCTTCTGGGGTTGGCAGACAGTTTCTTCAGGTGTGAGGAGATTGTGTGAATAAGAAGGCTCTTATGTGGTTGTAGAGAAAACTGGGGGAGAGGGGTGGGGAGGCATGCAGAGGAAAGAGACAAAAAGCACAAAGCGAGGTCAGCACGGAAGACAGTTCTCTGTGGTAGACTCGTGGCAGTCAGGGTGATGACTCGTTCTGCTTGAGGGCCCATCTTGAAGTCCTTCCCATTGGCACTTCAGAGAAGACTGTTTGAAGTGACTCACCTGGAGCTCATACCCTCCTCTCTGGCTTCACTTACTGGAAAGATCAATTCTTCGAGTTAGGAGCGAGTCTGTCAAGCGAGATGGCAGAGATGAGTGCCTGACCCAGACTTGCCTTCTGTGCCTCTCCCTGTGAGCCTCAGTTAACCCTGCTACCTTGTGTTGGGGCATGAGGGCTGTTTGCCTCCTGGAAGGATAAATAGACCTGCTTAAGTTGGCCTGGTGACTGAAAGGCAGGTCCTAGAAATCAGAGGTGGAAGTGATCTCTTCCTCCTTCTCCTGAGTCTAGAACCTCTTGATGTCCTCCTGGCTGAATTTTTCTCCATCCCTCTTGTTCTTATTTCTGTGGATGGTCAGGAGAAGTGTGAGAGGGAAGGACAGAGGTGCAGGTGTGTGGAGGGAGAGGAATATGGTGGGAGAGGGCAAAGAGGTAGCACCAGCAGCAGCTATTGGATAGAAGGTGGGAGGACCCGTCCTCCACCCCACAGCACCCTTCGAGGTTTACAATATTCTTGCCTGGGATCTCACTTGTCCAAGTACCTTTTCTATTGTTCAAACAGAACATCAGGCGCTGAATAGCTTATAAAGAAAAGACGTTTGTCTCACAGTTCTGAAGGTAGGCGAGTATCAGGCGTGACGTTTGTTTGGTCCTATGGTAGTCTCAAAGCAGAGTGCATGGTATCATGTGGCAGGAAGGCACGGACAAAGCTGAGCTGAACTGGTTTTCACAAAGTACCCACTCCAATGCATACATTCATGGGTTTGTTTAAGAGGGCAGAGATCTGGTAACAGATCTGCGTGTAAGTTCCGAGTCAGAATTTGACTTCAGGGTAAAGCCTTCCTTTCTTCAGCAGGAGCACTGGCCCTTTCTTCAACACAGATGAGTTGGGGACTACAGATTCTCCCCTGCCTGAGCCTAATCCTTCTTCTTTGGAACCAAGTGCCAGGGCTTGAGGGTCAAGAGTTCCGATTTGGGTCTTGCCAAGTGACAGGGGTGGTTCTCCCAGAACTGTGGGAGGCCTTCTGGACTGTGAAGAACACTGTGGTGAGTGCTCACCTGGAACACTTTCCTGCTGGTTCCCCTCTTGGGGGAGGGTACTTTTTCAGGATTGTGGATCCCTTTCCAGCTTGTCTAATCAGTTTCCCACATAAGAACCCTGTTGAGTTCAGGAGGATCAATACGTCCCAGGTCACACATGAGGAAATTGAAGCTCAGTCATCCATGGGCAGCCTCCAGTAAAGGCAGCAGAGCCCAAGGGGAGTAAAGAAGCCCCTGTGTGGTGTAGCTTCATCCTGGATGAGCTCTGGATCTGAGTTCCAGGACCAGGATGAGAGGCAGGGCTTTCAAGAGCCCTCTAAGAGCAAGAGGCAGCTCCCAGGTGCAGCTACCTTGCTTCATCTGCTTCACACATGGACTATGGAGATGAGCCTGACTCTTCATAGCTCTTAAGGCTGAAAAGTTTATTTCCTTGGGTCACATATGACCAAAAGAAGCACAGGTCTCTTCCCACATCTGTGGTCAGGGTCTAAGAACCCCAGGGGTTCATGTTCCCCCTTGGGATGAGTAAGCACAGTAGTTTTCTGTAGCCTGGACCTGTACCCTTTCCCCAGGATCTAGCTCATTATGTCCCTTCCTGGGTCCTCCTCTGGTCCCTCCAGCCTCTGTAGTCCCACTGCTAAGATGGAGTTTGACATCGGGGACAGCATATTGGCAAAACTGGCTTCTATAAAGGTCCCTAACCTGAAGACGTCTTTTTTTCTCTTCCCAAAGCAAACTCAGGATGACATCACAAGCATCCGGCTGTTGAAGCCGCAGGTTCTGCGGAATGTCTCGGTAATCAGATGGGAAGGGGATAGCTAGCTCTCTAAGAGGGGCTGATGGGAGTCGTTCCCTTCTGCTCTGATCCCTATACAGGACAAGGCTGAGCATGAGGCAAAGTGGTCTCTGTCTGGGCTTATTTCTCCTGTGGGTATGGGGAGGGATGGAAATTGAAGTCTATAACTATTATTTTCCACTGAGGCTGACACTTGCCCACCATCTTTCTTTTGCTTTTGCTTCTGGAAACACAGTGAGCATCTACCAAAGTGAGCCTGCCTTTCACCTCTATCCTTTTCTCTTACGTGTTGCTATCTTCTTACCATCTGTCTAGACAGTCTGTGAGCTTGAACAGACAGATCCCTTTCTTCCAGGTGCCAAGTTTCAGGAGCAGAAAGAGTCAGGCAGCGCTTGCTGTGTTCAAGGGCACCAGGTTTCTTACTCCTCTCCTTCCAGTAAATTTCTTTCTAACTCTCAACCCTGAAGTCAACGTTCAAATGCTTTTCAGGATCCATCATTTTAGTGAGGCCATAGAGAAGAGAAGAAAGAGACTTCTTATCACCTGGGTGGTGAGCCAGGAGTCCTGGGAGCCAGGCTAGTTGGCTGAGTTGCTTTGGGTTGGTTCCTTCTGGGGTCTGGGTTCCCGCTGTGATTCATACGCTGCTCCTCAAGACTCCTGTCATCTCTTCAGATCTATCCAGCACCATCATTTCCAAAGACACCCTGTCGTGTTTATTTTGCCTTGGGTGGTACATGGGTTTTCTCTTTAGGGCCAGGATGGGGAAAGGCTTCAGTGGTCCGCTTCTTCCCCAGGGTGCTGAGAGCTGTTACCTTGCCCACAGCCTGCTGAAGTTCTACTTGAACACTGTTTTCAAGAACTACCACAGCAAAATAGCCAAATTCAAGGTCTTGAGGTCATTCTCCACTCTGGCCAACAACTTCATAGTCATCATGTCACAACTACAGCCCAGTGTGAGTAGACCATGGGTGGAGGCTGGTGTCTGTGTACTTGGGAATCTGCCCTCTATTTATCCAGTTCTGGCTTCTTTTCCCGACAAAGAGTCCTGGATGTCATGGGCAAAGGTTATACAGGTTCAGGTCTGTGTCTACCCTGATCAGATAGGGAACCCTTGCAAGGGTACTCAACTTCTCTGGGCTTCAGTTTTTGTCATCTATAAAGTGGGGGGTGACATTTCTACCTGTAGAGGTTGTTGTGAGGAAAGCTAACAGTCCTGGCACACACTGGGAATCTGGCTCTGGTTTGCTCGAGAGTGTGGGACTCTGATCAGTGCTTGCAGGAATATGAGAACCCTCCCATGTGCCACCAGGAAGAGCAGGAGAGGCTAACTTCCACTCTGATCTAACTTTAGGGGTCTTTTTTTCCCCCTGATAAACAGAAGGACAATTCCATGCTTCCCATTAGTGAGAGTGCACACCAGCGGTTTTTGCTGTTCCGCAGAGCATTCAAACAGGTAAGGCCAAGAGCTGGGAGTCTGCCTACCCAACAGAAGCAGACTAGCTTGAACTGTCACAGACCTCATGAAGAACCGAATGTAGGTGCCTTCTTTGGGCTTGTCCCAGACCTCCCTGGCCTGTAGTTTGTTTGTTTGTTTGTTTTTTACTGTTAGTTTTCAAGAGGAAATGCTATTCTATTTCCTTACAAGATAATTTCATGATTGAAGAATTTCTCTATGAGAAAGTTTTACAGGTCCCCGATGTCAGAATTGAGAAAGAAGGTTGACAATTCACCCTTAAACAGATCTGCAACATTATTTCTATAGTGTTCAAGTGGCCTCGTTTATGAAAAAGATATAGAAAATTATATTACATCTCTCTAAATTAACACACCAAAGAAAAACCCAAACTTAACCCTACTACCCTCACCCTCAAAGAAAACATCCTTGATTTGGAGCATTTGATAGAGGAATAGATGTATCTGTCTACAAATATGTGGTGGAGTATAAACTTGGGCTCATGTCAGCTCAGTGAGTTCCCCACATCTTTCCTAGCTGGCATCCAAGGTTCTTGTGTTCTAGGTACCATGTTCTTCTCTGGCCCTTTACCTACTACTCAGTAGCCTCTTTGTCCTCACCCTGAAAACGAATTCACACAGTTGAGGTATGAGTGATGGATGGATCCATCTCTCAGAGGCCATTCCACACATGATTCAGTTAATTCAGAGTCAGATCTATATCAGGCAAGCCAGGTTGGAAGGAAACAGATCTTATCATTAACATACCTGACCCCCAGCCCTCCATTTGTTGCAGTTGGATACAGAAGTCGCTTTGGTGAAAGCCTTTGGGGAAGTGGACATTCTCCTGACCTGGATGCAGAAATTCTACCATCTCTGACTGCTGATTGGATAACTTCCTCCTTTGCTCTCCATGCCATTTCAAGGCATTGTGTACATCCCTGCTGTCCTCAAGGCACTTCAGACCCTTGGCCATGGACCCCGTTGTTGGCTCAGGCTTTTCCTCAGACCTCACTCTTCAGTCCAAATGACAGCCATAGATGGCACCTTTGGATGCTCCGACTGACCCACAAAGTAGATTTGCATATTTATTACAGCCCTATTAAATTATTGTCACCTTCCCTGGAAACCGTATTTATTTGTGAGACCAGAAGTTCCATGAAAGCATCAGAATTTAGTGCCCCATGCCTCCTCCTCACTTCCTGTGATCTGGCTCAGCATGGGGGCAGTGGATGGTTGCTCAGTAAATATTTAAAATGGATTGGTTTTTAGTTTTGTTGTCTGTCTTGAATTATTTGGGATGATGGTGGGATATGAATCTAAACTTTGGTGCATGGAGATCACGAGGGGACAGAGTGCTGGGCTGGAAACGGAAGGTACCGATTTGAGATTTTACTTATCTTTATGCGTATGGGTGTTTTGCCTGTATGTGTGTCTGTGTACTGCATGCATGACATGCAGTACCCTTGGAGGAGAGATGAGGATGTCAGAAGCCTTGGAACCAGAGTTAGAGGCAATTTCGAGCTGCCATGTGGGTGCTGAGGACCTAACCCAGGTCTTCTGGAAGAACAGCCAGCGCTCTTCACCTCTGAGGTCTTGCTCTAGCACAGGATATTGGTTTGAAGAATAAATGATGAAAGCTACCATTTGGGCTAAAACAAAGATTCTTACTCGACATTCCACCTTATCCCTGACTTCCCACCCACCACACCGCCCTGTTTCTCCAGACACCCCTCTTAAGATATGTTCTCTCCTTCTCTGTTTAATATGATGTGTCAGGCTGATGATGACACTGTGCCCGGATACACGGTTCAGTCTGTGATGGTATTCCTTGTGAAGAAAGCAACTCAGTCTAGGTAGCCACTCCATTCTATGTCTAGTGTGCAGGGAACTTTGGTTGTATATCAGGGAAAGACCTTTTTCTCAAAGGCAGGAGCTGGCATTCCCTTGCCTCAAGCTTGGGTTGAACTTTGCAGCTGGTGACAGTTTCAAGAGGTGTCTGACTACACCTTGCTATGTGTTGTTGTCTGAAATTGGCAAGGGTTGGGTGATAGTTTGGGATGGCTAAAATAGTTCAAAGTTAAGGTACTAAGGTATAGAAGAAGATAAGTAGACTACAAAGACTTTCTAAAAGCAGAGAGATATTGGAGTCAGGTTATTCCTACCAAGTGATGGGGGATTACAGTGAAAAGGATTCACATGTGTGTGTGTGTATCACTAACACTAACAAAAGCTTAGTTCTAAAAATTTAGAATAAGTCATCATATCAAATAAGCTATCCTTGCCATGAGACTTGGGAAAGACAGAGCTCATTGTGTCCTTCGAATCGGGGCCTGGAAGTGTCGGCTATGCTTATAGTCTAGCCTGATGTCACATGAGCTAGGGTTAAGGCAGCAAAAACTATGTGACCAAAGATAGTGATGAAGCACCCCACAGGTCCCATGGACTCTTATCTGGCACAGAAAGGACAGTTGGCATCATGACAAATGAATGTTCTGCACGTCTTATCCAGAACTCTCGCAAATGAATGCAGGGGGCTTCAATGGGGTGAAAAATTAGCCTGTAATTGATCATTCTCAAGGCATTCAGATAGTCAGGTGAGAGTCGACTTAGGGTATAGGACATACGCCATGACAGGGATCCTATAAGGAAAACGTGCTAGACATCAGCAAACAGGCAGAACTCATTGGCATGAAGATCTGGGCCCTGGGGCATAGCTAGGGAGATGAGATGGGTCAGGAATATTGATGTAATCATCTGAATCAGGGTCTTCCAGGTTGACAGCAGGCTGGTAGCCCAAGCTCACGTATTCACAGCTCATCTTCAGAGATGGGGTGTGGGGCCAAGGAGCTTCAAGTACCTGGGAACAACCAAAGGAGTGTCATTAGCTCTGGCTGGGATTTCCATTGCAGGAAATGAAGGAGCAGGGGCAGAGTTGCTGAGCTCCCAACCGCAAAGGTGCTGAGCTCCATCAAGTGGGCCAGCCCTGGGGCTTTTCAGGGTACAGTCTCACTCTAAATAACTGGAAACCACTTCATTCTATGTGGGCAGGACACACTTTGCATAGGGTTTAAGACTGAAATCATAGGGCCGAGCAGTGTGAAGGAGGTCCTCCTGTAGAAGGCTCCCCTTGGGGATAAAGGGATATGACTTGTTCTGGAAATATGCATCTTCTCCGGCAACCAGTTAGAGGCAGGGTGAATCATTTCTTGTACCTCTGCAAGGACTCAGAGAGGCCATGACATGGGACAAGAGTGCATTCCAGCAAAGGGCGGGGTAGCGGAGGAAGACTGCAGACCATGTGGGCACGATGGCGCTTCTCTTCCCCAGTGAGACACTCCAAGACTTCCCCTTCATGGCAATTCTCAGAAGACCAGGCTACGTCAAGACTAACATGGCACAGGACTGTGATCCCCACAGAAGAATGCCACCACAGAGACTTCAATCAGTCATCTAAATGAAAGTTCTAAGAACTAGAAGGGCAGTCCTCTGAATGCAGGAAGCATCCTTTGTAAGGGACTTCTACATTTTGTATTTTACCAACAGGAGAAAGAGCAGAAGGTTGCTTCAAAAACACATCTCCCACTGAATGTCAACGTATTTGGTTTAAAAAAAAATGAAAACTTTCCCTATGAAGACTGAAATATGAAGACTGAAATAAGCCATTGAGCATACTCTGTATATTTGACACACACACACACACACACACACACACACACACACACACACACAGACACACACTTATTGAGAGAATGAGACAGGGTTAGCTTTCAGCAGGAGGCAGTCCAGAAGAGGGTCTTGTGAGCGAAGACTGGTTATGTCTGTGTTTGGAGGGCAGGTGTGGGGGGCACATTCAAACAGCTGGAGGTGACTACAGGGCTAGGTAGCATTCTTCCCTTTTTATATGATCATTTAAACAATATATTGCCAGCCAGGCATGACATGACTTCACGGCAGCTAATGGGAGGCAAGTACTAGTGAGATATGAGAATGCAGGGTCACGATCCTAAGGAAGCCATCATCTCTGTGTGTAGAAATAAGAACTTGGTTCTGGTGGTTGAGTACTAACCATGGACCAGGAAAGCTGCCTGGAGTTGTTGGAACAAAATGTCCCTGGATGACCTCATGGATTAATCCTCTTCTTCCTGTCCCTCTGGTTTGAACCCTGAGGGTTTGGGGGTCTGTTGTATTTAATTAATTTACACTAATTAACACACGCACATTTGATGCCCTTATTAACACGTTTTCTGACTACAAAGCCCAAATGTTTTAGACTTTGGGAATGCTTAAAGTTTGTTCCCTTAATTTGGGGGAACAAAATGATACCTGCTATGTTGAATGTCTGCATCTCTGCCCAGGCACTTTAAATAACGCGGCTCTCTCTCTCTCTCTCTCTCTCTCTCTCTCTCTCTCTCTCTCTCTCTCTCTCTCTCTGTCTCTCTCTCTCTCTCTGTCTCTCTCTCTCTCTCTGTCTCTCTCTCTCTCTCTCTCTCTCTCTCTGTCTCTCTCTCTCTCTCTCTCTCTCTCTCTGAGATGTCTGAAATACCTCTCTCACAGAGGTAAAACTATCTGAGTAGCTTCCACCCCATCTAGCTTTCTAGAAACCTAGCGTCCTTTTTACACCTTAGTCGCTGCAGGGGTACCTTCCCTACTAGACTAAAGACATCCAACATTCATTTATCCGAAAAGAAATGCTTGCCAGGTAACTAAGATAACCACAGATTTTGCAGCGCCAGCCTTCGAGGGCTTCAATTTAGGGACTGGATACAACCGGTTGGGGGGGGAAGAGCCTGGCTGAACGGGCCGGGGTGGGCGGAGCTTACCTGCGGAGAAGCGGGGGACGCTGAGGCTGGGGCGTTGAGGAGCGGAGCCTCCGCTGGACCTATGAGACAGAAGAAAGCGGTGAGGACCCGGGTTTCCCACGCCTGGTCACCACCTGTCCCCGGTTTCCGGCTGGCCCCAGTCTCCACGCCTCGCTAGTGTGTGCGCTCACCCAAGCTGTCTGGTCCCCGTGCGCGCCGGGGGCAGGCGCTGTAGACGTTGTTCTGCGAGCGCGGCCTCTGCGAGGCATCCCGGCGCTGTGTGGGGAACGGGCGGGAAGCCCCCCGGCCTCGCCTCCTCATCGCTAGTCGGCCCGCACGTCTGGAGGAGGCTTCAGGAGGTCACCAAGAAAAGAGAAGGGCATGGCATCAGACACCAGTGGCCACCTGCCTCTTTTCTCCCAGACTGAAGGCTATACACCTCTAGGATGCCTGGCAATGTTGTAGCCTGGACTTAGACGCCCAGGGTACAGAGCACAGGAGCAAGGGCAAACTATTTTTAGACTCCATTTCTCATCCCGGTTACCTGGGCATCCGAGCTAGATCTGAATGCTCTGGGCTCTTGTACTTCAGGTCTCCCAACCACAGCCCAGATCCTCAAGTGGCTCACCTCTCCTCCTTTGAATGGCTCTTTTTACCACCAGTCCCAAAAGAACCAGCAAGAGAAAGCCCAGGAAGGTCGGAATCAGGATGTGAAATTCTGGGATGGGGATGTGAAGCCCTCGGTCTTCTCTCCCATAGTGTGGGCCATGGTGGCGTGTCCTTGGCCGTGGGAAAAAGGAGAGAGACAGAGAACTTAGACAAGGAAAGGAAACTTAAAGACTCACCCTTCAGTGGCCACCTTTCTTTAGGTGATTTCGAGTTGACCCATTGTTAACAGAATTTCCTCCATCATCCCCAAAGAGATTTGTTTATGGGGTCAGGAGTCTTTGGTTCAAATTTAAGTTCCTCATTTTACTGGTTTTGTGCTCTTGAGCGAGTTTTAATTTCCCTGAGTCTTATTTTGTTATAAATGGGTATCAGAAATGGACTTTGGACTTTCACAAAACTGTTCTGACCAAAATCATAGGGGGTGGGAAGAATTGAAGACAGCCAGTCCATCGCAGGGTCTGATATGGCTTCTATTCCCACAGTTAGAAACCTTGGCATAGGCAGACCTGTATTAACCACACTTGGACATTGTGTGTCTTTATCACAGTTGACATGAAAGAAACATTTATTACGTGGATTTCTGAGATGGAAACTAAGAGTCCTAGTTTCATTGAAGCCACATAGATTTTATTGCCCCAGTTCCCTCACAGGATCCAAATGATAGCCTTTTTTCTCTTTTGTATTTGCTCAGGCAAATTGCTTGTGGGGTTTCACACACATTTGCTTTAATGCTGCCCCCTAGTGGTTCATTGAGGTCCGATATTTAGAACCAAGCTAAGCAATAGTAACATTTGTCACAAAGTGTTAGCAGCATTAAGAAGGAAAGAAAAAAAAAGTAAGAGTAATTTTAATGCTAATTGATTAGTAAATACTTTTAATTACTTTAAATTAATTAAACCCTTTTTCTCATTTAGTTATACATTACAACAGGCCTGAATGAATCTGTATGATAGAAAGACCTGAGTCTTTCTATAAGATCAGAACTAGGGAGTTGCAAAGAATACTACATGTGGGAAAACTCTGCTAACTAAGGTCAAAGTCCATCATGACTGGATAGCCTCTGGGCCTGGTGTAATATAAGAGACTCCCTTCATTAGTGGGGTTTCAAGGAGAAACCCCACTGACCTTACCTGGGGAATTCTAAACCCACACGTTTCTACCTGAGGAATGTCACGAAGCCTCAATGAGATTGCAGAATCAATTTTCTTTCTCCCGATAAATCTCGTTCAGCCAGAACCTGAGATTCCTAAAATGCTTCCCCATGCTAGTGAGGTATCCAGGTAAGCCCCCAGCCAATGACCTTTGCCTATTTTGGATTTTTCTACTTTCAGTCCCTCAAAACTTTATAAGCCTTGAATCACCCTAAATAAAGTTGATCTGCCTCCTGATAGCTGGTTCCAGTGTGGCTAGTCACTGTATGTACTCACAGGGCTTCCAAATCCCCTCCCATCTCGATGCCTCTGCTTCCACTGCCCTTGTGGACAGAATTGGCTGATGTCCACAAGGGCAGGGAGACCCACAACAACAAAGCATATTCTTTGATGATAAGACTAATGCATTTATACAGAACACTCAAAAGCAGAGCATTTCTCAGAGGGTTTCTGGAGACAAAGCTGAGAAGGATATAGGATGACTTCAGGGCTCTTAGTACACAGGCACTAAACATAGAAGCCCTTCTTACCTTTGCTCATGAAGTCTGGTGTGGTGGCTGTAGCTGGCCTCTAGGGGCCTGATTGCTTGCTGAGTGGAAGTCTTTGAGGCTGTGGTTGCTGGCAGGAGCGCTGGGGACTTGGTAGCTGACACAGAAAATGCTCTGTAAACTCTGGGATGTTGGGTTACTGAAGTGATGCTGGAGGGCTGGTGAACCGGAGGGGCCTCAGTCTTTGGAGTTGGCGTGGTAACTTCAAGAGGGAAGGGAAAGCTTACATCAGTGGGAGATATGCTGTGCTCTCCAGTCTCCAGGAGAAGTGGGTCTCCTCTTCCACCCACAATCACTTCTCCCCTTTTGCCCATACACACCACCTGTTTTTGTAGTCCTTGTGGCCACAAATGCCTTTATAGTGCTCTAACTACACAAAAAACTTTCATGCATGCATGCATACATACTTTAAATATTTTCTCCAGGATGCCTTCCCTGACCTCACAGGCTTACTGTCTTCTGGACATGGGGAGTACCTTGCTCTTCTGTGCTCATATATTCTTCCCAATTTCATCCCAGTCAGTCACACTCATGGATCTATGATCTGCCCAGTTACACTGTTTCTTTTGACCCCAGCAAGGCCTCCTAGTGCAGCAATGTTCAATTAACGTACCTAACTCACCAGTATATGTTAAGATGCATGGGAATGTTAGTAGATAATCATCTTTTAATTGCTAAATAGAGTTGTTAAAACCACTAATTACCAGCAGGTAGAAGACACCCCTGCAGGTAGCAGGAAACATACTGACCTCCAGTTGGCAAACGTCTGCCCAGTCTTGGTTTCTAGTCATTCAAATAGGACCTGGGGTTTGTGAATTGGGCACTTTGTTACTTGTATGCCACCTAGTGGTGGTATGTGACTCCTCCAACTAGGGCCTGGCCTCTTAGCTGTCAGATGAAGGTCCTTCCCAAGGAAAAAGCATGGGAAAGTCCCTTCAGCTTTGCTAACTGCCTTATGAATTGAACAAAACAAGTCTCCCTCTTCTCGCGCTCTTGACTTGATGAGCTCACCTTTGGCTATGACTCCAGAAGAGCTGGGATGTTCACTCCCGTGGAGCCAGGGCATCTGGTGCTGCAGAAATCTGTGCAACCATCTTGGCCGCTCAGAGGTCCATTCATCTTCCCAGAATGGTTCTGGGTATTCTATTGGAGGCAAGAGGGATTCGTTGGTGATCATCAGGGAAGAGATAAGACTGGAGGGTCCAGTAAGAGCTGACTCAGCCAAGGCCATGAGGAGATGAGAATAGTCCACAGAAACAACAAGAAAGGAACGGGTATAGAGTCTCCCTGAATGCTGGCCTTTCCCACCAGCATATCCAGCGCTCCCTATAAAGCCATTGGACTGTTGGGGGTTATACATTGCTGAAGCAGTCATGCACATGTTAGGATGTCATGGAAAAGTCAGAGTTAAGAAGAAATGTAGGACCCCACCGTATAGTAACACATTTGGCTCGATCATTGTTTCTTAGTCTTATCCACCCAAGACATAATAATCACACACATAATAATTACATAGGACATGCATGGTTCCTCTGATGGTTTCCTCATCCTCAAAACCTCCTCTGTCTAAGGTCTACCTCTCCATTCATGCCCTGGGTAGAATGGGCAACATACAACATCTATCTTACTCCTTTCATCTCCTGTGGCTAGAAGGTTCTAGGCTGTGGTGTCGGTCAACTGTGAAGTTAAGCTGTGTTGTTCTGTGTTAATACTGGGATGGCTAATATGGCAATAGTATGGGATGGTTACAGTTAGATGCTGGTCTCAGTTTTCTAAACACCTACCATTATGGACATTCAGGGTGATTTTCTGGGTCTTGCCTTTGTCTGTCTTCATGCCCACACCACAGGCATAGATTCCATCGTCATTTTCCGTCAGCTGTGTCATCTCCACTAGGAATAGCTTCTTATCCAAGCATGGCGTCAGGGTGACTCGCCTTTCATATTCCTTCTTGACAAAGGTGTTGGACACCACAGTGGAGCATATCCCAGGTTTGGCCATCTGCCGACACAGATACATCCTTACGTGTAGTTGAGGGAGTGGGCATTCGATGATAATGGATCCACCCCACTCTACATTCAGCTGTACTTCTGGGAGGACTCTCAGGGCCCCAGACACTGCGAAGAGAAGAAACTAATGCAGAAGAAGCCCCATTCTCAGATGTGTCTCTACTTCATCCATACCTCCCCCTCACACTTCTCTCCAAACCTATTGCCGACCCCAGACCACCCCCAAATTAACCCCCAGATCTAGCCATGCCCTGTCACCAGCCCAGCCTCAGCCCTACAGAGTTTTCTTCTGATTTATGCCCAGATCCTTCATTCTCATTCAGGCTTACTCTGTGCCCACCCCATGTCCTTAGCCTCAGCCTCATAATTAAACCCGAGCCTGTAAGGACCTAGACACAACTACAATGCCTACTCCAAAGAGAAATGAGATGCCAGGAATGACCCCCCCCCCCAGTGGCACATAACCCCCTGAGGGACTAAAGTCTGAGGGTGAGAAAGGTGACCCATTCTTACAGCAAATTGTCCTTCTGGGTTCTTCTTTTCTCAATTCTGTTCATCTATCCACTCCTCCTTTCAACTCTACTAAACCATTCAACAAATATACATTTGATACCTTTCCTGGGTGCTCCTCTCTCATACAGTAAGTCATGTTGTAAATTATACCAACAGACAGCTACTCCAGTACAATGTAATAGATGTCTTGAGAGAGATAGCTCAGGGCTCCCTGACAACAGCAAGCAGGGACACCTGACTCAGGCCACTGAGGGGATGGTGTCCTGGGAGGATGGCTTTTGAGAGAAGTGGTGTCCAACGCTGTACCCTGAAAGAATGGGCATGGAGGGTGCCTGAGAAGGTGATGCTTGTCACTAGGGTGGAGAACTCATGGAAGGGCAATCAGGGTGTGCCTGAGTGTGAGTATACATGCATGGGTGTGAACATACATATGCCTAGGAGAGAAATAGGACAAGGAGGAGTGGAGGTTGTGGGTCACAAGTTCCTGACATTAAAAAGCAAGAAAAGGGAAGTGTAGCGTAACCCAACCCACTATAGCAGAGGGTAAAGCCACAGATGGCAATCTAAGTGGGTCCCAGCAAGTGCCTCCATATACCGAGAAGAGGGTTGTCTTAGTTGCTTTTCTATTGCTGTGACAAAACACCAGGACCAAGGCAACTTATAAAGGAGAGCATTTAATTTGGGGCTCATGGTTTCAGAGGGTTAGAGTTCATGACCACTGTAGGGAGAGGCATGGCAGCAGGCAGGCAGGTGTGGTGTTGAAGCAGTAGCTAAGAGCTTATATCTTGATCCACAAGTGTGTGTGTGTGTGTGTGTGTGTGTGTGTGTGTGTGTGTGTGTGTGTGTGTGTGTGTGAGAGAGAGAGATAGAGAGAGAGAGAGAGAGAGATGAAGTGATGTGTAGTTTTGAAATCTCAAAACCCACTCCCAGTGATACACCTACTCTAACAAGGCAATCTCCCCTAATCCTTCCCAAGCAATTCCACCAAGTTAGAGCCAAGCATTCAAACATATGAATGAATGGGGGCCGTTCTCATTCAAACCATCACAAGGGTGTGTGCTTATAGTGTAAAGCATGTGTGTGTTTAGCTGGGCCTGGAGAGCTAAGGTGGAGATGAAAAAGGCCTTTCAGGTAACAAGAACAGATTGCACCGAGGTAAGGACGTGAGAGAATGTGGCAGGGAAATCTGCTGGCTTATGATGTTTATCTACAAACCGTACATTCTGAATAGCTTCAATGAGCTTAGTCATGCGAGAGTTAAAACATTAGAATATCAATGGGTTTAGGGCATCTAGATTAGGATATCTCTGGTAGAGGGAAGTATTGAAGAGAGGTGAAAAAACATGGGCTAGAGATGGGGGTTAGGTGACAGTGCAGAGGAGCTGGAGAATAGCCACAGGAAGTGTTGAGTTCTGAAAGTGAAGCTATGCTAACAAGTTGGAGGGGGGAAGAGGCAGAGGGCACAGTCAGAAGTACATGGTCTGCCAAGGAACCTTGCATTTGATACACAAAGCTCAATACTGCTTAAAACTGCTGCCAACAGAACTCACAAGATGGCTTTGTGCCTGGACCCAGGCAATAGAAAGGTGACACATTCACAAAGTTCCAGCCAGCCAAGGCTCAAGACCTGATCCAGAGGTTGGGGGATTCTTAAAAATGACCAGATTCCTGGACAAACTAACTAGCTCTCTTTAGAGTCTATGGTAGCATCTATGACCAGGATTACAAAAACAGACTTCCAAGACAGAGCAAAGTAGGTAGGATTCGTAGTTTAGAAGTTTGAAATGCTGGGTCAGTCATTGGGGGCTCACTGATGCCTATGAATTGTCTTGTCCTTGGGCATGGTGGCTCCCTCTGTCTAGGCTGGTGTAGGGACCTGCTTTTTAAAGACACACCTCAGATGTAATTCCTGGCAACTTAAAAGTGGTTCTTGGGGAAAAGGGGGAGGGGGAGAAGGTATCTAAAGGAACTCACTGATTTGATACTAATATTATATAGGCAATAAAGTGATCTCTAGTTTCTAACCTCTAATTTGGTGACTGAATTGTAGAAATAGTAGAAAAGAGGAAAGCTGTAGTTTGAAAAGTCACTGTCGATATATAGTTGGATGAAAACGCATGATTGAGATGTTAGCATCCTATATTCTTTTCACAGTGCAAAAGAAGAAATAAGGCAGGGCCTTGAGGGCTGAGGACACACTGGAGATTTTCTAGGTGGGAGTGGGATTCAACCCAATTTGAAACAGAATGCTTGGAAAGAAAGTGGGAAGCACTTGGCTTGAGATTTGTATGTTGATTAAAGAGCTATAGTTTATGGGCGTGTGTTTGTGGATCAGGCATTCTCTTTAACTGAACCTGCAGTTTACTCATTCACCAGCAATCCTGGGCTTTCTCTTGTCCCCACCTTCCCAGCTCTGGGCTCACAGGTGTGCGGCACTGACTAGCTTTTTATGCAGATGTTGTGGCTCTCAACTCAGGTTCTCATGCTTTTGTGGCAAGCATTTTACCTACCTATCCAGTCCCTGAGTGTAATGTTTTAAATTCCTTTTAAAAGGACGAGAGGGCTGGTGAGATGGCTCAGCAGGTAAAGGCATTGCTAACAATCCTGATAGTTTCAGTGTGAGTCCTAGTGCCCACGTGATGGAGAAAAACATCTCCTTGAGATTGAAGGACAGCTCCTTCAGGTTGCCCTCTGGCCTCTCTATGCATGCCATGGCACATGGCCCAGAAAAAAACAAACTAACAGACGACAAACAAACAAATAATGTAAAAATATTTAAAAGCACGAGAACATTCCACTTAGCATCTCATTTTGATCTACAGCAACCTGCACGTGGACAGGCCCGGCACCTGCCATCGGTTCTGCCCCAGGAAAGGGTTCTAATTCATTTCACAGGGCATTTCCTCAGCTGAAACCCAAGCATGGCCTTCTTTGGTTTAGAATGTCTGTCTGCAATGGCCCCCACCCCCCTTTTTGCTGTATCATTGACTTTCGCTCTCTTCAGTCCTGCAGTAACTCATGCACAGACCTTGATGATGGCACCTTTAAAACCCTTAGATGATGTCTGCATCTCCTCCAGTCTTTTCTATGTGCTTTCTCAAATGCCTCATCCAATTCATATCCATCCCTTCCATTTCTCTTTGATCAACTTCAACCAGAATTTTGTCTCTAAACGTCCACCTAAACTGTTCTCATCTGGGTCAACACAGCTGTCCTGGTTGCTGTCTCTGGCGGTCACTTACTTGTCATCTCTGGCAGTATTTGACCTACCTGAGTTCTCCTTCCTAGGACCGCTTTTTGTGCACCACCCAAGTGCCACACTGTCATAGCTCTTCTTGCGCTGGCTCCTCTCTTACTCATCTCCATCTCCCTCTCAGTGCTTGGTACCTGACTGATTCTTTGTGTGTGTTCTCTTTTCTTTCTACACTAGGACCTTTTTATTTTTCATTTACTCTAGGACCTTTTACATACAGATGCTAATGGGTTAGATTTCAACTAAACACATGCTTGTTTCTAGTCTTGTCTTTACGGCACCAAACTGGCTCTGGTCTTTGGACTCCACTGTATATTTAAGATAATATCTAATAACAGCAAGAAAAGAACACCTCATCTCTCTTTATAAACCTGCCTGCTTGCAAAAGAGATTTGTACTTTTAGGAAATAACACTATCATCCAAGTGCAGGAGACCAAACTCATCCTCATGGTAATGAATCAAGATTAAATTTTGTGAGGTCCAGGGAGATGGTTCAGGGGGTAAAACCTCTAGCTTGACAATCCTGATTCAGTTTTTGGAACCCTTGTACAATGCCAGATAAGTGACTGTAATCCCCTCACTCTTGTGGTAAGATAGGAGGTGGAGAGAAGAGGATTGCCTGGGAGTGCATAGGTCAGCTTAAAGTGTGTAGCACAGCAGCAGAAACAATGAGAGAGACCTTGCCTTAATTAGGTAGAAGCTGTGTCATGACTCCCCAAAGTTTTCCTCTGATCCCCACACATTTTATTGTGTGCTGTGGTGTGCACACAATAACAATTTTAAAAGAATAAACCTCTCTCTCTCTCTCTCTCTCTCTCTCTCTCTCTCTCTCTCTCTCTCACAAGTCACATTCTTATTAGTAGTCTAGGTAAAGTTGAAGCCCACACCCTCTGATTCTGCCTTGTGTCATGAGGGACCTTCCCACAGGGCTCCATTCAGTATGGTCTATAGTTGTACTGAGCACTAGGGACAGGCCTATCCCAATATTTGTAGGCCCGAGGGCAGTATTAGTAATCAAAGGCCAGCATATCATACATGTAATTATTCAAAGAAATCATCAGGGGTAGGGACATGGCTCAGCTGCTACAGTGCACACACAGAAACCTGAGCTCAGGCCCATGTAACCAGGCCTGGTGGCCCATGCCTTTAATTCTAGCTTTTGAGATCCTCTGCAAGAGGGTCAGGAAGTCAAGGTCACCTTCATCTAAATAGCTCATTAGAGGCCAACCCTGTCTTAAGAACACAAGACTAACAATAAACCATTAATTAGAATATTTAGAATATTCTTTATTAGAATAAACTGTTAATTAGAATATTGTATGTTCATATCATGATAAATCCATATATTCCTTCTCTGTTGCTTATGACACATGTGGTCCCTCACCAGGAAGGCTCCATTTGGCACCTACAGCTTTCCTTGGTGATGTGATTTTCTCACATTTCTGGAATCCCCAATATCCTGGAGTCTCCACTGCTTCTCTTCCACACCCACACAGCTACCATCTCAGGATCTTGGTACAGAGAAGCCAACCCTGCCAGACTTTGCCTCAGAGGCTGTTGAGACCCTTGGTGTTGGCCTTCAATGTCCGTTCACTCTTAGGTTTTGTATATCTGCAAGGGCAGCTGCGTGTGCACAGTGCCAAGTTCTATTACAAGCTTGAGATGTAACGTGGCCCCCTTGGACCACAGCTAGAACAGGATCTGTGTTTCTTTGAGGAGAATCCTGAGAAAACACTTCCTGAGGTAGCAATCTCCTAGCACCATGCCTGAAGATTCTCTCTCCTTAAGCTCTCTCCTTTCCAATGAAAGCTTGTCAAAAAAGTTTGCAATACTACACTCTCTAGTTTGGGAGATGGAATACTGTGCTCAATACATCTTTCCTGTTGTGCCATGGCAAAGTCTGAGGCTTCTCCTTGTGCTGGCCAGTTTATGTCAATTTGACACAAACTAAAGTCTAAGAGAAGGAAACCTCAATTAAAAAAAAATGCCTCCTATAAGAAAGCAGGCTGAGGCTGGGCAGTGGTCGAGCACGCCTTTAATCCCAGCACTTGGGAGGCAGAGGCAGGTGGATTTCTGAGTTCGAGGCCAGCCTGGTCTACAGAGTGAGTTCCAGGACAGCCGGGGCTATACAGAGAAATCCTGCCTCAAAAAAAAAAAAAAAAAAAAAAACCAAAAAACAAAAAACAAACAACAACAACAAAAAAAACAAACCCCCAAAAAACCTACCACCACCACCAACAACAACAAAAAAAGCAGGCTGAACAAGCCATGAAGAGCAAGTCAGTAAGCAGCTCCTCCCCACAGCCTCTGCGTCAGCTCCTGCCTCCAGGTTCTTTGATGATGGACAGTGATATGGAAGGGCAAGCAAAATAAACTTTTTCCTCCCCAACTTGCTTTTTGGTCATGCCATTGCATTGCAGCAAACTAACTCTAACTAAGACATTCCTTAACTGCACTTAACTCTTTAAGAATCATAGCTGCTTTGTCTGGACCCATTTGGTCAGCTCTATTTGTAGCTTTCGCTGAGTTCGAGATCCTTTCTTTGCCAAGAAGCCCATTTCCCACACACTTGTGTTCTCTCTCACTGTAAATCTGGGTAAGCGCTGTGAGCAGTAACCACGCCATGGCTTGAATGTTATGCCACATTTACATTTCCTCTGTCAAACAACTTTAGGACACCATCAGAACACAGCCTGATTCTTTAATACCTTGAACAACAAATGACTCCTGCCCTAATTTCTGATAGAATCTTGTTCTCCTGTGAGCAGTATTTATTTATCTATTTATTTACTGATTTATTTATTTTGTTCTGGTCCTTTGTGCTTTCACCAGCATGATCCAATTAACCTCTTCTTATAACATCCTCGACCTTCTCTAGATCACCCACACATCTCAGAATTCCTCCTGAAAATTAGTCCTGAAGGCCTATTAACCACAAGGTCAGATTTTTCACAACAGTAACCTCACTTCTAGTTATCAATTTACTCTATTCGTCACTTTTCTCTCATTATTGCAACAAAATACATGACGAGAAGAAAGTTCAGTGGGGGGCGGGGGAGGTGTATTTGTGCTCACAGTTTTGAGACCATCGGTTCTCAGCTTATGGGTAATGACCCCTTTAGAGTACAGGGGTCACCTAAGGCTATCAGAGAACACAGATGTTTCCATTACAATTTATATCACTAGCAACACTGCAGCTATGCAGTAGCGGTGAAAATAATTCTATGACTGGGGGTCACTACAACGTGAGGAGCTGTATTAAAGGGCCACTGCTTTAGGAAGGCTGAGAACTGCTCTAGACCATCGTGGCATGGAAGCTATGGTAGCAGAAGTATGAAGCTGCCTGATTATATCTCAGGGTGGGCTGGTAGGTCGATCAACAAATGGGAGGAAGGTGAACTCAGTCCTCTGCAGCCTTTCTCTTTCTTCTTTTTTTATTCTGTTCGTGACCTCGGCCCACGGGATAGTAAAATCCGCAGGCAAGGGGGTCTTCTCCCCTTGCTGAATTCTTTCTGGAAAGGACCTTGCAATTACATCCAGAAGTAAGCTTGACTAGTACCTCAGCATTTCTCAATCCAGTCAAATCCTCAGCAAAGCTTAATTATCACAAAGCAGGCATTCCTGACAAACTAAATAAGCTGAGCACACTGAGCCGAAATAGGACATGGCTGTGGCTGGGGTTCAGAAGGTGCTTGGGAATAATGACTGTGAGAGATAGGTAGGTTTGCCATGACCTGCAAAGAGCCAGGTAATAATGGTAAACTGGGAGTAATGACAGTAACAGGGATGGTAAGCGGGGACAGCCTGAGGGAGGGTGCAGGAGGGGGAATTTGTAGCATTTGTACCAAGAAGAGGTCTATTTCTCTGGAAGAAGGTCCGTGGGAGCATGATAAGCTCAGATTCTAAGGGAGGAGAGTGTGTTTTAGTTAGTAGATAGTGGGAGCCATGGAATGACGTTATAATCTTAGAGACGCTTAACACAAATGGAATAGCTGGCTTGTATGGCAACCAGGGAAGTATATTAGGCAAGGCATTAGGCGCATGTATTCCAGATCTTGGTGGTCATTCAAGCGGATTGCTGGGTAGGTGGCTGTAAGCTGAGATAAGAAGCTTAAGGGAATAGTTTAGGGAGACTTCATTTGAAAGTTTCCAATTTCAGAGTGAAGAAGAAAGATCTAGAGGAGAAATACATACAAGAAGAACAAACCTTGGAGACATACATTTTAAGATCCCCAAAAAGTGAGTCTTTAAGATATGTGACACGTTCAACCCTTAGAAATCTAACAGCTGTCTAGGGTGGAAGTCTGGAAGCATACTGAAGGAGTGGGGAGTGGCCAGCATCCACTTCACAGGTCTCCACCCTTGTTCTCTGTGCCCCGGCTGCAACTGCAACTCTCCAGATGCATCAGGGTCAGAGATGGCTGTCAACTGATTACCTCTGGCTAATTCAAACCTGGTAGTTAAGTCTGAAGTGTTTCCTCAGAGCACTCACCTGGCAGGAAGTAAAGTAACCAAAGCCAAAAGTCCATGGTTCCCTGGAGGCCCTGGAGTGAGGCTGACACACACCGATCACCTGGGAGCCTTCTACAACTGGGTGCTTGAAAGCTATGCTGGACCTCTTTGAGTGGCAAGGACTTAAAATGAGGAAATGATAATCTGTTTTGTTTGCTAGCTAGTCTTTGTCTAAAAAAGAAAACACCAGCGAACCATAGCGGAAATCAAGAATTGAGAAAACACGTACTGCATAAAAATGAGTGAGCAGGTCCAAGCTCTCAGCCTGAGCAGCTGCCAGGCCTTGCCCCCTCTTCTCAAAGGGACCTCCCAGGATTCATAGGTGCCGACTGACTTCTGAGCTAGAGGCATTTGTTGTTTCTCCATCCTCAGGACAACAAAGCTCATCACCAACTCATCTCTCCCAACAACAAAGCCTTTGTGGACCAAAGCTAGGCTTTGAAAGTCACCTGGGTTTTTTTTTTGTTTTGTTTTTGTTTGTTTTTTTGTTTTTGTTTGTTTGTTTGTTTTGGTATTTCAAGACAGGGTTTCTCTGTGTAGCCCTGGCTGTCTTGGAACTCACTCTGTAACTCCTCCCATGAGTACTTGTGAACACCTACTATTTATAGTGATATTAGCCATGGATTTTGTGCAGTCTACTGCTTTTGTCTGAACTACATTTATCTAGAAAACAGATGGAGGTGAGACACATAGCCTCTGGTACTCCAATATGCACACTATCATTCCTGAGGTCTTAGGCACAGCTTGCTCAGGGCCTCAGTTAATCTTTAGGCCTCATTCTCTTACAGTGGTATCTGAAAGGCGCTTCCCTCTGGCAGAGGCACAAGCCACTGTCTAATAAGCAGAAGACAATGCTAAGAGTCAGGTGTGACAAGTCACATAGCAAACTCTGCCCTTAGGGTTGGCAGTCTGGTCGAGCCATTTTTCAAGACACCCAGTGGCGAGGGTGAGTGAGGCTCACTGATGGAGAGTAGAGAAGCTGAGAATAAGGAAAACAGTTTCAGGCTTCAGACAAAATGGTTTGTCCAGGCTTGACTTTGTTCGCCTTGGGCAAGCTTCGCTGAGCCTGTGTTCTCATTGGTCACTTGGGTATGGTCACTGTCTTGTCTGGTGCACAGCAGAGATCACTGATGTAGAAATGCTATAAAAGCCCTTTACCATGGGCTATTTGGCTTTAATGGTCTTTCAGGTGTGCAAAGCTGTAACTTATCAGAGGATTCCCAGGTTTTCCTTGGGTCGGGGGTTTCATTCGCCAATGGTACCCCTAGTCTAGGCTTCCTAGTCACTTTTGTCCACACTATTTTAGGCTCATTGGTGGCTGGCTGCCTGCACACCACTCCTTCCTCACGCCTACACACCAGATTGGTCACATGCTCTCCAAAACAGAACACAATGATGTCCTCAGCCCTGGAGGTTGAGTGCGAGCCCAGAGCAGGTGCAGAGGAAGAGGAAAGAGGAAATGTGTGGGTGCAGGCTGCCTTCCCTGCTCTGCCCAGCCCTGCCCTTCTCTCTCCAGGTCTCTACTAGCTCAGAGCAATGGGCATGAGATGTCCTCCAGCCAACAAACAGGCCAAGTGGACAGAGGGCAGTCTCTGCCTCCTGGTTAGAGTAGCCGACTGAGGGCAGTTTCAGCTAGGATCAGTGCCTTACAGTTCTCCATGGAGAGAGCTCTTTGCAGTGGTCCACACCCATCCAACAGCTAGCTGGGCTCTCCATTAGCTGGTTAAATGGTTAGGATTGCCTTGAAGTCCTGGGGTAGGCTAGATGAAGGACAGGAGAGAGGGAGTTTATGAGTGAATATGCTAAGTATTACAGTGGGTATGAGAGAGTGTGGATGTCAGCATATTGCTAATGTGGGAGATCAGTGGCCTGTACAAATGTGCAGCATGCTTTATGTAAATGGGTGCTGTGTGGTGTGTAGACATGTGACATGTGTTCTATGATATATGATGTGCTTTGTGACATGTGAGTATATGATGTGGCTGTGAGTGTATATTGTGTATATATAATTATTACAGATATGTATTATGTATGTCTATGATGTTCAGGAACTCGCTGTGTGGTTGAGCCTGTCAATCAGGGCTGAAAACATATAGACAAGAGGAGAGAATTTAACATGTATAGTCTTTAAAAAAGATTCCTTTTTAAAAAGCATAGGGTAAAAGCAAGAATTAGTATAGATGTGTGTGTGAGGGGTTGGCCATCTTCAAACCCTTTGGTCTACCATGGTGACCTGCCTGCAGGATACACTGTTGCAATAGTGCCACAGGTGGTGTGGGAGTATCTGATTGGAATTAAAGCCCACCTCATGAGATGGAACCTGTACCTGACATTGCTCTGGTAGCTCAGGGTTTGAGACTAGATAGACCATGGTCCTAGGGGAAAGCCAACTATTAGTGTTCTGGTAAAGGGACACTGAAATAAAAAGACTCTTGACAACATTCTGCTGTGTGTAAATCTTGCTCAGCCATCATCAGAGAAGCTTCCGCTTGCAGTATGTGACCTAATACAGAGACTCACAACTCAAACCGTACAGTCCTCAGTGGGAGGTCTCCATCAAACTCTTCCTTTCAGGGCTCAGGGAACGATGCAAAAGAGGAGGCAGAAAGATTGTAGGAGTCAGGGGGGATGGATGACTCCAAGGAAACCATGTCTTCAGACACGGCAGGACTGATACACGCATGAACTCACAGAGACTGTGGCAGCAGCCACAGGGCCGGCACAGGTTCAAGCCACGTAGGGTCCCAGTGCCGAAATACAGAAATGGACACAAACTCCCATCCCTAACTAAGAAGACATCTCCAGCTCTCCAGCACTTGCAAAGGAAAAATTTGTTTGTTTGTTTTTTTCCAATAGAGTCTCTGGGTATACAAGCCAGCAGTAGATGACCAACAGAAAATGAACCCAGTGGTATTTTTAGGTTGATTTTGTTGTTGTTCATTTGATTTTATGTTTTGTTTCATTTTATTTTGTTTTGTCTCGAGTTACTTTGGACATTAAAAACAAACAAATATACTTTGTTTACTTTGGACATTAAAAAACAAACTAAATAAACAAATAAATAAAGAACCCCTTAGTCATCTTTTGCTTGTATATTACGGTTTCAGATTTTGTGTTTTGTGTTTTGTGTGCACTCTCAGAGGGCACATGCAACCAGATGGAGGTGCATTCCTTGTTCATAGCTACACCCAGGCATCCCCTCGGGCAGTGCTTATTCAGGAAGATGCTGGGATGAACCAGGGTGAAGGGAAGCACTTTGGGGCTTGAGGAAATGGAAACATCACTAGAGAGACGCCAAGGGCTTTCCAGTCCTGGCCTCTGACAGCCCATTTCCCTCATGTGGCATACATATAAGTAACTGGGAGCCTTTCGGCTAGGGACAGACTCCTAGGAGACCAGAAGAAGCAGCAACTCGTGAACTCAGGTAAGAGAGTTTCTCAGATGACCCTGGGGATAACCCAGTCCACACAATCATTTTCCCAGCTATATTGAGGGTCAGTCATGTGTCCCCCCCCCACACACACACATAAAGAAAACCTTTCCAGAACAAAGTCTCTTGGAAAAGCAGAAGTGTCACCATTATCTTTGTATCCAGTTGGTAATAGTAGCACAGCATTTAGGACAGTGGATGTTCAACAAATTCTAGTCTGGTTGTTGAATTTATGATCATGTTGGTGCAAAAATTACAGCTCTCATGTTTTTTAAAAAAAAATAAGAGAGAGAACTTATTCTGGAGCCATTTTGAGTAATCATGGTTACTTACTCTAACTTTCATATTCCAACATGGAAGCAGTTTCACAAGGTTTTATAATTTCACAGAACAAAGAAAGCAGGTTTTAAAAATAACAATTAAAAGTACTTAGGGTTTTCTCTTACAGAGTCCTAGCTAAAATAAGGATGTTGAAAAACCTGTTTGGTCAGGGCCTTGGTGGCACATGCCTTTAATCCCAGCACTTGGGAGGTAGAGACAGGCAGATTTCTGAGTTCGAGGCCAGCCTGGTCTACAGAGTGAGTTTCAGGCTAACCAGGGCTACACAGAGAAACCCTGTCTCGAAAAAACCATAAAACCAAAACACACACACACACACACACACACACACAAAGAAAGAAAGAAAAAAGAAAATGAAAAACCTGTTTTTTAAAATTAGGTATTTGCTTCATTTACATTTCAAATGCTATACCCAAAGTCCACTATACCCTCCCCCTGCCCTGCTCCCTAACCCACTCAAACCTGGTTTCTGGTCCTGGCATTTCCCTTTACTGGAGCATATGATCTTCGCAAGACCAAGGGCCTCTTCTCCCATTGATGGCCGACTATGCCATCCTCTGCTACATATGCAGCTAGAGACACAAGCTCTGGGCGGAGGGGGGTACTGCTTAGTTCATACTGTTGTTCCACCTATAGGGTTGCAGACCCCTTTAGCTCCTTGGGTACTTTCTCTAGCTCCTTCATTAGGGACCCTGTGTTCTATCCAATAGATGACTGTGAGCATCCACTTCTGTGTTTGCCAGGCACTGGCATAACCTCATAAGAGAGCGCTGCTATATCAGGGTCTTGTCAGCAAAAGATTTCTGGCACATACAGTAGTGTCTGGGTTTGGTGGTTGTATATGGGACGGATCCCCGGGTAGAGCAGTCTCTGGATGGTCCATCCTTCCCTCTCAGCTCCGAACTTTGTCTCTGTAACTCCTTCCATGGGTATTTTGTTCCCCATTCTAAGAAGGAGCAAAGTATCCACACTTTATTCTTCCTTCTTCTTGAGTTTCATGTGTTTTGCAAATTGTATCTTGGGTATTCTAAGTTTCTGAGCTAATATCCACTTATCAGTGAGTGCATATCATGTGTGTTCTTTTGTGATTGGGTTACCTCACTCAGGATGATATCCCCTAGATGCATCCATTTGCCTAAGAATTTCATAAATCCATTGTTTTTAATAGCTGAGTAGTACTCCATTGTGTAAATGTACCACATTCTCTGTATCCATTCCTCTGTTGAGGGACATCTGGGTTCTTTCCAGCTTCTGGCTATTATAAATAAGGCTGCTATGAACATAGTGGAGCATGTGTCCTTATTACAAGTTGGAACATCTTCTGGGTATATGCCCAGGAGAGGTATTACAGGATCCTCTGGTAGTACTATGTCCAATTTTCTGAGGAACCGCCAGACTGATTTCCAGAGTGGTTGTACAAGCTTGCAATCCCACCAGCAAAGGAGGAGTGTTCCTCTTTCTCCATATCCTCACTGGCATCTGCTGTCACCTGAATTTTTTGATCTTAGTCATTCTGACTGGTGTGAGGTGGAATTTCAGGGTTGTTTTGATTTGCATTTCCCTGATGATTAAGGATGTTGAACATTTTTTTCAGGTGCTTCTTAGTCATTCAGTATTCCTCAGTTGAGAATTCTTTGTTTAGCTCTGTACCCCATTTTTTAATAGGGTTATTTGATTTTCTGGAGTCCATCTTCTTGAGTTCTTTATATATATTGGATATTAGTCCCCTATCTGATTTAGGATTGGAAAAGATCCTTTCCCAATCTGTTGGTGGCCTTTTTGTCTTATTGATGGTGTCCTTTGCCTTACAGAAGCTTTGCAATTTTATGAGGTCCCATTTGTCGATTCTCGATCTTATAGCACAAGCCATTGCTGTTCTATGCCCATATCTTCGAGGCTTTTCCCCACTTTCTCCTCTATAAGTTTCAGTGTCTCTGGTTTTATGTGGAGTTCATTGATCCACATAGACTTGAGCTTTGTACAAGGAGATAAGAATGGATTAATTTGCATTCTTCTACATGATAACTGCCAGTTGTGCCAGCACCATTTGTTGAAAATGTTGTCTTTTTTCCACTGGATGGTTTTAGCTCCCTTGTCAAAGATCAAGTGACCATAGGTGTGTGGTTTCATTTCTGGGTTTTCAATTCTATTCCATTAATCTACCTGTCTAGCGCATACCAGTTTTTATCACAATTTCTCTGTAGTACAGCTTGAGGTCAGGGATGGTGATTCCACCAGAGGTTCTTTTATTGTTGAGAATAGTTTTTGTTATCCTAGGTTTTTTGTTATTCCAGATGAATTTGCAAATTGCTTTTTCTAATTCGTTGAAGAATTGAGTTGGAATTTTGATGGAGATTGCATTGGATCTGTAGAATGCTTTCAGCAAGATAGCCATTTTGACTATATTAATCCTGCCAACCCATGAGCATGGGAGATCTTTCCATCTTCTGAGATCTTTAATTTCTTTCTTCAGAGACTTGAAGTTCTTTTCATACAGATATTTCACTTCCTTAGTTAGAGTCACACCAAGGTATTTTATATTATTTGTGACTATTGTGAAAGGTGTTGTTTCCCTAATTTCTTTCTCAGCCTGTTCATCCTTTGTGTAGAGAAAGGCCACTGATTTGTTTGAGTTAATTTTATATCCAGCTCCTGCACTGAAGCTGTTTATCAGGTTTAGGAGTTCCCTTGTGGAATTTTTAGGGTCACTTATATATACTATCATATCATCTGCAAATTGTGATATTTTGACTTCTTCCTTTCCAATTTGTATCCCCTTGATCTCCTTTTGTTGTCGAATTGCTCTGGCTAGGACTTCAAGTACTATATTGAATAGGTGGGAGAAAATGACAGCCTTGTCTAGTCCCTGACTTTAATGGGATTGCTTCCAGCTTCTCTCCATTTAGTTTGATGTTGGCTACCGGTTTGCAGTATATTGCTTTTATTATGTTTAGGTATGGGCCTTGAATTCCTGATCTTTCCAAGATTTTTACCATGAATGCGTGTTGGATTTTGTCAAATGCTTTCTCCACATCTAACGAGATGATCATGTGGTTTTTGTCTCTGAGTTTGTTTATATAGTGGATTACATTGATGGATTTCCATATAGTAAGCCATCCCTGTGTTTGTTTGTTTTTGAAGAGAAGGTGGCAGCTTATAAAGTTCTTTAAAATCCTTAGAATGTACTCACATATATCCAAAATATATCTGAAAGCACAGATATTGGTAGTCAGTCCTCTTCATCTTTGGATTAAAAAGTTCAGTATCTCAATGAGGGTAGTTTCCTAATAGAAAAATGTATTCTGGGACAAGAATAACCATCTCATAGCGAATTGCAATGCCAAACAACAGGGACCATGTTGTAGAACCAGAGTTGGGTCAAGGTAATAACATCTTGACTAGAATTCTATCATTATGTAGATCTTGTCATTAAAGTAGTTTAAAAACTCATTTTATTTGTCCTAAGGAAAGATTTAGGAATACTGGCTCTCTATTGGTTTACCTATTGTATACTTTGGTCTTTTATAAGAATTTGTTTCATGAAATTATAGTTTTACTGGGAGCCAAAGGAAGCCAGTCCAAGTTAACAACAATATTAGTTTACATAAGCACTTACTTATGAGGCAATTTGGTACTAAGTTAATTATGTCAAAACAAACTAGAATCACATGCACAGTTTATATAAGCATATATAATATCATACATAAGGTATATTTTAATAAATCAAGATTTTAAATGTTATTGTTAATTGGGATTATTCTTTCTATGTCTTCATTGTAAAAGAAAAACACAAGAGAGATCTTCAGTAAACAAATGTCTATTAATTTATATATGGTTTAGCCTTAATAAGAAACAGTTTTTTTATTACGAATACTTTGAAGAAATCATGTGAATTCTATGTTATCCATTATATAATGAAAAATAACAATTTTTATAAGTACATATTTATAATTTGTTTTATAAGGAAATTCTTATCAAAATCTATGACATTAAGTTTATTTATTTACTTATTACTTGTTTGTTGTTTGAGACAGGGTTTCTTTGTGTAGCCCTGGCTGTCTGAGAACTTGCTCTATAGACCAGGCTGGCCTTGAACTCATCTATCCTCCTGCCTCTGCCTCCAGAGTGCTGGAGTTAAACGTGTGTGCCACCACTGTCTGGCTATATTGATTGTTTTTATCTCCTTACTGACCTAGTTTGGCTTGAGGCCAACCTTATTAGACCTTAGAAGAGCCAAGGAAACTTTCCTCTAGCTTTCATTTGATTGACAGGTTGACGCTGATCTTTTTATCATAGGTTCTTTGCCAGTGAGTATGTTTCCAGGAGACAATAATGAGTTGCATTTTGCTTTTTTAATGAATTCAGATAGTCTGAACCTTTAAATGGGGGCATGTGTGTCAAAGGTTGTTTTTGAGGGATGTTTGCTAGTGCCTACGGCTTTGTTAGCGGTTGTTCTGACTGACCGGGTTATTGCTGTTTGTCTCATGTTACAGTTTTCCTGGGCTACTGTGTTTGATAAGATGGACTCTTTCCTAGCTCTCCTTTGTTTATCTATGCATTTCATAAAATCAATTCTTTAGTTTGTTTTTCTGAATATGTTTTTTTTTTCTTTTAGTATGCTACTTGTTTAAATGTTTTCTTTTGGGGGGACTTAAAAATTATTAATAAAATAATAACATGTATATGAGAGTGGATGTCACATGTGTGCAGGTGCCTGTGGAGGCCAGGAGAAGGTGTCAGATGGCCTGGAGACATAATAGACAGCTGTAAGCGGCTAGTTATGTGTGGTGGGAAGTGAGCTTGGGACCTTTGGAAGAGCAGGACAGGGTCTTAGCATCTGGGCCATCCCTTCAACCCACATTCAGTGGTTTCTGTAGTGATAGCATAGTTGTTGTGAACAGCTTTAGTTTGCAAATGCCCTTATTTTTTTTTCCCTCAGTTTCAAGAGGTAACTTACTGGACATAGACACTTGATTGACAGGTGTGTACATTCAGGACACAGTGCTGCCGGATGTCCATGTTTCCCTTTTTTTCGTTTTGCTGATGACACAGCTGATGTTATTCTATCGTGTTTGCCTTTGTATGTGGGCTGGCATTTCCCCCTTAGAGATTTAGTAGAGTTTCTTTGCTTTGCAGTGCTGACATCTTGACTATGATATATTGTGGTGTGTGAGAGAAATTCTTCCTATTTGGGGCTCTAAATGCCTCTTGTCTTTATATGCTTATTTCTTTTTATAGGCTTGGGAAATTTCCTACCATAAATTTATTGGAGAAACTAATTATGTTTTTAGATTTTTTTTTTAACCTCAACTTTTCCTTCTTTTGTGAGGATGCTTTGGTTTGGTCTCTTGAACGTGTCCTGGGTTTTGACCAACTTTTCTTTGTATGTCTGAATGGATTATCATCTTTAATTTGTCCATTCCTTGGTAGTCTTTCTTCTTTCCTTTGGGGCATGGCTTTGTTTAATGTTACGGTCCACTGTATTTTTATTTATGTGATTGACGCTTTGACTCCCCACCATTCTGTTTGGCTCATTCTCAGTCTTGTGCTGAAGTGTCTCCGTGCTTCTGTCTGTTATCCACCTTGCTCACCTTTTCTTATTTCTCTAACTCTCTATTTCTCTAATCTCTTGGTGACTTCTTTACTTCATTCATCTGCTTCTTTGTAGAACTCTGAAACATGTCCACTACTTCATCCACCATCACCTTTGGCTTCTGGTTTTGGGGAACTGTTTTCTTGTGGCTGTTTTCTTATAATTGCTTTGTGTGTGTGTGTGTGTGTGTGTGTGTGTGTGTGTGTGTGTGTGTGTGTGTTGCACTTCCATTATGATTGTTGGTTGTAGTTCCTGGGTTGTTTTCTTCTTCTTCTTCTTCTTCTTCTTCTTCTTCTTCTTCTTCTTCTTCTTCTTCTTCTTCGTCTTCGTCTTCGTCTTCGTCTTCTTCTTCTTCACATTTCCAACACTCTTTGATTGACTGTTTTTCAAGCACCTCTGGTGAGCTGGTTTTGCGTTGATGCTTCCTGAACTATGGAGAAGGGATGCTGACTACAGTGGTAGATGCAAAAATGGGCATCAGTCTTGGTGTGAACTTGCAGTAGTGGGCACTTGTCCCTTTTCTTGCATTCTTAGTTGGGTTTAGGGACAGTGGTACTAGGGTACCGACTTGAGAAAACACAGTTAATAGGTTTTGAGAGCTAAGCTAATTAGTAAAGGAATCAAAGGAGGAGGAAGTAAATAATTAAGAAGTAAAAGGAATGGGGGAGGGAAGATACAAAGTTTAAAATAAAGGATAAGTGTGGGTCCAAGGGATAAGGAATATTGGAGAAAAATGTCCTAGAATAGGTGCAGACTAGAAGAAAAGACAGCCATAAAAGCCTATTTAGATGAGACAGAAGCTAAAACAAACCAACCAAGCAACTGAAGTACTGAAGCAAATATCTAAAATTCCAGTTCCAATGCACTGCTAGCATAGAATAGTAGTCCATGTTTCTTGCTGGTTGTGGTGGACACAGGTCCTCCTACCCTCAGCCATATTATACCACAGTCTGCTGGTGGGCCATGGCTTCAAACATCATATGTCTTCCATGCTGAAAGGGGGCTGTATGACGTTCTCCTTTCTCCAGGGCCCTGCCTGCCAGCTGCAGCTTTATCTCTGGTGTGCATTGGGGGCTTTCTGTGATGGGGTGTGGAGGGTACACTCACACTTGTGTTTATGGTTGTTGCTGGGCACCCTCTTTCTGGTTCTTTCTGACCATTTTTATTCCTCTTCTCGAAGACAGCTCTTGTCTAAGAATTCTTATGATCAGTAGTGGGATTGTGCCAGACTCAGCACACTGCTCATTTTCTCTCCTTCTTGTTTGCCTAGGCAGTGGGCAGAGGAGCTGTCTTCCTTATACTCCTCAGGCTAGCTGCCCTCTGAGTACTTGCAGGGAGGCTCAGCTTAAGTACTGTCTCGCACTACTGTTAACCCAGTCCCCATAGTCCTGCGATGCTCTGGCCATCTTTCTGTCCATAGAGAGTCTAGCTCCCGCTTGCAGCTCCGTAGTCCAGCCAGTCTCTCTTTAGCTTGTCTTTCTTATGGCAGCTGGGTTCAGCTGGGAGCAGCGCTTCCCTGGCAGCTACTACTGAGCCTGGCCTGGGAGGAGCACTGGAGAGTGGCTGTGAAGCAGCCGCTCCTGGCTGTTTTGCCATGATGATTTTCTCGAGGTCACCATGGCTTATTTTTTCTCTGCTACCTGTTTTCATTTCCCCACGGTCCTTTGTGTCTTCCTGATGTTCTTCCGGCCTTTCTCTAAAAAAAATTTGTTGCATGTAATTTTAAAAACCACGCTTCTGCCTTTCCTGGGAGCTCGGCCCTTGCTCTGGCCCCTTCGGGCTTAGCTCTGAGATCTGTTGTCTCCAGCCCCACTCTCAGCTTGCCTGGGAGCTGTGGCACTCCACCATTTAGCTTCGCCAAGCCTCCAGCTACCACCTTTGTCAGGGACCAGTGACCCTGCAGCTGCTGCCCACACTCGGGCCCCTTCCGTTTCTTTTTGTTCCTCCCGGCTTAGCGCAACCTAGCCGCCAACACTGACCCGGCTTCTCTTGTCTATCTGCCTTTGCTCCTGGAAGGGTCGAGTTATCAGCCCCACCCGAGATCTGTGAATCCACGGATAAAAAACACACAGCTTTATTACTTTAGAACTTGCCGGCTAGCACAATTGCTGAACACAGATTCTCCTGCCCTCAACTTTTCAGCTAGCCTTCTCGATCTCCTTGGCCATCCTCTCTGGTGGCAGAGGCCGCTGGTTCTAGCTTCCCCGAGATCTTACATGATTTAGTGCTTCTCGTTTCAGAGCATGGCAGAAAAGCCCTTCTCTTTTCCTCTGTCTCCTTTTCCTCCTGAGACTCGGAAGTCCTACCTGTTCCTTCGGCCCAGCAATTCTATTGACCAAATCAAGGACCTATTAGGACACCAGACTTTAATATCAGCATCTCCCCCTACAGGAACTCTAGTCATTTTAATCCTGACTCCTCTTCACTGGGGCACATAGAGGCAGCTCCTCATCTATCACCATACCCAGAAATCCTTTTTTTAATTTACTTTTGAGACAGATCTTGCTAGGTAGTGGAGGTTGGCCTGGAATTCACAGTATTCAGGCCTCACTGTCGCTAGTGTTGTGACTATAGCCATGTGCCACCATACTGAAGGGCCTTGGAAGATACTCTCTTGAGCCCTTGGCTCACATGGCAAGGTGACCTGTTTTTCTTTTCTGCTGTAGTTTCATGGCCAGCTTACTTGGCACTTCTGCCCCCAGTCTTAAACCTTTTATCTAGTGTGCCCCTTTCCCACTTGAATAGCATTATTTCTGAGATAATGCCTCATTATTTCTTTTTATGGTACAGGCTCCCCAGTACAATTAAATACTCCGGGAAGCTTGGGTGATGGGCACACTACAGGCTTCTTTGCCATGGGGTCCAGCTTCATAGTCTTTATCCTAAGTGGTTTGTCTCTAACCTCTTGGAAGAATTCTTCAGTCTTGAGTGTTAGAAAAGTCTTAAATGTTTGGTTTGATATTGAAAGTAAAGTCAACCGCCACCCCAAATATCTCAGAACTGCTAGGTGGGCCTTGTTACTGTATAGTTGTACCATTATGTCACAGCCTCTCAAAGATAATTTCCCTAGTCATCAGACGTTTCAGTGACTCCCTGAGTGGTGGTGGTGGGGCATTGCTGATCTGCTTATCATCATCACTCTCACCGTTGATTATTAATCTTTTGTACAGAATTAAATATCATCCTAACAACATTCAGGTCCACCTGTGAGTCAGCTTCCTTCTTGTAAGGAACTTCCTCGGGAGCAGATGAACTTTATGTAATGCCCTTGCTACTGCTTACTGAGAATACAAGTTAGGAATAATATGACATTACCTGTGGCTTTAGTGGCATTTCTTGGCCTCTGGGTACAGGGATTGGGGTAGGCCATGTGATGAGCCCAGGATCGGGCCTCTGGTTATTGACATGAATGCAGACATTGAATCTTAACTTCTGTTGTACACAGAGCCACTGCAAGCAGGATGGAGATGGGGCTGGGGCTGGGGCTGGGGCTGGGGCTTGGGCTGGGGCTGGGGCTGGGGCTGGGGCTGGGGCTGGGGCTGGGGCTGGGGCTGGAGCTGGGCTGGGCTGGGACTGGACTGGGGCTGGGCTGGGGCTGGGCTGGGGCTGGGGCTGGGGCTGGGGCTGGGGCTGGGGCTGGGGCTGGGGCTGGAGCTGGGCTGGGCTGGGACTGGACTGGGGCTGGGCTGGGGCTGGGCTGGGGCTGGGGCTGGGCTGGGGCTGGGGCTGGGGCTGGGGCTGGGGCTGGGGCTGGAGCTGGGGCTGGGCTGAGGATGGGATGGGGATGGGATGGGGATGGGATGGGGCTGGGGCTGGGGCTGGGCTGGGGCTGGGGCTGGGGCTGGGCTGGGGCTGGGCTGGGGCTGGATGAGGATATTGCTGCAAAAACAAGTGTCACAGCTTACAATTAATTATATCTCTTCTGGGATGACTTTCTATCATTACTGGGGAAGCTAGATCTGTATTCTCATTACAAACAAAAGGAACCAAACATTCCTCATCATTTTCTCTGTCTCTTTTTTCCTGGGTGGGAGTCCAAGACACTGATCTAGGCTAGGGCTAGGGAATTAAGACAAAGTACTGCAGTTGGTGGTCCGAGAGGATTGAGCTCAAGGAAGAACAAATTGGTCAGTATTTGTCCCCAGGGCATAATGCTCAAGATCTCTCAGCTTAGCTTTCATGGTGGCTGAGTTTGTTTGAACACATATTTTGGGGTGTCTAAAGTAGGAGCTAAGGTATGGATGACAAATGCACTCTGAGCCTCCTTGGTGGCAATCATAGACTTTAATTATTAATGGACATTTCTGATTTGTTGGTTTCGGTCTATAGGTGCTGGTTGAAGAACAGAGCTCAGAGAGAAACAGTCCTAATTTGACTATTGGAAAAACAGCTGCTCCCAGGCTCCATCTTCTACCTGTCTGCTCAAAACTCTCCAAATACAAGAGGTTGAGAGTATCTTTCCCTTATATGAGGTCCACATGAGTGACAGGAAGGGGAAAGGTGAGACCAGGAAAGATCCATTTGTCTTTTTGTCTGTCTGTCTTTCTTCTTCTTCTTCTTCTTCTTCTTCTTCTTCTTCTTCTTCTTCTTCTTCTTCTTCTTCTTCTTCTTCTTCTTCTTCTTCTTCTTCTTCTTCTTCTTCTCCTTCTTCTCCTCCTCCTCCTCCTCCTCCTCTTCCTCCTCTTCTTCTTTTTTCCTTCTCCTTCTTCCCCCTTTCTACTCCTCCTCTTCCTGCTCCCTCCTCCTGCTTCTTTGAATCCAAGTCTCAATGTATCCCAGGCTGGCCTTAAACTCCCTAGGTAGCCAAGGATTACCTTGAACTTCTGATCCTATTTTTACCTCTTAATATTGGGATTGCAGGAGCACACCACCATGCTCCTTTAACTCATTTTCTCTTACTTTCCCCCATGCTAAAGTTCTCCCTCTAATAAGAGCAGAGGTCTTGAAGACAGATCGTAGGCCAAGAGCCAGGAGTTGCCACATCTGGTTTGACGCTAGTCTATCTCACTAGGCACTCTTGAGAAACATCTCTTCTCATCTGAAAATCATGATGCCCTTATGGCTTGTGTATGCCTATGAGGCACAGAGGCAGGAGGTATGCCTGGTAATGATGTCTTATCTTAATGAAAAGACAGAATCTGGGAGGAGATGGCATCTCTTCCAGTAATATTTATAGAAAGATTGTGGCCTGGCTCTCAGCATTTAGTAGGCACTGAAGCCTAGTGAGTTCTCAGATGTGTTGTTTGAATCAAGAGGATAGGAAAGGAGAGATGGAGGAGAGAAGAGTTACGCTGACATCCTATCATATGGTTATAAAGAAGATTCAAATGGCCTTTTCTCCTGAAACGAGCCCCTATTGTGAACCCTCTTCCTCCAGAGATGTCTCTCAGGTTCACCTCCTCCTCATTTCCACCTCACTCTCTTCATAGAGAAAAGAACGCCTCACACTCTCTCCTAAACAGGCGTAACTAGGCCAGGCTTCCATGGCCGAGGAAGGAACCAGCACACCTCTGAGGACAGGAGGGAAGAGCGGAGGTGATGGGTGAGTGTGGGCTGCGAGCAGATCAGTGTGATTCTCAAGTTGATTGTCACAGGCAAGGGTGGGTGGTCAGCACTGCCTAGGCTTCCTGGGGACCATCGTGGACCTGTGCAGCTATGGTGCTGGACTGAAGCAGGAATGCCGAGTAGGCCATGTCAGCTTCCTCCTTGGATGACTAGGGAGCAACAGAAGAGGCGTTAGTAGATGTCGGGTGAGAAGGACCTACATCTGAGCTTCTGAGTTTCCCATCTCTGCTGGAGCAAAACACTTCTGAGACCTCACTCTGAGCCAGCCCCCGGGCTCAGCAGGAAGAGATAAAATTTGAGAAATGGAAAGTTGTAGCCTCTAAAAATATCTCCCTCTGTCTCACTACCCCCTTATGCAAAGTGGGATGGAACACTCTCTGTTGGTGGGGCCTGTCCCCAGAAGCTATGCTCTCGTAGTCCACAGGCAAGGTGGCCTAGGTTGTTGTCAGCCAAGGTGTCCTGTGTTTTCTCCTTCCACTACACTAGAGAGGTATCATTTTAGCCCTGTCCTGATGGCGGGGACTCATCTCTAGGACTAACTTCCACATGCTAATTCTGCTAAATAACATCTTTGATGTTATCAGGAGGAGCCGATATAGTAACTAGTGTCAGTGCCCCAAGATCAGAAGCAAAAGGACATCATAAGGAACCTTAGGAAGGCAAGATAGGAGGGCAGTTTGCAACCCAGTGGTAGGAATCGCCTCTTCTGGGATTTCATGATAGTGGTTGGGGTGGGCAAGTAATTCTAGTGATGACCAAGAAGGCCACCATCAGTGAATGCCTTTCAGCCTCAGGAGAAAGGATAAACCTGAGGAAGCTCTCAAAGGAAGATGTGTGACCATGGAAAGGCCCTAGGGCCCCATAGCTCAGGAACACCACCCACTCCGTCCTCACTGCTAACGTGTGACTCTCCACATCTTCTGCACGTTCACAGCTTACAAATGAGTTCTGCTCCTTCTTAAGCTCCAGTTACATCAGTCAGCACCCACACCCAAAGAGCCCGTCTCCTCCTCAGAAAGTCCTCTTGGATACTGGATTTATAGCATCTTCCTTCCCTGTTTGGGGGCTGGGAGTCAGACTCCATGTGGGGGTGACTTTGTCCTGATGTCAAACTGCAGTCTGAACTCCCCGTCATGCAGTGGGACATCTTTCTCTCTTACCCTTTTTGCTTTCTTGGATTCTTCTGGCTCAGCGGTGCACTCCGTGGTAGTCACGATTTCTGCATGGAGAGAGAGAGAGTATCCTTAGCGCTTACCCATCTGTCTTCCTTCCTGGATGGAGCAGATCCACTTCTGTTCTTCCAAAGCCTGGGCATTCTAGAGATACATACCATCTTTTCCTTCGATGACTGTTTGCTGTGTGTCTGGAGAGGCCCCCATGTTGTCATTGCCTCCCAAATCTCTGGAGTTCTTGAAGTCTGCCATGCTAATGTCTGTCCTGTAGCTGCTGATTGACATGCGGTCTGTTTGGCAGAAGAGTCGTGAGAGAATAGGACCATGGGTTAGGAAAGCAGGGTGTGTTACTCTCTTTGAGAGGACCTGCCACATGCCTCAGTCCGTGGGATACCAAGGAGTGCTACCTTTTGATGATCATTTCCATATTACAATGAAAATAGTCTGGCTCCCTTTCTTGGTAGTCAAGACTCTGGGGCCTTTGCATTTGTGTGACTCAGTTCACAGAACTCCATTCTAGCTTAAATCAGCCCCGAGAAGGCATTGTGAGTACCCCATCTTGAGCCATTGGGAAATGGAGGAAAAGAATGGGCCATACCAGAGTCACATAGCTGATTAGCTGAGCTGGAGGCGGGGTGGGGAGCATCCTGGGTACTCACCTACATTCTTCCGATGTCGGACTCTGGCCACCCACACAGCTATAGCACCCACTGCCAGCACCAGACCCAGGGGCACCAGGGTGGAGAACAGCACTTTGGAGCTGGAGCTCCTGCTTTGTCCATCAGCACTGCAAGAGGGATTAAGTCAGCCCACTATTGAGAGCAAGATCAGGGGCTACCCAGCAGTTCCCTCCCCTCCCCCCATCTATATTTTTGATGTAGTTCTCAAGTCTGTCTTGCTAAGGGTCACCTTCCCACCCCTGCTCTGAGCCAGCAAGCCAAGAACCTGGCCTTCTCTATATTCTGGACTTGAGATAATAAACTGGACTGTTCCAGAGAAGGACTGTGCATCTTCTCTGCCGACAAGCATCCTTGAAGGCTGTGAGTGCTGACCGTCTGCTCTCTCACACACTCTGCTGCTTGGTTCTAGTGATCCAGACTTGGAGCCTAGCCTCTGGAGTGTTCTCTGTGGTGGGGAATCTGCTCACCTGCCAGCATCCCCAGATGCTCTGTTCTCCTGAGCTTGGTCTCCCACATTCTGTATCTCTCTTTCGTTGGCAAAAGGCCCGGGATTTGGAATGGCTTTGTTCTCTTTTTCACTGATGGAGGAGTCCACTACCTCTTCTTCCAGAGCGACTTTGGCACGTGCATTTGCATCTGTTGGGTTGACATGGGATGACCCTGGAGCAGAGCAGAACAAAGCTGGTTATGTTTTTTTTTTTCTCTGTGTTCTTATGCCTGTGGGTTACAGGAAAATCACGGGGTGAGATCTTAAAGCTACAGAGGTGGGCTCTGGACTAGCACTAGACTTGGAAGTGAAAACCTTCTCTGATCTCCAGATGCTATTTCTACTCTTACCTCTACCCTATAGTCATCAGGTTCATTTCCGGCATCAAGGATCTATGTAACAGATCCACCTGTGACAACAGGTTGACAGGGAGGTTTTCACAGCAGAGTGAGACAGAGCTGCCTCTAGGCAGCAGCTTAGCGTTGGCTTCTATGCAGAAAGTCTCTCTATACTCGGACTTCCTGAGATTTCCAGGGTCTCAAAGGCCCTCACCATATAAGATATCTTATGTGACATTTTAAACAGAGTCTGGGAATGCAAACTTACTAGACAAGTTTGTGTTAATTGTTTTCTTTCCTCTTTATTCTTTTGGTGTCAGGAATTGGACTTGGGGCATCGTGTTTGCAAAGCACATGCTTGAATCCGAGCTACAAGCTCAGCCCTGAGCCACAGTGCTCGTGATTAAGATGCAGCTACTTGGCCATCCTTCGTGAGCGGTCTTGGGCATATGCAGCAGGAGGAAGTGTACTGATATGAGTCTGACTCTGATGAGATTGCTATGTAGGGTTGCTGGATAGAGAGGGAGCTTCAGTCTGGTTTGAGAGGCACCTATGAGACTTATCTGAATACTGAGATTAAATAGAAAAGCCATTACTATTTGCTCTCCTACTCCCTCTCTCTTATAGGAAAATTTGAGGATCACCCCGATGGCCCCTAACAGGGGCCTTTCATAAGCCTCGCCATGAGGTACCGTGGGGGCTGGCACTGACTGCCCTTGGAACTCACCTCTGGTCCTCTCTTCAACTGCTATATAGATGGCGGTAGTTTCTCCATAGGTCTGGCCTTGCTTTACCCCACACCAGTACCAGCCTTCATCTTCCTTACTGACCGGGTTCAGGGTCATGGAGACCAGCTGGCTGCTCTGGTCGCAGCTCACAGAAGATTGGCGGGCACCTTCGTCATGGCTTGGCAGGATGTGGCAACCCTTGTTGCTCCACTTGCACCAGTATTTCTCCTGGGAGTAGAATTTGCACGGATAGTGGCAGGAAACGGTGAAGGTCTCTCCTAGTACTGCTGTTGCGTTCTGTGGCGTCACCTCAAGGTTTGGCTCCCTTGTAGCTGCGGGGGTGGGGGGAGGAGGAGCAGGAAGACATGGACACAGAAATTAAGACTTGGAGATGCTACAGGGGAAAGAGAGTGGTGGCGTTAGTGTATGGTGCATATTTCCCCTGACACCAGCATTGTAATGCACTATTCTGAATACATAAGAAGCAGAAGGCCATACTAGCAGGATGACTACTGATGACCACCATCTCAGTCCAGAGTCTGATGTAGAGTGACTTGCTCACTGGCTGCTGCTTGTCTCCATTACTCTACTTATTTATTATTTTTCTTTTTTTCTAGACTTAGTACAAAGAGCCATGTTCATATTCCACTTCAGGGGATATCTATCTTCTGTAAAGGAGGCTCATCCTTCTAATACCAGGAAGTGTGGCAAGTGATGATTAAAAGAACTTGGGATGCTGGTCACAGGTATGGAAATGTGACCTCTGAACAAGAAGGTCCTTCCTACACCTGCATGGATGGAGATAGCCTAGCAGAGAAGATGTCTAGGGAATGCGACTGCTACTATTAGGATGGTCTTCAGCCTCCTCCCTCCACCTGCTCTCACCTTCGGCAACCTGGAGTTCTATTGTGGTTCTCCAGCGAGAGTCACCATTGGTAAGACACCAATAGAAGCCAGCATCCTCGGTGGTGAGCTGGTTGAGGATGACAGTGTAAGTACCATTGCCTGGCTGATCAAACAGTGCCAGTCGGCCTTCATACTCTTCTTGCACCTGGGCCTGGGTCCCCACAAGCACGGGGCAATGTCCATTTCCGTCCCCTTCCCAGCGACACCAGTACTTGAGGCTGCTGCTTTCCTTGGGGTTATAGGGACAGGCGATGGCCACAGAGCCTCCTGTGACTCCCTTCACAACAGAGCGACGATTGGGAATGGTAGACTCTGGAAGTACAGACGGAGATGGGGTGAAAGGACTGAATAACCCAAATAGTCTTGTGTGCCCCAAGCAACTTTTCTCCTACGACATCCACTATGGAAAGAAAAGTTTAGGCAAATCACCAACCCCTCCTGAGAAAATGAAAAAATATTTTATTTATGTCTGAGTCTATAACCAGAGTCTGGAGGCCAGACTTCAATGACTCCAGAGTGGGTTTCTCATTCCTCTCTTCCTACCTCATTCTCGGCAGGGAATGGAAAGCATTTAAGAGATAATTTTGGTCTCACTCCTTTCTTTGGCTTCTTATCATATCTCCCCATAAATAAGCATTTAATATATTCCTTAGTCTAAATAACAGCTCAAAGTATTGTACCTCAATTAAGAAAATATATTTGGAATGGGTCTACTTTAAAATGTAAACTAGAACTATGCGGTATGATTTTAGAAATCAAAGACCCAAGTGTCATCTTCAAGAGTACAGCAGTTAATGCAGACATCCAGAGAGAACCCATGGTGACTGAAGATGTCAGGGATGTGGTGAAGACCCAGAGTTGGGAATAGAAAACCGGTGTCAGGAACATAGTCCCCTCAAAGAAAAGTCATAAGAACAGGTACTTTGAACTTCAAATACTGGCTTCCTGCTTCTTATAAGGAGGACTCTGTGCACTGTGCTCTAGGGTGAGAAAGAGCAGGAGTTGAATCCCATCTTGCCGATGGCTCGTGGAGGTCAAGCTGCTGAACCAGATTGTGCTGTGTAACAAATAACCCTAAGAGCTGTGGGAGTGGAGTCTTTGGATGCTGGTGTACTGCCTTTCCTGGAAGCTTTCAAGGACATGGTGTGCCAGACAATGTTCTTCTATCTGAGTGTGAGGGAAAGGGGGTACAACTTGCTCTGGAGTTGGTTGGGGTGGGAAAGGGGACATAGGCCTATCATTGGTACTGAATCCCATCTACTAGTCATCCCCCCCAAGGGGCTCTACTTTCCTTATTCTTGTTAGCCAGGGATAGCCATCAATAGATCCTTGATAATACAGAAGAATAATTGGGAATTAGCCTAAAGCAGACAGAGGCTACATTTTCTGGCTCGCCTAAACTGCATCCCACGTTGTACTTGGTTCAAGACTTTCCAGCAAGTAGATACTACTGATGGACGTGAACATCATGGAACACATCAGAGGGCTAAGCTACCGTCTCACCTGCCATCTCATGCCCCCCCCCCCACTTCTCTTTTGGAGGTTCTCACCTTCATTGACAAAGAGTTGCCAAGTCTGGATGGGCCAGCCTTCTTGAGGCAAACCAGAACTGTGGGCTCCACACTGGTAGTGCCCTGCATCCTCCTTCCTCAGGCCTGTGATCAACACACTGAAGCGGCCATTGTCATCCTTGGGGGTTATCAGGATCCTGCCCTCAAAGTCTGGATCCCTCTTCCCCAGGGTGTTAATGATCACATCACAGGTTTCCTTATTCATCCGGCACAGATATTTGGCCTCGTTTGCCACCTCACGGCCCAGGTCACATTCAAAAGTCACTGAGGACCTCAGGTCTTTATAAAGCAGCTCTGGCTCAGGCGCTAGCACCTGGAGGTCAACATTCTTCTTATCAGCACTAGGACCTTCTCCAGCTTGGCAGATGTACAGCCCAGCATCATTGTGCGTTAGGTGACTAATGTTGACATAGAATACAGTTAGGTCGGTCCCTTTCATAAAAAGTTTTGCTCTGCCTATATAGCTGGGGTTCACCTTCTCAGTAGAGTCAATGACAAGTTCGCAGGACTGGTTTGTCTTCTTACACAGGGATTTCTTGCTGGGAGCATTCTCCCTTTTGAAAGGGCATTCAATGGTCACATTTCTGCCTATGTCCTTTGTGTAGACGTGGGTGTCACTCGGCAACTCAGGAACTGTGGAATGAAGGACAGGGGTAAGTTACAATTTTTGTTTTGTAACATTGCACTGTTAGTTATACCCAGCGAGGGTCCAGGGTAGTCTAGTGACTTAGAATGCCTTCCTCCCTAGAGGAACACTGTCAGAATTTTTCTATAGGAACTTATACAATGGTACACCATAGAAAAGATCTCCAAAGCAAAGGTTTTTACTTTGATTTTCTCCTGCCCTTGTTTTTCACTCCATTCTTCCCAAAAGCAAGCCATAGAACCCAGAATTCTTCTTCCCAAAGGCAGACCATAGAAACCATGACCCCTTTATCCTGAAGCTACCCACAAACCATAAAAATATTACTTTAATCTCCCCATTCTTTTTTGTAAGAGCTTCCCAGAAAGAACCTGCCTCACACCCTAACAAGAAATACAACAGCAGAGGAGCCAGGAAGAATGTGAGCAGATGGGTCTTTCTGGGCTTTCCATTTATACTCCTCCCACCAGTTCACATGTGTTTTGTCCTATCTCATATCTATCTGGCCATTCCTGCTTCACGAAACCCAAGATCAAATCATATCTTGGCATGGTCATTGTGAAGGTTCCTATGAATGTAAAACTTCAATAAGTGGGGCTCTGGAGAGACAGATCAACAGTTTACAGCACTGGATACTCTTCCAAAGAGGATCAGGACTCAATTCCTAGCACCCACATGATAACTCACAACTGTCTACAACTCCAGTCCCATGGGATCTGACACCTCTTCTGGCCCCCGAGGGCACCAGGAACTCACATAATACACAAAAAATATATGCAGACAAAATATTCATATATATAAAATTAATTAACTAATTTAGGAAACAAACTTAGTTGAATGAAGCCATGTGTTCCCTTGTTACCCTGTCTTTTGTTGAGGTCTTGGCTGTGACTTTTGTGAGTGAGGTCAGCAATCAGCCATCCATCTCCTCCTTCTGCCAGGGCCCATCCTGACTTCTCAGGAAGGGTTTCTGTAAACTGGTGTTAATTTCTCCCTTCTCTATGTCCTCCTAAACATCTTCATTAGTCATTATGTCTAGTCTAAGCTCTACCTCTACAGATCTGAGAGTGGAGACATTATCTTTACATCTGTCCTCTCTGCTGTGACTCAAACATCATTTATATTCAGTAGGTGCCAAATTAACATGTGTAGAAGCAAACAGAATTGAATGGGAATTGTCTAAAAGCAATAGTCCAAATATTTTTGGTTGCCTTGTGAAGCAGAGCCTGCTATTAGAATCAGAGCCTGCTATATTTCCACTATCTGTAGTATTCTTCTAGGTATCTAGACGGGGCAGTATCTAGGTATTCACAGTTGGTGAATACCCCTCAGCTCTTAGGAATCCGTGGAGCACAGAAACAACCTCCCTATTTAGTGTACAGCTGATGGCATACACATCTCAAAGAGCAATGCATATCCTTCAGAGCCCTGCATATTTACTCTCCTGAGTTTTTTCTTTTAACTTCTGGACAACTAGAATTCCCATCAGTTGTGCACTCTTATCAGAAAGCCTTTTTCTTCCTCTCTTCTTTCATTTACAGTGGAGTTGTCTAGAAACTAACTACTTCAGGGGCCTAGACTTTAGTAAAAAACAAAATCAAATTTATGCTCATAGTTCTAATGAACAAATGGATCCCAGTAAAATCCATTTATGGAGAAGCCTTTTGTGGCCCAAAAAATCTCTTGGTGTATTTTCTTCCTTGTTAGTTGCTATAGATGGTCTATAAACTGATGACATGACTGCTCCAAGGTTGATGAAGTGGAAGGTTTTAATTGTAGACATGAGGGGGAGAGAACAGCCATGGCCATCTGGAAGAGTCCAGAGCAGGGACAGAAAGTAGTAGAATGAACCTGGCTAGCAGACTAGGAGAGAGGGGAGAGCAGAGTAGAATGTGTGTGTGTGTGTAGTGGGGCAAAGAAAGTATAGACCAAAAGAAGGGAGCATAGCTGAAATAGCATGGTATACAGAGAAAGGAGTAGCTGGGGAGAGAGGAGTAGCTGGGGGAGAAAGGAGTAGCTATGGGAGAGTGACGCCCTGCCCTGTGAGCTGGAGAAGTTTAGGGTAGGATAGGGCCAGGATGCCAGCATGGGCTTTGAAATGTATAATAGGTAGTGCAGGCCATAATTTGCTTTGGTATACTAATAGGCACCACAGGTAGCCATTTGTCCCTTCTGTTAGTGGTAAAGGAAATGGCCCCTTTGGGGAACTGGTTTCAAAGATATCTGAGGAAATCCTGCTTTGTTCTGTCATCCAGGATTTGAGGAAAAGGGGTTTCTTTTGGACTTGACAGATATCATGTCTCAACTCTATCAAATATAACAAAAATGTTCTCCTGGCACCAATTTAAACCTAAGGTGCTTGTTAGAGACCAGGACGACATGGTAAGTCTCACCCATTCCCCCAAGATACACCTTAGATGTTTTTTCTATTGTGGAAAGTCTTTGCCTCAGGAGGAAGGAGACTTTAGACTTCATGTCAAGAAACCCTTCTGTAGGAGGTATCTGCCCCCAGAAAACTCTCTCCCTGTACCTGAACTGATTTCATTTGCTTTCCCCAGCAGCCCGGGATGCCTGAAATCTTACCCTGGCTGACCTCCAGGCTGACATCGAAGGACAGGCCTCGGTTACTGGTACCCAGGCCACACTTGTAGCTCCCAGTGTCGTCCTGGGTGAGCTGCTCAATGTTAATCACAAATGTGTTGTTCTCTGGGAAGTTGATGAGGTTGGCTCTGCCTGAATACTCCTTGGAGAGGTAGCCATTTGAAGAGATGAGCGTTGTGCACATGCCGCTGGCTCCTTGTCGGCACCAGTATTTCCGGGTGTGCCGGTTGACAGAGGTGTCTGGGTAGTAGCACGTGATGGAAACAGAGTCGCCTTCTATACTACTCACCTCCTGGGGACCAAATATGGGGCTTTTTGTGGAGACCCCTGTGGAGACAAAAGACAAGAGTTCTAAAATCTGACAGGGGTTGAGAGGGCTGATAGGATCCACATAGCTCATACCGAGGAATGAAATTTTCTAATTTATGTGTATTCCCTACTTATTTACATGATACTGTAACCACACAACATAGTATTACATTGCCTAATCATAATTGGGTTCAATTTTAATTGTAACTTGGTAAGTAAATAAATTCCATTTTGCACCAGGCATCTACTTTAGTAGCCGTTGGCCTCTGACCTGAGTTCGAAAAGCTCTAACCTCCTCCCCTAAATTGTACAACTGTTCTGAAATGATTAACAGTTTGCTCTGGCTTCTGTAAACACACTTATCACTGCTGGCAGGAGAAAAGGCCACTTCTCATGTAGCTATAAATTCTGCAGAAGTGGAGTAATTATTGTGTTCACCTTTAAAATCCTTTCCTCCATCTGCTCGAGGAGGCTAGCTGCCCTGCTAGCAGAAATAATAAATTTGGCTACTCGTAATCTGTAATTGAATCCGTGGTCTTTTCTTAGTGGTCATAAACTCCACAAAATTTTTGGAGGCCCCCGAGAGATCCTAGGAGACCCTAGACACAGAGCCAGGGATCTAGGATAGACTCAAACAGGGGCAAGTCTGAAGCAGATTTTGGAGACTCAGGGGGCACCTGAGCCCGTGACTGCCACAAATCAAGGAGTCACTAGTCATGGATAGGCCCTAAGCAGGGGTAAGTAACAGAACTTGGAGGCCCAGGAGCAAACAGCTCTGATGGGAGCAAGTTCTTCTGTGGATTTAGAGGCCCTGTGTTCCCCAGACTGTCACCACTGCAAATTTGCAAATTGAAACAAAGTGGAAGCAAGGATTGTTGGCTAATGTGTGCTCAAGACAGTTCTGATTCGTGAGTTGTTCTGGGAAGTCCTGACATCTGGGGAGACATGGAGGAGATTGAATGTGATTGTACACCCAATCTCTAGGGATAGAGAAGACGTCCTACTGCATCCCTGGCTATTTTATGTTTGTTTTGTTTTGTTTTGTGTTTTGTTTTGTTTTGTCTTGGCATGTAAGTGAAGGTGTTCAATGTATATCTGACTTGTTTGACCATGTGAATGTTTTATCTTTTTCTCTTGTTTGTATTTGATGGATTTGTGTTCTCTGGTGTGTTTATGAGTTTTGTTACAGAAATGGGAAGCAAACAAGTCTCTGATGAGCTGTGTGCTGCAACACTTCCAGGAGTTCCATGAGACAGACTCTGGAGTCAGGATGTCATCTAGAAAGCTACACACGTTCTGTGAACTAGAATGGCTCACTTTTTATGTGGGATGGCCAGATGCAGGGTTCTTCAACCCCTAAATTTCCAAGAGAGTCTGGCACGTGGTCACAGGGAACCCTAGCCAGCCAGACCAGTTTCTTTATATTGTTGGTTCACCCTTTGTTAAGGCCTCTCCATGGCTGAAATGTTGTGCCCTTAAACAAGGTTCTTCTGTTTCAGTTACCAAGTCAGTAAGCCAAGGACTGAGTAGAATCCTAAATAAAATACATGAACTCTCTGTACTGGCCCCTGTATCAAAGGTATTCAGGGAAATCAGGACTCTTGCTGGGCTCCTGGAACACCTCCAGGAGGCTCTCTAGAAGTTTACTTCCATAGATCTAGATGGACCCAGGAAGCCAGCAGAATATTAACATTGTCTTTGTCACTTGTTGGATCCAGATATTCACAAGAAGTTACAGAAATGAGAACATCTTGAGGGAATGAATAGGTCATAGTTAGATATCACTAAGAAACTTTTAACTGTAGAGATCCAGAAGAGAAGGCAGAAGACTGGTCAGAATTGTGGTGGCTATGTTCAGAGAAGTGCCTGATAAAAACTAAAAGGTGACCTACCCTAGATGACCAAAGCATCTTTGATCCAGATTGGAGAGGGCCCAATACATGTATTAAAAAGATGAAGGACATTGGAAAAAATGAATGCCCTAATTTCAGGCAGGAAAGAGGGGGCAAATGCTCAGAATGACGGGATCAGATTGACAGGGCCGGGGCTCTATGCCAATGGGCCCCCAGGAGCCCATGGTCACAGGAAAAGTAGGGGGTAGAATTCTGGTTCTATGGGTGCAGCCTACTCAGTGCTAATTCAACTCCTGGACTCTCTTACTAAGGAAAAGAACCACCATCCAAGGGATCATAGGGACTGGAACCTATGCTTAGACCATCACCTAAGGAGTGGACCGTGGACAAGGTACTGCTCTGAGCACCCTGATTGGTAGAGACTTGTTGAGAAAACTTGGTGCCACCATCATGTTCAATGAGAAGTAAGCCATTTCTGGACCTAAGGAGTCCATGCCCAATGACCTTGGTGACTTGCTCCTTATCAGAAGAATATAAAATGACAGAAAACAGTAATGAGGAACTGGGAATGGGTGACCCCTTCTTAACAACGTTAATGTTCCCTAGAGTGTGGGCAGAAATCAACTCCCCTGGACTGGCCTCACTCCGGCTGCCAGTTGTTGTTCAGCTCTCAAGCTCAGCCTCCCCTATGAAGGTAAAGCAGTGCCCTATTTTAAGAGAAGCTAGGGCAGGCATTAGGAAGCATGTCAATTGCCTTAGAGATGCAAGTATTTTGGTTCCCTGCCACTCCCATTGGAACATGCCTCTGTTCCTTGTCATTAAGGCAGGCACCAAAGAATATCATCCTGTTCAGATCTTAAGGGAAGTAGGTAAGAGAGTGGAGACTGTCTTCAGACAGTACCCAATTCTAATGCTTTGCTCAGCCTATTAGATCAAGGAGAAACTATATACATCATCTTAGACTTGAGGGATGCCTTTTTCCCTCTGCCTCTGGTGCCTGTGAGCTAACCAATATTTGCTTTTGAGTGGAGAGACCCTGAGTCAAGATTCAGTGGCCAATTAATCCGCACTGAGAACTTCATCAGAGTAGGAGAGTTCTTAAACACCTGTTCTTAGTGCGGATCTGCTTGAGTAATTCTAAGAGTACTTGAATGTCGCCCTCTTGCGGTATGTGGATGATCTTATCACTACACGTACCCTGAAGGAGTGCAAAAAAAGCCACAGAGGAACCACTTGAAAGCCTTCAGAAGCTGGGCTACTATGTGTCTGCTAAAAAGGCCCGAGTGTGCTCTAATAAGTTAAGTTATCTGGGGAACTGTATTGAAGGCAGCAACAAGAGGACCCTGTCCTCAAGCCTGATCCATCCTATTCTGGATATCCCTGAGCCACAGGATAAAAGGCAGGTGAGAGAATTCTTGGGTACAATTGGATACTGCATACTGTGGGTGCCCAACTTTGTGGAAATAGCAAAGTCATTATACAAGAGACTGGGAGAAATTGACACTCCTGAGTTAGGAGGGCAAAGAAAAGGAGGCATTCCAAAAGATCAAGGAAACCTTGATGTGAGCCCAGTACTTGGGCTATCTGACACTGATAAACCCTTCCAGTTGTTCATGGATGAACAACATGAAAAAGGCTTGTGCCCTAGTCATCTAAGTGTCTAGATCCCATTGTAGCAGGATGACTAACATGCATCCAGGCCATTGCTGCCACAACACTATTGTTAAAGGCTGCTGTTAAAGGAAACAGTTGATAAACTCACCATGGAACAGGAAGGAGTTGGTTGTCACAATTTCCCACTCCATCATCAAGCTCTTTTTTTTTTTAGATGCACCAAGGATCAGATTCTTACCTGCAGGGTTAAACCCAGCTTTGCTCCTGCTTGACCGTGAAGAACAGCCAATCTATTACTGTTCCAAGGTCATCAGTTACATGCAATATGGACCACGGGACCTTTGAAACAAGCCCCTGGGGAAGGCAGATGCAACCTTATTCACCTATGGAAGCAGTTATGTACAGGATGGGTTCTGGTATGCAGGAGGGGCCTTAGTGACACAGAGGTGATCTGGGTGCAACCTCTGCTTCAAGGGACATCAGCCCCAAAGTCAAAACTGATAGACTTAACCTAGGCACTGTCAACATCGGTAGCATAGGCCACATGCCTATGCCACTGCACATACCCATGGTGCTTTGTACCAGGAGTGGGGTCTGTCAACCTGCCGAAAAAATCAAAAACAAGGAGATCTCTGCTCCCATAGCAGGTTTTTGGCTGTCAAAGAAGCTTGCTATTATCCATTGCTGAGACACAGGTAGAAACCAGAAACAACAGATTTTCTGATGCCAAAGTGAGAAGAATAGCCACACAGCAAGTGAGGCCACCTCGAACATAAGGCCCTCCATATGCATACATCCGTGATGAAGAAAATTGGTCCAGACAGTAAGGGTTCACAAAGACAGAGGACTGATAGATGTTCTATACGGGGTCCCCATTTTACCAGAAGCTTTTGGGGTCTTCCTTTCTTCTCTCAAAGTTATCAGAGTACACACATGAGATCAACCAAATTAAAAGAATTTGGGGCAGGTACTTTCTATGTTCACCTACATGAAAGAGTTCAAGAAAACTTTCCCACAACATTGCAACAGATGACCTGAGATATCCAGAGCTATCTATCACCCCCACCACTGGCCCCCAAGTCCAGGTTCCATATCAGGGACTTGGTGTGGGTCCTTTGCCTACCCAATAGAACCTTGAACCTTCCACAAAGGGGCCATATCCAGTGATCCTGACAACACCCACAGCCATTGAGGTAGCAGGTAGCGGGTGTTGAGGCTTAGATTGGCCACTCTCATCTAAAGGTGGACACAACCAGCCAAAAGAAAGGAGAAAAATGGAGAGTAATGGAAAATCGCCAGCTGCCCTAACGGTGCATTTCATCCACAAGACTCAGACTGACACTAATGATGGGAATCGTGACAGATATCTTTTATGGTTGACCCACTGAAAATGTTAAGGTTTGGGACTGGGGGTTGTCACAGGGATCACACATCTTTTATCCATGGTCAGCTACTAGAAAAATAATACATGTTCTCCAAAATGCCTTCCCAGCCTTTGTTTAGATTTGATCTATGTGACCCCTTTGAGGAGTATCTAGTCTAGGCCTCCTTTTTAAGTGGGGATAGGTGTCAATCTCTCTGTAACCCCAACTGCTTCCTGATCTGAGAATTTAAATTGTAAACCAGAGGAAAGTAAGCTCGCACTAGGAGATCTCCAAGGAATAGGTTCTTGTTTAATATCTTCAACTTACAGTTACTCAGCTTCCCTTTATGGCCAGTCCTGCAGTTCTCACACATACAGAACTAAGTCTGAATAAATTAGAATGTACTTTCTGGCACCTTTAGAGAACATAGTGGGCCTGCACATTTGACCTCATTGAAGGTGTAACCCAACTGCTGGATGGCTAGCATTTTGGCCATGGGAAGGAAATCTTGATATTCTAACCTATATCTTTCTCCAAGTAGACATGTATACTGTAGAGGAGATCAGAAAACAATAGCCTGTATGTAAAGAACACTCCCACTTTGAGGACCAGGGCCTCATTAGAAGCTATAGTCAAACCCCTCCTCATGACCACAAGGATCACAGACCTGTCTGCCTTTGGAATGACAGCTTTAATTATTCAAGATCATAACTTCAATATTCTAAATAATAGAGTAGACCAAGGCATACAACACTTCAAAGATTCTGTAGGACAACTAGAAAAAACCAATAGATTCCCTAGCAGAGATGGTTTTATAGAATGGTTGGGGATGAGATTTGCTATTCCCTAAGGAGGGAGCCTTTGCTCTGCCTTAGGTGAGAAATCTGTTTTCGTGCGGGACTTATTCTAGAAACATTAAGCATGGTCCAGGAACACTTGGATGCAAGAGTAAGGGAGTGTGCCAGGCCTCTAATTGGTAACAATCTGGTTTCTCTTGGTCCAAATGGCTTACTTCAACTGCCTTTGCAGAACCCATTCATTTACTATTCCTTGGTGTTATGATCAGCCTTTGAATTTTAAATTGGTTGCTAACACACATTAAAAAGGAAAAATGAAAATAAACCGTCTGTTAAAATGTGAGTCCTACAGGTTCAGTATCAACTGGTACATTAACAGGAATGGGGAATCTGGCAGCTAACAACGAAATTCCATTTTGTAACAGGCACCCATTTGAGTAGCCATTGGCTTCTGACCTAAATTCCTAAAAGATCCAACCCCTTGTCCCCTCCCCTAAACTGTGTAACTTTTGTGAAATGATTAACAGCTTGTTATGATTTCTGTAAACTTGTTTATCACTGTAGGCAGAGGGACAGGTTTCTTGTGTAGCCGTGGGAGTGGGGAGTGAAGCAGATCTTCCCATAGATGAGGGAGAAGGACAATTCTTGACATAGCTGTACATTTCACACAAGTGGAGTGATCGTGGTGTTTGCCTTTAAAAACCTTTCCCCCATCCCTGGTGGTGTGGCACATTTCTGATTTGGCTTAGAGATGGTTGCCCTGCTAGAAAATAAATAAATAAATAAATAAATAAATAAATAAATGTAGCTAATTATAATCAGAATTGAGTGTGTGGTCTTTTCTTGTGGTCTCAAATTCCACAATAGTAACTCACAAACAATAATCTTTTTAAAGACAAAAAAGGATTATTGTCACTTGTCACTGATTGGTGACAAACTGGTGGTAGCTTAGCACGACTTTTGTAGACTATTTTGCATTTGCTTTATAATTTCCCTATGTAGATGACTTCCTCCCTTACAATGGAACACTAAGGCCAGGAAAAATAGTTAATTTAGTTACTTTCCCCCAAATGACACAATTCAGAAGAGACATTTGGTTTGAGGTCAAGGTTGTTTGTTTGTTTGTTTTGTGTGTGTGTGTGTGTGTGTGTGTGTGTGTGTTTTAAATCTTTAGAGAGGACCCTTTACCAGACTCCTGGTCTTAAAATTAGGAATTTTCATTTCCGTCTCTGATTACTAGTGGTTACATGTCTTTTCAGCTTTGCCCCTGTGTGACTGTGTCTTGTAGGGATACATCTTGTAAGAGATTTTGTTGGGGGTAACTCTGATGTAAGTGTCTCCATGAAGTTGGATCCTAGAAACAAGGAGTCTAGGAGCAACAGTTTGAGCTGGAGAGTTGGGACCATCAGACCTACCTGAAAAGACAGTTACCAAGAGCGTGAACAAGTAGAGCCTCATTGCTTGTGGCTTCCAGGGGGGCTGTGCCGCTCAGGTTGGCTTCTTGTATGAGAATGCTGAAAGACAATAACCAAAGTAGATGAAGTTCCTCTGGAACATCTATTTTCTTTCCGTATCCAGAAACTGTTGAATTAAGGAAGGATGCATGAATGGTTCTTCAGTGCTAAGGACTCCCAGTTCTCCTCTCCTCTTCTCTCTCTTTCTCTTGATCGTCTACAATAAAAACCTTCCTCTTAACCAATACATGTTCTTAATGGCTCTTCAATAGTTGCAAGTACCTTTGTCTTTTTACCTAAGCTGAAAATTCCTTTGGGCTAGGGATACGGATGGTGTTCTTTGTTGTCATACAGGACTAGGTTCTGGGTACACCGTAACGCTGCCCTGTCTTTCTGTGTTGGTTCCCCTCCCTGCATCCATGAAGGTACTGGAGAATGACATGTTTTTTTGGGTGGGTGATGAGCAAACTGACACAGGGAGAAACAGTTAAACAGTTCTGGTGTTTGTAAAAGGATACAAAGGTTTGTGAATGTCACCAAAGGGTTAACAGCAGGAATGGGCAAAGTAGATCTGGGGGAAATGTGAGCCCTGGCTTGTCTGGCTTGTGTATTCTCCCAGCCTCTCCTCTGCTGCAGGATTCTGATAGTATGCTTACATTGGATGCCAGAATGCCTACTGTTTGTCAGACACCATGCTTGATACTATTTTTATAAATGGACAACATGATCATTTCATGGAATGGTTAAGAGGAAGGTTAGGTTTTTTTGTTATAGGGGGAGGAGAGGGAGAGAGAGACAGAGACAGACAGAGAGACAGACAAAAGCAGAGAAAGAGACACAGAGAGACAGACAAAGAGAGATAGAGAGAAAAAGAGAAATAAAAACATAGCAAGAATAGCAGGGTTATAAGGGTAAAGAGTAGCTGGGAAAAGGAAGCCTGTAACAGGTCCTTTTGATGCTGAAGGAGCCTGAAAGCCAGCGTGAGCTTTAATATGTTCATAAATACCACAGGTAGACATATGCTCCTTCTGTCTGTCAAAGGTAAGGGAAATGGCTCCTTTTGGTAGATGTGGAACCAGCTTTACAAGTTCCTGAGGAATGCTGACTTTTGTCTAACCACCAGAAGTCCTCCTATAGTTCAGGTTGAGCCTATTTCTGGATATTTGGACTACCTTTTGGAGTTTGGGGAATTAGAGCTTCCTCTAGACCCAAAATTACTTATTTGGGTTTTACAAGTACCCTTGAAATAAGACAGACAGACAGCCACAATAGCAAGAAAAGTAAAAACTTGAGATTATGAGTTATGCCCAAGGTTTCTAATGATTCCATTATGGGGTCAGAGACAAAATGTAGATGCTATCATCTTTCCTGCCTGGTGAGTTCTGTCAGAAAAAGATGGTGAATGCAAGCAACCCATGTGGACTTTGTACACAGTCCAGGGTTAGAAAGGACTGAGGCTTAGGCCCATTCGAGGTTGTGCTATCTCAAGGACCCAAATTATAGCCTAGACTCCAGGGCCTGGCGGAAGAAAGAAGAAAGAAGAGGGGACTCCCCAATTTCCAACAGACTTTGAGGACTTTGCCTGACTTTAAACTTTGGAATGGTTTGATGGGGCTTTTAAAAGAGAAAAACAGTGATAATAGACAATAATGAAAGCTCATAAAGATAAGGAAATTGTAAGCAGGAGGCAACCTGGGTATTATCTCTTCCTAGCTTGTCCCTGACTGCTGGTTCCCAGAGACTTCCTTTACTAGTTGGGCCAAGGGCAATAGAGTTGTTTATCTTAGTTATTTCTTTCCTTAAGGGAATTTCCCTGCAAGAAACCCTTTTATTTCCTTGTAGAGATAAAGGTTTTCTGTTCCTCTAGTTCTTTGGAAGAGTGAGGGCAGAGTTGAGGACCGACATGGGTGTCAGATGGCAACTAAAGGCTTTTTTTACCGGGGTTAATGGCCCATGCATTCTACTAAGTCAATAATAAACTCCTAAAGCCTTAGCCAATCTGACCTTAATTTGGATGTGATCAGGTGCTTGGAGTCATCTGAGTGGCAAGAAACTTCCAGGTAAGAGCAACTGTGAGGCCAACCTGTTCCATAACAGTTGGGATGGGTGGCGACAAATCCCAAGGACCTGCCCCTTGTGCTGGTCTTGGTTGCAGTAACAGGTGGGAAGGCCAAATATTCTCAGCTTTTAAGAACCCAAACTAGTGGTGGCTCTCCCTTCTTCTCAGTCTTGTCCTTGACTAGAAAAGCAAGCTCTAAAAGTCATGAGGCAGAGCCCGCTCTTTACATATGCCCAACTCAGGGTGCTACCCTCCTCTGGGTAGGTAAACGGATTTTCCTTTTTTTTTTTTTTTTTTTTTTTTTTATACAGAGAACCAGGTACCAGGCTTTCCAGAGTAGGGACCTGACTTCTAGCCTGGCCTTGTAATCATTTTGTGACACATTTAGATGGCTAGGTTGGTCAGCTTGGAAGTAGGGAGATACACGTACACCTCTAACTTTGTGTGTAGCTCGAAGTCAGGTGTGAGAGCATCGAGTGTACATATTCAGAAGGAAAAACCTCAGAAAGGGTCACCTTGGCAGGAAAGACAAGAGTCTATTCTCAGGGCCCAGGGCCCATTGTGGGCAGGAGACTTTTTTTTTTTTTTTTTTTTTTTTTTTTTTTTTGGCTAAAATTAGATCTAAACTTTGGAGCAGGTTCTCTGGTAGCAGCTAAAAGTACTGCAATGCATAAGTCATTTTCACCTCCGTCAAACTCTTCCCAAAGCCCAGGCGATCCAAGAGATCAGGGAGGCCCCAAGGACAGGGCGACTGGAGATGAATTTAAGAAGGGAAAGAAAGAGCAAAGCACTTACTTGCCCCAACCCCACCCCAAATGTTTTGCTAGGATCCTCTCTTCTGTGATTTAATGTATTGCCACAGATGCCGGGGCATAAATGCTATTATCTTATTGGTGCAAATGGGAGATCTAAAGACCAGGGATTCTTGACCCCAAGACCTATATCAGAATCAGAGCTGGACCTTGAGTCTGTTATCACTTCTTGCGTGAGCCCGGAGATCAATTCTATTGGGGTTAGGAGTAGGCTAGTGAAATAGCTTACGAAAGATAAGGTTGTCCTGTCTCTTAACCTCCACTTGGGAGCCACATTTTCCTGTAAACAAAATGCTTCTCTCTCCCTTGATGAAGTGTTTTGCAGCACCAGAAGGGCCCTGTTCCCATGCCGAGAGAGGGTTCTGCTATGTAGAAACAGTTTGGTTCCTCTAGAGCAGTGGTTCCTTAACCTGTGGGTTGTGACCTCTTTGGGAGTCAAACCACCCTTTCACAGGGGTCGCATATCAGATATCCTGCATATCAGATATTTACATTTACGATTCATAACAGAAGTAAATTTATAAAGTAGCAATGAAAATAATTTTATGGTTGAGGGGTTCACCACAGCATGAAGAACTGTATTAAGGGGTCGAAGCATTAGGAAGGTTGAGAACCACTGCCCTGGAGGGATGAGCTTGTGTGATGTTTTGTAAGATCAAGGGTTATATCGTAAAGACCCACAGCCTACACCAGGTATGGTGTGATTGATTGTAGCCTTTGACTTTGAAAACCTTACCCTCTATCTATTGTCTGGACACCGAGAGTCTTTTCTCGGGCAAGGCCTACTCTTGTCCAGCTCATTAGACTCTTATTTGGCTTAATCAAGGGTGGTGAGCTGTAACTTTCTTGAGTGGATGATTTCACCAGTATCCTTGCACTGAAACTCGAGTTGAGCTGTATTTTCACAGATGAGGCTGAGATGGTTCAGGTTATCTGTGTTCTACTCAGTTAGTTTCCCCGTGTATTTATAACCTATGCCCTCAAGCATGTAGATTGGAGCAGAAGTCTGGACCACAACAGAGAGTAGAGTTTGTCTCCTTCCTTATAAACCCAATATAGCTGGCTCCCCTTTGGTTCAAGTGACTGCTTTTCAAGTTTTTGCACAAACCTTGGCTAATCTAATCTCTGTTCCTCTTCAGAGGAAGGGACATGTGGACCCTACTAGCTTTGCCAGTAAGCTATCTATTCTTGTATCCCTGAAACAACCTAGAGTCTTCACATCCCAGGAGAAGATAAGATAGAGTTCTCAAAGCTCCGGGGCTGCTGAGGGGAAATAGAATATGATAAGAAGCCAAGTGTGACAGTTTCTAACAACCCATGGGTATGAACTTAAAGGAGTCAGACACTCTGGAGCTGAGAAGAATGGGGTGGGGGGTGGTGGCTTGGCTGCACCGGCTTCTCTTCGTTTCTTCCTTGGCAGGAACTGAATAGTCCCTTCCCTTATTCCAGGAGGAGCATTGCCAAAGTCCATGTGGGACTGTCACTTTCATCTCTCACAGACCAGGAGCTGAGCACAGAGTAGCATGAGCTTGGACATTGTCACATAAAGAAGTGGGTTAGGAATGGAAGAGTACTGGGTGGGTCTGGCCTTCCATTCTATCATGAGTATAAGGAATATGTCCAACACTCGGGTAGAGTATACTGACACAACACTTTCTCTATAAAATGTATATAAGAGCTCCCAACTCTTTTAACTTGGAAGGAAAATGCCTTGCAATGGGAAAACAGAGGAAAAGATAGCACTTAGCTTTCAACTCTGTCACCTGGGGGCTGTGTGGGCTTTTAAACCAAGCCTTCATGCCTCCATCTGCACACTGGATATGATGCTGCATCATAGAGGGTTGTTCTACAAATCAAATAATAAAATCCTAACAGAGAGATGGGATTAAGAGTGCTAACTCACCCACACTCCCCCTCTAAAATCAATGAGGTTTTCTCTTTCTTTTGGTCAAAGAGTGAAGGGGGGCTAGCAGACTGTTAGCTGGGCATCCATCAAGACTCAGAGAGAGCGATTTATATTTAGACCGAGCCCTGTGACTCTGGAGATGAGCATTGAGCATTGTGACCTGAGTTAGAAGAACACATGAGATCTTTTCTGCTGTTAACTTTTTAATCCTCACAGCTACCCCAGGAAGCAGAGTTGGAAGCACAAACAGGTAAGACTTTTGCCCAAGGTAAGTGCCCAAGTGAGAACAACAGAGGAACATACACACACAGTGTAGGTCTTCTGCCCCCACATGATAGGCACAGGCTCTTTACTTGAACAGCATGCACACACATGTATATACCACACACATGTATACACCACACACATGCACACACATGTGCATACCACACATACACATGTACATACCACACACATGTATATAGCACACACATGTACACACATGTATATACCACACACATGCACATACATATATACATCACACACACTCCACATACATGCTAAAATAATAAAAATAAATATTACAAGAGAGCATAGGAGCAGAGACTCTGATGCACTGCAGGGGCTCTGGCTGCTAGAGGATCCAGTGGGAAGAGGCAGGAGCAGGCAGGCCAGATTTAGAGAAGAGAGTAAACTCGTTCTCTCCTCCCCACCTTTCACAGGAAAGGCGATTCTCATGAGGTGTCACCGGACCTGGAGTTGATGCCAGGAGATCTTTCTTCCTGAAAACCTTGGCTGCTGTTTATTTAACACTGGGCATGGATGGGGAGTGTTACCTTTGTTTCCTGAGTCTGGGTGCATCCATGCCAAAGCTCTGTCACTCCTGCTATGCTGTGCCAATGCCAGCGACACAGTGACTAGCTTTGGTGTACCCAGAGTCATGTTTTCCCCTGAACCCAGTGCATACATTATGTAGGATGAGCATCCCTTGTCTAAAATGCTTAGGATCAGAAGTGGTCTCCATTTTAATTTTTGGGTTATTTTTAGATATGCGATAAGATATCTTGGCAATAGTGCCCAGGTCTAAACATATCCTGAAGGAAATTTTGTATATTTTTAATGTGACTATGTTTTAGATTGATGCTCAGTATCTGATGTCTAATGTGGAATTTTCTGCTTGTGTGGTATTGGCAGTTCAGATTTTAGAATTACAGATTCAGGCATACTCAACCTGTTATTAATTAATTAATTAATTAATTTAGAAACAGAGTCTCTCTGTGTAGCTGACCTCTAACTCACAATCCTGCTATGCTGTGACAATGCCAGCGACTCTGGGACCCTAGTGTCAACTTCCCTACTTAGCCCCATAAGTATTAGGTCCGTAGGTGTGTTCCAGCTGCATGTATTTTTTAAGTTAAGGGGTTTGCTTGGATAGATAATATCAAAGCATCTTTAAAACCATATCAGAAAGGATGTATCAAGATATTGTTTAGAACTCCTGGGTGACTTTACATCATTCACAATAACTCCTGAAAATTTAGTTGCCTCGGCTGTAAGATGAAACCATGGTGTCTACCTTTCCCAGCTCCTTGGTGTTTGGGGGTAGGACTGAGATGAAGCCATGGAGCCCCAGGGCAAGTGGATTTACTGAACGAAAGCTGAAGTGACCGGGTTTCTTGTGAAGAACCTCCCAGCTCGAGAGCAGTGCTAAGAAGCAGGTGGTAGTCAGAGCTAGGTGTTCTCCTGACTCCTGATTCGGTTCTTTGCGCTATAATACCATAGATGGAAAGTCCCATCTATGGCTCAAAGCTGAGCCTCTACTTCCAGTTACCAGATAGATGCCTTCTCCCCAAATCCCCCAAAACTGGCACATCTCTCTTTATAGTCAAGAAAGCTCCAAATCCTTTAGCAGCAGGGGAGAGAGTTAATAAAGTGTCTGGTTTCCCCCCAGAATAGTGACAGTTACACACATGAAACTGGTGCAGAGGATGAAGCTAGGCCGGCACTGTCCTTCGGTATTGGCTTAGGAATATTGTCAGGATGGATAAGGCTGCGAGGGCTGAAATGTGGTTGCTTGGATGCTGTGTTAGGGGCTTCATCAGTCACAGGGCTGCTGCCTGTACCTAGAAGGTAGCTCTGCTCTCCACCTATTCTATTACTCTGCAAGGACATAGTTCTCCGTTTAAAGCAGGGCAGAGAGACACCATAATGCATACTTGTTTTTAGTGCCACAGATATGTGGAAGCAAGCCTGGATTGCAAATAGAAATGATTTGAGAATCTCAGAGAAACCCAGAAAAAAAAAAAATTGAATGTGGCCTCCTTCAGAAGGTAGCCGAGGCTACGTGCTACCTGCTTTGTTGTATGATCTGCACCCAGACCTGCTTGCTGCTTGATTAATTCTTGAGTAATTGAACTAAATTAAGATGCCCCCAAATCATTACTATACTGCTACCCTTCACACATATTTTTCTCATTTGAACCCACGCTGTCCAGCCGTGACAACTGTTATTTTTAAATCCTCACTTTGCAGATTAAGACTGAGGCTCAGAAAGATCAGGTGCAGTCTAAGTTAGTAACTGTAGGAAGATAAGGGAATTTGGATCTAATGGTGAAGGGGATGTTGGCAACAGACATTCTTTTCTCCTCACCTAGGATATTTTGCAGAAAAGCCTGAGGCATGCCCATATCCATACCTGCCTTTTCTTGGTCCACTGGGATATGCCCTGTACTCCCTGTGACACACAGTCACACGGTCTGCCAGATTCTCCTCACCCTTTCTGTGAGGCTGATACCTGGGAGAGTGGTGGACCATCCGAGCTAAGATCCCACAGAGCATCCTATCCCAGGATCCCAGGCAGCACACTTACTTTTAGCTACTTCCTTCTCTCCAGGTGATCCAGTTTCGGGCACAGCCTGCAAGCCAGTATGTACCCTTCTAGAAGCTTCCAGGAAGGCACTACTGGTGACTATTGTCAAAACTGAAACTGTTTTCTGGGCTTGACCCGCACCTGGCTCTTAAAGGGCCGTTGTCCCATAGTCAAGGTAGCCAGCCAGATCACGTGACTGCCACAGATCCTTGCTTTCCTGGCTGGCTCCTTTTGTTCTCCCCTGTACTTGGGAAGACACCATCATGCGTAGATCCTCCATTGTTGTAGTTTCAGGATATGGGACAGAATGTCTCCTTAGTGTTTGGTCTTACCTTTCTAGTAACTAGGGATTGCCCTGTTCCCATAACTACCCAGTACATGGAGCCTGAAATGCCACTTTTTGAGCACCATCTGCAGAATTCCCCCTTTCTGCCTAGAGCTTTCAGTACCTCCGGAGCTCCGTGTTTTCTCTTTTCAGCCTGGACTCTATCTGGGCTCCCTGAAGCTGAGCTGAATGTGGAGGGGGCCCTGACCTGGCTATTGACAGAAGAGGACTCCCACAAGCTGTGTGGAGATAGCAACTCCTTTCCTCACTACAGCAAGTCCAGGTCATGACCTATTTGGGTTTTCCAGATATTCTCCAGATAATCATAGCCTTCCTGTGTCACACAAATGAAGCCCATTGTTCCACATACATTCCTCTACACCCTCACAACCTCTCCCGCCCCCTTGAAGTTGTATGAACTGTACCTGGGCAGGACTCACTAGCTCTTCTTTCAAGAGTCTTAATTTCCAAGAAGGGGAAGGGGAAAAGGAGAAACAAGGGCTAGAGAAACAGGAAGGTCAGGCAGAACTCACTCATGTGCACTAACCACCAGACAAGCACAGATTTTGATGGCAAGAAAAGAAATTATTTTTTATTACAGAGCTCAATTGAAGATCGTAAATCCACAATCTGATGGATGCAAGAAAAAAAAAAATCATGGTCACTTTCAGGAAAGCTCAGTCCAAATCAATGACATTTCAGATTGGATTTCTTTTTCTCTTGGTCTTCCTTTCCCTCCTCTGGGTGGCAACACTACTGCTGGGTCTGTGATTTTGGTCTTGGTTTGCTGCGTTGCTGTGCTGGTCTTGTTCCTCAAAAAGAAAAATTGGTTTTGTGACCCAAAATCGAACTCCCACCTGGTCAGAGGGCCCATTCCAAGGGCCTTGTAGTATCCTCACTCTGGGCTTTCTTGCTGCTATGGCTCAGCTCAGTAGGACTTTGGGGCTTCTAAGCCCTCCTTTGTTCTTGTGCTTGTGTAGTGGATTGACTGATCTGTAGCTTCCTGTGGTCTCTGGGAAAACCATGCTCCCATAATGCCTATGTAGCTTTTGAACTTCAGAGCTCTCATGTTGTTGGAAGGACTATGGGGAATGGCAAGACGGTGGATCACTGGTAGTTTAGAGAGGACAGGCAGTATTGCAGCCCATTGGGTCTGGAACCTCTAAACTGTCTGGATATCATTGTTAATCTCCTCTCTTCTGGAGCTCAGGCTCAGAGCCATGGTGGCAAGCGAGAGGTCACGTAGACACATTAGTAACCGACTTTCTTCCTCGCTAGTAATTTCCTCCTCCCCATTCTAAGGTGGATGTTTACAGAGAAATGTGTAGGGAGGGGAGATGAATGGGGACAGAGATGACACAAGCCCATTTCTGACACCTGAGAGCTCCTTAGACAGTTTTCTCTTCTGTGTCTCCTTCTATTTAAACTCAATAGTCAAGGTACTTGTAGGATATGTTTGCTTCCCCCACAAAGCAGGGGTAGCTTGTGTCTGGTTGTCTGGGGTGCAGTAGATACTAAGGCATGCTCCTGAATATTTGCACAGAGACTTTGATAAAGCAAGGCTTTGCAGGAGGGAAGGAAGTACATCAACCAAACCATCATTTCTTTGCTGCTTGCAGGTGGAGGCCGGACTCATTGCCTACTCCATAACTTCAGGAGAGTGGGTGGCTCTCTAGATCATGTCCTGGTGGCACACATTCCCCGTGATGTCCTGATGTGTTTTAGCAAACTGTGTTAACACCGGGAAACAGCCATATTCTCTCCGTAACCCCACTTATTGATCCAGCTTTGGGAAAGAGGACCTATGAAAGCAGAACCCAATGAATAATCAGGAAGTAAAATTCCCGTGGCCAGTTTTGAGTCCAGCCACAGGCTGGTGATGTGAGCACAGAGATTGGCTTCCTCCCTCATGTGGCAGTTTCCCTCTCTAGAACCCAAGGAGTGACTCCGGCATCCGGCTCTGAGGGAGGAGGGACTGGGCCACAGCTAGAGAATGTGTCTATGTTCAACTTAGTGATGATGATGGCATTAATTCCCAAAACCAACTCCATTTGCTCAAGCCAACCTTCTTCCTGAAATAAGAAAATATGATGTGTTTTCATCCAGTGTGGGGAGGATCAAAACCACAGGACCTGAGTTAATGTGCCTGCATTCTGGCTTCGGTTCTACCCCTAACTTGCTGAGCAACCTTTGCAGGATCACTTCCTCCTTGGCTTGTAGGCTTTTCATATGTTAGATGAGAGAGCATTTGGCCAATTGGGTCACAAGGCCTTTCCAATTCTAGGTCAGTGTGTGTCTGTTGAGCACTGTCCAAGTTTGTTGCAGGGGCTGTAACAAGCAACCACGATCTTAGTACCGATAAGCAACAGAAATATATTCCTCTTTAGTTCTGAAGAATAGAAATCTAGAATCCAGGTGGCAGCAGGACCACCCTCCTTACAAAGTCTCTATAGGAGTAAGTATTTGATTTTTGCTTCTTCTAATGTCTAGCTTCTGCTAGGGTTCCTTGACATTCTTTGATGAGCAGAGGAATCTTCCAGGCTCTGCCCCTAAAGTCACTTTGTCCTCAGTGCATGTCTCCAGAATCTGCTGCTCTTTCGATGACATTTGTGATATCATTTATTGGCTGATCACACCATCTGGGATGACTTCTTTGTCTGGTTAACCTGAATTTAACCCTAAATGAGGCCACATTTACAGGCGTCTGGGATTAGAGTGTAGATATAGCTTGGAGAATAGGTCTATTACAGGCATCTACTCTGAACATGACCCGTTAAGAGATCCAGGGAACTGGAAATCTGCAGAAGTGTGTGTTGTTGTTTCCTCAGGGTGTATAGACACCACTCACATACAACACTGTCCTGTACAAGCCAGGAGGTGGCAAGCATGCAGAGGCAGTGCAGCCTGTGAGAAGGGACAGCCTCTGCACGTAGACTGTCCTGGATCGATACCCAGGTCTTTCCGTCTGCCAGCCAGGATGCCTTGGATGCCTTGGACAATGTGAATTCATGTCTTTGTGCCTTATCATCCTCAATCCATAATAGTGTTATAAAACTCAGCATGTGTAAGGGATTTGAACTTAGCAGACGCTCATCATTCAGTGTCAAAAATGGGCCAGAACAGGGACTCAGAACTAAGAGTAATTCTGCACTGAGCAACGAAGAGATCCATGGGCACAGATGTGGAATGATGTCCAAGTATATTTTGAAAGGAGGTGGCAGAGACAGGTCTATAACCAAGATCTGCCACCCAACCCTACCCCTGCTGCTTACCAATGCCTTCACATTAAGAATGACCATGTTGAGTTACATTTCCATAGGCAGCAAGGGTTTCTTTCCCATTTACCCATTTGTTTGATCCAGTGGACTGTAGAAGGTCAAGCCTACGCAGATCCAATCATTAGCTTCACTCATTAAGCCTATGGTTTGATCCAATCCCTGATGGAGAAGGATTTCCCTTTCTTCCTTTGCATGGCCCATCTGTTACCAGCCTGGAGTTTTGACCTGGTTCATTTTTCTCTGCCAGTTAAAGAATTATAAGGCAAGGAAAATGTCCTAGACCCAGCAGCCAACCAGTGCAGAAAGATGTTTACTAGGGATGAGGAGACACATACAGTGCAAGACACACAGAGGGAAAGACCCTACAAATCTAAGACTGGATAGCCTAAAGTTCAGTTTCTTTCTCAGGACTCAGGGATTTAAGGGTTTTCTTTCCCTAACCTAGGGTTGATCAGTTTGAACAAAGACAGGGAGGCTGATAGGCCCACAATTTGGGTGGTGGTGGTGGTAAATATGTCCTGATCTAGTCTTGAACTTGTTGGACCCATACAAAGGCAGGAGGCCCACCAGGCCTTTAGGAATCAGGAGTGTGAGGAAGAAGCTGGACGCTTGCCATCTTTATTACCTCCTGGAGACCCCTCTGTCTATGTGCCTGCCTAACAGGAATCTGTCGAATCTCTAGTCCTTCACATCTGGCAGGGGAATGGTCCCTGTGACTGTTACTATTCAAGGTGAATGAAATAAAACTGAACAGATGAAGGGCTGTTTACCGTCAGCTCTGCTCCCATCCGTAGGTCTTTAACTGAGTCAATATTTAACCCTCGTCCTCGAGTCAATGTTTAATCCTGGGACAGCTAGTTGTATAATCCAGCATTCCCTATCAAGCAGACAGTATCGTCAGGTTGATATTAATCACAGCCAATCTGCCAAGGCTGAATCCTATCTTCTCTACCTTTGAAAAGGCTATCAGGTCTTTGGAATTAGTTGCTCCAACAGTAGCCCATCAGCAGATAACGATACAGTCTCCTGACCTCATGACCTCTGACAGTGCTCCTTTACCTTGCTCCAGTTCTGCCTGGTGCTGGTGGGGAGGTTCATGGGCTGGGGCTATTGCCTCTGTTTGTCCAGCTAGCCACCCGAGTGCTGCTAGCTAGCAACAGAGGACACATGCTCCCTGTTTTGAACCACAGTAGGAGAGATGGAACTGAGAAAAGTCTATTTGGCTTACACTAGGCAAGTTTGCTAAAGCTTGCTGAGCCTAGACTGTAATACCCCCAGCCCCTGCAAGCAAGTCTTCCTTTTAAGGGACAAAGAGAAGGGAGGTTGATCATAAGCAACCCTATTTGTCTGGATATTGGGGGCTGTAAAAAGCAAGGACGAGTGGTCCAAGGAGTGATTGAGAAGGCGTTTGTTGTAAATATGAGGGAGAACACAGCCAGAGACATCTGGAAGAGAAACTAGTGGAGTAAACATGGCCAGTAGACTCAATGAGGTCATAAGGAGTGGTGGGGAGTGAGAAAGGACACAAAGAGAAGAGGGAAAAGAGGAGAGATGAACAAGAGAGAAGGGACCAAGAGAGAGGGGACCAAGAGCCAAGAGAGGGCCAAAAAAACAAGAGAACACAAGGCTCAAATGGCAGGCTTATGTAGGAATGAGAAGCTGAGGGAGGAAAGCCCAAGATCTGGATTTTAGGGTAGAGGCAGGGTGAGAAGAGCCAGGATGCTAGCCTGGACTCTGTAACAGGCATATTCCATGCTGAAAGCCTGGGGGCTAGCATGAGCTTTGATGTGGTATGTAACAGACATAAACCACAGTTAGCCATTTGTCCCCCAGTTTCTTTTGGACCTGATAGGTAATTCTTTAATGGCTCTGTGAGGATTTGCCTAAAGACCTCATGGCATGGAACGTGCCATCTGGCAGTATTGTGCCAAGAAGGGGGAAGAGGCTGGCAAGCAGGGCGGTAGGGTGATAGGGGAGTTTCAAAAGGGAAGAAGGCTGTTAGCTGATTTCCAACCCCACTATTTACTTACAAGAGTCATTTATGGGTCAAACACATATTCCCGTCTTAGGGTTCTCCTAATCAAATGAGCATCCCACATGACCTCCTCCATGACCATTTTCCTGCTGTGACACACTTCAGTCCTTCACTGTTTGCCCAGCTGCTGGCAGTCCATCAGAGGGTGCACAAGCATAACTTTGGGGCACCTGGGATGCCTGTGCCACCTTTATCAGTTTGGCTGAGGGAGAAGGGAAGAGATTGTGGCAGCTCCTTCCCCCACTTCAGGCCTTTCCCCCTCTCCTCTGCTGACTGTTCTTCGCCCCAGGCCAACTATTGAGTGGAGGTAGACTGTTGTGGGTAGGTAGAGCAAAGCTGAATGCAAAATGTAGAAATGGAAAGTTGGCTGTGACCCAATGAGATCTCAGTTCCCCTCGGGGGATCTCCCCAGACTATAAGAAGCTTTGAGTCTATTCCAGGTGTCAGGGACAGATGAACAAGTCTTTTTCTGAGATCAGCAAACAACTCTCCTCTCCTCCTTCCTAAACCACCCCCTTCCCGCTCACCCCCCCCAACCCCCGCCCATGCTACGCTGTGGAGAAGGAGGAAGTTTTGAGTAGGCATCCAAAGTCAACAGGTGAGTGCCAGGTAACAGGGCACCTCTCACAAGCCACCATGGTCTCCCTGAAGATTTGCTGTTTCCTTGTTCCTGGTTTGGGACGGACCTGTAGCCCAAGGTGTGCCAGGTAGGCAGGTGTTGGACAAACAGCTCCTGTAATACCCTGCAGCCTGGGTCCAGCTGAGCCTTATGTTCCCAAGTCTTTCATTCTGGTTTTGAATCTTGTCAGTAATTGTTAGCTGTTTATGCTACACTGTGGTGGTTGGGAACTGGTTGCATCTTCTAAACAATCTACCTTTCTTGTGTCAGGCACTAAAGAAGCAAATCTTCTAACCTTTGCCTGCTTTTTTTTGTGTCTTGTTTTCAATTAGTTAATTAATTAACTTTATTTGAGATAGAGTCTTACTCTGTAGCCCAGAATTAATCTACAAACTGACTTTGAGCTTGTAACAGTCCTCTGGCCTGGGATTACAGGCAAGGAAGGGTCACCACATCAGCTGCCTTTGCCTGAACTCTTAGCCAAAGTAAACTGCCTCGACTTGTCAAAAGTGACTGGGAAACTTGTTTAATCCCTTCAGACCTAGTACCCTGACTCCCCCTCTTCTTGAAGATGCTCTGAGTCCAGTGGCAGGACTTTGTAACTCAGAAAGCACTGATTCAGATTGAGAGTGCCTGTCTGCTTCAGAACTCTAATTCCCACAAGCCTCTGGGGTTGGGGGTGGAGTCCTCTTGTGGCTGATACCTCTCTGTGGGGTTTCAGCCTACTGCCCAGAGTGGGCCATTGAGTTTGCCTATCTTCCTGCTGACATCAAGGGGAGCAAAGGGCCAGTGTCTGAAGCCAAACTATGGCATGTTCAGAATGGAGTGTGGTGGTCCCAGTGGCCATATACAGGGTCACGTACAGAGTCCATTTTCAGTGTAGAGTCTCCAAAACATGTTTGTCAAACTGTGAGCTCCAGGGTATCTCCCTAGGGAGGATCATCTCTGTGAAACTCCTCATCTCTGTGGCTCATGTGTTCCTGTGTGTTTCAGTGGAGGAACCTTCAACGTAGGCAGCTATTAAATGGATCCAGTATTTCTCAGAGCATCCTATGCAAGGTGAAGAAATAACTTCTGAAGTGGTAGTAGTAATGCAGTCTGGGGATCTTGGAATGATACTGTCTAGGTGTCCTGAGTGGGTTCATTCTCTCTACCAGTTGAAGAGTTAAAAGGTAGGGAGATATGAAGCACAATGGGTAGCAGCCGAGAAACCTCAAGTACGGCAGACAGAACGGACAGTTGAAAAAAGGTATTTATTGGGGGGTGATACAGAGAAAGCCCCTCCGGAGACTCTGAAAGCTGAAAAATCCCATATCTTCTTGCTTGGGGCCCTTCAAGCCTCTGAAATGTTTTCTCCTCTTAAGCTACGGTAGTTGATTGGCCCAGAACTGTTGTGTGGCATGTTCTGAGCAGGCCTTGAACTGGGAGCCTGTTGGTGAGGGAGAAGAGCCTACAGAGACTTTGTTTTAAGTGTCCAGGCTTTTGTCTCAAGTCAGGAGGGTGAGGAAGAAGATGGGCATCTTGGGAATTCCACCACCTTCCTTATATAGCCAAGGCCCTCTCCGCATTTGCCAGCCAGAGAGTTCCTCTAACTCTGTGTCTCTCAGTAGGGCGCAGTGAGAAGCACTTATACTGAGTGACCTGGGATACATAGACACCCTTATGGATCCTTGACATCTGTGCTCCATTGCTCCAAAAGCCAGCAGGTACCTGAGGGCTAGTGTCTGAACTCTCAGCTTTCAGTCTGGCTGCATGAACTCTTCCTACTCCACGTCCCATGAGGCTCAGACTGGAATAAACCAGTTAGTGATTAAGGAAAACAAATGGCTGGAAATGACTGTATGTGTAACTTCCCACACAGGAGTCTCAAGGGGAGAAACACGAAACCTCATGAAACTCTATGCAGGAAAACACCTGACCAGAAGACAAGGTTATTGTCAGGTCCAGAGGAAACCCCACTTCCCCAAATTCCAAAAGGCAGCACCCAGAAATGACCGTCTTGACTCAGGGTCTGCTGAAGTATAGGATTACTGAAGGATACTGCCAGCGTTCCTGAGGAACCCATGAAAGAGTTTCTGTCCACCAGAAAGAGGTACAGACCATACCTATCTCCCTTTCCACTGGAGGATGAAACATCTGACATACAAGGATGCATACTAAAGCCCATGCTAGCCCCAGGCTCCTTTAGTCCCTAGTCACACATACTTGCTATGCATTTCAAAGTGAATGTCAGCCTTCTGGCCCTTCTCACTGGGCTAGTTCCCAGACTGTTGCAGTTCATACGCACCCTTCTTCCCCATAACTCTGTGCCCTATATACAAGGGCAAGGTTTTCCCTACCCCAAGCCCAAGCTAGCCTCAATATTTTCTCCCACTCTACTCTTCCTGCTTTCCCAGGCCTGGCCATGTCCTCTCTGATTTTTCTCTAGGTGCCTCTGGCTCTTCGTTCTCTCTCTCTCTCTATCTCTCTCTCTCTCTCTCTTGCTCGCTCCCTCGCTTGCTCTCATCATGAAGCAGTCATTTCAGTGGTTTCTTTACTGTGTCCTCCATTACAGCTATCAACAAATACAAACAAGATGGCAGACAAAGTAGTAGCGATCAAGGATAGAGACTGCAGGTGGGCCACATGTCCCAGCTTGCCTTTTCCTTGGAAGTATGGGATGTTTCCTCTAACAGTTTCCTCATCCCTAAGATGGGAATGGGCACAATTACCTTCAGAAATATGGCATCCAATGCATATAGAATGAGCTGTGTAGAGACATGTGTACGAGAAGTTAGCTACATTCCTAAATAGAAAGAGGAGTGTTAGAGAGCTGTGCCCAACTGTTTCATCTTGTGAAAATCAGTGTCATCCCTGAACCCTGAAAGGGAGGTGGTCCCCAGAAGTGCCTCTCATTCTAGCTAAGTAAGGATGGGTTCCCTGCTCCTCACTTCAGTGGCAGGAGCATGGTGCTGGTGGAGTTGGTCTGCTCTGTATGGTTTGTCTTTGACCCGTTAAGCTTATAGCCTGCCCCGTTCATGTGTACTTCCTTTGGGACATAAAGGAGAAATGTCAACAGGAGTTACCCTACTTCCTTCTCCTGGCATCTACTCAGATCTCACTTACCCCTGCCTCCCTCCAAACACCAGGGCCAGATATCGATCTCCTGCAGCTCCTCCTGGTGGATCTTGAGGTTCCTTTAAAGCACCTCCACTCCTGGAACCTTCCCTGGCTCCACTATCGAACTGCTGGGTGGGGATCCGTTCCTGCTATTACCCTCTTCTACTGAGATGGGCAGCAAGACAGGACAGCACAGCTGCTCAGCAGTTCAGAGGATGGGGAAGTTCCAGCAAGGAAAAGCAAGAAGCTCCCGAGGAGACAGGTCGTGTATGTGTGTATACATATGTGTGTGTGTGTGTGTGTGTGTGTGTGTGTGTGTGTGTGTATGTATGTATGTATGTATGTATGTATGTATGTATGTACATATAGTCTTGTGGAGTCTTACAACTTAATACAGGCATTGCAAATTATGGTTGAAGGCCTACTGCAGCTTCCTGTTTCTGTGAAAGTTTTGCTGGAATGTAGAATAGTCAGTGGACCCTCTCTAGCTACAGAGGTGGGGCTGAGTGGATGCCTCCGAGGCTTCTGAGTTATCAAATCTAAGGTATTTGCTGTGTGTCCCTTGGAGGAAAAGTTGACCATGTCTTAGTTTAATGTATTAGCTTCTGGAAGGGATGATCTAAGGACATCCAGTTCAATGCAATGGCTTTGCCAAGCACAATAGTCCAGTGTACATCATGTCCCCTCCTCTTAGTTACTCACCATTTTCCCTTGGACAGCTAATGGCCTGAGAAGCCCTGCATGTAAGAATCTGTTGATTAATCTAGAACGCCCTAAACATCTTAAAGCTACAACTTAATTTCCTCTCACTAACCCTTAACATCCCTAGAATCGATGTCCTATGGATATTCCCAGTAAAGACTGATTGGATAGGCACACCAAACAGTCTGAACTTTTGGCCCATCCCAGACATCAATAAACGAAGTGGTCTTGACTGAATTATGTACCCTTAAAGAGCTGCTGGTTCATTGATGGAATGAAGCAATAGTTCCTGTTCCGTTTCTCTCATTGATTTCTCAGGCAGGCTGTGATTGTGGGTAGAACATAGTCTGGAGCAATGGTTGTGGTGTGACACACTTTTGACAAAAGCTGCAGTGGTGAAGTGGAAAGATACTAGGCCAAAGTCATGTGCTTCTCTCTCTCTCTCTCTCCCTCTCTCTCTCCCTCTCTCTCTCTCTCTCTCTCTCTCTCTCTCTCTCTCTCTCTCTCTCTCCACTAGCTTTCTTACCTGAGTGACTTATAACAAGTGACTGCTTCCACCAGGCCTCAGAGTCCCTCTAACACAGTGGTTCTCAACCTCCCTAATGCTGTGACTCTTTAATACAGTTCCTCATGTTGGGGTGACTCCCAACCATAAAATTATTTTTGTTGCCACTTCATAACCATAATTTTGCTTCTGCTATAATCATAATATGAATATCTGATATGCAGAATATCTGATTTACAACCCTTGGGAAAGGATCATTTGACACCCCGCCCAAAGGGGTCCCGACCCAAGGGTTGAGAACTACTGTTCTAGTTTAAGCATCCAAAGATTTGTGTTTCCTCCTGGCTAGATGCATTCAACCTGCCTACTTACTTATGACAGGTTTCCCATCAGGACCGTGGATATTTCCTTTGGCTTTCTTGGTACAGTGTCTGGGGACATAGGTGTGAATAGGTATTTCTGAAGGACTTTAATGCCACTGACAGCTTAGAAGGCAAGACTGGGCCTTCTGGTAACGTCAGTGTGACAGTTCTTAAATTGGTGTTGGGACTTTTCTTCCCCCACAGCTTATGTTGCTCAATGCCTGCACTGCCCAAGTACAGAATACAGAGCACTTGCTAGCATATCGGGTAAAGAAAATACCAGTTGTGATTGCTGAAAAGATGGAGGTTCCCCAACAGATACTGTTATAAGACAGAATTCACAAAAAATTCCTCTCATTTGTCCTTCTGTCTTTCCCAAACCATCTCCAGCCTTGTCCACAGCCTTTGATACAAAAGATTCATAAACAGTGGAACAAGAGGAGGTTGATAATGAAAAGTACCCCTTTCTTCCATCATTTAGGGAAATCCCAGAAAATCTTGACCTGGCCCAAAGACCTACAGTGTAATGAGAACAGAATCAAATAGGGAGTTACGATATGAAGAGTGGAGGCTCTTTCTTCCTGTCTCATGCGGAGACTACATACTGACACAACATCTAGTGAACCCCCAAACAAAATGAATAGAGACCCTTGGGTGTTCAGAACTCCTGCCAGGAGGATCCTCAGTGCCCACTAAGTCCATGCCATCCCCAGCCAAACAGTTATGGGTGTTTAATTTGCTGAAGTCCCACTGGAGATGTAGTGGAATAGATTAAATACAATTAGTGTCCTTAAGGAGTTATGGTTACGCTTGCTCAGGCAAGCCTGGTATATGAGAATACTGTTAAGTGTGAGCAGCAGGCTTAGTACTAACAGGCAGAGAGAAGGAAAGGTGCCCAGAGGCAGCAGTGATGCACACTGATGTTTCTGGAGATATCTCACCCCAGCACACTCCTCTCTGAAAGAAAAGCTTGTAAGGGACAGAAGGCTAGGCAACTGAAGAACAGTCAGACCTCGAGACCTTTCTTGAAGACTTCTTTGAGTCCTTGTATTGTCATCTTAGCTTCAGAGAATGCCTGGCCTCTGAGGCCCAAGCTGGTATGCTCCTGTGTCTCCAGGTGGAGGCTGAACTCAGTTAGCTTCGTGTGGGTGGAGGGAAAGGAGAAGAGGATAAAGCTGTTTGGATTTGGTCTTCCCTTCATGGTGACTGAGCTATTTACCTTTCCATCATCAGGGTCTTGGGTCATTCTCCAGGACGGTCAGGCTGGCTTGGGGAGGAAGAAGGTTACTCTGTTGAAAGTTCTTTCCCTCATCAGGGAGCTTATCTGGTAGGAAATGTGTCATCTGAATTAGAGTGATCCTGGGTACCCTTTCTTTCTTCTGAGCTGCATAGAGACACATAGAAGGCTATGAGAATTTCCCAAGACACAAGTCTAGTAGCTAGGCCCTTAGAACATATTGATTGGTCCAGATGATTTGATCCCTGGCCCTGAGAACCCCAGCGTCTCCTAATGGCTCCCAGAAATCCTCAGTCTCTTTTCACCAAGACCATACAACATGGAACATTCACATCAAGAGTCTGTACCTGTAGGACTCTTACACAACCAAGCATAGTTAGATGACTCAGAGTAGAATTCACCTTTTCAACATCCCAAAGTGTGGCCACTCCATCTAACCTGACCCACTCAGTCTAACACAACTCAGTCCTGAGGCTATCGGGTGGAAAAAACCATTTCTTTCCCTAGACTTGGGTTACTTCAGCTCAACTCACATGTCCTCTGTCTGCCAAGGCTCCTTTTCAATAGGATCAGAGCAGCAATTAGAAGCAGGGCCAGCACAGTGGAGACTGGAGTCAGGATCCGAGTGTGGCTTTCTCCTTCCATCAGAGCACTGCAGGGGAGGAATTGGGCAAGGAAGAGATGAGCAGAGGACCACGGAGGTCAGAAATAGATGGAGTACTAAGATGGATAGCTCACCTCTCTCATTTCACAGGTGGACAACCCAAGTTCCAGGCTAATTGGCTACCCTTGGCCCTGTAACTGGTTCCCAGCAGAACTGTTCTCCTCAGCTCCTAAAGCCCTAGTCCTTTCCCTCGCTCCACTCTCCTGCGCATGGGCCACAATATGCCACATTGAGAGAGAGAGAGAGAGAGAGAGAGAGAGAGAGAGAGAGAGAGAGAGAGAGGATGAGCGAGAGCCAGGATGTTGGCCCAGTCAATTGACTCTGTGACATCTTTTCCTTGTGCCTTCAGCAACTTATGTCCCTTCTCTGGAGTTCTGCTCCCCACATTAAGCAGAAAGTCCCAAGGGTTCTGGCCTAAAAGTGACTTCATCGTATCATTTAGATTTTTGCTTGCAAACCACTGGCAAGCATTCAGAGAGCAGCATCACGGCATGGGCTATGAGGTGTGAAGGAAGGTAGCTGACGGATATGCGCTCTATCCCACCCTTTACTGACTGGTAAGATACAAGGGAAAGCTGGTCAGGAATCAGGGCAGACCTGGGGTCCCAAGTCAGAAGAAGGACGCAAGGCTTACCTCTTCATGGATGGCCCCTTGACAGAAACCCACACAGGGCCTGCTACTGAAAGCTGGCTTGGTGTTGGGGGGCTGCTTTCTTCTGTAGTGTTTTCAAGACTCCCATCAATGCTCCTTCCTTCCTCGGATGCCACTTCCAAACAGGTAGCATTTAAGGTCTGTGCACTTGGAGCTGGTGATAACTCCTCCAGGGAGTGCAGCATTTGTTGCTTAGACACCTCTGTTTTGTCTTGGAGAGTTTCCCAGGTCACATGTTCTGAGATCAGGGCCGATGGCCTCGTGGTTCCTGTGGTCTTCCTGGGTGCTTCTGGAGACACCCTGACGTCTGTTTCATCTCGTGGCCCATCAGTCTCTGGGGTTGTGCCTTGCCTCCTTCCTTCACTCGTGGTAACACTGGGTGTTACTGAGTTCCTGGTGCTCCACAGCCAAACACCCTGTGTTGTGCTGGACATGCTTCTTGATTTTGGAGACGGACCCTCTGGAGTGGGGACTGCTGCCCTGATAGAGCCCTCCTCTCTGCTGCCTGTCCCCGGAACCATTGTCCTGGCTGTTCTTAAGGTTTGTCTTCCATTGGCTGAAGATGTAGTTTTGCTGGTACCTGTGGTTGGAACTGTTCTGTCCCATTCTGAGCCTGAGCCTTCTAGGATCTGGGTGATGCCTGAGGTCCATCCGTTGCCTGCTGAGGATGCTGCTCCAGGAGATGCTGTGGTGGGCTCACCGGAAGCTGGTGCTGCTGCATAGGTGGTGTTGGATGGACCTGTGTGGACACACAGAGAGAAAGGCCAAGCAGGAAGGCTACCTGGGTTACCTACTCGATTCAGCAAAGGGTATTTGATCAAAGCATGTGTTAAGAAGGATGCACCACACTAAGAGATGTGATTTTTCTGCCAAAATGTCCAAAAAATTAGAAGTTGAGCATCTCAACCCGCTTCTATTCTTTTGTAAATATTCACATTTTTTATTCCTATTTTCTTCCCTCAGGCCTGTATATTCCCTATTCAGCTACTCATTCATCTACTATGCATGCTACCATTCAGCAAAAGGGCAAAGAAGCTGCTGATTGCATCAGACTGCAGCATTCAAAGGGATTTATATGCTCGCCAGAAAGATGGACTCTGACTAGGTATTCTGCAGAGCAGGCTTTATGGCGCATACCCTGCCCTTACACCTCCACCCAAGAGGCTGGATCCAGCCTCTAGAAGAGAGCTTTGGAGGTGTCAGATGTCTGCAGGGGGTTGGTGGGGGGACTCAGCAAGGGGCTACCATAGAAAAGTCTAGCCCCAGACCTTCTGTCCTCCCGTGAAGCCCTCTGGAACCAGAGAAATATTGTCTAGGTCACAGCATTTTTGAAACTTAGCTCAAACATTCACTCTGCAACACTGAGGGTAGAAAGGGCCAGGCAGGAGACCCTGTGTGTATTTTGTTGGGCGCTTTCCCCTGCTATCTGCCTTCTTGAAGATGACTTCTATCTAAATCAAAAGTTTTCCTCCTGGAGTCTTTCTCCTACCTCCCTCACTCACCCCCTTTTGTTGCCTAAGGGTTAAAACTTTCTTGGGCTTTTGATCCTTCTTTTGTAATCATTTCTTTTGGACATTGGCTTTACAAAAATTGGCCCTTTAGCCATCCATCTGCACATACCTGCAGACACAGTCAGATTCACGCTGAAGAATAGCATGTCGTTTCGGTCTCCTATGCCACAGCGGTAAAGTCCCACGTCACCCAGGGACAGTCGGAGCAGCCTCACCACAAACAAACCGCTCTGTGGAATGTCAGTGAGAGCCGCGCGCCCACGGTAGTCAGGGTGAGTGTATTGGTTGGTGGACACGACAGTGTGACAGATCCACAATGGAGACCCCAGGCGGCACCAGTATTTTCTTTGATGCCTGTTGACTGAGGAGGGGGCGTAATGGCAATGGATGGTGACAGCTCCCCCAGTGTTCCCAGTCACCAGTCGCGGGCCTCTCAATGCATTTGTACCTGCAGGCAGAGACAGCAAGTACAGGAGAGTCACTGTTGGAGAGTTAATTACCGACTCCACTTGTCAGAAAATGCAGCTGGGAAGGTGGCCTGTAGAACTGAAGAGAGCACAGCCACTGAGGGAGGAGGCTTTGCCCAAAGGTCTGAGTGGAAGCTGAATTCAAGGTCTCAACACAAGGACTCTTACCCAGTATTTGGCTAATACATATGTGTTAGGAGTTCTCCTGCAAGTCTGTCTAGAATCTGCATTCATTCCACTAAGCTCCATCTAGATGCCTGTAAGAAGGCGGAGGCCACTCCAGACAGAGGGCGCTGGTCATCGTGGCACATAAAAGAGAAGTGCTACTTAGTGTGGACATATTCCACAGGTCTGAACTGAATTTGCATCAGTGCAGCTCCATACATCCCAGGGGTGGGGGTGGGGTGAATTCAAAATACATCCCAACAAAATAATAAATACCAAGTTGACATTTTAAAATCTGATATACTTTTATCATTATCCTTTCTTGTTTGTTACTGTTAATTTGAAAATCATTTTAAAGAATTTTTTTCCTTTTTAAGATTTATTTTTAAATTGTGTGAGTGTGAGTGTGTGTGTGTGTGTGTGTGTTTGTGTGTGTGTGTGTTTGTGTGTGTGTGTGTAATACGATAGTAGTCTGGCTTGGTTTATACATTGCTCAGTTAGATTTTAACACTTTTCTGTATGTTTCTCCTCTCGGTTTTCCAGCTGCCAGTCTCTACTCTTGTTCCTACACACAGTTCATATGTTGCCTCTTTCCTACCCTCCTCTTTATATTTCTTGGTTATGACCTTCCTTAGCTTTAACAAACTCTAGAATCTGTACCCTAAGAGCACCCCAACTTCCTCCTTCCAGGCTGCCTTTCCAGCTTGTTTTTTTCAAAGCTGACCTATTAATAAAACCGATTCCCATCCTCGTCTACCCCGCTCTCCTCTGAGTCCTAATCTTGGTAACTGGATTGGACATACACCTTGTTCATTTATCTTCCAGTGGTTACTGATGTTATAGTGCTGCTGCTGTTGCTGAGTAGGTATAACGGACATATGTGCTCTCTGTTCCCACAGTCAATATTCTAGTCTAGAAGATCAGAGACCGAAGCTGGCATCCTGTGTTGCTGGATTGAGGAACTAGTACTGAATTTTGCACCTCAGCTCTACCACAACCCAGTCCCATCTGAACATGGCAAATACTTCATCCAAAAGAATACTGTCGATAAAAAAAAAATCTAAGCAATGACATAACCCCAGATATATAAATCCCAGCATAAGAATCATGGAAAACCAAGGCTATGTTAAATCTTGTAAAAATTACTAATCCTACAGCATTCTCCCCAATCTTAATAAGTTAGATTATATGCTAATAAAGTCTTCAAAGAATTCAATCCCACTTTGGAGAGAGAAAAAAACAATCACAGGAGGCTGGGGCTGGGGGTGGGGGAACCTGTGTGGGAGAGGGGAGGGGGAGGGGAAAAAAGGAACATGATCAGGTATGGAGGGAAGAAAGAAGAGAAGCCCTGAGGGCCAGCAGAATGAATGGAAATATGCAACCTCAGGGGTGGGAGGTGGGGGGACCCTCTAGAAAGTACTAGAGATCTAGGAGGTAAGAGACTCTTAGGATTTAAAGTGAGGGGCCTTAGATGAAATGCCCAACAGTAGAAAGATAGGGCATTAAGTAGAGGGATGGGGTTGCCATCACTGCCATTCTGACCGAGAACTGTTCCTATCTAAAAGAACTGCAGGGACAAAAATGGAAAAGAGACAGAGGGAAAGAAGGTCCAATGACCAGCCCCAACTGGGATCCATCTCAAGGGGAGGCTCCCAGGCCTGACACTGATACTGATGCTATTGTGTGCTTATAGACAGGAGTCTAGCATGGTTGTTCTCTCAGAGGCGCAACAAACAGGTGACTGAAACAGATGCAGATACTTACACCTGACCATTGGACTGAAGTTGGGGACCCCTGTGGTTGAATTAGGGAAAGGGTGGAAGAAGTTGAGGAGGAGGATGACCCTAAGGGAAGGCCAGCAGTCTCAACTAACCTGGACCCCTGAGATCTCTCAGACACTGGGACACCAACCAGGCAGAATACATGAGTTGGTCTGAGATCCCCCAACAGATACACAGCTTGGTCTGGCCTCAGTGAGAGAAGATACACCTAACCCTTGAGAGAGTTGAGGCCCCAGGGAGTGCGGAGGCCTGGGAGGGGAGGGACATCATCTTGAAGACAGGAGGAGGAGGAATAGGATGAGGGACTGTGGGAGGGTGGACTAGGAAGGAGCCAATGACTGGACTGTAAGAAAAAAAGAAAGAAAGAAGAGAAGAGAAGAGAAGAGAAGAGAAGAGAAGAGAAGAGAAGAGAAGAGAAGAGAAGAGAAGAGGAAAGGAGAAGAAAAGGAAAGGAAAGGAAAGGAAAGAAAAGAAAAGAAAAGAAAAGAAAAGAAAAGAAAAGAGAAAAGAAAAGATGAATCTCATAAGAGCACAAAGGTGAATTAGAGTAAGGAAGTGAATACGAGATACAGAAATTCTATAAAGAAATGGAAACACAGAGGAAAATCCAAACTGAAATACTGGAATGAAAAACACACTAGGGACTTGGAAGCTCTGTGGAAATCCTCATCAATAGAATGGTCAGAATATCTGAGCTAGAAGACAAGGTGGAGAAATTGGCACACTCCAACAAGGACAGAGGTGACTAGTGCGTGGCTATAGGAGGTACTATAAAGACATTTGGGGCATCATGGAAGATCAACTTAAGACTCACTAGCATAGAAGAAGGAAGGGGAGGAAGAGGAGGGAAAGGAGGAGAAGAAGAGGAGGAGGAAGAGGAGGAGGAGCAGCAGGAGGAGGAGGAGGAGGAGGAGGAAGAGGAAGAGGAAGAAGAAGAAGAAGAAGAAGAAGAAGAAGAAGAAGAAGAAGAAGAAGAAGAAGAAAAAGAAGAAGAAGAAGAAGAAGAAATTTTCATTTTCAGTAAAGTCAAAGTAGGAAATTTTAAATAATTAAGAGATTCCAATTCAGATACAGGAAACATTTAGAACACCACATAGAAAAGACCAGAAAAGAAGTCCCCTTGTGATATGATAATTAATCTACTAAATATACAGAACAAAGAAAATGCATTGAAAATGCCCAAGAAGCATCCAGTTGCATATCAAGGCAGACCCATACATAACAGATTCCTCCATAGAAACTTTCAAAGCCAGGAGAGCTTGTGATGATACGCTTTCGATCCTGAAAGGTAATCGCTGTGCTGCCCAGCTAAGTTATCTGTCATTGAAGGAAAAATTTTTCCACAGTAAAATTATGCTGACTGCCAATCCAGCTTAATAGAAGATAAAATGGAAATTGCTCAGATTGAAGAGAATGACAAATGAGGCCATAGGAAAGAACAAACCACTCTTTAATAATAATAGTTAAGCAAGAGGAATAAGAAAATGCCAAACAACAAGTTCAATAAACATTGACAGGAATTAATGCACAGCTCTCAATTTCCCATAAAAGGTGGATTAATACTACTTTAGTATGGCGAGACTATGGAAAAAAATGAGCCAAGCAAACTGATCTTGGAAACAAGCAAGTGTTATTTTTCTGGAGCAGTTCTCAATTCTGAAGACACGCAGAACCCAGGTGTACACAGTTTCATAAAGCAAATATACTGTATGTAAAGGCATAGATTAATGCTAACATAAGTGCTGGTGACCTCAAACCCCCTAATCAGGAGATGGTCATCCTAACAAAACCAAACAAATAAAACAAAACACAACACAGAACCATCTGAGTAAGATGACATCATAGGTGAGATGGGTCAGTGGACCTGGCAAATCGCTATAGAGTATTTCATCCAAACATAGCAGAATGCACATTCTTCTCAGCAGCCCAATGGGTCGTATGTTAGGACACAAAGCAAATTCTAACAATATAGGAAAATCCAAATAATCCCTTGTATTCTGTATCAGTACCATTGAATACATTAAAATTCAGTGGCTAAATGACCCCCAAATACACACACACTCTTGGAAACTAGGCAGTACACCACTGAAGGATGTTCATAGAAGAAATCAATAAGAAATAGAATTAAAATAAAAATACAACATAGCAAAATGTGTGGGATATATTGAGGGCAATCCTGAGAGGAAAATGCATATATGTTAAAAATCAATCATGGACATCTTAAATAAATGGCTTAATGATATACCTTGAGTTCTTGGAAAAACAAGAACAAACTAAATCTAAAGCCACTAGTTGGGATGAAATACTTAAGGTCATGGCAGAAAGTAATGGAATGGAAATAAAAAAGGAATGTAAAAGCAGAGAGAGTTCATCCTTTGTAAAGGTAAACAAGGTTGACAAACTCTCAGTCAAACTAACAGAAAGAGGAGACCAGCGTAATAAGCCTAGAGATGAAAGGGGAGTGTCAGATGTACTAATGAGATGCAGAAAGTTATTAGCATATGCCTTAAAGACACATATTCCACTAACCAGGAATCCAAAAGAAGTAAATGAATAGCTAGATGTATATGACCTATCAAAAATTCAGCCAAAAGAGATGGCTCAGTGGTTCTTTCAGAGGACCCGGGTTCAATTCCCAGCTTTCAACTCTCTGTAACTCCAATTCCAGGGCATCTGACACCCTCACACAGACATACATGCAGGCAAATGACCAAAGTGTAACCTTCACTCATGCTTCTGTAAGCAAAGCTAATTAAGGTAACCAGGACACACACACACACACACACACACACACACACACACACACACACACACACGAGACTTGAAGGCAACTACTTAGAAAAAGGAAGAGGATCAGCTAGAATGGAAGGGGGTGAATATGAACTAAACACATCACATACATCTATGAAATATCATGGTAAAGCCCATTGTTATATGTGAATTCATTATATTAATACAAATGAAGCTAAAAAATTGGACCAACAAAACATAGACAAACCAACACCAGCAACAAAAGAGTTTTAAGATAACAACAGCAGAGCATAAAGACAGCCACCTCTGTCTGAGTGCAGATGAATTTGTGACTTGTGTCTTACCTGGGACCTAAGGTCTAATTACAGGAGAGTAGCAACCATAAATGCTTTGGTTGTATCAATACCATGAAGGCTTAATTAAACAACATAGCACAAACCACATGCTAAAGGTTACTGGTATTACAGTTTATCATTAACAGTCAAGAATATTAATCATCATTGAAATTATTAAAATTTTATTATTAAATTGTTCCCACCCTAGATTCTAAGAATTCTGTGTCCTAGAGCTGACACATTTGAAAGGGTCACTGTGCCACCATAAATCAGGAGGATGCGGCAGACTGGTTTTGCTGATTGAGAATCTTTGATGGACTCTTGCAATACACTAACTTTTTCATTAATACCGAAATTAAGAACCAATACTGTAGGATCATGAAAGGCAGTCTGGTTCCTGATCGAGATAACGCTAGAAACCCCAGTGACCCTAAAGGGACAGAAGGCGTTTCACCCTGCTCCCTGGGAACCAGGCTCCTGGCACGAGGCCGTAGCCCTCCATAGATTTGTGACCATTAGGCAGGTAAGGGCAGTGTCCCAAACCCCTCCACAGGTAGAGGATGTGACCTGTGGTCACGTAGACTCAAGACAGATCTCCATTTTAATGAGGTACCTAAAGGCCTGGAGGCTTAGCCAATAAACTCTCCTTCCCAGACACTCCTCCCTGCAAAAGGTATTTAACCTCTGGCCCGCCCTGAGAAATGGAGTACGGTTTTACTCATCCACTTTCCACCATGACAATAAATGCCTTAAAACCATGACTGCCTCTTTTCATTGGGATCCACCATGGGGAGCAATGGAGAAGGCTTTCACCTAAAAAGCCACCATCTAATCTCCTATAGACGGTCTCTCTGACCTCCCAGCCACTGTCTCGACCAAGTTAAGCCAAACCCAGCCTCCTGCCATCAAGACTCTCCCCTCAGGATCCAGCGAATTTTCCCTTTTCCCCCTGGGCTAGATTCAGTTCACAGGCCCTCACTCTGTTCTTAGCTCTTCTGAGGCTCCCAGCAGCACCAGGGTGCCCAAGAGCCTGAGAACCAGGCATCCGTGGCCTCCTTGCAGGTCTGGGGACACCCCCCAGCTCCCAGCCAGTTCTGGCTGTCCCCAGGACCTCAGACTGCGCCATCCTGCCATCCTCAGAGCAGCAGCGTCCTGCCTGTGGATTCCCCACAACAGTAGGGTAGGCAGGGTCCAACTTCCACATCCTGCCTCCCCCAGCAGTCATGCCCTGAGGCAGAGCAGACAGGGACCCCACTTACCCTACACAATAGCTCAAGTACTCACGTGGTGAGCTATTAAATATAGCTCTTGGCTTCCATAATGATTTAAGGATTTAAATTATATACTAGTCAACTGTGATAATTAAAGAATGGGCTGGTATTTAGGATTAACTCACCTGGGGACCCTATTGCTAAGTCTCTGCTTCTTGCTGGATGGATGGGGAGTGGGGCAGGGTCTCACTCATCTCCATCATTGTCCAACCATAGTGTACTATGTTGCTCTGACTTCCATTGGGGACTGGGGCAGGGACTGGGAGTGAGCACCAGGGTGCCCCAACTGCAGGCCTTATACTGGGATAAGACTTAGTTTGACAAAGGAGATCTGTGGCCAGACAGAGGGAGAAGAGGGGCTGTACCTGAAAGGGAGTTCTTCCAGCAGCAAAGGGGCGTGGGAGCTGTGTGTGCTTCCACATTGTAGAGATGGGTCCTGAACTGAGGAGAGCCAGCCTGCAGCCATCTGGAATGTGACCTTCTGTGTGGAGGGGTCATGGATGAACCTGGGTGAAGAGAGAAGTCGAGCTATCAGGTGCCACCAAATGCCTACAAATCTATTCTTAGGAATGAAGTGTGAGGTCAGCTCTAATCCCTGTCCCAACACTCCATGGAGTAAGAGAGCAATCCTCACCGCCTCCTGCTCACTCTAAATCTGCTGGGTATTAAGTGGCAGTACGGGGGCGACGAGCCAAAGACTACACCTCTTAATGTTCACAGAGCCTGTGGTCATGCAGGGATACAGGAGCAGGTCTCTGAGTGGGGATTAAAGTACGGACTGACCTTAGAACTGTCAAGTTTAGAATACTTAGAGACATAAAGCAGTCTGTTTTCTGTATGTGAACAGAGAGGCCCTGTGCCTTCCTGAGGTACAATAAGATTAGAGAACTCTCCATCACACATCACAGAGCAGCAGCGGTGACTGCTGCTACACTGTGACTTGTCAATGAGCCAGACATGAGTAATCCATTTTTAGTATTATCACAGTACTTTCGCTTGTTAGTGAATTCAATAACGATTTGTAGAACAAGTCCCTGGACTAGAGTCTAACTGATAGACACTCCACATACACTATAATCTTCAGTGGCTCCCCATTACCATCATAACAAAATGTAGGCACCACTGCATGAGGAAAGGATCCGTTACCCTCTTGCCTGGTCTATACCTGGCTGCCTCAGCATGCCAGGCTGCAAGTACTGCCAGGACTGGATTCTATCGCTAATGGAATTGTCCTCAGCTCCTGATGCATACTAAGCCCTGTATAAATACCCATTAAGTGAGTGACCAGTTATATTTTTAATCATGTAATTCCTTTGTTTACTGACTTCTTTATGTGTAGGATAGGGTCTCCACTTTTATGTTGTTAGTGTTGGGCCTGGTGCTTAAGTGTTTGTCAAAGGAGCGGACACTAAGCCTGTAACATTTGTGTTTGGCAGTCCTTGGAACCTTAGAACACATTGTAAACGGCTAACTTTCACTCGTCCATTTAAGCGGCAGAGAGCAGGGGTGGAGGTGGGGGCCTAGGTGGTGTGTGTGTGTGTGTGTGTGTGTGTGTGTGTGTGTGTGTGTGTGTGCTTGACTATTCTAGGTAGCATTGAGCTAGGCACATGCAGTCTCCCCTAAGCTCTCATGGCCTTCATTTCCCAGAGCTCAGATCCACGGTGCAGTGACGTTGGATCCCAGGAAAGAAGGCAGTAGACCTGCCTGGTTGGTTCTGAGTTCCACTGCCAGCTCTCCCACAGTCTCTGAAGCCTGGCTGTTTATGGACTCACCATGGAGCAGACAGAGTGTGAGAAGAAGTATTTCCCATCTCGTTCTCAGGCTGGGGACCTGCAGCCAAAGACAAGAGGCCAGAGGGAGGCTTGTGAGAAGCTGGAGAGAGTGGTCGGGAGTCCAGGGCTCGGCACTCTGGCTGTGCATTCTCAGTTTGCTCCAGTAGCTGGGTAGCTCTACCCGAAAGGCAGGGCCAGGGAACTGCGTGTCCTGGCAAGTGAGGTGCTGCCAGGAAGATTTGCTCATGAGTTTGCCTTACTCATGAGATTTCTGTGTTTAAAAGAGACAAATTCCTCCGTGAGATCCCAGCCCTAGCACCCCAGGGGAGCTCTAAACTGGTGGGAGGCAAAGACCAGAAAGAGTGTAAAAAGCCACTTTGCCTGGAAGGGGCAGTCTCAGGGATCTGGCCTTCTCTGGGGGATACAGATGTTTCTCAGTACGGGACAGACACCTTGTCGGGGGTACAGCATTCCTGGAATGAAGGCTATCACCCCTCTGGCTTTTCTCCTTTCCCCTTGCAGAGAGGAATTCTTTCTCTCAGCGGGGAGGTTTCTGTTTCACTGTCCCTGTACAACTGAGTTAAAACTAAATTGTCACCCTGTCACCCCGTTGGCTGTAGGGTGCCGTTCTTCACCATCATCTCTAGAAAGTCCTCTTGGACCTTCTCCATCTCCATTCTACCCTCTGTTCTGCATTCTCCTGTTGGCCTTGGTAGCTCACTGAAAGCAAAGCCCTATGCCACGTCCTTCTATGCTTACACTCTGAAACCAGATCCAGAGCAGAGTGTGAGCCCCGTGGGCAGCTACTGGGAACAGGAACCCAGTGCTTCTGTCAAGGGACCCCCAAAGGGGTCACGTCTCAGTGATTAAAAAGACAGATCATATCTTACACATATCTTCTGTGTTCTCTGAGGACTTTCATGGGTGTTTGGCTGCAGTTCTCTGGATCTACAGGTGCCACTCTCTTTTCTTTTAACATGAATGCACGCTTTACCAGTCGTAAGAATGATCAGTGCTCCGACTCTAAGTCAGTGGTTGAGCGAGGCGAGGAACCTTCTTCACTCCCAACAATACCATAGAAAGCCACGGGCAGTAGTGCAAGATTGAATCAGAGGAGGAGAAAGGGGATGGGAGAGAGGAGAGAGCAATAAGGAGAAATGCAAGAGATAAAGGAAAAGGGGAGATAAAAGGAGAAGGGAAGAGAGAGGAGAAAAGGAAAAAACTCGAGGCTCCTAGCCACTTGTTAACCAAGCTTGGCTCTGCTCAGCTACATCTATAGAGCCTTTGGCTGCCCTATTGTCTAGGGGCCAAGACAAACTGTGACTTAGTTTGACAAGACCCAGGTTTCTTACATCTTCCAGCTCTCTTCCTACCACAATTTACCATGTCCCCTCCCTTGGGGACTACTGTCAAGGGAAGTCCTGCTCTTCCCTGCCTTAGCTGGTCCTCTCTAGGCTCTCCCAGGGTGTGGCTGCACTTAGTTCCCAGTTTGATTACTATTCACCAAATCCAGGTTCCCTGCATGGCTAGCATTCTGACACCACAGGCTACTGTTTCCAAAGTGTCAAGTCCTTATATGGCTCACATAAAGGCCAACATCACTAGGCCATCCAGAACTTTCTGAAGCCCAGTGGTGCTTTAGGAACAAAGCTGTCTCCATGGGGCAATGAGGAAGCATTGAAGGGGCCTTGTCAATCGTCACCCTCCCTGCCAATGACCGTCAGGAGTCTTTTCTGCAGGACTCTGGGAGTCCCAGATCTTTGTTACCCCAACCACATTCAGAGCTTAGCAGCTTGGGCCCTCTGAGGTCTACTGGGAAACACAGCCACCTCATCTTCCATCACAGGTGGGTGTGTGACTTCCCTGCCCACCCTTAGAACCTCTGAATCTCTCTTCTGCTTTCATCCCCATTCCTGGGATGGTCTGCATGTGCAGAGGGAAGAGCAGAGCATCACCAGGTTTGGCATTGCTGGAGACTGCTAAGTTGACCCTGATGCTTATTGCCCTCCACTTCAAAATAAGAGCCTCTCCTGAGTGGCTATGTGTTCTGTATCTAATGTGTGCTGCTGGCTCTGTCTTACCCAGGTTTCAGACTCAGAATACTTGGCTGCAGTGGAGAAGAGAGTACAGAAAAGGAAGGCTGGGGCTTGAACTCCTGAGTCTTCGCGGCCTTTGTCAGGAGCCTCCCTGCTCAGAGGAGAACCCTGGTGCACAAGTTACAGTTGCTGCTGCAACGTACTACCCTTGCTGGGAGCAAGACCCAGACCTCCAGGAGAAAGCCACGTTACCTTTTGTTCACTGGGCTTAGCTGGGGCACCTTGGTCCATGTTAGTCCTGAGCAAGATCAACTTGGACCCTTTCTTTTATCTGAGGAGATGCTGGTGTTTGGGGGTCTTCCGGTGGCTTCCTCTCGATCTGGAGGCTGAGAAGGCAGGGTGAGGAGTTGATGGCTGTGGGAACTAGAGCTGGAAGACTGCGGCCGAAGGGGAAGCCTTGCTACTCACCTTTCTGCAAGTTATATCAGGGTCCCTTCTCTCGAGTTTTACCGGTGACAGAAAGTCAGTTCTGGTCTCTTGCCCTCGCTGCCACTTGTTTCTTTGGAACCTTTTCCAGGGCTGGTGACAACAGCTTCAGGGTAGCACATTGATCCCCACCTTCCTTCCTCTTATACCCTGTGCAAGGTCTCAGACATTTAGGGTACCCATCTCAGCAGTTTTCTTAGGAGCCTCCAAAACCAGTGATGTAACCACCTGAGCTGGAGAGAAGGGGATTTCAGGGTTCAGGAGAGGAAATCCCCCCCAAAGCTGGCTATCAGCGGCTGCCCGATGGCTGACCTGGACACTTCAGCTTCTAGGAAAAGGCATTTGAGTGGTTTGGTTCAGCAACTTTAGTTTAAATTCATGGTCTGGTGTTTACCAATTTGTGTCCTGCACAAAGAACAATAGAACTAATGAGACGGTCTTCACAGAAGAAAGAGACCTGGACAAGTGTGGCTGAAGCAGATGATTCACTTAAAAAGCACCCCAGTATTTCCCCTGGGAAAACAGTCTACAGAGGCTCTTTTCTTTGCAAAAGATACAATGTTTGTTCCTACAACTGTTGGCCTTGAATTGACACAACCTAAACATGTTGAACAAAGGAGCCCAGAAGAGGAAGGGTGCTGTAGGCTGTGCTTAAGTACCATTGCCAGGGCCCCTCATAGAAAATAACACCCTTGGGCCAAATCAAAAGGTTCTTCTTCTTTAGCATGGATTCAGTTGGTGCTTTGTTACGTAACACCATGGGCAGTTGAAGATGTTATCCAATGCTTTCCCAGATATGGAGACATTGAAGTATAAGTGGGATTCTTGGAGTATGATAACCCGCTACTCCCAAATTTATAAGCACAATTCAAATGGTCCTCTGCATACGGCTTGTGTCCTTAGTTATGCTTCAATACTTTGCAGTGAATTATAACAAAACTGATTTTCCCCCTAAAACACCCAACATATTCTCTGTGTGTGTGTGTGTGTGTGTGTGTGTGTGTGCACTGGTGACTATGATAGTCATGCCTACTGCTATGCCAGGACTTGGCCAGCATAGGTTTCCACTTGGTTCCCATTCCTGAGCACCTGATCTTCATTGGTAGGCAATAACCTCTTGCATGTTAGAGTACACCTGCCACATGAGAGGCATCCTCTTAGAAGTGGTACCCTTGAGTAGTGTGCAATAAGAGGAAGTGCGCATAGCTCTACCCTCAGAGGCTCATCCCAGAACTAATAATTCTCATGCAGGTGCTAGAGGGGTAGCTAAGGCCTAGCCCATCTCTTCTCCTTAGGAAACATCACGCTGTGTTGAATAACATAGACTTTGAAGCCAAGGATTTTTGTTGTTGTTGTTTTGTTTTGTTTTTCTTTGATTGTTTGTTTGGGTGTTTTTGCTTTTGTTTTTATGGGAAAGTAATATGGGTCAGATTATTTGTTCTTTTTAAACCAGACTATTCTAATATGTTAATTAAGAATTAACAGTTCTTGCCTCATGAAGGTATCATGTAGAATAAATGCAAAAAGGTACAATAAATTCTCAGAAAATGTCAGCCACTGGTAACATCACTAGCTTAGTTTATAGCAAGAGGAAGCAGGTGTCTTATACTAACGGAATGCTGAAAATCCCTTGCAAGCTTTCATCTGTTCATGAATCCCCCACTGGCTTCCTCCCCTCTCCCCCTCCTTCCTTCCCTTCCCCTCTCATTTTGGTATTTGAAAGACAAAAATTAAAGTAGTTTAAGAATGTCACTAAATTAAATTTGTATTTTAAAGTCAACATCTTACTTTCATTTTATAAATGATGTGTATTAGAGTGCCTTCAGAATTTAATCCACTTTGCAACAGTGGACTTAAAGGCTACTAAAGACATAAATAGTATCATTATCCCAGGCTACTTTACAATGCACAGACCCGGAGCCAAGCTGTTCTGGCTCTGAAATTTTATGGGAGAGAGAACTTTGTACTGACTCCTATTCGGATAAGGGTGTAACTGAACTTCCTTACCCAGAACAAAGTCTGTGGTAGCACATTTACATTGGCTTCTACCAACTGTGACCCCCTGAGTTCAGAATGAAATGTCAGAGTCTAGTGAAAGTATATTATTAGTCCCTTTCTACCTGTTCCTCCACCCCTGAGCTCCCAGTCTCAGTTTTAGCAAACAGCTCTATTCGATAAACATGATCACAAAGCTAAAACTCAGCAAACAGAAAAGCTCAGCTCTGAAGCGACAGTGGAGAGCAAGAGATGAATGGTGGCACCTTGGGCTGCTTGCTCGGAGCTTTCTCTTCCTTGCTAGTCAAGACTTACATACATTCCTGCTGTATGACTGCAGTTTTGCACCCCTTCTACCTGATGCTTTGAAGCCCTTTCCCCTGCCCTTGTCCTGTGCTGGAAAGATACACTTTTCCAGTCTCGTCAGCATATCAAGGGTTGGAAAACCAACCCTATTACTGCACGTCCTGATCAGCTACTGAGAAACTCACAAAGGAAGCTGAACTATGAGCCTTGTCACCACTCCAAGGAACGACAGAGAAAGCTGTTTGGATAGCTCAAGTGCTCGTTTTATAATGGCATTTGGCAAATTTTTACAGTTACAACCATCATTTAGCTGATAGGAGAGATTGTGACCCTGCAATGTTCAACCCTGAAACCCGATGGCATTCAAAAAGCCGTTAGGAGAATGCCAGGCTACTTTGACTTCCTGCAGTCTGCCCACAAAGGTGGATCAAAAGATGCCAGGATGGCCTTTCAGGAGTGCACACAAGCTGTTTAAAAACTTCCTCTGTGGTTCACACCAGAATGCTTGGTGTGGATCACCATAACAGCCCACATCTCTTACCACATTTTCAGATGGGTTTGAATCTGGGAAGTGAGAGGGACATTCATACTGGTTGGGATTCTTTGGTTAAGATCATAGATTTTTTTTTCAAGACAGGGTTTCTCTGTATATCCCTGGCTGTCCTGGAACTCACTCTGTAGATCTTACCCTGTGATAATGCATCATCGCCCTTGCAGAGATGAAAGGGGCTCTAAGTATTTGATTTGCTACTAAAGAAGCTGATGGCTTTGTGGAGAAGTGTGGAGTTATACTAGCAATTTGATGTTGCTGGCAGATGTTCGATAGCAAAGTAAAAACCACAGGACTGGGCTTATAACTAGGTGGTCACGCAATTGCCTAAAATGCACGAGGGCCTTGGTTCTGTTCTCAGTACCCACAAACAGACAGACAAGCCACAGCAGCAAAACAGTAGTTAACTCGGCTGAGCTTAGTGGAGTGCTGTGCTGTTTGTTAGGACCACGAACAGATGCAGCAGAGGGTGGTGCCCCCTGTGCCAGTGCCAAGTTGTTAAAGTCTTAAGATGGCTGACAGTAAGTGGCTAAGCCGTGTGTCCACTTAGGGGCTCTGTGGGTTCTCTCTTGGGGGCATTGTCATGCATACATTTAGCCCACTTTCTGTACACCCATATGCCTCTACCCCATCTTTCACTCTTTGTCCATGAAGGCTTCTGTTCCTGTCCTAACAAGAAGCAGTAGCCAGAGGAGAGGACAGAGATCAGATCCCCTGCAATTGGAGTTACAATTAATAGTGAGCCACCTGGTGGAGGAGTCCAGAACTGAAGACAGTCCTCTCCAAATCAGTGAGTATTCCTAGCTGCTAAGAGCCATCTCTCTACCTCCCAGCAGACTCTTTTATTTCATGTAAAATAGATAACTAACCACCCTATTTAGAGTTTGATCCATTGGAAGGACTTTCTCTGCCGTTGTCCTCCGAGTCACACTTCTTGTAGTGTGTCTACTGTTCCTCTTCAACTTGACTTCACATAACAAACGAATTCATCTCTACATAACGCTGGGGCTTCTCTCTCTCCTACCTTCTTTTGGGTGCTCCATGTGTTATGAAAATATAAGCAGGGGGACAACTGGGGGTGTAAAGTTCAAGTGAGGCATGGCAAGTGGAAGATGGAAAAGAAGGGTGTGGAGGGAGGAGAGGGAGGGTTATTCAAGATGAAGGGTGGATGAAGAAGCCATATGGAGACCTACTTGTTTGTAAGCTAATTAAACTAGAGCTGCTCTGTGTGGCTGTCAATATCTTTACTCACCAATCAGAATTAACTTGGGGCAGAGTCCCAGGGGCTATGTGCTGGATCCAGGTTTTGGGGACTCAAACTTACCATTATAATAGACAGTAAAACACAAAACCTCGACATTACAAATCCAGATTAATGCTAATGGCCTCTAGTCCTCTTCTTCTGAAGAAAAAGCAAAGAGTGCAATATACCAAATCATGGCATTCAAACACCTAAGGGCACATCAGTGTGCTCATGGAAGATAAGTAGGTGCCGGGAGGGAGTTGGAACTACTATTGTTTGAGTTTTTTTTTTTTTTTCAGAGTCCACCTAGTTTTTGTAGGGAATAGTTGCTGAATTCAAGGGTGACATTGTGGGAGCTCTAACTCCTGTGTATTTTAAAAGTAGAATGGTGGCAATAATATCCAGATTTACTCTCATGAGATAGTGGTCTGTATTTACCAAAGTGGGGCACTTTCAAAAACTTCATCTGGTCCCACTACAAGTCTTAAACCACAATCCTAGGACCCACTGGTCCAACTAGTAACTGTATCGATTCCAATCACCTATCCATTCTATGGCAATTTTATAGGTGTATACAGTATATCGTGATTGTATCCACCCCGATTCCATTCTCTCTTTCCATACTGGTTTCCCTAACACCCATCCCTCCCATTTTTATATCCTCCTCTTCTGTTTTGTTGTTATTTGTTTGTTAATAACCAACAGAATCTGGTTAGTGTCATCTGCATAAACATGAACAATTTATCAGTGACTTGAAAGAAATGTCACCCTACCCCCACACTCATCGGGCAGCCATCAACTGCCAATAACGTCTCTGCTAGGGCTGGGACTTCATGGGCCATCCCCAACCTTTTCCAAGCTGTGATCTTGACTAGCTTGTTTTTGTGCAGACCTTGTATAGGTAACCACAGTTGCTATGAATTCATGAGCACAATAGTGAATTTCACAGCACTGCTTCCATCCTTCTAATCCCCTCTTTGGTGATGTTTTCTGTGCTGTGGGGGTTGATATAGATGCTTCATATAAGGATGAGCTCTTAGTAGCCACTTATTCTTAGCACTTTGACTAACTATGCATCTCTGAGTCAACTATTGCTGCTTTTAAAAAGAAGCGTCTCTGAGTAAAACTGAAAGCAGCAATAGCCAATGCCTAGAAAGTAGTAGGCAAAGGATATGCTTAGTGAAATAACAGTAATAGGTTCCCCCTAGAGGGCCTATGACCTACTCAACCACGGACATTTTTCTTTGTTTCTTTCTTTCTTTGTTTCTTTAGGAGAGGTTGGGGGCTTTCTTTTGGTGTTTTGCCTGCATGTGTGTCTGTGCACCATGTGATTGCCTGCTGCTAGTGGAGATTAAAAATGGGAGTTGGATGCTCTATACTTTAGGACTGTTATAGAAATCATAGAGTTATGGAAGATTGTGAACTGCTCAGAGGTGTTGAAAAATCAAATCTGGGTCCTCTGCAAGCTCTTAGCTGCTGCGATACTACTCCAGTCCCATAAAACCATGAAATCTTGGTTAGTTTATAGTAGGAGAATGAACTGTTTCCTGTGGAATCGGCCTTAAATCCAAACACAAAGTGTTGGCTATTCCCATAGTTGATGCCATCATGGGCATATCTTGCCTGCAAGTGAATGTTGTAGCATTCTGGGTAAGTCTTACCTGCTGGGTAAGTCCACTGATGACTTTTCTCATCCAGTATCCACATAGCAACTTATGGCTTCACCAAAGCTACCTTCTAGGTTAATTTCAGCCTGTTTTCTCTTTGTACTATGATCAAAGTGTGGTGCATTTAGTAATACATTCTTAACATTCAGTTATAGTGGGCAACCAAGTTCCTAGCTCATTTCTTTAGGCTTTTATGGATAGTGTAGTTCCTGGACCTTTTCATGGAAAGAAGGTAGATCTTGTGAACTGACGTTCTTGGAGGGGGGCGGGGTCAGTGGGGGAACCACACCATGCTAAACATATAGTCAATTATAAATATGTTCAAGGACCTTAAAGAAAATATGAACCAGTGTTTTAATGAAGCCTGTGAAGACACAAGTGGGTTAATGGAACAATGAAAGCAGGTCAAGAAGACATAAAAGTAGAATTCAAGAAAGAAAGAGAATCTCTCAAGAAAAATGCAAACTAAGATAAACAACACAGGATATCAAAGAAAAACCTCAGAGGTAATCTTCACCAGCATATTAAAAGGCATAGAAGAAAGTATTTCAGGTCTTGAAGACAAGAGAAAAGAAATGGAGAACCCAGTCAAAGCAAATGTTAAACATAAAGATATTCGGGCATAAAACATCCAGGAAATCGTGGACACTATGAAAAGAGCAAACCTGTGAATAATAGGTGCTAGGCTTCACAGGCTGTCCATAGATTTGAAATAGAGCTCAAAGGGACTGTAGGGGGATTTCTGGATATTGTATAAAAGCCAGCATTCTTCAGAAACATAGGAAACTGATTACCATCTTCCAAAGGAGTCATTTCCCTTACCTCTGATAGAGGGAACCTATGGCTCTCCACTGTTATGTACCTGTGGTTACAAATCAAATCCCACACTGGCCACCAGGCTCCCTCAGTCCCTATTCACAAGTACCTGCAATACATTTCAAAGGCAATGGTACACTCCCAGGATTCCATTTTCCCAGATACTAGGTTGTTTTCTTTATAATGGCAAGGACATTTCTTCCCTTACACTTTCTATTCTCAGGAAAATGCCAGTGCCAAGTGTGAGATATCCTCCCTATGCACTTTTGGTCAGGAAGACATTGGGAGTGCCCCTCCCCACATGACTATAGATTATTTGCTATTGCCTTTGATTATATAGTAGAAATAGATGGTAAGGCTTGACTGAAGACACCACATACTTTGTTCATAGCTTATGAAGGAAACAAGCAGCAGCCAGACTAGAAGTTTCCTCCCTGACAGCTAGCTTTGATGATGTTAGAAGGTGCTATGCAGGCTGAACTTCCAGATGCCTCTGGGTATTTTATCTCTCTTATGCACAATAAAAACCTTCCCCTTAACCATATCATGAAATGGTAAAGTTATCACTTTCTTTACTGCAACTCCTCATATACAATAGGTATAGGGGAAGGAAAAGAAGCCCGGGTCAAAGGCACAGAAAATATGTTTAAAAAAAAATCACTGAAGAAAATCCTCACAATCTAAAGCGGCACCTATTAAGTAAGCTACAAGATCAAATCGACAGGCCCAGAAAAGAAACTCTCTATAACATGATAATCAGAATGCTAAATATATAAAACAACAACAAAAAAATAATAGAAAAATCTGTAAGGAAAAAAGGCCAAGTCACATATATAGGCAGACACATTAGATAAAGGCAGACTTTTTAATGAAGACTCTGAAAGCCGGAAGGGCCTAGACAGATGTTCTACAAGCTATAAGAGACCACAGATACCAACCCAGACTAAACTAATCAGTCTAAACTGCATTTGTCAATTACAACTGACAGACAAATGAAAATATTTCACAATGAAAGCAAATTTATGCATTTTTCTATTTGCCACTATAGCTCTATAGAAGGTCCTAGAGGGAAAACTTCATTGTAAAGAGGTTAACTAAACCCAAGAGGACACAAGGAATAAGTAATTTAAGAACAGCTAATCAAAAGAAGAAAAACTCACATCATCACAACAAAATAACATGAATCAATAAAAAATTCTCGTTAGTAGGTCTCAATATTAATGGTCTCAGCCACACCCAAGAGGATACAGACTAACAGATTAGATTAGAAAATTTGATCTCTTATCTACTGAACCATCTCTTGGGTGGTGGTGGTGCAGGCCTTTAATCTCTGTACTTGGGAAGGAGAGGCAGGCAGATCTCTGTGACCTTGAGGCCAGCCTGGTCTATAGAGCAAATTCTAAGACAGTCAGGGTTAAACAAAAAGAAACCCTATCTCTGACCACCTCCTCCCACTCCAGAACAAAACCATGATCTTTCTTTTTGCTGTATCCAAGAAAAACACATCACCATCAGGGACAGATATCACTTTATGGGAAAAGGATGGGAAAAGGTATTCTAATTAAATAGACCCAAGAAGCAAGCAAGAATAGATATTTTAATATCTGCCAAAATAGGCTTTAAACAAAAAGTAATCAGAAGAGATAGAAAGAACATTACATACTCATTAAAGAAAAATGCACCAATAGGATATTATAATTATAAACATTTGTGTACCAAATGCAAGGGTACCAGAGAGCATAAAAGAAACACGAATGTGGCAGGGGAATACAGTGCAGAGTTTCCTCCATCTTTTATTCTTGTTGAGGCCATTTTGGGTTTATCTAGAAGCTGATCTCCTTGATGGAGGAGATTATCCCATGGAAAATTGTCCAGTTCTATTCTAGGAAGCTGAGGTCAAGATGCCCAGCTAACATCTTAGCTTTTGCTAAACTGCTTGCTTGTTCAGCATTTCACTCCAGTTAACTGCTTATCTTAGCTTTTGTTAAACTGCTTGCTTGCTCAAAACCTCTCCCCTGTAGCTGTAGAATAAGATAAAGAACGAGGTTTTTGCCCTCAAAACCTTTTACTCTAAAAGTTATACTCTAAATTTTACTTGGGTCTCAAATACCTGAGTGTAGTCTCAGTGAGACAGAATAATGACTTTCACCTGGTTATAAACTGTGTCTGAGTAGTCATCTCTAGTAGATTCCCTTAAGACTTCTACAACTAAAAATCACATATTGACCCTAACTTTATGATAGTGAGTGATTTTGTTACCCAACTCTCATCAATAGACGTGTCACCCAAATAAAAACTAAACAGAAAAATGCTAGAGTTAAATAATGTCATAAATCAAATGGACCTAACAGATGTTTACAGAACATTCCACCCCAACACTAAAGAACATACTTTCTTCTCACCAGCTCATTGAACTTTTTCTAAAATGGATCATGTGTTAGGACACAAACAAAGTCTCAACAGATGTAATAAATTTGGAATGACACCGGTATCCTATCTGTATCCATTAAAGCTGGATATCAACAACAGTAGAAATAGCAGAAAGAATACAAACTCATAGAAGCTGAACAATATATTATTGTGTATGAATTGGGTCAAGAAAGAAATAAAACAGGAAATTTAAAACATTTAGAATCTGAAATAAATAACATAATATTTAAAATAACATAATGTTTAAAATATTTAAAGTGGATAAATCTGAAAACACAACATTCCCAAACCTATGGGACACAATGAAGGCATGTTTATAGCACTGAGTGCCTATATCAGAAAGTTGTAGGGCTCTCATATTAATAACTTAATGATATTTTAGAAGCTCTAGAAAAACAAAAAGAAATAATACCCTCAAAAAGTAGACAAGGAGAAATAATTAAGCCCAGAGCTGAAATCAATGAAATAGAAACTAACAAACAAACAAACAACAAAACAATACAAAGAATCCATGAGATGAACAGTTGATTCTTTGAAAAGAAAAAGTCAGTAAGATTGACAAACTCTGGCTAAATTAATCAAAAGACACACAGAAAAGATCAAATTAATAAAATTAGAGATAAAAAGGGATTCATCTGAATAAACACTGGTGAAGACCAGAGAAGCATAAGGACATACTTTAAAACTCTGTATACCACCAAGCTGGAAAACCTATGAGAAATGTATGAATTTCTTTATATATAAGACCTGTGAAGGATAAACGAGCATGAAATAAAACAATAAACATATCCTCAACCTAGTGAAATAGAATCAGTAATTAAGGATCTGTCAACTAAAAAAGTCCATGACCAGAGGAATCCACCAAAACTTCAAAGAATTAATGCCAACAACCCCAAAAGTATTGTGCAAAATAGAAACCGAAGGAACACTTCCTAATTCTTTTTTAAAAACTTTTTATTGATCCTTTGTGAGTTTCACATCATGCACCACAGACCTGGTCATCTCCCAATCCCCTCGAATCTGCTTTCTACCCTTGCAGAGCCCCGCCCCCCCCCAATAACACACACACACACACACACACACACACTCACACACACACACACACCACACCACACCACACACACACACATCACACACACACACCACACCACACACACACACACACACATCACACACACACACCACACACACACCATACACACACCACACATACACACACACACACACCACACACACACACACACACACACACACACACACACCACACATACACACACCCCACACATACCACACCCCCACACACACACCCCACACACACCACACACCCCCCACACACACACTAAACAAAACAAAGCATAGAAAATCTCTCATCATGCAGTATGTCACAGTGTGTCCCACAGTATATCCCTCTGACCACACATTTTCACTTGCAAATGTTCACTGCAATGAGTCATTGGTCTGATTTGACCAATCTCTGGTTTCTGTGACTCCATCAACATTGGATCCTTCTGGGGACTCCTCTCTATTAACCTATTGTTACCCTGTTGTCATGGAGACCCTGCAGCTTTGGATCAGCAGGACCAGCCTTTCATGTGTGCCAACAGTTCACAGATGATGTAGATTTTGTGGTGGGCCAACTCAAAGCCCTGGCTCTCGGGGGTAGCTGAGCTTGTCAGCATGCAGACTTTCCCTTATCTGCACCACCAGGGTGAACTCTCCAGTACTGCTCCAGCTAGGCCACCCAAGACTGCCATTGTCAGGAAGCAGAGTAAGCATCCCCATTCTCATGCCCTCCTGGCTGGCTCACCAGTGCCTTTGCCTCCAGGGCAGCTCTATTGTGCTACAGCCTGTGCATAGACAACTTTCTCCTGAGTGCTATACCCAGTGAGGGGCGTGGCTAGTTCTCTTGCTCTCATGACCAGGTCTCTCTGCTACCACTGGTGAGAAGGAGCAAGCAGGGAGGGAGGACATTATCCCCACCCCCAACACCACCTCATGGCAGATGAGTGGTGGAGTCAGCTTTCCTGCACTTATGCCCCATGGGTCTGACTCACCTGAGCCCCCTCCACCAGGGCCAGCTCACTGTGCTATTCAGGCGAGGTGCATAGCTCACTTTCCCAAGTGCTGCAACCAACAAGAGGGGAGGGCCAGCTTACCTTCTTTCATGACCCCTGGGCCAGCTTTCCCAACTGCTGGAGGTGGAGAGCAATGAGGGGAGAGGCATCACCTCCATGCACATGCCACCCCATGGCAATGAGGGGCAGGGTCAGCTCTCCTGCTCTTAAACCCTCGGGGTCAGCTCATCTACTGCCCTTGAGGCCTGGACCAGCTCTACTATGCTTCCTAATTGAGGGGCAGCGTCTGCTCTCCCAAATCCTGCCACGGGGAGAGGTGGAGCCAGCTCTCCAGAGCACCAAAGCCAGTGAGGGGCAGGAACAGTTCTGTACAAGTCCCTGAACATCCCCATGTAGTCCCAGTCAGTTGCCAAACCGGGTACATCTCCATGTTCTCTAGTGATAATATGATCCTCATACAACGACACCAACCTCTGCCGATGAGTAGCCATGGATCTAGACATGGCCCTCAGTGGCAGTTTGGCCTGGAACCTCACCACGGCTCCAGTGGTGTGGCTGGCCACTTACAACAGGCTACTCCTCTCTACTCTCAAGTCTCCAGTTTGGTCACTATTCATAATGCTTAAACTATTCCTCTTCTCTTTTTTTTCCCATCTATCCATCATATACTTGCACATTGTAGTGGCTCCTGCTGCAGGCAGACACCCTCTGGGTGACCTCCTCTGTCTGACCCACATGGTGTGGTTGCAAGAGGATCTCTAGGAGTGTACAACCCTCCCAAGCCATGCAGCAGCAGGCAAGTCTCAGGGTGTCTTTTCTTGTCTTCACTGCATGGCATGGGAGTCAGCAGGCTCTAATTCTTTTTATGAAGCTGTTGTTGCCCTGGTATCAAAACAACACAAAAACCCAACACAAAGGAAAATACTAACCAACTATCCTCTACAAACATGCAAATATCCTCTATGAAATTCTCAATAAAATCTTAACAATTCAAATTCAAGACACACTGAAAACATGACCTACCATGATCAAGTTGGCTTCATCCTGTGAATACAGGGAAGGCTCAACATAAATAAATCCATAAATATAATTCTATCACAAAGACTAAAAGCCACATGATCCTCTCACTAGACACTTGAAAGGCCAGCAGCAAAACGCAACTTTCCTTCCTGATAAAAGTCCTGGAGAGACTAGGGATACAGGGATTTATAGCACACTCTCTAGGGCTTGAGTAACATTGCAGAAGATGCCGTGAGAAGAATGTAGGAGCCAGAAGACAGGGAGAGAGGAAGCCGTTGTCTACAGTTTTGCACCCACTGCTGAGTCCAACAGGCTGCAATGGATAGCCAAATCCATGTCACTGAGACATCCCTGGTTGCAAAATGTAGACAAGAATATGAGAATTGTATTTGTGGGGACTTGCAAGGGTAGCTGAGGGGAATTGAAGAGAGGGCAGAGGATGAGAGTATTCCTCATGCATTATATACGCGAAGGAAGCTGTCAAGGGACATCTTTAATTAATAAAAAATAAGAGAAATACTATATGAAATCTACTTTTATGCCCACAAATGTTAGGATCCACCCAACTTGCTCGGAGTGATCCAATTCAAAATACATCTTGTTCTTTGCATAAAGTGGAACAGATTACTTATTTATTTTTATTTGGGGAACAAAAATGCTACCTTCCATAAGGCCAGTTCTACTGTGGTGTATGATTTTTTTTTGTCAGAAAAATTCATTTTCAGAATTATTTCATACTGTTCTATGATTAAATGACTCTCAGACCAGTATGGTGTCCTATAGAAAGATGGGTATCAGACACGTAAACCCCCCCCCCATCTTATCATGCTTAGCTATATGGAACACAGAGAGAAAGAAAGCCAATGTTTTTTAATAAAAGTTCAAAATGCACCAGAAAAAAAGCAAGACAGTCTTTTATTCTATCTGCAGCCTGAAGTATTTTCCTGCAGTAGTTTCAGATTTTTAAGTTAAGTTTTCTGAATCATTTTGAGTTGATTTTTGTGTAGCTGAGATGGGACTCACTCAGTTTTTCTTTACAACTATTTTGCCTAAGAGAGGATAAAGAACCTAAGACAAAATGGATACATCAATTAGCTTCTTGATAGACCCATGCAGAAGACGAACCCTAAAGTCTCAGTGGCTTGCATAGTCAAGGTTATCTGGCAAGTTAAAGAAGAAGGGGAGAGGGAGGGAAGGGGAGGGGGAGAAGGGGAGAGGAGGAGAGGGGGAAGGAAAGGGGGAGGGAGAGAGAGGGAGAGAGAAAGACAATGGTGGTCGGACATGGGGTGGAATTGGGGGGTGCGGTCTTGGCAGGGGGCCGTCTTCCAACCCTTCTATCAGGGACCAAGCTCCTCCATACTCCTAGCAATACTTTTCCCTACCAGAAGATCCTGCAAGGGTTCACCAGCTGCAGCAGGGTTTTCACCTGGAGGTGCTGCCTCCTTGTGTCAGAAAGCCTCCATGGCTAGAGAGACTGAGGTGGCACAGAGCAGAGCCAGCTTGCAGTCACTGTGTAAGACAGCAGGTGGAACTCAGGACCCTCCCAGGAAGCCCTTTAGCAGCAATGGAACAGGAATCTTTGCTGAGGAAAATCAGTCATTTTCCTATTTTCTTACGTTTATTCCCAGCATGAAGCCTCCTTTTTAGATGGACTACCCTGGCCACCCTGTATGCCTCATACAATGTTGATAGTATGTGAAAGACCTTTGGGTTCTCTAACACAAAAACTAAATGCCATTATGCCTATTTTAAAAGGACTTTCTTCTCCATCTTTATCCCTGCACATCTTATAATTTTGGTGGAAATTTTGGGTGGAAAGTTTTGTGGGTGGGTTGTGTCCCCCTCCCTTCACTGAAAGTCCTTCCTGGTCACAGGAGTGGCCATTTCAGCCTCCATACCCCCACTACTGCTAGGAGTATCAGCTAGGGTCACCCCCATATCCTCTCAGGAGCCTTTCCTGTTCTAGGTCTCCAGCTTGTCCCAGAGGTGACTTCTTCCCACTGATTCCTCTTCTCTCTCCCATCCCTCTCACCCCCTACACCTGCTCTCCTCGTACCTGATCCCCACCTCTGTTACTCTCTCCATCCAGTTCCCTCTCTCCATCCACTGCTGATGTCTATTTTATTTCCCCTTCTGGGTCTTTGGATTGTAGCATGGTTATCCTGTACTTCATGACTAATATCCACTTAAAAGTGAGTTCATACCATGCATGCCTTTCTGGGTCTGGGTTACACCCACTCATAATATTTTCTAGTCCCATCCATTTGCCTGAAATTTTTATGATATCCTTGTTTTTAATAGCTGAGTAGTATTCCACTGTGTAAATGTATCACATTTTCTTTGTCCATTCTTTGGTTAAGGGACATCTGGGTTGTATCCAGTTTCTGACTATTATGAATAAAACTCCTATGAACATAGTTGAGCGAGTGTCCTTATGGGATGGTAGAGCATCTTTTGGGTATATGCCCAGGGGTGGTATAGCTGGGTCTTGAGGTAGAACTACTCCCAATTTTCTTCAGGAATAGCCAATAAGTAACTGATCCAACGTGAGACCCACTGTGTGGAAGAAAGCCAAGCCCTGACACTACTGATGATACTGTGCTATGCTTGCAGACAGGAGCCTAGCTAGCACAGCTGCCATCTGAGAGGCTTCATTTAGCTGCAGATGGAAATAGATGCAGAGATCCAGAGCCAAACATTAGGTAGGGCTCAGGGAGTCTTGTGGAAGAGTCCAGGGAAAGACTGAGGAGTCGGAGGGGTTAAGGACAACGTAAGAAGACCTATAGAGCGAACTAACCTGGGCCCATGGGAGCTCACAGAGATTGAACCACCAACCAAAGAGCACAAATTGGCTGGACCTAGATCCTCTATACATATGTATACATATGGTTGTGTTGTTGATTTTCCTCCTGCCTTGTCTTGTAGGACAGCTTTCCTGATTTTTGTTTTATAAGGATAGAGCCTCCCTGCAGTATCACTCTTAAGAAACTCGGTTTGTATCCAAACCAACTCCCAGAGACAGCTAAGCAGAGGACAGGAGCAAGCTGCTGTTACAAAATAGGTTTCATGATGGTGCCCACTCACGTTCTAGCACCTGAGTAATGGAAGCGAGAATGTTAGGGGATCTAAAGCAGTGACACACTGTCTTAAGTATAAAAATAATAGCTTCACAGTTGTATACTCTGAATATACCAAAAGCCAGAGAAAAGTTTACCTACCTCTCTGTTATTTAAAGACACATGGTCTGAGCACTCAAGGCCTATTTGTCCTCCATATTTTCCCACAAAATTGGAACAACCTGCGTTGTTGCTCTCAGGTTTCCCACAGAACACAGATGGTTGCGCTCCCTCCTTCAGGGCGTGCTCTGGGACCAGCTATCTCTCTACAGCATCTCCAGTCTCCTGGGGGAAATAACAACACTTTCCAGCAGCATCAAAAGAAGTATTGACATCCCGATGAAGACAGTGGGAAACAATACAAAGAATAAATGACTGTTGAATACCCACCTATAAATGGGATGTCTGTGTCAACCGCCACTCCTCAAGGCTCAGGAACCATCATGGAAGTGGGAAAGAAAAGAATGTAAGAGCCAGGGGATGGGGAGACACGCTATGGAATGGTGTCTTCTGTGTGTGACACGGCCATTGCCTTCACTGCAGCTATAGTTGCCCACACAAGATGGGGGAACATGGTCAATGAACATTCCAGCAGACAGCACTGATTGGAGGACACAGTGGTTACAAAGTCAAAAAGGGGGAGAACATGAGGGGGGAGAGAGATGATGATAAGTATACATGGTTACACATATATGAAACCATATAATAAGAGATATTATTTTTAAAAAAAGAAAAAGAAACAAGTTGAGAAAAGAGATTAATGTGAGGGGAAGGGACAAGAGAGATAAGAATAATATGATAAATATAATAAAAATCCCATGGCAAAATTTTAAAAGGGTCTACTTATTTTATAGAGTTCCTTTTCTCTTTTCTTTTCTTTCTTTTCCTTTCCTTTCCTTTTCCTTTTTCCTTTTTCCTTTTTCCTTCTTTTTCCTTTTTCCTCTCCTCTCCTCCCCTCTCCTCCCTTCCCCTCCCCTCCCCTTCCCTTCCCTTTCCTTTCCTTTTCTTTTTTCCTTCCTTCCTTCCTTGCTTTCCATTTCTTTTATTTTATTTTATTATTTATTTTATTATTTATTTATTTATTTATTTGTTTATTTATTTTTGGAGAAGCTTTTTTTCATTGAGTTAAGGGAACTAACTTTACCTGTTACCTTCTGCATCACCTTGTAAGATGAGTTGCTTTGATCTGCTGGCTAAGTAACTTGTGTGGGCCACTAGGGGGAACCCAGCTGGCAGAAAGAATTTGGCAGCTCTGTTCCGTGAACAGAAAAGGCTGTTCGTTCTTCAGGCTACTTTTAGTTAGCATATAATCTGGTCATCAAGTCGTTGGCAACCTGGAACCCTTCTAGAGAATGTGCTTAGCTTAATTTAATTACAATTGGAAACAAGTAATTTTACAAAGTCCAGACAAATGAGTCACTGTTGTTTATTTTTACTTCATGTATTTGAGTGTTTTGTCTACATATATGTAAACATACCGTGTGAGCGCCTGTGTCTCCTGGACTCCAGGAAACGGTCTCAGATCCTTCTGGAACTGGAGTTACAGACAGCTGTAAACTGCCATGTGTATGCTGAGAACTGAACTCAGGTCCTCCAAATGATTGGTATGCATTTCTTTAATTTACATTTATTATTATTATTTTAATGGCAGATGCATTCCTAGTGCTGACAAAAGACAGAAGAGGGAGTTGGATCCCCTGGAACTGGAGTTACAGATGGTTGTGAAAGATCACATGGATTCTAGGAATGAAACCCAGGTCCTCTGGGAGATGACCTCTTAACCACTCTTAACCAATCTTAATCCAGTGCTCTTAACCACTGAGCTATCTCCCCAGCTCCTCATAATTATTTCAGTTGATCACTTAAGATTCTTAAGCCCTAATGTTGTGTGACTGTCATTTATTCACATTATGTCAAAAAAAAAATCCACATAACAGATCCGACAGCATCACCAAAGGCTCAGATTCTTCTTAAATCCTCAGCTTTAGACTGTTATTTATTTGTCGCCAGTATTATCACGGTACACAGATCAAAGCTGCAGCCTGTGACAGCTCTGTCTCTAGCCCTTATTGAATGTCCCGTAGTGCCTTTTACAGATTGAAAAATAGTCAAAGAATAGCTGAAAAACAGGCTCTAATTTTATGTGGTTTTTGTACCATGACTTAAATGATCACTGTTTTTATTGTGGGTCTTACACATGAAGTAAATGTAACTGTCTGCTTCTGCATTGTATGATGCTATATTTCACAAAGCACTCTGACAGGAGCCAGACGTGTGCACATCACCCCTCCCCATGCTGGGAGGCTGAGGATGGTGATCTCAAGCTTAAGGATGATATGAGACTCTATTCTAAAACAAAATAAAATCAATAACCGTGTCACCCCAAAAGCATCCTGTTAAACTGAGTGCATTGTTCAAATGAGATTTAAGGTTTTGCTCTGGAAATTGAATTGTTTATTCCCAAAAGTAATAGTAGAAATACTGTGAGCCTTAGTCTAATGACTTGAAGGCATAAACGATGAGGTCTTTTCCTTTTAGATGGAATCTTGCTACATATCCCAAGCTGACCTGGAGCTGATGGTTTAGTGCTAAGGTTACAGGTGTGCGCTGAGCTCACTTCGGTTTCCCAAATCCCAGCATGCACTGCGTGACGAGCTCCCTCTGTCAGTCTTTGAGATGCTGTGTAGTGATTCACGTTGCAGTGGAGACACTGCTGTCTGGTTCTCCTGACTCCTTTGTATTAAGTCCATGCAGATAGCAGTCCATGGGCAGTACCAACTGAATTCCACAGAATTATAAAATCAGGAAAGAAGTTGTATTTATCCTCAAAGCTGAGAAGTGTGAGCTTTTGGATAAGTATAGGTTTAAATATGGAAAGGATCAGCTGTCTAGTTTTATCTATCCAGCCTACTGAAAGGAGCAATATATTTGTAGATATTTAAGGAAGAGCCGAAGGTTCAATTCATTGATGCATGCTTTTGATGCTTCTAATAATAGATATTTACTATCTCTACACTCAAAAGGACCTGAAGGTTGGCAAGTGGCTCAGTATCTAAAGGTCTTATCACCCATGCTTGACAGCCTCAACATCCACTTAAAGGTGGAAGGAGAGAACCAACTCCCACACATTATCTTCTGACACCTCCACACCTCTGTTTTACATCATGAGCTTCTGTACACACACACACACACACACACACACACACACACAGAGTGTGGGGAGAATAAAGTAAATTTAAAATTTAGAACTTGATTAGATTTATAACATTTACTTTGGTCTAAAAGTTTGGTCTAAAAAGTTTATTAAGTCAACCACTTACTTCCAAAAGACTCTTTCCATCATGTTTCATGCTGTCACCGGTCTGACTTGTTAACTGATTTCAATCACCTCAGACAGTTTGGGATCATTCTCTCATAGGCTCAAACTGTAAGTTATTTAATCAGTCCCTTAGTAGTTAGCAATAAATCGATTTTGCTAATATAAATGATTTCACTGAATATCTGTATTGATTTCACCTTTTTGTATTTTGCACTGATCCAAGTGTGGGTCATAAAGGCTTCTATGCATATTTAACTAGAATTTCTTTCCTTCTGAGTGTTAAAATGGAGAGAGTGGGCGTAGGCAGAAGACTGATATCCTTCATTTTGCCACAAATACTTTATTTTTGTTTACGTAGGTCTTCTCCAATAGTTTTTCCAAAAATTATGTTTTTCCTACATTAAATCTTTACACACTTCTTTTTAGAGTTATTTTAGGTTCTTTTTTAATAAATAAAAATAAAATTATATTCTGTTTGTCATTCATATACAAATAAATTAAAGCTATGGTATTAAAGATAAAGCTAATATTTGTATCTTTCATTTACATTGGTTACTTTAGTATATATTCTCAATGATTTAAATAGATATGCAAATTGTTAGACTGAATATGTAAATTACTTGGTATTTCCCTTGTGGGATTCATATCATTGACAACTAATAGTTTCTTTTTTTAATTTTTAAAGATTTAGTTATTGTATTATTTTATGTGCATGAGTTTTTTGCCTGCATGTGCACACATGCACCACTTGCATACCCGGTGCCATTGGAGGCTGGACAAGGATGTCAGATCTTCTGGGATTAGAATTATAGACAGTTGTGAGCTGTCATGTGGGTGCTTGGAATTGAACCTGGGTCCTCTTCAAGAGCAACAATTGATCTTAAGCTCTGAGCCAACTCTCCAGCCTCCCCCCACACCTCCCCCTTTAACATTTTATCTTTTTAAACTATTGCTTTTTTTTTATCATATTGAGCTGGCAGAAAGGTGTACTATACACCCCTCCTGAACAAATGAACAAAATTAAAACTCCCTAAAACAGACAAACTCGGAGTGCCGCCAGCATGGGAGACTGTGTGCTTGGCATTTGTTTTTATTTGAGAGCAAGTCTTACCTTGTAGTTCAGGCTGGCCTTGGTCTAGCATGTGCTATGGAGCTCAGGCTGGCTTTGGCCTTGTATACTGTGTCTCCAAGGCTGGCCTTGAATGAGCAGCAGTCTTCCCACCTCAGTCTCTTGAGCACCAGGATTATTTGCCACCCCTGGTGTTGTATTGGCATTCTATAGTCAAGAACAGAGTAGAGAGTACAGTAGAGGTTTTAGTTACACATTCACTACAATTATTAAGAAAACAGTAAAGTACTGTAATCTAAAAATGACTTTAACAAGAAATATGCATTACTTTCATGTAGGAAAAAACACATCTGGGAAAGAACTATTTGAGAAGCCCTAGCTGAAGAGAAAGACAATATATGTTCTTTTCCCATCAGTATACTAAGAACCAAGAACCAGGCTGTTACCATGCACTGGGTCTCCTACCATGGTGACCTTGGACTGCCAGTCTCCATAACTTTGAAAATGAACTTTTAGAGACAATTCACAGATGAAATGAAATGATGGATATGTTTGAGTACATTAATATAGTATATGTTTGAATATATTGAGTATCTTGACATTGCTTATTAAAGTATGCATGAAAAGAAGAAAAAAAAACTTCAAACAAGGAGAATATGTCCACAACATTAAGCTATGACAATGAAAAAAATATAGGAAAATGATGTGGAAACTTAAGGGTTCTTTGGAAAGTTGATTGGATGGTGTTTTGCTGGGGCAAACATGTGAAGGAATGTTTTCCTGGAATGGACAAAGATGAAAGACTAAGGCAGACTTGTGAAGCAGACACAGAAGAAAGGATGTTTTGCTAAAGCAAGCACATGAAAGGACACGTGATGAAGGATTCTTTGTTAATGACACCCATGTATTGGTCTGCCTTACATTGCATAGCTGAGCTGCATTTGTCGGGCCTCCATAGAGAATGCACCAAAAAACTTCTAGTGATATGTTGCAACTTCTTGCTGCTTCTGTGGACTTGGGCTGATTGGCAGAGTGATGTCAACTAAGAAAGATGCATGTGCTGAGGCAAGACATGTGGAGGTCACGTGATGTTTGGAAGGTATAAATAGGACTTGACCACAGTGACGGAGGCTGAGCTTGGCTTGCTTTTAGAGTTAGCTTTTCAATGTTAGTGGGTCTTCCATGTTTGCAAAGATCTTCACTTCCCTGAGAGAAGCATAGCTTCTCTCCTGGCATTCCTCCTGGTCCCTCCTGCTGACTCATGTGAAGGCTGAGGCCTGGCTGTCTCTGCTAGGTAGTACCACAGCTGCTGATTGGTACTTGCGATCCCAACTCTATGGAACGGACTGCTGGTGAGTCCATGAAGTGTTTGTGAATGTATCCAGATGCTACTACTTACCACAAAGGATATTGGAAGGAATATTTCAATATTAAGAGAAAAATTAATACACCCAAGAAGTCACAGAAAGTAAATAAATTCCAAAACAATCAAATGAGGTCTAATAAAACACATCTATCACAACAAATTGACAGGAAATTAATATACAACCTACAGTAATAACTCTGAATGTTAGTGGTTTTATTTCACCAATAAAGAGGCACAGAGTAGCAGAGTGGATTAGGAAACCCCAGTGGTAAAGTCATTAAGACCAACAACTGACAAATAGGACCTCATGAAACTAACATGTTTCTGTGTATCAAAGAAACCATCATTTGAGTGAAGAAGCAGCCTAAAGAATAAGAAAGAATTCTTTTTTGGGTAGAGGGTTAACCAAAGAAACCTAGAAAACTAAACATCAAGAAAATAAACAATCCAATTTAAAAAAGGCACAGACCTAAGGCTTCTTAAAAGAAGAAATACAAACAGGTGAGAAGTGATTTTTAGATATTCAATGGGCTGGAGGGATGGCTCAGTAGTTAAGACACTTATTCTAGCAGAGAACCCTGGTTCAGTCTTTAGCACCCACACAGTGGCTCACAAATATTTGTAATTCCAGTTCCAGAGGATCCAACACCCTCATCTGACCTCACTGGCACTAGGTATTCATACTGTGTAGTGCATAGCCCTGGGGCTAATTATATTTGATGTTAATAACATTCCCCTGTGAGGGGCTGCGAACAAGGAAAGTGGCAACACTCAGGTGATTTCCTATAAACCTGCTTCCCACCTTAATTTGTAAAATAAAGGAGAGCTGATGATTGGGCAGATAAAGCGAAGGTGGAACAGAAGGTTGGGGGAGGGAGGAAGGAGAAAAGGGAAGGGGAGAGGACATAGAGGAGAAGGAAGAAGAAGAAAAGCAGAGCAGAAGCACATGGCCTGGAGAAACCACTAGTTCTAAGGGATCTCATAGATGGGGAAGATGGTAGTGTAGCAAGCGGTAGATCAGCCCAATCTAAGCTCACAGCGTGCATTCATATTAATTGTGTTGTGTTTTCATTTCTGGGGCTTGTTTGGGTTGGAGATTTACCACAACAATACCGCTAATAGATGTACACGTAAAGGAAACAGTTTTAAAGTTCAATAAACTTAGCCATCAGGAGAATGCAAATTAAAAGTGTTTGGAGATTTCCTCTAACCCCAGTCAGAATGGCTAAGATCAAATAAATAAATGAGAACACTTGCTTTGTTGGGAGTGGAGAAGGGGAACACTGATTCACTGTTGCTGAGAGTGCAACGAGGGGCAGCCACTATGGAAATCAGTGTGCATGTTCCTGAAAAACTAGAGATAGATGATTTACATGATAACTATGCCAATATTGGGAATATGCCCAATGAGCTCTGTTGTGGTAAATCTCCAACCCAAATAAGCCCAGGCAATGAAAACAACTCAATTAATATGAATACATGCTGTGCGCCTAGATTGGGCAGATCTACAACTACACTACCATCTTCCCCATACCCTTAGAACTTGCAGTTTCTCCAAGCCATGTGCTTCTGCTCCACTTTTCTTCTTCCTCCTCCTCTGCGTCCTCTCTCTCTCCCATTTTCTCCTTCTCTCTCCCAACCTTCCACTCCATGTTCCCTTTATCTGCCCAATCATCAGCTCTCTTTTATTTTACAAATTTAGGTGGGAAGCAGGTTTACAGGAAATCACCTGAGTGTTGACTCATTCCTTGTTCGCAGCCCTCACAGGAGAATAGAATTAACATCAAATATAATTAGCCCCAGGGCTATCTGCAACAGGCTCTGTTTCCTACAACAGAAATACTGTCTCATCCATGGTCTTTGCTCCTTGATTCACAATATCCAAGAAATGGAAACAGTCTGGAAATTCATTAACTTATGAATAGATAACAAAAAACACGGTGTTTACACAATGGGATATTATTAAGTTGTTAAGAAAATGAAATTCAAAAGAAAAATGAAATGATGACATTTTCAGCTAAAGGGATAGCACTGGAAATAATCAGCATTACATGCAGGAAACTAGACCCAGAAAGACAAACTCCACTGTTCTCTGTCCTATGCAGATGCTTGCTTGACTCTCGGTGTATGTTTAAACTGTAGGAAACTAGTAAGGGACCATGAGTGGGTTTTGAAGGGAGGGGAAGATATTCTGGTAGTTCAATGGGGGAGATAATGGAGCAGGAAGGGTTAAATGCAATGGGTAATCAGAAGGCAGAGTAGGGGGAAGGTGTATAGGGAAGAATAACTAACATTAACCACCTTTTAAAAAGTAATATGGAAACCTATTACTGTAGAAGCTTCTTAATTACATATACTTGTATGTATATTTAAGAATATATACATATATAGTATAATATAGTTTTATATAGTATATAAATATGTTTTATATATTATATACTGTATATAAGTACATTTATTTATATAGAAATAAAATATATACATATATAGTAGGAATTTAAATGGAATTACCCTAACAGGTTGGTGTTAAAAGGAACAGCGCCTCTCCATGGGCTATTCAAGTACTATAGTGCCCCCAAACATTTCAGGTTATTGTTGTTACCCTTAACTACCCTCCAGAACTTGATAGTATGACCCTCTTGCTGAGGTCGCCACAGACTTGAGTTATAGAACATGGAAAAATCATGCTGGTACCAACCTAGAAACTTCATCTTTCCTGGGTGGCTTTCATCTTGCCAGAGGGTGCTGTGCGTGTGACAAGGGGAGGAAAGACATCAAAAACTTAGATAATATCAAGCCACTGAAATTCCAAGGTGGCTGAGGGAGAGGGTCCTAAAGCCTGACCCCTAGCTGAGGAGCTGTTGGAAAGTGATTGCTGATGGGAGTGGGAGGGTCAGTTTTTATTTGTGGTGCAGTACCTGAGGGCTACCCATTCTCCAGTAGATGGCTCTAGACCTGTTCATTTATAGGCAGCACTCTGGATTCTGTGATTTCAAAACAAAGCACAAAAGCTATAAAATTGGGAGAGACTATTGGTGTTTAGGATAGGCAAAGATTTGGAGGGGAGAAAGTTGGGGGTGAATTTGATCTGTCTGTCTGTTTATCTAATCTATTTATCTGCACAATAATATATAGAGTATGTATGTATGGATGTATGTACATACGTAGTCTACATATTATGTATGTATATACATACAGACAATATATACATTATATCTGTTTATCTATTTATCTATCTACACACAATATGTAGCATGTATTTATATCATATTATATATACATTACATACACAATATATTATATATGGATAGATTAGATAGATAGATTTTGTGTGTGTATAATTTTCAAGTAAATAAATAAATTTATTTTCAATATATAGTTAGTTGAATATGGAGATGTAGACCTTGCAGGTAAGAGCACTGGCTATACTCTGAACCTATAGAAGAATGTAGAAACATTGTGTATAACAGAGAAAGATTGAAACTAACCCATCGATGTCTATCAAATATAGAATGTGTTTTATAAAATGCAGTATATATACAAAATGGATGCCAGCAGTCATAGACATCAAAATGAATGGATCTAAAAATACCCTGGGAGTTCTCTTGGGTTTCTGTTTGAGAGTGTGACATGGTTCAGTTACTTTGGAAACCAGTCTAGCAGGTTGACAGAAAGCCAAATGTAGATTCTCCATATGACCCAGTAAGACCAACAGCAGTAAAGCTTTCAACTATGTAAGAAATTCTCCATAAGTATTCACAGCAGCATTGTTTGTAATCACTCAAAAGCAGAAACAACTCAATTGTGTGGTAGGCGAAAATGGATAAATAGAAGTGCATTCTCACACACTGAATGGTGTTCAGCCACAGGAAGGAAGCACAGACACGGGTTTGGTGTAGACAGACGTCAAAAAACAGGTGAAGTCAAAGAAGCCAGACATGTTTTGTCAGATCCACTTACATGAATGGACAGCGGCATACTCTCAGGCACAGAGGGCAAACAGTGGCTATCCGAGACAGTCTGAGCGGCAATGGGAGTGACAGTAATAGCATTGCATAACTGTTTCTGTTTGTGCAGTGAAAATATTCTGGAATTGAATGATCCTTGAAAAAAACTTTTTAAATATACCAAAAAAAAAAATCATTGTGTTGTACACTTCTAAGGAGTGATTCTTTTGTTGCTGATGTACTAGTAAAATTTGTACTTGAAAATAAATATAGCTGGGCTTGAATAGTGCAGTCCTGAACGCTCAACTACTTGAGAAGCTGAGACAGGAGGATTTGAGGCCAGTTTGACCCATATCAAAATAAGAAAGAAAAGAGGACAGAGGGTATGGCTCAGTGACTGCACATTTGCAGAGCAGATGGAGGCTTCAGTGCCCGACACCACAAAGACAAAACAAAACCAGAGAAAGAAAGAAGACAAAGAGCAGCACCCCCAAAACAAGCATAATATTCAGGGGAGTGGGGAGTGATGCAGACAACAGAATAGGAAAAAATCTTTCCCAGAGATTCATCAAACAGATTAATATCCATTAATGCACAATAACTCAGAAAACCAATCACCCAGAGATCAAATAAGTCCATTAACAAGTAGTCAGATGAATTGAATAGGCATTGTCTAAATGATATGTAAATGCATAAACAGGGTTTAAAGACTTTAATCACATGGAAATCGAAATGCCATTGAGATTTCATATGACCCTGCCAGAATCCCTGACATTAAAAGAAACAAACAGGCTGGCCAGATGGCCTTGCCATATAAGCCTGGAGACCTGAGTTCAACATCTGGAGCCCACATAAAGGTGGAAGGAGACGACCAACTCTACAGTCGACCTCTGTAAACACAATGTGATGATTTGTGCACCAATCTACACCTACACAATAAGAATCAACTGAACATAAAACAAGTCAGAAAAAAAAAAAAAAGAATGAAAAATGCTGGTGAGGATGGGCCGGAAAAAGAGCTCCTATCCCACTCCTGTAGTGTAAGTTAGAAGTCAGTATGGAGGGCCCTGAAAAAGAAAAGTAGCTCTATCAAACGACCCAGATGCACTACTGAGTATAAGCCTGAAGGAATCAAAGGCAGGTGACAATGGCAGCACCTCATGGTGACGTCTACCACAGTGTTGTTGACAACAGTCACACCCCATCATCAATGAGCAGATAAAGAAAACATAATCAAAATAGAGTTTTATTCATCCTAAAACAATAATGGTATTATGCTATTTGCAGGAAGGTAGATGGGGTTGGGCACGGTGGTGTACACGTATAATTCCAGGACTCCAGAGGCTGGTGGAGGAAAATTGTGGATGTGAAGCCAGCTTAGGCTACACAGTGAATTCCAGACCAGCATGAGCCACCCAGAGAACTTTTCTCTCAGGCAGACAAGCAAATCAACAGGATAGTTGGTCAGTATACAAGTATTTGTCATGTTATTTTTGATACTGCATTTAATTCTTAAAGTGAACTTAAGTGCTCTCTTGCTCTCTCCCTCTCTCTCTCTCTCTCTCCCTCCCTCTCTCTCCCCCTCTCTCTCCCTCTCTCTCTCTCTCTCTCTCTCTCCCTCTCTCTCTCCCCCTCTCTCTCTCCCTCTCTCTCTCCCTCTCTCTCTCCCTCTCTCTCTCCCTCTCTCTCTCCCTCTCTCCCTCTCTCTCCCTCTCTCTCCCTCTCCTTCTCTCCCTCTCTCTCCCTCTCTCTCTCCCTCTCTCTCTCCCTCCCTCTCTCTCCCTCTCCCTCTCTCCCTCTGTATACACAGAGACCATCAATATGGTGTAACTTCCAACCCTAGCCCCTCCATCTTCCTCTAAATCCCCATTCCTTTTCTGCCTGTGCTCCCTACATTACCCACTGCTCTTCCTAAAACTCCTTTTCTTCAAAATATTTGCTGACTTCATCCATATGCTGACAACTGTTTTCCTGGTTCCTTTATTCCATTATATCTATGTCATCTCTAGATGTCTTTATCTCTGTCTATATTTATCTAGGTCTACATATGTCTGTCTATCATCATGTGTGCATGTGTATATATCTGTCTATCATCATGTGTTCGTGCATGTACACACACATGTGATTGAATGCCCTTATACCGTACAATGCATGTGAAAGTCAGAGGACAGCTTGTGGGAGTTGATTAGTTGGTTTTCTCATCCAACCATGTAGGTTCTGGAGATTGAACTCACGTTCTCAGGCTTGGCAGCAACTACCATTACTGTCTGAACCATCTTCCTGGTCCCTGCGGTTGCTATATTTTAGTTCTTTATTATGACTTAGAAATATCTTGTAGGTAGTCTAGAAAATATGGTTAGTATGTTTGTCATTTAAAATGATTATCTGGGTTACTTTTCAAATGAAAATAAAGCAAAAAGTAAATAATGTTTATTAAACCCTGACTCTGTGCTATGTACAGTTCTAGAACTTTTGTTTATTTTTACAAGCAATATTCTGGGCCGAGGGCTCTTACATTTTCTTGGTGTTGTAGATGAGGAAACTGAGAGACAGGGCTGGTAAATAGCTTGCCCTAGATCTCAAAAACAAGGTAGCAGCAGAATGAGGATGTGACGACAGCCAGTCTGAGGCCAGGAGATCCACAGATCAGCTGCCCTGAAGGCCCTGTAAACATAGGTGGTAGGTGAGAGGGTTCGAGGGTGTAAAGCCAGCACATACAGAGGAGCTGACCAGCGCAGGCAGCGTCACTAGCGGGAAGGACAGACACAGCTGTGAAGTGAACTAGAGCAATGTGTCCCCATCTCAGTCTACTTTTTGAGTGACATCTGCCTTTTTTTTTTTTTTTTAATACCCTGACCTGTCCTCGAAGGTCATTCTTCAGTGACAGGGTCCTGGTGGGGAGGTGCAAGGGGGTGATAAAGGTAGAGAAGATAGAAGATGGAGAAGATAAACATTGGGGTCTTGAACAAGCTTTTCCTTATGCTAAGCAAGTTTATTTAAAAGAATAGCATCTTATATTCTATTTAGAATGGCCAAGGTCAGCAGAGAGCTAAGTAGATGATGTTGTCAAAAACAAACAAACACCCTATGGGGATACATCAGACACAGCTGCCAAAGGTCTGACAACCACAGCCCAGGGGGAAAAGCTGGGTCCCCAGATATCTAAACCTTGGCTTCTTTGGGGCACTGGCTTCAGCCCTAGACCAGACTTTCGAGTTCTGATCTTGGACAAGGACACAGGACTAAGTTCCCTTTGTCCATTCAGCCGAGCTTCTGAGTAAGTTTTGGGTTGGCCTGGTCCCCACAATACCTTTATGCCAATTTTATTCCAATGGCAGGAGTATTAGTGGGGATAGCAATTGCTTATCTGCCGTGACCGTGACAACGTTCAATTCTTCTTATGTCTGTTCTGATGCTCAATCAAAACCAAAACCATTTCAGCTCTCATCCGCACGTCCCTGAGATGCCCCTCACAATCCCAAAGCAGGATCCCCAACCTTTCCCAAGAGGCTTTTCCTCTTGAACCCTGTTAGCCATTCTTCTGGAATACCCTTCCTCACTGCATGGAGTCAATCAGTGAATCTAATTATGTCAGACTATATACATGTGCTATTTGGGCTATCATGTATACATGTGAACCCTCATAGATTCATTTCTTTGACTTAAATCTGACTTTCTAAACATACAGGGCACCTTAATAAAAACCTTGATGGAAGCCAGGATGATGAAAGAATCCTATGATTCCAGTACTCTGAAGACTGAGGCAGGAGGATCAGAAGTTCAAGATTCTGTCTCCAATCAATCAATCAATCAATCAGTTAATCAATACTAACAATGACAATAGCAAAAGAAAACAGAGTCAAGGAGAAGGCTCAGGAGGTGAATGTGTTTGCCACCCAGACATGATGACATGAGTTCATTGTCTGGAACCTTCTGAGTGTATTGGCTCACATCTGTAAAGCTAGCTTTCTCATACAGAGATCGGAGGCAGAAACAAGAGACATAGTCAGAAGCTCATGGGCCAGCCAGCCTGGACTATATACCACAGCACAAATAAGGTGTGAAGAGAGAATAGTTTCCTGAAAATTGTCCTCTGGCCTCTATAAACATGCCTTGGCAGGAGTGTGTGTATGTGCATACCATTCACACATCACAGACACAGACAATGGTAATGCTATAATAGTAAATAGGACACCCTCCAAGAACAAAACAAAACAATATGAAAAACAAAACACAGCAGTCGAAGGGTACATGTAACTACTCAGTCCTCCAGCTCGCCTTGGCTTGCTTGCTTATTTGTTTGTTTGTTTGTTTGTTTGTCTGGTTTCTGGGCACCAAATCTTTCCAAGAATCTTAATTTTAGACGTTGGTTTTAATCCAGTTTTGGGCTGTTGCAACTGCCATTTCCTGGGTGATGGTTATGTCCTCCCATATCCCTCAGAAATACCTGCTGCTCCGGTCACGTGGAGCTTTAGAGTAATCATGTCTCAGCTGAAGGAGGGTGGTGCTCCCCCATCCCAGCATGCAATGTCCCTAATGTAAGCAGCACAACTAAGAGTCAAGCTTCTGCCTGTCCCTGACTGCCTTAGGGTTGGGGACAGGAGGATACATTATCAGGGGGGAGCTATGTGCACTATTCTGTGAGCTCTGGCCAAGGAGTGAGTCCTCAGTGCTTTGATGCCAATAAATGAATGAATCACACAGCATGAGGCAGAAATTATTGTTGAGGCACTTAAGGTCACTTCCATCTTCCTTCTCTCTTATGAAATGTCCATGTCAGGGCTGGTCATCTCCCCATCTCACAGTTAAAGAAAACAGACAGAGAGGCTGTGTGTCTTGCCTACAGTAAAGTCCCTTCACCCCAGCAAAGGGCCACTTCAGTTCCTCATCTGATTCTGGGTGTCTGTGGTGTGGATGTGCTCACGAGTCCTGATGTATGGACCAGTAGAACTGGAAACTGGTTTTTATTTTCACATCTGGAACTGAGACCTACCTATTAACCGCTCCTTCAGAAGCTGCCCAGCCCTGACAGGGAAATGGAGCCATACCCGGGACTGGGTTATGTAAGTGGAGGCTAGGCTGGTGCCAACTGTCTGGGCAGAGAGGGTGGAGATGGGCGCTCACCTCCTGAGGGTGAGTGTGGGCTCAGGAATGTGGTGAGGCCACTTTGAGCTGGGTAGGATGGGTCTTTGCCTCAGAACAACCTCTGGACAGGTTCAACCAGTTTGTGGCTTAGCCTATACTTCAAAGGGGTGGGCATTACATTTTCTACCTCACTCTAAGTAGCTGTCCCACCAGAAGGAAGCTAGTGGGTCAGACAGGAGGCAGTGGGGTGGCCCTGCGTGTGCCAGAAGAATTTGGGCTCAGGCCTAGAGGCTGCCTCCGCTGCTCTAGGAACAGGTCCCTGATACCACCTCTCAGACAAGTGACCAAGGATACTGCACAGCCTTTACTGGGCATGTCTCAGACATCTGTTTTCTTTAGCTCCGTTCTCTTCTCTTGAATCTGCCCTTGCTCTTTCATATATAGATAACCCAGCAGCCAAATTAAGCTTCTGAGACAGCACACCTGCATGTCACTTCTCCGGCTGTAGGCTCCCACTGTGTATCATATCCAAATTCTAGGCAGGACCAACAAGGCCCACAGTGGCCTTACTTTGTTCCATCTCCTGATTGTTAGGCAAGCCAAGTTGAAGTTCTTGGCAAGGACCCTGTGTTGCCTTGCCTCAGACCTGTGTGCCTGCTGTTCTCACTGCCTAGGAGAGCTCTCCTACCTCCAGGCCCTTTCTACTCTTTGTTTCCACTTGTATTATTCCAGTCCCTGTGTAGGATGTATGGTTCCCGTGTCTTTTTCACAGCTCTCTACCCACACTCTGCATCCCACATTAGGTCCTTATGTGTGCTCCAGGTGTTCTACAATATACCTTTACTGATTTGTCACAAGTGTAAGAAGCAGCTGCTATTTACTTGATGTCAAGCCTATAGTTCTATATAACGAAGGCTCCTTGAAGACCAAAGCTCACTGTCATTCTACTCACTGCAACATCCCTACTGCTGTGTATATGTGACTTAGGGGTTCTGTTAAGGATCTAGGACTCAGATTCAGCAAAGACTTACCAGGTACCTCTTTGTGTCTAACATGCTGTATCTTTATATAGATTCTTAATTAATTTGTTTAATTTCTACATACTTCATGCTAGAGTTTGGCATTTCAGGGCCAGAGTTTCTTCATTGTCTTCCTCTCCTTCCTTCTTCTTCCTCTTTCTCCTTTCTTTCTCTCTCTCGTTCTTTCTTTCTTTCTTTCTTTCTTTCTTTCTTTCTTTCTTTCTCTTTCTTCTTCCTTCCTTCCTTCCTTTCTCTCTCCTTTCTTTTTTCTTTCTTTCTCTTTCTCTCTCTCCTTTCTTTCTTTCTTTCTTTCTTTCTTTCTTTCTTTCTTTCTTTCTTTCTTTCTTCCCTCCTCCCCCTCCTTCCTCTTTCTTCTTCTTCTTCTTCTTCTTCTTCTTCTTCTTCTTCTTCTTCTTCTTCTTCTTCTTCTTCTTCTTCTTCTTTCTTCTTCTTCTCCTTCTTCTTCTTTTCCTCCTCCTCCTCCTCTTCCTCCTCCTCCTCCCTCTCCCTCTTCATTTCTCTGTCTCTCTCCCTCTCTTTGTGTGTGTGTATAATATATAAATTCTTTGAGAATTCACGCTCTGTTCTTTGGTCATCTGTATGCCCCCTCCTCTAACTACTTCCAGATTCACCCTGTTTCCTACCCACTCAGCTTTATGCCATCATTTTTTAAAGCCATTGAGTTCAATTAATGCTGCCTCTATATTCCTGGGTGTATGGCTATCCACTGCAAAAACCCTCAAAGAAAACAAAGTTTTCCTTTCCTATCAACTACTAATTACCCATAACTCCTTAGCCAGGGCTAGGATTTGGTAGCTACCTCCCTGCTCCCTTCCATTTGAGATTTTGTCTGGTTAGCTTGTATAGGTCCTGTATATGAGGTCATACCTGCTGTGAGTTCTTATGTGCATCTGCCCTGTTGTATGCAGAAAATATGGTTACAGTGTAGTCATCAACCATCTCTGGCTTCTATACTCTTCCTCCACCCACACCACACCCACTCCTTACGTTGAGATTTTGAAGACTAGATGAGCTCATACATTTTGAAAATACGACCTGGCCCATAGTATGTGTTCAGCAAATGTTTCAAAGGACAAAGCAATATTCTGATGACGTTGAATGATTCTTTTGTAGCTGAGAAACATGATGTCTTCTAATTCATAGTTGATGTTGGAGCAAAGACTTGGTTTCAGGTCTAGAGGTGTGACTTCAAACCGAGTTCTGTCTTCCCACCCAGGTCTCCTGGCCCACCAGGGAACTCAAAAAAATCACGAGGCTTCAGTTTGCCTTCAAGGACCATTCAGGAAAGGGGATAAAAGATAATGACCCAAGAAAGCATAAAGGCATGGTTTCATGCTGCGAAGGTTAACACAGTAAGTGAACTGAAACTCTATGAGGAGAGAGATCCCCAGAGCAAGCAAGGAAGCCTCTGGTTAGAGAGACAGGAAAGGGCATCCAGACAATGAGATGACTGAAGAGAGCTGAGCAGAATGAGCCCTCGGGAAGAGATCCCTCCCACCAGCCTTGATATTCTGAAGAACAGGTCTGGAAGACTAAAGGACAAAGTAAGCTGGAGGGCCTTGAATGGCAGAGTGACAGAGATGCCACTGGACTTGGCAGTGGGGACCCGTTCAAGATTTGCTGAAGCTGACTGGTACAAGGCAGGCTTTGGGAGAGAGAAGTCTAGGAGTGCTGATGGGGAGGAATTGTGGGGTCCACACAAAAAGAAGGGAAGGCATGGCAGAAGGGGCGGGGAAGATGGAGGGAAAGAACACTGTATTTGTGATCCACCCATTTAGTGGGAACTTTCTAAGTCGTCTCATTTGATCTTCTCAGCAGCAATACATGCTGTGTATCGTTGTCTCTGATGGGCACTAGGAAGATGGCTCCATGGGTAAGAGCACTGGCTGCTCTTCCAGAGGACCTGGGTTCAATTCCCAGCACACACATGGCAGCTCACAACTATCTATAACTAGTCTATACATAACACACATGCAGACAAACACCAATGAGCATAAATAAATAAATAAATAAATAAATCTATCTATCTATCTATCTTTTAAAAAATATTATCCCTGCTTAGCACATAAAGAAATTGGAGTTTAGAGAGGTAGACTAGTTTGTTCATAGTCATTTTCCTAGATAGGAATCTCTACTAATGCTTTTGTTTTGCATCTAGGCCCTGCCAGCTTTCCTTAGACTGTAAGGTCCACTGGACTAGGTACACAGTTAGTGGGAGACTGCAGCAGCAGGGGTGGTAGCTCTGAGTTTAGAAAGGCTTTGGAACTAAGATAAGTGTGTCTATCTCTGAGTCCTGGCTTCTGAGGCAGCATAGTGGGCATCTTGAGGTGGCGCTGCCTGAACTTATTACCAGTGAAGTCAGCAGCAACATAGGGTCAAGAATGGAAGGAGTGTCCAGCTTGGAGCCACGTGGAGTGCTGACTCCAAAACTAAGTCCCTGGGTGGGTGCCAGGTGAGCTGGGCTCAGATCCTGTAAGCATAGCTTTGGGCCATTGCCCGGGGCCATTTTCACTTTCTCATTCGAAAAGTCTTTGAAATCCAGTTTTCCCTGCCTTCCAGACCCCAGAAATACTGACTGAGCTTGTTTGATTACAGAGGAATGCTTGGCTAGAGGAAAAGGTGCTTGCTTGTCCGAGAGTAGGACAGTGGCAGGCCACTGGATCCAGGATTGACTCAGAGGGCAGGCAGCCCTTGTTCACTTGGGATTTGATGTACACCCTTGCTGAGCCACCGCCCTGCACTTGTGCCAGCCATTACCCACTCCTCCTTCTGACTGTGACATTTCTAATTAGTGATTAACTAATACTTACCAGATGATGGCCGGGACACCTGACAGTCAAGTCAGCCTGTGACAATGTGGCTGAGGAAGCCGGGACTGGAAGGTTCTTCTGCTTCATGGAGCCTCCATTTCCTTGCTTGGGAAGTTAGTATTTCCTCGAATTTTCTTAGAATCCCCTGGAAATAAGTCAAGCTTTGGCTCAGGCAAATGCTGCTGATGTTAGTAAAGTATCTACCCCATGTCCTGGACCCTGGTTTCAGAAAGCAGAGGTTCCCTGGAGGACTGAAAGGCAGAGACCAGGCATGGAGTGAGAGTATCCCAAGGCAGGCCGGGTGATGAACCAGCTGCTTACCTTGCTGGCCTGAGGTCTTTCCATACGCACTTGTTCCACTATGCCTCTGGGTGCTTGATTTAGCTGTGGGCAGTAGCCCCTGAAGCTGGCCTTACTTAGGAATACATGGCCCCATCTTCTCTCTAGGTTAGGGCATGTCAACCCATCCAATCTATGTACCCTTGTCTTCTCTCCATCAGACTCTGTCCACCTGTGGGCAGCTTGCCATGGTTTCTCCTCATCTATGGCTCTATAGGATTGGAGCCAGGAAGCTGTTCACCTTCTTCACATGTTCTGGGAGAAGCGCCTACCTCTGGCTCAGCCCTCTGAAAGCCCTCTTTATCCTTGCTCAGTTCAGGAAGAGAACAGCAAGAATCCTTGCTTGTCACCTGAATTGTCTTTTCCTCTCCCCAGTGTTCAGGGCTCATGGCTCTTCTTCCATGAGCTGTAGAGATGGCTTCTGGTTGAGTCCTGGTGCCTCTGTTTCCAGAAAGGAGGACAACTGCATGCCAGAAAGTCCTGGATCAACAAGTGTCAGATGGGGACACCAAAGGGGCAGAGAAAACAGTTCTGTGCTCTCAGATCACTTCATTTATGGTGTGTGTGTGTGTGTGTGTGTGTGTGTGTGTGTGTGTAAACTGATGTCAACTTGGAGTGGGGATTCCAAAGCGCTCATAGACATTCAGGAGAACTGGCCCCACTGGCCCAACAACTCTTTCTGGTTCCTTTATCTGCTTCCTCACCCCATTATCTGCAGTGTTATCCTTGCCACTACTATCCTCTTGGGTCTCTCCCACCTTCTTACTTGGAGAGGCTATAAGCATAAACAAGCGTCACCCAGGAAGTGTTGGTCAGAAAAAAATAGATAGTTAGAATGCTGGCTCAGGGATTCACCTAGGAAAGGCCTTATTGCAGATGTGTGCTGTATGTATATGTGAGTGTGGTATGTATAGATTTTGTGTGGTGTGTGATTTGTATGTAGTGTATGTAATATGTGTGGTTTAGGATGTGGTATGTTTATGATATGTGGTGTAGTATGATGTATGTGTATATGTGTGTGTATGTGTGTGGTGTGTTTTTGTGTGGCATATGTACTATATTGTGATGTGTGATTTGTGTGTACTGTATATGTATGTGTGTGTGGTTTGTGTGTGTGTGTGTGTATGTGTGTGGTGTATGCAGTATATTGTGATGTGTGATTTGTGTGTACTGTATATGTATGTGTATGTGTGTGTGGTTTGTGTGTGTGTGTGTATGTGTGTGGTATATGCAGTATATTGTGATGTGTGATTTGTGTATAGTGTATGTATGTATGTATGGTGTAGGATGTTTATGTGTATGATATATAGTATAGTATGATGTATGTGTGTGTGTGGTATATGTAGTATATTGTGAGTGTGTAATGTATGTATATGTGTGTCGTGTGTATGTAATGTGGTGTGTGTATATGTATGTGTGTATGTGTGTGATATGTTTGTATGTGTGTGTGGCATATGTAGTATATTGTGATGTATTATGATTTATGTGTAGTATATGTAGTATATGTGGTGTGTGTGTGAGATATGGTGTGTATATGGTATAATGTATGTGCTGTGATGTGGTGTGGTATGGTTTGCCTCAAGCTGCCAGATAAAAAACAGCTATGTAGTGTGAAGCCTTACTGCGGGAGATTAACAGATAGCAGATAAGAGGACGGCATCCAAGTGGTCCCTCCATTGTACAAGCACATTATGTTAGAGGACAAGGACCCTTGCTTCACCATTGCCTACTGGCCTTGTTTTTCTAAGTATAGTCAATGCTGATTTGTAGAGAAGATGAGTCTGTCTGCCGAGGTTCCTCTCTAGAGGTCTTCTGTTGCCTGAGAATAATACTGGCCCATTGTCATTTCCTGCTGGGACCCTGTCCAGATGTAGGAGTCCTACCAGAGCCTCTACTTTGGTTTATGGCCTTGGAACCAAATAGGAATCTAGATGTGAGTGGAGCCCCTGGGACAGGCTGATGTGATACCCACAGGTGAGGAGTTGAGCACCTCTTCTTTGTTCTCAAGCAAAGCCTATTTCAGAATAGTTTTCCTTTTACCTATCAGGAGGACTTTCCCCTTCAAAATGGAGCTCATTATCTTTTTCTTACTCACACGCCTTTTATCTGCCCCGCCTGCCCTCTCTTCGTCATCCCTCAGGTCAGATGTACCCACTGGGACTCAGTGTCCCACATCGGAATGCTCTCTGAAGGCCAAACTTCACCCGCGACCTCCCCTCTTTGCACTTGTATCCAGAATGCAGTACACCCAGTTCTTTAAATGTTTGCTCTGCTCTGATTCTTGCCACACCTCTGCCAAGGATCGTATTTGAAAGACCTGCGTGGAAGGACAAATTACGTCAGTGAGAGGAAGAAGCTGTAGGAGAGAAGGAAGAGTCCAGTCCCACGGCTGCCTGGGTCAGGAGACTGCGCATGAGCGGCATTGCTAGTTTACACAGCTCAGGAGCCACCCCTTCAATAAGTCTGCCTGAAGTGCGCTTAGCAGGAGCCCTCCAAGCTGTTTGTTTCAGGAAGTGGGGGAGAGTTCTGAGTCTAGTAAGTCACCTGCCTTCCCCACAGTACTCCTTGGTTCTCATTTCTGAGAACTGAACTCCTGGGAGGGAAGAATGTATGCTCAGCCTGTGGGGTCTTGCTCTTAAGACAGGCAGGACCTGTTAGCCCAAAGGACTCCATAGCGGACTTCTATTCTGATCTTCCTCAGCACCCTTGATTGTCACTACACACGAAACTCCAATTGAGCCTCTTGTGTGTGGTTCAGCCCCTTTCACCTCTGCCCCAGGTAACGTCTAGTTCTCATATCTGGGATGACCGTAGGGAGCAGAAGCAGTGTGTTCCATATCCCAGACCATTTTTTGAAGTAGATCTTCTCTACCATTTGAACCTAATAGCACCCCTGACTACCCTTCATGTACACAAGATGTATTTTCACACACCTTTCCTTTAAGCACTAACAGGAGACTGGAGGGTCGTCTTACACTTTCTGGAACTACATTAAGAGAACAGCAGATTGACTTAAATATTTGAAGATCTTCTGATGAAGACATGCTGTGGTAACTATGGAACGGTGAATGTGGGGCCTCTTTCAGAGCACCTGAGAGGGACATGTGGCCCAGAACTTGTCCTGAAGAATACAAAGGTCACTTTACTGTCTCCATGCTCGTCTTGGTCATTGTTCCAAACTAAGTATTTCTCATTCCGATTTCCCATATTTCTAAGCACCCTCTCTTACCAAGCTCTTTACATTACGCTTTAGTTATGACTTTGTTATTTATTTGTGTCAGAGGCAGAGGGACAACCTGTGGAAGTTAGCTCTAGCCTTCTTCTTCCATGAGAGTCCTGGGGATAGAACTCAGGCTTGGCAGCAAGAGCCCCTCTCTCTCTCTCTCTCTCTCTCTCTCTCTCTCTCTCTCTCTGTGTGTGTGTGTGGGGGGGGGGTGGGTGGGTGTGTGGGTGTGTCTCTGTGTGTGTGTGTGCTACTGAGGATTAAACCTAGGGCCATGTAGATGCTAAGCAAGTACTCTACCACTGAGCTATTCCCTCCCTCCCTCCCTTCCTTCCTTCCTTCCTTCCTTCCTTCCTTCCTTCCTTCCTTCCTTCCTTCCTTCCTTCCTTCCTTCCTCCCCCCTCTCCCTTCCCTTCTCTTTCTACATTTCCCTCTGTTTGTTTATTATTTTGAGACAGGGCCTCACTAAGTTGCCCAAGCTCATCTTACCTTCATTCTGTAGCCCAGGCTGGACTTGAACTTGTGATCTTCCTGCCTAAACCTTCTAAGTAGCTTAGATACCAGACCGGTTGTCACACCTGACTTCTCTTTGCCTGATCCTTATTTTCAGCAGCTCACAGGGCTTTTTAAGTTAAAGTGGAAAACGCAATCCACAAGGAACAAGCCCTTTCATTTCCTGCTCTTTCCTGATTGTATTCCCTTTTCTGTCCACAGTCTCTCTCACCCAGACCTGGAGAAGTGCCAACCTTTCCCAAGAACCCATTCTTCTTTACTAGATAGATTGTGTCTCATCCGCTTTCATTCAAGAGCCTCCTTCTGACCACTTTCCTCATTCTTCAACTGACTCTTTCCTTCTAGCATGTGATCAAGTTCAAATCTGTTTTTTTTTTTTTTAAAGCAAAGGATACAAAGATACCTGGACCCTTGGTTAGCATTGGTCAACTTCCCTGGCTTGCTTTCTCTCCCCCTTTCTAGCTCAGTTTAATGCTATGCTCCCTGAATTTCCCACATCCTCAAGTTAATTGTCCATGTTCACCTCTCTACTGAGCTGAGCTTGGTAGAACACATGTGCCATGCCAGTGCTTGGGAACCAAGATCAGGAGGAGTGTGAATTCTAGGCTTGCTCAGGCTATACAGCAACACGTGGCCTCAAAATAAACAAACCAGGGCTTGGAGAGATAGCTCAGTGGTCAGAGGACTGAATACTCTTCTAGAAGACCTAGGTTCAATTCCCAGCACCCACATGGCAGCTCACAATCATCTATAACACACTCAAACAGACATACAGGCAGGCAAAACACTAATACACATAAAATAAAATAAATTATAAACAAAACAAAACAAACAAACAAACAAACCAAATTAACCTCCACTGAGACAGTTTGTGTTGGGATTATTAGGGACTTCTTATCCAGCCTCCATCCCTGCCAGCCCAAAATAGGTTAGCTGATTTTCAGGTGTCTACAGCATTTTCAGTACTGGCCACATCCTCTTTTAGAATGTTCCAGAGAACACCTTCATCTAGTCATTAAACAAATATTTGCTGAATACTTGTCCTGTGCCAAGAATCCTTCTGCAAGGTGTACAAAGTCTTTGTTTTCATAATGTTTATATTAGGTTTATAGAAAGAGGAAGTAAATAAAATGAAACTAAGCAATAAACAAGGAGAGATAAGACTGTGGCGAATGCCACACAGGCAATACAATGAAAGCAAAGACTGGGGTTACCTTTAGAGGACCCAGCAAATGTAACCAGAGCCCCAAAGAGTGGTAAGGAGCCGCTGTAAAAAGACAGGGAAAGAGAATCTCCACAGAAAGGATGTTGGGGCAGAGTTCCCCAGCTGGTTCAAATTTGATGTTCTTAAAGGTGAGCATACAGGTACATCTCTGGAATCTAAGAGCACGAGCTCACAGCGGGGTTGCCAACTGTGTCAAAGAAGACTACTGTGAGAAGAAACAAAACTAAACCGAAACCGCAACACAACACAAGAAGGCCTACTGAATCTGCCACAAAGAGTATCACTAGTGACTCAGAAACTCATTTTCAGGAGTCTTAGGGCACATTTGTGTTTTAAGAAGGGAAAAGGTGTGACATTAAGGTGGGTAAGAAGATGTTGTGACTACTTCACGAAGCATTTCCAGGTAGAGTACAGCAGACTGACCAGAGCTCGGTGTCCCACACTCCACACCCCAGGTGAAGTTGAACTTGGAGGCTTGGGGTGCATGGGTGGTTAAAAGCACTTTTTACTCTTCCAGAGGACACTAGTTCAATTCTAAAAATCCACATCGGCAGGCACACAGTGTGTTTTAGGGGCTTTTACACACACAAACACACACACACACACACACACACACACACACACACACACACACTCACACACTTTTAGCAACTTTAATTTTGATTAGTTAAAATGAAACAAACTTAAAAGTTTGGTCCCTCACTGAGGTGAACTAGCTACTTTTAGGTCTTTGTAGCTCCATGGAGCTAGTGGGTACTCAGCTGGGCAGAGCAGGTGTAGTGTGGTTTTTTTTTAATCTTTGGGGAAAGTTCTAGTGAACAATCATGCCTTTGAGAAAGTGATGCTAAGTTAAATTTTTTCTTCTTCTTTGGCTTGGTTTGATTGCTCTCTCTCTCTCTCTCTCTCTCTCTCTCTCTCTCTGTGTGTGTGTGTGTGTGTGTGTGTGTGGTTGAACCCAGGGCCTTACACATGCTATACAACAAGTAGATTGCCCCTGAGCTCCATCCCTAGCCCTTTAAGCTTTTGAGACTGGGTCTCACTAAGGTGCTCAAGTTGGTCTTGAATTCACCCTATATCCCAGTAAGGCCTTGAACTACGACCCTCTTGCTTCCGTTCTCAAGTACCTGATGATAGTACTTGAGAATATAAGATTATAGTCATGTGCCAGCGTATCCAGGTTGTCTGCTGTTAAGTTTTCTATATGAAGGGGACTAAGCACATTCGTGATTATGTCAAAATACAGGGTGCAAATATTAGGTTTCAGAGGCAGTCTAGAGAGATGGCAGAAGGAGACCTGGCAGAAATAAACAGACCTTGCTGTTTATTTCAAACAGCAAGGGGCAGACACAGCAGGAAAAGGGTGTCTATGAAAGGGAAGGGGACACTTGGAGTTTATATGGGGGGGGGGGTGGAGAGTGGGAAGTTAACCCTTTGCTTCAGGGACCTGTGTGCCAGCTCCCTGGTTCTCCCTCCTGGGGTTGTTTGTCCAGACCAGGCTGTTTTATCTTCAGACACTGCCTTTGTCCTGGTTATCAGGATGCAGGTGATAGTGGGTGACCGAGTTAGGCAATAACCGTGATGAGGGAAGGGCTGGAGTTTCAACATGGAGACGGGATTTCAGCATGCCTTGGGAGAACACAGTTCCTTGCTCAGGGTCTGGCAGCGTCTGTTCAACGTTTATTCCAGCGCTGAGTTCTCTTTCTTTAACCACCATCAGATGTCAGCAGCTGAGACCCATCCAGGACACCACTCCTCCTTCGACAAAGGTCACCCTTACTCACAGTCAACTATCTCCTGTTTTGGTGGTTGTTGCTAGGATGTCTTCCTTCCGTATGATCCTGGGGCCACGGCATCCAGTAGTTATATAACAGGTTTGCATTTGACAAACCTCAGATGGACTCCCCACCCCCACCTCCCCGCCTCCAGTACAAGCCCTACAGCATTTCTATCCACAATGCGGATGTCAGTTTGAACTCTTCTTTCTCCTTTATCGTTATACTCCATTGTTCTCTAAGAGGCTAGTTAGAGTTGAAAACACATTTAGAATTGTTATCCTCACCCCTGTCTTTACTGGTTTGGAGTTCTGGGGGATGCGTCAGTTGGAAGAATGCTCACACCTCAGCTGTTTTCTGTATGCTTTCGTGAACTCTTTGAGGGATCCTGATAGGGAGTTCCAACTGGAAGACAGAACAACAGCAAGAGGTCTTGTTCTTCCTAAACTAGCCCCAAAACTCATGAACTGGACCCAGAGTGTGCTAGGTCCAGCAGGCCCATAGAGTTGATGGCCACTTCCAGGTCATTCTCTCTCTCCCACTCCTGAGTTGGCCAAAGCCTGCTCTGGTAGTACATTCTTCCACATGGCCTCAACAGCTAAGCTAAGAGTGGAGGTGACATTTCCGGACACTGTCAACATATATACTCATATCCTGATGTTACAGGTCATGAGAGTAGAGTAGCCACAAGAGTGGTCTTTCGAGAGGTTTTTTTTTTTTTATACCAGACCACATACGTTGAGTTGGTCAATATTGACCTGTTGAGAAGACGACGGAGAAGACACATTTTAAGGATTTTGTTTAAAAAGATAGAAATCAAGTAACATTCAGATTTGTTACTATAACAAATAACTGAAATAGGCACTCTGTACAGAGGAAAGGGTTGCTTGAGAGAAGAGCTGTAAAGGCTCCAGCAACTGGGCTATTTTCTTTTCTTCCTTTTTTTTTTTTAAACTATATTTTAATTTTATTTTCTTTCTTTTTTTCCTTTTTTTTTAAATTAGGTATTTTCTTCATTTACATTTCCAATGCTATCCCAAAAGTCCCCCATGCCTTCCCCCCTAATCTCCTCCCTCCCACCCCCACTCCCACTTCTTGGCCCTGGCATTCCCCTGTACTTAGGAATATAAAGTTTGCAAGACCAATGGGCCTCTCTTTCCACTGATGGCCAACTAGGCCATCTTCTGATACATATGCAGCTAGATACTCATGCTCCAGTGGATACTGGTTAGTTCATATTGTTGTTCCACCTACAAAGTTGAAGATCCCTTTAGCTCCTTAGGTACTTTCTCTAGCTCCTCCATTGGGGGCCCTGTGTTTCATCCAATAACTGACTGGGAGCATCCACTTCTGTGTTTGCTAGGCACAAGAATAGCCTCACAAGAGACAGCTATATCAGGGTCCTTTCAGCAAAATCTTGCTAGTGTATGCAATGGTGTCACCTTTTGGAGGCTGATTATGGGATGGACCCCCAGATATGGCAGTCTCTAGATCGTCCATCCTTTCATCTCGGCTACAAACTGCATCTCTGTAACTCCTGCCATGGGTGTTTTGTTCCCAATTCTAAGATGGGGCAAAGTGCCTACACTTTGGTCTTCGTTCTTCTTGAGTTTCATGTGTTTTACAAATTGTATCTTATATCTCGGGTATTCTAAGTTTCTGGGCTAATATCCACTTATCAGTGAGTACATATCATGTGAGTTCCTTTGTGATTGGGTTACTTCACTCAGGATGATGCCCTCCAGGTCCATCCATTTACCTAGGAATTTCATAAATTCATTCTTTTTAATAGCTGAGAAGTAGTCCATTGTGTAAATGTACCACATTTTCTGTATCCATTCCTCTGTTGAGGGGCACCTGGGTTCTTTCCAGCTTCTGGCTATTATAAATAAGGCTGCTATAAACATAGTGGAGCATGTGTCCTTCTTACTGAATATATGCCCAGGAGAGGTATTGCGGGATCCTCCGGTAGTACTATGTCCAATTTTCTGAGGAACCGCCAGACTGATTTCCAGAGTGGTTGTACAAGCTTGCAATCCCACCAACAATGGAGGAGTGTTCCTCTTTCCCCACATCCTCTCCAGCATCTACTGTCACCTGAATTTTTGATCTTAGCCATTCTGACTGGTGTGAGGTGGAATCTCAGGGTTGTTTTGATTTGCATTTCCCTGATGATTAAGGATGCTGAACATTTTTTCAGGTGCTTCTCAGCCATTTGGTATTCCTCAGGTGAGAATTCTTTGTTCAGTTCTGAGCCCCAGTTTTTAATGGGGTTATTTGATTTTCTGGAGTCCACCTTCTTGAGTTCTTTATATATATTGGATATTAGTTCCCTATCTGATTTAGGATAGGTAAAGATCCTTTCCCAATCTGTTGGTGGCCTTTTTGTCTTATTGATGGTGTCTTTTGCTTTGCAATTTTATTAGGTCCCATTTGTCAATTCTCGATCTTACAGCACAAGCCATTGCTGTTCTATTCAGGAATTTTTTCCCTGTGCCCATATCTTCGAGGCTTTTCCCCACTTTCTCCTCTATAAGTTTCACTGTCTCTGGTTTTATGGGGAGTTCCTTGAGCCACTTAGATTTGACCTTAGTACAAGGAGATAGGAATGGATCAATTCACATTCTTCTACATGATAACCTCCAGTTGTGCCTGCACCATTTGTTGAAAATGCTGTTTTTTTTTCCCACTGGATGGTTTTAGCTCCCTTGTCAATAATCAAGTGACCATAGGTGTGTGGGTTCATTTCTGGGTCTTCAATTCTATTCCATTGGTCTACTTGTCTGTCTCTATACCAGTACCATGCAGTTTTTATCACAATTGCTCTGTAGTACAGCTTTAGGTCAAGCATGGTGACTCCCCCAGAGGTTCTTTTATCCTTGAGAAGAGTTTTTGCTATCCTAGGTTTTTTGTTATTCCAGATGAATTTGAAAATTGCCCTTTCTAATTCATTGAAGAATTGAGTTGGAAATTTGATGGGGATTGCATTGAATCTGTAGATAGCTTTTGGCAAGATAGCCATTTTTACTATATTGATCCTGCCAATCCATGAGCATGGGAGATCTTTCCTTCTTCTGAGATCTTCTTTAATTTCTTTCTTCATAGACTTGAAGTTCTTATCATACAGTTCTTTCACTTCCTTAGTTAGAGTCATGCCGAGATATTTTATATTATTTGTGATTATTGAGAAGGGTGTTGTTTCCCTAATTTCTTTCTCAGCCTGTTTATCCTTTGTGTAGAGAACGGCCATTGACTTGTTTGAGTTAATTTTCCAGCTACTTCATCCAAGCTGTTTATCAGATTTAAGAGTTCTCTGGTGGAATTTTTAGGGTCACTTATATATACTATCATATCATCTGCAAAAAGTGAAATTTTAACTTCTTCCTTTCCAATTTGTATCCCCTTGATCTCCTTTTGTTGCCGAATTGCTCTGGCTAGGACTTCAAGTACAATGTTGAATAGGTAGGGAGAAAGTGGGCAGCCTTCTCTAGTCCCTGATTTTAGTGGGATTGCTTCCAGCTTCTCTCCATTTACTTTGATGTTGGCTACTGGTTTGCTGTAGATTGCTTTTATCATGTTTAGGTATGGGCCTTGAATTCCTGATCTTTCCAAGACTTTTATCATGAAAGTGTGTTGGATTTTGTCAAATGCTTTCTCAGCATCTAACGAGATGATCATGTGGTTTTTGTATGTGAGTTTTCTTATATAATGATTACGTTGATGGATTTCTGCATATTAAACCATCCCTGCATCTCTGGAATGAAACCTACTTGGTCAGGATGGATGATTGTTTTGATGTGTTCTTGGATTCAGTTAGCGATAATTTTATTGAGTATTTTTGCATCTATATTCATAAGGGATATTGGTCTGAATTTTTCAATCTTTGTTGGGTCTTTCTGTGGTTTAGGTATCAGGGTAATTGTGGCTTCATAGAATTAATTGGTTAGAGTACCTTCTGCTTCTATTTTGTGGAATAGTTTGTGAAGAACTGGAATTAGATCTTCTTTGAAGGTCTGATAGACCTCTGCATTAAACCCATCTGGTCCTGGGCTTTTTTTTTTTGGTTGGGAGACTATTAATGACTGCTTTTATTTCTTTAGGGGATATAGGACTGTTTAGATCATTAGCCTGATCCTGATTTAACTTTGTTACCTGATATCTGTCTAGAAATTTGTCCATTTCATCCAGGTTTTCCAGTTTTGTTGAGTATAGCCTTTTGCAGAAGGATCTGATGGTGTTTTGGATTTCTTCAGGATCTGTTGTTATGTCTCGCTTTTCATTTATGATTTTGTTAATTAGGATGCTGACCCTGTGCCTTTTAGTGATCTGGTAAGGGTTTATCTATCTTGTTGATTTTCTCCAAGAGCTCCTCGTTTGGTTGATTCTTTGAATAGTTCTTCTTGTTTCCACTTGGTTTAATTTGCCCCTGAGTTTGATTATTTCCTGCAGTCTACTCCTCTTGGGTGAATTTGCTTCCTTTTGTTCTAGAGCTTTTAGGTGTGTTGTCAAGCTGCTAGTGTGTGTTCTCTCTAGTTTCTTTTTGGAGGCACTCAGAGCTATGAGTTTTCCTCTTAGAAATGCTTTCATTGTGTCCCATAAGTTTGGGAATGTTGTGGCTTCATTTTCATTAAACTCTAAAAAGTCTTTAATTTCTTCCTTTATTCCTTCCTTAACCAAGGTATCATTGCGGAGAGTGTTGTTCAGTTTCCACAGGAATGTTGACTTTCTATTATTTATTTTGTTATTGAAGATCAGCCTTAGTCCATGGTGATCTGATAGGATGCATGGGACAATTTCAATATTTTTGTATCTGTTGAGGCCTGTTTTGTGACCAATTATATGATCTATTTTGGAGAAGGTCCCGTGAGGTGCTGAGAAGAAGGCATATCCTTTTGTTTTAGGATAAAATGTTCTGTAGATATCTGTTAAATCCATTTGTTTCATAACTTCTGTTAGTTTCACTGTGTCCCTGTTTAGTTTCTGTTTCCATGATCTGTCCATTGATGAAAGTGGTGTGTTGAAGTCTCCCACTATTATTGTGTGAGGTGCAATGTGTGCTATGAGCTTTACTAAAGTTTCTTTAATGAATGTGGCTGCCCTTGCATTTGGAGCATAGATATTCAGCATTGAGAGTTCCTCCTGTAAGATTTTACCTTTGATGAGTATGAAGTGTCCCTCCTTGTCTTTTTTGATAACTTTGGATTGGAAGTCGATTTTATTTGATATTAGAATGGCTATTCCAGCTTGTTTCTTCAGACCATTTGCTTGGAAAATTATGTTCCAGCCTTTCATTCTGAGGTAGTGTCTGTCTTTTTCCCTGAGATGGGTTTTCCGTAAGTAGCAAAATGTTGGGTCCTGTTTGTGTAGCCAATCTGTTAGTAGTCTATGTCTTTTTATTGGGGAATTGAGTCCATTGATATTAAGAAATATTAAGGAAAGGTAATTGTTGCTTCCTATTATTTTTGTTGTTAGAGTTGGAATCTGTTCTTGTGGCTGTCTTCTTTTAGGTTTGTTGAAGGATTACTTTCTTGCTTGTTCTAGGACATGGTTTCCATCCTTGTATTGTTTTTTTTTGTTGTTGTTGTTGTTGTTGTTTTTTTGTTATAATCCTTTGAAGGGCTGGATTCGTGGAAAGATAATGTGTGAATTTGGTTTTGTCATGGAATACTTTGGTTTCTCCATCTATGGTAATTGAAAGTTTGGCTGGATATAGTAGCCTGGGCTGGCATTTGTGTTCTCTTAGTGTCTGTATAACATCTGTCCAGGATCTTCTGGCTTTCACAGTCTCTGGTTAAAAGTCTGGTGTAATGCTGATAGGCCTGCCTTTATATGTTACTTGACCCTTTTCCCTTACTGCTTTTAATATTCTATCTTTATTTAGTGCATTTGTTGTTCTGATTATTATGTGTCAGGAGGAATTTCTTTTCTGGTCCAGTCTATTTGATATTCTGTAGGCTTCTTGTATGTTCATGGGCATCTCTTTAAGTTTGGGAAGTTTTCTTCTATAATTTTGTTGAAGATATTAGCTGGCCCTTTAAGTTGAAAATCTTCATTCTCATCTACTCCTATTATCCGTAAGTTTGGTCTTCTCATTGTGTCCTGGATTTCCTGGATATTTTGAGTTAGGATCTTTTTGCATTTTGCATTTTCTTTGATTGTTGTGTCGATGTTCTCTATGGAATCTTCTGCACCTGAGATTCTCTCTTCCATCTCTTGTATTCTGTTGCTGATGCTCGCATCTATGTTTCCAGATTTCTTTCCTAGGGTTTCTATCTCCAGTGTTGCCTCACTTTGGGTTTTCTTTATTGTGTCTACTTCCCTTTTTAGATCTAGTATGGTTTTGTTCATTTCCATCACCTGTTTGGATGTGTTTTCCTGTTTTTCTTTAAGGACTTCTACCTGTTTGGTTGTGTTTTCCTGTTTTTCTTTAAGGACTTGTAACTTTTTAGCAGTGTTCTCCTGTATTTCTTTAAGTGAGTTATTAAAGTCCTTCTTGATGTCCTCTACCATCATCATGAGATATGCTTTTAAATCCGGCTCTAGCTTTTCGGGTGTGTTCGGGTGCTTAGGACTGGGTGAGGTAGGAGTGCTGCATTCTGACAATGGTGAGTGGTCTTGGTTTCTGTTAGTAAGATTGCATTTGCCTTTTGCCATCTGGTAATCTCTGGAGTTAGTTGTTATAGTTGTCTTTGGTTAGAGCTTGTTCTTCTTGTTATTCTTTTAGCCTCTATCAGCAGACCTGGGAGACAGGCTCTCTCCTCTGAGTTTCAGTGGTCAGAGCACTCTCTGTAGGCAAGCTCTCCTCTTACAGGGAAGGTGCACAGATATCTGGCGTTCAGACCTGCCTCCTGGAAGAAAATGAAGGCCCGAAACAGGGCCTGTCCCAGAAGCTGTTAGCTTCTATAGTCCACACTCTCACCTGCGCAGACTAGTCTCAGAGGGATCTGGTAACCAAGATGGCACCCCCAGGTGCTCCGGCAAAGCCCTCCTGGGTGCGGCGGACACCTCTCCTCTGGCAGGAAAGGTGCCTGAATGTCTGGAGCCCGAAACTTGGTCTGCCTCAGAAGCTGTCCTCTAGGGACCTTGGAGGTGTCTGCTGACTCTGCGCCCAGGTGACCTGGTGCTGGCACTGACCGGAAGGGATTTGTGACCCTGGTGCGGCCGGCTTTTCTGCTTCCCTAATGCTGTCTCAGGTCCTGTGCGATTTGATTGGAACAGAAGTTGTGTTCCAGTCACCAGTGGTCCCAAGATCTCATGGAGAGTCCTCTAGGGGAGCTTGGGGGTATCCACCGACCCTATTGTCTTCCAGGCCTTTGGTGGGGGTGTTGGGCTGTAATGGTGGGGAGCATGTAGTAGATCAGAATCACCCCTCTCATGACCAGGGACCGATACAGAGTAACGGGTCTTGGGACCCACAGCCAACTTTAAGGCCAGCCTCTCAGTGGTTTAAGAACCTACACTAGGTACTACTACCTCTTGAAGTGCTCATCTTTCTAATAGCACCAAACTAAGGACCAAGCTTTATCACATGGCCTTTCTCATTGAGACAATGAGACAATGTCTACACATTTGTGTGTCAAGGCTGGCTTCCAAGATGACAACTGGGGACCATCTCGTTACATCCCACATGACAAGTCCCAGTGTAATATATACATTATGTTATTAAATATACTTTATTATATATAGTATATTAACCAGGCATGGTAGCACACAGCTGCAATCCCAATTAAGAGGTTGATGCCAGATACAGGAGGATTGTAAATTTAAGGTCAGCCTGGCCTACAATGAGACTCTGTCCCAACTAAACAAAAATTAAAAAGATGCACCTAAGGCTTGGAGAATCAAAAGCGCCCCACCTTTTGTTTGAATTCTAGGAATGATGACCTTTTGTAGCACACTGCATGTTGTTCAACAGATGTCACTGTGTGCTTACGTCATGCAGAGTGCTGAGCAATATGGAGTAATACGGCATTGCTTGCTCATCCTATGGAGCTCTGTCTAACAGTGGCATTGACGTTAGCAAAATATCTATGAGCAAATGCTTTTGGAGGAAGCATACAGTTCTGTAAACTAGAAAGGTGATTGCAACTGAGGAGGGAAAAGGCAGGTTATGCTGGAACTTACACAGTTTGGAGTCGGTGTTTACGAGTTTTAATCTGGGATCAGTGAGATGGTTCAGTGAGTGGAGGTACTTGGTGTCAAGTCTGATGACCTGAGTTCTATCCCTAAAGTGTGCTCCTACTTCTGTGTATGTCCTACAGCATGTGCAGTACACAAATAAATAGATAGATGTAATTTAGAAAAAAGATATTTTGGTCTCTATCCTAAGAGTAGTGGGAAAGTTGGTCATGATGAATTCAGCTTTCTATCTTGAAACTTTAAATTATTTTGCAATAATATTGAATTTATAAAAGGTTGTAGAAGCCAAAACATTGATATTCAAAATATACAAAAGATTCAGCCCACGGTTACATATGGCCTCCGTGTGTTATCTCTCGTGTCTCTTTCAATATGTGATGATTTCTTAAGACTTTGTTTTTCAAGACCTTGAAGTCTATGAAGAATAATACTGGCTAATGCTTTGATGGACTGTCTCCCACTCTGTATTTGATGTGTTCTCATGCTTAAGGTGATTTATTTATTTATTTATTTGTTTATTTATTTATTTATTTTGGCAAGAATAACAAAAATCTTAAATTTTGTTGATCATTGAACATATCTGCTAAGCATTTCTTTGCAAAGATACTATTTTCCTTCAGTATATCTTTCATTTGTTTGTTTTTAAGACAGGGTCTCACTAGGTAGCTCTGGTTGGCCTGTAACTTGCTGTGTAGACCAGGCTAATCCCAAACTCACAGAGATCTGCCTGCTTCTGCCTGCAGAGTGCTAGGATTAAAGGTGTGCACCACTATGCTGGGTTTGTAAGGTGTTCTGTTGTTGTTTTGTTGAGACATATACTGAGGTTATGCCAATATCTTATTGTATTTCCTCTGTGAGTTTCAGTGCACATTGAAAATCCTACAGTTTTCTGAATGATGCTCTTTATTGCTGGCAATCATCTTGCTTTTATTTATCAGAATTGTAGCATGTATCTTTTTCAGGATTTAGTATTAATTAATCTAGTTATTTATATCAGTATAGGACCATTGGTGTTTTCTTTTATTCCAAGGAGTACAATCCATTTATTTGTTGCTCAACATTTTTGTGTTTAGCTAAGAGAACTTTGTGTTCTGCTGACATTCTTCCAAGGTGCCACTGTCATTGCTTGAATAGATCTTTGGTTTTTTGGTAGTACAAGGAAGACATTTGAAGCCCATTGTATCTTCTTTCTGCACTTATGTAGAACTCTACAAAGAGTTCTCTTCTTCTGGTAGGGAATGGTGTTGAGAACTCACAGTTTGGGTGTTAGATATGCTCATGGCTATAGGGATCCTTTTGTTCCCAGATTATTTCAGGGAGAGAGATAGGAAAGATGTCCAAGTAAATGTATACCTATGTCTCTGTCTATGATTATCTATCATTTGTCTGTCTGTTTGTCTTCAATCTATCTTCCATCTACCCACAAGTTACTAGATTCCTCCAATTCCAAACCAGCTTACAGGGTTCATTCTAGCCTTTATTTTATAGCTCCTTTTCCCAGCAATAATGTTTGTCTTCTTTATTCATAACATAGTCACCTACTCATTGCTGTAGTACACATAATGTACTTTCAAATTCTTTAACCCACAAGGGTGATACACACACTTATGAAATAGTATCTGCCTATTTTGAAAAAAAAAAGCACTGTCAAATTATGGTGTGCATGTGTGTATGCTCATGTGTGTGTGTGTGTCCACGCGCACTCAGATATATGTGTGTTGTACACTTGTGTATGTGTTCATGTGTGCATACATGTTTGTGTCTATGTGTGTGTGTTCCTGTGTGCTTGTGTATGTGTTCCTGTATGTGTATACTCATGTGTGTATGCATGTTCATGTATGTAAGAGCTCATGTGTATGTGCTCATGTATGAGTACATTCATGTATATATGTGTGAATGTGCTCATATGCGTATGTGCTTGTGTGTTTATGTGTGTGTACACTCATGTGTATGTGTGTGAATGCATGCTCTGTGTGTCTGTGTGTGTGTGTCTGTGTGTTGGGGATTTAAACTCAGATCCTCATGTTTGCAGGGTGTTTTTACTCTTCTTATTTTAATTTCCTTCCTTTCCTCTGTCCCTTGACATGATTTCTAGCACAGTTACACCAATGTCTTCTATTTGTAGTCCATTTTAGAGTCCCCCCTCCCTCTCCCTACACTATGGGTGTTGGTTTTCTTGCTTGTTTAGCATTTGAAGCTTGTGTGAAATGTCACCAAGGCTTTTAAGTTTGAACTATGTACAAAGGTATACAGAGTATTCCCTTCTGTCCATTTCCACTCTCCCTATTTCCATGGCTTCCCTGCCTGACTTTTGCATTGACTTATATACAAATACATGTGTCCCTCTTTATTACAGTGAAAACTAGTGCAATGGGGCAAATATCCTCCTGGTTCTTGGGTAGGCATGGACTGAGGCAGATTGGTGGTGTGAAAAAGCAGACAAGCACATCAGTGCTGTAATAGACCTGACTACATCTCCTACCTCATTTTATGAGCAAGATTGAAATTCACTGGTCCAGGGCTTTCCCAGGATGTCATTATATTTTAGACTATTTTGAACTCTTCATCCTTGGCAGATGATCAACAAAGATGAAAATCCTGCTAGGGAACAGGCAAGAGAATGACAGTCTAGAATGCTTCCTGTCTTTAACTCACGTGTGTGTGCTCGGTGCCAGTAATGACCATGATGGTGATGATGGCTCCTGTAATCCCTAGAATCCTGACACCAGGAGGGATGAGAGAGCCCATCACAAGCCCCTCTTGACTCTTCCACACTAACAGCTGATCCATGCCAGAGAGATGCCAATCTTAGTTTTACAAGGTGTTCTAGGAATCTTGAAACATTTTTAGCTTTTATCTCTTGATTTGGGTACACGTCCTTCCTTGTGGGTAAGTTAGTAGGAAGATGAAGAAGCTGACAGTCTGGTCCCTGACCATATAAGATTGACAATCAAGGAAGTTGGTTTTGAATATTCAGAAGCAGGAAGTCTTACACGCGTTCTCGACCGGCCAGGAAAGACGCAGCAAACCAGAATCTTCTGCGGCAAAACTTTATTGCTTACATCTTCAGGAGCAAGAGTGCAAGAGCGCAAGAGCTCTATTGCTTACATCTTTAGGAGCCAGAGCGCAAGAGCGCAAGAGTGCAAGAGCTTTATTGCTTACATCTTCAGGAGCAAGAAGCAAGAGCCAGAGCAAGAGAGCAAAAAAAGAGAATGGCGAAACCCCGTCCCTTTTTAAGGAGAATTATTCTCCGCCTAGGACATATTACTCCCTGATTGGCTGCAGCCCATCGGCCGAGTTGTCGTCACGGGGAAGGCAGAGCACATGTAGTGGAAAACTACCCTTGGCACATGCGCAGATTATTTGTTTACCACTTAGAACACAGGATGTCAGCGCCATCTTGCAACAGCGAATGTGAGGGTGGCTCCCCACAAGGAAGAATCAGGCTTAGTCTCAATAAGACATAAACATCAGATTCAGGCGGATCCTTTCCTTTTCCAACTGCAGGAAGCAAAATGTGGGTGCTGTTGGATCCTTTCCTTTTCCAACTACAGGAAGCAAAATGTGGGTGCTGTTGTGTGGACTGGTGGGTGAGCCAAAGACTGGACTACTTTGGACTTCATAGGTTTCACGTTTCCTTGAAGAATTTAGTTTCCTGAGAACTTGGCTTCCAACTTTGCATATACTCCATGAGAGAGAGGGATTTAGAGTTAAAAGGATACACTGTAATTTACTGAGTTGCTACAGTGTGCCTATGACTGTCCCCTATGTGTTTAATATCCCTTATTCATCCTCACAATCTTAAACTACTAGTAGTACTACCCTCATTTCACTCATGAAAACTTTTAAGAGTCAGCGGTGAAACCCACAGATTGCTTGATTTGTCTATAATGAGTTTTAGATTTGAGAATGCGTTGCTATGCCCCATAGTCACCCACAACACAGAAATTTCAGAGCAGCATTACATCTGCAATCCTGCATAGAATCTGATGGAGAAGGACAGGAGAAATCCTGTCTATCCTGGACCTAGGAGATTGAAACCTCACATACTGATGGCATACTGATGGCATACTCTTCTGCTCACACTGACAACCACGAAAGTCATAGAGAGGAGAGGACACCTTGCTCGCGCCTGTGTCCCTTCATTCTTCATTTTCAGGTCAGATTCAGCACATGAATGAGAGAACCTGTACTCTCCCTCTTTAACCTGCCTCTCTTCCCACAGAACACACAGCAATGTTTGCACCGTTACTCACACACAGGTCATAGGATGGCTTTTGCCAAACTATGCTTCCTCTGAGGGGAAGCACAGAGGTGAGCGGGCCTGTCTGGACTTCACTGTAAGATGGCGTGTATGTCTGCCTCACCACTCTGCAATCTCAGTGCTGCGCTCCTAGGGTAGCACAGAAGTGGTGACTCAGGGAGGCAGCTATCCATACATCTACAGGCACGTGTCCCACTGGGCCAGGCTTGGGGGAAGCCTACCTCTATATTTGGAAGATGGCTTGCATGCAGCAGCAGCAGCAAGACTCTGCTGGGATAGCACAGACATCTAAGACCCAAGAGAGAGTAGAACACTCTGGCCTTTAAAATCATACATGGTTTTGCAGACCTTTACACAAAAGCTCTTGACAAGAGATAACAGCTCTTAACCCACACCCACCTCGCACTCCACCAGTGCAAGACGACTTAAGGAGCACCTAACTGGGTACAAGAAGATAGACCCGTCAGAATGGTTGCATGTGATATCACTTTTGGGGAGATGATGTCCTCACTGAACCTTTCTGCCCCTTTTTAAAATGAAGATGGATAAGTTTAGATTGATATTCTTGAATCCTAAAAAAACATTCTCTTTTTCCTTCTTGTGTATGTGTGTGTGCATGGAGAGAGAGGGGGAGGGAAGGAAGGGAGGGAGGGAGAGAGGAAGGGAGGGAGAACATGAATGAATGAATGAATGAATGTCCACATGGAGGATTCCATCTTGGTTTTTGAGACAGCATCACCCAGAAAGCTCCAGAAATTGTCCTCTGTCTCTGTCTTCCCAAAGCTGAGATTATAAGCATGTGTTACTACGCCTAGTTTATTTTTCATTTTTGCATTTTTTTTTTTTTTTTTTGGTTTTTCAAGACAGGGTTTCTCTGTATAGCCCTGGCTGTCCTGGAACTTACTTTGTAGACTAGGCTGGCCTCGAACTCAGAAATCTGCCTGCCTCTGCCTCCTGAGTGCTGGGATCAAAGGCATGCACCACCACGCCCGGCTCATTTTTGCATTTTTAAAAAATGTGTTTGAAGGGGACTGAACTCATATCCTCATGCTGATGTGGTGAACATTTGCTTTCTGCTCTCCTCAGCTTTTTAAAGTAGATTATTCTCAGGAGGACAAGCATATGGGAAACGTGGATCTTCAGCTACAGCAGGAAGGAGTCATTCACACTGCTGTGTAAAGATGCCCTTTAGGGGATGGGGAAATGAGCAAGACACTGTGGTGAAGGTACAGAGAGGCAGGTGCGGGCTGTAAGTGGCTTGCTTGGAGGACTGAGATCTTTCCTTTCTTATGGATGGAGATGTAGCCTGTGGCACTTCTGACCAACACAAGGCTACCCTTGTGTTGCTCCTAGACTCTCAGGAAGCCTCAGTACCAACTGAGGTTTTATTCAGGGTTCTCTCTTAATCATGTAATGAGTAGGGAATCAACTTGTGTCTTGAAATACACATAGAAAATAGCACCTAATAGAGTGAGCCAAGTCAGTCATCTAGAATTGGCCTTCTGTGTTTTGAGAGGCTGTAATAATGGAGCTTGGCCAATGTGGGAGTCCCCACCAGCTCTGAGAGATCAGGTCTTCACCTGGGACTGGGAAACAGGTAGCAGACATTTGGGTGTGTGAGTATGTGGGGGTGTGTAAAGAGTGTACACAGAAACTGCCACACCCACACCCCACATACCATGATGGGGTGGAGTCATGCATAGCCCTTAATCCTAACTGTCTCATTGTTGTTAGTTTTGATCTTTGACAGCAATGGGTCTCTAAGGACACAAAGCAGAGATGATCGGAGGACCTAAAGAGCATCGTTACACAGCAGTCGCTTACCTGCTCTTCTTGGGCCTCTCCATAACCACTGGCACACAGCTATCATAGCATACACTACTGAAAGGAAATTAGAGCCATGTCTGGCTACACTTGGTCATTAAGGCCACAAGACTTACCCAAGTCACTCAAGATGTATAGAACTTGTTGGGGGATTTGGAGGAAGAATAGTTCTGAGTTACTAAGAGTTACAATAGACACCCCTTGTTAAAGAAAAGAGAACCAACGGCATCACATATTACTCCCAATAGTTCACTCGGTGCTTTGGATGATGGTTTAGATTCGGAAGGTTCTAAGGCTGAGTCTCTTATTATAGTGACAATGGATGTCTGAAGTGCTGTGTGCAAGAACATTGACTAGGGATGCAGCGGTGGCACAACGGAGTAGCAACCTGACTGACCTGACAACTAACTGTGTTAGGTGAGCTGCATCATATGTATATTTTTTGTCCTGGTTTCAGCTTTAGCTGTTACTGAATGGCAGGTCGACTGATGTAGCACCTCCTTTTCTGGTGGCTGCAGGGAGCTTTAAGATCTCTCTGAGTTCCAATTGTCTGTGTATGTGTTGGGTTTCCATCATCAGAACTGAGAAAACCTGAACATGTATATGTGTGTGTGTGTGTGTGTGTGTGTGTGTGTGTGTGTGTGTGTGTGTGTATGTATGTGTGTGTGTGTGTACAAGTTCAGAAGTCTTTGGATGCCAGAGGAGAGCACTGGATCTCCTGGATTTGGAACCGGAGTTATAGGCAGTTGTGAGTAGGTGCTCAGAATTGAATTTGGGTCCTCTGAAAGAGCTCTGAACCATGGAGCCCCCTCTTTAGCCCCCAGGAAACCTGAACACTTTTGAACAACAGGGAGAAGTTCGGAAATGGCTCTGTGTGTGTTTATAAAGCTGCTGGGCTGGGCTTGGCTTCCAGCTCAGTGCTGACGTGTCCTGAAACCAGCCACGGAGACAGAAAGCAGGAAGAACAGGGACTCCAGAATCGTGGGCCATGGCACAGTTTATTAATGTATTCTTCAAGCTGACAACAAGAATCCTTCCAGGTAGAAATGGAGGAGTGTGTGGCCATATATTCAGTTTTCTCAGACCAGGGAGTGGCCCCCTGCTATCAATGGCTTTGAGATCTAGAGACAGGCATACGTCCTAGCCTGCAAGAAGTGATAGGGAAGGCAGTGGGTAAAGACACCAAACCAGATCCCCTTGGCCTCAGGACATGTCTGGAAGGCCCTGAGAGAGGGGCACAGCAAATACAAGCCAGTCTCACTCCAGTTACTGCAGAAACTCAGCCTGTATTTCATGCCACCGTAGTCTCATGCTCTGTGTAAATTCATCTTTTTAAGTTGCTTCTGCATCCTTTGTGTCCTTTGACTTTGCTTCTCAGGTTTGGCCACTCTGCTCGACTCAGTTATGGGACAGGCTGAACTTTGCACTTGGAAAATCTCAACTAAGAGCAGAGTTCTGAACAGTGACTCCTTGTGCTATATAAATAGTGTCAGTGATATGTAAGCCCCCCCCCACCTCTCTCTCTCTCTCTCTCTCCTTCTGTGAGTCTCATCTTGATAATGATCTGCGCATGTACTCAATAGCACAATTGCCTGAGTACAGGCATCTCCTTGGCCTCAAGCCTCTTCCTTCTTCACCTCAGACAGGAAGGAAGCCAGCTCTGAGCTGTGAGGCTGCAAAGGCTCTAGGTAGAGCCAGTCTCTTCTGGTAGGTTGGCATGGGCTATGCCATGCCTATGCTACTCCTTCAGCAGCCCCAGCTTCTTCAGAGCCTCCCTCCTGTGCCCATCAGGAATGCCCTTTGGGGATATCTTGACACTGATACAGGGGGGTCGAGGAAGCTTGTCATAACTCTGTCCTTTGAAGGATGGCTGCTGGGAGCACTGGTCCTGCTCCAGGCCAACCAGCTTGCCTCCCTGGATTCCTGCAAAATCCTTTCCCATGCCCAAGGAGGCAGGCCGGGGCCGGGAATTACGAAAGGCGCTGGGTGAAACCTTGTCCAAGAAGGGGCTCTTTCCCAGAGATGTGCTGGTTTGGCAGCTGGGGTCTTTTTTCTCAGCTGCTGAGAGATAGCTGCTCAGCCCTACGCCTGAACGCTCCAGAGTATTGGACTTGAAGTTCATCTGTCTCAGGCCAGGGATGCTACTTTCCTGGAGGGTCAGCCGTGGGTCAGGCTTGGGCTGTGTCCGGGAACTGTTTTCCTTTAAGGTCTTAGGGATAGGAATGGGCATAGACTTGGCCTCTGCAACCTTTCCTGGAGGGGTTTCCTGGGTAGGAATCCAACCCTTGCTGAGAGAGTCCATAGGAGCGACAGCCTTCTTCGGGGACACTTTCCCTGCCGCAGAAGCAGTTCCCGAGACCAGAGCTGGAGATGCTGGCCGAGCAGGAGCCCGGGCCTGGGAAGGGGTCTGAGGCTGAGCCTCCCTGACTTTGAGGGTACTGGTATGCTTATTTACAAGCAGACTGGGATCATCTTGGTCCTGGGGCAGCCCTAGCTTTTCCAGAGCCTCTCTGCGGGCTTTCCTTTGTTCTTGCAAAGAAGAGACAGGGCCCGAGTCTGTAGCTTCAGTGTGATTTGACAGCCAGTTCTGGGGATGGCTGTGGAAACTGCTTCTGCTGCTCTTCAGGACTATATTAGGTGGCAGCTTACGGGCCTTTGAGGCTGTGAGAGGAGTCTGCTGGATGCTTGGCTTGACCCCTGAAGGTAGAGAAAGTTCTTCAGCTTTCGTGGGCTGGGATGACTGGGCCGGAGGCTGCTGTGGTTGCTGCAGCCCCTCTGTCCAGCCTTTCTCAGTGGCTTTATGGGATACGGTTTCAGAAGACATTTCCACTTTCTTCTGGGAATGTGGACTTCTCTCCAGAGAGTGGACCTGCGGTGTGTGTGTCTGTTCTCCTGGCTTTTTAGGTGGGCTCTCTTCCCCACTTTCCTTTGGTCTAATGTCCTGGAAAGCTTCTGGCGGGGGTATGAGAACTGTGCTCAGGTCAAGTGTACCCTTCTGGGATGGGGCTGGTGGCTGGATGGTCTTAGCCTTAGCACCCTGGCTGGTCTGCCCTTTCTCAGGCTCCTCTAAGAATACCTCAGATGCTTCAGAGACGGGGCTGTTAGCCTGGGTGGCGCTTTCCCTGAGGTTCTGGCTTCGGCCAAGATGAAGGTTTCTGGGAAGGCTGTAGGAACCAGCCCTGAGACCCAGGCTGTGAGACTCAGGAGGACACGAGGGCTGGGCTACTCTCTTTGGCACTGGCACCTGCTGAATGTCTGTGGCCTCTGGCTTTCCTGTGGGGATGAAGGAGAACAGAAGGAAGGAGTAAACAGACTGAAAATGCTGCTAGAGCAGAAAGCACGCATCCCTCCCCAACTCTCTTCCCCAACAGCGGCGATTGCTTTATTTGGTCTGCTTTTAACAGGGCAGCTCTGTTTTCTGGAGGTCACATAGACTAATGGATAAAGAATGGCAGGATTTTTTGTTTTTTTGTTTTTGTTTTTTTTTTTTTGTTTTTTGACTGAGAACTGGTTTTTCATAGCAGTTGGAAGACATCACTTCCGAGTTGCTTCCAATCCTTGACTTAGGCTCTCCCATCCTTCTGTTCCTGCACCAAAGTCATGGAGAGACTTTAAGATCTTTACGTTCTTTGTAGCTATCATGTCTCCCAGGTCACAGAGCCATGGAAGTGCCTGATCTAAACTTGATGTGCTTTGGCCTTCTGCTGTCAATTCCTAGGAGAGCTTGGTGTTTCTGTGATAGCTAGTGACCATAACAGTGACTGACACGGTATCTTGCCCTAGTGATCTTGGCAGGTATGTGAGGCCTGCTGGGCCCAGTGAATTAGCTTTGGGGCACAATGAAGTTTCCATTTCTACTCTGTCTAGATGGTGGGGGGTAGCCCAAGGCCATGTTAAAAAGTACTTACTGAATTAGCAAACAATAGCAGTGTGACATCCAGAGTAGCAGTGTTTTCTGTTTACCCTGGAACACATTCTCGCACAGTTGGGTGCCACCCCATGCTCTTTTACTGAGTTGGGACTCCACAGGCTTTCTGCTGTCTCTTTACAGGGGCCTCAAGGTACCACATACCGCTGGAGCACCCCTCTCTTATCTCCCACAGTCTTGTTCTCTGGCTCGCCCAGATTAGCTCCCCTATGCTGACTCATTGTCTCCTGGGCCAACTGCTTAGGCCTCCCTGACTCCTCAGTACATGAGGTAGCCTATCACTTTTTAAGTTCTTCCCTGACCGGAAGGGAGCCAGGCAAACTCCTTTCCTTCCGAGGTCTCTGTTACTTGGTATAAAACCACAGAACGCTGGCTTCTCAGGAAGCCTCTTCTTGAGTCTGGCTAGGAGAGCACAGGGCTCCCTTTTCTGCCTGGGAAATGTTTAGGAGACTCTGGTCTTCCGAGTGCTGCTTCCCTGACAGACTCTTACCCTGGGGAGCCTGTTGGGTGGCGGTGGGTAGGGCTCGGAAACTCCGAGGACTGGTGGCTGGCTCTGACTCGTCTGTGGAGAGCCCACTGTCAGCCTCAGCCTCCAGGGAGCCAATGGTTTTCTCCAGGAAGAGCAGACACTCCTTTTCTTCAGCAGACAGGAAGTCGTAGCTGCTGTCACTCTGTTGGGAGAAGCAGCTATGAGGTTGGTGCTGGGGATGGGAGTGCCGAGACTCGCCCTGCTGTGGGGGAAGAAGCTGGCAAGCTTTCCCTGGCTCTGCTCTGCCAACTTCTGAAGCTGCTTCCTGCAACAGTGGGTACCAAGGAGAACTGGCAGGCTGAAGCCCACCAGGACTCAGTTCGGAAGGCTAGGCAGGCAGGCAGGTGGCAAGGGCACTTTTCTGTTGTTTAGTCCTGAGTAGGTAGACTATTTAGGGGCACAGGTCAGAAGCAGCCCCAGGTTTTCATTCCAGTCCTATGAGACCTTATTATTTCAAGAAGTATGTCTTCTATCTAACCCTGAATTGTAAAGGCCAACAGCACAGCTAAAACTTGACTGGTATCTGGTAGCTCCTTTAACTTTTCAAAGCACTTCTGCCTCTTCTCAACTACTACCTGGCAGGCAGGCCAGTGCAACAGCAGCTATGTACACGCCAAAAGGAGCCATGGGGATACTTGGCATGTGGCCCGAGCTTTTGCTTGGCATTTCCATTGCTGGTCACACTGTCTGTGATGCTTCAGATCTGTGACTGTTGCAGCCTCCCTGAGATTGCTGGTGACGGTTACCAGACTAAACTCTCCTGAGGAGAAGAGGTTGTGGAACAACCCTTCCAGTCGGGCCTGCCCCATAAGTCATCTGCCAGATGCCTGCTCAAGGGAGAGTCCCCCAGACAGCTCTTGCCATTAAAAGATCTTCAACACTGCCCTCTGCATCTCTCCTTTACAGATGACCCAATGGAGCATGACTACTCTTACTGATGTCTTCCAGTCAGAAACAGGATGACGTCTCTGTGTCCCCAATCTCTCATGTCAAAGGGAAGATGTGCATATCCTGCGAGCACTTTGGATTTATATGTGCATGCATTGGCTTTTCTGCTCCCTGTTTATCTATCAAAACTTATTATCTAGGCATCTAGGTGTGCTGGGCACACTACTGAGTTCCAGGAATACTCTATCTCCAAAACAAACGAACGACTCATAAACCCATTAACTATATTAAACATTAACATTTTGTAGAAACCTTTCATAAACCTCAGATTTTCTTTTCCTTTCTTGTCTCCTTCTCTTTTTTTCTTTTCCCCTGAGACAGCACCTCCTGTAACCTAGGCTGTCCTTGAACTTGCTCAGTAGCCAAGGATGGCCTTGAATTTCTGATTCACTTCTCTCTATCTGGTATTTAACTAGGTTTTGTGTGTGTCGGGATCTAACCAGGCCTTTGTGCATGCAGGGCAAGCACTGTCCCCCTCCCCCATCCCCAGCTGTAACCCTCCCCCTCCCCCCCCCCCACCCCCCCAGCCACAGGCTACATTCTCAGATACTCTTCAGGACACAAACCAGCAAAGTCTGAGCTCTTCACTCAGGCTTACACTGTGTGTAAGAATGATGAGCAGCAAAGCAATGCTTACACTTGGATGGAAGGCACACCTCCTCCTTCATTCCAATCTTATAAGACCAGAGTTTAAACTCAGGTCCAGAAAAAGGATAGCTTATTCCATGCCCCCACAAACAGGTAAGCATTGATTTTGGACATTTCTGTCTCTGTTCAGAGAGGGCCATTTATTTTCTACATAGGGGCTTTATTTCCTATACTGTTTAGAAATCTTTATTACTTTGTACATGTGTATGTATGTGCTACTGTACGTGTAGAGATCAGAAGGAGTTAGTTTCCTCCTTGTGCCCTGTGGATTCTGAGAATAGGACTCCATCTTTATCTCCTGAGACATCTCGTGAACTCTGTTTATTTAGAAGGTTTCACTGTACAGTCTAGCCTGGCTGATAATATGTTGTCTCCATACCTTAGCTTTCTCTGTGTTGAGACTGGATGTGTGTCAATATACTCAGTAAGAATAGCTTCTTGTTTTCCTTTTTCTTACTTCATAAGACACTGGGGATGGACACACTGGGCAGCAGCCTAGCTTTCTAGATGTTCTTTTATGATGCTTAGCTGTTGTCCTTTAACCCCAGACACTCCCTATTGGGGGGAACTTCTAAGACTCAGCTGATAAAACTTAGATTGCTCAGGGATCTCAGAAAGTCACAAGGTTCACATAGCCCCTCCCCAAGGTTATGTAGGCAGTAAACAGATGTGTGTGTGTGTCGGGGGAGCAAGAGAGTCAGAGAGAGGCAGGGACACAGAGACAGAGACACAGAAAGAGGGAGGGAGGGGGGGAAAGAGAGAGAGGGAGACGGACTCTTTGCAAGTTGGTCAGGGAGCTACAAGGAACAGGTTTTGAGCTGTCACCCATGCTGGTGGCTTTTTGGCAATGCCTGAGAGTCACACATGCTCCTGTAAGTAGGCTCCATATTAGGATCATGTCTTCAGTCTGTCTGTGCCCTATCAAGCCTCCCCAGGGAAAGTCAAACATCACATACATCTTATTACTCCCTCGAAAACCATCATCACTTGGGTGTTAATATTTTTCCTACTTCGAAACTGAGGAGACTTGCCCGAGTGGTGGTACACACCTTTAATTTCAACACTCGGGAATCAGAGGCAGGTGGATCTCTGTGAGTTGAAGGTCAGCCTGGTTGACATAGTGAGTGCCAGGCTAGCCAGAGCAACACAGTAGGACCCTGTCTCAAACCACAAACAAACAGACGGACAGCTCCCAAACTGAAGAGACTGAAGCTTAGAGAAATTGGTGATATGCCAAGGTAGTATGGCTTCTAAGTAAGGAATCTGGACGCGTTTGCTTCCATAAGGGCTCCCAACTACCCTGTTCTCTTTGATTTTTGTGGGAAACTGAAGCCATGCTATTCATTGCAGTGAACCCTCTCAACTCTCTCCCCCTTCTCTCCACTAAGACTGGTCTCACTACGATCGATCTTCTGGCTATATTGGAACTTGACCTGTAGACCAGGCTAGCCTCAAACTTACAGAGATCCACCTGCCTCTGCCTCCTGAGGGCTGGGATTAAGGTGTTCACCACTATGCCTGGACATCACCGAGAATTTAAAAGTCCGCTGTGCTACAAAAATCTACCCTCCAGTTTCCAGCCCGACTTAAGTGCCTGCCCCTTTTCTCCACCTAAGCTCTTTGATCTAATGAAAATAGGAATGGGTAGGTATCGATCCGATTGCTCTGAGGCTGTCCCACCCAGTTCTCTACAGAAGCAGATGTGACTCAGAGGCAGGAATCCAGTGATTCACTCCCTGGTGAAGAAGATGAAAGAGAAGGTGCGCTGAGTGACAGCGGGTGGCCCAGGGTAGGGCGAGGAGGGGCGGGGCGGGGCCAGTGTGCAGAGAGGACCAGGCTTTGAGAGGGAGAGAGTACATACAGATCCAGAGCGGGTGGAGGTGGTGCTCATCATGTCGCCACAGCTGCCGATGTGGGTCACAGGTTCTGAGCACAGCCCTGCTGGCCAAAGCTCCCTCTTGGGCATCGCCTGAAGCAAGGCGCAGGGGTGGTGAAAGGGGCTCCCAGAGGGGAAGTGAATGGAAGTGAAGAATGTCCCAAGCTGGGCCTGAAAAGAGAACAATCAAAGCCACGTGTGAGCTGAGGCTTCTGCAAAGCTCTGTTCAGGCCCTGGGGTTCTATGATGGCAAGATACCAAGGAAGCAGCGAGCTGGAAGGGGGCTGTGGACCGGCCATGTCTGAACTTCACCCCCAGTCTGCATGGAGGGACACACAAGCTGGTTCAAATGCATGCAAAAAGATGGATTCAGGGAGCAGACAAGAGGTTCTTTTCTTTCTCTTAGTTGCTTCCTCCCATTATGAAGCAAGGAGTTTAATATATTTTCATTACCCCACCCAGTACATATTACACGGTTGAGAGCTTGGGTTCTGGGTTCAAATTCCAGTTGAGCCACTTAGGTATTTGATTTGAGGCAAATTGCTTGTTAACTATGATTAATGTAAGGATTAAATGAGTGGCCAGTTAGCACACAAAGCTCCACTGGTAGCAGATAATCATCAAGTGAATTTAATAGGTAAGTACTATTGTTCTTATAAAAATCAGACAAGATCCATCTCACACCAAATTAAACCCAAGCACAGGGAGCAAGAAAGAAGGGTTTTGAAGAGAAGAGTTTCTGTCTAAATGGGGGATTCCAGGCCCTTAATAACATACTTCTTAAAGTTATTATGAGACTATGGTACAATGGAATAACCTATTAGAACACACTGTATAGGATATGCCCAATAATGTCAGTTGCAGTCATTGTTAATAAATATCATAAACATGACATGTCACCAATGAGACTCAAGTCATCTTTCTGCCCTGGGCCATCTGAGCATGGCACCTGCAGCAGCTGAGAGGTGTCCTGTTTCCCTTGAGTAACACTTGTGTTCTGCTCTTGCCTACATTCCCAGTGAAGTTCCCTAGAGTACATCAGATGAACAAGAAAGATGTCTAGTTTAGCTTCTCTTAGACTCAGCTCCTTGTGTGTGTGTGTGTGTGTGTGTGTGTGTGTGTGTGTGTGTGTGTTGTAATATTTCAAGTTCATTTCGGAAGCAATAATAGCAACAAAGCAAACGAACCAACCAACCAAAAACAACTTCATTGCGGCTACTGAGCTTCCCAAGGATTTTCACATCTGGTTGTGGGAAATAGTCCACGAGAGCTGGGCACATCAAGAGTAAGTCTCTTTATGGAAAATGAAGGTTTAGAAGAATTATGTACAAACTTAGTATCAGGAGCAATAGGAACATAGGGGAGAGATAGATTTTATGTGATACAAATCCATATTTTGTCTATAACACTGTACTATATTTTTAATCATTTCTGCTACTCCCCTGAGAGAAGATAAACTGTCCTGGGACAATCTTGAGATCTGGGGTCCTGGAACTTAGACGTCAGGGTACATACATATTCGTCTGCTAACAGTTGCTCCAGTGCCAGTGTCAGGTTTGGGCTAGATTAGGTGATCTGTCTTCCAGCCTGGCTGCGCTGGCAAGCGTAAGGCCTCAACAGGGCTCCCCTCTTGCTTAGGAGAGACCATTAAATAAATCAGAGAAGGGTGAGCAAAACACCGGAAAAGAAAAGGCAGGGTTCTGAACCAGACACACAAGAGTTCAGAGCCTCTTAGGAGATAAGGACAGTCCAGGAGGGAAGGGACAATGATGAAGCCCTATGATAATTACCATGGGGTAAGGCAGCTCTAGGATTTCTGCAAGAGGTCAGTTCCTCAATATCCCCAACCCAAAGAAACAGAAAGTCAAGAAGCTTCCAGACTAAGTTCACTCATTGCAGCCACGTATTTCAGAGGTTCAGAACCGTTCCTCCCCCTCTGTAAGGTTAAGGCCATTCGAAACTGTCTGTACATAGGGCCTGAGGAGAAAACAGCTGAGTTCTCAGTCCAGTTCTCTTGCCCTCGCCAAGGCTCAGGGGACACAGCAGAAGAGCAGGTAGAAAGACAGACAGACTAAAGGGCCAGAAGGGATGGTGGGATGAGGGGAGAGCTTAGAAATTTCATAGTCTAGGCAGGGCACACCCATTGTCATCGTCAGCGTCTCGAGACTGCACCAGGTCTGCATAAGAATCACCCACCAGTAGCCACGCAAGGATGGGAGAGGGACCCAGAGAGCCGTTCCCCCAACTGCTGAACTACTTCCTAGGGACAGATTCAGTGTACCCCCCGGTGACCCCACCACTGGTCACAAAGATGGTCCTGGATAAACTAAATGGACCACATGACAAAGTCCCAAGTCAGGAATCTGGGAAAGGAGCAGGTAGAAGGGAGGGAAGGGTGACAGGGCAGGAAGACAGTAAGGATGTAGGAGAGAGCGAGCAGAACGAATTACATACATGCATGAAGTTGTCAAAGAGCTAACTTAATAGAGAACGCAGTCCGACAAGGCCAATCATCGGACTACTGGGTGAGCTACTTGGAGACTTCATACCACTTTATTTCCTGTAAAGTCAGCGACCAAAAGGAATCTGTGGAATGTTTGTTTAGATTAGCATTTGTGCGCACTTAATAGGCATTAGGGGCCTGACACTGCATAAGAGAAAAACATCATTTTCAAGGAGTCAGTGTGGATTCAAGGGACTATTTTTGGCTTCAATATTCCATGTACAACCGGAGTAATAAATCCTGAAGGTGACTCACTACAATTAATGTAATATTTCCTCCAATGGGTGAGGTGCTGCCTCTTACTTTTAGAGAAAATTACTCCCTTTGTTCCTTCATGTGTGCTTTGGGCTGTCCTGTGGGTTGCTGGCTTCTTGTTCCTCCCGGGAAGACCACTGAGCTCTCATTGCTAAGCCAGAAGCAACTGAAGAGATCCCAGACAATGGGCACGGCTCTGCTTCACACTCTCTGCATGCTATTGCTACAAAGTGCTCTCGGATTTGCTAACCACATCTTCAGTAGAATCTGGTTGTATTGTATTCATTTCACGTCTGAGAAAACTGGCGACTTTCCAAAATTCCTAAGTAGGAATGACTCACACCTACAAAGGACATCCCAAGACATTGACTAGACACCAGCATACTTAAGTCAGGATCACTGGCCACTCTGCTACTGAGAGCCCAGATCCCCTTGTCTTCTATATCATGCCTTAAAGTCTGTGCGTTACCTGGTTCAGTTTTGTATTTCCAGATTGATCGGTTATTCTGACGGCACACCCGTAAATAAAAACACAGCACCACATGCAGTTGCAGAGGATGCCATTGACACCACCCAGTCACGGGGTGAGTGAGGATTTCCACACCTAGTTTCTGATACAAAGAGTCTGAGCAGAAGAAGTCTTTCTTTTCTCACCACCTTCTCACTCTCCGCCCCTGGCTCGGCCTAACCTAGCCGCATTGTGCCCTTCTACCAAATTTATAACCTTGAAACTTGGGTGCTGTATCAGGGCAGCAATCGAAACCCTAGGCATTTCTGCCAGATAAGAAACCTGAGAAACAAGCAGAACCGTCAAGGTGAGAGTTTCATTTCTTTTCACCCTTGACCTCTTTTGGAGACTTAAGGGCAAAAGGGAAACAAACTAAGAAATGTGCAAGGCCTATAGTCAGGGCCACCTATCCAAAGACACATTAAATATTAACTACATCTCAGAAACTAGCCAAGCCTTGCAAGAGAGTAAATAAATGGCACACAGAGCCCTGGCATCTGGAGCAGTGGGTGTGGAGGAGGAGGGCCAGGGTGCCGTTCCAGGCTATGTGAATCAGACCTCCTCGCCATCCTCTCCTATGAGCACGCCTTCCTAAGGACTCATCCTGGAGTCACAGGACAGTTGCTCTTAGGTAAGGGACTCTGTGTGTTGCTGACGCAGAATGAGCCCTGGCTGGAGAACACCCAGAACACCTAACAAAAGCTCCAAAAGACTAAAATCTGTACCATGTGTACAGTGTTAGTCTCTCTTTTACCGGTGCTTTTGTGGGAGGGACTTGGTAGAAATGCCCTCTGCATAGCAGAGCCTTGTTAAACATTGCAGGTGACTCCTGTGGCCCCTGCTGATGAGTTTATCATCCATGATAGCAAGTGAAGTGGGCTGGCTCTGTGGAGTAGGGGAAAGATAAAACTTAAAGCTCTAGCATTCAGGACCAGAAGCTCGATACAGTCGTTTAGGGCTACATGCTGATGTCTTTCTTTCCATGTTCCTCTTTCTGTGCAGAAGGCCAGAGGTAAAGTTCGCTGCTGTGTGCTGACCTCCGTGCTGATGGGAGCGAGCTTATTGCTCCCCTGACTGCACTTCCGTGGCAGCTTCTTTAGACAGATGCTCCAGCTACACTTTGTGTCCACAGGGACATCTGAAGAAACACGAAGCATAAGCCCCACCCAAGCCTCTACTCCTATGGACTCTGCCGCATCACTCTGACCTGAGCCCCAGTTGGAAGTCTGGCTAGGTTTGGTATGTTGAGATGAAATAAAATGTGGGTGAGGCCCAGCATGGCCAAGTAACTTTTTTTTTTTTTTTGGTCTACATCGATCAACAGGTAAAATCAGAGATTTAACTAGCTAGTAGACCCTGAGTAAATTTGATCGGAGTTAGAATATTTGTGGGTTTTCCAAAGATAAAATGCTAGCTGGAGTTGGAGTTTCCTCCATATTTCCAAGCCTCAATTCTCCTTGCAAATAATCTAGCTCGGTTCAGACTTTACATATCTGCACAGAGTGCGCCATTATCAACTAACACACACACTGCACCCCTTATTTAAATAAAGATAGACACTGAGCCATGGAGAATTTCCTTTTACAAATGGAATGGAAAACTAAGGTACCTGGCTCACTCACATGACCCTCCCCTCCATTTGACTCCCTGTGCTCCAATTATCCAGTCACTCCATCCCTTTCAAAATCACTACTTCATCTTAGTGCTCTAGAGATGGAAATTTCCAAATTCTAGGAAAAGGTGGATTTTGTTGTTGGTTTTTTTTTTTTTTTTTTTTTTTTTTTTGAGTCAGGTCTTTCCAGGTAGGATAGGCTAGCCTGGAACTTGCTGTATTTCCCAGCAGCCTGGCTTCAAACTTTCCATCCTCCATCTTCAGAGTACTATGATTATGGGTGGATACCACCATGCCTGGGTCTGGCTTCTGTTTGTTCAATATGATTATGTAAGTTAAATAAAGAAACGGAAGAGATGTCCCCCGGTCCTCCATAAAAATATTCCAATTCTGGAAAATCTCAGGCTAACGGAGAGATTTGATCAACAGAGATTGAAAACCCCAGGTCCGGTGTAAAGGGTCAGACACTCTTACAGCACTCCCCAGCACAGCCCTATATATAGCTTTGCCTTCCCTTAAAAGCTTTTCCCTTGCTGCAGAATAAGCAATAGTTGGTTAGTGATTGACTCACCTTCTCTGGGTTGGGGTCTGAAGACAAGAACGTAATGCCCTTCTATTCCAGAGGGCAGAGATGGAGACCGCTTGCCTCTCAGGCCGTGTCTCCTACTGGTTTCTTCCTTTGACCTCCTCCTGACTTACCTAGACAGGTAAAAGCTTCACCCGCGCTGCATGGACACACCCTGCTACTGACTCTAAGCCAATCCTAGCTTCCCTCCCTACTCCTCATTCCAGCTGTTCAGTCAGGGAGGACTCAGGAGGGGAATCAGCCAGGAGGTGCTTCTCTGTCTTGGTCAATCACCTCCTGCCCCCGCCTCCCCACCCCACCCCCTCTTTACTTAGAGAGCCAATGAACTGCTACAAAGAAAGGGTAGGCGTGGTAGAAGGCTGGAGCTGGTTTGAGCTGAGTGGAAGGAGAGTAAAGAGAGTTTGGCAGGGTGGAGGCAGATCAATGGGACTCGACTTTCCGTCTTGAAAGGAACGCATCAGTCTGCTGCGCTCTATGGGCCCACTGAGAACCGGATTTGTTGTTTAGACAAGCCTTCCTCCACTTGAAGCTGAAAGTATTCTCCAGACTGCCTGCCATTCTGGTGCCTAATTTTGTAACCAGCTTTTCTAACTGCTCAGTCATTGACAGTTTCATATCCAGAAGAGGTTTCAAGGGTCTCAAGGTTAGGGATGTAGCTGAGTCACCCAGTCCCCAGAGCTTGCTGACAACTGTCCTGGCTTTTTTGTTTCTGGGGAAATAAAACTAATCTCTCTCTCTCTCTCTCTCTCTCTCTCTCTCTCTCTCTCTCTCCTATAGGAGGTATTTTCCGGATTTAAAAAAAAAAAAAAAAGCTTGATCAGCCAAAAAGGAGATATAGCACTTGAACTCTGTCATTTGGGTCTCTGGTCCCTTTTGGCTGCTTCGAGAAGGTGGCAATAGATATTAAACAAAAATAAAGTCAGCTGCCAACCAGTCTAGCAAGTACTTCTTTTGAGGGGAAATGTCTGGCATGCTTATGGAAAAGAGTAGGTCAGGGAGCCTCCTGCTTCCTGGAAGAAATCACCTCCAGGTACAGAGGCCACTTGCCAGACAGCAGTTCTGCTATTTCCCTGAATATAGGCTGAATATAGGCCATCCCCAGTAACCTTCAACTTTTAAAGGTGTATCACTTGCCAGCAGCAAAAAGAAAAGAAAAATTAGAAAAACCAAACCAAAATACCTCATGCACGAACCACTCAGTTTAAGCCCCTGCTGTATGCTGGCTATTACCTTAAGCATTTCTATGTCTTATTTAACTTTTGCTCCAACTTAGAAGCATTGCCCAATTCTTACAGCCCACACCTCACCAGGAGGTTAAATGACATGCCTGATATTTCCCAAGTAGTAGTAGAGCAGATATTTTAATCCAGATTGTCCACTCCCAGCTTGCTTCACAGTTACTGTTCCCGATTCTGTGACTGGATGCTCTGGTGAAAGCAATGTAAAGGAGGAAGGACTTGTTTGGGTTTCAGTTCAATGGCACACCGTGCTGGGAGGTCCTGGTGGTAGATGCTCCGGCCAGCTGGTCACACTGTATGCCTAGTCAAGAAGCAGAGATGGCCAGTGGCCGACTTACTTCCTCCTTTTTACTCGGTCATCCAGGGTCCCATCCACGGAATCGTCCTGCTGGAATTTAGTATTTGTGTGCGTGGGTGGGGGGCTCAACTCAATTAACCTAGTCCACAGGCATGCCCAGAAACGTGTTTTCTAGATCCTGATGCAAGAAGCAAGACCACCATTCTGTAGTAACAATTTCATGAATAGAGAAATGTAAGTTTTAAGTACACTAATGTAGAGACACCAAGAATAGCTGGCATGGAATTTTGGCAGGAAACTGGTTTTTAGAGTCCCTAATTTTGAGAAATTCTGGCCATCTTTTCCTCATAGGCCAGTACCCCAGAGTGATATTATCTTTGATTTCTTCTAACATTTCTTCTCAAAGCCCCCATTACATTGGTTCAGGATGTAAAGCCTTACCAAATGAACATCCTGGGGCTTGAAAATGTCTCGTTTTTTTGTTGGTGGGCTCAGCCACCCTCACATAGCTGCCTGCCATCTTTCAACTCTCAGAGTTCTGAGACAAGTAGGCACCAGTGGCCAGCTAGGGGAGGGTGGGCCTAGTTAGTACCTCCTGCTCATTTGTGAATGCTCTTGTGCTCACTGCATACGAGGACCCTAGCCATTCATTCCCTGCATTGTCAAAGTGACAATCACTATCAACCATCATAGCTGCTATGCATCAGTCTGCCTATGCTTTGGAAAAAAAATCCCAGTGGGAAGCATAAAGTTCACATCACAGATAACTTGTATAATTAATTCTAACAATTTGCTTCACTCCTTATTTCATTTCTGGCCTGCAGCTGTTTATATGTTTTATAGGAAGACACATGGTGTGATGATGGTTTGTACATGCTTGGCCTAGGGAGTGGCACTATTAGGAGGTGTGGCCACTATGGGGTAGGTGTGCCACTGTGGGTGTGGGCTTAAGACCCTCACCGTAGCTGCCTGGAAGTCAGTATCCTGCTATCGGCCTTCAGATGACGATGTAGAATGCAGCTTCTCTTGCACCATGCCTGCCTGGCTGGTGCTGGATTCTTGCCTCCATGATTTTGGACTGAACCTCTGAACCTGTAAGCCAGCCCCAATTAAATGTTGTCCTTTATAATCTTGCCTTGGTCATGGTGTCTGCTCACAGCAGTAAAACCCTAACTAAGACACATGTTCCATCCTTTCTCTGTGATTGTAGGTGGGAGGGAAGGTCTCTACATTATCCTGAGACCAAGATGAGGAAGATAATCTGAGAAAGCAGAGACAACCCAGTATCCATCCTATCTACATCTTGTGGATCACAGATGACTTCAGGACTATGACCTCTGTTTCTAATACATCATCTAAATATATGTGATGTCACAATACTAAGAAAACAGGAAGGGGATCTCCACATCAATTCACTGCACTGGGGCTATACTTATGGCTGGGGTCACTGGATTTGATCCAGGTTTATATAGGTGAGTGATTTAAACGTTTACTTAAAATAGAAGCAAAACTTTAACGAATCTTTAAAAAGACTGAACACTTTCTTAACTTCCAATAAAATTAGAATAATCAGAAGGGTCTCCCATCTTTTCCCAGGTAAGTGACTTACATTAAATAATTCTTTGACTTTCTCTTTCGCCCTAGACATTTACCTTGGGAAATGTTTCAGCTACCCAGGCACAGCACTCTGCCATCTACCACTCAGTTATAAAACACTACCATTCTAGCTGAAGTTACGCATAAGCCTTGGCTTCTCTCCCCATTCCTCAAAGCACACATATGTCCTGGTGGAAATAAGCCACTATTCTAATTTGAATGCTTCCTGCCTTACATTTCCTTGCTTTTCCTGGAACTGAGCATGGTTTTCTTTGCTTCACTTTTTTTTTTTTTTTTTTTTTTTGGAAAAATACAAACCTTTGAGGTTCCAAGTGAATTACGAAGGTGGCCTGGACTACAGGCAAGGGAAGACTTCCCAAGTCAGGAATAAGGCTTGTTGGCTGAGGTAGGTCTTTGGGGAGAGTTATTGCTGATAGTTGGAAGTGAATTCTTGTTTGATGATCTGATTCTGACAACGAATTACAGATCAGCTTCCATGACTCCTCTGTTTTCAGTCCTTGTTTCTGCTGGTACACTGTTGTGGTATGGTTATCACCTTCAAGTTAAAGGCTAGTTTACTATTTCCTTCCTTAGTGAGCGAGGCAGTCACTTAAGTGACCCAGGTATGGGCAGGTGTGCCTGAACACACATCCACACTCATTCTAAATCAAAATAAATAACTTTGGCTCCTTAGGGTAGTTTACAAAGTCAGACTGCAAACCAACTGTGGGCCTCCACCCAAACTCTTCATGCTCGACACACATCATACTGACCAGGCCTTTCCTTTTCTCTTAAAGGAAACATGTTTTCTTTATCCTCAGGAAACACTTGGTGCCCTGTCTCTTCATGGTAATATGTGCTGGGTCTCTAAGTGCAGTGACCTCTAAAATTCTGGCAGACAGGAAAGTTTTTCAGTTCAAGTAGAGGCTGGGGAATGAAGTGCTGACTTTAAATAAAGCAGAATTAGGGATGGATTCAAGAGAGTATTTGTAATTAGGCTACAAACCACCAAGCTTTCATCAACGTATGTGAGTCTGAAGCCAAATGTGAATGGAAGCTAAGCCATATACTAAAATAGACCTTAGTTCCTAACACTATTTAATTGCTAAGTAGTTTTCAGGAGTGGGTTCTTCCCTATTTCTTTTTGGAAGTTTCTCAGCCCACGTGCTGTGGAAATCTGCAGTTTATAGGCTGGGTTTGGATATCTTTTCCCTACTGAGCAAGACAACAGCTTTGTTTTCTCTACACTACTCTGTTCCCATCACATCTGTGCCCTCATTCTCACCCCCATGTCCCTTCTCTGTCTCTGTCTCTATTACACAAATGTTGGCAGTTGGGTTATTAGGTAGACTATGGTCACTCTTCCTTTTCTATGCATCTTTGCACCCTTCACTCCCATCATGCAATTTCCCCCTCACTACACTAACATATACCTCATGTTTTCTTTCAATTCCATCCTGAAGAAAAATTTCCTCCAGGCTTCAGATCTGCAGCAGTTGGGGCCGATCGGTCTGTAGGCTACTCATTGGCTCTCATTTTGGTATCTTCATCAATAACTGGGATAAATCCCTTTTCTGTTGGGTTATCTGGAGTGTAGACCTTCTTTCTTTGTTAGCTCTCTTCTTTTGGCAGAGCAGTCTCTACTAATTTCCTAAGGACAAATGCTTAACTAAACTCCTGTATGTCTGAAAATATTTTTCCTTGTATTTGAGAGTGGCTGCAGAGTTTTAAGTTACATCTTTTAGCTTCCAGTATTGCTGTTGAAAAGCTTCCAAAGTATTTCTGATTGTAAATTTTAGGCCCTTTTCTGTTTCCAGTATTTAGAAATTTACACAACAATGATGATGTGTTTTTAAGACTCAAAGACTTTATTTGAAGCTCTGGTTCTAGTCATATCAAAAGCTCTTGGACTTCCCACTAAGAGCTAATAAAATTCCTTTGAGACAAAGATCTGACGACTCATTGGAATGCTTTTATATCCTTACACCGACTACAACAAATATCAAGGTCAATGTCTAATTTCTTATACTCTGAATTTATTTATTCATATTCATGTATTCATATGTAGATGTTTGTTCCATGCCCAGCGTTTTACTTGGAGCTGAGAGCACTGTAATAGCAAACCGAATTGACTCTGCCCACACAGAGTAAACTGAAGATACACATGCACTCATCTGTGCACACACACAAGTACATGTAACAAGGCCTTAAAGTAGCCAAAGATAGCAAAAATCTGGGGCCTTGCCCACTTCTAAAAGCATCTTATTTTTCTCTTCTCTCACCTGTACTATGAGCTGACTGGTTGGGAAATATTTCCCATAGTACTGAGTTTATAGATGCTGCATGCATTTGCTGGTTGGGATGCTCTTCCTACTCTTTAAATGACTAATTCCTCTGCAGTTTAGTGTCCATCCTTCATGCCAGTTTTTCTAAAAGGCTCTCCCAGACTCATGAATTTTAAATTGCTGCTCCACCCCACCCCTACTGTTCTCTCCATGGATACACACCGTACTATTTCTTTACAGCATTGCATGCATTTTTCCTTCCAGTGCATAGAGCATCCAGGGCAATTCCTGACATAATGGCACTATCCAAAAACTGCTCAATGAGGGGATCTGTAGTTTTGTAAACCTGAGATAGGTGACAGCGTACCCCACAAGTAGATCTTTGGAAGGGTTTAATAGCTTACCTGAAATAGTTTAGCTGCTCCTAGACAAAGTAAAACGTTTTTCTCTGTTTTCATTTTGCGATTAAGAAAGACAAAACTGGAGGCAGGCACGGTAGTGCATGCCTATAATCTTGGCACTTGGAAAATATCAGGAGGAACGTCTCAATCCTGTTCGAAAGCCAGAGCCTACCTAGATTACTGAGTGATACTCTCAAGGAAAAACAAAACAAAAAACCACCCCACACAAACAATTCCCCAAATCGTATGTTTTGATATTAAATGAACATAATGGGAGGGTCACATTTGCAAAAGGTCATACATAATTCAGTCTGCCCCATATTTTGCAGGTTTAAGAACTTGATCAGCTTCTCCTGTAATACTAATACTCTAGGGGAAGTTATTCCATAAAGACCATAAGGGACATTGATTTGCTAGCCTCAGTAGGAAGTAATTTCAGTCATAAAACAAAATGTGCAACTCTTATTTGTCAAGCTTGGTCTACAATTTGGGTGAATATTTCAGTACAATATTTGCAGGGAGGAAGGGAACTGATAGAAATGTTCATGCTACCTGCTTCTACCTCTTCTCCTCCTCCAACTGCCACTTCCAAGTTATACTCTTCCACTTTGTAAATTTCATGGTAGTAGTTGTCTGTTGATAATCACAAGACAGGTAAGTGTCACAGACATCCATTTCTAGAAATGTTGAGCCAGGAAATTCAGATGAGTCTTCTGTTGCAGTAATGAAGAACAAAAAGGGCAATAAAGAATTCAGTACATGACTAGGTCTGGAACAGGGAAAGGGTAGGCATGGTGTGGTATGCCTAACATCTGGGGCCACGTTTCTAGTGAATTTGTTCATTTCAGACTGGGTAGCTGAGATGCTGAACAGCTGAATGGTACTTCTGACAGCTGAATGGAACAAGGACTATTCCCAGTGTATGCTGGCACCCCAGTGCACTACACTCTCAACTGAGTGGCAGCTCTTGTTTGATTTGTAGTTTCTGTTACATTTAGTTACTCTGACAAAAGGGCATCCAGATCAGAACACAATTCCTTTTTTTTTTTCCTTTTTTTTTTTGGTTGTTTTTCAAGACAGGGTTTCTCTGTGTAGCCCTGGCTGTCCTGGAACTCACTCTGTAGACCAGGCTGGCCTCGAACTCAGAAATCCGCCTGCCTCTGCCTCCCAAGTGCTGGAATTAAAGGCGTGCGCCACCACCGCAGAACACAATTTCAAAAACAAAGCTTATCTGTGGATTCCCTGTTTTTAACCACCGAATTTCATGCTTAGAGATGTAGGATCTTTACCAACTTGGAAAGTATGCATTAGGCACAAATGGATGTCCTGCTTTGCAGCCTCTCCCACATCCAAGCTTCTCTTCCCCAAACTTTAACAGAATAATTGGAAAAAAACTCCGATTCTCTGTGTGAGCCTGCGATACTGTAATACCATTTGAAAGGAGGAAGAAATTGTTTTGTAATTATTTTATGGCTAGTATTAGAATATTTTTCAAGATTGGCAGAGACCAACTGACTTCTTATATAACTCATAATGCAGAAGACTTAAGACAGGATTTGAATTTTAAAAAAATATTAAAGATCCATTTCTTTCTATTCTTGTTAGTTTCTGTGTGCTGTGTATGTTTATGGACTTAAGTCTATTGGAAAACTCTGGCCAATTCTAACAACTCCACGGTTTCTAGTGTTTAACTGCTGACACTGAAACATTATCCAGTGTTAGAGAAGCCACCATCTTCAAACAGATCTAAACCCACCCAGATTCTACTCTACTAAAGCCAAGAACACCCAACCTTTCCAATTAAACAATCCATCAGCAAAGGTTATTAAACTTCGGGAGTTTTAGAAAGAAATTTAGTCAGTGAAGGGAAATTCTGAGTGCCTTCTGGCCTCAGTAAAGAGAAACACTCAACCTCTCGAAGGTCGTGGGAAGCAGTTCCACAAATCCATTCTGTGTCTGTTGGTAATACGTAACTTGAGTGTAGTATTCTTTACTGGCCCTTTGCCCTGATCCCAAAATATGCTCGCACAACAATGTTTTCACTTCATTTATTCCTTTAAAACAAGTCACTTCATACATTCAGATATTGAAAAAGTCACATGTCATAAATAAAATGAATGCATCTTAATAACAAAGGCAAAATCATGAGTTGTATAAAATGAAGTCAGACATCTCCCAGAGAGCAGCAGTGCATTGACCTTGGAAACTTGCTGGCAAACGACAAAGAACATTCTGGAAGCAGCACTAAGAACACATTTTCATATGCCAGGAAAAGAATTCTTTCTGTTTGGCCCCCTTTTATACTTTTGAAATTATGCTCTGAGCTCTGTATTTCAGGCTTTATTGATGATTTTCTTATTTAAGGAGCTCTGCTTCCACTGTGCTAGTACAGCCACAATAAGACTATTTTTCATTCTGAACCTTTGACAAGGCATTCTTAAAGAAAACAAATAATTTGGTACAAATGCATTTCCTGTGGCACCTTGAATGGCACAAATGTGAACAGGCAACCCTTGTCCTTTAAGTAACTGATGGGTTACACTCAACTAAACATTCTATATGCATTCTGGAGCCAAGCCACATCAGCTCGGTAGAAATCCTCAGCCTCCTTACCTATAACTAAACCACGTCATTCATTCACTATACTTAAATTACTAATTACAGGTTCATGTGTTTCAAAGCTTGTGTTCACGGCCGTATACATCTTTTCAGTAGTACCCATCCTTTTCACTTGAAAATGCCATGGGAAGGCTAACACCCTGCCTTAAATCAAATGAATGTAGACACAAACACTTCATAATTCAGTAAACATAATACTTTGTTTTCCAAATAAAATAGTCAAAGCACTGTAAACAAAATGTTAGCTAATTTTTGAAGAAAAACAAAAAACAACAAAAACCCAAACCTTTCCCACAACCAAGGCAGCCTTGTATTCATTGAGTTGGATGTGCTGCACATTACAATAGGCACTAAGAAACCATCCGGGGTGGAATGCTGATCGCTAAGCACTTACCCTTGCAGCAAAAAGCCCTGGTTCGATGCTTAGCATGAGTAACAAACTAGCTTATTCAAATAAAGTGTTCCTTTAGATTTGCAAATACTGCTTGCATATCTTACTCAAAAATCAATTTCTTCCAAAATAAGTTTGCTTAAAATGAATGAAAGGTTTGATGAATCGACTCTTTAGAGATCACATTACAGAACAATCACATTACAGAAGTATTATTCCTTACGTTAGGACATAGACCCTGGTCCTAACAGTGAGTGAAATTAGACTGTATCATAAGATACATAAATACTGATGGCAATAGCGTATGAGAGCTGCTGGCTAGCAGCTGGCTTGGGGTTGTATCATTACTGCCCTCGAGGTCTTCTAGAGAGCTATGTAAACTTTTATTCTCTAATTTTTAAAGTGCTGCAAATGAGCCAGACGTGGTGGCACACGCCTTTAATCCTAGCACTCAGGAGGCAGAGGCAGGCAGATTTCTGAGTTCGAGGCCAGCCTGGTCTACAGAGTTCCAGGACAGCCAGAGCTACACAGAGAAACCCTGTCTCAAAAAAAAAAAAAAAAAAAAAAAAAAAAAAAGGAAAAGAAAAAAAGAAAAAAATGCTGCAAATGATGTTCCAACACATGAAAAATGTAAATTTTAATATGTAAATTTCAGAAGGCCACCTGATTTTTAAATATATAACGTGTGTGTGTGTGTGTATGGATCATTGCTGCTTAATTTCATATACATCCTACTGTAATTTTTCCACAAAGATAGAAAATTCACCTAGGGCAGCTTGAAGGGAAGAAGCTAGGCAGACAAGTAAGTTAGACAAGTAAGTTAGGCAGGAGCAGTTAGGCGCACACCCGGGCAGGGAAATAATGTTAATTTGGGATTCTGATTTTTCTGGGACTTGAACTCAATAGAGTATTCAAATGGTATTAATGGTATCAGTTCCTAACAACAAGGTTAGGTTGGCCAGTAACCCCTTGCCTATGACTTCATTCATGGAGAGCTTTAAGAAATCAACCATGAATCGCTAGCAAAAGATGTGGTAGCATCTAGATGCCTTCATGTGGTGTCATATCACAAAATTCCCAGGGACATTAATTTGGACTACTGCTGTGACTAGGGTATCTTTATAAAAACACACCGAATCTTTAATCTAAAAGAGTGGGGGGTACTGGGGAAATGGGGTCAAAGCATAATTTTTATTCTACCACTAATGTAAATTGACTCATTTTAATTAAAAATAATTATTGTAGGACAGGCAAAAACTGGACAGAATGGGTTTCATTAGGACATAGGTTTTCTTTTTGTTTTTGGTGTTTTTTTTTTTTTTTTTAGCGTTGCTGCAACTAAATTCACAGATTTTTTTTTCAAAATTCTAAAAATGAGTTTCCTCACAATTTCAAGAGCTTAATAAATACAGGAAAAAATATGAAACAAATCTTTTAAATTCTATGAGGCTTAACAGCTTGTATTTGGAATGAACAGAAATTAATAATTAAATAATTTGCATATAATGCTTCACCTGGAATGTTTCACAACAAAAACACTACTCTCAAACCAGTTCTCATATCAGCAAATGATTAAAATGTCTTTTTGAAAGCCATTTTACTATCAAGTGTCTACCTGACAAACCAAGCAAAAGATAAAAATAGAATAAGAAACAATCCCCTAAATAAATACTAAACAAGACATACAAATAACACTTAGAACAAAGACTTGATTTTTAAGATACCAGTGCTCATTCTATTTCTTTACGTTTACTAAACAAATCCTCTGTACATTATATAGACTCAATTTTAAAGTGACAGGAATTTATTTTCAAAAAATAGAACATGCCTGACACATTATAAGTTATTCAATAAATACTTGTTGCATGAACAAACTTGGATCCAAATTTTTAGAAATATTGAATTTGGATGCTCAAGTGGTAAAGGTAAGCTCTATAAATACGGTGCATAACCCAATTTTACAGTTTTAATGTACAGCTTTAAATTAAATATTTTACAGAGAAAACAAAAGAGATTTAAAAAATCTAACCCAGAGGACAGGTCTGAAGAGACTTTTGTGACAGTCATTACATGTCATGACCTCCAAGTGTCCGGCATCCTAAGCTCACTAGAACTATCTTTAAGGCTCAGTTCAAAAAAGAAAAACATTTTCAACTTATATGACTATAATAATGCCATTGCCTGACTGGCTATGTGCACAAAGGGCATTCAAGAAAAGTCATCTGGCCAGGTACGGTGGCCCCTACTTGTAATCTCAACACTCAGAAGGCAGAGGCAGAAGGATCACTTTGAGTTGGAGGAGCCTGGTCTATATAACAAATTCCAGGCCGACAAGAAACACACAGGGAGACTTTGTCTCAACACAAAAGAGAATCTCATTGGATGATTGAAGCATACTTTGTGAATTGTTCAATTGTCCTTAAAGGAACTTTCTAAATTGTTCACTTTAATATTCCTTAATTTGACATGGTCACCATTACCATGTAAAAGGCTAAGGGTTGACTTTGATTTTAAAACATTTGCTAAGAAGAATCATGGAAAGATGTTAAGTGCTTTAAAGCACATTGGTGTAAATGGTTCTCTGAGATATTTAATAAATGAGATCAAGATAACAAAACTTCACAACATTATGCCTCTATACACTGTATGACAGATATACAACAAATTATAACTTAGCATCCCTGATCTTTAGAAGAATTAAGAGGTAGAAAACTTTACCTGGAAGATTCTATAGTGAAGCTAAGTTTTGAGAGCAAGTGCCTTGAGGATCAATCCATCAAGCAAATGGCTACATACCTAACACTAGGTAGCAATATTCTGAGAGAGCTGTATAAGGCAAGGATTTTAAAACTTTGTATATTTTCTAAGTGAAACAAACCAAATCAATTATTTAAAAACTGAAAGTCAAAGATCACAGATGAACAAAGTACTAACTTGCAGAACTGTGAAATATCCAAAAGATCATAGTGGATCTATGAATACTGTTCTCTACGGAAAAGAGTTTCAGGAAACCAAAGCATTCCATTGACACTTTAGAGGAAGACTTGTTAGTAAGAAGTGCTTTGAGCTGAAGAGCTGAGGAAATCAAATCCCTTCAGAAAAATTTATATGTATGTAAAAAAAAAAAAAACAAAAGAACTAAACACTCAAATTTTCAAGATACTTCTTGAATTTTAAACTAAATTAGCAATTAAAAAGGCATACCCTGCTTCACTGAAAAAAAAAATTACCTAATGTGACAAATAACAATACATGAATTGCATTAAAACAAGAGGCCAACAGTCTTTTAAAGCTTCAGGAAGCTGCTTCAGGCACCTTTTCCCCTTATACATTCTACTTTTATACACTAGAAATCGCAACAGGGCCATATTAATCCCTGTTTTAGATAACATTCTCAAGGGACATACTTCTCCCCGTAAAATTGCTTTCAATATACTTGTAAGTAGTTAGATACACTTATAAAGTCTACCAAATTGCAATATAAAAAGTTTTGACAATTCTGAGTATCTTCATTTGATGGATCAATTCAGAATTTAGAAACTACTAACTCATTCAAAGTTATTAAAAGGAATCAACTACTGGAGACATTGTGGTATATGTCCAGTGGCCCTCCACAAGGCTTTCCACATTACCTAAAATATGATGTTTTCTTCTATAAGCTAAAGCCACTAGGTGCTGGTTTATAATATAATCCAGTCTTCGGGTTAGCATCCCAAGTGGCCAAAACCACCTTATTCCGACCCCCAGTAGAAAGAGGGCATGCCACTAGTGTAGACACACATCTGTAAACTTGCACACTGATTTTAATCTTAACAAGGAATTTCAGTGTCAGTCATACTAGTTTAGGATAAAAGGATGGTCCAAGCATTGTGTTCTATTCTGTAGGGTTATGAATAGCTTATTGGAAAACCCAGAGCCTTCTGGATCTGTGAGGTAGTAGGCTCCCACTCTTATGAATAGATCACACCTCTCCAAAGTTGGTATGGCCTGTCTCCCTGGCATGGTCCCTTGCTTCTGCTTGTCCGGTTAGGCCCTTCTGACAGATCATGCATCTCAGGGTGAAGCGGTTTACATCAGTGAACTGTCTCTTTCTTCTAGCTTCATCAGCTAATTCCAGTGCTTGTACAAGAACAATATCATCATTTGAGGAGAAAATGGTCAGAGGAGGGGTATCTGGATCAGGGAAGTTACGCTGAAGCGGATCGTAGTGAATGCCATCGTAGATAAGCAGAACTCTTTTGGTATATCCTGCATCTTCCCCAAAACGATCAATTCTGACTGTCTGTGTATCTACTACACATATTTCACATTGGTAAAACTTAGACAGGATTGAGATCTCGATTGCCCCCCCCCACGTATCATCCCTTCTGATCCAATCACAGTAGTCTTCGTTTGTCTTTCCCAGTATCGCCTCACTATACAAGACTGGATCACTTGCTACAATTTGTGCTATGAGGCGTCTCATCTCAGGGGCACAAGCTGGATTCAAGACTCCTCCTTCCACGACATAGTACACACTGGTAAAGAGGCAAGAGTTGTCTGCTGGGACTGCGGTTCTGGTAAGCACAGGCAGAGCTTCCCTGACATAACTAGGAGCACCATATTTTGAAAACGCAGGTGAAGCTTTTGGTCTGGTTTGGTCTTCTTCAACAATCAGCATGTCACCTGTCAAAAATAAAACAAATCCAGAACTGCAGAGAAATTATAGATTGGGTGTTTATTAGCCAACTCAGAAAATTAGAAAGCAAAGGAGTTAAAAGTATAAAGCGGGTTACCAAGGAGAACACAACTTTGTAAACAAGAGGCCAGTAACTCTCTAAGTTTGTTTGTGTTTAGTTCAGTGTCTTCAGAAAGAGGCAAACAGAACAAAATGCTCCGCGCTGCATTTCAACTTAAAAACCAAATCTTTCAGATGTTCTCCACAGACTAGGTAGGTCACTGGGGTGTTCTTTGCACTTCGCATGCCTATACCATCTGACAGCTCGATTCGAGGGGCCTTGCCACAAAATGGAAAAAGCTTTGAATGGTCAACACTGACGTTCAAGTTCTAAACCTGGGAACAAGTAACTGCTGTTGGTTAATTCTACAGCAATAAACACAACGTCCAAGTGTGTGTGTGTGTGTGTGTGTGTGTGTATGTATGTATGTATGTATGTATATATATATATATATATATATATATATATATATATATATATATATATATATATATGAGACACAAGATAAAAAGAAATTAACACACAGGGAAAACGAAAAATTGGTATCTCAACCGCTGACCTGCTGATCGGGATAGGGAAAAAGAACCATCCCGTCAGGGAACAAGGGTCCTGCTGTCCTTTGGGAAAGCAGAGGAAACAAATGACCTGGAAGCAGGCTTGGGGAACAGGGGACTTCAAGACTCCAGCCTTGTCTCTAAATCACAAGTAAAGGACTTGACACCTGCCCCGGCCTTCCCGGAGTTCTGGTCCTCGAAGCCCCTAGCTGTCACATCGGCACTCTGCCTTACTAGCTTCACTCTTCTCCCCTCCACGTCCTCCAAGACTTCCCCGGCCCCGGCCGGTGCCCGTACCTGACTGGATGGGCAGGTCCCCAAGAGTGATGTCCCGGTCGCTGAGATCCAGGCACTCGGGCGGGTAGCCAACGAGGATTCGCTGACTGCCGGGAGCGATGCCGGTGATAGCGGCGATTTGGCCCTGCAGCTCCCGTAAGCGGGTCCGGCTGGAAAGACCCTGCAAAAGGTGGGTGCCACCCTTGGCCTTGCAGCGGACCCGCCACATAGTGTCGGCCGGCCGGCCTCCTGCGGGGCCAGCCTTGGTCCCAGCCTCAGACTGGGGGACAGCGCCGGAGTAACCAGCGGGGGGGACCCCAAAATGGCCGCCTTTGGCGCCTCCAAACATCGCGAGAGGTGGCCGCTGGGGCGCTTCTCGCGACACCTCGGTGGGGGGTGGGGGGGACTCGGCCTCGGTCCTTCCAAAAACGGCGCGGGCTCTTAAAGTGGCAAGGGCGGCCGCGGGTGAGGGTTGGGGGTCGGCCGGCTCTCCCGAGCGCTCCGGTGAGGCGAGCTTCGCGTCGGCAGCATTTATGCTCCAGGGAGGAGGGCGGGGAAGGAGTTCCCGAGTCTAGCAGAGCAGAATGTCACCTTGCAGGGAGGTCGCCAATGATGAAAGCAGCCTCCCAAACACCAGGCAGAGCCGACTCATCGTCGGGAAGGTAAACAAATGCCAAGAGAGGTCAGAAGGACCCACCAAACAGTCACGCCGCTGGCGGGGTTCGTGGCTGCGCCGAACTGATTCATTGAGGCCAAGTGGACGGGACGAGCGGGGAGTCCCGTGAGACGAACTTGAAAGCGTCCATCTGCCACCTCAGAAAGACTGTATGAGGTCAGCAGCCGTGCCTGGGGCGATCGCCTCACTCCCGCGGTTGGTGGCAGGGCTCAAGAGGACTCACTCTTGGTCATCAGGATTCCAGTCCGATTCCTCGTATCCCAGTAGGAAGACACTTCATCATGGCAACGCAGTCCTCGCGGTGGCCGAGAGACAGAAGACAGACGGGCAGAGAGGAGACCTGACCAGATAGCTAGCCAGTTTCCAACTCTGTAGCCCGGGAGCCCGAGACTGCCTTGACCATAGTTCTAAAGGTGTGCAGTAAACGCCGAATAATGACAGTTCGTAGCACGCTGGAACTCGCCGCGGGGGTGTGAAACGCATATTTGGATTGTGTGGAAGATGACTTGACTCTCGGGTCAAGAAGGAAGGAGTGAAAACAGTTCTAGGGTCCCTCCCCCACCGTTTAGCCAAAGCAGCAAACAAGTCCCCCTCCCCACTCTGGACTGTCAAGCATTGTCAGGTACCAATGGTGTGCAGGGGGAGTGACTTTGAAAAGTAGTTCTGGGAGATATAAACCCCACTGCAACAGCCTCTACTGTGAATCAGTTACAGCGAATCTGTCCCTCTGTACCCTCACACCAGGAGCGGGTGCACTTCTCCTCCTCCTTGGCTCTTCCAGATGACCACAGATAATGTAGCCTGGGTCCAGGGATGGAGGGGGAAATCAAGGAACATGCTTTGGAGTCACCTGTCTGGTGAATGGGAGGCTCCCGGATCCATAGGCTCCAAGGATGCTGACCAGAAGTTGTAGTTAGTTAGCTCTTGCCTTCTGGTAGCCAGCAAGGCATCTTTACAAGCCGACCTCAACCTCCCAGAACCTAGTCTAGCTGGAGATTCAGGAACGAAGGCGTTAAGCCTCACTTTTCACCAGTCACTCCCACGCAAGATGTCAGCCAAACAGGTCTCGCGAGAATAAGGGAAGGGGGGGGGGGAAGGGAAGGCTTTTAATTCACCCCGCCTCCAGCTCCATTTGTTTCCAGGCAACAATGCCACCAAGCTCCCCTGGGCCGGCTGCTTTGCGAGCTGACAGCCTTAGGCTGTCACAGGTCCTCCCAGACCCCAGGAGCCCGCCCCCTGCCCTGCAGGTGCTTCATTGGTCCAGCGTGCCTCCAGGTGAGGGCTGACGCCAGCGTGGGCGGGGCCAAGCGCCCCACGTGACTCGCCCCAACCCCCGGAGCCCGGACTACTTCAGTCTGTCTGCCAGCTTTGGTACCCGGTGCTCCGGTGGCGACACTGGGTCTACAGCAGGGAGGACGAATAGGACAGGTCATAGGGTGAGCGGTAATTGAGCAGTCTGGACGCGGGGCTGGGGTGCTGCGCGGGCGCGGGGATGGTGCAGAGCGACAGTGCTTCGTGCTTTCGGGAAGTGTAGCTCCGGGTGACGCTCCTGGGCGTGCAGCCCTTCAGGGACACTGAGCCGCAGCTGCGGAGTGAGGACTGGAGAATTGGCTCTGTCAGGCCAGGAGCCGTGCACGGGTTTTCTTTTTTCTTTTCTTTTCTTTTTTTCCTTTTTTTAAATAGAATCTTTTGTCTTGAGCTCCTTGGCATCGGGGTTTGAGTAGTGAGTCCCAGTCCCTCTCACCCTAGTTGATATCAGGACGCAAGGCTTATTTTGCAGGTAACATTCCATAAGTCATTTACTTCCGCTGCGCCCTAGGGTATGGATAGGAAAGGGCAGGGAGGGTGGAGAACGTCAGAGAATGTAACATGCTAGGGCTATCACAGCTCCACTACAGTTCTTCCTTCCTAGAGTGTGCTTTCACCCCGTCCGTCCCTCTCACCAGTTTCCAAATTCATTCTCATTCTCTCCCTTCTCTCCCTGTCCCCCTCTTCCCCTCCCTCTCCTTCCCTCTTCCCCTCTCCTTTTTCTCCTTCCCTCTCTCTCTCCTTCCCTCTCTCCCTCTCCTTCCCTCCCTCCTTCTCCCCCCCCCCGCCCCCCCGCCGAGACTGAGTTTTTCCTTTGGATTGGGGTTGCTTTCTTGATCAAGTGCACTTCATCTCTCCGCATCTCCAGCGCTTCTGATTCCCACCTCTGTTCTGTCTGTATTCTTAAACTTAGAATGTGAGGGCAAGAAACTTGAACAAGGTACTTTGGTTATCTTCATTTGTCAATTCTGTAAAATAAGACGAAGTAATCATGCTAGGAAAATCTGCTTTATTAAGATTACTGGAAGGCTTGCTGGGTTTGAGATGTATGAGTGTGAACCAAGTCAGCAAAGAACTGCAAAGTTGGGGTGCAGCTGTATACGTGAGGAGTCAGGTTTGTGACACCCAAGAACAAGTGTTTGTGAAGTAGGAGCAAGAGGCTGGACCTGGATCTTGGTAGGGGCTTCTTCCCTTTGTCACACTAATTCTCTGCACCATTTTTAGGGATACCTTCCTTCCCTTCCTTCTATTTTATTATCTCTCCTTTCCCAGGTGCCTCCTGAAGAACTACCATGTCTGAGAATAGTACATTTTCCCCAGAAGACTGCAACAGCAGCTATAAACCCCACGCCTCAAATCTGCGAAGGGCAGGGAAGACATGCTGTGAGTTCTGGTAAAGAGTGACTGGCTGCGGATCCCTCGTGGGGTTTTTGTCCCAGAAATGTATTTGTATCCTAGACTCTTTTTCTCTGTGGGGGTGGGGAGTAATTCTTTGCATGGCAGTTTATGTTTTATTTATTTTGCGTTTGGATCTTAGCACAGAACCCTGACTTGCTGGGGACTTGCAGTGTAACCCAGGCTGCCCTCTGACTCATCATGCAAGTTTCCTCTTATAACCTCTTGAGTACAGATGTGTGAGACACATGGCATAGGACTTAAGACAGAGTCCACAGTGAGCAGTTCCCTGTCTCAAACTAGTAGGCTTAGTATCCTTGGGGCTTCTTGATGCTTTCATTAGGGGTATGTGGGAGCTAGAGCAAGTTATTTTATACATAGGATGGCCAAGTGTCAAGGTACGCAAGTAACCTGGGGCTGTCACTCTCAGTTCCTTTTATCTCTTGGACTGTGTTCTTGGAAGGCAACACTCATTGCATATATTGAAGGCAGAAGCCGGGCATGGTGGTCCCCACCCATAATTTAAGCCCTGGTGAGGTGGAGGCAGAGGATGAGGGGTTCAAGGGTGTGCACAACCACACATACTTAGTTCAGAGTAAGCCTGGGTTACTTGAGACCTGTCTTAAAAAACTAACCCAAGATGCAGGTGAGAGCCAGCCCTTGTCCTGTTCCTCCCTGCCCCGAGGGGAATGAGCTCTGACATGTGACTCAGTGTCGGGTGCTTGAAGTTCTTGCAGGGTTAGCTTTGGGGTTTTGCAGATTCTTTCACACAAGCATTTTAATATACAGAGATGGCAGAAATGGTGGCAGGGGACTCAAGCATCATTTCTTGTTCCCTGGACTCTACATTCCTAAGCAAGGCTGTACACTTCCCTAGAAGTCTGGGGACTTGGTCCTCTGGAAGGTTTCTGGAAACCTCAGGAGCCTTCTAGCACTCTTCTTTCTGGAACCCCCCTGGTCAGTTCTCCCTTTATGGAGAAGTGCTTATGTGTATGCGTAGGTAGAAGGAGGTGGTTAGTGTGAGATCTGACTGGTCAGTTATCTCAGAGCTGCATTATGGTGTCATGCACTTTCTTGTTATTTCATGCTCTTTTATCTGGCGTCCATGAGGCATATGCTGGATTGATGCAGTTAGAATACTGAGCTTGGCACATCTCTGTGGTTAGGGTCTCCTTTTCTTGCCAGGGCAAGAAGCTGCCACCTAAGGCAGACTGTCTCGTAAGTAAACTTACAGCATGATGCTTAATTATAGTCCCTTTGGTCTGACTTCCCGGGTTTGAATGGTGGTTTTGCTGTTTCCTAGCTAGCCCTTGAGCAATTTGCTTAACCTCTCTCTTCCTCAGTTTACCCTGTAAGGAAGCAAGCGTCCTTTCTCTGCCCTTTTACCTTCTCCTCTCCTTCCCTTCTTTCCTTTGACAGTGTCTCACTCTGTAACCCAGATGGGCATTAACTCGTCATTTTCTCGCCTTAGACCCAGAGTGCTAGGATTACAGGTGTCACTCTTACTCTTAACCTAGCTCACTGCATTATCAAGTGGAGACACTCTAGACTTCATAACAGAGTAAATCGTTCTCCCAGGAATGATGTAAGAAACAAATAAGTATATATAGACAAGTGCTGACATGAATGTTGGACATAGCTGCTGTCATTTTTCACAAGTGACTCTTTGTATTTACGTTTGAAACATTACATATAAACAGACTTACCATTTAAATGCTATTAGCATCTCCTAATTTAAGAGTCCTGTGAAGAGTCATCTTTTCAGTGTTCTGACCAGTTATTCTGATCTGGTGTCTCCCTCTTAAAAGGAGTGTGCTCAGGTACTAGCTATGTAGTCTAAAAGACAGCAAAGAAGGTTAAGAGTGGATTTCAGAAAGCCAGTTCATATCGTCAGCGCTTCTAGCTCTGCCTTGTTCTCAGCTAGCCACTCCTGCCTGCTTTCCTAATCCTTTCACAGCTCTTGGAGGGCTTTCAATTGCAGCATAATCTACTCTCATCCCTGCTCCGGACTCTGCTGGTTGTTTGTTTGTTTGTTTGTTTTATTTTTTTTATTTTTTTTATTTTTTTGTCTAGTCTAGTCTCTTTAAAACTGCTTTTTCTACCCAAGTAAAGGACTCTGAGTTGTCATTTCTGTACTCAGTTTTTCTTATGTCATGGCTCGCCCATGAGATTGTGAGATCCTTAGGAGAATACGGTTTGGTTTTCTCCGCTCTGCACAGAGACTTGGCAGTTTGATTCCTATAGACACCTTGTTCTCATCCCTCTTACTAAGGAGAGCGGATCCACTGGCGCCTTTTCTGTTTTGCTGCTGTGTCTTTTTTTTTTTTTAAGAACCTCACTCAGGGCAGGTATCTTCTAAATTGATAAACCCAGCCTCACCCTGTTTGCATTGTGTGGAAAAGGTGCCCTGTTACAGACTCCCTGGTTGCCTGTGTTGCTTTATTTATAGCCCAACTCCTGTCCCTTGCTGCTTATTACACCTGCTTGCTGACTCTGAACCTGAGAAGTGACTGGTTTCACCTCGGGCAAAACGATGGCTGTAGTGAGCCAGAACCTTCAGAGGAGCCTTTTGGGGACTTGAGTCGTTTCGGGGATCAGGTTTAGGGGTGCTGCTGGATGGGGTACTTTTAAGGTACCCAGATGAGGGTCTTAGGAGGTCACTGAAAGTAAGGTCTTATCTGCTTTCTTTACTAATTTTCTCTCTTTCTCATCTTTTGTTTCTTTTATTTATTTTAAAAATATTGCTAGTGGATTTGGAGAAGACAAATGTATTTTCCTGAACTACAAAAGCAGTGCAAGTTGAGAAAAGCTCAAGTAATGCATGGAGAAAACATGGAGAGTGAAGTACCTTCCCATCTTTCCTGTCTTCGCTAGATTCACCTCTTTTAGGTGTTTATTTCTGGGGTGTCCCATTAACAAACACAGGTGGACTCATGATATACATGCTCTTCTGTTGCCATTTCCTTGTAAAGAGTTTATTCTACCTTGGGCTCTTTTATTTTTTTCATGTTGGTAAATCCAGATTTACCTTTCTACACTATGTGAATTTCAGCCAATAACTGTGTGAAACTGTTCACTCTCACACAGAACACTTCCGTGAACACAGAATACTTCTCTATGCTCATATCAGCAGCTTCTCTTACAGAAGTAAAAGGAGTGTGATAGACCCAGTGGAATCTTCATCCACATGGACAATGTGTTCTTTGAATGTTCAGTGCCTCAAGATATTTATTTGCTGGAGGTTACTGGGTATTACTGACTAGAGCTACACTGCTTAACAAAACTACCAGTTTTCTAGTACGTGCCTATAGTTCTATGAGCTTATTTCATGCTTACTCAGACACATGGCAGAAGGCAATCAGGTTTTGAAACTTCGAATGAAAAAAATTAAGATAATATTAATGACATATGCCTTATGGTTTGCATATTTCAAAATGTGAGGCCCATTTAATGCTGGCAATGGGAGAAGTCGTTGGCCATGAGAAGATCTGGAACCCTTCCTCTCCTAGACTCCTCTCAGATAAGCATAGGGAACACAGTCGTGTTTTCCGTGGGACCTTTTGTCAGGTGCTAATGTGATGGCCAAGAAGCAGCAGATTAGGCTGAATAGGCAGTCATGAGATCAGTCGTGTGGCTGAGAAGTCTGACCTTGACTGTCTTTTGTGGTCCTGTGGGCCAAGCTCTTCCCTTCTCTGGGCTTTAGTTTTCCCATTTATATGCAAGAAACTGTCAAGCTCTTATTCTGACTAAGCAGGCTCATAAAGAGAAAATGAGTTGAAGCTGAATAAAGACAGTTTAATTTCGAATACAGGAGACAAAAAGAATCTCAGGGTTGAAACTGTTCTTCATGTTAAGAAATGCTGTCCCCGTGTCACAGGTCAGTCAGTGTGAAGGAATACTTCCATTCTCCCATTCAAACAAAGCGGTGCTTTTGCTTGTTTAACAGATAGGAGACCATCTTCCTAGTTTTATCAGTGTGGCAGTTTGAGAGAGGAAGTGTTATTTAGTTTAGTTTTTCTTTCTCTTTTTCCAGAAAATGAGAAGGCATGGTAATAGCAGGCGTATGAAGCCCTGGTTATAGTGTGCGCGCGCTTGTGTGTGTGTGTGTGTGTGTGTGTGTGTGCGCGCGCGTGTGTGCGCGTGTGTGTGCGTGTGTGCGCGTGTGTGTGCGTGTGTGCGCGTGTGTGTGCGTGTGTGTGCGCGCACGCGCGTGCTATGCATGTTCTAGAATGAGGTTGGTAGTATGTTGCTGAAGAATAGGGGTATGCAGTGCCTGTGGTACAACCCTGTGTTTTCCTTAGTACTTAGCTTTCTTTGGCCAGTGTGGTGAACACAGAGCAGCCACTCCCTGGTTTCTTTTAGAGCAGCTCACAAGCATGTTTTCTTTCTAAATGCTGGTGAGGGAAACAGCACCTTTGGGGAAAGTGGCTAATGATCTGGAAGGTGTGGCAGAGAGGCCTTTAAGTGCAGAGGAGTGTGCGTTAAGCCGGGGAATATGAAGACTCAGGTTTTCCTACTCCACCCTGGTGTCAGGGAAGGCTGTTTGCCTGCTGGGGTCACTGCTCAGTGACTTAGGCCACAGAGGCTGTATGGTGCTGTTTATAAGCTCCTTGTTTGCATAGAGATGAAAACTGCTTATGCTGCTCCGTTACCTGTCTTGGTGGAACAAATTAGCCAGAGTCAGCAATATTCCCCATGCAAGAGGGGTGCGACTCTCAGTAAGGGGTTTCTTAGTTCTTTTTGAAGCAAAGAATCCAGTCAAGAGACATTTATTTAACAGAAATTTATTTAGCAAAGTGAAACAAACAACCTAAAGAGATTGAAGTATGCCTCTTCAAAGCAGGGAACAGGCTGGTTGGTTCTGAAATGTGGGTTTTAAAGAAGCTTTTATGATTATCTTGTAGGTGGGTGCCTTTCTCTTCCCAAATTGTAGTGGGCCACGTTTCCTTTTTAGCTTATTTCTTCCCATGTTCCCTTCAGAAGGGGAGGTATCACAACAGCAATGCACATGATACAATGATTCAGGTCTTTCGTGAATGCAGTCCCTTAGGAGTACACATGTATGGGAATGGACATGTATGGGAGTGTTGTGCCTTAGCTTCTGGCTTGGTGAGAGCAGACTTACTGCAGCTTTAGAGATGCTTAATCTAGACTGACATCCTCATCCTCATGGCACATGCTGAGGCCCCTTTTCAAAAGGGTGCTGGGAAGCAGAAGCTCAGTGTGTATTTATTTTTTCCCCTTTGTTGTTTGTGTATAGTCTTTCTCCATGGAGAAAGCCTCCAGCTTGAATTCTCCTGGACAACCTCAGCTTGGGTCTTGACTTCAAGAAAGAGGTGACAGGCACAAATGCAGGTCCTTTCTCTACCATTGCTCTGTGGTAGCATGCCCAGGGAGGAACCAGTTCCTTTAGCAGACTGAAAAGGCCTCTTGTTAGGAGAAAAACTGTCTGGAAAGCACAGGTGTGCTTCCAACGCTAGGTTGACACTTGACTAATTTGTGTGTTGTACAAGTTACTAGCCCTCTAAGCCTACCAACCCAGTGAAACTTAAATTTGTAAATGAACAATGATGAAATAAGTTAGTTACTATGGAAAGGTAAGCAAAACAGCTATCTTGCTAACCAGTCATCTTGCTTTTATATGAGCTGTTGAGACAGGCATCCCTCCATGCCCTTGTGTTTGATCCTGAACCTTTATGGAGTCTTTACCCTGTAGGATTTGCCTACCAGCTCTCACTGTAGTTTAGAGATTAAATTAAAGGAGGAGCTTATGACCTGAGTGTTGTGGCCAAAATAATTTGAGGTAGGGTTCTTTTTGCAAAGACCATCAAAATCTTGTCTGAGGCTCTGGAGGGATGGTTAGAATCCTCAATGGAGAGACTCTGGGATCTATTTTACAGTCATCCCAGCCTGGGGTGATTAGAACCATAGCTACAGTGCTATTAGGCCTTCTCTCTCTTCCTAGTCTTACATACTATTTCTTTTCATCCTGGGAATCTCTCTAAAGGCTTGGGAAAGAAATGCCTTGGTGTGGGCACTTTATGGAAGTCTGCATGATCCTTTAACTGTGTTTCAGGAAGGTATGCCAAATATAGCCTCAGTCTGCCTTCTTACCCGTCCTAGACCTTTCCTCTCTAGGTTTATGAGGATTAAATGAGTTGATGGCTATGAAACTTCTCATCTCATGTGTAACACTCATGATATGTATCATCATTTTATAGCTCTACCTCTTTCTTTTTTTTTTTTTTTTAGCATGGGCTTCCTATATGACCAACTCCCCAACACTCATTGTTATGATTGGCTTGCCAGCCCGGGGTAAAACTTATGTGTCTAAGAAACTAACACGCTACCTCAACTGGATTGGAGTACCCACCAAAGGTAGGTGCAGGCCATTCCTTGGGAAGGGAGTTGATTAGTTATGGGGCCCCACAGGTCTCTGAGAGACTTAGTCTTCTTCGCATCAAAGTCATGTAACGCTTCTGATAAACATAAGGATTGGTTCTTCATTTGCTGAATGTGTTCCCTGGCCCTAGACTTGTCTCCTCCAGGCCCAGGCAGATCGTCCTAGGTTTGATAGAATACCTTTGGTAAAAGTATTCAGAATTAAATGAGAAAGTGGTATCTCAAAACCCTTGGTACCTGTGTCATATTTTTGAACCTAAATGGTACTCTGGTAAAACAGTAGTTGAGGAGGTAGAACCTCAGCTCTTCTCGTAAGTCAGGACTTTAACCCAACTTTTCTTAATTTGGTATTGTTCCCAACATACACGTTGCTCTTTCCATCCCATTGGCCATTCATAGGCCAAGAAGTCTCCTCTAGTGGGGCCATCGTATTGTTTTTGCTGCAGTGTTTAATCTTGGGGTATATCGACGTGAAGCAGTCAAGTCCTATCAGTCTTATGATTTCTTTCGACATGACAATGAAGAGGCTATGAAGATCCGCAAGTGAGTTTTTTTTTAAAGGCCTGACTGAAATCAACTGTTTTTAGGCAGTTGTGAGATTGAATGTGTTAGGGTCCTGTTTTTCTCAGGAAATATTTTGAGGGGATTTTAAGGGAAATTACTAGATTGAAAGACCAGCTTAGGTTGGATGGGTAGCAGACAGGACTCTAGAAGATGATTTTATGTGATCCTAAAGAGGTATAAGTCCTATGAATTGGACAGGGGGAAGTTGTAGGATGGTGTATGAACTCCATGGGAAAATTGGAAGATTTAGTTAAGGCAAACATTACAACCAGAAAGATACTGAGTATGAAGTGATTCCTACAACTGTGTTTATCTCTGGCCTTGTTTCATCTTAGCTCTTTTCACTGATTTTCTTTGTTCTCATGTCAGACAGTGTGCTCTGGTGGCACTGGAAGATGTTAAAGCCTATTTTACTGAAGAGAGTGGGCAGATTGCGGTGAGCCTTGCCTCCTTTCCTTCTTCACGTTCACTCTTCCAGCATCCTGGCTACTCAGTCCCATCTAGAGTCAGCCTTGGGTGACCTCGCATGTGTTTCTTCTGATTCACTTACTTTGTATGCTTTCTGTGTAGGTGTTTGATGCCACCAATACCACTCGGGAGAGGAGGGACATGATTTTGAACTTTGCCAAGCAGAATGCCTTCAAGGTGGGTTCTGACTCCATGCTGGAGGAAGAGAGGAGTGGAAGTGGGGAGCAGGGTGGAGAGACAGGAGTGTAGAACCTCTGACTCTGCTGAGCTCAAGGTTCGGATATCAGAATTTGTCCTCTTAGGCATGCCTGATCTTTGGGTGTTTTCTTTTCGATCCTTTCTTTGACCTTTAGTTAGCCTGTATATTCTAGAGCTAGGAGATGTGATAAGATATGTTTTTAAATGAAGAGGCCTTGAAGGCCACTTTATGAAGCAGACCCTGCAGATGTGGTAGCTGGGTGGAGTAGATGAGCCTGTGCTTTCAGTTAAGAACCTGACATTTTTGACGGGTTTGTCATGCCTTCTCTCCATGTCCAGGTATTTTTTGTAGAATCTGTCTGTGATGATCCTGATGTCATTGCTGCCAATATTCTGGTGAGTGTCATCCCTGTCGTCGTCAGTCAGTCAGCTAGTCTCTCTCTCTCTCTCTCTCTCTCTCTCTCTCCCTCTCCCTCTCTCTCTCTCTCTCTCTGTGTGTGTGTGTGTTGACTCTGGCTATGGAAAGAAGGAAACCGGCTTACCATCATAGAAATCTTTACTTGAGAGCATTCGTACCTTTATACTTTTATATTTTCCATGGGAAAAGAGTCTGGGCCTTTGAGGAATACAGTAAAAATGAGTTGCTGAATGGGGAACAGCTTAGATTGTGGGAGTCCTGGCTTTGTGTTCTGATATTACCTGATACTGAGACCTAAATATTGCATCAGATTAGACTTCTTTTTCCTGCCCAGCCACCTCGTAGGAAGGTCATATTTCTTCAGTTGTCTAATGTTCTGATCAGCATTGAGTATTGCACTTCTGAGTCTTATGAACACATCAGCAGACAGGACATTGGGTAGGTTGTGTTTTGTTGTGTGCCAAGTAGGTATCTTTATATGCTCTCCTAGAGCTGCCCTTACATCATAGGAACCGTAGTTGTCGTATTTGAGGAAGAGGCAGTGATTCCTAAGTCAAATACTGGGTCACATACCCTATTCTGAGTAGCAATAGAGGGGAAATTAGAGCTCATTCTGTGTTCACAGGCAAATGTATAAAGGGATTTGGGCTCAGAAGCAGCATTAGCTTCATAGCTGCCTCTGTCCTTTGGCCAAAGGAAAGCACATGACTCCCCACCATCTTCCCTGTCTTGGTTGCCAGGGTCACAGGACAGGATGAGAGTGCTCAGTGACTGGGGAATGCCAGTGCTCTGGTGACAAGCTGCTTTAAGGACTTCTTTTTCTGTTCTTTAGAAGAGGCTATTTGTAGGATGGCTCTTAAGAACATAACTCTGACCAGGTCTTTATGTTGCTGTGATTTCAGGAGGTAAAAGTGTCGAGCCCTGACTACCCCGAAAGGAATAGGGAGAATGTGATGGAGGACTTCCTGAAGAGAATTGAGTGCTACAAGGTCACTTACCAGCCCCTTGACCCAGACAACTATGATAAGTAAGGTTTAACACCATGATCTGAGGGTTGAGGTGAAAGGAAAATTGTCTTTCTCTTTTGGTCTCTAATTTCTTCTGGTAATCTAAACCTATGATATTTGTATCATTTCACAGAACAGAGTTTTTTATTGTGACATTGTCTTAGTTACAATTACTATTGCTGTGATGAAACACCATGATCAAAAGCAAGTTGGGGAGGAGAGATTTTATTTGGCTTGGACTTCTACATTGTTGTCTATCTTTGTAGAAAGTCAGGACAGGAACTCAAATAGGGCAGGAATCTGGAGGCAGGAGCTGATGCAGAAGCCACAGAGAAGTGCTGTCTACTGGCTTGCTCCCCAAGGCTTGCTCAGCCTGCTTTCTTATAGAACCGAGGAGCACCAGCCCAGGGGTGACATCACCCACAACGGGCAAGACCCTCCTCCACTGATCACTAATTAAGGAAATGCCCTACAGCTCGCTTACAAAGCACTTTTATCAATTGAGAATTTTCTTTAATTCTCCTCTCAGATGACTTAAGTTTGTGTGAAGTTGACATAAAACTAGCTAGCACAAATATTTATTTGGGACATGTATTTTACTTAATCATGCTTAACCATATGTTCTTATCAGTTTTTCTGTTCGGTTGCTGTATTTTCTAGAGCAGCAATTCTTAATGTGTGGGTCCTGATCTCTTTGGGAGTTGAATGATCCTTGCACAGGAATCACATATCAGATATTCTGCATGTCAGATATTTATATTATGATTCATAACAATAGCAAAATTAATGTTATTGAAGTAGTAATGAAGATTATTTTATGCTTGGGAGTCACCACAACATGAGGAACTGTGTTAAAGGGTTGCAGCATTAGGAAGGTTGAGAACAACTGCTCTGGAGCAAGGCTTTCCATCTAAGTATTACTGAGATTTTGAACTATGGAATTCTTTGTTGAAGGGGCTGCTCTGTGTATTATAATATGTTTAGCAGTCTCCCTGGCCTCTGTCTACTTGGTGCCAGGAAAAGATCCAAGCTGTGATGACTGAAATGTTTTCAGGCACTACCAAAAGTCTCTTAGGGGCACAAATCATCTCTAGTTGAGAACCGCTGCTCCAGATTTAGCAAATTGGAACTAGAATGCTGTAGGATATCCCTTGGAGATGTGTCATCAGTTTTAATAAATTTTAAAGTTTGCCTCACTCAAGAGGAAATGTCTGATCAGTGTGAGACATCATAACAGTGAGGGCTTGCCTGGTGTGGGGTATAGTAAAATGTTATGCTGAAGGAAGAAAGCACGGAGACCTGTGGGAACATTGCCTTAGGAAATGTGTTTTGCTTTGTGTTTTTGAGACAGTGTCAAGGAATCAATGCTGGCCTTTGACTCACTGTATAACAGAGGATGACCTTAAACTCCTGGTCCTCCTGCTCCCAACTTCATAGTGCTGGGATTACTGGGTACACAGTTGTATCTTGATGAAACAATGTTATAGTCAGTAGTTTTCTCCCCATTGTGACAGAACACGTGACATAAGTTACTCAGGAGAAGTTTGTTTTGGCCCAGTGCTCAGCAGGTACAGCAACCTTGGCAGCGAAATCACAGGAGCAGGCCTGTCTTCCTCCCACAGGCTGCTGCTTGTTCATACCTCAGAGGCTCAAGTAGCAGGAAAGTTGTGCTCACCCAGCTTTCTCTTTCCTCTTCCCCCATTTTCTGATTCAAGATCTCAGTGTCCTAGGATAACCTTGAACTCAGAGTAGTCCTGCCTCTGCCTCCTAAGTACTGAGAGATGTGAGGCTCCATGCCTGGCTCCATTTTCTCCTATTCAGTCCACGACCTTCTAGGCCATAAGACGATGCTGTCCACAGTCAGGGCGAGGGTTCCTCCCTCATTTGGTCTTCTGTGGAAACACCATCACAGACATACCCAGAGGTGTGCACCCCTGATTTCCTAGGCATTGCTTACTTAGTCCAGCCAAGCTGATGATTGAGAGCAGCATGTAGGACATTTAATAAGACATGGTAGACAAGCACAGTGTTAAGTTATTGCAGTCAGCCCATTCATGTTTACAACTTTGCATTTCCTTCAAATGGATTTCCCAGAATACTTGTATTTAGATTTCTAAATACTCGTTTTTAGAAACATTTCCATAATAATGGCTGAAAGGCACTGCCCCAGATATGACATAAAGAGGTATCTTTAGTTTGCTCTAAGTCCTGTGTAGGAAAGCATTCTAGAGGGATATTCATATTTATATGTATGTATGTATGTTTGAAGGGTTTTATCTCTGATGGGAGATCCATAATGAGTTACCTTGTTGTGTCTTTTTTCCTTGGTCATTATTTTGAATGAGCTCTTATTTAAATTTAAGAAAAACCCCATGGCTATAAAGCAGATAGTTTGCAGTGGTGTTTTTGAGAAAGGTTGACTAGGTGTCAGAGGGTATAGCAGGCATCCTTAGAGTGAGTGTGTGCTTTGTTTTCTCCTCTCCTCCCCCTGAGTTGCCATGTTCTGTCTAGATTTTGACCATGTCATGGGGGCCCCAGATGTCTCACAAAAGTTTGAATTTAGCAAAATCTTCAAGTCACTTAGAAAAGCCTGAAATTTTATTTTCCACACTTAGATAAGCTACATGACACAGGTTGGACACTGAAGAAATAGTACATTCTTACTGGAGATTCAAGAAATTGTATTTCATTTTGGTTTGGAGATGTACTGTCTCTTAGCATTTGGTTCCATAAACGTGGCAGTGATGAGGGAGAGAGGACAAATTGATGAGGTCGTACAAGTCAGTATTCAAATCATTCTCTCTAGACTTGTTTGTCTTGAGAGCATCAGACTGGAGCCCCCTCCACCTTAGGCTCCTAAGTGCAGGTGCTGATAGCCTTGCCGCCCCCCCCCCCCACCTCACACCTACTTTACTTTTAGATTTTCTTACCATGAAATGTCCTCCTCCCCTGCCCCAGGGATCTTTCTTTCATAAAGGTGATAAATGTAGGCCAGAGATTCCTGGTCAACAGAGTTCAGGACTACATCCAGAGTAAGATTGTCTACTACCTGATGAATATCCACGTCCATCCTCGCACCATCTACCTTTGCCGGCACGGCGAGAGCGAGTTCAACCTTTTGGGGAAGATTGGGGGTGACTCTGGCCTCTCCGTGCGAGGAAAGCAGGTGAGTAGTTGGCCAGCAGGCTGGATTTCCTAAGCTGAGAGTTAGAAGGGCATGCTGGAGGTCATCTGTTTTATCCCTCTTGCTTAAATCCCATTTGGGCTTAGGCTGGGGTTTCACACAGCCAGGCAAGTGCTAAAGATGTTCTCTGCTTACTCTTCCTAGCTCTGGATTAACGCTCGGGTCATTTGAGACCCTTTCTGCTGTGATCCTTCAGCCATCAGAAAATTATTGGGCACCATTTGTGATAAGCGTGAAAGGACTCTAACTGAACTTTATCTCCTCTTGGGTTTATAATTTGGCCATGTCTAGTAGTCTCTTTGTGCATTGCATGTGTGGTGTGGTATGTTTTCTTTGTTTAGCTTTTATTTCCAAACCCTAGTTTGCTCATGCTCTGAAGAAGTTTCTGGAGGAACAGGAGATCCAGGACCTTAAAGTGTGGACGAGCCAGTTGAAGAGGACAATTCAGACTGCTGAGTCTCTTGGGGTGACCTATGAGCAGTGGAAGATCCTCAATGAGATTGATGCTGTGAGTAGGCGTGTCCCATCAGGGAGGTCAGCAGTGGGAAACCAAGGCGTCTGAGTCCTGCCACTCCAAGGTTAGGAAGGAGGGGTCACTATCCTTCATCAGGGCTGCCTGCCTGCTCTACTACCTGAACCCAATGTGAGACCCAAGCCAGTCTCTATATGAGCCGTTCTGGCATTTGCAGAGAGTAGAGCTAATAAGGACTCATTTTGTTTCCCTCCCTAGAAAAAGAAATGCCAGTCACTCAGTTCTATAATAGTTGCTTTAATCAGTTTGTTAGCAGTTCTGAGAAAGTCCTCCTAATTTCTCTTGGCAATTCTTGTCACTTAGTCCAGATATATATTTGTTTTTGTTTTATTGATACCAGGGCTCACTCTCAGCCCAGGTTAGCTTGGAACCCATGCCCTTCCTGCCTCAGTGTCTCAGATGTTGAGATGCCAGGCATGAGTCACCATGCTCAGCTCAGACATTTTTCTTTCCATCCTTCTCTATGCTTTTATCCTTCCCACGGGATTCTCTTCTCCTCAGTTTCCTCCCCTCCTCTTATCCCTCCTCTTGTTGTCCTGTAGACTCTTCCTGACCTGTGACTTCCCTTGTAGTAGTAGGATAGAGTTGTAGCTCAAGCTAGAGGAACCATCTCTCTCTACAGTGCCTCCTATCCTATCCAGGGCCCCTTGTAACACCCTGACATCCTGGCATAGACACATGCAGTACAAGGAAGGACTTAGCACGTGGCCTCAATACATAGTAAAGCACTGGTGTTCTGAAATGTCATCTTCCTCATCTGAGATGGAAAGAGGCCTACATCCCAACTCTGGTATGGCTCTTTGCAGGGCGTGTGTGAGGAGATGACATATTCAGAGATTGAGCAACGGTACCCAGAGGAATTTGCACTCCGAGATCAAGAGAAGTATCTGTACCGATACCCTGGTGGGGAGGTGAGTCTTCACTCTGAGTGGTTGTCTAGTACTTTGCTGGGCACTGACCTTAAAGGGAGGAGAAAGGGGGACTTAGGAACCATTTGTTGTCCCGCCTTTGGTCATACTGTTGAATTCAGCTTAGACAACCAGTGCCTTACACTTTATGAATTGGTTAAGATCTCTAGGGAACAGGGTGAGAAGCTATCTTCTGAGTTGAGAATGTTGTAGAATGAACATGATCTTCTTACATTTTCCATTCTGTTCCTTCTACTTCAAAGCAGATAGAGTCACCGAGTGAGTACGAGTTACTTCCTCACCATGGTTGAGGCACTGCCCTATTGATGTGGCTTCCTACTGTAGGGAAGTGTGTGTGGTAATAAATGAGTCTCAGAGGTTCGGGAAACCTGCACAACTCTTTTGTTGCTACACACTGCTTCTTCTAGTGCTTGTGAGGAAAAGAAAAATAAATTGAATTCACACTTAACATTTCTTGAACTGTGGTGTTTGATCTAAATATTACTTCTGAAAGATCTGAGTATTCTTTAGAACCAGGACTGGGGCAGTTAGGCAACATAGAGGCACTCCATGAGTAGTCTCTTGACTCTGGAACTCCGCCACCAACTTGGCTGCCAGCATGCTCCTGGCCTCTTACCAGCTCTCCTTACTTCCCCTCAAAGTCCTACCAGGACCTGGTGCAGCGGCTGGAGCCTGTCATCATGGAGCTAGAGCGTCAAGGCAACATCCTCGTTATCTCTCACCAGGCTGTCATGCGCTGCCTCCTGGCCTACTTCTTGGATAAAGGCGCAGGTGCCGTTTGAGGGAAGGATGGAAGAGGGGCTACACATCCAAAGGGATAGGTTGGACTTGGTGCTAGCGGGATTCTTGACTACCGGCTCTCCCTTTCTTCCACTCATATTAGAGACATTCTTCAGGCAGCAGTGAGGAGCTCCCAGCAGCCATTGGTCAGTCACTATTCCCTTCAGTCTGCTGCCACAAAAGCTGGCAATGGAGGATGGCTGATTTTTTGCTGCCTGATCTGCCTAAAGGGCCAGCCTCAAGCTGACATTACCGGCAGCATCAAGGCTGGTGGTTGAGCAGTCAGTTTGTGTCTCTAGCTATTGCAGATGGTTTATTAGGACAATCTTCACCCTTTGGGTCGGGAGTAGAGCAGTTGTTTTAAGAAAGCAGTAGGAGGTGCTACTCTGGCTCTTTCTTTCCCCAGTCCTCAGGCCCCTTAAAGCCTTTGACTGGCTTTTCGTGCTCAGTGGGCCATAGTCTTCTTTCTAAGAGGCCTTGGCTTCAGAAGCGCCTCCTTTTTTGCTTGCATTTCAGATCTAGATTGCCCTTCCTTCCTGATCACTCAGTAGTGTGGGTGACTCTTTTGGACTTGACAGTTTTCTGAATTTAGGGAAGAAATGGTACAGCTCTAGGTGATGGTCAGGGTGAAAAAAACTCATGAGCCCCTTATATTCTCTCTTCTTCACATGAACTTATTCTGTAATACTAAGACTTCCTCCCTGGGTCTTCCTTCTTTCAGATGAGTTACCATACTTGAGGTGCCCCCTGCACATCATCTTCAAACTTACTCCTGTGGCCTATGGTAACTATGAGCATGAGCTGGTGAAAGGTGGGGACTGTGGACTGTCAGGACACAGAAGTTGTCACTTGTATCTAAGGGATGTCCCATTTATTGCTTCTGCGTGGAAATGGCATGTGCACATGTCTGGGAGTACACACATGCCCCCGAATATGCTTTGCTGTGCTTAGACTAAAGTTTTCTTTTGAGCTTCCTCTTGATGGCTTTTCTCTTTTCCTCCTCCTCTCCTTCTAACCTACCCACCTTTTGTTGCTTGTTTATGTCTTGTGCTTGGTTTTATTTTGTTTTGCCTTTGAGATGGGCGTCTCATACTAGTTAGGTCTTGCTTGGAACTCCAGCTACTGTGGGACTCGTGACAGTTCGCCTGCCTCAGCCTCCAAGCACTGGGATTTCAGGGAGTGAGCCATGTCACTTGGGCCTGACAGCTTCTCTTCCCTGTTTTTTCAGGTTGCAAAGTGGAAACAATTACTCTGAATGTGGATGCTGTAGACACACATCGTGACAAGCCAACTGTAAGTGTTTTCTACTCATCCCGAATCTTGGAATCTTTGGGATCAAGAGGCTTGGGTTTCTTTTGTGTACCAAAAACAAATCCAGAGTTCATGTCCTGTATGTCTCTTTATTTCCAAGAGGCAAAGATGAAACCGTTTTTAGTTCTTTTAAGTGAGTACTTCTTTAGGAATCTTAGTCTTGAAAGTTAGCAACTGGGAATTGAGTTCAATATAGAAAGTGTTTGCAGAAGTGAAATGTACAAATTCCCTGTTGTATCCCTAAGGAAGCCTTCATTTACAAAAGAGGATCCAGGGGGCATCGCCAGTATAGTCAGCAGATGCAGGTCACCTCCAGGGTTTGCTCTTGGCAGTCTGTGTGGTCAAGTAAACCCCTTTGTTGGCTCCCTTACTGCTCTTCAACGTGATGGCCAGGGTCTTCCCCTGTGACAAACCTTTTATTCCTCTGGGGGCTAGGGGCCCAGACAATGGCCTGCTCTTCCTGTGTGCAGGGGAGCAGAAGGAAGAGCAGTTATGCCCAGGAGCATTGTTTGACCTCGATGGGTAAGGTTTGGGTGTGGCTTTCACGTATGTGGTGTCCCTCCATTTCCAATCAGCACAACTTCCCCAAGAGCCAAACCCCTGTAAGGATGAGAAGGAACAGCTTTACGCCTCTGTCCAGTTCGAACACAATAAGGCGTCCAAGAAATTACAGTGTTGGGAGCCGACCCCTCAAGCCCCTCAGCCCTCTCCGTGCTCTGGACATGCAAGAAGGGGCGGACCAGCCGAAGACCCAAGTCAGCATTCCGGTGGTGTAACTGTGTGTTTCCCTCCAGCTTTGGCCTCTTGCCCTTGCCACTAATCAACCAAGAAGTCATTTAACTTCCCCCCACTCCTGTCCCAACGTTAATCTGAAAACAGAATCTGAGCTCATGCGTGTGCAGAGCAGCCTCAGCCATTCTCTAGTGTAAACACGTCACCCGGGGGCAAGATGGCAAGTTGGGTCTTTAGGACATGTCCCCAGATGGGATGATCTGAAAGAAGAGGAGCCAAGCATGAGTCATAGACTTGGTTCTTCTGTTTCCTGATGTCTGACCCAGTCTGTGAAGTCTGTGTGTGTGTATGTGTGTGTATGTATGCATGTGTGTGTATGTATGTGTGTGTGTGTATGTATGTATGTGTGTGTATGTATGTATGTATGTGTATGTATGTATGTGTGTGTATGTATGTATGTATGTGTGTGTATGTATGTATGTATGTGTGTGTATGTGTATGTATGTGTGTGTATGTATGTATGTATGTATGTGTGTGTATGTATGTATGTGTGTGTTTGTGTATGTGTGTGGAAGGGGGGTTGTTGGGAGGGGATGTGGGATAGTGTGAGATGTAACAACCTAATTGTCCTTCACATGTGTCCTTTAAGTCTATCCTTATATCCTTAACTTCCCTGTCCTATAGCTTCTCTTTGGGTTGTCTGGTGTGATGCATGGCAGTATGATGTCTTAAAGTAAGGGACTGTTGATAAGTATCTAAGCCCCATTGGTGCTGTGTGCACTCGGGAATGGATCTACACTGGGAGAGTCTTTTCCCTTCCCTTCT